>NC_138768.1:130476784-131839284 GCF_965119305.1 Pelophylax lessonae | reverse complement strand
TCTACACAGTTTTCCGAAAATGAATTGGTCCAACATAATATTGACTGGCATCATATGCATCCATATAGTGAGTTCCCTTTAACTGTTGCCCCTTTAAGTGAAAAACACTGAAAAAAAAAAACACAAATAATACATATAAAGCAGGCGCAGTTAAGTGATCGCTAATGTAGATATAATGGGAAATAACATACAAATGTGCCAACAGTGTGAACACAACAATACAATATTGCTTTATAACCAGCAGAAATTTAATAAATGTGAAGCATTTACAGTCCATATACAAAGAAGCCATCTTGAGTGGAATAAAGTAGTGCTCAATAAATGCTGTCACCCACACTGTGCCTTCTTATTTTGATTCAAGTGCTCCATATCGTGATAAGACTCATAAATCTGCTCACCAGAAGCCCCAGGTTCCAGGGACCATACAGCCTTATCAGCAATCAGAACACCTGGATCATTATTGTACACGTTGAAAACCCAATAAAATATTAATTAAAAAAAAAAAAAGAACACCTGGATAGGTCTGCATCTCTCTATTCCCTCTTGGATGGCCGATGTTGATTATATGGAGGTAAAACAGAGACACCCATAATAGTGCTGTGACGGTACTCGCCGTCACTGAGACTGAAAAAACTATGTGACAGATAAATTGATGGTTTGGACTGCTTCAATTGATCAGACTTGTAACAGATGCATGCCATCAGCTCAAACACCTGTCTTCCATGGATTGTAAATCATGTTGATTTGCTCACCTATTGTTTACTGTGGGTTCTCAGTATTTACACTATAATATGTGTATTTGTATCTTGTTTTACTTTTGGTGCCGGTGTCGTGTCGAGGAATGCCCTCCGTCAGGTAATGCCCGGGTCGGACTGCGCATGCTCCGTAAGTGACGTCACCCTGTCAGAACAGCTGGGGTTGGCGCCTGCGCAGTCCGTCGGGGGCACAATCCGACGAGACAGAGCGGGGAAGAATCTAATGCAGTGTTGCCAACCCCCCGGAGGGAAATTTACTGGCAGAACGTCCAAAATTTACGGACAGCACCAATTTTTTACGGACACTGAAAAAAGTACCTAAAATAACAATTTTCAGTGCTAAACCGTGTAAATATCAATATTTTAACTATAAACATATAGCTAGTGCTATTAGCAATGTGTTCAAGTTAAACAAAAGTAAAAAAACATATTTCTCAAATTTACATGAAGGTTGGGTTACCATAACCCAGCCAGCACAGAGTTCCCCCTTACATCAGAGTCTGCAGACTCTGGTCAGACACGGTACAGGAGGTGGTCAGACACTGCGGACATGGTACAGGAGGTGGGCAGACACTGGGGACATGGTAAAGGAGGTGGGCACTGGGCAGACACTGTGGACATGGTAAAGGAGGTGGGCACTGGGCAGACACTGCAGACATGGCAAAGGAGGTGGGCACTGGGCAGACACTGTGGACATGGTAAAGGAGGTGGGCACTGGGCAGACACTGCGGACATGGTAAAGGAGGTGGGCAGACACTTCGGACATGGTAAAGGGGGTGGGCAGACACTGTGGACATGGTAAAGGAGGTGGGCAGACACAGTAAAGGAGGTGGGCACTGGGCAGACACTGCGGACATGGTAAAGGAGGTGGGCACTGGGCAGACACTGCGGACATGGTAAAGGAGGTGGGCAGACACTGCAGACATGGTAAAGGAGGTGGGCAGACACTGCAAGCATGGTAATGGAGGTGGGCAGACACTGCGGACATGGTAAAGGAGGTGGGCAGACACTGCGGACATGGTAAAGGAGGTGGGCAGACACTGCGGACATGGTAAAGGAGGTGGGCAGACACTGCGGACATGGTAAAGGAGGTGGGCAGACACTGCGGACATGGTAAAGGAGGTGGGCACTGGGCAGACACTGCAGACATGGTAAAGGAGGTGGGCAGACACTGCGGACATGGTAAAGGAGGTGGGCACTGGGCAGACACTGCGGTCATGGCACAGGAGGTGGTCAGAGACTGCGGTCATGGCACAGGGGGTGGTCAGAGACTGTGGACATGGTACAGGGGGTGGTCAGAGACTGCGGAAATGGTACAGGGGGTGGTCAGAGACTGCGGAAATGGTACAGGGGGTGGTCAGAGACTGCGGTAATGGTACAGGGGGTGGTCAGAGACTGCGGAAATGGTACAGGGGGTGGTCAGAGACTGCAGACATGGTACAGGGGGTGGTCAGAGACTGCGGAAATGGTACAGGGGGTGGTCAGAGACTGCGGAAATGGTACAGGGGGTGGTCAGAGACTGCAGACATGGTACAGGGGGTGGTCAGAGACTGCGTGGACAATGGAAGTGCCCTCCTCACCCCCTCAAAGTATTTTCTTCCTCTGTCCCCCTTACCTTAGCTCTCCACATCAGTGTCCTCCTAAGTCCCCTTCACCTCTCCATAGCCATATCAGTGACATTACTGCAGAGTGAAGCTGTGTGACTCTGCCTGTGGAGAAGTGAAGGGGGCACAGGAGCAGGACACTGATGTCCTCTGCCCCCTGACTCATCTCTCTACTACTTCAGTGACAGTCTGCGCTGCTACTGCTAGCTGAGTGTCTGAGCCTCAGTGGCTCAGAACCCCACTCACCAGACCAGTCCTCCTGCTCTTCTGTGTGCTCTCTCTGCGGCTCTGCCTCTGCTGTCACAGCCTGTCTGCTCTGTCCACTCCACTCCACCATGCGTCCGTCCGTCCGTCCAGCAGCATCTTCTAGAGTTCTAGTGTCCACACTCCACAGCTGCGCTGCAGCACAGACTCCACTCCATACTGCTGGCGCGGCGCCTGGCAGCCGGCGGGAAAATTTAAATGACGGCGGGGGCGGAGGCAGGGGCGGGCGCAGGCGGGCACTCGCAGGACACCGGCGATGATCATCATCCAGTGCGAGTCTACATCTCTCTGCGAGTGCGAGAGAGCTCGGGGATCTCCGGAACTGCGCGCCGCGCACGCGCAGTTCTGCCAGTGCCGCCGCCGCCGTAGATTTACGGGCACTTTTCTCCTGCTACGGGCATTTACGGGCAGGAGAAAAGTGCCCTGATTTTACGGGCTGTCCGTAAATCTACGGGCGGTTGGCAACACTGATCTAATGTCAGATTCTAACTCGCTCTGTACGATCAGTACACATATGAGACTATTACACATATGAGATTATTACACATATGAGATTATAACTCGCTCTGTACGATCATTACACATATGAGATTATAACTCGCTCTGTACGATCATTACACATATGAGACTATTACACATATGAGATTATTACACATATGAGATTATAACTCGCTCTGTACGATCATTACACATATGGGATTATAACTCGCTCTGTATGATCATTACACATATGGGACACATTAAAGGGGCACCCTGAATACTACGATCAGTACTCATATGGGACACATTAAAGGGGCACTCTGAAATACTAAAGGGGCACTCTGGAGGACTCTAACGGGGACACTGGATGTAAAGGGGGACTCTGACGGGGACACTGATGTAAAGGGGAACTCTGACGGGGACACTGATGTAAAGGGGGACTCTGACTGGGACACTGATATAAAGGGGGACTCTGATAGGGAAGCACTAGATGTAAAGGAGCACTCTAATGGGGACACGGATGTAAAGGAGGACTCTGACAGGGACACACTGGATGTAAAGGAGGACTCTAACGGGGACACTGGATGTAAAGGGGGACTCTGATGGGGACACTGATGTAAAGGGGAACTCTGATGGGTCACTGATGTAAAGGGAGACTCTGGGACACTGATATAAAGGGGGACTCTGATAGGAAAGCACTGGATGTAAAGGAGCACTCTAATGGGGACACGGATGTAAAGGAGGACTCTGACAGGGACACACTGGATGTAAAGGAGGACTCTGACAGGGACACACTGGATGTAAAGGAGGACTCTGACGGAGGCCCAGACACAGGCCAAATTACGGCGGGGGGACATGAACTGCATGACGGCGGGGACACAGGGTGGAGGACGGCAGGGACAGGGGCTGAATGACGGCGGGGACAGAGGCTGAATGACAGGGGGAAACAGGCTGCATGATGAGGGACACACTGATGAGGCACAAATGAGGAGGCACTCATTGGCATGATTTAGACACAGATGGGCATGAGATACAGGTGGGTATAAATAGGGCAGAGATGGGCATGGATGAGGCAGAGATGGGCATGGATGAGGTAGGGGCTGGTGCCCATCGGTGTGTACAGCGTGCGAGGAGAGAGCTAAACCAGACATGCAGCGTTCTGTTGACAAATGATCGCTCTGTCATTGGATGGAGCGATCACATGGTAAATGGCCCCTGTCGTTGGCCCTTTAACACAATCCGTGGGAAGCGCGATTCGGATGTCTCTGTACGCCCTCCCAGAATAGGCCGACCATGCTGTAGCCATCATTGGGCCATGCCCTGGTTGACAAGTAGTTAATCCCCATAGTCTTAGCTATCCGATATTACCAGTAAAGCTGGGCTTTGCATTACTTATGTTCTGCAATATTTGGCCAAACTCAATCACCATGCCAGTCTCTGTGAAAATTAGGCGTTGCCCCCAAAAAATGTGTGTGGCTACTGGAGGTCCTCTAGTATAAGTTTGCCAAGTATGGTGCCCTGAACCCCCGTGGTTTGGGCTCTACATTTATAGTAGCTTGGCCTGCTATGTTAATCTATTGCAGAGTCTTAGTCTGGAAATTTGAGGGGCTACAGCTAGGACCCCAAATGAGTCCGGGGGCCATATTTGGCACAGAGGTAGAGGGGTCCTTCCTTTACCACCCCAAACATTTTGGGGTTTGTTAGCTCAAAATTTCCTGATCAACTTTTTCTAGGGCCCCTTGAGAGTATGTGGCCCCCAGGCCATACGGCACAGCAGGGAGTGCTGGATACCGTAGGACTATTCTGCGGTGGTCAGCTAAAGTCTACCCCAATGCAGGTCCCTGTGAAAATAAAGCATTGGCCCCAAACAAATGTATGTGCCAAATTTGGTGCCCCTGAGCACCGTGGTTCGGCTACCACAGGGCCCTACATTTAAGCTAGCCTGGCCCATTATGTTAATCTATGGTGCAGCCGCGATCGGGAATTTGAGGGGCCACAGATCGGGCCCCAAATTAGTCCAGAGGCCCAGAGGTAGGGAAGGTCTTCCTTTACCACCTCTACATTTTTGAGGTCGCTAGCCTGAAGTTTTATGGTCAGCTTTTTAGGGGGCCCCTTGGGAGTGTGTGGCCCTCCGGCACTAATGCGGAGTGGGGATTGGTGAGTACTGCAGGAATCTCTGGACTCTTAGCTATTTAACAATATTTGCAGAGCCTGGCTCTGCAGTTCCTATGTCCTGCGGTGGTTGGGCAAATTCCACCCCCATGAAGGTCCTCATGAAAATTAAGCATTGGCCCCAAAAAAATGTTGTGGCCCCTGGGGGTCCTCTAGTAACCCTATACCAAGTTTGGTGCCCCTGGGCAACATCGTTCCGCTACCGTGGGGCCCTAGATTTAGGCTAGTTTGGCCTAGCCTATGGTAATATATGGCGAAGTAGGGAATTTTGGAGGGGCCACAGCGTGGGCCCCAAACATGTTCAGGGAACCTGGACTCTTTCAGGGCCTGGGCTGTGGCCCCTCAAATTCCCACCCCCATCAGAGTCATGGATTAACATAGCGGGCCAATGTACCATAAATTTAGTGCCCTGTGGTACCCAAATCACGGGGGGATATAGTCACCAAACTTGGTACAGGGATACTAGCTGACCCCCAGGGTCACACACATTTTTTTGTGGACGATGCATAATTTTCACGAGGACTGGCATGGGCGTCAAATTTGCACAAATACTGTAGAACATAGGTACCAGTGAGCCCTGCTCCGCAGGTAACATTGGATAGCTAAGAATATTGAGATTAATATGGTTTCCAGCAGTCCCTTCTCCATGGTACTGCCCCAGGGCCACACACTCCCAAGAGGCCCCTGAAAAAGTTGACCAGAAAATTTCAGGCTAGCTACTCCAACATTTTCAGAGTGGTAAAGGAAGATCTCCCCTACCACTGTGCCAAATATGGTCCCCTGGACTTGTTTGGTGCCCGAGCTGGGGCCCTGCAACTGTGCCCACTCGAAGATTGCCATACTGCACCAAGCTGACCTAAATTATGGGCCTAGTGGTACCTGAACCCTGGTGGCTAGGGGCCTCAAACGTGGCAGGGGCCACATTATTTTTTCAGGACCAATGCTTAATTGTTACAGAGACCTGCATAGGGGTCGATTTGGCTAACCACTATGGAATACAGGAACTGCAGAGCAGCGCTATACAGATACTGCTGAATAGCTAAGAGTCCAGCTAAGAGTCCAGGGATTCCTGCAATATCCAGCACTCCCCGCTGCGTGGTACGGGCCGAGGGCCACAAACTCTCAAGTGGCCCTGGAAATAGTTGACCAGTACATTTTGGGCTAGTGACTCCAAAATGCTTGGTAAAGGGAGACCTCCCCTACCTCCGTGCAAAATATGGCCCCCCAGACTAATTTGGGGCCCGAGCTGCAGTCCCTCAAATGCATTACCTATATTCTGCAGTATTTGGCTAAAGTCAATCCCCATACAAGCCCATGTAAAAATGAAGCATTGGCCACAAAAAATTTGTGTGGCTCCTAGATTTCCTTTAGTATAAGTTTGCCAAGTATGGTGCCCTTAACCCCTGTGGTTAAGCGCCCTATATTTATAGTAGCTTGCCCGCTAAGTTAAACTTTGGCACTGTCATAGTCTGGACATTTGAGGGACTGCAGCTTGGGCCCCAAATTAGTCTGGGGGGCCATATTTTGCATGGAGGTAGGGGAGGTCTCCCTTTACCAAGCATTTTGGAGTCGCTAGCCCAAAATGTACTGGTCAACTATTTCCAGGGCCACTTGAGAGTTTGCGGCCCTCGGCCCATACCATGCAGCGGGGAGTGCTGGATATTGCAGGAATCCCTGGACTCTTAGCTGGACTCTTAGCTATTCAGCAGTATCTGTATAGCGCTGCTCTGCAGTTCCTGTATTCCATAGTGGTTAGCCAAATCGACCCCTATGCAGGTCCCTGTAACAATTAAGCATTGGTCCTGAAAAAATCATGTGGCCCCTGCCACGTTTGAGGCCCCTAGCCACCAGGGTTCAGGTACCACTAGGCCCATAATTTAGGTCAGCTTGGTGCAGTATGGCAATCTTCGAGTGGGCACAGTTGCAGGGCCCCAGCTCGGGCACCAAACAAGTCCAGGGGACCATATTTGGCACAGTGGTAGGGGAGATCTTCCTTTACCACTCTGAAAATGTTGGAGTAGCTAGCCTGAAATTTTCTGGTCAACTTTTTCAGGGGCCTCTTGGGAGTGTGTGGCCCTGGGGCAGTACCGTGGAGAAGGGACTGCTGGAAACCATATTAATCTCAATATTCTTAGCTATCCAATGTTACCTGCGGAGCAGGGCTCACTGGTACCTATGTTCTACAGTATTTGTGCAAATTTGACGCCCATGCCAGTCCTCGTGAAAATTAGGCATCGTCCACAAAAAAATGTGTGTGACCCTGGGGGTCAGCTAGTATCCCTGTACCAAGTTTGGTGACCATATCCCCCCGTGATTTGGGTACCACAGGGCACTAAATTTATGGTACATTGGCCCGCTATGTTAATCCATGACTCTGATGGGGGTGGGAATTTGAGGGGCCACAGCCCAGGCCCTGAAAGAGTCCAGGTTCCCTGAACATGTTTGGGGCCCACGCTGTGGCCCCTCCAAAATTCCCTACTGCGCCATATATTACCATAGGCTAGGCCAAACTAGCCTAAATCTAGGGCCCCACGGTAGAGGAACGATGTTGCCCAGGGGCACCAAACTTGGTATAGGGTTACTAGAGGACCCCCAGGGGCCACAACATTTTTTTGGGGCCAATGCTTAATTTTCATGAGGACCTTCATGGGGGTGGAATTTGCCCAACCACCGCAGGACATAGGAACTGCAGAGCCAGGCTCTGCAAATATTGTTAAATAGCTAAGAGTCCAGAGATTCCTGCAGTACTCACCAATCCCCACTCCGCATTAGTGCCGGAGGGCCACACACTCCCAAGGGGCCCCCTAAAAAGCTGACCATAAAACTTCAGGCTAGCGACCTCAAAAATGTAGAGGTGGTAAAGGAAGACCTTCCCTACCTCTGGGCCTCTGGACTAATTTGGGGCCCGATCTGTGGCCCCTCAAATTCCCGATCGCGGCTGCACCATAGATTAACATAATGGGCCAGGCTAGCTTAAATGTAGGGCCCTGTGGTAGCCGAACCACGGTGCTCAGGGGCACCAAATTTGGCACATACATTTGTTTGGGGCCAATGCTTTATTTTCACAGGGACCTGCATTGGGGTAGACTTTAGCTGACCACCGCAGAATAGTCCTACGGTATCCAGCACTCCCTGCTGTGCCGTATGGCCCGGGGGCCACATACTCTCAAGGGGCCCTAGAAAAAGTTGATCAGGAAATTTTGAGCTAACAAACCCCAAAATGTTTGGGGTGGTAAAGGAAGGACCCCCCTACCTCTGTGCCAAATATGGCCCCCGGACTCATTTGGGGTCCTAGCTGTAGCCCCTCAAATTTCCAGACTAAGACTCTGCAATAGATTAACATAGCAGGCCAAGCTACTATAAATGTAGAGCCCAAACCACGGGGGGTTGTGTTAAAGGGCCAACGACAGGGGCCATTTACCATGTGCTCCATCCAATGACAGAGCGATCATTTGTCAACAGAACGCTGCATGTCTGGTTTAGCTCTCTCCTCGCACGCTGTACACACCGATGGGCACCGCCCCTACCTCATCCTTGCCCATCTCTGCCTCATCCATGCCCATCTCTGCCCTATTTATGCCCACCTGTGTCTCATGCCCATCTGTGTCTAAATCATGCCAATGAGTGCCTCCTCATTTGTGCCTCATCAGTGTGTCCCTCATCATGCAGCCTGTTTCCCCCTGTCATTCAGCCTCTGTCCCCGCCGTCATTCAGCCCCTGTCCCTGCCGTCCTCCACCCTGTGTCCCCGCCGTCATGCAGTTTATGTCCCCCCGCCGTAATTTGGCCTGTGTCTGGGCCTCCGTCAGAGTCCTCCTTTACATCCAGTGTGTCCCTGTCAGAGTCCTCCTTTACATCCAGTGTGTCCCTGTCAGAGTCCTCCTTTACATCCGTGTCCCCATTAGAGTGCTCCTTTACATCCAGTGCTTTCCTATCAGAGTCCCCCTTTATATCAGTGACCCATCAGAGTTCTCCTTTACATCAGTGTCCCCGTCAGAGTCCCCCTTTACATCCAGTGTCCCCGTTAGAGTCCTCCTTTACATCCAGTGTGTCCCTGTCAGAGTCCTCCTTTACATCCGTGTCCCCATTAGAGTGCTCCTTTACATCTAGTGCTTCCCTATCAGAGTCCCCCTTTATATCAGTGTCCCCGTCAGAGTTCCCCTTTACATCAGTGTCCCCGTCAGAGTCCCCCTTTACATCCAGTGTCCCCGTTAGAGTCCTCCTTTACATCCAGTGTGTCCCTGTCAGAGTCCTCCTTTACATCCGTGTCCCCATTAGAGTGCTCCTTTACATCTAGTGCTTCCCTATCAGAGTCCCCCTTTACATCAGTGTCCCCGTCAGAGTTCCCCTTTACATCAGTGTCCCCGTTAGAGTCCTCCAGAGTGCCCCTTTAGTATTTCAGAGTGCCCCTTTAATGTGTCCCATATGAGTACTGATCGTAGTATTCAGGGTGCCCCTTTAATGTGTCCCATATGTGTAATGATCATACAGAGCGAGTTATAATCCCATATGTGTAATGATCGTACAGAGCGAGTTATAATCTCATATGTGTAATAATCTCATATGTGTAATAATCTCATATGTGTAATAGTCTCATATGTGTAATGATCGTACAGAGCGAGTTAGAATCTCATATGTGTAATAATCTCATATGTGTAATAATCTCATGTGTAATAATCTCATGTGTACTGATCGTACAGAGCGAGTTAGAATCTGACATTAGATTCTTCCCCGCTCTGTCTCTCGTCGAGAAATGCCCCCAACGGACTGCGCACGCGCTACAGAGCGAGTCAGAATCTGACATTAGATTCTTCCCCGCTCTGTCTCATCGGATTGTGCCCCCGACGGACTGCGCAGGTGCCAACCCCAGCTGTTCTGACAGGGTGACGTCACTTACGGAGCATGCGCAGTCCGACCCGGGCATTATCCGACAGAGGGCATTCCTCGACACGACACCGGCAGTCTGGGCTTCCAGGCTGACTTAAGTACGCTGAGCTAATTAGCATGTGAATGATAACCTTGTCTAGATGTGATTAGCCATGAGTCAGCTGTACCTAGTTAGCTATTCATTGTGTGATGCTTTATGTAAATATTCAGGTCATTGTTCATGTAGTGACTGTCATGCTTCTCAAGTGTATAAAAGTCTGCTGCTTGTTTTAATAAAAGAGTTAGTTTCCAGACACATACAAGCTAAGTTTTCAGGCTAGTTTTTGTATGGGGGGCGGCTGGAATATCTCTATATGTCCAGACTGGAGGAAGCCGTATACTGACGGATGACCACAAGCACGGTGTGGGTCGACGGTTCCGTTACAAGTGCAACACTGTTTTATTAACCAGTTCTTGACCGGAAGGATTTTCCCCCTTAATGATCAGGCCATTTTTTGCAATTCGGCGCTGCATTACTTTAACGGACAATTGCGCGGTCATGCAACGCTGTACCTAAAGAAAATGGATGTCCTTTTTTCCCCACAAATAGAGCTTTCTTTTGGTAGTATTTGATCACCTCTGAATTTTTTTTTTTTTTTTTTTGCGCTATAAACAAAAATAATGACAATTCTGGAAAAAAAACAAAACAATATTTTTCACATTCTGCTATATAAAATTCCCATAAAAAAATGTAAAAATCCAAATTTTTTAACATTTTAGACCAATTTGTTTTCTGCTACATATTTTTGGTAAAAAAAAAAAATCACAATAAGCGTATTTTGATTGGTTTGCGCAAAAGTTATCGCGTCTACTAACTACGGGAAAGATTTGTCATTTTTATTGTTTTTTTTTTTTTTTTCTTACTAGAAATGGCAGCGATCTGCGATTTTTTAGCGGGACTGTGACATTGCAGTGGACAGATCGGACCCATAACTGACATGACATTTTTGACACTTTTGGGGGGATCAGTGACATTACTACAGTAATCAGTGCTAAAAATATGCACTGTTACTGTAATAATGACATTGGCAGGGAAGGGGTTAACCACTTAACGACCGGCGCACGACGATCTATGTCGGCACTCAGCCCCGGCCAGGCAAACTGACGTAGGGTTACGTCAGCACTTACTGCCGGCCCTGTGCGCGCTCCCGCGCGCCCCCGCCGCCGCCGATGGCTCGATTGGGTTCAGAACCGATCAGTCATCAGGTCCAGGCCAATCATTTTTGGTCTGGACCTGTTGATCGGTCCTGCCCAATCAAATGTCACTCTAAGCCTGTGAAATGTAAACACAGGCTTAGAGGAGATGTGCCCTCCCCTCACAACGGTCTTTTTGGATCCAGCGTGAGAGGAGAGCACATCTAATTGTAAGTACTGCACAAAGCACACACTTCTACACTTAGATAGGCACATTTCACCCCCGATCGCCCCCCCGATTAACCCCTACAGCACCTGACACAACACACACTATATACAGCATATAGCATTTACCTATATACCTGTATAAGTGTGATTTGTGAACAGGTGTAGCACTTGCGACCCCCCCTTTTCCACTCAAATTACCCCCCACCCCCCCTAATAAAGATTTAACCCACTGATCCCCCCTGACCCCACCCTGATCACCGCTGTTAACCCCTACACCTTCTGTCACATCAGCACTAATACAAACGTAATATACGGTATTTTTGTATTTTTGTATTAGTGTCATTGTGATCAGAATTTGCGCAGGCGACTAAGTTTCTGTCCCAAGAAGGTTTAGGGTCCCCGCCACCCGCCCAATAAAGATTTAACCCCCTGACCCCCCCCCGATCACCCCTACACCCCCTGCCATAACACACACCGTATACAGTATATAGCATTTTGCTATATACCCGTATAAGTGTGATTTGTGGTCAGGTCTAGCGCTTGCGACCCCCCCCCTTTTCCACTTGAATTACCCGCCACCCCCCCAATAAAGATTTAAGCCCCTGATCCCCCCTGACCCCCCCCCCCCTGATCACCGCTAGTTAACCCCTACACCCTCTGTCACATCAGCACTAATACAAACGTAATATACTGCGTTTTTGTATTTTTGTATTAGTGTGATTGTGATCAGAATTAGCGCAGGCGACTAAGTTTCTGTCCCAAGGAGGTTTAGGGTCCCCGCCACCCGCCCAATAAAGATTTAACCCCCTGACCCCCCCTGATCACCCCTACACCCCCTGCCACAACACACACTGTATACAGTATATAGCATTTTCTATATACCCGTATAAGTGTGACTTGTGACCAGGTTTAGCGCTTGCCACCGTTTCTTTTATCCGTAGGATACCCGCCAGCCCCTTCCAATAAAGATTTAAACCCCTGATCCCCCCCTGATCACATCCAGTTAACCCCTACACCCTCTGTCACATTAGCACTAATACACACATAATATACTGTTTTTACTGTATTTTGTATTAGTGTCATTGTGACTTGAGGTTGCGTTAGCGAGCTAGTTTCTTTCCCAAAGGAGGTTTAGGGTCCCCGCCACCCCCCCCCCCCGATCCCCAGCGCATAGTTTAGAAATAACCCCTTGATTACCACACACACACACGCACGCACATGCACTTCCATTTCTAGTATAGTGTTTGAACAGATCAATATCTGATCTGATCAGAACTATACTAGCGCCCCCATAGTTTAGGGTTCCCAAAATGCGGTGTTTTCACGATCAGCACTGATTCCTGCCAGCACCTGCGTTTAACCCTTTCACCCAGGCAAGTGTAGTAATCAATAGATTACTGTCACTTGCAAAAAAACACAAGACACAAAACCGCTGTGTTAGCAGAGTCAGGCCTGATCCCTGCTAGCATTAGCAGTTTTTTTGGTAGCGCTTGAAATAGTCTTCGACAACCAGGTGCTTTTATTACCTGTGAGTCGCATCACTGTACGGGTAAATTTAGTTACCAAAATGTCTAAACGTTCGTACAGTGATGAAGCTATTTACAGTATAATGACCATGCCAGGTGAGAGCGATGGGGAAGCCTCACCGGCAGAATCAGGGTCAGTATACGAACCAGATGACAGCAGCGGCTCCCTGACAGATAGCTCCAACGACAGATGGGTCCCTGTTAGACCCAGGCGTACCCGACCCCATTCTGGAGTTGTTGAGATGCAGGAATCGCAGGGTGCTCGTATGGAGCAGAGTGTGGTTACTAGTGCCGCTCATCCTTCTGGCGACCTGGCAAGCGCCAGCGGCCTAGTACACCCTGGACCTAGTACAACCAGCACTGCAGTAACACCTGGTGACGTGGCGAGTCCCCTAAGTGCAGTTGAAGCTGGTGCGGTGGCTAGCACAAGTAGTGGCCCGCAGCCACCGCGTATTCGAAGACAGGCCCGTAGAGCCCATAGTGCCCTCCCTGATGCGCTGACATATCCCAATTGGCAACCCACTGATTCTACAGCGCCAGTACTTCCCCCATTCACTGCCCAACCTGGAATCCACGTGGAGACAGCTGGTTTTACGCCCCTGAACTTTTATGAGCTGTTCTTCACGGAAGATCTTTTCAGATCTATTGTGGATCAATCAAATTTATATGCACAACAGTTCATCGCCGCCAACCCAAATTCGCCCCTTGCCAGACCATTCGGCTGGAAACCTATAACGGTTTCCGAATTTAAAATCTTTCTGGGCCTTTCCCTCCACATGGGCATAACTAAACAGAGTGAATTGCGGCTATATTGGTCCACTAGCCCACTTCACCATATGCGCATGTACTCTGTCTCCATGTCCAGGGCGAGATATGAGCAAATTCTGCGATTTATGCATTTCAGCGACAATGAAATCTGTCATCCTCGGGGAGACCCTGCATACGATCGGCTCCACAAAATTCGGCCCCTCATAGACCACTTCAATCAGCGGTTTGCAGCCTTGTTTACCCCCGAACAAGTTGTCTGCGTTGACGAGTCCCTGATTAAATTTACTGGCCGCCTTGCTAAGAAACAGTACCTCCCCAGCAAGCGTGCCAGATACGGGGTCAAGCTGTACAAGCTCTGTGACAGGGCCACAGGCTATACAGTTAGTTTCCGGGTCTATGAGGGAAAAGATAGCTGTGTGGAGCCCCCCAACTGCCCAGACTACATAGGGAGCAGCGGTAAGATTGTTTGGGACTTGGTGTCACCCTTATCCGGAAAGGGGTACCATTTGTACGTGGACAACTTTTACACAAGCGTGCCACTATTTAGTCACCTGCTCGAATTACAAATTGGCGCATGTGGCACCGTGCGACCTAATCGCCGGGGCTTCCCCCAACGGCTTGTAGATTCCCGTCTTAGTCGGGGGGCGAGAGCCTGCTTGAAAACGGACAAATTGCTTGCGGTGAAGTGGAAGGATACACGGGATGTTTATGTTCTGTCCTCCCTTCACGCAGACACGACGATCCAAATCACTACGGCAACTGGCGTTGTGGAGAAACCCCTCTGTGTCCACGAATAGAACCTTAACATGGGAGGGGTGGACCTTAACGACCAGCTTTTGGCGCCGTATTTAGTTGCCCGTAAAGCCAGACGCTGGTACAAAAAAGTGTCTGTTTACCTTTTCCAATTGGCGATGCTGAACGCCTTTGTCCTATACAGGGCATCAGGACGAACTGGATCTTTCCGGGAATTCCAGGAAGAGATCATCCTTGCCTACCTGTACCCAGGAGGCATGCCTGTCCAACTTCCCCTTCCAGATGCAGTGAGACGGCTGCATGAGAGGCATTTTTCACATGTCCTCCCGCGTACCCCTACCCAAAGATGGCCCCAAAGAAGATGTCGTGTCTGTAGCAGGCGCGGATTTAGGCGTGACACCCGTTATTATTGTCCCAAATGTCCTGATCAACCTGGTCTCTGCATCGGGGAATGTTTTGAGCACTACCATACACTAGTGGAGTATTAGTGTAGGGTACAGCACGACACAGTGTAGGGCACACAAACACAGGGTCTCGAAGGATGTTGGATGTCCATCGACATTTTGAGAGACCCAAGCTGGAAGATCGCAGTCCCAAATCAAGACATGAAGAAACAGTTAGAAAGAAAAATAAAAGGATCCAAAAACTGTTGTTGTGTCAGTAATTTTATATGTCCTTCTACTCTTCTTACTGTACTTTTAAATGTCCTTTGTTTGTTTTTTCATTCTTTTGTGACCTGTTTCTCTGGCAGGTACTCGTCGGCTACCACGCATTGATTTTATATATTCTGACACAAACAGTGTTTGCGCTCAGCATATATGGATACCTTTGCTGATAGCAGCTGTGGTGATTTTCTGATTTCAGCACTGCAGTTAAAATCCTATTTTGGTATACGTGGATAGTGTCGTGTATCCCCATCATTAAATTCAGTGGGTGGTTGTTTGGGCGGTTAATGATGAGTAATACTACGCATTATTCCTGTGCTGATTTCTGATAGGTTCTCTTTTTTTCCGTTCAGCCCACAGGCTGCATGAAAAAAAAAAAAAAAAAACTATATGCCAAACAAGGACCAGCAATGTACTGGTACGTTGCTGGACTTTGAGTGGTTGTACCAGGATGATGCCTGCAGATTTAGGCATCATCTTGGTATAGTTTTTTACAGCCAGCGATCGGCTTACATGTAAAAGCAATCCTAGCAGGTAATTGGCCGCTAGACTGCTTTTACATGCAGTGGGAGGGGCCTCCCCCCCACCGCCGCCTTCCGCAGCCTTTCGTGGATTTTCTCGGGCTCTCCTGTCCCACCGGTTAACCCGAGAGTGCAGCCGGTGGTTCAGTTATCTAACCATAGAGCTAATTGAAGATTAGAATGGCTCCAATCATCTCTATGGCCTAAGATGCCGGAGGCTACGAGCATTTCATGACTTCTTTTTCGCCAGAAATAAACAGGGCCATTGGGAAATTGGGAAAGTATTTTATCACACCAATTTTGGCGTGGTCAGATGCGTTAAGGTCAGAGGAGAGATCTAGAGTATAAAAGACCCCAATTTTTTTAAAAAAGAGTACCTGTCACTACAGATTGCTATCATAGGGGATATCTAAATTCACTGTGATAACAATAAAAGTGATTTAAAAAAAATAAAAAATAAAGGAAAGGTGTCAAAATAACATAAAAAAGCAAAAAAAAAAAAAAAAATCGAGCCCCCCCCCTTTCCCCCCGTGCTTGTGCGCAATGGCACACGCAAGCGTTGGTCTAGTGTCATATGTAAACCGCAATTTCAGCATGCATGTGAGGTATCGCCGCGATCGCCAGATCGAGTGCAGTAATTCTTGCAGTAGACCTCCTCTGTAAGTCTAAAGTGGTAACCTGTAGAGACTTTTAAAGGTTTTTAAAAATGTACGTACGTTGTTGCCGCTGCGCAGGCGTGCGCAATTTTTAAAGCATGTCATGTCAGGTGTCTATGAACTCGGCATAAGATCATCTTATAAATTTTACCAAAAAAATTGGAATTATATAGTGTATTTGTGCAATAAATTTAAAAAAATGTATTTTTTTCGCAAAAATTGCGTTTGGAAAATCTGTGCGCAAATACCGTGTGACAAAAAAATTTGCAACATCCACCATTTTATTCTATAGAGCCTCTGCTTTAAAGAAATATATAATGTTTGGGGGTTCAAAGTAATTTTCTAGTAAAAAAAAAAATGGATTTTTGTAAAATCTTACCGTAAAATCCTTTTCTCTTAAGCTCATTGACAGACATAGTCCTCGTTGATTAATAACAACTCGGGTTATACTGCCCTCTACAGGAGTAGGACTAGACAGGAAAGAAAACGTTCTGGCCATACCCTAGGGGCAGTCCCAGAGGGTATATCCTCTCACTTCCTGCTACAGCAAATCAGTTATGTCACAAAGCAGTGTTTAGAGAATTTAACCCAACCCAACTCAAAAAAAGAGGGGCGGGTACTACGTCTGTCAATGAGCTTAAGAGAAAAGGATTTTACTGTAAGATTTTACAAAAATCCATTTTTCTCTGTCGCTCATTGACAGACGTAGTCCTCGTTGATTAATAACAACTCGGGACGTCCCAAAGCAGTGCCACAAATGAGGGGTGGGATAACAGAAATCAAAATCCAGAAGGCCCAACCGGAGCCAACCAGAAGCATCAAGGACTCATCGAGCAAAAAGATGAGACCTAAGTGAAAAAACCCAACAAACCCTCGAGGTAGACCAACGGTCTCCTCAAATTGCAGCTTGCAAAACCTTGCGGCCAAATGAGGCATCCGACGATGCCATCACATCAACTTTATAAAATTTTGTAAAGGTATGAACCGACGATCAAGTAATCGCCTTGAAAACCTGGACCCCTGACGCCTGATGGCGGTAGGCCCAGGAAGTACTGAGGGCCCGAATAGAGTGCGCCTTAACAGGGAACGGAGGATTCCGACCCTTACATAGAATAAGCCTGTACCACCGTCTGTCTAATCCATTTGGAGATAGTCGCGGCAGACGCAGGCAACCCCTTTCTGGGGCCATCCGTGATCCCAAAAAGTGATTCCGTTTTACGGAACGATTCCGTAGTCTTCAGGTATACCCTGATTGCCCGAACTACATCCAAGGAATGCAACGCACATTCCTGAGGATGATTGGGCTTAGGACACAAGGAAGGTAGCACAATATCTTCATTCAGATGAAAATCTAAAACCACCCTAGGAAGAAAGGATGGCTTCGGATGAAGAACTACCTTATCCCTATGAACCACTAGGTATGGGGAATGGCATGATAATGCAGCCAGTTCTGACACCCTGCGTGCAGAAGTGATAGCCACCAAGAAGGCCACCTTCTGGGATAATGTAAGCAAGGGAATCTCCCTGATCTTTTAAAAGGGAGGTTTCTGCAGAACCGACAAAACCAAATTAAGATCCCAGGGCGGTAAGGGCGCGCGCACTGGCGGAGCTAAGTGCCGCACCCCCTGGATGAAATTCCGCACCAAGGAATGAGTAGCCAACGGCTTCTGAAGAAGATTGCTAACGCTGAAAACCTGACCCTTGATAGTGCTCAAGGATAGTTTCTGCTCAACCCCCTTTTGCAGAAAAGCCAAAATTCGGGTCACCAAATAGGTACGTGGGGGAAATCCCAACGATTCACACCACGCAATATAAGTCTTCCATGTGCGATAATAGAATTTGCTAGAAGTCGCTTTCCTTGCTTTAATTAGAGTAGGAATAACTGAAGCTGACAACCCCTTATCCTTCAGAACCTGAGTCTCAATGGCCAGGCCGTTAAAACCAGCGACTGTAAAGCACGATGGAAGATCGGTCCTTGAGACCGCAGATCCTCCCTGAGAAGAAGTCTCCAAGGAGCGTCTGCGACTAGCCTGCCCAAGTCGGCGTACCCGGCTTGACGAGGCCAGCCCGGAATTACCAGGATAACTGGGGTTCCCTCCACCTCTATCCTGTGGAGAAATCCCAGCAGTAACTTGAGAGGGGGGGAAGACATACAGTAGCTGATACTTCCCCTACGGGGCGCTCAGCGCGTCTGCTGCGTCCGCTAGAGGATCGCGGGCGCGAGCCCTGTTGAGCCAACCTGCCAACAGATCCATATCCGGGGTGCCCCAATGAAGGGACAGTTGGTGAAATACCTCTGGATGAAGAGACTATTCCTCTTGATCCAGAATCTGACGGCTGAAATCTGCCTGTCCACCCCCGTGATAAATATCGCGGAGAGAACTGGAACAACTGTTCCCCCAATAAAGAATGTTGGCCACTTCTATGGCCGCCAGGGCACTCTTGGTGCCCCTTGGTGATTGACATAAGTCATGACCGTGGCATAGTCCGATTGGATCCGAACCGGACTTCCCTGGAGCTGCTCGGTCCAGTAAATCAGACAAAGTCTGATCGCTCTCAGTTCCAACACCTTTATCGGTAACCTGGAATTTATCAGAAGAAATGACTTCCCCTGGCTGAGCATCGGAGACCGAAGCCACCAGACCAGAGCCTCCCTGGTCTGCTCGCTCAATCGGATCCGATTGTCCAGGGAATCGGGATTCCGATTTCATATGAGAAGAATCTCCTCTTTGGAGAATTTGGGTATGAGACTGGGCAACCGGTACTGCCTCTAAGGAGGCGACCATCAATCCCAGCCAGTTGACGGACAGCAACATCCGAATCATTGACTGAATCTTCTGGAGTTTCTCCGCCTGGAGAAACACTCTTGCCAATGATGTATCCAAAATTAGGCCCAGATAGTTCAGTCTCCTGGTGGGAACCTGGGATGATCTTTGGGAAAAGCAAAGAAAACGCTGATGTCCTGCAAAGATGGGGATATGAAGATAGGCATCCTAAATGTCTATGGACGCCAGGAAATCCCCCTGATGCAGGGAGGCCACCACTGTATGGATGGACTCCATCTCTTCCAAGACCAGAATTGGACGCACCTAGCCCTTTTTCCTGGGCATTGTGAACAGGTTCGACTCATAGGTGTGCGCAGCCTATTGCATTAGGGTGTGCACCCCAAAGTTTAAATACACATGCATGTGTTTGCCTACATGTACATGGCCCCGATACATTACTCTCCCTGCTGGCAAAGTGAAATAGAAGTGTGTGGCACTTCTCTTATGGCAGAGCAGGTCCGAGGGAGATCTTTCCCATCTCCTCACTGGCAAACAGAGCGATAATGCTAATGTGCCCTAGGTGATTAGGGTGTGCCCGGGCACACCCGGCACACCCTGTGCGCACACCTATGGTTCGACTAGAACTCTTCCAAGGAATGAGAACTACCACTGCTTGTTGCATCAAGCTGTTCCCCGCAAAGCTTTTTAAGCGACCCGGGGATGTCGAATATTGGAAGGGAAGAATCGCACTGGTGGAAGTGATCGAAACTCGATCTTGTATCCCGACCATATGACCTTGCGAACCCCTTTATCCGGGATTCTGGAAAGCCCTGGATCCGAAAACCGGTGACGACGTCATCCCACTCTAGAGATGGGTGGGGCCCATTCTGTCAATCCAACGAGATAACAGTGGCTTTATTTAGTCTGGAAATCGGTGAGTCCACTATTGGTGGTACCGTCCATCTTTGTAATGAGGGATACTCAAAATGATAGCGCCTAGCAATGCGTTTGGAAATAGCAGGGGCTCGTTTACGGAAGACCCCATTTGGGCAAGGGAAACCCTTCACCATCTTGGTAGATTTGCTAGTACCAAAAAAGGAATATGAGTCTCAGCTACCTCTGCCGGTGTAACCTCAAGATTCAAGGTTTCCCGGCAATGACCAGCTCAGAATCCGTATCTGAAGTATCAGATGACATAGGGGTAGGCGGGGGTCGCTTTTCTTGACCCCCGTCCCTGACAGGCTACCTCCACCCGGGATACCAAAGACTCCAAAACTGCTGATAATGCATCATCACAAGTGGGGTACTGGAGGGTCCTGCGGCCACCCCGAGGGGATCAGGTGGGGATACATGAGTGGCAGGGTTCATGTAACAAGACACTTGCCAGCAAACACAAAAAAATTAATTGCAAGAAAAAAACTTTTATTTTTTTTTTTTTTTTAAACTTAGTCCCCCAGCGCAGTAGCGCCCCTCAGTCTACCTGCTTGGACCCCTCAGAAAGAGAGAGAGATAGAGAGAGAGAGAGAGAGACCCCAAGGCTCACCTGATACACAGAAGTTTCTTATCAACCTGCTTCCAGCACTGTCTGTTACAGACAGGAAGTCTTTGGCTTGCTTTCCCTGGGCCAAGGAGGCGGCTCCGCCCCTTTACACGCCTTCCGGCGCCTCTCAATTACTCCACGAGGTGTTTGGTCACCTCAAACATGGCCGCCCCCATGCTGGAGACACGAGGCTACGCCAATATGGCGGCCTCATGCGATCTGCAGGAAAATGGCGGTGACCTGTGTAGGATAGCGGCGGCTTGCAAGCGGCCTGCGGGATGTGTGCATTCGGCCTGTGCGGCCTGCGGAAGTGCCTCGGCCTGCGGGAGGCTGTGTGGCCTGTGGAAGTGACCGGCTTTCTGGAGGGATGGCGATCTGTGGCTGCAGTAACTCAGGCATAGGCATCGGCCTGTGTACACACTAGACAGGTAGGATACCTCTATACCTCAATAGTAATGCCTTTTAGTAGTCTGCCACTGACTTCAGTCACCCTTACAGTCATATAGTGACTTTAGATAGTCAGCTCCCAAACCAAGCCTCCTGTTTTCTATTCACAAAAACACTCAAATTGGGGGATCTGTGACCTGTTATAGGATAGAGGGGAGACCCAAAAAACCGAGTGTCCGACCATCCCAGAGAGGGGCCCGCGTCCACCAACAACCCGACAGGGGGCGAGGGGGAACATTCTACTCACCATACCGGAACCAGGCGGGCGCCAACTCCTGACAGAACCCCTCTCCACCGGGGTGGGGGGGCTGTCGACCAATACGGACGCCGTGACTCTGTTGGTCATTGGTGTCCAGGCGAGACGTTTAACTCGCAGGGTCAGTCCCCGTCCAGTGGGACTATGTCGCGGCCGACCCAGCGCGGAGCTATGGCCTGCACGCGCTCGTAGGCTGAACTGGGGTGACCACTGGATCTCAACATCCAGCCCGTCGCCCAGTTTCAGCGTACTTGCTTGAAGATCTCACAGGAACACTGGAGAAAAAAAGCTGTCTAAAAAAGTATTTCTAAAAAAAATCTTGCCAGGACCGAAGATCCTAGCAAGGAATCTAGGTCCTTACTCCTAACTAGACAGAAAAAAACTGATTTGCTGTAGCAGGAAGTGAGAGGATATACCCTCTGGGACTGCCCCTAGGGTGTGGCCAGAACGTTTTCTTTCCTGTCTAGTCCTACTCCTGTAGAGGGCAGTATAACCCGAGTTGTTATTAATCAACGAGGACTACGTCTGTCAATGAGCGACAGAGAAATATTTTTTCATGTAAACAAAAAGGCACAGAAAAAGCTTGGTTTTCAAGTGGTTAGAAGAGTGGGTGATGTGTGGATAAGATTGAGAATAAAATGCCGGGACAGTTCAAACACCCCCCAAATGACCCCTTTTTGAAAAGTAGACACCCAAAGCTATTTGCTGAGAGGCATGATGAGTCCATGGAATATTTTATATTTTGCTACAAGTGTCGGGAAACTTATTATTTCTTTTTTTTTTGTTGTTTTTTTACAGAAAGTTGTCACTAAATGATATATTGCTCACACATGCCATGTGTATATGTTAAATGACACCCCAAAATACATTCTGCTGCTTCTCCTGAGTACAGGGATACCCCATGTGTGAGACTTTTTGGCAGCCTAGCTGTGTACGTGCCCCCGAAAACCAATCCACATCTTCAGGTTTTCTAATGGCGTAAATTGCTGATTTTACCCCTGACTACCCGTCACAGTTTCAGAGGCCCTGAAATTTCAAGATAGCACAAAACCCCCCCAAATGACCCCATTTTGCAAAGTAGACACTCCAAGCTATTGGCTGAGATGCATGGTGAGTCCATGGAATAGTTTATATTTTGCCACAAGTTTCGGGAAAATAATTTTTATTTATTTATTTATTTATTTTTTACACAAAGTTGTCAGTAAATGATATAATGCTCACACATACCATGGGTATATGTGAAATGACACCCCAAAATACATTCTGCTGCTTCTCCTGAGTACAGGGATACCCCATGTGTGAGACTTTTTGCCAGTCTAGCCGCGTACAGGACCCGAAAAACCAATCTGCACCTTCTGGCTTTCTAAGGGCGTAAATTGTTGATCTCACTCCTTACTACCTATCACACTTTTGAAGTCCATAAAAGGCCAAGATGGCACAAAACCCCCCCAAATGACCCCATTTTGCAAAGTAGACACTCCAATCTATTTGCTGAGAGGCATGGTGAGTATTTTGCAGCTCTTATTTTTTTTGGAAAATGAAAAAAAAACAGGAAAATGCATTTTTTTTCCTTTTTTTTAAATTTCCAAAACTTTGTGACAAAAAGTGAGATCTGCAAAACACTCAACATGCCTCTCTGCAAATAGCTCTGGGTGTCTACTTTCCAAAATGGGGTCATTTGGGGGGGTTTTGTGCTATCTTGGAATTTTAGGGCCTCCGAAACTGTGATAGGTAGTCAGGAGTGAAATCAACAATTTACGCCCTTGGAAAGCCTGAAAGTGGAGGTTGATTTTCGGGGTCCTGTACTCGGCTAGACTGCAAAAAAGTCTCACACATGGGGTATCCCTGTACTCAGGAGAAGCAGCAGAATGTATTTTGGGGTGTCATTTCACATATACCCATGGCATGTGTGAGCAATATATCATTTACTGACAGCTTTGTGTAAAAAAAAAAAATATATATATATATATATATTTCCCGGAACTTGTGGCAAAATATAAAATATTCCATGGACTCACCATGCCTCTCAGCAAACAGCTTGGGGTGTCTACTTTCCAAAATGGGGTCATTTGGGGGGGTTTTGTGCTATCTTGGAATTTTAGGGCCTCCGAAACTGTGATAGGTAGTCAGGAGTGAAATCAACAATTTACGCCTTTGGAAAGCCTGAAAAAGGGGACTGGCTTTCGGGGACCTGTACTCGGCTAGACTGCAAAAAAGTTTCACACATGGGGTATCCCTGTACTCAGGAGAAGCAGCAGAATGTATTTTGGGGTGTCATTTCACATATACCCATGGCATGTGTGAGCAATATATCATTTACTGACAGCTTTGTGTAAATAAAAAAAAAAAAAATATATATATATATATATATATATATATATTTCCCGGAACTTGTGGCAAAATATAAAATATTCCATGGACTCACCATGCCTCTCAGCAAATAGCTTGGGGTGTCTACTTTCCAAAATGGGGTCATTTGGGGGGGTTTTGTGCTATCTTGGAATTTTAGGGCCTCCAAAACTGTGACAGGTAGTGCAGAGGTGACGAACAATTTAAGCCATTAGAAAACCTGAGAGTGTTGATTGGTTTTCGCGGTCCTGTACACAGCTAGGCTCCCAAAAAGTCTCACACATGGGGCATCCCCATACTCAGGAGAAGCGGAAGAATGTATTTTGGGGTGTCATTCCACATATACCCATGTCATGTGTGAGAAATTTATCTTTTAGTGACAACGTTGTGTAAAAAAAAAAAATTGTAATTTTCCCGAAACTTGTGGCAAAATATAAAATATTCCATGGACTCACCATGCCTCTCAGCAAACAGCTTGGGGTGTCTACTTTCCAAAATGGGGTCATTTGGGGGGGTTTTGTGGTATCTTGACATTTCAGGGCCTCCTAAACCGTTATAGGTAGTGAGAAAATGCAATGAAAAATGTACGCCCTTTGAAATTCTGATGGTGGTGATTTGTTTTCGGGCTGCCGTACACAGCTACGCTCCCAAAAAGTCTCACATATGTGGTATCCTGGTACTCAGGAGAAGCAGCAGAATATATTTTGGGGTGTAATTACACATATACCCATGGCATGTGTGAGCAATATATAATTTCAATGACAACTTTGTGTAAAAAAAAAAAAAATTTTTTTTAGTCATTTTTCAAACACCTGTGACAAAAAAATAAAATATTCAATGAGCTCAACATGCCTCTCAGAACATTCCTTAGGATGTCTACTTTCCAAAAAGTGGTAGTTTGGGGGGGTTTTGTACTGCCCCGCCATTTTAGCACTTCATGAAATGAGATAGGCAGTCAGAAATTAAAGCTTCGTAAATTTCAGTATTTACACCATAGTTTGTAGACGCTATAACTTTTGCGCAAACCAATAAAAATACGCTCATTGATTTTTTTTTTGTCAAAGACATGTAGCTAAATATATTTTGGCCAAAAAAAATGACATAAATTGAGTATATTGGATATTTTTTAAAAGACAAAGTTGAAAATGTCATTTTTTTGCAAAATTTTCGCTCTTTTTTTATTAATATCGCAAAAAATAAAAAGAGCAGAGGTGATCAAATACCACCAAAAGAAAGCTCTGTTTGTGGGAAAAAAAAGGACATAAATTTCGTTTAGGTACAGCATTGCATGACTGCGCAATTATCAGTTAAAGTCACGAAGTGCCAAGTTGAAAAAAGGGGTCTGGTCTTTTAGCAGCCAAATCCTCCGGGGCTTAAGTAGTTAAAACAATGTGTGATCAAGGGGTTAAATGTAAGCCTAGGGGAGTGTTTCTAAATGTATGTAGGTTGGGCTTTTGAAATGATCACAGAAACCTGTGATCCTACATAGAAGGATCACAGGCACTCTGTGATCATTCCAGAGAGAAGAACGGTCAGCTGTGTTTACAACAGCTGACCGTCCTTCTCTCTCAGCAGGGAACGATCGCGGGTGCCCGGCGGCAATCAGGGCCACTGGCCCCCTGCATTGGAGTCCCCGCTGCTGCGCGCTCGCCCCCTAGATGCAGGCGCGCATTCAACGTACAGCTACGTCAGTTCGCGCAGGAGGCGCTGCCTGCCGCAGTAGATCTGCGGTGGGTTGTCCTTAAGTGGTTAAATATTAAAAAGCCCCCACACACACATCAATAGGTAGGCTTACATAGAATGTGCCCTGACGGCACCAGCTCAGATCGCATATCAATTGCATCCCCTTTCCTCAACCATGTAATGGTCTCACCCCTCTCTAAACACGAGAAGCCAGCCAGCGTGCATTCGCCAGAAGTGACGTTACTGGTTAGTAAGGAAGTGTAGACAGGCGGACATCAATGCATTTCGCCGTATGGCGTCTTCAGGAAATCCGGTCTCTGCCTACTATAGAGGAATTAATATACCTGCAATGAGACTCTGATTGGTGGACCACCCTGGAGAGCAGATAAAACTTTATAGACAACCTGCACAGTGGTCAATGCTCTCATTAATAATATATATATTCATTGGATCCTTTATACCACAAATCATTGTGATCTTTTAACAGGATGCAATCTAAGCCCTCTGGCTGGTGAGGCTCTTACAACAATCACATACTTAGTTGATAATAGTTTAAACCAAGCATGTCCAACCTGTGGCCCGAAACCTCAGGCAATGCGGCCCACTGCCCCCTGACAATTTTTTTTTTTTTTGCTGGGCAGGAAGGAAGTCAGGTTGGAGGCGTGGCCACAGCAGCTTCCAACTAACGGTAGGCAGAGGCTGCCTCAGAGGGGGGAGGGGAGCATGTGCAGTGTTTCTGACTCTTACCACCATGACCACTTCAAATCACTGAAGTGGTCATGGTGGTTAGAGTGTTCCTTTATTATCGTTCAGAAGAAGTAAACCTCTGTATACTGATTCCATTTCATTTGATCATCCTCTAGTTGTGTTAAATCAGTGCGGGGGGCGCGGCGGCGCGGCGGCATTTTATTACTTCTATACCTTAACTATAGTATATATTTAATATGCGGCCCGAGAAAATTTCTCTACACACAATGTGGCCCAGAGAAGCCAAAAGGTTGGACACCCATGGTTTAAACAGATAAACATCTACTAATAAAAAGTGTTGCACAAAATCCCCTATTCATATAACAAAAAAAAACGTTATTAAGAAAAAATATATAAAGAAAATAAAAAATAATTTAAAATAAAACCAGAAAAAAATAAAAATAAAAACAAAAATTAACACAAGGATAAAATTAGAATGAAAATGCTAAATAAAAAAATAAAGATGAAAATAAAAATATAAAAATGGAAATAAAATCATCATCCTAAAACTCTGTGAGTACTCCAACATAAATAGAAGCAAAATCCTTTCCTATGTATGATAACCCCACTAGGATGTACAAAACATACAAAAATATTGCAAAACTTAGATGTACCCTCACATAATAGATGCTCCAAAAATCTGTGGACAAATACAATCTAAATCCCTCCTCCTAAATGTTATACTATCCTGGACACAGGAAAAAAGGGAAGATCAAAAAAGGCCACCCACCATATCGTGAGTGCTGTAAGTGACTTGTTAGTTCCAACAATAGCCTCTAAAAAAGGTCTATGTCTAAGTTCAATCCTCCTGGGTGTAATGTACTGAAGCGATGGATCCATTGGGTTTCATTTTGTGATACTTGTTTCCGCATATCACTCCCTCTCCAATGTTTGTATACTCTGTCAATTCCACAAAACCAAAGGGATGATGGGTCTTGATTATAGACAAGTCTATAATGGTTAGAAACACTATGTTGCCTGTATCCTCTTTTAATGTTACTCACATGTTCACCTATCCGTGTGGCCAAAGCACGGGTGGTCCGACCAACATACCTAAGGCCACGGGGACAGATCAACAAATATGTGACAAACCTAGTGCCACATGTTATAAACTTTTCTATTGTGAATTCCTTAGCATCCGTAGAGGCAAAACTCAACTCCTTTCTTTTTTTAAACTTACTTATTCGACTTCGATGCTTTACATCTGCCACATCTATAAAATCCATTCATCTCTAGAAAGGTTTTATTTCTTTTGGGGGGATCAGGTACATTCCTGGATATCATATTCCTTAGACTGGGTGCCCCTTTATATATAAATGTAGGGCAACTGGGGAGTATGGCCTTAAGGGTATTGTCTTTCAAGAGGATAGGCCAATAATTTTTGATACATTTCTACAGTTCCCTATACTGTAGATTAAAACCAGTAACACATGCTACCTCATTCCTATTTTTTCTATGTCTTGTGGGCTTAAGTAGCTCCCCTCTCTTTATGGAGAAAACTTTATTTCTGACATCCACCAGATCTTTCTCTTTTTGTCCTTTATCTTGGAATCTCTGAATTAATTTATCTGTTTGTGTAAGAAAATATTGATTATCACTACAATTCCTCCTGATGCTTATAAATTGGCCTTTGGAGATTGCTTAAAACCAACAGGGATGAACGTGTAAATATAGCCATTACAATCTATCTCATTGAAGTGAGTTCTGGTGTTAAACATATTACCATTCCTGTATATTTCCAATTCTATGAATTGGATGCTCACCCTAGCTATCAGTATTTCCTGTAAGTTTGATTCCGTACGCATTACTGTTCAAACTATCTAGGAAATCACAGAGTTCCTGTTGGTCACCCTCCCATATTATAATGATATCATCAATATATCTTTTATAATATTTCAATTGTGGGGGTAGATCTGAGAAAATTTGTTCTTCCTCCCGTTTGGCCAAAAAGATGTTCGCAACACTGGGAGCATAACAAGCTCCCTTTACTTGGTTGAAATAGTTTCCCCAATGCCAAAAATAATTATTGGACATAGCCACCTTTAATAGGTAGGTATTTGCTTTCTTTTTTATTCAATATGCCATTTGTGACCCCTTTCTTTATCCATGTATTTAGTTTTGCTTTTAATTTATTGGTGGGGGTCTCCTGGTAGGGGTTTATATGTTTCTCTGTCACTAGTAATCTTATCTAGATCTGTCTCATAATCCACCTTTCTCCTTTATTTGTTTTTTTTTTTATTTTTTTTTTTACTTTTTTTTTTATAATATTTTTTAATTTTGTTATATATTTTTTCTTAATAACGTTTTTTTTTTTTTATATGAACAGGGGATTTTGTGCAACACTTTTTAGTAGATGTTTATCTGTTTAAATTATTAGCAACTAAGTATGTGATTGTTGTAAGAGCGTCACCAGCCAGAGGGCTTAGATTGCATCCTGTAAAGAGATCACAATGATCTGTGGTATATAGGACCCGATGACTATATATATTATTAATGATGACCCTAGGAGGTCTATTTATGAGAGCATTGACCACTGTGCAGGTTGTCTATAAAGTAATTTGCACTCCAGGGTGATCCACAAATCAGAGCCTCGTTGAAGGTATATTAATTCCTCTATAGTAGACAGAGACTGGATTTTCTGACGATGCCATACAGCGAAATGCATTGATGTCTGCCTGCCTACACTTCCTTACTAAGCAGTAACGTCACTTCCAGCGACTCTGTGGAACGCACACCGGCCAGCTTCTCGGAGCGTTTAGAGAGGGGTGAGCCCATTACATGGTTGAGGAAAGGGGATGCAATTGATATGCGATCTGAGCTGGTGCCGGTCAGGGCACATTCTATGTAAGCCTACCTATTGACGTGTGTGTGGTGGCTTTTTAATATTTAATAAAACAGCGTTGCACTATTATGGGTGTCTCTGTTTTACCTCCATATAATCCACATCTGCCATCCGAGAGAGAATAGAGAGGTGCAGACCTATCCAAGTGTTCTGATTGCTGATAAGGGTGTATGGTCCCTGGGACCTGGGGCTTCTAGTTAGCAGATTTATGAGTCTTATCACGAGGTGGAGCACTTGAATCAAAATACGAAGGCACGGTGTGGGTGACAGCATTTATTGAGCACTAATTTATTCCACTCAAGACGACTTTTTTGTATATGGACTGTGAATGCTTCACATTTATTGATTTCTGCTGCTTATATAGCAATAGTGTATTGTTGTGTTCAACACATTTGTATGTTATTTCCGATTATATCTACATTAGCCATCACTTAGCAGCGCCTGCTTTATCCGAAACAACTAATGGGACAAAATTTTTGGAAGTTCTTTTGCAATTTCGGATAAATTTTCTTCCTAAAGACCTGACATAGAAAAACAAAACAAAGTGTCCCAAAATCTACACCAGGCTCTTTGGTCTGGTATGGATTGTAAGGGGAAACCCACTCCAAAAAGAAATAAAAATGCGTGAGGTACCCCCCAAAATCCATACCAGGCCCTTAGGACTGGTATGAAATTTAAGGGGAAGTCCACACCAACATGTTTTTTAAACCCCCCAAGATCTATATCAGACCCTTACCCGAGCATGCAGCCTGGCCCACCAAGATGACAGAGCGCCCCCCTCCTGAGCCATAACAGGCCACATCCCCTCAACATGAGGTTCAAGATAGGGACAGGGGCCTCTTCCCCACAACCCTGGGTGATGGTTGTTGTTGTCTGTGGTTGGGGTTTTTTTGGAATCTGGAAACCTCCTTTAACAAGAGGGCCACAGATCCAGGGCCCCTCCCCTATGTGAATGAGTATGGGGCACCTTAGTTTTTTTAGGGTCGCTTGCCTCCCAGCGACTGACAGCTCTGGTTCCCACCGACGGTAAATAAACAAAGGGTGCGGTCCCCCAATGACAGGTGATTTGTAAAAAAACGAACATGAAAAATTCAGGTTTCTGGAGATGGCATGTACGAGCCCCAAGGCTCGGTTCACCCAACTCAAAAGTTGCACGACTTTCAATGCAACTTTGGAGTTTGACTTTGATGCGACTTAGATGTGACTTTTTAAACTCTGTGGCATTAAAGTCAACTCAAAGTTGGACCAAAGTAGAGCAGGAAACTTTTGTAGTATCAGTTAAGACAGCTCTCATAGGGAAGCATTGAAATTTTACATGTTATTCAAGTTGGGGTCGGATCCTATGTCGAAACAGTGTGAACCGAGCCTATGTGTGTATCTATTTCTTCCTTATTCTCGGTTCACACTAGCACAACTTTCAGTGCAACTTTGGAATCCGTGACTTTTTACACTCTGTGGCATCAAAGTCGGACCAAATTAGTGTAGGAACCTTTTCTAAAGTCGGACACACTTGTCTACATAGTTACATAGTCAGGTTTAAAAAAGTCCATGTAGCTCAACCAATAAAAAAGAGAAACACAACCATACAATTCCATATACAAAATTTAATACCCACGGTTTAGCCAGTGGAAGGCGAAAAACGCCAGCAAAGCGTGATCCAATTTGCTACAGCAGGGGGAAAAAAAATTCTTCCTGATCCCCCTAGAGGCAATCAGATATTCCCTGGATCAACTTTACCTATAAATATTAGTACCCAGTTATATTATCTACACCTAGGAAAGAATACAGGCCCTTTTTAACCAGTTCTGGATGGGAAGGATTTGCCCCCTTAATGACCAGGCCATTTTTGGCAATTTGACACTGCGTTACTTTAACGGAAAAGTGTGCGGTCTTGCGACACTTTACCAAAATAAAATTGATGTCCTTTTTTTCCCAAAAATAGAGCTTTCTTTTGGTGGTATTTGATCACCTCTGCGATTTTTATTTTTTGCGTTGTTAACAAAAAAAGAGCAACAGTTCTGAAAAAAAATACGATAAACGTACCGTAAAATCTTTTTCTCTGATGTCCATTGACAGACGCAGCCACATCTCCATGAGCTGAGTAGATTTATGCTCCTCCCATCATGAGAAGTTTAGGCAAGAAAATTTGAATACACACACCCAGGGGGCTGTCCCTCCAGGCATAAACACCCACTGCACAACCCAGCACATCAGTTTAGTTTAAAAGCAGTGAAGACAACAGAACCAACCCCAAACAGTGGGGCGGGTGCTGCATCTGTCGATGGACATCAGAGAAAAAGATTTTAGGGTAAGATCTTACAAAAATCTTATTTTCTCTATCGTCCATCGACAGATGCAGCTTCATCTCCATGGGCTGAGTGGGACGTCCCAAAATAGTATAGGCATGAGGCGTGGGAAAACACAACCAGACAGTAACGTCAACTCCAAGAGGCTAAACCTTGCCAATCGGGAAACATGGAGCTCAACCAATCAACAGGAGCCCACCAGATAAAAGACCCAGAAGAGAAGTACAAACATTCTCTTATGAAACAGGCGAAGATGGCGAAAAGCTCAAGAGGCACTCGGTGCTCTAGTAGAATGCACCTTCACAGGGAAAAGAGAAACCTGACCCTTGATCGAAAAACCCTGAACCATCTCAAAATGGTTGCAGCGGACGCAGTCAAACCTTTGCGAGGACCATCCGAAAGGACAAAGAGAGAGTCCGACTTCCTGAAGGACTCAGTAACTGTCAGATAAACCCTTATTACCCGAACCACATCCAGAGAGTGCAAGGCAACTTCTTTGTGATGTTTTGGCTTAGGACATAAGGAAGGCAACACAATGTCTTCATTCACGTGAAAATCCGACACCACCTTAGGAAGAAAGGACGGATTAGGTTGGAGGACCACTTTATCCCTGTGGACCACCAAATAAGGTGAACGACAGGACAACACCGCCAACTCAGAGACTCTGCAGGCAGAAGTGATAGCTACTAGGAAGGCAACCTTCTTCGACAAAGAAAGCAGAGACATCTCCCTAATATTCTCAAAAGGAGGCTTCTGAAGAACAGACAAAACCAGATTGAGATCCCAAGGCGGTAACAGGGATCTCCTCGGAGGGGCCAGATGACGCACCCCCTAAACGAATGTGCGAATCAAACTATGAGTAGCCAACTGATGTTGGAAGTAAATAGTCAAGGTCGAGACCTGGCCCTGGAACATGATGATCTGGTAGATGGCATGATGTGCAGGTGTCATGCTGTAATTGGCTACCATAATATGAAGCATGTTATGCAAATGTTCTGATTGGTTGAGAACCTTTGTCCATTCACACTTCATGTCTCCTATATAAGATACCAAGGTCATTGAATAAATTGGACACACTTTGAACCATATACCTGCATTCGGTCTCTTCATTGTGTGGCCACGATATCGTACGAGGGTCCCAAACGAGGTACAAACATAATTGAAATTGCCTTTTAATCACTGAATCAGAAAGACCTCTATCCCTCAACACCTTGCTTTCAGCAGCCAAGATGTTAAAGCCAGCAACTGTAAAGCAAGAAGGAAGATCGGTCTTTGAGATAGTAGATCTTCCCGTAAAGGAAGATGCCATGGAGGATCCAGGACCATTTTAACCGGCACTGCATACCAAGACCGCCAAGGCAAGTTTGGTGTCACCAGAAAAACTGGAATGCCTTCCATCGCCACCCTGCAAAGAAACCTTGGCAGGAGAACGAGCGGAGGGAAGACATAGATAAGGCGATACTGACTCCAAGGAGCCACCAGAGCATCTGTGGCGTCAGCCAGAGGATCCCGAGACCTGGCCACAAACGTCTGAACTTTCCTGTTGAGGCAAGACACAAACAGATCCACGTCCGGAGTCCCCCACACACACAGGAAATGAAACACCTCCGGATGTAGAGACCACTCCCCCTGATCCAACACCTGACGACTCAGGTAATCCGCTTGCCAATTCTCCACACCCAGGATGTGGACTGCGGAAAGAGCCAGAACATTGTGTTCCGCCCATACCAGAATCTCGGCCACCTCCTTGGCCACCAGGGCACTCCTGGTGCCCCTTTGATGATTGATGTAAGCCACGGCTGTGGCATTGTCTGACTGGACCCGAACCGGAGAGCCATGTAGCCGACTCGTCCATTGAAGCAGGCAGAGCTTGATCGCTCTCAGCTCCAGAATATTGATCGGCAAGGAAGACTTTTGCGACGCCTAAGTCCCCTGAGCACAGAGCTTCCCCAGCACTCCACCCCAGCCTGATAGGCTGGCGTCCGTGGTGACCACCGTGATGACCCTAGCTTAGGGAACAAACTATTCAGAGAAAGGGAATACAATAAGACACGTGGCCACTCACTAAAACTAGAGGGAAAACGGTTTAACCTTAAATTACATAAAGGGTTCTTTACTGTCAGAGCAGTAAGGATGTGGAATTCTCTTCCACAAGCAGTAGTATCAGCAGGGAGCATCGATCGTTTCAAATAACTATTAGATAGGCACCTTAAAGACCACAACATACAGGGGTATACAATGTACGGTTAACAGCAAACACACACACACAACATGGGTTGAACTGGATGGACTGATGTATTTTTTCAACCTCACAAACTATGTAACTATGTAACTATGTAAGAGCCGACTTCGTGAGATGGCTCAACCGAATCATCTGGTCCAATGACCGAGGATCACTTTTCCCATTTGACAGAATCTCTTTTTGCAGCTGTCTCGCGTGAGACTGAGCAAATGGGACCGCTTGGAAGGTCGAGACCATCAGACCCAGAGCCCTCATGCCAGTCCGCAAGGAGGACCGATCAGCCTCAATTAGCAATTGGACCGCCCTTAGCAACTTCTGAAGCTTGTCCAAGGGAAGAAAGACCCTCCCCAGAGCAGAGTCGAGGATCAGCCCCAGATAGGTGACCCGCTCAGATGGGAGTCAGGGCAGATTAGGTGACATTGAATGTCCACCCGAAGTCCTGAAGGGTATGGCGATGGAGATGTTTTCCAGCAGATCCAAATGGTAAACTGCTTGCAACAGGAGAGCGTCCAGATACCCACAATGGAGATACCTCGTCGACGCAACAAGACCAGCACAGGGGCTAGGACCTTGGTAAAAACTCTGGGAGCCGAGGCGAGACCAAAAGGTAACGCTACGAATTGAAATTGAAAGGGTTCCTCTACCACCGCGAAGCGGAGGAATCGCTGATGTCCCTCGAATATGGGGATGTGGAGATACACATCCTTGAGATCGATGGAAGCCAGAAAAACCCCCTGATTCAAAGATGCCACCACCGGCCAAATGGACAACATTCAGAATTTCTGTACCAGCACAAAGTGGTTTAGAGCCTTGAGGTCCAGGATTGGACGCACCTTGCCCTCCTTTCTGGGCACGGTGAACAGGTTTGAATAGAAACCTTGAGAGCGCTCCTGTTTGGGAACTGGCACAATCGCCCCTTGAGCCAGGAGATCTCGTACAGCCTCCCACAGATCCTACAAACGCTCTGGAGACAGGTGAAGGTTTGACTGAAAAAACTTGTCCCCTGGCCGGGACCGGAATTTGATCTTGTACCCGGAACAAACCAGTTTGCGAACCCATTCGTCCTGAATGAAGGAAGTCCAGGGTTCCTGAAAGAAGCGCAGACGTCTCCCCACCCCTGAGACGGGTGAGGGCGCCCCTTCATGCTGAAGAGGACTTGTCTGCAGCACCGGACTGACCGGCCTTGGACTTGCCCCAGGGTTTCTTAGCACCTCCAGAAGTTCTGAACGGCTTACCTTTTCTTGCACCCCGGAGGCACGACCTCTTGGGGGATTGAGGAAGAAGAGTACTCTTCCCGCCAGTCAGGCCTTTGATCAACTCATCCAATGAGTCGCCAAACAACCTGGACAAGGGAGATCAGCTAAGGCTTTTTTGGAAGCTTGGTCAGCCGACCAGCTGTTCAACCAGACCATGCGTCTTAAAACAATGCCCACTGGCCACCAGGGGAGCCGCATCCATAGACTCATCACACAGGAATACCAGAGCCTGGATTACCTGGTCCAACAGTTACAGCTGTTCCGGGGGACAGTCTCTGGGTCCAAAGACTCCAGCAATCCCCTAATCCATTCCGTCACCGTCAGTGAGACTAGCACAGACACAAAAACCGGTTTCAAAATGGAACCTGCCAGCACGTGACGATGGCGGGAAAGGGATTCCACCCGCCTGTCCACTGGATCCGTAAAAACTGGGGAATCCTCCACAGGCACAAGAGTAGATTTGTTTAATCTGGAAACAGGATGGTCCACTTAAGGTGGCACCGTCCAACAGTGGGAAACCTTTTCAGCAAACGGACACCGGCATTTAAAGCGTTTTGGCACCACTAACACATGCTTAACGCACCACCATTGGTCATTCACAATATCGTGAAAAGTGTCGGGACAAGGGAAAACCTTGCCAGCTTTCTGAGACATCTGGGAGCAGAAAGCCATCCGCGTTCCCTGCCAGCGTGGGCTCATCAGCCAATTTTAAAGTATCCAGCACTGAAATAATCAGGGCTTCCACCAAAGTGCGTTCTTGCGCTGCAGCTGGAGAAGACAGGTCCTCTTCACCATCTGACTGCGAGGGCAGTGACCCCTCAGGAAGGGGAGCATCCAGGGCAACCACATCAGCCACTGAATCAGAGGATACCTCCACAAATGGAGAAGGCAGCGGCCGCTTACGGCTATCGACCTTTTTCATGACTAAATCAACTTAAGTCGCCAGGCTTTCCAGGGCAGCTGAAATCGCGGCCAGCGACTGCGATCCAGACTGTCCAGGAGTTGCACAGTGTGGGTCTGAGTGTGAAACTCCAGTTGGGACTCCACAGTGCAAATTGCAAAAAACGGAGTACTGTAGCTTTAAGAACGCCAATCGCGGTATCCAAAACTGGACCACATGTTTCCGAGGAAAATCCTGGTCCTTCTAAGGTAGAATCGCTGGTATGTTTAAAAATTGTTTAACTTTATGTTCATGTAATTATTGTATGTTCATTTTATCTGTTTATTTTAGTTTCACCGCGCATGTACATCCTATTCTTATATGGCCACTATCTGTTCATTGTAATAAAGATCCAAAGTTACAGACAGTCTGGTTATTCTAGGATTCAAGCTTTAAAGCAGAGTTCCGGACTCAAAAACAACTTTGGCCCATCCGCTTGCTGAGATTGCCCTGAAAAACAAATGGATGCTCCCGAATTTTTTTTTTCTTTACTTACCTTGTTATAGAAGAAAGTATACTTACCTTCCTTTTACTTCCTCCCTCTTTGGCCACGGCCCGCACCGTCTCTTCCTGTTTGCGATGACTCCTGGGAGCTGAACGTCATCGCTCCCAGGAGTCAATGCGCCTGCATCGGCCCCGCTCGTCAGTTCCGGTGCAGGTGCGTCATTCCTTGCTAAACAGCTTCTGGGCATGCCCAGAAGCTGTGCAGGGATGACGCGCCTGCCCCAGGAAGTGACGAGCGGGGCCAGTGCAGGGCATTCTGGGACGAAGAGGACACGGAAGAGGACGCAAAAGAGGACGCGCTGGCTTCAGCTGCCCACATCCTAGATGGCAGCACTGGAGAAGAAATTTTTAATGTAAGTATTTCTTCTAAAAGGTAAGTGCGACCCGGGACAGTTCAGAGGCTATCTTTTATGGAATGTACTAGCCCTGACTGTCCCGGGGGTATTTTTATCTAAATTTCCCCCCCGAGGCCGGAACTCCGCTTTAAGCTGTAAGTTGAGCTACATATACTCCAGGGACAAACGTGTAGCAAGAACAGAACAGTGAAACAGCAGCTATCCGACAAGTGGGATTTAGGACAGTGACGGCACAGAGGTCAGCGCAGTCATCTGCATATGCAATACAGCAGTCTCTACACAGTCAAGCATTCCTGCAAGCAATATGTCACATAGCCAGGCATCCTCACTCCAGACAAGGTCCCAAGTTTTCCGGTCCTCTAGATTTTCCTCCGCAAGCAATGCACTCGCTATAGCTTGTGCGAAAGCTGAAGCCGCCAATGCCCGAGCAGCCTTTGCTGAAGCAAGAAATGCAGATTAAAAAAGGAGAAAGTGAGGCTAAAGACAGAGAAAGTGCAGCAAGAGGCACAGAGAGAGGCCGAGGGAGCCCTCATAGAAGTAGCCCTAGAGAAACTCACTGTTGGAAGGAAGCAGCAGCTGCCACAGCCGAAGCAGAGGCCTTAGAATTAGCTGTATACCTGAGAAGTGAATGCAGCAGACACAGCAATATTCTCGACCCAGAAGCTGAAACTTGAGATTCTCTACAACAAACTTCAGATTACAACAATCAACATTTGACATCAAAGAGACAAGCCAAAGACACTACACGGTACCGCCGCAAGTCAGCGACAAGCCTCAAGCCTGCAAATGGGAGAAATCCATGCAAAGTGACGCCTCCTACGACAGACTCCCTACATGTGAGATAACAGAGCCTTCTAATTGTTCTCCAGAACCAACATCCAAGCCAGAACGATACGACAGAGGCCGGCTTGACACCCTCAAAAGGTATGACTACACACAGCCATCTCACCATGGCAACACACAGCAGGCTAACCAAGCCACCATAGACTTTGCAAGGTTCTTTGCACGACGTGAGTTAGTCACCAAAGGACTTGAAAAGTTTAATGACCGCCCTGAAAAATAGAGCCTGGCGGTCATCCTTTCAAAATGCCATCAGAGACTTAGGTTTGTCTTGCAGTGAAGAGATAGACCTCCTGATCAAATGGCTTGGAAATGAGTATGCCGCGCAGGCCAGGCGAATCAGGACAATAAATATAAACCACCCAGAAACTGGTTTTAAAACAATTTGGGATAGACTTGATGAGTGTTATGGTTCAGCAGAAGCAGTAGAAAGCGCATAATTCAAAAGACTTGATAACTTCCCGAAAATACCTAACAAAGTCTACCAGAAACTTAGGGAGCTAAGTGACTTGTTAACAGAACTTCAAGTAGCTAAATCAGAGGGGGAATTACAAGGACTTGCATTCTTTGACACAGCCAGAGGTTTCAGCCCATTGTACAAAAGTTACGCTATAACTTGCAAGAGCAGTGGATTACACATGGATCCTGATTTAAAAGACAGCATGATTTTCCATTTCCTCCTTTTTCTGTTTTTGTGGGCTTTGTGTGCCAGGAAGCTAAAACAAGAAATGACCCAAGCTTTGATTTTACGTTGTCGTGTGCTGCTCCTTCGGGACTTAACCCTCGCAAACCTCCAGTAGCAGTACACAAAACTAACGTGACTCCTCCCGATTCTTTTAACAGGTCTGCTAACTCAGAGACAAAGGTCAAAGATCCTGGTAAGCAGTTTCCCTTGCATCGGAAGCCACATCCTCTCCTAAAATGCAGAGCCTTCAGAGAGAAAACTCTGCAGGACCGTAAAGTCTTCCTCAAGGAGAACCACATCTGCTACAGGTGCTGCTCTTCAACATCTCATCTCTCCAAGGACTGTAAGGTCAGTTTAAAATGCACAGAATGTGACAGCTCAGATCACAACACAGGTTTGCATCCTGGGCCAGCTCCATGGACTTTACAACACACCCTCAGCACTAGTGAGCATGGCAGGGAGGAAGAGCACACCACTACAACTACACCAGAGATCACTTCACACTGTACAGAGGTCTGCAAATGAGTCATAGGTGGTAGGTCCTGCTCCAAAATCTGCCTAGTCAGAGCCTACTCAGCAGGCCAAAAAGACAAAGCTAATCAGCTTTACGCAATTCTGAATGACGAAAGTAAGTCATTAGCCAGCTCAACCTTCTTTGACATCTTTGGCATTAAAGGCCCCAGCATTCCCTACTCCTTAAAAACTTGTGCAGGAATAGTGGAGACGGCTAGGAGGAGAGCATCCAGCTACCAAGTCAAGTCCATCGATGGAAATCATGCTTGTCTTTGCCAACTCTTATCTAATGCAACCAGATCCCTGACCATAGATCTGAAATTCCTACACCAGATGCAGCTGCTCATCACCCTCACTTGAAACGCATAGCACATCTGATACCGGATTTTGATCCTCAGGCTCAGATTATCTTACTCCTCGGGAGAGATATCTTACAAGTTCACAAATCAAGAGCTCAAATTAATGGTCCCAATAACGCCCCTTATGCTCAGAGGTTAGACCTTGGAAGGGTCATCATAGGAGATGTCTGCCTAGGAAGTGAGCACAAACCCAACTCCATTAGCAGCATGCTCACAAATACCCTAGAGAATGGGCGTCCCTCTCTTTTACAGCCATGCCGCATCCATTTCCTTGTTAAGGAATCGGCCTACCCCACCCACTCGTCTTGTCCCTTCACAAATTCCATTAGTGATGACTTTGCCTGTGAGAAACCCAGTTACCCAATAACAGAGAACAAGTGCTACAACGTTTTGCTTCCCTTAGATGTAATTTACAAAGAAAGCCAGAGATGAGAGAACATTTCTTTTCTTTCATGGGGAAGATATTTGAGAACGGTCACGCCGAGATAGCTCCCACCCCTAAAGACTCTGAAGAGTGTTGGTACCTCCCTATATTCTGAGTGTGCCATCCTAAAAAGCCAGGTCAAATCAGAGTAGTGATTGACTCTGGTGCCAAATTCAAGGGTATGTCCTTGAACGATTTCCTCTTGACAGGCCCAGACCTCAAGAACAAACTCCTGGGAGTGCTCTTAGGCTTCTATTAGGATTCTATTGCCTTCATAGCTGAAATTTAACAGATGTTCCATTGCTTCCTGGTCAGAGAGGAAGACAGAAATTTACTAAGGGTTCCTTTGGTTCCGAGACAATGACCCTTCCAAAGACATCTCAAAGTACCTCATGAGGGTACACATCTTTGGCAATAGCCCTTCACCCGCAGTCGCTATCTATGGACTCAGACATTCTGCCCAAGAAGGTGAACTTGAGTATGGCTCAGATGCAAAACAATTCATAGAGAGACTTTTATGTAGATGACTGTTTAAAATTCTTTCCTTCCAGCGACTCTGCAATCTGTCTTCTTAAAAGAACACAGGAAATGCTCGATGGTTCTAAACTCAGGCTTCACAAGATTGCTTCCAACAGCAAAGAGGTAATGGAAGCTTTCCCCGCTCAAGACATTCTAATGATCTAAAGGACTTAGATCTAGGTACAGACTCTTTACCTGTACGGCGCAGTCTAGGTCTACTTTGGGACTTGAAATCTGATTCCTTTACCTTCCAAATAAACAGTGAAGAAAGACCCTTCACTCGCAGAGGTGTCTTGACCACAATCAATAGCCTATACAATCCATTAGGATTTGTGGCACCTGTTACAATTCAAGGTAAAGCCCTACTTAGAGACTTGATTTGTGAAACATCCAACTGGGATGCCCCACTACCCCTTGATAAGAGGAACTCTTGGGTAGAGTGGAGGAACTCTATCAGTCTTATCTGTTCTCCATGTTTCACGCCTATATGCTCCCGTACCTTCTACAAAGACACAGAGCCAAAACGTTTGCATATTCTGTGATGCTTCTATCAAGGCAATAGCTGCCGTAGCCTACTTAAGAAATGGCGACACTACAGCACGATGCCACCTAAGATTCATCATGGACAAGGCAAAGCTGGCTCCACACCCTGAGCACACTGTACCTAGGATAGAACTTTGTGCTGCAGTACTAGCCGTTGAACTAGTGGAACTAAAAACCTCAGAGATGGACATTGACCTCAAGGATATCCAGCTCTACACCGACACCAAGGTAGTGCTAGGACATCTACAATGAGAGGAAAATGATGGTGCTAATCACCAACACAAACAATGGAAGTTTTAAGTTAGTGATAAATAAGGTAAAAATTCATATAATTTCATAAGGTGTCAGAAAAAATTCATAAAGTGTAGGAAAAAAACTGAATTTTTGTAAAATCTTACATGTAAAATTCCTTTCTCTGAGTCCTCCGACAGTCGCCGCCTCTTCATATTCGTCACTAATGGGGTTATTGACCTTTGCTCCGTAGGAGTAGCTAGGCAACAGAATATATTAATATCAAAGCTTTTAGCATATCCCACCCCCAGGGGGTGGTCCCCTCAGTCCATACCTCCCTGCTTCCTGCATTTCCAACTCAGTTTCAGTAGCATAGCAGTACATAAACAAACCCCAAAAGATGGGCGGGGGCAGCGACTGTCGGAGGACTCAGAGAAAGGAATTTTACAGGTAAGATTTTACAAAAATTCCGTTTTCTCTTACGTCCTCCGACAGTCGCCGCCTCTTCATATTCGTCACTAATGGGGACGTCCCATAGCAGTGTAGACATGAGGGGTGGGAAAAAAGCAGCCGCGCCTAAAGCAACGCAGAACCCACATCAGAGAAAGGAACCTTACCAAAGTAAGAGAACCAACTGGGCAACAGGAAAACGTGCTCAACAGGAGCAACAACCCAGGAAAAAACAAGTAACCTAGGGGTAAAAACACCCCAACAGCCAAGGGCCCAAACAAGGGACCCTAAGGCACCGCCACACTAAGAACTTTACTGCCAAAGGAAGCATCTGCCGATGCCTGAACATCCACTTTGTAAAATTTTGAGAAGGTGTGAACGGACGACCAAGTCACCGCCTTACACACCTGGGCCACAGAAGCCTGATGACGATAGGCCCAAGACGTACTCAGAGACCTGGTAGAGTGCGCCTTCACAGGAAAAGGAGGAACCTTCCCCTTCAAAGCAAAGGCTTGCACAATGGTCTGTCTGATCCATTTGGCGATGGTCGCAGCCGACACCGCCATGCCCTTCCGAGGTCCCTCAGGAAGGACAAAGAGAGAATCCGACTTGCGAAAGGATTTAGTCGATGACAGGTAAACCCTGATTGCCCTAACAACATCCAAGGAATGCAAAGCCACCTCCTTCGGATGCTTAGGCTTCGCGCAAAGCGAAGGCAAGACAATGTCCTCATTAAGGTGAAATTCCAAAATCCTCTTCGGAAGAAAAGACGGGTTAGGTCGCAAGACCACCTTATCCAAGTGAATCACCAAATACGGAGATTTGCAGGACAAGGCCACCAGCTCCGACACCCTGCGAGCCGAAGTGATCGCCACCAAAAAGGCAACCTTCTTGGACAACAGAGACAACGAGATCTCCCTGATATTTTCAAAAGGATCATGTTGCAACACGGACAGAACAAGGTTCAAGTCCCATGGAGGCAAAGGCTCCCTCCTAGGAGGGACCAAATGTCGCACCCCTTGAACAAAGGTGCTAACCAAAGAGTTAGACGCCACAGGGCGTTGAAAGAGAACGGCCACGCAGAAATCTGACCCTTAATCGTGGCCAATGCCAAACGCTGGTCCACGCCCGTTTGAAGGAAAGCCAACACTCTCGATACCGAGTACGAGCGAGGGGAGTACCCCCTGGACTCACACCAGGCAAAGTAAGCCTTCCAAGTACGGTAGTAAATCTTCCCCGAAGAAGCCTTCCTAGCCTTGATCAAGGTGGGAATGACCTCAGGAGAAAGACCCCTATCCTTCAGGACCTGGCTTTCAACAGCCAGGCCGTTAAAGCCAGCGACTGTAAAGCAGGATGGAATATCGGCCCTTGAGACAGGAGATCTTCGCGAAGCGGCATACGCCACGGAGCGTCGACCGCCAGATTCACGAGATCTGCGTACCAAGACCGGCGAGGCCAGTCTGGTGCCACCAGAATAACCGTGTGCGGTTCCGAGGCCAACCTGCGAAGGAACCTGGACAGCAGCTGAATCGGTGGAAAAGCATACATCAGGCGATACTGATGCCAGGGCGCCACTAACGCGTCTGAGGCGTCTGCCCGAGGATCGCGCGTCCTTGCCACGAACCTTTCCACCTTGTTGTTTAGACGAGACGCGAACAGGTCTACATCTGGGGACCCCCACTTCGAGCACAACATCTGGAAGACATCCGGGTGAAGGGACCATTCTCCCTGGTCCAGGGTCTGGCGGCTCAGATAATCCGCCTGCCAGTTCTCCACCCCCGGAATGTGAACTGCAGATATCGCCGGGACGTGCGTCTCGGCCCAAGACAGAATTTCGGCTACTTCCCGAGCCGCCCGGGCACTCCTGGTGCCCCCTTGGTGGTTGATGTAGGCCACCGCTGTGGCATTGTCCGTCTGTACCCGAACTGGACGGCCCTGAAGCCTGTCCGCCCAATGCAGAAGACAGAGATTTATCGCTCGCAATTCCAGAAGGTTGATCAGAAGGGAGCATTCCTTCTCCGACCAAGTTTCCTGGGCGGACAGAACGCCCAGAACACCACCCCAGCCCGACAGGCTGGCATCCGCGGTGATCACCGTCCACAACAAAGGACGAAAGGACTTGCCCCCCAACACCGCCGGGGACTGGAGCCACCACAAAAGACTCCTTCGGGTGAGATGGCTCAACGACAGTCGCAGATCCAGAGATTGCGGACGCCCGTCCCACTTGGCCAAGACCTCCGCCTGAAGCTCCCGTGTGTGAAACTGGGCGAAGGGAATCGCCTCGAAGGCCGAAACCATCAATCCCAGACACCTCATACACGTCCGGAGGGACGAGCACTGATCGTCCCTGAGGGACCTGACTTCGTACTGAAGTGTCCGAAGCTTGTCTTCCGGCAGGAAGACCTTCGCTTGAACAGAGTCCAGAATCATCCCCAGGTAGGGAAGACGAACCGACGGACACAACGTTGACTTTGGAAAATTTATCGTCCAGCCAAATTCCTGCAGAGTCTGCATCATGATGGACAGGTCGTTCACCAGGCCCTGACTGGTCGCGGACCGAATCAGGATATCGTCCAGATACCCCAGGACAGAAATGCCCTGGGCCCTCAATAAGGCCAGAACCGGCGCAAGCACCTTGGTGAAAACCCGCGGAGCCGAAGCGAGACCGAAGGGTAACGCCACGAATTGATAGTGATCCTCCGCAATGGCAAATCGAAGATACCTCTGGTGACCCTCGAAAATGGGGATGTGAAGGTATGCATCCTTCAAGTCGATGGAGGCCACGAATTCCCCCGGAACCAGGGCAGCCACCACTGATCGCAGGGATTCCATGCGAAACTTGCGAACCCGCACAAAGCGGTTCAGAGCTTTCAAGTCCAGAATCGGACGTACCTTGCCCTCCTTTCAGGGCACAGTGAACAGATTGGAATAGAACCCCCGAAATCTGTCCCGATGAGGCACCGGAACCACCACTCCCTGGGCCCGCAGGTCCCGCACCGCCAGGTGCAGATCCTGCAAGCGCTCCGGAGTCAGCTGAAGGTTTGAGGGAAAAAATCTGCCCGCCGGCCGAGAGAGAAACTCGATCTTGTATCCAGATCGAACGATTTCCTGAACCCACCTGTCCCGAACGCGGTCCAGCCAGGGTTGAAGAAAACCGAGCAAACGTCCCCCCACCCCAGAAACGGGTGAGGGCGCCCCTTCAGGCCGCATTGTTATGGGCAGCGGATCCGGACTGGCCGGACTTCTGCTTACCCGTCCACGGCTTCTTCTGGGAGCCTTGGCCTTTGAAGGGCTTGCCCTTATAGTGCGACCGAAAGGCACGAAAGGACCTCTGAGAGGGCCTAAACGAGGCATTCTTCTTACCACGAACAAACTTATTCTTGTGAGATTGGGGCAAGAGAGTGCTCTTACCCCCAGAAATACCCATTATCAGAGTATCCAAAGATTCGCCAAAAAGGCGAGATCCCGCGTATGGCAAATTAGCTAAAGTCTTGTGAGAAGATTGGTCAACAGACCAACATTTCAGCCATATCAGACGACGGTTCAGTACCGCCACACTAGAAAGACGCGCAGCCAAAGGGACTAAATCCAAGTCCGCATCACACAAATACATGACACCCTGATGAATCTGATCCACCATAGCCAAAGTAGTCGGCGGGGCAGAGTCAGCCACCAAAGTGCGCCTGAGCACCTGCGTCCAATCCGCAATAGCCTGGGCTGCCATAATGGAAGCAAAAATAGGCTTCAGCATAGAGCCAGGAACCGTATAAGCATGACAGGCCAGAGATTCCAACCTCCTGTCCGTCGGGTCACGGAACACCGGGGTATCCTCAGCAGGGATCGCAGCTGATTTATTCAAAATCGCCACCGCGTGATCCACCTGAGGCGGCACACACCAACGCTCATCAGTAGCTGGTGTAAAGGGATAACGCAGCTTGAACCTACTCGGCACAGCAAAAGGCTTCTTTAAATTGCGCCATTGCTCATCCACCGCGCGCTGAAATTCCGTAGAGCAAGGAAAAACCTGCGATGTTTTGCGTTTCCTTTGCGTCCCATAAGAGGACATCAAAGCAGGAGGACATGGTTCATCCTGCAAATGCAGCGTTTGTTTGATAAAAGCAACCAACTCATCCATGAGTGCAAGCTCTTCAGACGAGCCAGGGGGAGAATTATCAACCCCTTCCACCTCAGCCTCCCCGTCAGACCCCACAAGGTCCAGGGATGAGTGAGATCCTGAGAAGGGCACTCCAGCCATGGCAGCCCCATCGCCCTCTGAATCAGAGGAAATAGACACCCTGGGCCGTTTTGTGGATCGATCAGCCACCAGCATCTGCACTTGAGCAGCAAAGTTTGCCACAATAGTGGCCAGATCAGCCCCCTCGGGGGAAGCAGCAGTCCCTTGGCCCCCCACCAAGGTGGGAGGAAACTTGCAATCCTGAGAATCCATGCCCCAGCAAAATAAGTAATAAAGGGTACTGCCCCTTTAAGATCGCGGCGAGAGTAGCCCACCGCACCCACTGAATACACTTACCCCCACAGGGACAAGAAACTGGGCAAGGAATACAGGAAAAAAGGAAATATAAAAACCTGGAGAGATCACACAGGCTGCTGCACCGATCGCTGTCCCAGAGCAAAAGGAAGTGATGCAAGACTGACCGCCCCTATGAAGCCTATGCAAGGCTACACAAACATGGCCGCCCGGCTGAGGAAACCTTGGGCAAATAGAACATGATCGATCGCCGCTCAAAATGGCGGCGTTTGGCGCCAAAAACGCTGTGCAGTACCTCACAGGACCTGCCATCATGATTTTGCCCCAAAAAAATGGCGGATCGCCGCAGCGATCGCCGCACAGCATGCCCAGAATCTGACTGCTTCACTATGACACCCAGCAGAGCGGGAGAGCCCCCCCCCCCCTTCATAGCCCACACACAGGCAGCAGGTCCACACAGGAACTGACAGGGGGCACAGCAGCCACACAGACATGCAGGGTCACACAGTCCCAGACTGACACCCAAATAGACAGGTCCCCACATAGAGTTACACTTACCAGTCCGGATGGCGTGGGGAGCCTGCTCCAGCGACCAAACCGCTGCACTGAGGACAGGGAGTGTCGCAAGCATGACGCAGCTGAACTGCGGTGCGAAACCGCAATGGCGTCCAGTGAGGTAGCCACCTCACCGATAGCATCCCTGCAGCGAACAGGGATGGGTCGTTCAATGTGCCAGGGCAAAACCTAAGCTGAACGCTCGATGGCAGACTGGGAAGCCCCTGGCCCTGAGCCCTGGGAACCAGGGTGGCCAGACTGAGACCCAGCTCCGCACGATCATCTTCATCAGAAGAAGCTAACCAACGCTGAAAATAAGCAGCTTGCTTGTAATCCAAAACACTCGTATATCAAAGCAAGTTTTCCCATAAGAAAGCATTGAAACTCAGATGATTCGTTCCACAAGCATTTAATGGTATAAATACAGATATGCTGTATTATATATAAAGTACATTACTGTACAGTATAAGCATGCCATCTCCTCTGCTAAATAACACTGTGTGTCCCCGTGTCTGCACTGCATATAACATATGCCGATCTACACTGTATCAGAGCGTGTCTGTCTGCTGTGTGACTCCTCTCAGCCCTCTCCTCCTCAGATGACGTCAGCAGGAATGATCGGCCCCTCCCGCCGGGTAGAGCAGAGAGACGAACAGTCACGTAAGTGCAGGGAAACACTCCGAAACAGCAGAAATCAGCATCTTCATACACAGCACAAGCACTGGGACACACAATAGTATGTAACAGAGGGCATCAACAGAGGGGATGGCATGCCCACAGTGTACTAAACTGCTCGTATATCAAAACAGTGCTCGTATATCAAGACAGATTTAAAAAAAAAAATGTTGCTCGTCTTTCAAAACGCTCGTAAACAAAGTTACTTGCAAACCAAGGTTTCACTGTATGCACTTTATCACAATCTTTGTGGTTCATTCAAGTGTAATTCAGTTGAGCGTAACCTATATTTAGCAGTAATTATTTACCTCATTATACATCTACAATGAGACCGGAAGTTTCTATGTTTACGTCAACAACAGTGTTGAGGATTAGGAGATCCACTAGTCCAACACAATGGCGCTACGTACCTGCTGACTATAATCCTGCAGACCATGCTACAAGAGCTGTTGCTGCATGTAACCTTAAAAACACAACATGGTTTACAGGACCCGCATTCTTGTACAATGCAGAACAGACTGTTCCTAAGAGTGACACTATTGAACTAATAGATTCAGACTCAGATACTGACATTTGTCCTGAGATCTCAACATTTCACACTGCAACTTCAGCCTGCCAGCTTAAATCTAACAGATTTACCAGATTCTCAAAATGGAAGGCACTTGTTCAAGCTATTTCTTGTCTTATCCATATAGCTTGCTCTTTCAAGGGTGACGCAAACAGCTGTGACCACAAGGGATGGCATTATTGTCAAAGGATCAGTTCAGCATTAGAGCTCCAGCAGTCCCAGGATCTTATCATCCGCACTGTACAGCATGAAGCCTACGCTAAGGAGATCGACTGAATCTTAAATGGACAACCTATCCCTAGTGACAGTGTCCTGAGAAAACTTGACCAATTTCCTGATCAAAATAGACTATTGAGGGTAGGTGGTCAACTAAGAAAAGCCAACTTAGAGTCAGATGAGAGAAACCCTCTAATAGTTCCTGGTCACCACCACATTGCTTACTTGATCGTATCACATCATCACTTCCACGTCAAACATCAAGGAAGACTGTTCACAGAGGGAGCTTTGTGAGCTGACAGCCTATGGATAGTTGGAGCTAAGAGATGCGTGATTAACATGATCTTTAAATGTGTTACTTGTCGCAAACTTCGTGGCATACTACAAACACAAAAAATGGGCAACCTTCCAGCCGGCAGACTTGCTCCAGACCCTCCTTTCACCATTGTAGGCCTTGATGTCATTGGCCCTTGGTCTGTTGTCGCACGTCACACCAGAGAAGGGCACGCAAACAACAAATGCTGGGCATTCATATTTACCTGTATGGTCATCAGAGCAGTGCACATCGAAGTTATTGAGTCTATGGACACTTCAAGCTTCATAAATGCCCTCAGGCGCTTCATTGCTATCCGAGGCCCAATAAAACACATCCGCTCACACAGAGGCACTAAATTTCTTGGGGCAGCCAGGGAACTGCATATTCCTTCAAACATGGACACCAAAGGGGTAGAGAGATACCTCAGAGACCAGGGCTGTTCATGGACTTTAAACCCACCTCACTCCTCTCACATGGGTGGAGCATGGGAAAGAATGATCGGCATAGCCCACAAAATTCTGGACTCTATTTTTCTGCAAATAGGGACCTCAAGACATACCCATGAGAGTCTGGTAATCTTCATGGCAGAGGTCTCAGCCATCATCAATGCCAGACCTCTAACTCCAGTCTCAAATGACCCAGACGAGCCTGTTTTACTCACACCAGCAGCACTCCTTACACCGAAAACTGGAGTGATCAGTGCTCCCCATGAGAATTTCACCACTAAAGACTTATACTTGCACTCGTGGAGACAAGTACAAAGTCTGGCAAATACCTTCTGGGACAGGTGGAGGAAGCAATATCTCTCTACCTTACAGACACTTACCAAATGGCGAGACAACAAACCCAACCTAAAAGGGAATGAATGGCCTTTGGGTCTCATCACCAACACCTTTCCAAGTGAGGATGGAAAGGTCAGAAAAGTGGAAGTCAAGATTCATAGAAACAAGGAGACAAAGTTGTTCCTCAGACCAGTTTCTGAACTAATTTTATTGTTGTCACCTGAGGAATAAATAGTGGCATCTGACGATACCAGACGGGGGGGGGGGAGTGTCATGCCTTCAGCCTATAAGGAAAAAACTATTTTGGACTTGCAATACCAACATTGTCCACTAGATGCAACTCTAACAAAAGACTACTGATGGACAGTGTTCTATGGTTATTACATATTTCCTGTTATATCACTGGGAACTAGCTCCACCTCTTAGTTCAAGTCTCTTTCACCTTCTCCATTGGGACAGACCACATGGGAGCTAGCTAAGCCTGCTATCAGGGAAATTCCCACAAGAGAGCTGGATCTGCCGCCCACACTAATGCCGGACTCCCAGTGGCCTATTTAAACCAGCCTGCTCCAGCCATTAGTTGCTGGATGATCTTCAGCTTCCTGTTTCCTGTGTTCCTGTTCCTGTTTACTTGGATTACCTGTTACTGTGACGAGACCAATCTCGCCACTGGGCGTTGGAGAAGCCTGGTTGCTCGCCTCCTGCAATGGGACTATGGACCCTCTCATCAGCCCAGGCTAAACGTAAACCCCATGGCAATTTGACTGTGTTTGTGGCATCTGAGCGCTGTTTGGATATGTTGAGCGCTCAGATCCAGGCTATCTGGGGATGGGTTGAATGTGGGGGTTCTGTTCAGTAGACTGGGAGTTATGCATTTTTGTGTCTTTTTGTGTTTCTTTAAACATGTGGCTAATGGAGCCTTGCCTCTCCTGGAAGCTAAAACGTATTCCTGTAAACTGTAAGGAACAGGAAGCCAACTCCTAATATGGGCATTACAGGAAGTTCTGAGGAGACGGGCGGTCTATTGACACTCAAAGTGATGTGTATTGAGGGCTCGTTAGGGAACCATTGTTCTGTGTCTGACTGTTGTGTGCATTGATTGCCCCCTGGGGCTTCTATCTCCTTGCATTGTTTAAAGATATCTGACCAATCCCTGTTGACTCATTTTCAAGCCCTCATTTGCATATACTGGAGAGGACCTTGGTGAGAACTGCAAGTACTTTACAATTGACCAATGGGAAAGCGGTTGTTGGGGGAAGGATGTTCCAATTTCTGTATAAAAGAGTGCTCTGTTCTTCCAATAAATGTTGTTGTTCCTGTTTTACCCTCATCTCGGAGCTTTGTCTCGTTATTGGGGGAATCTGCTGCAGGGATTGCTATGGTCTTCCATACTCCCTTAGAGAATCACTAAGCTCTTGTAAGAGCTTGTGAAAGAGCTTGTTCGTGCTGCACTCTCTGGGGAAAGAGAGGTTCACCCACAGGAACCTGGGGCCTTGTCGTTGGTCCAGGGTGGGTAGGAGATGCCAAGACCCTAACCAAGCTGCGGCGGTTCGTGGAGTCTGAAGTGCTTACGGTGTCTGGTGGAGTGCTTGGAGCCCTCGGGAAGCACTAGGAGCATCTGTCAACGGAGGTACCTGCTCAGGGGTGCCCTGTCCTGTAACAGTTACCGACCCGGCTTGTCTCACCTGTCTCGTCTCTCCTCCTGGCTCCGACCACCGGCTTGTTTACCTACTCTGCTCCAGTCTGCTGTTCCCGTGTATGACCCCTGGCTTGCCCCTTCGGACTCCTCTACTGCTTGATGAACTGTGTTTGACCCCTTTTCTTGACCTTGCTCTTGTCTCACGCCTGGCTACCTCCTCCGGTCACCTTCTAGGCAACCTGCATTTCAGCACGCACTACCTGTCTACTACCACAGCAGACACCTCTTCACCAGAGCTTGCCGCAGCCGGCGACCCCTGTTCCTTTGGGCACAGCATTCCCTGTCTCCACCTCCAGGGGGGGCCTTGCACTTAGCCACAAGGGAAACCCTCTCAGCACCTCGGCCTCTGATCAGGTACGTGATACCTGCACCACATGTTTCCGAGGAAAATCCTGGTGCTTCTAAGGCAGCATCGCTTGTATGCTTAAAGATTGTTTAACTGTATATCCAGTGAACATTTGTTTATGTTCATGTAATTATTATATGTTCATTTTGTCTGTTTATTTCTAGTTTCACCATGCATGTACATCCTATTCTTGTATGGCCACCATCTGTTCGTTGTAATAAAGATCCAAAGTTACGGAAGGATCACAGGCGCTATGTCATCATTTCAGAGAGAAGAACTATCAGCTGATCGTCGTCCTCTCTCAGCGGGGAGCGATCACAGGTGCCCGGCGGCAAACGTGGCCGCTGGTCCTGTGGATCGGCACCCCCGCTGCCTAGTGGGGGTGGGGGTGGGAGCGCACCGCCGGCGGTGCTTGCTCTCCCCCCCCCCAGCACCACTCCCGTGACTGACGTACCCCTACGTCCTTTCATACAGCTGAGCTAGCCTGAGGCGGGCGGCCGGCAAATGGTTAAAGGAATCTACTGAGATGGCCAGAACCACCTCTGGAGTAAGTCTATTCCACATTTTCACAGCTCTTACTGTGAAGAAATCTTTCAGTATTTGGAGACAAAATCTCTTTTCGTCTAGTGCCCCCTTGTCCTCCTGTGAATAACTCAACACCAAGTGCACTATATGGACCCCTTAAGTATTTATACATATTGATCATATCCCCGTTAATCTCCTCTTCTCGAGAGCGAATAAATTCAGTTCCTCTAATCTTTCCTCTTAGCTGAGCTCCTCCATGCCTCTTATCAGTTTGGTTGCCCTTCTCTGCACTTTCTCCAGTTCCCCGATATCCTTTTTGAGAACTGGTGCCCAAAACTGAACTGCATATTTCAGATGAGGTCTTACTAATGATTTGTACAGGGGGAAAAATAAGATCTTTCCCTCTGCAGTCCATGCCTCTCTTAATAATAAGAAAAGACTTGGCTTTCTTTGGAAACCGCAGCTTGGCATCGCATGCTATTAAGCCTATGATCTACCAAAACACCCAGATCCTTCTCCACTATGGATTCCCCTAATTGTACTCCCCCTAATATGTATGATGCATGCATATTCTTAGCCCCCCAAGTGCAAAACTTTACATTTATCAACATCAAACCTCATGCCATATAGTTCCCCAATTAAACAGTGCACGGAGGTCAGCTTGTAAATTTGAGACATCCTGTAAGGATGTTATTCCACTTCATTGCTTGGTGTCATCTGCAAATACGGAAATGGTACTTTTAATCCCAGATCCTATATAATTTATAACGATATTAAAAAGTAAGGGTCCCAACATTGAACCTTGAGGTACACCACTGATAACCTAAGACCATTCAGAGTAAGAATCTTTAACCACTACTCTCTGAATTCTATATTTTAGCCAGTTTTCTATCCATTTACAAACTTTACAAACCTGTAGACTTTACCTTACACATTAGCCGATTTGGGGAACTGTGTCAAACGCTTATGCCAAATCCAAGTATACTACGTATACAGCCACTCCTCTGTCCAAGGTTTTACTAACCTCCTCATAAAAAGAAATCAGGTTTGTTTGACAACTTCTGTCTTTCATGAATCCATGCTGTCTGTTGCCTAAAATATTTTTTTCCAGCAAGAACTTATCTATGTGGTCTTTTATTAAACTCTCCAGTAACTTCCCGGCTATAGAAGTTAAACTAACAGGTCTATAGTTACTCAGTTAATGCTTTGATCCCTTTTTAAATATAGGCACCACATTGGCCCTACTCCAATCCAGTGGTACTATTCCAGTCCTTAACGAGTCCCTAAAAATGAGAAACAATGGCTTTGAAATGACAGAGCTCATTTTAGGATCCGTGGATAGATGCCATCTGGTCCAGGTGCTTTATCCACCTTTATTCTGTTTAAATATTTCTGGACCATATCACTTTTGAGCCATTGTGGATCATTTGGGGCTGTGTCAATACCATCCCCATTATGGTCATGAGCTCCCCCACGCTCCTTTGTATACACAGAGATGAAAAAAGTATTTAATAAATGTGCCTTCTCTTTGTCCCCAGTCACCCACTCCAGATTATTTTGTAAAGGGCCTACATGCTCAGACCTGACTTTTTTTACTATTAATATATTTGAAGAATTTTTTGGGGTTTGTCCTACTATATTTTGCATTTTTGCGTCCTTGATTTCCGTTTTACATATTCTGTTATATTCTTTGTAACAATTAAACAATGATAGTGTTCCTTCATTTTTATATATTTTAAAGCTCTTTTCCTATAATTTATAGCTTTTTTTAACTTTGGCCGTCAGGCACATGGATTTTATTTTTAGCCTTAAACTTATTGTCCATGGGAATATACTTTGCAGTGAGTTTGCATGCAGTCTTTTTGAATGAATTCCCATTTTTTTCTGTGTACATCGATGCCAATATTCCCTCCCAGTATAAGTTTTGAAAAGTAGCCCTCATACTTGGAAAGTTGGCTCTCTTAAAGTTATGTGTTTATATATTTCCTGTATGCATTTGTTTTGTTACAGCTAATATTAAATAAAAATCATAATATGATCACTGCTACCCTGATGTTCTTTTATATGAATATTGGTAATAAGCTCTGAATAGTTTGAGATTACCAAGTTCAGCAGAGCATTATTCCTAGTTGGGGCCTCAATAAACTGCACTATAAAATTGTCTTGTAATAGGTTTATACATTTTTGCAAAAGTACATGAGGAAGGCAGCGCATGAACCACACCAGGATGCAATGGATAAGGAAGTCAGGTGAACATCCAGTATAGAAAGGGTTAACAGTTTATTGGTATTGATAACCAAAAAACAAAGTACATAAAATGCTTACATCCCCCTGGGCTGGAGTGGACAAGGGCACCTGGCAGCAAGCAACACGAGTGCGAGGAGGTCAGTCTCCCAGGACTGCTGAGCAGAATGTGCACAAAGCCGGAAACCAGCCGGCGCGAGGATGAAAGGACTCCGCTGTAGTTCCGTAGCGGTGACATCAGCTGGACAGGCGCCAATTGCGGGGAAAATACCAGGAACAAGGGTGGAACACAAGCTATATGGTTGCCATGACTACATTTTTCGCGCTGTACGCTTTATCAAGTCAACTCAAGTCTCACAAGTCAGATCATATATCGCATATGTGTGAACCCAAGGCGAGTTGGAAAAATCAGGAAACTTGATTAGAAATTAGGCACATATATAAACAAGAAAAGAATGAGCTATACTTTCTAATTACATTTTATGATGTGTAGACAAACTGGCGAATTATCATCAATTTCCCACAGAATGCATAAGTACATTTTACCTTTGGTGTTGCAGAAGGCCGCGGTTTATTTTCAGCCTTAGTGTCAAAAGCTATAAAAATAAAAGTAACATGTTATTTGTTTACCTATAGGTTGGCTATGCAAAGCACCACTTCAATAAAGTGTTTAAAATGTAAACAATAATAGCACCAATTTACAAAGTGGATTCATGAAGATTACTGTCTCCAGCTCCCCTTGTGCATGGGACAACAACCTAAGCAACAGCAGACTTTAGTGCCGGTTCACACTGGTGCTATGTAGGAACCCTGCGAAGCCACTGCGGGTTACCGCATCACACCCGACTCGCAGGCAGTTCACACTGCCATATGCAAACTGCTGGGAGTGTCAATACAAAGTTTATGACACCCCCAGATTAGTTCGCATATCGCAGTGCGAACTGTCAATTCGGACAGGAATCGGATTGCATAGGTGTGAACACCCATGCGATCCGATTCTGGTGCAAACCAAAAAAAGAGTCCTGCGTGACTTTGGTCTGAATGATGCAAATTCAGCTATACAATCTGTATGGCTAAATTCATATTGCACAGACATCGCATGTGATTTGCAGAGCAGTGCGGTGTGAATGACATGCAATGTCTGACATCACTATAATGTGAACCGGCACTTAGGCTGAATTCACACTGTGTGCAGTGACAGGCATTTTACTGCATTGTCACTGCAAGGACACACAGAAAACAATTGTTTCCTTTATGTCCCATTCACACTACAATGCAGCCTAGGGCTGCACTGCAGCGTGCTGAAAATAAAAGTCAGACATGCTGCATGTTATTGCACCATGCCAAATATACAGCAGCGCAGCTTATAGCACTCCTGTACATTACTGTGAATGAAGTGTCCATTTTGTACACTTCACATAAAGTTTGTACAAAACAAAAAAAGGAAAGGGAGCTGTGTGATGCGATGAATCACGAACCACACTGCAGTAGGCAGCTGGCAATGAACAGTTCTCAAGCAGCTGTCCATTGTAGTGTGAACCCGGCCTAAGAGTGATCGTCATTAGTTAACTTTTTACCCAGACACACATTTGTTTCAACAGTAATGCACACTATTCACAGCATCCCCTGTTATAATTCTGTTATTGTTCCTTCATACAAATGCAAAATAGCTAACAGGTGTCACAAAGCCCCAAACACATTTAAAAAATTCTCATTTTTATTTTAGGTACACCTTCACTTAGCTTGAATATTTTTGGACACTTAAAAAAAAAGTGAAAATAAAGAGATGAAAGGGTGCTGATACATACAGTATCTCAAATCAAAATAGTAAATATTCCAACAGTGTATAAACAATACTTGATCAATATAAAGAGAAAACAATATATAAATTAGTGTACAGTGCTCAGAAATACTATTTTGTGTAAACCAGGCATAGGTACCTAAAAATATGCCTGATTAGTAGAGATATAAAGTTGTATAGCTGAAGTGGTAGACCACAATGCATTTCGCATTAACAATGCGTCATCAGGAAGTCCTAATGCGAAATGCATTGTGGTCTAAGCTTGGTATTCTGAACCAGCGACATCATATCCTGCCGACGGTGGAACGCACGCCGACCGCTGCCACGCTTCCAGTCACTGCAGAGCAAGCCGGTCTATCTACAGACATTACGGCATGCACACAGCCATTTTAAGCATTGTTACCTGTGCCAGGAGGGCACCTACAAATGTAAGCACCCGTTTTACTTTGTTTTTTTAATTTAAATAAAAACGGTGTTACACTATATACAGCTTCCTGTCTTCCATAACTTATATTACTGAGGCACATACCCAGGCATCCCCTATTGGAGCAAAAAGGTGATGGATTAACCCCCTGATGATCCAAGGTGTAGGAGAGAATAAAGTGAGTTATCCAATCCAGTAGGGTAAATATTAAAAAGCCTGCAGAGTCTGTGTGACCCGCCTATCTCTGGTGAGCATTTAATCATTATCACATAGCTCACAAGGATCACGAGGTGGAACACCTGGATATATTATTCTCCTTGAAAGTCACTAAATCGACTAATATGTTACTATTGTGACACCTGCACTTGATAATCGCACTAATCCATTGTGGAATTACTCACTGAATATGTCACCTATATGCATTGTATATCACTAAGTGCGGCACTGATAGTTCCGAATATCCTTTTTGTATATTAATTCATATCTGTTTGGATTCAGTCCATCACTTCAGCACCTTAATTATATAGACCAGGCACTCTGGACCTGGTACCGCACAGGTATCATTTTTTTATCATATATATTGTTTATTGTACTGAATAGTTTTTGCTTTAACTACCACTTCAGCACGTAAATCTCTACTAATCAGGCATATTTTTAGGTACAGGGCGTACCTATGCCTGGTTAAGCACTTTACACAAAATAGTATTTCGGAGCACTGTACACTAATTTATATATTGTTTTCTCTTTATATTGATCAAGTATTGTTTATACACTGTTAGAATATTTACTATTTTGATTTGAGACACTGTATGTATCAGCGCCCTTTCATCTATTTATTTTCATTCGTTTAAATTGTGCACACACATTTAAAAGAGGCAGCAGATCTGTTTTCCTTAAGTGTCAACATTCTATTAGAAACTAGGCGCCTTCACACCCCCCCTTTTATTTACTACTTTAAAAAAAGTGTTGATCAGTGAAATAAAATCTCATTAGTGGAATTCATTAGAATTGTGTGCAAACAGTAAATACTGTGGGAGTACATGTTACCTGTTGATGTGCTGGAGTAAATAATATGACAGTACATGATGCCTGTTGAAGTGCTGGAGTAAATAATATGACAGTACATGTTGCCTTTTGTTGTGCTGGAGTAAATAATGTGAGAGTGCGTGTTGCCTGTTAGTGTGCTGGAGTAAATAATATAAGAGTGCGTGTTGCCTGTTGGTGTGCTGGAGTAAATAGTGTGAGAATGCATGTTGCCCGTTGGTTTGCTGGAGTAAATAGTGTGAGAATATATGTTGCCTATGGTGTGCTGGAGTACATACTTTGAGAATACATGTTGCCTGTTGGTTTTGCAGACATATCAATCCAACAGCATACATATATTTTCTATAGCAAATTAAGCAGACTGGGTAGTTTCTAGTACAGGGTTCGACAAATCCCAGGTGCCAGGTAGCGACTAGAAATTGCATCCTGGCACCTGGGCTTTAGTCAGCCCTTTCACAGAGGGTACCCAGCCACGCACAGCACAATCCCAGATCCCTCAGAACAGGACCAGACTGGCCATAGGCGGGGCTGCATGTCCAAGCACTCAGACACAGAGCCGCTCACGCTGGACACTAGAATATTTGCATCTGCACCGTCCACCGACAGACCAGGTCAGCACAAGGACCAGACTTAGCTGACCAACTGCACGCCTGCCACAGTGGGAATCTGGCCAAGAACCCCCAGGTAAGCAACCCTCCCAACTGGGGGTTACACACCAGCACCGCTCGGACTGCTGGGGAGCACATCACACCAGAGCCTTTATGCTCACGGTTTTGGCAGGAAATTTTTCCAGCCACTGAAAATGCCCAACACCCCCAGATTGTTCTCCTGTCAGTCCATGTGTCACCCCAGCATGGGCAGTTCTTGGAATCACCATCATCAATGGGGCTACACAGAACCCCTTCCCATCCCCTCCATCCATGGCATAGCTCATATGTGGACCAATTTATCTCTGCAGAATGGGAGCTGTACTATATAGGGGTGCATAATAAGTCTATTGAGGATGGGGGCTGTGGTATGTAGGGGGTCATACTTCTATAAAATTTATTTGGGGGGCAATACAGCATGGGGGAGATGTGCTAAAGAGGGGGTCGTAAGTCTATGCAGAATGTGGGGCTGTGGTATGTGGGGGGGCTAGAATATTCCTATACAAGATGGGGGTGCTGTGATATATATAGGTTGTCATCTATACAGGATGAGGGACTATGGTATGTAGGAGGGTTAGAATAAATGTATAAAGAATGGGGGTGCTGTGGTATATAGGGGGTCGTGTCTATATGGGATGGGGTGGCTGAAGTTTACAGGGGGTCATATGTCTATACAGGATGGGGGTCAGGTGTGCAGTGCGCTGTCGCTCAATGCCTATTGTCAAGGCACTGAGCTGGGCGCCATGGAAACCGGAGAGAATGTATTCATGGTACTTAAATTCAGAGAGGGTGCGCCTCTTGTATTGGCAGAGGGGACTATTCTGTGTCCTGCATCTGTAAAAGGTACACATCGGGGCTACATAGGAGAAGGGGCTTTGTTGTTGAGAATAATGTTTTGTTAGTTTAAACAAAAACAAAAAAAACTGGCTCCTAACTTTTTTAGCTGACATCTAGATACAAAGCAAATTTTTCAAGCCCTGTTCTAGTGTTATATTTTAGAATATCACTATTGACACTTCTATATTGCAGGTGCTCCAAGACTAGCAGGTTCTGTTGGTGCCTTAAGACTATACACAATATAACAGCAGCTCAAAATATGTAAACCAAAAAAAAACTCATAAGTTCACATCGTTGTTTTGAAGCACCAGTTATAGATATTACCTTTTCCATGAACTCTCTGACTTCTTACAGCAGTCCTACAGTCAGAAGAACAGTCCTCCTCAGTGGCTTTATTCACGTTCATTAGCACAGAAAGATGTAAGCCTGAAGTGTCATTCTGATCATTTATAGTAAGCATGCAGTTCTCTCTGCTAGAATAATTGGAACAAAATATTCCATATGTATATTTTATATGTGAAAAGCACATTAACTTAATTAACATTTATTCTCTATCTTGACTCTCTGGGGATATTGAATCATTTACAGTGGGGAACATATCATTTTCTAAATTCTTGTTACATTGGTTAATGTAGATTTTGTAGTTTTGCTACTTAAAAAAAGGTATGTGAAGGTGTTATTGACAAAACATTTTCTCCACATACCAGATTTTATGACTCTGTTGGCATTTAGTTGACCAGGGCCTATTTTGCGATTCGGCACTGCGTGACTTTAACGGACAATTGCGCGGTCGTGCGACGCTGTACCCAAACGAATTTGACGTCCTTTTTTTCCCACAAACAGAGCTTTCTTTTGGTGGTATTTGATCACCTATGAGATTTTTTGATCATGCGCTACAAACAAAAAAAGAGCGCCAATTTTGCAAAAGTAACAATATTTTTCAAATTTTTTTATATGAAATTCCCCCCAAAAAAAATGTAAAAATCTAAATTTTTTAACATTTTAGGCCAATTTGTTTTCTGCTACATATATTTGGTAAAAAAAAAAAAAAAAAATCGCAAAAAGCGTATTTTGATTGGTTTGCGAAAGAGTTATTGCGTTTACTAACTAAGGGAAAGATTTTTGTCATTTTTATTGTTTTTTTTTTTTAACGAGAAATGGCGGCGATCTGCGATTTTTTTTGTGGGACTTCGACATTGCGGCGGACAGATCGGACCCTTGACTGACATTTTTGACACTTTTGGGGTTACCAGTGACATTACTACAGTAATCAGTGCTATACATATGCACTGCTACTGTAAAAATGACACTGGCAGGGAAGGGGTTAACTTTATTTGAGAGGGAGGGGTTAAGTGTGTTCCTAGGGGCGTGATTCTTACTGTGATTGGATGTGGCTGTGTGTGTAACAGCACAGATCAACGGTCCTACATAGCAGGACCGTATGATCTGTGCTGTTACACAGGGGAGACTGACAGGCGGCTTTGTTTACATTAGCCGCCTGCCTTTCTCCCGCTGTAACCAACGATCGCGAGTGACCAGCAGACATTGGGTCCGCCGGTCACTCCCGCGGGGGGGGGGGGGTTCGTGACCGAGCGGGAGCGCGCCTCCGGCGGCACGCTCGCTCCCTAGACCCTCACAGGCTAGCAACGTAGACCTACATCGCTTTGCCTGTGAGGGGCTGACTGCCGACGTAGATAGACGTTAGGCAGTCGGCAAGTGGTTAGTATGTATTTTTAGTTTGGCATTTTGTTATGACACTCAAAGTTATCACAATGAAAAAAAAAAATTCAGTTTTTGTCGTCTGAAAAGTCGAAATCGGCTGTAGAAAGCACTATACCAGGGATCCTCAAACTACAGCCCTCCAGCTGTTGTGGAACTACACATCCCATGAGGCATTGTAAAACTCAGACCTTCACATACATGACTAGGTATGATGGGAATTGCAGTAGGGCTGCACGATATTGAAAAAAAATCACATTGCGATATTTTTTTCCCAACGATATATATTGCGATATTTTTTTGCGGCGAATCCTCTTCGTCTTGCATTTTTAGTAGTGCAGAGTTACTACAGCGTGCCCCCCATTCGATGCAGAGTTACTACAGCATGCCCCCATTCAGTGCAGTGACAAGCGTGCCCCCCATCAATGCAGTGACCAGCGTGGCCCCCCATCAATGCAGTGACCAGCGTGCCCCCCATCAATGCAATGACCAGCGTGCCGTGTCCCCTTCAATGCAGTGACCAGCATGCCCCCCATCAATGCAGTGACCAGCATGCCCCCATCAATGCAGTGACCAGCATGCCCCCCATCAATGTAGTGACCAGCGTGCCCCCCCATCAATGTAGTGACCAGCATGCCGTGTCCCCTTCAATGCAGAGAGACTTACCTAAGGTAGAAGAACACAGCCTGACATCCATCCCACATGTTCAGTCTGCCCCACAGCTAGCTCTCTTGACCGAGCGGGGAGCACGGCACAGCGAACCAATCACGTCGTGAGTAGCGGCACAGCAAAATAATCAGGTGTGCATGCACGCGTGATTGGTTAGCTGTGCAGCTGCTCACGGCGCGCTGCTCACCGCTCAATCAGGAGAACTAGGCTAGCTGCAGGCAGGCAGACTTGAACGTGTGGGACGGATGTCGGGCTGTTTTCTGCTACAACCACTGTGAGTCCTCCCGAGTCCTGACTTCTCCCTGCCTAATGCCTATGCCTTACTATCGTATCTTTGGCGATGTGACTATCGCCCACGCCCGCAGCATGATAGTCGATATCACATTGACTATCGTTCAGCCCTACTTACCAGTGTTATTTGTAGACTAGAACAGCATAAAATAACATAACTCGTAAAGGTATTTTTATTTAATGCAAAATCTAAAAACAAGTGTAGGACATAAAGCCTCCCAAAGACATAAAATCATAATCTAGACACTTCAGCTACTGTCTCCACATTTTGCGGTAAGTCCGCTTCCTCAGGACATTCAAAAGGAGCCGTTTTCATGTCAATAGGAAAAAGAAAACCAATATGCCATCTGAGAACAAATTAACAATCACAAAATTACAATAAATAGTGTGGATAGTTTTATTGTATTTTTGTAAATGTTAATATTTGTTTATCAGGTTATTAAGCAATAAACATGTGTTTTGTTATTGAAAAACAAAAATTTGTTTTATGATGTTCTTTTATGGTTTGGACAAAATACATGCTACTTTTATGGCAGACTTCCCTTATTTGTTCAGTTCATGACCAACATTTAAATACAATGGCTGTGAAACTGCTATGTTTAAAATGTCCATACAACAAGATTTAATTATGATGCTTAAACAGGAGCTTCAGTCTCACCATAAAAATTTTAAAATCAGCAGCTACAAATACTGTACCTGCTGACTTTTAACATAAAGACACTTACCTGTCCAGAGGACCAGCGCTGTCCTCATCAAAGCCCGTTCTTCACTGGGCTTCAGGTCCTTAACGCTGGCTTCTTACCTAAGGGAAACTGCCTGTGAATCCTTGCGGTCTCACAACCGGATTCCCACTGCACATGCGTGAGCCGTGCTGCGCTTTGTGAATGGTCCCACAGTCAGTGTTAATTTCATGGACAAAAATATTTTAATCATAATTTTGGTCCGCTGCATGTTTTTAGTGTGGAAAATAAAACAAAAATAAAATTTGAATGAAGTCAATTTCAATTTTCATCAACGAACAAAAACAGAATGAAAATATGAGGGAGGGACGTTTACCCACCTGAACTTCTACCTTCCTTGGGGCTCTGCCTGCCTGTTAAAGCCTCAGCCCCCTGACAAGCTGTATTGGGTGAGAGACACAGGCTCCCTCTGTCTACCCGCTGTGGTGATCCAGGCAGAAGGGGGAGTAGGTACCTGTCAAAACCAGGTACTCGCCCCCCCACAAAGAAAAAAAAAAACAAAAGTGCCAAGTGTGGTAGAGGAAGAGGGGAGGAGGCAAACGAGCGGAACTTTCCCATTTGGGTGGGGTTGTACTTTAACTACATTTTGTAAACTAGATGGCTTTTACATTGTTTAATGCTCCTACAATACCAAAATAAGCAATGTGCAGCAACCTACATAGGGTTTCAGAAGTCATCTTTTTACATAAGTGAAGGACTGTCCCTCATTTGGAACAAAGTTCCTCTGTCCCTCTTATTTTGGTCTGGTGTATATACCTGTATGTAAAATGCACTATTTATCTATCAAAAAGTGTTTTACAGTGCTCAACCTTTAATTCAGTTTCTATATTGTTGCATTTGTAAAATTTCAAAAGCCAATGTATTAATTCTCCTTGTAAGGGGGCAGTGTATGCTATGCCTACATACTTCTGCTAATAGGGATGTGTGTTGCTGTGACACAATAAAAGTTGGTCTGTTAGCCATTAATTGTAGGAAAGCCAGTTCTTGGCACATATTTGCACATTGCCCAGATCCATGCTGACTTCAGGAAATTGGAAGTGATCTCTGTTCCTGTATCCTGCCATATACACCAGATCTTACCTTCATACTCACATTAGGAAAGAAGCTGTTGTGTTACATCTATACTGGAATCAGAAACTAAAAGTACTTTTTGGATATTTGGCATTTACTTAATCCGATGGCTCACGCAGATTCATGTTCATGTACCTTTCATACTTTATCCAGGATAAACATGATTTTGGGCACAGATATGATGTTACCATGGATCTTGGAAGTTCAATACCTGACTAGGGTTTTTTTGGGTCATTCTCCTGTTTTAATTACTCTTGATAAGATTAAACTGTATATTAGGCAAATTTGGAGGGTTCAGGCATTTTGGTTGGGGGATATTAATGGGGAAGATACAATTAATAAAGCTTTGACTAAATTCTTTCAGGATAATATTGGGTCTGCCTCCCTGCACATTGTGTGGGATACAATGAACGCTTTCCTTAGAGGCATTTGATTTAATTCCATTAGCATACATAGAAGAGTAGCCCGGGAAAGGGATAAGATTTTGACTGAGGAAGTCCAAAAAAAGAAGCTTTATATATTAATAACCCCACCTCTTCTAATGGATCTGCCTGGAAGGACATTCAGCAACTTTATCGGTGTACTATTTTGGATAGAGCTAATCGTTCTGGCTTCCTTAATAAGTGTAGGAGTCAATGAGGAAGGTGAGAAAACTGGTCGTATGTTAGCGGTGAAAGCAAACGCTCAAACCCAATCAAACTTTATCACTGCTATTAATACAGTAGAGGGAATTAGTTCTCATAACTAACAGGATATTATGGAGACTTTCCAGATATTCTATTGTGAGCTCTACAGGAGTAAGGTGGACTATCCTATGGATAGGCTTAAAACATTTTTGGGAGCAAAGAGGCTACCCTCTGTTTCAGAGGCTGCAAGATCCGCACTAAACGCACCTTTGACTTTGGTTGAGTTACAAATTGGCAGTTGAGGATTCCCCCGGGGGTAAGACATCTGGTTTGGATGGCTTACCAGTGGAAATTTGCAAACAATACGGAGGTTTATTGCTTCCGGAGCTTCTGAAAGTCTTCAACCAGGCTTCAGATCTTATGGAACTACTAGCGTCAATGAAGGACATGTATTATAGTGATTCCTAAACCAGGAAAAGATACCTTGTTACCAGAGTCCTATCGTCCAATCTCATTACTGAATATGGATGTTAAGATTCTGGCTAAGGTTTTAGCAACTAGACTTAGTAAAGTAATACAAGACTTGATACATCCAGATCAGACTGGCTTTATCCCCATGAGATCCACAGCAATAAATCTCAGGAGGCTTTTTTAAATATGCAGTTACCTATTGATAATGTGGGAGGGAGGGCCATTTTGTCACTGGGCGCTTCAAAGGCTTTTGATAGCGTCGAGTATTTATGGGAGGTTCTGGATAGGTTTGGTTACGGGCATAACTTTATACGTTGGGTTTAGATTATAGGAGATTATTATACGCTAATCTGAGCGCGTGTGTACAAGTTAATGGTTCAGTCTATAAATCTTTTCCACTTTTCAGAGGGGTGGGGTGCAATAAATTTGAAGGACACTATACAGGCCTTATTAATGGATGGGAATACTCGGTATAAGCTTATGGCACAATTGAAGGCTGGGTTGTTTACGCAAGATAAAAAAATGTCCCACTCTAGTATTTATGCAGAAAAGCTGGAAGGCAATGAAAGACATGATGGGTTACAATAGGATCTCAGCCTATTCGCCTATTTGGGGAAATATGAACTATCCTGAACTGGATAAATTAATAGGCTTTGACAAATAGATTTTGGTGGGGCTTCATTTTGTCTCACAGTTGTATATAGATGGTATCTTAAAGACATTTGAAAAATTGCAGGAGAGTTATCAGATCCCTCGTCAGGATTTTTTCAAATATTTGCAGCCACGTCATGCACTTCAAATTCAATTTAGACATATAGATATGACTCTGAGACCCATGGTGATAATGTAATTACTCGAGCGGATAAAAAAAAGGTCTTATCTCTTCTTTATATGATAAATTACAATATAGGACGCAAGATATTAAAATGGAACAGGGAAGGAGGGGGTGGGGGGGGGGGGTATTTGGGGATTATTTCTGACGTGGAATGGCAAAATATTCTACGAAAAATATTGACAGTTTCTTTAATACCAACACAGCACTTGACTCAGATGTTCATAATATATAGAACATATCCTACACCAATTAAGTTGTTTCGATGGGGCAGACGGGAATCCCCGCAATGCCCAAAATGTCGACAAACATCGGCTGATCTTCTACATATGCTATGGAGATGTCCTAAATTATTTAGATATTGGAGCGATCTGGTGAACACAATAAATAGCGTACTTGGAACCCTGCTTTCCCTGGATCCCAAAATCTGTCTTTTGAGCGTCTTTCCAGACAACTCATTATCACCTATGGTTGAAACATTACTTAATAGGTTATTATTTATTGCACAAAAGAATATAGCTTCTAAATGGCTATCCCCTATGCTGCCCTCTAAGGAGGATTGGAGATTTCAAGTAAACAATGCTTTACTCAGAGAACAACAAATATATAAGAACAGAAGTAATTCAAAACATGCTTTTAAAATTTGGGAGCCCTGGTTAAACTACCCTGATATGATCCCATATTTATCCTATTATCAGTTAGACAGGGCTAATTGAGATTTGTGGTAATGGAAGATGAAAATAATGTCACTGTATACGATGTGCTTATACTGGCCGAAGAGGGGGGAGAGAAATGGAATATTATTATTATTATTATTATTTTTTTATTTTTTTTGTGTTTTGAGTTTTGTGTGGGGTTTACTGTTCTTTATTTGTATATTTGTTATGAAAAATTCTAATAAAGATGATTGAAAAAAAAAAAAAAAACGTTTTTCCTACCTTGAACCAGGGCAGCATGATAACTGTTCATCAAATAGCTGATTTGCATCACTCAAACACCTGGAAAAGCTAAGGTTTTGTCTCAAATCTTTAGTCACTTTGAGAGGTTCACATGTTCTAGTTTCCTGCAAAGCAGCCAGAGATGCCACTTTCTGTGTTACCTGCGTTATCAAATACAAATATACAAAGCACCATTACACATTGACTGGAGCTATTTTGCATTGACATAGAAGCTGCAAAACATAACATAGACTGAACAAATAGTAGCTCAGGTGTTAGCATAGTGTGTTTTGCATTGCTGGAGTCTGGGGTTTAAAGTGGTTATAAACCCACTTTAAAGACTTTTACCTATTAGTCTATATTAAGGTTTACCTATAGGTGCTATAAATATCTCCTAAACATGCACCATTTAGGAGATATTTACAGTGCATGCAGCCGATGACGTCATCGGCGCATGCGCTCTGAAGGAACAGCCACCAAGGTATTCTTTTAGAGATCTTACAACTAGGGAAGAGCTCAGGCATGTTCAGATACTAGTCTGAACCCACCTCAGGGATTTCGACAGAAAGGCGTCACTGTACTGGGCTTATGATTGGTTGCTTATTATTTGCACAGTACTGATGACTGCATTCCCCAGGTGGGTTCAGACTTGGATCCGAGCACTCCCTAGCTTATCTCTACTTACAACCACTGACATCATAAAAAAATAATATAATAATATATCAGATATAATTTGGAAATTTAACTATTCAAATATAAATAAAAATGTATAATTGCAAAGACAGCATACCACCAAATCACAGCAGAAGAAGTGTTGGAATACAGAATTGGATTTTGTGCAACAACTACTGTACAACAGTTTTTACTAGAGATATATTCTTCAACCAGTAGAAGTCAGTGTTTATAAGGTTGTAGCTGCATCTATGGTATGCTCTATGTCTTTTCCCTAAATAAAGTTTCCTGTTTCCTGTCTGCAGCAAACCCATGTGGACTGTGCACTGTATGTTCTGTAGGGCTATATACAGAATTTCTAACAAGAAGACACAGGCAGAGTCAAAGCACACACAGAGAACATGCAGACAAGGACACGCAAACAGAGCTCAAACAGAAACACAACACAAAGTCAAAGCACAAACAGAACACATAAGGTAATAAAAAAAATCCTTAAGGGCTCTTTCACACGGGCGGTCCGATCAGATCCACCTGTCAGTTTTTTAGGCGGATCTGATCGGATCCTCCATGCAGCTCTATGGGGCAGCGGGTGTCAGCGGAGACACCTCCACTGACACCCGTTGCCATCCGCATCCGATCCTGTGCTGAAATCTGGAGGGATGGAAACCCTATTTTTCCATCCGTTCAGTAATCGGAGCGGAGCGGATCTGATGAGCGCGGACAAGCGGTCCGCTCTCATCCGATCCCCCATAGAGGGCAGCGGGTGCTGAGACACCTCCCTCTCCGCTCTGCAAGCGGAGACGGAGCTGTCATCCGCCGGCTCAGCGGGGATTGCGGATCGATCCCCGCTGAGCAACACGGATCCACCTACGGAGGCGGACCGTGTGAAAGAGCCCTAAGGCTTTAGAGACACTTTACCTTGATATGGTTTTGTATTTCTTAATGAATTTGCCATGGTAATATATTATAAAAATGTCACAAATATGAACTTGCCACAGACATAATGCCAGAATTGTGTTGTAAAGCCTTTATTGAATCCCCCTTAGAAAGCGACTCCTTCGGTGCAACATACAGTGCCTTGCGAAAGTATTCGGCCCCCTTGAACTTTGCAACCTTTTGCCACATTTCAGGCTTCAAACATAAAGATATAAAACTGTAATTTTTTGTGAAGAATCAACAACAAGTTAGACACAATCAGGAAGTGGAACGAAATTTATTGGATATTTCAAACTTTGTTTACAAATAAAAAACTGAAAAATTGGGCGTGCAAAATTATTCAGCCCCTTTACTTTCAGTGCAGCAAACTCTCTCCAGAAGTTCAGTGAGGATCTCTGAATGATCCAATGTTGACCTAAATGACTAATGATGATAAATAGAATCCACCTGTGTGTAATCAAGTCTCCATATAAATGCACCTGCACTGTGATAGTCTCAGAGGTCTGTTTAAAGCGCAGAGAGCATCATGAAGAACAAGGAACACACCAGGCAGGTCCGAGATACTGTTGTGGAGAAGTTTAAAGCCGGATTTGGATACAAAAAGATTTCCCAAGCTTTAAAACATCCCAAGGAGCACTGCGATAATATTGAAATGGAAGGAGTATCAGACCACTGCAAATCTACGAAGACCTGGCCGTCCCTCTAAACTTTCAGCTCATACAAGGAGAAGACTGATCAGAGATGCAGCCAAGAGGCCCATGATCACTCTGGATGAACTGCAGAGATCTACAGCTGAGGTGGGAAACTCTGTCCATAGGACAACAATCAGTCGTATACTGCACAAATCTGGCCTTTATGGAAGAGTGGCAAGAAGAAAGCCATTTCTTAAAGATATCCGTAAAAAGTGTCGTTTAAAGTTTGCCACAAGCCACCTGTGGAAGAAGGTGCTCTGGTCAGATGAAACCAAAATCAAACTTTTTGGCAACAATGCAAAACGTTATGTTTGGCGTAAAAGCAACACAGCTCATCACCCTGAACACACCATCCCCACTGTCAAACATGGTGGTGGCAGCATCATGGTTTGGGCCTGCTTTTCTTCAGCAGGGACAGGGAAGATGGTTAAAATTGATGGGAAGATGGATGGAGCCAAATACAGGACCATTCTGGAAGAAAACCTGATGGAATCTGCAAAAGACCTGAGACTGGGACGGAAAAATTACAGTTTTATATCTTTATGTTTGAAGCCTGACATGTGGCAAAAGGTCGAAAAGTTCAAGGGGGCCAAATACTTTCGCAAGGCACTGTATGGAGTACAAAAACAAGATGGGTTGCAATGACAGGGATGTTTGTGCAATCACAAACGCTTTAACCTAAGTTAGGAAAGCTTGCTCAATAGCAAAGGATTTTCCAACATACAGTATATTTGAAAGTCTGTACTGCTTATTAGTGAATATTTCCTTTTTCCTATCAGAAAAGAGAAGGATTCTGTGAAAATTTGGAGCAAGTTGGTGAGAAAGGTGTTAATGGGCCCTGATGTTGTTTGTAGGTGTGAACACCTGTGCAATAATTTAGGAATTTACTTTAACATTTAAATAATACCCAACAAAGGACATAAGAAGGGATAATGAGGACTATCCTAAGAACTGAAGGGGAGGGGGAATATCAGTAAGGAAGAGATGCAAACATTTACTAAAAACATTGAAAGGAAAAAAAAAAGGGGGGGGGGGGATATTATAGCACTCCGTTTAAACTTCAAATCTTCCATATCTCAAAATATACAATGTATCATTTTCAGGCCATCTCCGGTACATAAAGCTCTCAGGCGGGTCATGTAGTTGCTGGCTGCAAATCTGGTAGAGCCCTACCAGTATAATGAATCCATGTGGCCCATATAGCATAAAGCTTATAATTTCGACCCTTACATGTCACAATCCATTCCTCCGCTGCCATAATTTCCTTTCAGTCAGGCAGATCCAATCTGTGTGACCTGATGCTTGGACTTTTTTCCAGTAATTGGGGATCAATCGCCTGGCAGCATTTAGAAGGTGGGGCAGCACTGATTTACGGTAATGGCTGAGAGGAATGGCAGGGACATGAAGCAAATGTTCCATCTGGGAATCAGGCAAATCAGCTTTAAACTGAGATCTGATGTCCTGCCAAAAGACCTGCAATCAGGGGGCACTCCCACCAAATGTGGAGGAAGGTACCCTGTTTTCCACATTCCCTCCAGCAGGGCAGGGTACATTTTTTTTTTTAGTTTAGAGGGAACTCTGTACCATCTGGTTAGTTTTTTAAAACCGTTTTCCTGCATTTTTGTATCCACAGAACTGGAATGGGTAAGGTGATATTAATGGTCAAGTTGTGGCTCAGTGAATGTGTGTTGCAAGCCTCTCTACCACTCCCTGATATGTATCGGTTTTCCCCTGGATTCTAGTGTTGACAGGTATCCAGTAAATTTAGCTGAGGTATACAAAAATGGAAAATTGTATCATATACTTACCATCATTTTCTTTCCTGATGCCAATACATGGCAGCAAACAAATTATATAGCTCCACCTCTATATCCACCCATAGGAGAGCACCCTCCCCCATTCTCCATATAAAGCACAAAAATCAAAGAGAGGGTTCATATGCTGCCATGTATTGGCATCAGGAAAGGAAAATTACGATAAGTATTTGATACTATTTTCCATTTTCCTGACGCCAACATGGCAGCATACATATGATAAATAATAAGCTTTTGAGAGGGAGGGTTTAATGCTGCAAACTTAGTCATTATTTGACAATAGACATAGTAGCTAGAATAGTTTTCCTCCCAAACTCTACGGTAGTGAGAACTGCTGGATCCACCCTGGTGTCTTAGGAACATATGATGTGATGACCAGCTAGCCGCTCTGCAGTCTCCAAAGGCACTCCCGCCATCCTGCCCAAGAAAAAGACATAGCCCTGGGCGAGTGAGCTCTAACCACCTCTGGAGGATCTTTTCAGCCTGCTCTATATGCTTGCTGAATAGTTTTTACTATCCAGGTTAAGACGGTTCTGGTCGAAGCTTCTTTGCCTTTAAATTTTCTGGAAGGCAGGATGAAAAGTCTGTCAGAACGTCTGAATGTAGAAGTAGCCTGGATATAGGCTTTGAGGACTTTTGCAGGAAGGGAGGGAAAGAAAAGCGCCAGCTCACAGAAATAGGCAGCCTGGCAAGCACATAGTGTCCGCCAAACATTACTTTTGACATTTACTGTATTTCCATACCTCCGGGAATAAACACTTTTTTGCAATTGATTTATTATCTTCCATTTAATATCTCCGGGATTGGCACAGTGTCAGCGCTGTAGTGTTTTGTATTTTCATGTTTGAGGACTTTTGGAATGTCCAACTCATGCAGGTCAGAACCTGATTCTGCTCAGAAGGCTGGAAGCACCCATTCACTGGAGAGATGAAATATTGAATCCACTTTTGGGACAAAGTGATCCAATGGTCTCAGCACAGCCCTGTCTGGAAAGAAAATGATATAAGATTCAGCTGCCCCAATGCTTGGAATTCCGACACCCTTCCCCCTGAAGTTATGGCTATTAGCAAAGCTGTCTTTAACCTGATATCCCATAAAGAACAGTTTTCCGTAGGGGCACAAAGAGGGTTTGCCAGAAAATTAGGGACTATTGCCAGGTCCCACTGAGGGAACCTATTTCTCTTGGGGGGGGCGTAGTCTAAGCACCACTCTCATGAAGCTCTCCACCAGCAGGCTTGCTGCCCACTTCTTGCGGGTAAAGGCCGAGATGGCCCCAAATCCAATCCGGACTGCAGGAAGGACAGAACTTCAAACACATTTGGGTCACTGGCGTCAAACTGACGTCTGGTTGCAAAGCTTGTGAACCTATCCCATATTCTGGAGTAGATGGAATTGGTTAATCCCTTTCTAGGACTTTGAAAGGCAGGGGCTACAAGAGTCAGGATGTTCTCCATAAGTGATTAGAACTTTACAATCTCCAGGCCGCTAAGGCCAGCCGTGATGGTTGCGGATGCAGGATCTTTCCCTGCAACAGGAAATAAGGAGTCACAAGCTATATATAAATACGGTATATATATTTTTTGCAAAGAAATTAAAACCAAAAAAGATGCTGCCGGTCTGGATTCCAAACAAAAAGGCATCCATTATTTTGCATCTTGGCCCTTTAATGAGGGCGCCTTTTGGATAGACTTTGACCCCCACCACCTAACCTATCCTCCAATCCAGGGAAAGGTAGAGTAATTGGAGAGAAGTGTTTTCCCTCATCCAATGAGCTCATGCGCCGGCCTCTCTAGGCCTCAAAAACATGGCCGCCGGACCCCACTGCATTCCCAGAACAGCGGCATCGCTCGAGGCCACCGTGGCTGACTCAGAAGGACCGGGGAGACGTGCGCGCACCCCTGGGAGCCATCCGGAAGGCAGGAGAAGCCGGGGGACCCGCTACTAGCCCTGCCCAAACAAAACCTACCTCCTTAAAGAGAAAAGAAAAAGTTTTACAAGACACAAGAGCAATAAATAAGGAAAAAAAATCAGACCTGAGACGGATCTTCCACAGAAAATTAGAGGCCATGTAGTCCCAGCTGCTGGATCCAGACCCCACAGCAGGCATGCCACAAGAGTGTTACCATCTCTGAATAGAGAACCCCTCAGCCCCAAAGCCCCACCTTGTTAGTGCATTTAGCAAACTAAGATGTGGGACTTTGCCTGGAAGAGGCTGAACCCAGATGGACTCTGACATAGTCGGCAGGTAAGAGCCTATCCCTGGATGTAACTGTCTGTAGGTGCTGATCTTTGAGGACAAAAAGAAGAATGGGGGAGGTTGCTCTCAGTCATACTTTTGTAGCACTCTCATAGTCAGGTGCTAGACAGACAGAATAGGGAGCAGGACCTGTTAGTTAGGCCTGCTTTATGTGTTCAATGTGTGATTCATGTGGGCTGAGGGAGTGTCCCCACTGTATCCAATGGAGAGGTACATTTGACAGTGGAGAAAACCCAGCCAGTGACACACAGACTTTGATATCTATCCCATGGGTTTGGCAGGGAGAGTGGTGCATCATGGGATAGGGTATAAAAGCCAAGCGCACGAGGCAGGGGGTCTTTGGGCGGGAAACCAGGTCCCGGAAGGAGGGTGACGGCTGTCTCTCCTTCTGTAGCTGAGGATGGTGGTCACAGGCAGTTAGCCTGGTGAACCAGAGCGTTTGGCTGAATCTGGAGGTTAAGGAAAGCTGACTGGTGGAGTTGGAGGCAACAGTGACTCTGGAAAAACAGTGTCCGTAAGTACAGAGGAATTTGCCCGGGGGTCTGCCCAGGAAGGGGACCACTCCAGAGGATAGAGTCAGTGGACGGGTGTCAGCACACACAGTGGGAGCGAAAGGGGGTGCCAAGTTTAGAACCCTGAAGAGAATTGCAAGCAGAAAATATCTTCACTTCAGTGGCAGAGTGAAAGTCAGTTGTCCTCGAAACAGTGAATAGTTATTAGTTGGAGTATCCCACTCATCCCTTCTCCTAACCAAGTTCTAAATAAAACTACAAAACAACCTCCCCTGGACTGATTATAGACTGAGCCAAGGATTTAAATTGAAACGTTTCTGCAACCAGTTGCTACAGGAAACCCAGGGGAATCCAGAAAGTGTTATATCCAGCAGTCCTTTAGGGGGCAGTGCTACATTTTTATAGATTTAAACAGGTCCTGTGGGTGGATATAGGGATGGAGCTACAGTATCTCACAAAAGTGAGTTCATCCCTCAAATTTTTGTAAATATTTTTTTATATCTTTTCATGTGACAAGACTGAAGAAATTACACTTTGCAATGTAAAGTAGTGAGTGTACAGCTTGTATAACAGTGTATATTTGCTGTCCCCTCAAAATAACTTAACATACAGCCATTAATGTCTAAAACACTGGCAACAAAAGTAAGTACATCCCTAAGTGAAAATTTCCAAATTGGGTCCACAGTGTCAATATTTTGTGTGGCCACCATAATTTCCCAGCACTGCCTTAACCCTCTTGGGCATTGAGTTCACCAGGGCTTCACAGGTTGCCACTGGAGTCCTCTTCCACTCCTCCATGATGACATCACGGAGCTGGTGGATGTTAGAGACCATGTGCTCCTCCACCTTCTGTTTGAGGATGCCCCACAGATGCTCAATAGGGTTTAGGTCTGGAGACAAGCTTGGCCACTCCATCACCTCTACCCTCAGCATCTTTAGCAAGGCAGTGGTCGTCTTGGAGGTGTGTTTGGGGTTGTTATGTTGGAATACTGCCCTGCGGCCCAGTCTTCAAAGGGAGGGGATCATGCTCTGCTTCAGTATGTCACAGTACAGGTTGGCATTCATGTTTCCTTCAATGAACTGTAGCTCCCCAGTGCCGGAAGCACTCATGCAGCCCCAGACCATGACACTCCCACCACCATGCTTGACTGTAGGCAAGACACATTTGTCTTTGTACTCCTCACCTGGTTGCCGCCACACGCGCTTGACACCATCTGAACCAAATACGTTTATTTTGGTCTCATCAGACCGCAGGACATGGTTCCAGTAATCCATGTCCTTAGTCTGCTTGTCTTCAGTAAACTGTTTGCGGGCTTTCTTGTGCATCATCTTTAGAAGAGGCATCCTTTTGGGACTACAGCCATGAAGACCAGTTTGCTGCAGTGTGTGGCGTATGGTCTGAGCACTGATAGGCTGACCCCCCACCCCTTCAACCACTGCAGCAATGCTGGCAGCACTCATACATCTATTTCCCAAAGACAAACTCTGAATATGACGCTAAGCACGTGCACTCAACTTCTTTGGTCGACCATGGCGAGGCCTGTTCTGAGTGGAACCTGTCCTGTTAATTCTCTGTAGGGTCTTGGCTACTGTGCTGCAGCTCAGTTTCAGGGTCTTGGCAATCTTCTTATAGCCTAGGCCATCTTTATGTAAAGCAACAATTCTTTTTTTCAGGTCCCCAGAGAATTCTTTGCCATGAGGTGCCATGTTGAAATTCCAGTATGAGAGAGTGAGAGCCATAACACCAAATTTAACACATCTGCTCCCAAATAACACCTGGGACCTTGTAACACTAACTAGTCACATGACACCGGGGAGGGAAAATGGCTAATTGGGCCCAATTTGGACATTTTCACTTAGGGGTGTACTCACTTTTGTTTCCAGCGGTTTAGACATTAATGGCTGTGTGTGGAGTTATTTTGAGGGGACATCAAATTTATACAAGCTGTACACTCACTACTTTACATTGTAGCAAAGTGTCATTTCTTCAGTGTTGTCACATGAAAAGATATAATAAATTATTCACAAAAATGTGAGGGGTGTACTCACGTTTGTCAGATACTGTATATTATATGTATGCTGCCATGTTGGGGTCAGGAAAAAACTCTTAGTTAATTTGAAATATATTTTTAATTGATACAAATTATCAAAATAAAATATCTGACCCTAACTGAATGCAACATTTTTTTTTTTTGTTTCAGGTAGAGTGGCGAGGGATTAGAACACGGACACCTGTCAGGTTTCTATTGCTGACTCTCTGCCTGATAAAGCGGAGTTCCACCCTGAAAACAAAATTTTAGGTAAAAATACCCCCGGGACAATCAGGGCTAGTGCATTTAGGCAACGATAGCCTATGAACTGTCCGGTTTCACTTACCTTTTAGAAGAAATACTTACCTTGAAAATGTCTTGCCCAGCGCTGCCATTGCAGTTGTGGGCAGCTGAAGCCGGAGTGTCCTCTTCGGTGATGTCGGAGTCCCAGAATGCCCTGCACCGGCCCTGCTCGTCACTTCCGGTGCAGGCGCGTCATCCCTGCACAGCTTCTGGGCATGCCCAGAAGCTGTTCAGCAGGAAATGACACGCCTGCACCGGAAATGATGAGCAGGGCCGGTGCAGGCGCATTGACTCCTGGGATTGATGACGTTCATCTCCCAGAAGTCAATGCAAGGAGGAAGTGACGGAGTGGGCCGCGGTCGCAGAGGAAGGAAAGTAAGTATATTTTCTTTAAAAACAAGGTCAGTGAATCAAAAACATTTTTTTAATTATCCAATTCTTTTCAGGTAATTTAGAGCAAACGGACGGGGAAAAGTTGAATTTGAGGGTGGAACTCCGCTTTAAGGAGATTAAATCTCTCTATTTGTATTGGAGGCTGAAACAAAAAAAACAAAATTTTAAGGGGTCAATGGAACAGGAATAGGGGGAATCTTCCAATAGAATTGATCCACCTGGAAGACCCATCATTTCAGGTCGGGGGTCTATAACCGATAATGCGAGTAAACTTGTGGACGCTTATCTCCAACCCTTGGTCCACAAGTTACCCTCATTAACTAAAGACACAATCCAGTTTTTGAACAAAATCGAGGATATGTGGATTCCCCCCACTGCCTCCCTGGTCACCATCGACGTAGAGGCCCTCTACAGTTCAATCCCCCACTCCAGGGGAATTGCGGCTGTCAAACACACCATATCTTGCCAAGGCCAACTTGACGCCTATGGGGAGTTCATCTTAGACCTTTTACAGCACATCCTCACTCACAATGTGTTCACTTTCAACGGCTCCCACTACCTCCAGGTACAGGGGGTAGCGATGGGCACTTGCTGTGCCCCATCCTACGCCAACCTGTACCTGGGGGAGTGGGAGCAATCGTTTTTGGACGATGACACATTGTCGATATACACTGACCATATAAACTTTTGGGCTAGATACATCGATGATGTTTTCCTAATTTGGGATAGCCCATTAGAGACACTTGAGGCATGTCTTGACCGAATGAATAAGAATGAGTTCAATCTTTCATTCACTATGAATACCGACCCCAATCATATCACTTTTCTAGATGTTGAAATTATAAGTGAGAGTGGTGTACTCCATAGCAATTTATATCGGAAACCCACTGCAGGGAACACTATCCTGCATGGATCAAGTTTTCACCCAACATCTTTACTCCGGTCCATTCCAACTAGCCAGTATCTGAGGCTCAGACGCAACTGCTCGGACTTCAAATCATTCCAGGCAGCTGCCGATGAGCTCCAGAGGCGACTTCTACGTCGAGGGTATTCCAAAAAATCCCTAAAACAAGCCTACCAACGAGCTGCATCTAGTGACAGGAAAAAACTTCTGGCCCCAGCAGCAACAAAAACTTCAGACACTAGTGAGACACTTAGGATCATCACCCCTTTTATGCAACAACATCATAAGGTTAAACGGATAGTGTCCAAGCACTGGCATCTATTTTCATCAGATCCAGTGCTTGGCCAATATGTGTCTGAGTCACCTAATTTTACCTTCAAAAGAGCTCCTGCACGAAGGGACAAGGTAGTCCGTAGTGAGTTTGTCGACAGTTCATCCACTGTCTGCTGCAAGTACAAAGGGACTTTTATGTGTGGCAACTGCAAATACTGCGGTTACATGCTTACACAAAAGAGCCCCACATTGCCCAATGGAACCATCCTTGAAGCCAAACATTTTGCTAATTGCCAAACTATTGGCGTAGTCTACCTTCTATTATGTAACTGCAAATGTTTCTATATTGGTAAAACCAAACAGGAATTTTGGCAAAGAGCCTATCGCCACATTCTCAGCATGAGGAAGTCAGATCCGGACCTCCCTCTTGGTAGACACGTGGCCGCAGTTCATTTTGGCAAAATGCCCAGGATCAAATTTTTGATCCTGGACCGAATCCACCCCGGCCCTAGAGGAGGAGACTGGAATAAAGCTCTCCTCCAACTCGAGCTAAGATGGATCTACCTCCTCAAGGCCACGGAACCTCCAGGGTTAAATGGGAACATTTCCTTCAAACCATTCCTCGAAGGCTTTAACTCTGGGGGCATGGAAACATAGACATAGTCTTTCATCTTGTTCATAACACCTCATATGTCATCTCCCATAACGAGGGGCGTGTTTATGTCTTTTTATGTTTATCCTGCCTAACTTCTAAAGTCCTTATCAATTTTTACATCCTTTGTTTGTCTACTATGCCTGTTTATGCAATACCTGTTGTTATATATTGGTCTCCTTTACCAATGGTTTCCAATACAATTTCATTATGATGTTATTACTGTTTATCTTTTTCATAATAATGTATCCCACTCTGTGATCCCCCCATTTGATGCTTGTTGTCATTATATATCAGTGATTGTTATCATTACACATCTGTTGGTCGACCTTCTGGCACTATGTGGTTGTCTACACATGTCAATAAATTTTCCTTTTTTCATCTCTTCTAATGACATAAATAGTGCATTCTGCACATTATGTCCTTTAATTATTCCCCACACCGCTTCTGAGGTTTGTATCCTCTGTTAGCTATAGGTTCGGACTGTGTCCCCTTCTAGCTGGTCATCCCGGCACGGTTGAGACACACATCGCGCACAGCGATGTGTTCCATTGGTCTTTATCCATCTTCGCTGTACCTTACGGCCCGGCGCTGACCAATTAGAAGCCGCAGTGTAATCCTACACTTCCGGTTTCGCTCACCGTGTCGGTGGAGCGCAGATGCCGATCCCGCCCACACTACGTCACGCCGCCAGCGTGACTCCCACGTGGTTTGGGGAAGCCCTACCTGGACACCAGCTGCCACCCATTAGAGCAATCATGGAGCATTCAAATACACACCTCTTCCAGCACACAACCAGCGCATTTGTCTGCTGGTTGCTGTGCGGAGAGGACGCTCACCTACATCTACATCAATTTAAAGGTACCTTGAATGGTTCTTACTTCTCTTACTGCCCAATATTATTGAACCTTGCTTTTGACCCCTTATGGGGCTCACTTGTGCATTTCCAACTAAATGTGCATCAACTATTTTACCCTTTGAAATCAAGGCACAATTTCACTAGTAATTATTTGCCTATCTCCACAGACTGGCAATACCTTTTTCTTTTGGAAACCCTACATCATATGGGACTGCTCCTGGCTCCTCCCTTTGAGGACTTCAGATGCTCAGCTACCACCAGGGCACCTTCCTAACCTTATCCTCTGGGGTTTCGATCAATTGATGATTCCACAATCTATACTGCCACATACACTGCCAGACAGATCCACACCAATCAGATGTTTTTAACCTGTGTGCATGCAATGAAAGCCCAGTTATGACCTAACTCTGTAAGTACTCACATTATATGTTTTATACTATGTGAACTGCAAAACTACTTTGTAACATGCAGATTTTACAATTCATGGCTCTCATAAGTCCATTTTTGTATTATCAGAGTACCGCTTTGAAACAACCCCTGAAGAAGGAGCAAGCATTTGGCTTCGAAACATGTCGGGTTATTAGTTCTAGCGCTATGAGTTTTGTCCCCCTGTCCATTTCATGCTTGTACATGTAATTTTAATCTCATGTGGTTTTTTTTGTATTCAATAAAATTTACTACTTTTCCAATTATCCACAATGTTACTATTTATGTGCCTTTAAAGTCCCATTTAGGGGAACCCATGTTCTTGTATCTTCCAATAGGGGCACCAGTTCTGGTGACTACCAGGGATTTCCTCTCACTTCCTGCTGTGAAGTGAACAGGACAGGAGCAGGAAGGGAAATCTCTCCAATTGAAAACAGATGACAAAGATACCTCACAGGGGTTTTATCCCTTCCCTACTCTATCCAAAATATTTATTTTGCCTTTATTTCTACTTTAGGCTTGTCATATTTTCATTTATGGTGTTATTATACACTACGTTTACAGTGAGTAAAACCTATTCATTTTCCAGGCAATAAATGTTAAAAATAGTATGTGAAAATTTTGTCGGCTGTCTTTTATATGACCACAGGGCCCCATGGCTACCATGGACAACACATCTATGGATTTGGATTCAAGAAAAGCATCTTATTAGGCCTACTGCTAAGAAAGATACAGAATATTTGTCACCTAGACCACATTGCTTACTGTTGGAATTTTACAAACTCTGACAGTCTATCTAAACCTGCAGAAAACATGTATATTATAGCTTTATCTTATTTTCTCCTGCCAATTCTGCAAATAACGCACTTCTTATCCCAGGCTGGACTACAGCCATGTCTGTCTTTTTTCATCCACATTACATGGTGGATTAGATGGTTTACAAAAAATAAATATTGTTTTTTTGCTTCAGTTCAGCTCACAGAAAGCGAAAAGGACACTGCTTTTCTGGCAACATCAACAAGTATTTTCTGTACTTGCCGAAAATGTTCCTAAAAAAAGAAAACTAATGCAACCACCACTTCTCAGGACTGGTAGGCTGCAATATATTGATGTTTTTTTTTTTTTGAATTAAGTTATTTTTTAAAGGCAGAGGGGACTACAAAATGATAGTACCCAGGCTCAATGCAATGGCAAGTTTACATGCACTACATTGTCAAAAGTATTGGGGTGCCTGCCTCTATACACACATGAACTTAAATGGCATCCCAGTCTTAGTCCATAGGGTTCAATATTGAGTTGGCCCACCCTTTGCAGCTATAACAGCTTCAACTCTTCTGGGAAGGCTGTCCACAAGGATTAGGATTGTGTCTATGGGACCGTTTGACCATTCTTTCAGAAGTGCATTTGTGAGATCGGCCACTGATGTTGGATGAGAAGGTCTGGCTTGCAGTCTTCACTCTAATTCATCCCAAAGGTGTTCTATCAGGTTGAGGTCAGGACTAAGTGCAGGCTAGTCAAGTTTCTCCACCCCAAACTCGCTCATTCGTGTCTTTATGGACCTTGCTTGGTGCTCAGTCATGTTGGAACAGGAAGGGGCCATCCCCAAACTGTTCTCAAAAAGTTGGGAGCATGAAATTCTCCAAAATGTCTTGGTATGCTGATGCCTTAAGAATTCCCTTCACTTAAAATAAGGGGCCAAGTCCAAACCCTGAAAAACAACCCCACACCATAATCCCCCCTCCACCAAATGATTTGAACCAGTGCACAAAGCAAGGCCCATAAAGACATGGATGAGCGAGTTTGGAGTGGAGGAACTTGATTGGCCTGCACAGTCCTTACCTCAACCTGATAGAATACCTTTGGGATGAATTTGAGTGAAGACTGCGAGCCAGGCCTTCTCGTCCAACATTAGTGCCTTACCTCACAAATGCACTTCTCGAAGAATGGCCAAATATTCCCGTAGACACACTTTTAAACCTTGCAGGCACCCTTCCCAGAAGAGTTGAAGCTATTATAGCTGCAAAGGGTGGGCAAACTCAATATTGAACCCTACGGACTAAGACTGGGATGGCACAAAGTGGACTATTTGTGCTAAGGACTGTATTATAAGGTCACTTTATATGATTTTATTTCATATGTGGGTCTCAGCCCTTTATTAAGTTTGTGAATATCTGTGTGGGGGTGAGGGGTTCCCACCACCCTTGCGCTACTGTGATTTGTGACATATGTTTTTTACCATATATTTCAAATTTCATTTATTTATTTACACTCTTTAAGTAGCAGCATTTACCTTTTTACCATACTCCTAATGGCGCTTTTCCACTGCATAGAACCGTACCGGCTCGGCACGCTTTTGTGCTTTTCCACTGCGGTACCGCATGGTATAGGGTCGGAACGGTTCGGTACGGTACGGTATAGGTTTGCTTTTCCACTGCATGGAACCGAACGGTACGGTACGGTACGGCTCTGAAAAAACAGTACCTACTCGATTGTGGTTCCAACAGGTACCAAACTGGTACCATATCCCACAATCCTTTGCATGCAGTCACTACTAGCCACTGATTGGTCAGAGAATCACACCCACCCCGTTGTTATCCCACCCACTTAACTTTAGTACTACTTTAGTGGAAAAGCAAACCTATACCGTACCGTACCGAACCGTTCCGACCCTATACCATGCGGTACCGCAGTGGAAAAGCAAACAGGGCCAAACAGGGCCAAGCAGGGCCGAGTAGAGCCGAGCCGGTACTAGCCGGTACTTGCAGTGGAAAAGTGCCATAAGTGCATAGAATTACTTTCTTTATTTCTGTGTGTATAAGAGTTATTGTGAGTATCATTTTTAATAGGGTGATTTACTAAAGGCAAATAGATTGTGCACTTTGCAGCTGCAACTGCACTCATTTTCCTCAGAGCTTAGTAAATGTGGCAAAACTCAGTTGATTTCCATTATCTAATCATGTGCAAGCAAAAATAGTGTTTTTTTTTTTTTGTTTTTTTTTAACTCTCTCTGCAGATGTACCCGGGAGCGGACTACAATTATCTGATAATGCAGACTCACTTTCCTCTAGGAAGACTTGAGAAGGGATCAACGGGAGGATCCACTGTGTGCCCTAGTCAAGATGGCATTGGTAGCGAGAGACTCTCAGATGATGGTAAACAGTTTGGTCGAGGGTGCAAAAGTAGTTTACAAGGACTGGGACCGACTGCAATTGGAAGATGTGATTGTTCACTTGAGAAGCTTGAGGGTGTTTAACAATTATTCCTTCCAGAAAAGTATCGATTAACAGTACTTGACAGCTCTTCATAATGATCATGGACACCCCCCTGGGACCAGACAGAACCTTCAAGTTAGTTAGGGACCATTTCTATTGGCCTTTCATGAGAACAGAGGTTGAAAGTTATTGCCGTTCTTGTATTTGGTGCATCCAGAGAAAGACTTTGCCTAGTAGAGCTGCCACAATGGGTCATTTAAGAAGTCAAGGACCAATGGAACTGGTGTGCATTTATTTTTTGTGTCTTGTCAAAAGTCCATAATCACCCTGTATCATCCTAAGGGGGACCTGCAACCTGAATGATTCAACCGCATCTTTTTGAACATGTTCGGAACTTTACCTTTGGAAAAGAAACAACATTGCGGTAATCATATTGCTGCTGTAGTTCACGCTTGCAACAGTACAGTGAATGATTCTACTGGATAGACATATGTTCCGGAGAGAGGCTCATCTGAAAGTGGATTTAGATTTTGGAACATCCCCAGATCATGCTTCTCAAGCTTCCTATCGGGGCTATGTTGATAGACTCAGAAAGAACCTGAAGCTTGCATATGAAAAAAACCTGGAGGCATCTGCTGCAAGGGAATAACAGAACAAAAAAAATTTTTGATCTTAAAGTGAGAGTGCAGGATTTGCAACCAGGGGATCAAGTGTTATTACGAAATCTGGGGGTCCCTGGCAAACACAAGATGGCTGATCGATGGCATCCTGCTTAAATGCCTGCTTAAAAACCTGGCACCTAAATCATCTTTTACCCATTTCGAAAGCTATTCAAGTGCCCTCAACCCCTTGTTCTGATGTAACCCCCCCCCCCCTTAATTTGAGGTCTAGAACCCACCGGATGCCAGAGCATACACCTCAAGAGGATGAAGGAGATGAGAGTGCTGAGGAGGAACTGACTCTTGACTGGTTGTGGACTCCCCCACCAGAAGACACCGTCAAAGTTTTCCGACCTTCAATGGAGGCTATACGGATGACGTCTTCCCCTGAAAGGATAGAACGTCAGTCTGTTGAGACGGAGAGACTTGTACCATCTCCTGAGAGAGGAATTGGGGGAGTTAAGTTAGGACCAACTGACAACTCTGAACTACAAAATGTTGAGGAAAATCCAATTCCACCCCCATAAAATGAGGGAGAAGAAGCTGTACCTAACCACAACCTGGGTGCAGCTTCTGGGACATGGGACATTAACCTGAATCTGTAGAAAACATGTATTCCAGACTTAGATGGGAAATTCACCCACCTAAGAGACTAAAATATGATACCCTTGGAGAGAGTTCTGATGAACTTATTTCTACTGCTCAATGTTCCAGCCAAGTGCTAGCCTCTTCTACTGAACCTTTGGTGGAGGATGACCCTGCTCCACCTTCTGACACTACTGGGTGGGCCACTAACTTGTTACTAGCCTGTTGTGAAAATGATTCAACTTTTTCTGATACTTTGTATAGTCTGTTATTAGAAAATCCTTCTATTAGTCAGTTATTAGCCACTGTAGGTTCTGATTAGCAGAATTATTGTTTGCAATTCTCTTTGAGGTGTTATCCAGTAGGTCTGCTCTAATGAAGTTATCTTCTGTCTTTGGGGACCAAAGACTTTCAAGTGGGGGGGGGTGTAGCCAGGAGCGGACTACTATTATCTGATAATGCAGACTCACTTTCTGCTCCTTCAGACTGTCTCTGTATCCCTCTAGTGTTGGTCTCAGGATTCATACATCATATTGCTGAGACTAAGGGAACGGCATTGTGGGAGTTGTAGTCCTCTGTAAGGCTTTTGTGACTGAATTGTTTAAGAACTCTATTTCCCAGCAAGTTTTGGATTACAGGAGAGCCTATAAAGGGATCTGCTGAACAGGCTCGCACCCTCTTGCTTCTCGGGATCCATTGTGTGCACATCAGTCTGCTGTACAGAGAGAGAGATAGCAGAGTGCATCGCAGACATCCTTGCAGCATCGCTGATGGGGTGGAGTCGGGGGGACTCACTGAGACAGCAGAGCCCAGCCACCTCGAGGCCACATAGTGTGGAGGATTGCTATCCCCTGTTCCTCCAGGACCCTCGTTGATAGACAACAGGATTTTGTGAGAGGGCACCTACTCAGAGTTCAGACCACATTTATTACAGTTCTAGTTACACTGAACACTGACATTTTACAGATGGATTAGTTACAGGATCTTTTAGGATTATATTCAACTATTCTGCATTGCTTGCTATACACTGAGTCACATTGGAAACCATTCATTTCATGAGCTTCAACTGCTGGTGAAGAATTTAGCAAGGCTTTGCAAGTAGAACACTGTCATATTATTGCTTTTAAAGGGGACACATTACTGGTATCTAGATTACCTCAGCTTTCATCAGGATACAGGCGGTATAGGCTGGCCTGGGGTTCCCCTTTAGACAGAGTGCTTTACAGTAATAATATATAGTTTTCTGAGAGATCATATACAAATTTCAGGAGACTGTTTATTGATATAATTTTGTGTTAATAAAACCTGTTTCTCACTGTCTTTTTGATGTTAGTTCAACTGAACCCTGGTTGTTTATCCAGGGTCTAGTTGACTAATATATCTTTGCAAGGTCTTCTTTTGAGTAAAGTTAAAACTCATTCATATTGTGTCAGTGTGTTACTTAAAGGTATATGCAACATGTGTGAACCTAGAGTGTCAGAAGGGCTGGGCGGTTCACAGGGTCAAAGCAGCACAGAAGAACATACACTTACCAGCAACCCTCAAGGGGGTAGTGCTACACACCTAATTGGGTATCTATATAATCATTTTTTACAAAGTGAGGCTTTACCACATTTACATTTACTAAGGAAAATGACTACAACTGTGCTTGCAAAGTGCACAGGCTATTTGCCCTTAGTAAATCAACTCAATGTCAATATGAGCTAAATGCAATGAAAGTGGTACAAAATGAAGCCTTCTATTTTCAGGGATCTTTTAGAAGTTTCAGCATAACACACAACCTATATCAGCACTGTAAAATTTTGTCAACAGCTTTTTTTCTTGATAATATTTAAAATACATAGTATGTAGAAAGCGCTGAGAAATGTATATTTTACCTGTTTAGTCTTATGCAAAGATTTTTTGCATTCATCTTCCTTGTCATCATTATCATTTTTACCATCCTGTGCAGATGCAGGACTTGATATCAGTGTATCATCATCACTAGATACATTGTTTTGCACTGCCCATTGTTCATGAAGAGGAAGATCTCCTTCTATATTGTGTTGTACCTGGTCTATTTCAGATATTTGCATAGAGTTAATTGCATTTACAAGAGCTGAACCCAGTCCCCTTCTGTCTTCTGCAGTCTCCTCTATTAATGACAGGTAAGCCATATCATCCGTTTCTCCTGCCGTTTCTATTAAGCTTCCACATGCACTTAATGGCCTCAGCAAGCCATTAACACTAGCATCTGAAGGATCTGAAGAAATGCATTTTGACATATCTTTATGTATTTGAGAATCTTCCCAATGTAAAGATTGTGTTTCCTCACTTACAATCTTTACTTCAAAATTTTCACTTATTTTTCTCAGATCAGAGAGTTGCAAATTTCTTTCTTCTACATCTTCTATTAATTTCATTTCTGAATAGGAGTCTTGCTTAAGTATAACACCTGTCAGTAGACTATTCTTAGAAGATTCCTCCTTGCTGCTAAATGCCTGCATTAAACATAAAAACAGCAACAGTTTAATATATGTGCTAACATTTGAAGCCAAACGAATTACATCCAGTTACACATCACAGCATATATGCCATTATGCCACACCTCATCATACTGTATATGCCAGGGGTACTCAAATGTAAACTTGAAAGGTCCACTTACAAATTTTCCATTCAGTCCGAGGTCCGGAAAAGTGACCGTCAAATTCCAAATACAGAACGCCAACAACAAAAAAGGCATTCCCCAAAACTTGCCCCATCCAATGCAGAGTGACCAGCGTGCGTGCCCCCATTAATGCAGAGTGACCATGTGCGTGCCCCCATTAATGCAGAGCGACCAGTGTGCGTGCCCCCATTAATGCAGATTGACCAGTGTGCGTGCCCCCATTAATGCAGAGCGACCAGTGTGCGTGCCCCCATTAATGCAGATTGAACAGTGTGCGTGCCCCCATTAATGCAGATTGACCAGTGTGCATGCCCCCATTAATGCAGAGTAACCAGTGACCCATGCCCCCATTAATGCAGATTGACCAGTGCGGATTAGAGCACCGCATGATTATAAAAAGTCAAGTAATCATCGGGGGGGGGCAGAATAGAGAGGATCGGAGTGGCTGTGTCTTACACTTGCAGCGCTGCATTATTACAAAAAGCCGAGTTCTTCTGTTTACCCGGCGGAGAGGATGTCCTACAAAGTCCCGCCTCCTGGACACCGACTCCTATGATAGACGTCATCAGTGTTCTGTCTATCATAGGTAGGAGCCGGCCCAGGAGGCGGGACTTTGTAGGACATCCTCTCCGCCGGGTAAGCAGAAGAACTCGGCCTTTTGTAACCATGCAGCGCTGCAAGTGTAAGACACAGCCACTCCGATCCTCCCGATCCTCTCCATTCTGCCCCCCCCCCCCCCCCCCCCCCGCTGATGACAGAAGGAAGCAGACTGCTTCGTCGGTCCAGATTTCAGGCCGTGTGGGTCCGGAGGCGGCCCGGAGTCCGCCTATTGAGGACCCCGGGTATATGCTCAATAAATTGAAGTCAAGGCACCACAATAGAGAGAGACATACTCATCTAGTCCTGGACACAGCTCAGGCCAGGGTTTCCTTTCACAATAGAAACATCGGACTCTCCGATTTAAAACTATCCAGATATACGATAATGAGTTGGTTCCAGCATTTATTTCTAAAGGTTTAGGATCCACTAAAACCTCTGTAATGTCTACAGCACACCTTCAACGACATGCTATCTGACAAAACCCTTACCGACCGTTCCCTCAACATTACGTCATCCAAATATCTCACAATGGCAGGGACAATTCTGGGAATAGCACCTGGGTGAATACTAGAGGTGTAGATGAGAGACCACTACCAACTAGCAGTACAGGGACAACTCAGAAAAGTTTTGGCATTACTGATGCATTTAAAAGATGGGCATATATACTGTAGATAAGCTTCTTTTTATTTTCACAGATGCCAGAATGTTTCCCTGGTGAAGGGCGGCAATGTCAGATCTAGTGAATTCCATTTGGAATTTTTAAACCTGAATAAAAACTTAAAGAAAAACTGGGTAATGACATCTGAGAGGGCTCGGTGGTGATCTGCTAATCTGTGAACTGACAGGTTGAAGGTGATAAACGAAGAAGAAGGCAGGGAGCAAAATTCCAGTCTATACCCCTTGGATACTACCTCCAGCAACCAAGCATCTGAGCTACAAGCTGTTCAAGCATAGGTCAATGCTTGGGTTCTCTACATAGGTCAATGGAAAGTGGGGAAGTCCTTCATGCAGAGAAAGGCTTGTCTGAAGATTTGGCAGACTTTGAGTGTCAGTCAGACCTTGCAGGAGGACTGGGAGACAAGCTTACGGAGTCTTAAAGCCCATACACACGTGTAGATTGTCGGCCGAAAAGCTTCGGCCGACGACCGATCGGCCGATTGTAGGCTTGTTAGTATGATGCTTCCGACAGCCGACAGCGCACTTTCGGCCGAACAGAATCTGTCGTGCAAGCATTAAAAATTTTTGTATGCCGACATCAGAGCGGCCGATTGTTCGCCAGTCAATACAGAATTCGCCCGACAGAGAGCAGATTTGCAAGACTGGGCATGCTCAGAAAAGAAAAAACACAGGGAAAGTTAACCATCACATGACATCACTTCTGCAGTCGGCTGTAGTCGGCGGACAAAATTCTTGTGCAGTCTTTTGCACTTTTCAACAGACACGACAGCCCGGGGACAAAAGACGGCCGATCGTTCGGCCGACGATCTGCACGTGTGTACGGGGCATTAGTGAGACGGTCAAGGAAGCAGAGGTATAAAAGGGAAATTTAACAGTCAGAAAAGGAAAATACTTTAATTTCTGTTCATTAGACTTCTTCCACTGAGAACATTGGGTGTTTCTGCCACAGTAGCATCCTTGATGATATTGTTAAAACCAGGTCTGAAAAGACATTGTACCTCAAAGGCCATACAGAGCAAATTTTTTTCACACAATACATTTTGCCAAATTGCTCAATGCATATGTATGAGCATAAGACACATGTGGGAGATGATACAAGGGGCTTCCAGCAAACCATCACAGCCAGTGGCGGCTGTTGCTTTAAAATTTTTTGGGGGGGGCGCAAACAGAAAAATGTAATAGGCATTGCTTTGTGGCATAAAACGCTGTAAAAAAATTGCGTGACTTTGAGGTCACAAAAGTGTGAAAGGGGCCTTCAGGAATTAAGGCATAGCTTGCCCCCTTTCAATGCACAGGGACCAGCGTGCCCCCTTTCAATACACAGGGACCTGCGTGCCCCCTTTCAATGCACAGGGACCAGCGTGCCCCCTTTCAATGCACAGGGACCAGCGTGCCCCCTTTCAATGCACAGAAACCAGCATGCCCCCTTTCAATGCACAGAGACCAGCGTGCCCCCTTTCAATGCACAGAAACCAGCATGCCCCCTTTCAATGCACAGAGATCAGCGTGCCCCCTTTCAATGCACAGAAATCAGCGTGCCCCCCCTTCAATGCAGAGATGCCAGCGTGCCCCCTTTCAATGCAGAGATGCCAGCGTGCTCCCTTTCAATGCACAGAGACCAGCGTGCCCCCTTTCAATGCACAGAGACCAGCATGCCCCCTTACAATGCACAGATGCCAGCGTGCCCCCTTACAATGCACAGATGCCAGCGTGCCCTCTTTCAATGCACAGAGACCAGCGTGCCACCTTTCAATGCACAGAGACCAGCGTGCCCCCTTTCAATGCAGAGATGTCAGCGTGCCCCCTTTCAATGCAGAGATGCCAGCGTGCCCCCCTTCAATGCAGAGATGCCAGCGTGCCCCCTTTCAATGCAGAGATGCCAGCATGCCCCCTTCAATGCAGAGATGCCAGTGTGCCCCCTTCAATGCAGAGATGCCAGTGTGCCCCCTTTCACTGCAGAGATGCCAGCGTGCCCCCATTCAATGCAGTGACCAGCATGCCCCCTTTCAATGCACAGAGATCAGCGTGCCCCCTTTCAATGCACAGGAATCAGCGTGCCCCCCCTTCAATGCAGAGATGCCAGCGTGCCCCCTTTCAATGCAGAGATGCCAGCATGCCCCCTTTCAATGCAGAGATGCCAACGTGCCCCCTTTCACTGCAGAGATGCCAGCGTGCCCCCTTTCACTGCAGAGATGCCAGCGTGCCCCCTTTCAATGCAGTGACCAGCATGCCCCCTTTCAATGCACAGAGATCAGCGTGCCTCCTTTCAATGCACTGAAATCAGCGTGCCCCCCCTTCAATGCAGAGATGTTAGCGTGCCCCCTTTCAATGCAGAGATGCCAGCGTGCCCCCTTTCAATGCACAGAGACCAGCGTGCCACCTTTCAATGCACAGAGACCAGCGTGCCCCCTTTCAATGCACAGATGTCAGCGTGCCCCCTTTCAATGCAGAGATGCCAGCGTGCCCCCTTAAAAGCAGAGATGCCAGTGTGCCCCCTTTCAATGCAGAGATACCAGCGTGCCCCCTTTCACTGCAGAGATCATTGTGCCCCCTTTCAATGCAGAGATGCCAGCATGCGCCCTTTCAATGCAGAGATACCAGCGTGCCCCCTTTTAATGCAGAGATGCCAGCGTGCCCCCTTTCAATGCAGAGATGCCAGCGTGCCCCCTTTCAATGCAGAGATGCCAGCGTGCCCCCATTCAATGCAGAGATGCCAGCGTTTCCCCATTTAATGCAGAGATGCCAGCGTGCCCCCTTTCAATGCAGAGATGTCAGCGTGCCCCCTTTCAATGCAGAGATGCCAGCGGGCCACCATTCAATGCAGAGATGCCAGTGTGCCCCCATTCAATGCAGAGATGCCAGCATGCCCCCTTTCAATGCAGAGATGCCAGCGTGCCCCCTTTCAATGCAGAGTGAACAGCGTGCCAAGCCCCCCCCCCCCCCCCCGAGACTAGTGCACTTACCTGGAGCGGCGGCTTCTCTTCAGTCCCCAGGCGTCTCCTCGAGTCCTCAGTCCTCCTGCCTCCTCCTCGGCCAATGGCATGGGGTTTGCCTTTCGGCCAAGCAGGAAGCGCGTATTGGACCCGCTTCCTGAATGGCCAGGAGGAGGATCCGTGTGACAATAGCAAATTTTCATTCGCTATTGTCACACAATGGGTGGGCTCGGGGGGGGAATTGCTCTGCGCCCCAGGTCCAGGGGCGTAACTACAGGGGTTGCAGGGGTTGCAATTGCAACCGGGCCCAATGCTCCAGGGGGCCCGGCATTGGATAGGAGGGGCGGCAGGGGCAGCATGTAGAGAAATCACTGTCCTCCTTTCTCCTCCTGTAGCTGCAGAAAGAAAATGGAGGAGATTGGTTCCTCTGTATGCTGCCCCCGCCACTCCTCCTATCCAGTTCACTTGTGTTCTGCTGTCTCTGGGCCCCTGTGTGCCCCCCCCCCCCCCCACTGTGATCCCTCCCCTCTCCTGCCGGCTGCTGCAGGGGATGTGTCACAATAGAGAACCAGGAAGGGGTCAGTAAATAAGTAATTTACTAGCTCTATGCTTCTCTAAATGGACAGAGTCATAGTCAGTGACATTGTAAAAAAATAAAATAAAATGATAAATAATAATACAATTAAAATACCAAAAAATAAAAACTACTGACACCAGTGGGTGAACTTCCAGGATCGCAAAGGTCACACTTGCAACCGAGCCCTGGCATTCCACCACCAGGAAGGGGGCCCAATGCAAAACTTGTGAAAGGGACCCGCTGTGGGACCGTAATAAAGGGCCCCGCAAGCAGAGTAAAGGGCCCCAGGATCAGTGGGAAGAGCCCCGGGCTTGAAGGGAAGGGCCCCGGCCAGGAGTCCGGGGGGGCCCTTCATGGTTTCTTGCAACGGGGCCCTGAAGGTTCTAGTTACGCCTCTGCCCGGGTCCACCCTTTGCTGAAGCTTATTAGAGCCTCTGGCTCTAATCAGGTGACTAAGAAAAAAAAAAAGACTTTCTGCAAACTCACTGCAAGTATATTTCCATGGATAATAAGTTTAAAAGGCTAAAAATAAAACCTATGTGGCTCACGGCCAAAGTTAAAAAAGCTATATTTTAAAAAATATAAAAATGAAGGAACAATATCATTGTTTAATTGTTACAAGGAATATAACAGAATATGTAAAAAGGAAATCAAGGATGCACAAATTCAAAATGAATGACAGATTGTAAAAGATTGTAGGACAAACCCCAAAAAATTAATTCAAATATATTAATAGTAAAAAGGTTGGGTCTTACCATGTAGGCCCTTTACAAAATAATCAGGAGTGGGTGACTGGGGACAAAGAGAAGAAAATGTATTAAATACTTTCTTCAGCTCTGTGTATACAAAGGAGCATGGGGGAGCTCATGACCATAATGAGGATGGTATTGACACAGCCCCAAATGATCCACAATGGCTCAAAAGTGATATGGTCCAGAAATATTTAGACAGAATAAGTGTGGATAAAGCACCTGGACCAGATGGCATCCACCCTCACATCCTAAAAGAATTGAGCGCTGTAATTTCAAAGCCTTTGTTTCAAAATTTTAGGGACGCGTTAAGGACTGGAATAGTACCACTGGATTGGCATAGGGCCAATGTGGTGCCTATATTTAAAAAGGGATCAAAGCCTTTGCCAAGTAACTATAGACCTGTTAGTTTAACTTCTATAGTTGGGAAGATATTGGAGAGTTTAATAAAAGACCACATAGATGTGTTCTTGCTGGAAAAAAATATTTTAAGCACCAGACAGCATGGATTCATGAAAGACAGAAGTTGTCAAAAAACCTGATTTCTTTTTAGGTGGTGGTGAGTAAAACCTTGGACAAAAGGGTGGCTGTGGACGTAGTATACTTGGATTTTGCAAAAGCGTTTGACACAGTTCCCCACACACGGCTAATGTGTAAGGTAAAGTCTACAGGCTTGGAAAGATCAGTTTGTAAATAGATAAAAAATTGTCTAAAAGATAGAATTCAGAGTGTAGTGGTTAATGATTCTTACTCTGAATGGTCTAAGGTTATCAGTGGTGTACCCCAAGGTTCAGTGTTGGGACCCTTACTTTTTAATATCTTTATAAATGATATAGGGTCTGGGATTAAAAGTACAATTTCAGTGTTTGCAGATGACACCAAGCATTGCAGTGGAATAACTTCTTTACAGGATGTCTCCAACTTACAAGCTGACCTCAATGCACTGTTTCATTGGGCAACTGTGCAGCAAATGAAGTTTAATTTTGATAAATGTAAAGATATGCACTTGGGGGCTAAGAATATGCATGCATCATACATACAAGGTGGAGTAGAACTGGGGGAATCCATAGTGGAGAAGGATCTGGGTGTTCTGGTAGATCATAAGCTTAATAATAGCATGCAGTGCCAAGCTGCTGTTTCCAAAGCAAGCAAAGTCCTTTCTTGTATTAACAGAGGCATGGACTCCAGAGAGAGATATACAATTTTGCCCCTGTACAAATCATTAGTAAGACCTCATCTGGAATATGCAGTTCAGTTTTGGGCACCAGTTCTTAAAAAGGATATAGGGGAACTGGAGAAAGTGCAGAGAAGAGCAACCAAACTGATAAGAGGCATGGAGGAGCTCAGCTATGAGAAAAGATTAGAGGAACTTAATTTATTCTCTCGAGAAGAGGAGATTAAGGGGGGATATGATCAACATGTATAAATACATAAGGGGTTCATATAGTGAACTTGGTGTTGAGTTGTTCACTTTAAGGTCAACACAGAGGACAAGGAGGCACTCTTTACGTCTAGAGGAAAACAAATTTTGTCTCCAAATATGGAAAGGTTTCTTCACCGTAAGAGCTGTGAAAATGTGGAAAAGTCTCCCTCCAGAGATGATTCTGGCTAGCTCACTAGATTGCTTTAAAAAAGGCACGGAGTCTTTCCTGGGTGTACTTAATATAAGTGGGTACTAATATTTATAGGTAAAAGTTGATCCAGAGAATATCCGATTGCCTCTCGGGGGATCAGGAAGGAATTTTTTTTCCCCTACTGTAGCAAATTGGATCATGCTTTGCTGGGGTTTTTTCGCCTTCCTCTGGATCAACTGAGGGTATAGGATTGTGTATATGGGATTGTATTGTTGTGTTTTCATTACTGTTTGTTTGTTTTTTATTGGTTGAGCCAGATGGTCTTGTGTCTTTTTTCAATCTGACTAACTATGTAACTACTATGTTAAGGCATCTTATCCGACCCTAAAATTTGTAACATTTCAATATATCAAAAACATACCAAACTCTGCCTAACTTAATTAAAATTCTGCCCTTGGTAACATCTTTGATAAGTGTGTCAAAAGGAAGCTCCAAAGAGACTTCCCTCGAAAGGCATTCACAATTGGTGATTTTGCATGATGATTCGGCAGCTCAACACTTCAACCACTTAAGTCATTTTCCTGTACACTGACAGGAGACTCATACCAAAAATGAGACAGGAGGCCTCTAAAAACTGGTCCACACAGTAGTTTACAGATGCATGCATGTGCTCCAGGTGCTCTATGAGTTTGGGATAAGCTTGGATATTAACCAAATCCCTTCTCATGGTCTTAGCCTAGTCAGATAGAGTTTGGCAGAGCCTGAAAAAGTAACAATGTTTTAGAAAAGTGTCTCAAATTTCTTGTAGATGTTGTCCTTAAATATAAGTGCATCCTTTACAGGGATCATCAAGGCTTTGTTAAGATAGGATACTGCAGAATCCACAGCAGCGGAAGTCCACATATTAACAAAATATGAGATGGGTGCAGCGCTGCCAACTGTTTAGGAAAAGTGAGCATCTTGTCAGGGTTCTTCAAGTCTCAATAAAGGACTAGGGATGATCGAACGGTTCGGGTCGACCATCGGTTCGGCCCGAACATTGGGTGTTCGAGGTTCGGCCGAATTTAGAACTTTTTGCCTAAAAAGTTCGGAATTCGGCAACCAGAACCAACCAAAATGAAATGGGACAGGAAATGGGCTTTAAAAGCCCATGATTGGACCAGAACCATTAGCAAAAGCCAATTGAGGGGGCAGGAGAATGCTAGGAATGTGATTGGAGTGACTAGGGGGTCCATAGTCCAATCATTAGTGAATACGCCCCCCAGTATATAAGATAGCCCCCGCCAAATTCCTAGCATTCTTATACGGGACATGGAAGAGAGTGGAATGCTGTTCTGTTACTTCTGTTACAAAGTGTTACAAAGTGTCATTTAGCATTTATTAGTGTGAGGAAAGGGATATCTAGTGTAGTTAGGGCTCTTTCACACGGCCGCTCCGCTTGTCCGCAAATCATCCTATTTTTTTGCGGATGATTTGCGGACATAATGTAAGTCAATGGCACTGCGGATGTCAGCGGAATACAATCCGCTGACATCCGATTTTCTTCCTTTCAGTTCTGTTCCGTTTTTTGGAACGGAACAGAACCCTATTTTTTCATCCGTGTAAAAAACGGAAAGGAAGGAAAATCGGATGTCAGCGGTGTCATCCGCTGACATCCGCAATGCCATAGACTTACATTATGTCCGCATATCATCCGCAAACGGATGGGATGATATGCGGGCACACGGAGCGGATGACACAAATGTCATCCGCTCCGTGAAAAAAAAAAAAAAAGTCCCGCAGCGGAGCTTTCACACGGAGCGGCCATGTGAAAGAAGCCTTAGAGTGCTCTTTTACACTTTAGTTAGCTTTAATTTATTCAGTTTCTGTAGGGAAAGTGTTAAGTGTAAGGGGACCATAGTGTAGTGTAGGGTTAACTGACAGTGACTGCTATGGCAGGGTGACAAAACCCTTCCATAGCAGGGTGACCGCTATAGAGAAAAACTGAATTTTTGTAAAATCTTACCTGTAAAATTCCTTTCTCTGAGTCCTCCGACAGTCGCCGCCTCTTCATATTCGTCACAATGGGGTATTCGACTTTGCTCCGAAGGAGTAGCTAGGCAACAGAATATGTTAACATTAAAGCTTTTAACATATCCCACCCTCAAGGGGTGGTCCCCTCAGTCAATACCCTCCTACTTCCTGCAACCATATCTCAGTTTCAGTGGAATAGCAGTAGAGTATACAACCAAAACCCCAAAAGAGGGGCGGGGGTGGCGACTGTCGGAGGACTCAGAGAAAGGAATTTTACAGGTAAGATTTTACAAAAATTCAGTTTTCTCTTACGTCCTCCGACAGTCGCCGCCTCTTCATATTCATCAAAATGGGGACGTCCCAAAGCAGTGCAAACATGAGGGGTGGGAAACGCATCCGCGCCGTAAGGCAACGCAGTCTCCGCATCAAAGAAAGGAACCTTACCAAAGGAAGGAAACCAGCTGGGCAACATGAAAAAAGCATGCTCAACAGGAGCAACAACCCAGGAAAAACAAATAACCTAGGGATAAAAAATGTATCCCAACAGCCAGGGATCCCAACAGGTGACCCTAGGGAACAGCCGCACTAAGAACCTTGCGGCCAAAGGAAGCATCCGCCGATGCCTGAACATCCACCTTGTAGAATTTTGTGAAAGTGTGTACGGTCGACCAGGTCGCCGCCTTACACACCTGGGCTACAGAAGCCCCATGACGACAGGCCCAAGACGTACTCAGAGATCTAGTAGAGTGCGCCTTCACAGGCATAGGGGGAACTTTCCCCTGCAAGACATATGCCTGTTCAACGGTCTGCCTGATCCATTTGGCGATGGTAGAAGCCGACGCCGCCATGCCCTTCCGAGGACCCTCTGGAAGAACAAACAAAGAATCCGTCTTTCGAAAAGACTCAGTCGATTTAAGGTAAACCTTAATCGCCCGAACAACATCCAAAGAATGTAGTCTCACCTCTTTCGGATGTTTAGGCTTCGCGCACAGCGAAGGCAAGACAATATCCTCATTAAGATGGAATTCCGAAACTCGCTTCGGAAGAAAGGAAGGATTAGGTCGCAAGACCACCTTATCCAAGTGAATAACCAGATACGGAGACTTGCAGGACAAAGCCGCCAGCTCCGACACTCTGCGAGCCGAAGTGATCGCAACTAAAAAGGCGACCTTTTTGGACAACATAGACAACGAGATCTCCCTGATCTGTTCAAAAGGAGCACGTTGTAACACAGATAGAACGAGATTCAAGTCCCAAGGAGGCAGAGGTTCCCTCCTAGGAGGAACCAGATGCCGCACACCCTGAACAAAAGTGCCAACCAAGGAGTTGGAAGCCACGGGACGTTGAAAAAGAACGGCCAGCGCAGACACCTGACCCTTTATCGTAGCCAGCGCCAAACGCTGGTCGACACCTGTTTGAAGGAAGGACAATACTCGAGAAACCGAGTACGTGCGGGGTGAAAACCCCCTGGACTCACACCAGGCAAAATAGGCCTTCCAAGTACGGTAGTAAACCTTCCCCGAGGAAGACTTCCTCGCGTTGATCAAGGTATGAACGACCTCAGGGGAGAGACCCCTCTCCTTCAGGACCTCGGTCTCAACAGCCAGGCCGTCAAAGCCAGCGACTGTAAAGCAGGATGGTATATCGGCCCTTGAGACAGGAGATCGTCTCGAAGAGGCAGACGCCACGGGGCGTCGACCGCCAGATTCACGAGGTCTGCGTACCAGGACCGGCGAGACCAATCCGGCGCCACAAGAATCACCGTGCTGTGTTCCGAGTGTAACCTGCGAAGGAACCTGGACAGCAACTGAATCGGTGGAAACGCATACATCAGCTTGTACTGATGCCACGGGGCCACTAACGCGTCCGACGCGTCTGCCCAAGGGTCGCGCGTCCTTGTTGTTGAGACGAGACGCGAACAGGTCCACATCTGGAAGACCCCACTTCGCGCACAACATCTGGAAGACAGCCGGGTGGAGAGACCATTCCCCCTGATCCAGGGTCTGGCGACTCAAATAGTCCGCCTGCCAGTTCTCCACCCCTGGAATGTGAACCGCCGTTATCGCCGGGACATGAGTCTCGGCCCAAGACAGAATGTCGGCCACTTCTCGAGCCGCTCGGGCACTCCTGGTGTCCCCTTGGTGGTTAACGTAGGCCACCACCGTGGCATTGTCCGTCTGCACCCGAACCGGACAGCCCTGCAGCCGGTCCGTCCAATGATGAAGGCAGAGATTTATCGCACGCAATTCCAGAATGTTGATCGGAAGGGAGGACTCCCCCTCCGACCAAGTCCCCTGGGCGGACAGAACGCCCAGAACACCACCCCAGCCCGACAGGCTGGCATCCGTAGTGATCACCGTCCACGAGATAGGACGAAAAGACTTGCCCCCCGACACCATCGGGGACTCGAGCCACCACAGAAGGTCCCTTCTGGTGCGATGGCCCAACGAGATTTGAAGATCCAGAGATTGAGGTCGCCCGTCCCACCGGGACAGGATCTCCGATTGGAGACCCCGCGTGTGAAACTGGGCAAAGGGAATCGCCTCGAAGGCCGAGACCATCAATCCCAGACATCTCATGCACGTCCGCAGAGACGAGTGCGGAACGTCCCTGAGGGACCTGACTTCCTCCTGAAGAGTCCTGAGTTTGTCTTCCGGCAGGAATACCTTTGCCTGAACCGAGTCCAGGATCATTCCCAGGTAGGGGAGACGAACCGACGGACTCAGCGTCGACTTTGGAAAATTTATCGTCCAACCAAACTCCTGCAGAGTTTGCATCGTGACAGACAGGTCCTTCTCCAGACCCTGGCTGGTCGCAGACCGAACCAGAATGTCGTCCAGATACCCCAGGACAGAGATGCCCTGGGCTCTCAATAATGCCAGAACCGGTGCAAGCACCTTGGTGAAAACCCGCGGAGCCGAGGCGAGACCAAAAGGTAACGCCACGAACTGGTAGTGATCCTCCGCAATGGCGAATCCAAGGTACCTCTGGTGACCCTCAAAAATGGGGATGTGAAGATACGCATCCTTCAAATCGATGGAGGCCATGAATTCCCCTGGAACCAGGGCAGCCACCACCGACCGCAGTGATTCCATGCGGAACTTGCGAACCCGCACAGAGCGGTTTAGAGCCTTCAAGTCCAGAATTGGACGAACCTTGCCCTCCTTCCTGGGCACGGTGAACAGATTGGAATAAAACCCCCGAAATCTGTCCCGATGAGGCACCGGAACCACCACTCCCTGAGCCCTCAGGTCTCGCACCGCCAGGTGCAGGTCCCGTAAACGCTCTGGAGACAGTTGAAGATTTGAGGGAAAAAATCTGCTCTCCGGCCGAGAGAGAAACTCGATCTTGTAACCAGATCGAACGATCTCCTGAACCCACCTGTCCCGCACGCGGGCAAACCAGGGTTGAAGAAAACCGAGCAAGCGTCCCCCCACCCCAAAACTGGGTGAGGGCGCCCTATCAGGCCACACTTATGGGCAGCGGGTCCGGACTGACCGGACTTCTGTTTACCAGACCAGGGCTTCTTTTGAGAGCCTTGTCCCTTGAACGGTTTGCCCTTGTAGTGCGACCGAAAGGCACGAAAGGACCCCTGAGGGGGCCGAAAATTAGCATGCTTCTTCCCAGAAGCCCCCTTAGCCTTGGGGAAATGGGGCAAGAGAGTGCTCTTACCTCCGGTGATCCCCTTAATCAACACATCCAAGGACTCCCCAAAAAGGCGAGACCCATCATAAGGCAGATTGGCTAAGGTCTTACGTGAAGATTGGTCCACCGACCAACACTTCAACCAAACCAGGCGGCGAGACAACACCGCCACGCTGTGTACACGTGCAGCCAACGGGACTAAGTCCAAGTCCGCATCACACAGATACATGACACCCTGGTGGATTTGATCCACCATATCCAGGGTTGCCGGCGAGGCCGAATCGGCCACTAGGACGCGCCTAAGCATCTGTGTCCAACTTGCGACAGCCTGGGCCGCCATGAGAGAGGCAAACAGAGCTTTAAGCATAGAACCCGTAACAGAATAAGTATGACGGGCAAGAGACTCCATTCTTCTATCCGTGGCATCACGGAACACCGGGGAATCCTCTGCAGGAATCGCAGTGGATTTGTTCAAAACCGCAATTGCGTGATCCACCGGGGGTGGTACACACCACCGTTCATCAGTGGAAGGCGAAAAAGGATAATGCAGCTTGAACCTACTTGGCACAGCAAAAGGTTTGCGTAAATTGCGCCATTGTTCCTTAACAGCGCGCTGAAAATCATCATTGCAGGGAAAAACCTGCGGCGTCCTGCGTTTTCTCTGCGTCCCATAAGCCGCCAAGGCAGCGGGGGGACACACTTCATCCTGCAAACGCAGTGTTTGTTTTATGGAAGCAATCAATTCCTCCATGATTGCAAGCTCTTCAGGCGAGCCAGGGGGAGAATTATCAACCCCCTCAACCTCAGCCTCCACCTCGGACCCCACTAGATCCAGGGAGGAGCGGGACCCCGATAAGGAGACCCCCGCCATAACAGCCCCATCACCTTCACCCTCAGAATCAGAGGAAACAGAAACTCTGGGTCTTTTAGTAGATTGAGCAGCCACCAGCATCTGCACCTGAGCAGCAAGGCCGGCCACAATAGTGGCCAAATCCCCCCCTGGGGGGGAAACAGCGGTCCCCTGGCTTTCCACCAAGGTGGCAGGAAATTTGCCCTCCTGAGAATCCATTGCCCCAATATGATATGCCGGAGAATAAAGGGTTAACTGCCCCTTTAACAAGCGCGGCGAGCGCAGCCCACCGCACCACACACAAGCACAATGAGACCCCCACAGGGACAATAAACTGACACAGGCAATGGATATAGCAAGAACAGAAGGATAAAACCTGAGGAGACCCTCGCCGCTGCTGCTGCCTCGATCGGTGTACCCAGGAGAAGAGGAAGTGATGAGACCAGGGCGCTCTATTAAAGCCTATGGGAGGCTACAAGAAAATGGCCACCATGCATGTAGAACATGCGGCCGGAGCGAGTGCAGGCAAAATGGCGCTGTTTGGCGCCGAAACCGCCGCTCCTACAGTACAGTAATGCACATAACACCATCCATATAAAAAAACATGGCAGATCGCCGCAGCGATCGCTGTATTGTGCCCAAACATGCCACAAAACATGCCCCACAGCACACAGCTTCTCACACTGAACAAGGCTGACACAGACAGTGTCACACAGCTCCCCCCCCCCCTTGCAGCCCGCAGCATGCAGCAGAGTGATAGGGAGACAAACAGTGTGAACAGAGGCAGGTTACACAGTCCCAGACTGACACCCCCCCAGACAGACAGGTCCCCACATAGATACACTTACCTCTCAATGGTGTGGGGGACCCGCACAGGCGAACAAGCTGCTGCACATGAGGCAGGGAGAGTCGCATACAAGACGCACAAAATGGGGGTTAAGAAACCGCACAGCGTCCAGTGAGGTAGCCACCTCACCAATCATCCCTGCACCAAACAGGGATGGGTCGTTCACTGCGCCAGGAGCGTTACCTGGCTGAACGCTCGATGGCAGGCTGGGAAGCCACTGACCCACGACCTGCGACCAGGGGGATCAGCCCGAGACCCAGCCCGCACGAATCCTCTTCGTCAGAAGAACTAACAAATGCTGACAAAAAGAACAGCTAAGTAAAGGTAGAGAAAAAAACTCAAACAAAAATCAAAAAAGAAGAAAGAGGCTGGGGCACAAAGCCCCACCACAGAGAGAACCAGCTACTCCTGACAAGCTAGACATTGAAACTGAGATATGGTTGCAGGAAGTAGGAGGGTATTGACTGAGGGGACCACCCCTTGAGGGTGGGATATGTTAAAAGCTTTAAGGTTAACATATTCTGTTGCCTAGCTACTCCTTCGGAGCAAAGTCTAATACCCCATTGTGACGAATATGAAGAGGCGGCGACTGTCGGAGGACGTAAGAGAAAGCTCGTTTCTCTCAAGTCAGTCACTTTCGCTTCTGTAATATGGCTTCGCCGCCGCCAGCATTCTTTTTGACTGCAGGCGCTAGTAATTTTTTGAGCACATGTTTGGAGTCAGACATGACATCTGAACATGTGTATAGGGGGTATATATACACACACCCATGTCTGTATATATACACCTTGACATATATAGGTGTGAAAGGAGCAGAAAAAAATACTTGAGCTAATGAAATAATTAACACCAATATAGTTACGCTCTTATCACACCTATATATGTCTAGGTGTGTATATACATACAAGTATGTGTGTATATACACCACTATACACAAGTTCAGATGTTTTTCCTGCCTCCAAAGAACACAAAAAAATGCCCAAAAAACGCTAGCGTCAAAAATAAAAAAGCCCAGGTGTGTTGTTGCAGGCATTTTTTGGGGGTTTTTGGAGGCAGGCAAAACATCTGAACTTGTGTATACGGGTATATATATACCACTATACACAAGTTCAGATGTTTTGCCTGCCTCTAAAGAACCCAAAAAAATGCCCAAAAAAACGCCTGCTACTAAACTGGCAAGGTGTGAAAAGCGAGAAGCCAACAACCTGTGTTCTAAGTGACAAAATACAAACAATCTTTTTTTTTATGGTTCTGGACATGCTACAGAGCTGAAACTTCACAGGTACACCTTTTAGACCCCCCCAGATACTAAATCCAAAGTCAAAATCAAATCTCTTTTTTTTTTTTTTTCAATAATTGGCTTTTTTTTTTATCAAAAATTACAATTTTTAAGAACTTTTTTTGTATGATTAATAGTCCCTGGGGCATGACCCAGAACCCTAGGCACTTTTTAGGGGCATTTATTGGGTTTTAGGGCTTCAAAATGGTGTTTGATTACCGAAGTTCGGGTCCCATTGATTTCAATGGGGTTCTGAAATCCGGGCCGAACTTTCGGGAAGTTCGGATGTTCTGGCCGAACCAAACTTTTGAAAAGTTCAATCATCCCTATAAAGGACAACTGTAAACAGCAGGACACTCAGCATCACACAGATGTCAGTGAACATCAATGCAAGCTAAATGCAGAGATCTTTTTAAAGTTTCAGCATAAAACAGGCCATTTATCATCACCTAACAGGAGTTTTCAATTGTAAAAGTGAAGTAGGCTGCCTTTTTCACAATCCCTGGTGTACCCCCTTCTGCCCCGTACACACGCGTCGATAGTTGGCCGTGAATTTTCGGCCAACGTCCGATTGGCCGATTTTCGGCTTGTTAGTATGATGCTTTCGACAACCGACTCCCGACTTTTCAGCCGAATAAAATCTGGTGCGCAGGCTATAAAATCTTTGTTGGCCGTCACCACAACGGCCGATTTTCTGTCAGTCAGTACAGATTTTGGCAGACAAAAATCTGATGAGCAAGACTGGGCATGCTCAGAGAAGAAAAAACACACGGAAATTAAACCATCACATGACATCACTTCTGAAGTAGATTTTTGTTGGCCGAGAAAATTCGTGTGCAGTCTAGAGCACATTTCAACCAACACAACAACACTGGACAAAAGTCGGCCGATAATCGTTGCGTGTGTACAAGGCATTCCTCACAACTCTGGAGCCAATTTATCAAAAGTGAACCAAAGTAAAGTTTTTTTAATACATTTTCTTATCTATCATAAATGCGTGTCGTTTTTATTTTACCTTTTTTGACTTTTGCAAAGGCTTTTTGTGTTCTTCCTTTGTCTTTTCATCATTATTGTCTTGTGCAGATGCAAAACTTGTTATCATTGTGTCATCTTCACTAGACACATTATTGACCAGAGGAGGATCTCCTATATTGTGTTGTACCTGGTCTTGTTCAGGGTAAGGTAAAAAATGAATAGCATTTACTAACTCTGAACTCTGTCCACTGCTGCCATCTTCAGTCTCTTCTATGAATGACAGGTAAGCTGGGTCACCTAAATCTTTATGTAATCGAGAATCTTCACAATGCTTGAGTACAGACTGTATTTCTTCACTTACAAGCTTTACTTCATCATTTTCACTTATCTTTTTCTGATTAGAGAGTTGCAACTTTTCCCCTTCCACATCTTCTATTAATTCAGTTTCTGGATAAGAGCCTTGCTCAATCATAACACCTGCCAGTAAACTATTCTCAGGAAATTCCTCCCTGCTGCTATCTACCTGTATCAAAACATAAACACATCAATAATGTAATATGCATGCTAACATTTGAAGTAAAACTGAATTATATTTAGCTATACACCTGTAGCACTACTCGCTTGGGAGCTGCTGATTACGGGTTCCCCTGGGTTACCATTAGCAACAACATGACATGACATTTTTCCAAGTATTTTAGCTCAAACAGGAAACAGTCCAGTTTCTTTGGTTTTTGTGTTTTTATTTGGAACGTGGATAGGAGAAGGGAATGAGTGGGATATGTATGTGCTGGGATATATCCTTACCCATAATGGTATATCTTATTCACATAAAGCAATTGCCAATTTAAATGGTATAGTGCGAACGTGAGCAGTAAAAAAATATAAAATAAAAATATGTGCACTATGATAATAATAAAAAAGGAATAAAGTGTCAGCATGCTGGGTACCTGAGGGCGACCCCTGTAAAAGTGCTGTGTGCAGGTGCTACTTATCAATTACAAATAGAAGTTGTAGAGCTCGTGACCACTTAGTTCTTGATGGAATGTGCTTGTATAAATATAATCAGCTTGTTTATCAAGTTTTACCCATGCTGTGGTGATCTATTTACTGTACAAAACTGATTAGCTTATAAAGAGTATTTTATTATTGTGCTGTAGTGATCCCTGATGTTCAGGGAATGCCCAGTGCACTTAGTGCAAACCTTAGTAGTGGTGCAAACAATGAACAGTATAAAGTTAGTGTATAAAAGTCTGATAGTCCAAGCCAGATAATGGGGTGTGCAATTGCTCCCGGTGTTGAAACAACAGGATACCATGCAGGTGCTCAGGTTCATATGCCCATGCCCCCCCGCCCCGCAAGGTATTGTGCTCACCACATTGAATCCCCCTTTCAACAGGGGCCCAGGCTGTATACAAGATGGCCTCTGGAGGTACAAGCAGGTGTGGAAATATGGCGGTTTAGCATCGCTGGTTGCTAGGTCACTGGGGGCTATAGAAAAGCCGGGCGTGTGCCAAGATGGCACTGCTCCAGATGACGTTGATGTGACGGAAATCATAGGGTGGAGTACAGCGTCATAAGTCACTTCCGGTACAGTGGATCCGATCAGTGGAATGCGGAAGCGCTACGGGGATTACGCTGAATGCTGAACTTCAAACTGTAAGTTCTCTGCTAATTTCCTTTTTTTACTCAAATACTACACTATGAGGAGTCTTCCGTTTTTATCTTGAGCCTGCCAGACCCATTGGATACCTTAGAAAGGGACAGAACGCCACTGTGCCAATGGACCCACGGGACATCCAAGAGGGGATCAACACGAGCTGGACAAGACAAATATTGTATACAGCCTGCGCACCTGTTGAAAGAGGGATTCAGTGGGGTGAGCACAATACCTTGCAGGGGGCCACGGGCATATTCATCTGAGCACCTGCATGGTATCCGGTTGTTTCAACACCGGAAGCAACTGCACACCCCATTGTCTGGCTTAGATCATCAGACTTTTATACACTAACTTTATACTATTCATTGTTTGCACCACTACTTAGGTTTGCACCAAGTGCACTGGGCATTCCCTGAACGTCAGGGATCACTACAGCACAATAATAAAATACTCTTTATAAGCTAATCAGTTTTGTACAGTTTATAGATCACCACAGCACGGGTAAAACTTTATAAATAAGCTGATTATATTTATATGAATAAGCGGATTATATTTATACAAGAACATTCCATCAAGAACTAAGTGGTCACGAGCACTAAAACTTCTATTTGTAATTGATAAGTAGCACTTGCACACAGCACGTAGCACTTTTACACGGGTCGCCCTCAGGTACCCAGCACGCTGAGACTTTATTCCTTTTTTAATTATTATAATAGAGCACGTATTTTTATGTTATATTTTTTTACTGCTCGCGTTTGCACTGTACCATTTAGATTGGCAATTGCTTTATGTGAATAAGATATACCATTGTGGGTAAGGATACAGCGGGTACGGAAAGTATTCAGACCCCCTTAAATTTTTCACTCTTTGTTATATTGCAGCCATTTGCTAAAATCATTTAGGTTCATTCTTCTTCCTCATGAATGTACACATAGCACCCCATACTGACAGAAAAACACAGAATTGTTGACATTGTTGCAGATTTATTAAAAAAGAAAAACTGAAATATCACATGGTCCTAAGTATTCAGACCCTTTGCTGTGACACTCATATATTTAACTCAGGTGCTTTCCATTTCTTCTGATCATCCTTGAGATGGTTCTACACATTCATTTGAGTCCAGCTGTGTTTGATTATACTGATTGGACTTGATTAGGAAAGCCACACACCTGTCTATATAAGACCTTCCAGATCACAATGCATGTCAGAGCAAATGAGAATCATGAGGTCAAAGGAACTGCCTGAAGAGCTCAGAGACAGAATTGTGGCAAGGCACAGATCTGGCCAAGGTTACAAAAAGATTTCTGCTGCACTTAAGGTTCCTAAGAGAACAGTGGCCTCCATAATCCTCAAATGGAAGACGTTTGGGACGACCAGAACCCTTCCTAGAGCTGGCCGTCCGGCCAAACTGAGCTATCGGGGGAGAAGAGCCTTGGTGAGAGAGGTAAAGAAGAACCCAAAGATCACTGTGGCTGAGCTCCAGAGATGCAGTCAGGAGATGGGAGAAAGTTGTAGAAAGTCAACCATCACTGCAGCCCTCCACCAGTCGGGGCTTTGTGGCAGAGTGGCCCGACGGAAGCCTCTCCTCAGTGTAAGACACATGAAAGCCTGCATGGAGTTTGCTAAAAAAACACCTGAAGGACTCCAAGATGGTGAGAAATAAGATTCTCTGGTCTGATGAGACCAAAATAGAACATTTTGGCCTTAATTATAAGCGGTATGTGTGGAGAAAACCAGGCACTGCTCATCACCCGTCCAATACAGTCCCAACAGTGAAGCATGGTGGTGGCAGCATCATGCTGTGGGGGTGTTTTTCAGCTGCAGGGAAAGGACGACTGGTTGCAATCGAGGGAAAGATGAATATGGCCAAGTACAGGGATATCCTGGACAAAAACCTTCTCCAGAGTGCTCTGGACCTCAGACTGGGCCGAACGTTTACCTTCCAACAAGACAATGACCCTAAGCACACAGCTAAAATAACGAAGGAGTGGTTTCACAACAACTCCGTGACTGTTCTTGAATGGCCCAGCCAGAACCCTGACTTAAACCCAATTGAGCATCTCTGGAGAGACCTAAAAATGGCTGTCCACCAACGTTTACCATCCAACCTGACAGAACTGGAGAGGATCTGCAAGGAGGAATGGCAGAGGATCCCCAAATCCAGGTGTGAAAGACTTGTTGCATCTTTCCCAAAAAGACTCCTGGCTGTATTAGATCAAAAGGGGGCTTCTACTAAATACTGAGCAAAGGGTCTGAATACTTAGGACCATGTGATATTTCAGTTTTTCTTTTTTAATAAATCTGCAACAATGTCAACAATTCTGTGTTTTTCTGTCAGTATGGGGTGCTATGTGTACATTCATGAGGAAGAAGAATGAACCTAAATGATTTTAGCAAATTGCTGCAATATAACAAAGAGTGAAAAATTTAAGGGGGTCTGAATATTTTCCATACCCACTGTATATCCCAGCACATACATATTTCATTGCTCGCAGTCACTTTAATTATATTCCTTCTGAGCAGGTAGCGCCATATACCAACATCTTACTGTATATACATCCTTTGCACCCCTAATTTATTGGGGGTGGGTTGGTGGCAACTTATACCTGATTTTTTACTTAGGCCCTCCATAGCGCTGGTCATACTCTGCTTTTATACTAATGCGTGGGATACTCCAACTTATACAACTATGCACAATTTGCTGAGATGACCTAATAATGCTGAGTAACACTAGTCACGGCTAGGCCGCTGCTTCAGTTGGTCACAAGCTGTGACGTAGGACCAAATGAACTTTCTGAGGTAATCTGTGCTGTACTGCTGAATAACTTCAGGGCCCTTCCTGGCACCCCCTTTGTTCCTGATCTTCAGGGTTAATTACACAGCACCCAATTTACTGTAACACTCCCAGTGTGAGCTAGCTCCTTGATCCCCTGACCTCTGTGGAGTGGTCCCCTCTCTTAGGCAGACCTCCTGGTACTCACAATACTGTTTTTCCTAACAGCCTCTGCCAGCGACTCCACTTGTCAGCGCTCTGGATCCTTTGCAGCTCAGCTCCACACACTTGGTTCACAAGGCCAACCACCTGAACCTCCTTCCTCACACCTGCAGGAGGAGAGACAGCCGTCCACCTCCTCCTGGGACTTTGCTCCCGCCAAAAGACGCCCTGTCAAATGCTCCCCCCAGGTTTATAGCCAATCCTAGGATGCATTGCAACAATGCCCACCCACTGAGACAGCCACAAACCCTGGTGTGCTACTGGCTAGGTTTCTTCCACTGTCCAACAAGCTCCCTGATTGGATACCAGTGGGGACACTCCCTTAGACCCAGGAAATCACACCAGGAAACATGTGACAGGCAAAACTAACAACAAGCTCCCCTGATAAGCAGAATGGAGCTAATAGATGCTTTACCTAGCACCTGTTTAGGAGGGTGCTACATCCACCCCACCCCCCCCCCCCCTCCAAAAATGAGCCATGTCCCGTTAGCTTTGGGGCAGCTGCCCCCTACAAAAATCCCTACTGGAAAAAATCCAGAGGAGTATCCCACAAACCTGGAAAAGGGGGAAAAGGGAAAAGAACCAATATACAGAATAAATTAAATGAAAAAAATAGAATTTTTGTAAGAACTAAAATTCTTTTCTCTGAGTCCTCTGACAGTCGCCACCCACTAATACAATCTGCACATCTGAGTATTGGCCTTCTCCATAGAAGTAAGTTAGGCAGAAGATTTTGTTAGAATATTCACAAAAACTTAGTATAGACACACCTACAGGGGGCTGTCCCTCTGGTCCAATACCCCCAGCTAGCCTCATTCCCAATTCAGTTTGGTAGCAAGCAGTATAGAGATCCACAAACCCCAAAAGAGGGGCGGGGGCGCCGACTGTCAGAGGACTCAGAGAAAATAATTTTACGGAAAATTCTTACAAAAATTCTATTTTCTCTTACGTCCTCTGACAGTCCCTGCCCACTCATACAATCTGCACGTCTGGGACGTCCTAAAGCAGTGTAGATGTGAGGGGTGGGAAAACGTAACCGTCAAAAATGCAACGCAGCACTCAGGTCAGAGAAAAGAACCTTTTCTGAACCAGAAAGGTAAACACTTGGCAACAAGAAAGCTCAAAAGGAGCGAAAACCCAGGAAAACAAATAAAAGGGGAAACCCCAACAAAGGGAGACAGGCAATATACCCCGTCTCCCCTAAGACACTGCCGCACTCAAAACTTTGCGGCCAAAAGAGGCATCCGCTGATGCCAAGACATCAAGTTTGTAAAATTTTGTAAATTACAAAAGCAGGGACGACCAGGTCCCTGCTTTGCACATCTGCGTCACCGACGCCTGATGGCGGAAGGCCCCAGACGCACTAACCGCTCTAGTAGAGTGCGCTGTGACAGGGAAAGGCGGAACCTGATCCCTAATTGAATAGGCCTGCACAATCGTCTGCCTGATCCATTTAGAAATGGTTGCCGCAGACGCAGCCGTACCCTTCCGAGGTCCCTCAGGAAGGACAAAAAACAATCCGACTTTCTCAAGGATTCAGTAGACGACAGGTAAACCCTGATCGCCAGTACCACATCCAAGGAATGCAAGGGAAACTCCTTAGAATGCGTAGGCTTCGCACACAGCGAAGGTAAGACAATGTCCTCGTTGAGGTGGAAGTCAGAAACCACCTTCGGAAGAAAAGAATGATGAGGTCGCAAGACCACTTTATCCCTATGAACAACCAGATAGGGGGAGCGGCAAGACAAGGCCGCCAACTCCGACACTCTGCGAGCAGATGTGATCGCCACCAGAAAGGCAACTTTCTGCGACAGCACCGGCAGAGGGATCTCCTGGATGTTTTCAAAGGGAGGACGTTGCAAAACGGACAGAACCAAATTCAGGTCCCAAGGGGGCAAGGGTGCCCTCCTAGGGGGAGCCAGATGACACACCCATTGAATGTAGGCGTGGATCAAGGAATTCGACGCCAAGCGGCGCTGAAAAAGAATGGCCAGCGCAGACAACTGGCCCTTAATAGTGGTCAGCGCAAGACGCTGCTCCACACCAGTTTGCAGGAAAGCCAACACTCTCGCCACCGAAAAGGAGCGTGGATGGAACCCCTGCGACTCGCACCAAGCGAAATAAGCCTTCGAGGTACGATAATAAATCTTACCTGAGGAGGCCTTCCTGGCCTTAAGCAAGGTAGGAATGACTGCCGACGAGAGACCTCTGTCTCTCAAGACCTGGCTTTCAACAGCAACGCCATCAAAGTCAGCGACTGTAAAGCAGGATGGAGGATTGGTCCCTGAGACAGAAGATCGTCTCTTAGCGGGAGCCGCCAGGGAGGCTCTACGACCAGGTGCATGATGTCCGCGTACCAAGACCAGCGCGGCCAGTCTGGGGCCACTAGAATCACCAACCTCGGTTCTGAGACCAACCTGCGAAGGAATCTGGACAACAACTGAATCGGGGGAAAGGCATAAATCAGCCGATACTGAGTCCAAGGCACTACCAACGCGTCCGAGGCGTCCACCAGAGGGTCATGCGTTCTTGCCACGAACCTTCCCACCTTGTTGTTGAGACGAGACACGAACAGATCCACATCCGGGGATCCCCACCGCGCACACAGCGTCTAAAACACCTCTGGGTGGAGGGACCATTCCCCTTGGTCCAGGGTCTGGCGACTCAGATAGTCCGCCTGCCAGTTCTCCACACCTGGAATGTGAACTGCCGTAATCGCCGGGACCTGCGTCTCGGCCCATGACAGAATCTCGGCCACTTCCTTGGCTGCCCGGGCACTCTTGGTGCCCCCTTGGTGATTGATGTAAGCCACCGCAGTTGCGTTGTCTGTCTGAACACGCACTGGGCAGCCCTGAAGTCGATCCGACCAACGGAGCAAACAGAGCCTGATTGCATGCAGTTCCAAAACATTTATCGGCAGGGAGGATTCCTCCTCCGACCAAGTGCCCTGGGCAGACAAATTGCCCAGAACTCCACCCCAGCCCAACAGGCTGGCGTCCGTGGTGACCACAGTCCATAGCAATGGAAGAAAGGACTTGCCTTCCTTCAGAGCCTTAGACTGGAGCCACCACAGGAGATCCGATCTGACTTGGGGACTCAAGGAGATCCTCCTTTCCAACGAGTGAGGATGTCTGTCCCACCGTACCAGAATCTCCGCTTGAAGAGATCTCGTGTGAAACTGTGCAAATGGGATCGCCTCGAAAGCCGAAACCATCAAACCCAGGGACCGCATGCAGGTCCGAAGCGAGGAGAACTCGTTGTCCCTGAGAGACCTGACCTCGTCCTGCAGGATCCCGAGCTTGTCCTCCGGAAGAAAGACCTTTGCCTGGGCGGAGTCCAGAATCATCCCCAGGTAAGGGAGGCGAACAGAAGGGGACAAGGTCGACTTCTGAAAATTGATGGTCCACCCGAACTCCTGGAGCATCTGAACCGCGATCGATAGATCGCGCAACAGAGTGGCACTGGAGCTCGACTTTAATAGGAGATTGTCCAGGTAACCAAGGATGGCACTCCCCTGTACCCGCAACACAGCTAGAACAGGAGCTAAAACTTTGGTAAAAACCCTTGGAGCCGAAGCGAGGCCGAAAGGCAACGCCACAAACTGATAGTGCTCCTCCGCTATTGCGATTCGGAGGTACCTCTGATGACCCTCGTAAATAGGGATGTGTAGATATGCATCCTTGAGGTCGATGGAAGCCAGGAAATCTCCTGGACTCAGGGATGCCACCACCGACCGGAGGGACTCCATTCGGAAATTCTGGACCCGTACAAAGCGGTTTAGAAACTTTAAGTCCAGAATCAGACGCACCTTGCCCTCCTTTCTGGGCACTGTGAACAGATTTGAGTAAAAACCCTGAAACCTGTCCCGCTGTGGAACCGGGACAACCACCCCTTGGGCGAGGAGATCCTGAACCGCCCGATGGAGATCTCGGAAACTATCTGGGGTCAAATGAAGATTTGAAGGAAAGAATCTGTCTGTGATCGAAACTCGATCTTGAACCCTGACCGAATGAGTTCTTGAACCCACCTGTCCTGAATCTTGGCCAGCCAAGGCTCGGGTAAACAACGCAGACGTCCCCCCACCCCTGAAACGGGTGAGGGCGCCCCTTCAGGTCGAGGCGGACTGAGCCGCCGTGCCAGTGTGGGCGGCTTTTGACTTGCCCACCCAAGACTTCTTCTGGCCACCAGAGGCCTTGAAGGACTTACCTTTGTCTTGTGCCTTGAAGGCACGAAAGGACCCCTGGTTAGGTTTAAAGGAGGGACCTAGTTTGCCGCGGAAAGATTTTCCCCTGGACACCTGGGGCAACAGAGTGCTCTTGCCCCCAGTGATCCCCTTGACCAGTTCATCCAGAGAGTCCCCAAAAAGACGACTCCCCGCATAAGGGATGTCAGACACCGTCTGGAGGACTGGTCGGCCGACCAGATTTTCAACCAAACGATGCGACAAATCGTAACTGCGACTGCAGAAAGTCGTGCCTCATCCAAGGCCACGTCACACCTATTTCATCCACCATCTCCAGCGCAGCAGGAGAGGCGGAGTCAGTAATCAGAGTGCGCTTAAGCGCCTTGGCCCACTCCACAACAGCCTGAGAGACCATCACCGAAGTGAACACTGGTTTCAGCAAGGAACCCGCTACTAGGTAGATGTGGCGGGTAAAAGTTTCCACCCTATCCGCCGGGTCTTTAAACACCGGAGAATCCTCCGCGGGCATTAAGTGGCTTTATTTAACCTGGACACAGTGTGGTCCACCTTAGGAGCCGCAGTCCAGCGAGAATCCACCGGATCCGCAAAGGGATAATGGTACTGAAACCTCTTGGGCACCACAAAATTACGTTTTAAATGACGCCATTTTTCATTCACAGTATTGTGAAACTCTGCAGGACAAGGAAAAACCTGACCCGATTTTTTGGCTTTGCGGGTCCCAAAGGAAGACCGCTTACCCGACAGGTGGGGCTCATAATCTAAATTTAAAGTGTCCTTAACAGAGCTAATAAGCGCAGACACCGCAGCGCGTTCCCGTGCTGATCCGGAGGGGGGGATCCTCCTCCTCCACATCTGACTGAGAGGACTGAGACCCTTCAGGGGGTACGCTGTCCGTGGCAACCAAATCTGGCTCTGAATCAGAAGACAGAGGGCATAGGCCTTTTCTTAGAAGCCTGGTCAGACATCAACAAATCCACTTTTGACGCTAAAGTCGCAAGTGCAGCAGTAAGTGAGACTATAGCAGAGGATTCAGGAGTACCTGAACCTTCCACCAGATCTGGGGGGAATTTGCTATCCTGGGACTCCATAATAGCAATCTCAATTTTAAATGACGCTGGCCCTTTAAAATCGTCGATTTCCGCAGTCCCCACCGCAAATGCATTGCAATGAAGAACAAGTCCTGTGCTACAGTAAACTGTATGAAAAATGATGCTAGCAGGAATGCAGGCCAGGAAACACAATAAAAGCCCCCCACAGCGAGCTATACTTGCCCCACGCTGCTGAATCGATCTGCATGTGAAAGAAAGAGGAAGAGACCTCACGCCTCTAGAGGCAGACACAGCCCTGAGCCACAAAAAAAATGGTTGCCAATGCAAGTCTATGAGGAAAGCTCTGGGAAAAATGGCCTCTGTCCACATAAGGACATTGTGCCCACACTAAAGATGGCACCCGATCGGCGCCAACAGCATTGCAGAAAATGGCTGCTGCCATCACAATGAAGCCAGACAGCCTGCCCACACCTAAAATGGTGGCTGCGCGGTTTTGCACCGATTGCGGCCCCCAAACACCATGTACTGTACCCCAAATAGGTGCACAAGCACCTCAGGGACATAGTAGACCCCCGCACCCCCCCCCTACAGCGGCGGAACCGCTACAGAGCCCCCGCAGGGACCGGGAAGGGACACCCAGGGACCGCACCTACAGACATGAGGGGGACATTACAGAACCCATACCGAACTGCCATCCCCATAAAACAGAGGGCCCACATACACACCCTGACAGAATGTCAGAGACAGAGGGGTAGCATGGTACTCACCGGTCCAGCGAAAAAACCGTGGGTACCGATCTGTGACAGGAAGCCTCCCACTCTGGGTGGTGGTGCCGTCAGCCGAAGGGGACGCTAGCCACACGCAGCGTAACGCAGTTGAGACATCCCAGCGAAGATAGAAACTTCGCAGGCTCGACCCTGAGGTCAGGAACATAGTCGTTTGCGAGGCCTGGGCATACACATAACCTGCTAACGCTCGATGGCAGGCTGGCATTCCATAAGGCTCTAGAATAACCAGTGCGATTCCCATCTCCGCAAACGCTGTAGTCATCCGAAGTCCAACTAAGCGCAGGAACAAATAAAAAGCTATCTTTTTAAAGGAAAAAACACTTTTCAAGAGATAAAAAATAAAAAGAAGAAAAAAGGCTGAGACCGCAGCCCCAGCCAGGTAAAAGCCAGCCTAAAACTGAATTGGGAATGAGGCTAGCTGGGGGTATTGGACCAGAGGGACAGCCCCCTGTAGGTGTGTCTATACTAAGTTTTTGTGAATATTCTAACAAAATCTTCTGCCTAGCTTACTCCTATGGAGAAGGCCAATACCCAGACGTGCAGATTGTATGAGTGGGCGGCGACTGTCAGAGGACGTAAGAGAAATATATATGCATCTGCTGTACAAAATATACATATTCGGTGCATTTTAGAAGAATGCATCCCCCACCCAACAAAACTCTGTTTGGCGAGTAACCAGAAACATCCTGACTGACTACCTCTAAAATGAGTGTTACCTGCCAAGAAATTAAAAGAGAGTTAAGCATCTGTACAAATATACAACAATGAGTATCCAACTCAACAACAATGAGCAACCACTGCGATCAGGTAAGCAGCTTGTGTGGCTTGAGTGTTTGGTGAAGGACACCCGGTGGAGGAAACATTTCAACATTTCAATTTTTCCTATGCACTGGTGAACCAGCACTAAGGATACAAGGAAAAACTTTCTATTTAGGAATGAACTGTAGCACAGAGCACTTTAAGAGATATTTGAGATTAGAGAGCTAAATGCATGGCCAAAGACCTGGTGTAAGAAGGAGGGATTTGGGTTTTTAGAGCACTGGGCTCACTTTTCATTGGGGTGCAACCTATATGCTAAAGATGGTTTGCATCTAAATGGAAGGGGGTCTGTTGTGCTGGGGGAGAGGTTTATGGGAAGGCTGGAGGAGTTTTTAAACTAGATTTGAGGGGGGAGGGTGAATCAGATTATAATGGGGCAGACAGGTCAGACAGGGGTCAGCCCCTACTGGTGGGTGGAATGGGGGAGGGGGGGGGGAGTTATGGCAGAGGATAAGAAGGTTCCCATGTTACAAACAACCATTGGAAATGGTACTATTTGTACCAAAATTAAAACATGCAAAATAAGTGTGCAAAATGGGACAATGATTTAAAGTGTTTGTTCACCAATGCCAGAAGTCTGCCAAGCAAAATCGGTGAGTTGGGAGCTCTGGTGCACGAGGAGAACAGGGGCGTACCGTGGGGTTGGCCAGAACGGCGCCCGCCAGGGGCGCAGGCCGAGGGGGGGGGGGTGCAAAAACATTGGCAGTGAATTGGTAGTGAAGCAGTGAATTACTGCTCCTCCATGCAGCCTGCGCCCCCCTCCCCCCAGCGGCCGGCGCCCGTCGCCCCCCTCCCTTTTTTTCACCTCGCCTTCCGTCCATAATATACAGCTTTAGATGACTGTGATCCGGCGGTGGCCCCGCCCCCTGTCATGTGGGGGAACAGTGTGTCAGGTGAGGGGTGGTAGCAGGGTGTCAGGTGAGGGGGGTAGCAGGGTGTCAGGTGAGGGGGGTAGCAGGGGAGGGGGGTAGCAGGGTGTCAGGTGGGGGTGGTAGCAGGGTGTCAGGTGGGGGAACAGTGTGTCAGGTGAGGGGGGTAGCAGGATGTCAGGTGGGGGGTAGCAGGGTGTCAGATGAGGGAGGGTAGCAGGGTGTCAGGTGGGGGGACAGTGAGTCAGGTGAAGGGGGTAGCAGGGTGTCAGGTGGGGGGAGTAGCAGGGTGTCAGGTGAGGGGGGTAGCAGGGTGCCAGGTGAGGGGGGGGTAGCAGGGTGTCAGGTGATGGAATAGTGTGTCAGGTGAGGGGGGTAGCAGGATGTCAGGTGAGGGGGGTAGCAGGATGTCAGGTGGGGGGGTAGCAGGGTGTCAGGTGAGGGGGGTAGCAAGGTGTCAGGTGGGGGGTAGCAGGGTGTCAGGTGGGGGGGTAGCAGGGTATCAGGTGGGGGGGACAGTGAGTCAGGTGAGGGGGGTAGCAGGGTGTCAGGTGGGGGAACAGTGTGTCAGGTGAGGGGGGGTAGCAGGATGTCAGGTGAGGGGGGTAGCAGGGTGTCAGGTGAGAGGTGTAGCAGGGTGTCAGGTGAGGGGGGTGCAGGGTGTCAGGTGAGGGGGGTAGCAGGGTGTCAGGTGGGGGGAACAGTGTGTCAGGTGAGGGGGGGTAGCAGGATGTCAGGTGAGGGGGGTAGCAGGGTGTCAGGTGAGGGGGGGTAGCAGGGTGTCAGGTGAGGGGGGGGTAGCAGGGTGTCAGGTGAGGGGGGTAGCAGGGTGTCAGGTGAGGGGGGGTAGCAGGGTGTCAGGTGAGGGGGGGGGTAGCAGGGTGTCAGGTGAGGGGGGGTAGCAGGGTGTCAGGTGAGGGGGGTAGCAGGGTGTCAGGTGAGGGGGGTAGCAGGGTGTCAGGTGAGGGGGGTAGCAGGGTGTCAGGTAACATATTAGGCACAGCAGCACACACAGGTCTCCATGCACTTACCTTACCTTCCCTGCCACCAGCAGCCACAGCACCGCCTCCTCACGGGTCAGCCTCCTGTTCTCTGGCCTCCGGGGGAAGCCAGATCTCGCCGCCAGCACTTCCCTCCCTGCCGCCTACTGCTCCATGTGAGGAAACCCGGAAATAGCGATGGGCGGAGCTGCACATCACGGGCGCTGAGAGAGGAGGGAAGCGCTAGGGGGCCAGCATCCATGGGGGGGGCGCAGCGCGAGGGGGCCAGCATCCATGAGGGGAGGGGGGCACAGTGTGAGGGTACCAGCATGCGTGGTGGGGGCGGGAGGGAGAACAGCACCCATGACTGCGACCCTAGGCAGCAGTGCGCCCTAGGCTGTCTCCTAGCTCGCCTAGCAGGAGCGCCGGCCCTGCTCTTCGTTCCTCTCAAAACCTCTTGCTCTAGCTCCCTCACCACCTCCTTCCATGCTCGCCTCCAGGACTTTACCAGAGCCTCACAAATCCTATGGAACTCCTTACCCTTATCTGTCCGATTATCTCCTACTCTATTAGCTTTTAGACAATCTCTGAAAACCCTCCTCTTCAGAGAAGCCTATCCTACCTGCACCTGACAACTGTACCTCCATTTTCTCCATCAGCTCATACCCCACAGCTATTGCCTTTTGTTTCACTTGAACCCCCACTTCTAGATTGCAAGCTCTAAAGAGCAGGGCCCTCTAAATCCTCCTGTATTTATTGTATTGTAATTGTATTGTAACTGTATTGTCTTCCCTCATATTGTAAAGCGCTGCGCAAACTGTCGGCGCTATATAAATCCTGTATAATAATAATAATCACTAGTCTGGAGTGAGTGCAACATTAACTCACAGTGCTTGATGTCAGCGATTAACGACACAACATTAACTCTTCTGCAGCAAAATCGTCAGGAATAGACACCCAGCAAAATATGTAAAAATAGTGGCTCCCAGGGTTTAGCCAGACTCTCCTACTAACTAAGTGAGTCTTTAGAAGCAGGGTAAGAGCTAAAATAATGCCAGCAGCTCTGGATAACTTTTCGGCTATTCCTGCAGCATGCAGTCCAGTGGGGTCTGGATGCAGTACTCAAAAAGCCTGGCAGAGGACAGCTCCACCAAAGAGACAAATTTCAGCAGCAATGTAAACAAACAGAAAGCTAGAAAAACTGTTCATGTCTAAGCATATGGTGAAGCAGAGGCGTAACTAGAACCTTCAGGGCCCTGATGCAAGAAACCATGAAGGGCCCCCCAGACCCCTGGCCGGGGCCCTTACCTTCAAGCCCAGGGCTCTTCCCACTAATCCTGGGGCTCTTTACACTTGTTGCATGGCCTTTTATTACGGTCCCGCAGCAGGATTCTTTCACAAGTTCTGCAGTGGGCCCCCTTCCTGCAATCTTGTGGGCCCCCTTCCTGCAATCTTGGGGCCTCCCCACAGTGGTGCAATGCCAGGGTCCGGTCGCAAGTGTGACCTTTGCGATCCTGTAAGTTCACCCACTGGTTTGCTACCGGGCCCCCTGGAGCATGGGGCCCGGTAGCGATTGCAACCCCTGCAACCCCTGTAGTTACGCCCCTGTGGTGAAGTACTGGGGACACCTTGCTACCTTATTGTAGGGAAAAGGACAGTAATCAAACAAGGTTTTTTGAGCCTGTTTTATTGTTATTTCACCAAAGCTCCAGTTAGTGACACATCCAGGTAGCTCATAGGCATTGGCTAAATAGAGAGAACATCTATGTCTAATGTCTATGAGCATGCATTCCGCAATCCTGATGTCCACTGAGCGCTTTGTTCTTTGTTACACCAAATCTAAATTAATATGCACTGGTGCACAAGTCTCTGTCTGACACAACAACCCTGTCAATTTGTAAGACCTTTTTTAGTACAGACCTCTTGCATCAACAGCACCTAATATGAGGTCTAGCACAAGTGATATTAAAACACATGTTTTGGTTTGCACTTCTTCTCCTGCATCTGTCTGTATAAATCCTATCAGTAGAGCTAGTTAAATGTGGAACTAAAGGCAACAACTTTTTTTTCATTTTGGATAGAGAAGAGTGACTTATAACCCTTGTCAGTTTTTGTGCTATCTGTACCCCATTGGGGAGATTTCCCTTCCCATCCCATAGCCAAAGCCACAGCTAGGAAGTGAGAGGGAATCCCCCCAAAGTGAGGGAATCACTGATTGTCACTAGAACTATTGCTATTGGAAGATTTCCCTTCTATTCCTGTTTTGGTGACTGAAGTGGAATGACAGAACCTCTTTCTAGTTGCTGGCAACCATTTTCTAGTGCTTGACCTGTGTCATGCCATTTTCTTAAATACAGCTTTGACTTGTAATGACATATTTTAGTTAAGGTTACTTTAAGTCTTTACTAACACGAACAATGAACTGAGTAAATCACCCTATGTGTTTTTTCAGTGTCCTGACACTTCAAGATAAAGATACATTTCATTTCCTTTGTACCCAACATCTGCTTCCTCTTTAAGCTACTTTGAGTTATAGGGTCTAGACAAGGCGTATTTTGCAAGTTCTAACGAACATTCTGTATTAACCCATTGTTTGACTTTTGTGAGAACTTGACTCTTCCTGAGAGTATTCACTCCCCCTCCCAACTGTATTTCCTGTTCAATTCTGTGTATAATAATTACCCCGCACATGGAATAAAGCTAAGAATGTTTTAGACTGAACACTGGTTGTGTGTGTCTCCTTCAACAGGATAAAACATTCTCCAGAGCTCTGCTTCATTTTACATAGAACAGACTAGATTTAGCTAATAAGTCATGGACTTATGATATACATATGCATTTAAGGTATCTAGGGTGAATATTAAGAGAAATCACCGTCAGATTGGGGGCTTTGTCCGGGGTCGGAGAGAGAGCGGTCATCACGGGTCTTGGTAAGGAGATATTTTATTTTATCTGTTTGCCTGTCCGGTGGGACTTGGCCGTTTGGCCCTGGTTCCGATATCTCTGAGCCATACACCAAACGCTCAGGGAGCATGTTGGATAATAGAGCGGCTCTGGGAAGACGCTCTGGATTTATATATATATATTATATATATATATATATATATATATATATATATATATATATATATATATATATATATATATATATATAGGCTTCAGGGAAGCCAGAATAATATTTTTCAGGGAAAGATATTATATGTTAGGTTGTTGAACCTGAATACGTTCTCTGGGAGACACAGGATTTGTCATTTATAAGGAAAGAATATCCGGGGCTTCTGGGAAGCCCAGGGGATTTTTTCTCGGGAAGAATCCCGTTCCTCTGGGAGGGACAAATAAAACGTCTCTGGGAGGCATTGAAGCTGTCTTCAACAAAGACAGTTTTTTTCTTTGGGTTTCAGGGAAGCCCAGGGGGTTTTAGGAAACCTTTAGTGAATAATAAATAGATGTCAGTCTGTTCTGTGTAGAAAACAACTACCTCTTTTCTTGCTTATATCTTTCTATCGCATAGAAACTGTAAGATTTAGAGTATAAAATAATTTGTTTGTTTGATCTAAAATACTTATTTGGTAATCACCAAATAAGTTGATCACGTAATTATTTTGTTATTTCATTTGAAAATATTGTCATATTGTATTGGAGTATTATATTGCTGGTTTGACATATATGGAAACTGTGTCTATAATTATATATGACTTGTAAAAATTGCGTCTGCTGACTGTTAATATAACACTGATAGCAACAGTTTCATTATTACTGTAAAAATTGACTGACCAATCGTAGGTTATCAGACAAATCAAGATGAATGTTTATTATGTGTATTGTTTGTTTGTCTATAATGGTAGGAAAGCCTTCTTGATAGCCACTATACCTGGGAGTATAAGGTGTAATATACATACACCAAATGGCTTTTCAGGAGGGTTTTTTAACCATAAAGAGGGTCTAAGGACCCAGATACATTTAAGTGATTTTGTGAATGTGTAAATCTTAGAGACAGGTTTTGTTTATGGTTTTGTGAAATTATACTGAAGGTTTAGGTCTGATGCTAGCCATACATGATACAATTTTCTTACAATTTTCAGTGCAGTTTTCTTGAAATTTACCTTCAGCTATGTAGTACAAACGTCTGCCTAATTGAATACAAATGAATGTGTTTAATTTTGACCTCTTATTATGTGGTTTGTGGTGGATCTAACAGAAAATTGTACGATAAAGAGTTGTCCGGACATGTGTGGCCAGCCTTAGAGATATTAGGATACAAGTAAATCTTTTAGTAAATGTTTAGTTGTAATGTAAAGTACATGGAAAATGCGGGGAGAATTGGTTTATTTATGCCCCGTATTAGTACAATAGAATAGGAAAAAAAGCTACGTAGAGCTATTAGAAGTGAAAGTGAAAGTCTTTAAACATGAAGATATAGACCACAGCGATTGCCTATAGACAGAAGACGGGTGAGACTTTAAGAGTTTTGGGCTGCAATTAAATGTCATTGCCGAGTAGCACAGTCTTCTAATTCAAACATTTGTCGTTAATTTAAAGTCACAGTACATGTTAATTGTAAAACAGCAAGTTTTTGATTGGGCTACTAAAACTTTGTAAGGTTTTCAAAAAGCCATAACAGAGAGTGATGCAACTGGCATCTGATCTGTCTAAAGAAAAGCAGCATGTCAGGGCGCATTTTCAAGGGCGATATCAGAAGAGGCAAATAAAAGAGTAGGACATTTTCAACATAGGCCCCCCTATAATAATAATAATATTACCTTACAAATACCCCTGACCACACCTGCACCCCACAGTTTCATTCTCCAAGGCAGGTGTAGTTTTCTTCGTAATGTCAGAATGAGCAGAAAATGTTTATGTGTCAGATACATTTAAAACTAGTACATTTCCTTACACAAGGGGAAAAGAGGGAGGGTCACTGCTGCAAATGCACTTCTGCATTAGTTCCCTAATTCAGAACAGTTGTAGAACAAACGGTCTCAGCATTCCTACACATATACAATTATTTTTATATAATTTTTTTGAAGTTTTGCCATTTATACATTTGTGCCCATCTTGTATGAGCGTAGTAATAATGAATAAAAACACTATTTTACTAGGAAAAAATATAAATTGCCGTTGTCGGCAGGATATTTTGCAGTTATTTTTTATAGAAGTATAGATAATGAAAAATTATATTTGGCAAATGGTCCCCTATGTGAATGGGAGCATTCCTGCAAAATTTTGAAAATTGGCTACTTGCCAAGAAAGCGTTCAAATGTCATATCATTATTCCTGTAATAGCTATGGAATTTATTTTTGGACAGAAAGAGTTACCGCAATTAGTGTGACCATTGGACCCTGTTGGCACAGAGCCAAAAGTTTCAAATCAGATTAACTTTTTATCTGATTATAGTTTTTAAATTATATTTTATGGGTATCCTCTATTAAAAGAGGGGAACCTCTGGCCAGATTTTTGTTAGAATGGCACGAAAAAAAAAAAAAAAAAAAAAAAAATTGGCACCAAGCCAAAAAGTTTTTTAGTTCTTTATCTGATCATAGCATGCAAAAGGTATCTGATGTGCCATCTCTACTGACAGCCATACCATCCGATGCTACTCACTGTACAGTGATTGGTTTAAGTAGTGTGTTTTTTTCAAGCGTCCTATTGGACGAGGAGACACAGCCATCTTTGTTTCTTATTTTTCAGTCAAGGTAACTTACCTGGTGTAGAAATGCCTTAGGGCTAAGTAGACAATTTGATTGTCCGCTCTATAGTTCTCCAGACCATGCAAGAGGGGATGGACACATGCTCATGGGTCAGTCCCGCTACAATATGTGGATGACATATGTAGTCACTCTGTGGAGGCCAGTCGGAGCGAGTGAGTTTATTGAAGAAATGTACATGTATGTGGACACAAAGTGTCACAGGAATTATGACAGTGGTGTCAGGAAAGTGTTGTTTACCTTGGTTTTGTTCTCACAGAGGGTGATAGTAGAGTCAGTCACATAAGAGCTGCTGCTCTAGTGGGTCTTGCCAGCCCACAGTGGGTCTTGCCCGCCCACAGGATCATTGATTGTCATGGATCCGGACTGCTCCTATCTATAATAACATTTTGAAACAAACCACAGGTCCAGAAATGTCACAAGAAATGTTAAATACGTTTATATATATCTGAAAAATGCTATGGTTGTAGCGCCTGCACTGGGCCTCCCAAATCATGGAAAAATGTTTTGCGTTTATGCAAGGGACAATTGTAAGACCATGACAGGTGTACTTGCCCAGGAGTATGGTGGTAAACTTTGCCCTATAGTTTTTGTCCAAAGATGGTCACAGTCCAGGCATAAAGGCATGCCTGAAGTGACTCTGAACATACACCACAACATGATGTATAGGCAGCCATAGAGGGAGCAGAAGATGTTTTTGTAGTTAATTTCCTGCTCCAAGCCAAAAGATCACACATTGTTGAAGCTAAAAAAACACATACTACAGAACAGGTTTTAAGGACTTAGGTGATGTTTTAGAAAAAGTTGAGAGTAGCCTTTTTCTAAAAGAGGGGAGCGCTTGTGTGTATCCCCGCAGCTAGCACCCCACTGTTTATTGCCTAGTATTATGGAATAGGACACAGGGGGTGGGAAAGAACATATGAAGTATTACTGACAGTTTAGTACAAGCATATGTTGCTAGGTGCATCACCTGTATTAGGAACAAACAATCCAAACATATAAGGCCAAACATGAGCATCTCCAATACCCATCAAACCTATTCACACATTTACAAATAGATTTCACATATAGGCCCAAAGCAGGGAAGAAATAAGAGTTATTTTTAGTCAAATAGTGGACGTGTTTAGCAGAGGAGTGGAAGTTTTTAGGACCACAAAAAGGGAGATGCCCACAAGGTGGCGTGCATTCTCAATCAGGAGATTATTCCTGGATGGGGGTGCCTGCCTTGAATTAGGTTTAATTAAGCTCCAGTTTTCATATCAAAAATATGCCAGGAACTAGTTAAAATCTTGAAAATAGATTATTATCCGCAGAGTTCAGGTATAATGGAAAGAATGAATAGCACAAATAAAGACAAATTGAGAAAAGAGTAATTGAAACTTTGAATCAAGTGGAACGGAACGAAAAGTTGCTCGCACCTTTTCTTTTCTTTTTACAGGAAAATACCCATCCCTTCAGAGAAGGAGACGTAGTGGTGATGAAGCTGCTGCCCAAAGGAAAGAAACAAAAAGGATTTCGGCTACGGCCCAGAGACCACTGTGGGAGCAGTTACCAGGACCGCTGTTTTGACCGAACACAGCCCTACTTGGATCCATGCCACTAGAGTGAAGTTGGTGCGGACAGGACCTGAGCCAGAGGATCTAGAAGCAAGCAAGAAGGTACTAACGGGGGCAGATTGCCCTGACCTTGAACAGGAGGATCCAGAAGCAAGAGAGGTACTAACGGGGGCAGATTGCCCTGACCTTGAACAGGAGAGTCAAGAAAAGGGGGTACTGACAGGGGCAGACCGCCCAGACCCTGTAGAAAATGACTTTTCCAGTTGCACCGGACTCAGGCAAACTATGGCTGCTGATAATCCCGATTCCATTTTCAGTGTTTTCCCTTGTATGGACTGTTACTAACTGCATCTATCACCCGGAAGATTTGGGTGTCATGAGAAGTATATGCGGACCATACCCTGCACATGAGACACATAACAGAACAAAGAGAGAATTGAGTATTGAGCATGGTGTAGATGAGAATCCACCCACTTTTCATAGTGAAATGCTATTAACAAAGTTTAAATATGCTTATGCAAGGAAGTCAGGTTTTGAGAAATGTTGGATATGTAGCAAACTCCATCCAGAAACAGCCCGCATCCCTCTTATTGCTGTCCCTTTGAATATTACCCAGTTCCTTAATGAGACCTCTGCTACTTTAACCAAATGTGCCAAGTAATAATAATATCACCTTCCCAGTAGATGGTAGGAGCCATTTCCCAGACTGGTGTTTCAGCCTAGGAAATAACACACGTGTTAACGCTTCCATTTGCAAAAAGTCAATTCTTAATATTACTTCCTGCCAAATCCCATTAGGAAAATCATGATCCCTGTTTGACATATCAAGTCCTAGTTTAAATAAGACCATAATGAGTAATTACCAGAATTTCTCTAAAGACATACAAAAAGTGCTGGACCACCTTGTGACCGCAGTACAGAATAGACGCCTACAAGAATATATTTCCCAAAGACCCTTTTCACTGGGAAAGAGTATATATGTATGTTGTGGGAAGGAATGTTACCCCTGGGTCCCCCTCCATGTCTCAGTATGGTGTTATTTAGCTTCAGTGGTCCCAATTATGGGAGTTGTGGATAACGACAATGGGCACATGCTTGAAGCAAGTGCACATCCAAGATATCCCTTAAGACATAGAATCAAAAGAGATCTGTTCAGCAAGGGAGACCTAGCGTGGGCGTGGCTCCCTTCCTGGACTGGGTGGTCAATCCATATGATGAAAAAATTAAATAATTATTCTGGAATCATTGATGAGATCATGGAAAAAAATTCAGATGATATTAAGTTGCTAAATCTTGAACAAAAGGGCCATTAGGAAGAAGTTAGAATTACATGATCTAGCTATAGAGAGTATAAGTGCTGCACTGACTGGCCTCTGTGAGCATACTGAGGACTAAGAGTGCTGCACTTGGATATACAATACCACTTTGGAAGTGCCAAATTATTAGGACATATTTGCCCAACACAGAAAGGAGGTCAATAAGTTGCAAGAAGAGGCCCGTAATATTGCTAAAAGCTGGGATCCCTTTGTAGGTATGGAAGGTTTCGGTTTTGGAGGAGTGTTTTCCTGGTTAAAAGACATTGCTATGATGATTGTGATGATTTTACTTTTTCTATTATTCTTATATGCATGTTTTAAGCTTATTATGTGTCTAATCGCTAAAACCACAAAGAGCCCAGACTCAGCTAGCAGAGGGGGATCTTATGTAAGTTTGTACTTTAACCACTTTACCACCGGAGGATTTTGCTGTCTTCCGTCCAGGCCACTTTTTGCGATTCGGCGCTGTGCGACTTCAACTGACAATTGCGCGGTCGTGCGACGCCGTACCCAAACGAAATTTACGTCCTTTTTTTCCCACAAACAGAGCTTTCTTTTGGTGGTATTTGATCACCTGTGCGATTTTTACTTTTTGCGCTATAAACAAAAAAAGAGCGTTTATTTTGAAAAAATAACAATATTTTTAACATTTTTTTATATGAAATTCCCCCCAAAAAAGATGTAAAAACCAATTTTTTTAAAAATTTTTCGCCAATTTGTTTTATGCTACATATGTTTGGTAAAAAAAATCGCAATAAGCGTATTTTGATTGGTTTGCGCAAAAGTTATTGCGTTTACTAACAAAGGGAAAGATTTCTGTCATTTTTGGTGTTTTTTTTTTAACGCGTAATGGCGGCGATCTGCGATTTTTTTTGCGGGACTGCGACATTGCGGCGGACAGACCGGACCCCTGACTGACATTTTTGACACTTTTGGGGGTACCAGTGACATTACTGCAGTAATCAGTGCTATAAATATGCACTGTTACTGTAAAAATGACACTGGCAGGGAAGGGGTTAATTTTATTGGAGAGGGAGGGGTTAATGTATGCCTGGTGCTTACTGACGTGTAGGGGGGGAGGTGACTGAGTGATTCATGGACAGATCGGATGTCCAGCTATGCTGAACAGTCCGATCTGTCACTCCCTGTCACTATGGAGATCCGCCCGCTGTGTTTACACACAGCGGGCGGATCTCCAGACTCGATCCCCGACGATCGGGTAAGAGCAGCGGCGATCGCCGCTGCTCCTCCCCTGGCCCGACTCCCGCTGTGAATGAAAACAGCGGGAGCGAGCCTCCGGCGGCGCGCAAGCGCCGCCCAGAAGGGGGAGTGTCCAGTCACGTTAATACTACGTGGCTGGACGATAACGAACCACTCTGCCGCAGTAGTATTACTGTGAGCGGTTGCAGAGTGGTTAACAGAGATGCTGAAAATGTTGACACATTTCTAACAGCTAGACAAGGTGTGCTGATCCAACAAACCCAAACCCCTTTTGATTACCAGGAATATGTAAAGTTTTATAAAACCAAGAAAGCCAAGTCTACCATTTAGGTGGGCAGGTTTAGGTCCTTATTTGATTATACTAAGGAAGCCAAGGACATTGTCGCCTAACCTGCTATCCCTTTCCAGAGAGACCTTGTGTCCTCTGATGACACCGTATAAATGATAAGGAGAAAAATCATGCATATGAAATTATGATTTTTTAGAGGGGATTGAAGGGGAATGACAGAACCTCTTTCTAGTTGCTGGCAACCATTTTCTAGTGCTTGACCTGTGTCACGCCATTTTCTTAAATACAGCTTTAACTTGTAATGACATATTTTAGTTAAGGTTACTTTAAGTCTTTACTTACACGAACAATGAACTGAGTAAATCACCCTATGTGTTTTTTCAGTGTCCTGACACTTCAAGATAAAGATACATTTCATTTCCTTAGTACCTAACACATTTGCTTCCTCTTTAAGCTACTTTGAGTTATAGGGTCTAGACAAGGCGTATTTTGCAAGTTCTAACGAACATTCTGTATTAACCCATTGTTCGACTTTTGTGAGAACTTTGACTCTTCCTGAGAGTATTCACTCCCCCTCCCAACTGTATTTCCTGTTCAATTCTGTGTATAATAATTACCCCGCACATGGAATAAAGCTAAGAATGTTTTAGACTGAACACTGGTTGTGTGTGTCTCCTTCAACAGGATAAAACATTCTCCAGAGCTCTGCTTCATTTTACATAGAACAGACTAGATTTAGCTAATATGTCAGGGACTTATGATATACATATACATTTAAGGTATCTAGGGTGAATTTAAGAGAAATCACCGTCAGTGACCACTCAAAATGTGGAAGTTTCTTTTACTTTCACTGTATCATTGCGAAAATGGTACACAGGACAAATAGAGAGGGTGAATCTCCCTACCAGGGGCACAGAGATCAATAAAAACCTGACAGATGTTCCAATCCCTCTGCACTCTATCCAAAACTAATTCCAAGTAAAATAAATTTGTGTTTTGACAATATTTATTAAATATTTGATTTTCTCATTGATCAGGCTAGTGGACACTGGAATAATATTCGCTTTTTTTTTTTTCACTGTAGTTGTGATTTACTGGAATTCAGCATCAGAAGGTTGTTAGCATTAGTATGCAGACCAAAGTCTGTAGCTGTGACAACCATGAACAAACACTACCTAAGAAAGTAAAGTACTGACAGCATTATACAAAAATATACAATCGTGTTGTATTCAGTAAAAAAGTTACCACATCCTTGAATATAATAATGGGTTTAAAATGGTATGTTTAAAGCGGAACTTCACTCTCTCAGTAACATTGACTAATTTTATTCCTTATGCTGATAGCATTAGTACATGGACAGGAAAGTATATTATATTTACTTGTTTTAAACTTTTCATTTCTTCAGTTACTTACTGGCTTTCAGGCCAGGCAAATTATGTAATACATCTCATGAGTCTTTAGTAAGGGGTTTTCTCGGCTAAGTACACCCTTCTGCCTATATGCCTGATACGGTAAATGCTACATGAATCACCTGCCTTTTACTTAAGATGGCTACGGCAAGAAATGTTAGAGGGTGTTTTTTATAGTGATTTCTCTGCAAAATACCAGGGAGACGTGGTGAGTTTGCACTGAATATTACAACTGAAAAAGCTTAGGGTATCAACCACATATGTTTCATAATACGAAAATCTTTATTGTACAGAAATCTAAAGACTAATTTACTCAAAATATCCACAAAATGATCATGTTCTTGGATTCATCAATTAAAATATTGTAAAAAAAAAAAAACATCCCTGCGTCTACTAAAGCTAACCAATCAAACCCTCCTAAACAATTTCAAATTCAGGCTGATATCTTGGCTGGTACAGTATATTTATCCTGATTTACTAACATGTATAGTCCATGTATATACCTATCCGCCCACATGAGGCAAGCATAGATAGTATTGAAAATGACAAAGACCCAAGCGGTCATTGTTTGTAGGCTTTTGTGAAAATGCGATATTAACCATTCAATAACAGTTCAAATTTGAAGTAGAAAGACTATTCTTGTATCAGCAATAACCATCATGATAGAGAAACACAGAAGCCATTTAAATTGGTCTCTAAAGGCCCGTACACACGTACCGATCGTCAGCATACAAACGTCGGTGGACGAAGGATCTGCCGATTGTACGCGTGTTAGTATGGTGCCTCCGACAGATGTCTGCGCACAATCCGCGGACAAAAGTCTTTCTTGCAAACATGAAAATTTTTGTATGCCGACACCAGAACGGACGATTGTTCGCCTGTCAGTACACAATTCGGCCGACACACAGCTACAAATCCCAACACGCATGATCAAACCAAATGAGTTCCCGGAAGAATTTTCTCTAGTAAACTCAACATTTTATTCAGAAAGAACTTTCGGCTCGCGGAAGTCCAAGAAATAGGTGAAATGCGGAGCACATGCTCATCTTGATAAATGTGAGAAGAAGGAAGATGCTGCTCATAATACCATACTTTTCTAATAAAAAGGCATGTGTTCTGTTATGATGAAGATAATGTTTGTCTATTCTATCTGTTCTATCAAATTTTATAATTAAATAATTTGAACTCTTCACCATTATTTTTGTATTTTCACACCAAAGATCTAACTATTGATATGACCCTTTATTCTTGTATGAATTAATATCTAAAACATATTTTTCAGGTTATGCACAATATTAAACATGTTAACAAATTCAGATAGGCCATTTTTTATTTTCATTTTCTTTATTTTTTGGATCTCAGCAAAAAAAAAACAAAGCAAACATCAATACTTTCCGTATAATAAACTAAACATAAAAAAGGTCCATTTGGACAAAATTAAACTAGAAACTGGCAAACAGGGGTAAAATAAATAATAGGGGGTTACAAAAATTAAAGTTGCTGGTAACTGAAATCAGGTTGCCATGAGGGCAGGTTTGGATCCTGCTGGCCATATTGCCACTGGCCATGTGGCATTTGGCGAGGTGGTGGGTGTTGTGGAGGTGGAGGGCACGGGTGCTCCTGGCATGCATGGCTGTGCTCATTAAGTATGCCGTTTTCAGCCTTTTGCAGCACATCGAGGATGATTTTTCTGGCATACTGACACTGCCTGAGGTCCACCTTATCTAAAATTTTTGCCGTCATGTTGCCGAAGGACTCATTGGCCTCCGGTTTCCGACGTAGGGCTATGGTGGCCTCCTGGATAAATTCGTCTGTGATATCATCCACGTGCTTCCTCTTTTGCCTCCGTTTGGCAGGAGGAGGTGGTGGTGGAAATAGTTCCACAGGCTCCTCAGGCTCCACAGGCTCCCCAGGCTCCTGGCTGCAACCTGGCTCCTCCTCAGTGACACTTCCCTGTTGATGAAATGAACAATTGATTAGAATGTTATAGTGTATATAAAAAGTCATGTTTGTTATATTATTGTGAACAAATAGCAGACTTTACATACAGTGGCGTATCTAGGGTCTCCAGTGCCCTTGTTGAGGAGCTGTATTTGGCAACAACCCCCCCCCCCCCCCCCCAAGATCAATGTAAAACTGTAACCCACCCCCCCAAAAAAAAATTAAAGGGCATTAAAAGTTTCTAATTTGCCCCTTGTTTGCCCAGTGTAGAGCTCTCTAGTGGGCAATCATTGTCTCAGGTGTGAAAAAGAAAGAGAGGGTTGAGAGATAGAGAGAGGGAGAGAAAGAGGGGGTGTGAGAGAGAGAGAGGAGGGGGTTGCAGAGAGAGAGGGGCCTGAACTTGCAGAGGGCTTGATGTAGGGCATTGAGGGTGAAGCAGTGCAGGGAAACATGAATAAGGGAGCCACCTGCCTTGCTGACCCACAGTGAGAGACCAGAGACATGGAAGCAAGGATGGATGGATCATTTGCAGGAGCTGTTAGTTTTGTATTAAAAAAGGTTGAGCCAGAGGAATGCTGAGGCTACAGCAGTGTTTGTTAGGACCAGAGGTGTGCTGGGGATGCAGCAGTGTTTGTAAGACCAGAGGTGTGCTGGGGATGCAGCAGTGTTTGTAAGACCAGAGGTGTGCTGGGGATGCAGTGAGAGGCAGTCTCAGTCTCCTGGTCTTTTGGCTCAGCTGCTCTCAATGTTTTACACCTGCATGAAGCAGCTCTCAATGTTTTACACCTGCATGAAGCTGCTCTCAATGTTTTACACCTGCATGAATCCGCCTGCAAACTGGGGGTTCTGGGGTGTGCAGGCTGAGTGGATTGTTAAAATAAACAATAAAACAATGCCAATGTTTTTGTGACCCACCCCCCTTGGCCTGCGCCCCTGGCGGTTGCCTGTCATGCCAACCCCTTGCTATGCCCGTTTACATAAAGGGTCAATTATGGTTTAGCTTATAATTTTGTTACATGATTACATTTTAGCAGACAATATATTGTGAAATGCCATACCTGAGTAAAACTCTCCTCCAGGAAATCCTCATCCTGGCTTGGATCTACAGACACTGAGCCCTCTGCCGAAGTCGAAGGCAGCGTAGAAATTGACGGCCTGGATTCCATGGTGTCTGCCAGGAATCGCATGTTATCATAGTACCACAGCCGTGGTACATATACATTCCGTGCACCTGCTCCAGACTGGGTGGAATCTTCTATTTTTTTTAACTCCCGCCTGTAGGCAGTGCGAATACTGTTTATTTTTTTGCGGATATAATCAAAATTTGCCCCAGGACAGACGGGCTTGTAGAAGGCCACCAAATGTTCCATGGCCTGTTTTCTGAGTTTTCTATTTTTATAATCTGCGGACTTGACTTGCCACAAACAGGGCAGTTGCCTGAATTCATCAATGAAACTGATGAGAAAGTTGTGGGTGGTGAAATTGTCCACCATATTGCAGGACAGTATATGCCTGCAAGACACAAAACAACACAAAACATATTAAAATAGCATGTATTTTGGCACATAATAAAGATATTCCTAATAAAAGCTGTATAGGGCCCAAAACACACACTTTCTATTAAAAGAGTCGTACCTTTGTTTGTGGGGAAAAGTCGTGATTCGCCGCTTGATCGTGCTCCAACTCTCGATATGTCCGCTAGCGAATCGTCGGCCGAACGATCTGGCGTCCTTTAAATACAGCGCAGGCGTCAACTCCTCCTCCAGTGGCGGGCTTGTGCAGGGGTGTGTACGTGCTGAAGATCAGGCCTACATGCGACACTCACACCTGAAGCAGAGGAACAATCTTTTAATCAAGAAGAATGTCTGAAAGATCTCAGAGTTCATCAAGTGGGGGCCGAAGTGATTGGGCCACCCGAAAATCAAGGGCTACACCCATGTCAAAGCCAGAAATGGTGGAGATGGTCTCCATTTTAGAAAAAATGGATTACGATGGCAAGTTGGCAAATTACGATCGGCCCAATGCCAGGAAAGATGGCATCATGGACAAGGTGGTGGCCTGTTTGGTCAAAAAATTCGGTGTCGAGCGATCGAAAGATCAGATTCGGAAACGGTGGTCTGACCTCAAACACCGTGAGCAGGATCAGCTTTCCCAAATCCATCGGATTTTGAAAAAAAGTAAGTTTTATTTTTTCTTTATTTTTTTAATCATGCAATATGTTTTTTATAATTTGGTGTATGTTGTATTAACATGTCTAGATTATAATGTCTATGTAAAAAGTTAGATTACTAATTTTAGTTGTCATGTCGTGATTTGATCGATCTATTGTTGATGTTTTAGTATATGACATTAAAAGTCAGGAAGCCATAGTTAAAAATATATGTATTGTGTTGCAACGAACGTTCTTTCCTGCACGAATCTTCTCAGCAAACATTCCTATTAATCACAGATTATTATTCAAACCTTTAAATAGGAGAAAAACGTAAACTCCGTGCCAAACTATGGGAAAGGAGGAGGAGAGGTCTGGCAGCTCCATCGGCAGTTGCCGAACAAGATGAGGACATGGGCACAGAAGGTGGCACAGATTCCACTAAAGGTAATTGGTTCCTATGCACTGTCAAACATTAATGTACCATATTTTTCGTAGATAACCATGTACATGTCTTCATATTTGTTACTAAAAGAGCTATCAAGCAGGGCACCATGTCCTAACAAATGTACCTCTTGTGACTTTTATGATATGGCCAATGTTTTGTATTATGTAGATGAAGACATTATGCCTGAGGTGATTCTGGTGGAGCCAACAAGTGACCAGACACCAGAGCAACAAGAAGGTTGGTAGTCACAGATTTTTGTGTAGTGGGATCATAGAAATATGTGTATTTGCAATGATTGTTTAACCTTATATTCTTGTATTCCCTTACAAATTTACATTGCAGATGTTGCATCATGCCAGGATGTGGCATCCCCAGCCAGGTCAGAACCCCGATCTCCTGGCAACTTGCCAAGCAGCATGGAAGCCAGTTCCGAAACTGTGGAGGAACCAGGACCAAGTGTCCAAGAGCCAATTGTGTGCCCACGTAGGTTTTTGCAGAATGATTTTTATCAGTGTTATTTTTAGCCTCCAATTTACAACACTAGTTCCCTATGGGAGCCTCTTTATTTGAATGGAAGTCGCACCGTAAGTCGGATCAGGATGCTCTGACTTGCGGGGCCACTTGCGTTGTGAAGATTTTTGAGGGGGAACTACACCAAAAAATTGAACAACCCACCGTGGGTGTCCCCCCAAGTTCACAACCAGGCCTTTTGTGTGTGGTATTGAGTTTGAGGGTATGCCCACAACAAAAAGACAGCGTGGGTTACCCCCAAAACCCCTACCAGACCCTTATACAAGCATGCAGCTTGTCAGGCCAGGAAAGAGAACGAGCAAGCGGACCAAACACCCCCTGGACCACAGCAGGACACATGCCCTCAACATGGGGGTGTTTTGTTGCTTTGGGCCAGGGGGCCTCTGCACCGCACACCCAAAAGCACCTTACTCCCATGTAGAGGAGGACAAGAGCCTCATCCCCACAACCCTGTCTGGTGGTTTTGGGGGGTCATGCGGCCAGGGGGTTCCTAGGACTTTGGAAGCAACCTTTAACAAAGGGTGGCCCCCAGATCCCAGACCCCAATCACTATGTGAATGGGTATGGGGTACATAGTACCCCTACACATTAACCACATAAATGGAAGTGTATGTGAATAACGACAGGAGACGTTTATGAAATGTTCTTAAAGATCTTCATCCGGTCTTCTCCACTCTGCTCTTTGGATCTTCTCCTCTCCAGTCTTCTGCTGTCCAATCTTCTGCTCTTATGTTGTCTGCTCTTTTGCCCTAGGCTCTTCTTCTTCCTCCTGTCCTCCTCCAATGCTGTTGCCGTGCATTCTGCCCGTCTCTGGTCTCTGCATCTTAATATATATACATTACAACCATGCCCTCACAATGACGTCATCATGCGTTCACACCCCTAATGAATATATAGTAAGCTCAGGAGACCGGCAGAATCATCAGCAACAGCATTGGAGGAGGTCAGGAGGAAGATGAAGAGCCTAGGGCAAAAGAGCATAAGAACAGGGTAGGTATTAACTCGAGAGGAATTTAAAGATTACCTGCACACCAAATGTTTCTATATTATGACCTCATGTAGGTGATTCACATTGACTCCGTTGTATTTTATTTTCCAGATCATGTATTACATACTTGCACATTGGCCAAATTGACCCGTGAGGCTCTTCAATGCTGCTCAGACCTCGAGCAAATAAAAGAGACTGCAACGGCATTGCAAGGAAAGATGCGTGATTTTGTGGACATGCTTGCCAAATTTTTAAAAAAATTATTTAAAAATTTTTTACTGTTTGTATTGGGATGTTCCCATTTTTATATAATATTTTATGCCAGTTTTATGACACTCAGATGTTAAAGAGTGTACCCAAGTTTGGGAAAAGCACTTTCCAACACCCTAACCCTAACCCTAACCCTGTGAATGTTTGATACTAAAACATTTTTACATTCAACAATGTGTGTTCAATTCTTTATTAGACTTTCGTTGGGGGGTCGAGGTCTAAAGCTGTGTAAAGAAGCACTAAATGTATGATGGCTGTCCTATTCACATATTTACATGTTAATGAAAGCATTTTGGACACTGCCATATGCAAGTTGCTGGAGGTGTCAATGAAATGTTAAAGATACCCCCAGTTTTAACGCATATCACAGTGCGATCTGACATTTCACACAGGATCGGATCACACAAGTTTGAACGACTGTGCGATCCTATCCTGATGCGGCTGAATAAATGCATCATGTGCGACTTTTGTGCGAGTGCAGTGCAAATTGAGCCATACAAACTGTATAGCTGATTTTCGCATGAACATCTGATCGCATGTAATAAAGGAGCAGTGCGCTACGATATTACATGCCATCAGATGTGCAGTGTGAATTGAGACATACACTTTGTATGGCTACATTCGCACTGAACACGCATACAAGTCGCACATGACCCTTTATTTCTGATGTATCTGGATTGGATCGCACAGTGCTTAACACTTGTGGAATACAATCCTGTGGAAAAAGTAAGTGGCGGGTCACCCTTATGCAATGCTGGAAGGCTGCAAAGTCGCAGACTTCCCGCATCGCATAAGTGTGACTCAACACTCAAGGTACTAGCAGTCCTAGGATTCAATATGGCATTGATATTGCCAGTAGCAATCAGTGTAGGGAGATCAGTGTAATCTATAGTGTATTGCTTGTTCGTTGCTCTAGTTCACTTTCCATTACCTATATAAATACAACACTTTGAGATGAACAATGATCAAGTTTCACATAACACTGACATATCCTAACATTGGTGGGCAGTGAGAAGGATGTCATAAATGAACACAACATAACAGATGTAGGTACTTTGTTAATACCCTAATGTATTATCTGAAATATATAGTATGGGCAACTTCTGGACAATGAACACCAATGTAAGGTGACATTAGATGAACCTTGGGTGTGACCTAGTTCTCAATGTGACAGGGTTTGTGTACATTTTGTGGGGTGCAGAAGGCCCTTGTATTTACACCACTGGCTAAAAAATAACACATGGCCATCATCACTTTGGATCAGCTGGTGAGAGACTACAGTCAAGAAACACACTGATGAATGTATTAACCCTTCCAAAGTCACACATATATAACACATGATTAACCCAAATAATTGTGTTTGGCATATGTGCCCAAATGATTATAATCCACAATACAGAATCATTGCAATTTTTGTTTAATGTGTTGAAAAATAATATATCTCTGACATTTATCTTGTGTGTCCAATCTTTAACAAGATTAATGTGTTTGTGACAGTGATTGCTGCCAGGACACAGCTCCTCTCCCCACGAAATAGTCCAGATATTCCTGGCGGATCTGACGGGCCCTGTGTGATGCCAATGCTGACCGTCCAACTTCCATTGACGGCATGGACTCCACTTGGTTAGAAGGTTGGGCCTCTCCACTTGTACCTGGCATAGCAGGGTCAGTATCCAGTTGCTGCAATACATAATTTTGTGCATTCCTGCGTAGGAAGTTGTGCAAAATGCAGCAACACAAGACCACATTATCCACTTTGTACAGTGCCAGGTTTATGGACGTCAGGAATATCCGGAACCGGTTGGCCATTATCCCGAAAGCATTCTCCACAACTCTGCGAGCTCTGGACAACCGGTAGTTGTAAATCCTTTGGTCTGGGGTGAGGTTCCTCTGAGGGTAGGGCTTCATGAGATGCTCCCCAAGCGCAAAAGCCTCATCTGCGATAAACACAAAGCTCATACCCTCAACAGTTTGCTCCCTGGATGGCAGGTTCAGAGTGCCGTTCTTTAGACGACGAGCGAACTCCGTCTGATCAATAACTCCCCCATCCGAATTGCGGCCATTTTTGCCAATATCCAAAAAAATAAACTCATAGTTTGCATTAACTATGGCTAGCATGACTATACTAAAAAAAACCTTTATAATTATAATAAAATGTGCCGGAATTCGGAGGGGGGACAATGCGGACGTGCTTCCCATCAATAGCACCCCCACAATTGGGAAAATTCCACTTCTCCAGAAATTGATCAGAAATCTCCAGCCATTGCTCTGCGTTTGAAGGAAACTGTGGGGAAAAAATACAAAAAATAAAATTAGTGCTTGAGCACATCACATTATTAATTACACACACAGTTGTCTGTTAAATGCTTATGCAACTTGCTAAAAAAATATACAACAGGAAGGCAAAGGTTTGGATATGGGGATGTAACATCTACATACATTTATTTTCAACCTCCTATTGTTCTTATATTGTAAAGGGCCATACACACTAGAAGATTCTCTGAAGACTTTTTCGTGCAGATATACCTTTTCTATGTAGTGCAAGGGCCTACCAGATTGCATAGGATTTGAAAGTGTTTGTTGGACCTCATATTATTTGGTTTTGGTAAATCGGAAGGATAAATTGTTCTGACAATCTTCTAGTGTGTATGGCCCATTATACTCACCAGCTAGAGCTGAGATTTACAAACTACGGCCATCCAGCTGTTGCAGAACTACACATCCCATGAGGCCTTGTAATTCTCTGACATTCACAGACATGACTAGGCATGATGGAAATTGAAGTTCGTGAACAACTGGTGGGCCATAGTTTGAAGACCTCTGAACTTGAGCTTTGGTATATGCTGACTTTGAGATTTAGCATGTGGGTGGGGGATGGGTAAGTAAAACTGGGCATTTATACATCAATAAGGGCTTGTGGTCAGTGAAGGTTTTAACATCATTACATAAACATACAGAATCATAGGTGGGAATGGATGGACTGATGTATTTTAGATAAATCATTAACTAGGTACTAAAACATTGGCCAAGGAATAATTGTTTGAGGGAAAGCAATAAAATTAGATAAATTCGACATACTGTTAACAGGCAATGCGTTTAGGGACACATAGGAGAGAATGGTGGGGTGGTTAGTGGGTAATTTTACAAATGGTTAAAGATAATCTACATCTTTACTACTATGTGCATGCGGACAGAGGGTAGTTTACAAATAATGGCCTGTGTCAATTGCTGTACATCCAAAAACATCATAATTCGGGTGAAACTAGTAATACATGTAATGTAATGTAAAAAATCAAACATACCTTGATATAGTCCTTCTGCAAGACCTTGATGATGGCAGAGCAGGTCTCAGGGATGATGACTCCAAGTGCTTGGGGGGAGATGCCTGTGGTGAACTTCAGATCCTGCAGGCTTCTCCCTGTTGCAAGATACCTCAACGTCGCAATTAACCTTTGCTCAGGAGTAATTGCAAGCCGCATACAAGTATCCTGCTTCAGAATATAGGGGGACACCAGGGCAAGAAGACGGTAAAAGATGGGATCCGTCATCCTCAAATAATTCCTGAAGTCATCAGGATTATTTTCCTGGAGCTCCCTCAGCAAGGACATATGAGAAAATTGATCACGGTTAAGCAACCAATTTTTCGTCCAGGAGGTCCGCTTCTTCTTCCTATTGCTCGTACGTCGTCTCAGAGCCAAAACTCCAACACTAACGACAGCAACGGACGAATTCACGGTCGCCATAATAAATTCTCGAACAATGTCTCGGAAAATAGCGAAATGTCGTCAACCAAACAAATGCTACCGAAATCAGCGCGAGATGCCCAGAAGGGTCACGGCCAAACACTCACTTCCTCTTTTGTAGCGGCGAACGTGCGTGGAACGTAGTGACGTCATTTTCTGTCGGAAGACAAATGTCCTGGGCAAGTTTAGAGCACTTTTCAACAGACAAACAACAAACACACCAGCCGCGAACATTTGTAGGACGTTCTGTCGGCCGACGATCGGTACGTGTGTACGGGGCTTAAGTCTGCATCAGAACTATGGGTAATTCAAAAACAGATGGATGTCAGTCCTAAAGGTTTACACATTTGATCCCATCATGCTTTCTGCCATATACTGGTCATGAAATATTCTACTTTTGTATGATTTCATATATGTGCCATATTCATACATGTGTTAGTATTGTAGATGGGAAATGCCACCTTTTATACATTAATGGATAAATCGAAGAAAGATATTTAGTTTTATGCAATCCCAAGGCAAAATTCCCTAATGTAAAGATGATGGCAAAGAGAGGGAAATCCATATTTTCTATATTTATACATAAAAGTATTAATACTTTACCCCTTCACAAAGCAACATTATATATGGTATAAATAAAGTGTCAAGGAAAAGCTTGAGAAAGTCAACCCAGGTGGCGAAAAAGTAGTAACCAATCAACTTCTAACTTCAGATTGCCCCCCCCCCCATTCTTTTATGCAATGGAGTTCAAAATGATGGGTGAAGTACTAGTACCACTTTATGCATGCACATGCCTTGTGATGGGGAACTATTAAAATATAATGTATAAATATGGCATAGATGGACTTGCCTCTGCTTTCCATTGCCTATACATTAGAGCAGGGGTAATGAATTAAAATTCAAGGAGGTCCGGTTGCTAAAATTTTCTTTGGGCCGAGGTCCGAATCTGAAGTCTTTGCTATGACTCAGAAAGAATGGCAAAACAAAACGTGTCCATCAGCGTTGCTCTTAACATAAAATATGCCCATCCGAGTGCCCCCTAACATAAAATATGCCCATCAGAGTGCCCCCTAACATAAAATGTGCCCATCAGAGTGCCCCCTAACATAAAATATGCCCTTAGCATAAAATTTTCTCATCAGCGTGACCCTTAACATAAAATAAGGGACACGCTGATGGGCATATTTTATGTTAGGGGGCACTCAGATGGACACATTTTATGTTAGGGGGCACTCTGATGGGCACATTTTATGTTAGTGGGCACTCTGATGGGCATATTTTATGTTAGGGGGCACTCAGATGGACACATTTTATGTTAGGGGGCACTCTGATGGGCATATTTTATGTTAGGGGGCACTCTGATGGGCACATTTTATGTTAGGGGGCACTCTGATGGGCACATTTTATGTTAGGTTGCACTCTGATGGGCAAAACAAAACGTGTAAATCAGCGTTGCTCTTAACATAAAATATGGCCATTAGAGTGCCCCTTAACATAAAATATGCTCCTCAGCGTGCCCCTTAGCATTAAATATGCCCATCAGAGTGCCCCTTAGCATAAAATGTGTCCATCAGAGTGCCCCTTAGCATAAAATATGCCCATCAGAGTGCCCCCTAACATAAAATGTGCCCATCAGCGTGCCCCCTAACATAAAATGTGCCCATCAGCGTGCCCCCTAACATAAAATGTGCCCATCAGCGTGCCCCCTAACATAAAATATGCCCATCAGAGTGCCCCTTAGCATAAAATAGGCCCATCAGCGTGACCCTTAACATAAAATAAGGGGCACGCTGATGGGCATATTTTATGTTAGGGGGCACTCTGATGGGCACATTTTATGTTAGGGGGCACTCTGATGGGCAAAACAATACGTGTAAATCAGCGTTGCGCTTAACATAAAATATGCCCATTAGAGTGCCCCTTAACATTAAATATGCCCATTAGAGTGCCCCTTAACATAAAATATGCCCATTAGAGTGCCCCATAACATTAAATATGCCCATTAGAGTGCCCCTTAACATAAAATAAGGGGCATGCTGATGGGCACATTTTTTTTTTATGGGGCACTCTAATGAGCACTACAAAATATGCCCATCAATCTGCAGACTTTTAAAACCTCCCATCCGCTTTAAGTGCAGCTATGGCCACATTACATTCTCCCCACATACCTGGAGCCAGGAGCCGAGCCAGAAGCCGCGAGCAGGGGGGCGGGGCGCGCACATAATGTCACGCCCCAACTCGTTGCCTGGCTGAATGGGACCTGCAGTCAGGAGCGGGGGGCGGGGCGCGCGTGTGACGTCACGCCCCTACTCGCGGCCCGACAGGACACCGGCCGGGAGCCGCAGCGCACACACAGTACGTCAGTGGTTGCTGGGACACCCGCGGTCCCAGCAAACCATTGAATCAATACAGGAGGCGGCCTCGCGGTCCGGGTGAAAGCATCGTGCGGGCCGCCAATGGACCGCGGGCCGCCATTTAGTGACGGCTGCATTAGAGCATTTGCCTTGGGATTGCATAGAACTTTTTTTGATGCATCCATTGATGTATGTAAAAACCAAAATATATCCACGCTAGATCAAAAAATATATATACAAAGCGGCTACTGTACAAATGTAATCAAACCGAAATGAAGGCGCTTGGTCCAAAAAAGATAAAAAATATTATATCTGCTGCCCTAGGGTTTTTAAAAGTGTAAAACTGATAAAATAGTGTAAGAGTGACAGGTGTAAGGGCGCTGATATAAACACTAAAATAGCTGATATGTGAATAATTGAAAAAACACTAATAAGAACTATAAATATGAAAAATTCAGAATCAAGGTATTAAAGTGCATGTGCTCAGCAGTGATACATATATACATAAAATCAGGTAAATAAATGAATATATCCAAAAATTCATGTGCAATTGTGCAATATGTGCAAATCACGCGACAAATAACATCTAATAATATATCATATCAACTTATTTAGAGTGCAAATGTGTAACACTAGTAGTCAAGAAATTATGACTCAATAGTGACAAGTGTAAATCAATCAAATGTGATATTAATTAAGTGTTAAAAGGTGCTCTCATGAACAAAAGTCCATATAGTGATTGTAGAGGTGGACAAAAATATCTTGTAGGTGAACTATAGTCATCCAGTGTACTCAATCAGTGATCCGGTGAACCAGTGACCAGATGGTGAAAAATATATATGCGCTCACCAGAAAGAAGTGGGTCTCACAGACCCTGCAGGCTTTAGATAATAAATAAACCACTTTCAATCCTCCTCCATCAATCACTTTCCATGGATATTGGGTATGGCATTCATAAGGCTCCAAGGGAAAACATACTCCACTTATCTCTCTGCAAATAATGCTCCAGAAACCGGTGTATGATCCCTAAACAGCAGTCTCAATGGAGGGATATAGGAGACAGGAAGCCCAGGATAGTGTAATAACGTTTAATACATGAAAAGCAAATAATAAAAAATGGGGTGCTTACATATTCAGGTGCTTTCCAGGCACCAAAAAGAAGGCGGTTAGATATTCAGAACCGCCGCTGATCCTGTCTTCCGGCAGGTATAGCTTCAGGGCTGTCCAGGAGTCAATGGGGGTGATAGCGTGCGTTCCGTACTGCGCTCCACCGCCAGGAAGTGACGTTTACGGGTCAATAGTTCAGGCTTAGACCACAATGCATTTCGCAGTATGTGCGTCTTCAGGAAGTATGACTTTTGTTCAAGAGAGCGCCTTTTAGCACTTTATTAATATCACATTTGATTGATTTACACTTGTCATTATTCAGTCATAATTTCTTGACTACTAGTTTCACACATTTGCACTTTAAATAAGTGGATATGATATATTATTAGATGTTATTTGTCACGTGATTTGCACATATTGCACAATTGCACATGAATTTTGGGATATATTCATTTATTTACCTGATTTATGTATATATGTATCACTGCTGAGCACATGCACTTTAATACCTTGATTCTGAATTTTTCATATTTATACGGTAGTTCTTATTAGTGTTTTTTCAATTATTCACATATCAGCTATTTTAGTATTTATATCAGCACCCTTACACCTGTCACTCTTACTGTACAAATGTATTACCAATTGTGAAAAACTAAAACAACAAAAGAGCAGCGCTAGAATAGTGACATACAACAAAAAATATATAATTAAAATTATATGTGAAGGTCTATAACAGTTCATATGTGAAAAAATCTTCTGTTCTGTGAATTTTATACAGACCTCAGTGTGCGTTTATGATTGTAATTGCATATAAAGACCCAAATTCATCTGTAGGCAAATAGTGCATACACCTGGATTTGAAGAGAATTCCACCACCGTGTAACATCATTAACCTCTAGAGACCTCTTACCAGATGTGATGGACCATAAAATTATAAATGGTCTGGCAGGCTTTAGTTGTACAGTATAATCCTCCAATGGCTCCCAGCACAGGAACAAATACTGATTGATGTATATAGTTTGATATAGAACAGCGCACTTGTATTGGATACGAACTTTAAATGCAGGTGAGCTGTATGTGTACTATGGTAGGTTTAGACAACTAATATTAAGTGTATTAGCTTTATTACACCCCATCAGCTTAGTACCAGTAATCAGTATAGTGATTAAATTGAAGGTGCAGCTTTCAGCCGTGCTGCTGTTGGAAACCATGGGGCCCCATACAGCCAACCTGACAGTCCCCCTCTCCACAAATAAACACAGTTTACTATAGTTTAGTTATGAATGAACACATTGAGTGAGATTGGTACCGATCACTCATTGTGTTCATGCAGGAAGGAAAGGGGCTGGTAAATACAACATATTTACTGGATCCTTCCCCCACTCTCCATCCTGAAGGATCCTATTGTGTGCTTGCAGCTGCCGACATGAAGGAGAAAAGGGAATCCGGCAGCACTGTGGGGGTAGGGGGCACAAAGGAGGGCCTGAGCAGCAGGGGGAATAATATGGTGTACAGGAGGGTGATCAGTGCAGCAAGAGGGCAATTACTGCAACACATTTCCTTTTTTGCTCTCTCTGCAGCCGTTGAAAGCAGACAGGAGGGAGAGAAGAAAATGCTAGAATGAACAATTGATATTGGTGTATATTGGGCTGTAGCCATGTATATGGAAAGTATACATATTATCTGAAATTGATAGGTATAGGATGGGGAGTTCTTGAACAAGCAGGCAATATAGCAAACATTACTGTTGAAAAGATGTTTTTTTATTTATATTTTTAATGAATTATGTTAGTAATAAAAGATATAGGAGGTTAATTCACTAAATGATTTTTCATGTGATATGAAGATCACATGACCCACCTTTCGAAAATATCACATGAAATAATAAAAGAGTCAATTCATCAAAGTGAAATATTGAATGTGAGGTACATACTGCACATTTGTTAAAAATGTGAGGTAAATAATGCAAAAAAAAAAAAAAAAAATAAGATAAGAACACACACATTCGTTATTTATCACCGATATTTTAGCAATGTACAAAATAACACTGAGGAAAACTCTACACTGGCCAGTAAGTTAAAAGTATACAATGTAGCTGTGTGGAAATGTTCTGCCCTGAGCTCAGGAATGAAAATAAATTGTAACATTTCACCAGATAAAGATTGTTCTGTTATGAAAGCACACTAGAATGTTTTCAATTTCATAATTCTGTGTGCATTTATTTACAAAACTATCTTCCACTGGTGTAGTGTTAGGGCTCTTTCACATGGTCCGCCTCCATAGGCGGATCCATGCTGCTCAGCGGGGATCAATCCGCGATCCCCGCTGAGCCGGCGGATGACAGCTCCGTCTCCGCTTGCAGTGCGGAGAGGGAGGTGTCACAGCCCCCGCTGCTCTCTATGGGGAATCGGATGAGAGCGGACCGCCTGTCCGCTCTCATCCGATCCCCAGGACGGATGGAAAATAGGGTTTCCATCCATCCGGATTTCACGGACAGGATCGGATGCGGATGGCAGCGGGTGTCAGCGGACATGTCACCGCTGACATCCACTGCTCCATAGGGCTGAATGGGGCATCCGATCAGATCCGCCTAAAAAACTGACAGGCGGATCTGATTGGACCACCCGTTTTAAAAGAGCCCTTAGCATGTAAAAAAAATGCAAAAGAAATGCCACAAATAATGCTAAATTTAAGTGATAAATATCGCAAACCAAGAAATATGTAGCATATTGGGTAAATCATGCATGTTTTTTAGTGACCTGATTACTTTTGAGATAAATACCACATTAGTTATTTTAACTCAAAAATGTATGTGGTATTTATCTCTTAGTGAATTGACCCCAATTAATGTGATCTGTATAGACAATGTTGGGTACCTTTAAAGTCCCATCATACTTTTTTCAGTGTGTTCTTCTCTATCATATTTGGGATTACTGGCTGCATTTGACTAATGAATACCTAGGCATTTATTTTAATGTCCTTTTGTCTACTCATTCCAAAGGTTATTGAAATGACATTAAACAAAGTAAGACTGGTTTACTAACGAAGTTTAATATTTTTACAAAACAAAATGTTCACATGACTGGATAACTGAAGCAAATATTCACTGATCTTTTTTTTTGGGGTGAAGATTCTTACCTTCCTTAGTAAATTAAATTTCAGTATCTAGTACAGTGTTTCTCAACCTTTTTTCAGTCAAGGCACCCTTTAAAATCCTGCACAATCTGTTTTAGAGGAACCCTATTCTAAAGTGTAAAAAAATAAACTAATAGTTTTACATAATCAAGCAACATCCACACATGTAGGACACCCAGTGTTAGAGGTGATTTATTCTTCCAAAGCAAATACACCTTTGCACACCGGTACTGACTAGTATTCCAGCGTTTCTCTTCTCCCTCATTTTTTCTCCCTCACTCAGCTAACAGACTCCAGTGCAACAGAAAGGGACAAACAAGGATGCTGTGAAGGCGCCCAACGTCCTCCTCATCCACTGATAGCGTCAAGGTTGTAATGGTGCACAACGAAAACCTGCGGCTTTGTGTAACTAAAAGGCAGGCTTCTTCAGTGCACCCCTGAAGAAACCTAAAGGCACCCTGGTTGAAAAAGGCTGATCTAGTAAGACATTTAGCTGATAAATTAAACACTGTGTATATCATTGTTCCCTTATTCCAAAAATCAACAAAATTATAGTAAAATAATACCTAATAAACCACTTACCTCACATTCAGGCAAATTAAAAAAATACTGAGAATCTTCACACATATCTGTAGAAAACAGTTGTAGTAAATAGCAGTACACAGTACCAACATAAACAAATAAGACAGGACAGTGGCCATAAAAATAAAAATAAAAAAAAAATATAGGGGGCAGAGATGATGACTACCCCCCTTAGCTATGACACATGACTATGGGATCCAGCATCATTCCTTTTCTTGCCACATGCTTGCTAGATAAAGTTCATTTGGTTAGGTTCGTAGATGGACTCTGCAACAGTTTGTATTTGTATTGTACGTACATTCTAAAACTTGCAAATAAAAATTATTGGAAAAGAAAAAATATAGGGCGAGTAAACTTAATGAGAACCCATCACTACTGGGCATCTACAGGAATCAAAATGCTTAGTGTAAACTAATAAAACAGATAAGCAAGGATTTACATTTCTCCCTTGTTTAGCTTTGCTTACTTTTTCCAATACTGTCACTTTAGCTAGAGGTCATGGACAAATGATTCAACTAACTCACGTACTTAAAACTACCAGACTTCTAAAGCCGACCATAAATGGATTGAAATTTGGCCAGTTCAGCAAAGACTGGTCAAACATTGATCCATGCATGGGCAGGATGGTTGTAGAGAAGTCAATCTACTGATTGATTTCTGCACAACCGCCTTGTAGAGAAAGTTGATGCGCACTGCAGTAACACACACATTAAAATGTGGGTTTTCGCGCATGTTACCACAGTGCATACATCTAAATCTAGCATCTAAATCTAGCATTATGGACTAATGTAAAAAAAAAAAAAAAAGTGTGTTGACAAGAAAATGGACCAATGTAATAAAAATGTGTTGACAAGAAAATTTTGCATTGCCCATAGCAAACAAGCAGCTTCCAACGGTCATTTCTGTTACCACAGAGTGAAAATGAAAAAGATTCTGGTTCAATGCTATTGACAAATAAAAAGGTCCTTATTAACACACTTTTCATACAAAAGCACCTGTTTTTGGAGTTCATGTGCTCTATCAGTCCTTGAGAAGCACAAAAAACATACTATGCTTATGTGTATTCCCCTACTCTGCATGTCCCCATAGGTAGCTCAGGCATGCAAAAAAAAAAAAAAAAACTAATGAAATCCTTGCCTGATTTTGTTTTTTACAGACATGAATTTCGGTCCTTTACAACTAGATGGTCAGGTGTATATGTAAAACAGTGATTGACAACTCATGAGCTTAAGGGGGCCTCAAATGTGGCCCCTGCCATCACCAAAGGGTCCCACATAATGTTCAATATATGTAAGATTTGAGAGACCAGTCAGAAACTGCAGACCTATTGAAGGAAATGAGGGTCAGAGAGTGTGGACATGCTACATATTTTGTTGGAGGTTTGCTGTAGAAGGCAACACGAAACTGGGAACAGGTTACATGAGACTGGCAGAGATCAATACCATTACCCTAATCAATGTTCCCACTACAGACTGCTGAGGTCCGAGGGCCACACATCATATACCAAAGGGCCACAGGTTGGGCATTAGGGATGTAAACTACATGATCTACAGTGCCAATAGGAGAAAAAAAATTGAGATGCTGGAATTCATAACCTTCCTCCCATCTCCAAAGAGTGAAGCCATGCCACACATGCCAAAGGCTACTTATTTTGGCTGCCCTGGTTGCTAGGAGAATTCATTTGCACATGAAGAACTGACCATATACATATTGATTTTTCTAACAGATTCCTCCATTAACGTTACACAGCACAGATGAAGAAATCGCCAACTGTGGATATTGTATTTTCACAGCCGGTCCCAATGCTACAGCAGCAAATATCAAGTCTCCTCCACTGGTAGACAGTGCTGCACTGTGGGCCAAACTGCGTAAATCTCAGGACTGGATGAACAGAAATACCAAATCCTTTGGCAGGTAAAACAGTTCCCATGTATGCATTTTATGAGGGTATTCAGCCATTTACCCAGAGTTCAGCTTTATTTAAATCGAGATGTATAAGAAACATACCAGCAAGGTATTCATGGGGCCCACAAAAAGAACCATCTCTGCTTGATGCCATTTGCAACCCATGGTGGCTTGAATCTTTGGTCCAGTTCCTAAAATGGTTAAATATATTATAATTTCATTGAAAAGGAGAAACACAGTAACTATATTAAGTAAAACGTTATCCTCATTTGGTTACAAGATCCAGGTTTATCACACGAAGGGTAGGTTCACACAGTATGTTCCTCTTTATGCGTGTTTTACATGTGTTATACATACATTACCATTGAACCCTATGTAATTCCGGTTTTGATGAAGGCATATCAAAAGGTGCGACAAGCAAGATTCTTTTTTAATGCACCATACCTAAAACACATCTAAAATGCACAGGCGTCAATTAAACCTTGGGACTGTTTTACTTGAAAGTGAAGTGCACCTGTGTTATGGTTAAACATCCAATATATCGAAGAAGTTCTGTCTTTTCCAAATGCCCCTGCATATGGTTATATGTTTTCATTTTACTTTCACAAATCTGGCACAAAGTGTCACAATGTACACCTCAATGTTCACATTGCTATGGTTTATTAATACCATCAATTGGTGCTCTTTTTTTTTTACATTAGTAGGTTTGATACTGGCAATTTATGTGCAATACACATCAATAGTTATAATATATCTTACATTCAGTTACAGTAAAACGGTCATGAAAGAAATCAGATACTGCAATTGCAAACTTTACCTCTGAAAATGCTAGATGCCCGGCTGCCATTCTAGCCCTCTTGCTTAGTACTTTGAATCACTGATAAATGAGCATATATCAGGATAAATATGCAGACCGGGACTTCTGAATTTACTCTGACCTTCCAGATCTGTACACTTGTCACAGCTCGGTGGTTCAGAAGGTATTGAGAGTAAAGTCAAATTACTGTACCTAGCCGTTTCAGAAGAAGGAGGTCAGTAGTGGAATCCCCCATATTTCTCTTGACAACTTTATGCCTTATATCCCTTTGTAGGAAAAACAGCTGTAAGCAGCATTTCTAAATACATTTTTTGTATAAACTGAATTTCTTTTCTACATCGTGGCCATGGCTATAAATCACATTTTTAAAAATATGTATATGAATGTAGCCAGGTGCTGGGCTACAGAAATGTGTAGAAGGAAACATTGTTTCCTTATTCGCTTCTCTCCTTTAAGCCCTCTGTCACACCAGTACGACTTTAGGCACAACATACGATTTACAAATCGTACCTGAAGTAGCAGCATATGTATGTCTATCAGTGGCGTAGCGTGGGGGGTGCAGGGGGGGGCGGCCGCACCGGGCGCAACATCTGGGGGGGGTGGCGCGTTCGCACTCGCAGCTCTCTGCTTCTGCCTGGCTCACTCACTCTCACTGCAGTGCTGGCTGTGCGAATCCGATCCGAGCCGCCGGAACGTGGAGGGGGGGGGAACAGGAGTGCGGAGAGCGAGGGACTATCTGGGGGAGGGACAGTGCAGCGGCCGCCCAGCGCAGCGCTGAGCGCGGGAGAGAACCACACCAAACCAGCCCAGGCAGCAGCAGAAGAAGCTGGCAGCGACGGCAGGCGACACAGGCCAGAGAGGAGAGAGCTAGTGGTGACAGACGCTGCAGGAGGAAAACCTAGGAGGTCCTGGAGGAGAAAACCTAGCCTGCTGTGATCGGGTCCGGGACAGCCGGTGAAAAAAAAGGTAGGAGTCACAGTGACAGGAGTCAGGACTGACTGGAGTAGTACTGGGCTCAGTGGGCTTGCTGTGTAGTTACATAGTTAGTGAGGTTGAAAAAAGACATCAGTCTATCCAGTTCAACCCATGATGTGTGTGTGTGTGTGTGTTTGCTTTTAACCGTACATTGTATACCCCTCTATGTTGTGGTCTCTAAGGTGTCCATCTAATATTTTTTTGAAACTATCAATGCTCCCTGCTGATACTACTGCTTGTGGAAGAGAATTCCACATCCTTACCGCTCTTACAGTGAAGAACCCCTTACGCACTTTAAGGTTGCTAGTAGTGACTAGACTGACTGACTGAGTGTGTGTGTGAGAAGAAGAACACTGAATAGTATGCAACTATATGTGGACAGTGGACATAAAAGGCACAGAAGAATGTATTTAAATGGAGCCATATGATTATGTAGCGCTACTCATAGAGGATCCTCAGAGAGGGGATCTATTTTATGGGGAACCTGGCCTGCTGTAAGGGGGGAGATCTAAATGGGGGATGACATGATCCCCCATATAGATCCCCCCTTACAGTAGGCCAGGGTGAGGTGAGGTCCCCCATATAGATCCCCCTTTACAGCAGGCCAGGGTGAGGTCACTCTGGGGTCCCCCATATAGATCCCCCCCTACAGCAGGCCAGGGTCCGGACCTCACCTCACCCTGGCCTGCTGTAAGGGGGGATCTATATGGGGGACCTCACCCTGGCCTGCTGTAAGGGGGGGATCTATATGGGGGACCAGGTCCCCCATATAGATCCCCCTTACAGCAGGCCAGGGTGAGGTGAGGTCCCCCATATAGATCCCCCCTTACAGCAGGCCAGGGTGAGGTCCCCCATATAGATCCCCCCTTACAGCAGGCCAGGGTGAGGTCCTCCATATAGATCCCCCCTTACAGCAGGCCAGGGTGAGGAGAGGTCCCGTCCCCCATATAGATCTCCCCCTTACAGCAGGCCAGGGTGAGGTGAGGTCCGGGGTCCCCCATATAGACGCCCCTCACCCTGGCCTACTGTAAAGGGGGTGATCTATATGGGGGATGGGACTTCACCTCACCTCACCCTGGCCTGCTGTAAGGGGGGATCTATATGGGGGACCTCACCCTTGCCTGCTGTAAGGGGGAATCTATATGGGGGACCTCACCCTGGCCTGCTGTAAGGGGGATCTATATGGGGGACCTCACCCTGGCCTGCTGTAAGGGGGAATCTATATGGGGGACCTCACCCTGGCCTGCTGTAAGAGGGGATCTATATGGGGGACCTCACCTCACCCTGGCCTGCTGTAAAGGAGGATCTATGGGGGACCTGCCCAGGCCTGCTCTAAAGGGGGTCTATAGGGACCCTGCTCTAAAGGGGATCTATGCCATAGATTCCCCCCTTTAGAGCAGGATCCCCATAGATCCCCTTTAGAGCAGGCCAGGGCCCCCATAGATCCCCTTTAGAGCAGGCCAGGATCCCCATAGATCCCCTTTTAGAGCAGGGTCCCCATAGATTCCCCACTTTAGAAACGTATCCCCATAGATTATATAGGGACCATTCCCTAAAGGGGGATCTATGGGGACCCTGCTCTAAAAGGTGATCTATGGGTACCCTGGCCTGCTCTAAAGGGGATCTATGGGGGCCCTGGCCTGCTATAAAGTGCTTAGGGGGTAAGGGTTTCTTTAACTAATCTAGTGGAAGAGACTCAAGTGCTAAAATCCCACAGGTTAGGGGGCGCAAATTACTTGCCTTGCCCCGGGTGCTGACAACCCACGCTACGCCACTGATGTCTATGGCAGTCTCTTAATAGATACAATTTGAAGTAGTACGATTTGAGAAGTAGTTCATGCATTACTTTTACAGGACTTCAGCACAATTTCACTGCCATAGACTATAATGCAAATCGTGCTGCAAATCGAGCCTGTGTCCTTATCAGCACTACTTAAAAGCGGTAGTATGCCGCTTTTTTTGACTTTTAACTACAGGTAAGCCTATAATAAGGCTTACCTGTAGGTACAATTAATATCTCCTAAACCTGCACGGTTTAGGAGATATTACCACTGCATGCAGCCGCTGACGAGTGTGGCGGACCTTCAGAGTTCCTTGCCGAAAATTGCCGGAAAATTACTCCCGCGCGCATACGCGGGAGTGACGTCACCCCGGCTCTGGCCACTCACAGCGCCGGAGCCGCCGAACCCGGAAGAAACGCCGAGGGAACACGTCCGCTCCCACAGCGGTGTCCGGGGGTCCGTGTCAGGGCTTCGTTCTAAGGTAAGTTTTTCATAATGAGCTAGTATGCGATGCATACTAGCTCATTATGCCTTTGTCTTGCAGGGTTTTTTTTTTTTTTTTTCATTACAGTATACTACCGCTATAAGCCTAAAAGAAGTGAAAGATCAACCCTTTGCTAGTTAAACTTTTGTATATAACATCACTGTTTCTCCCTGTGACATGTACAACCCCTCTCATAAAGTAGCACTAAAGTTGTATCAAATCGTTACAAATCTCACACAAGTAGTTTTAAAGTAGTGCTGAAGTAGTGACTAAAGTTGGGCTTTAAATCGCACTACTTTAAATCATACCCGGAGTGAACACAGTCTTCCTCCTCCAGCCAGCAGGGGGAGAGCTAAAGTCAAGCAAGCCCATAGACTTCATAACAGAGAGCTGGAAACATGGAAATTGTAGTCGGAGATGACAGCCATGTAATGCGTGATAGACATCTTGCACCACAGGCCCCAATAGACTCATTAGGAGGATGTGCATTAGGAGGAGCGAGAGAGGGGATTTTATTGAGCTGCAATGAAAAACACTCTTGGACATGCATACACACCTACCAGTGTACTCATCTGTCAGCAGGAGGCAAGACAGTGAGACTCGAGTCTGAAGCCAGAAACAGACACCAGAGGCAGGACAGCACCGCCCACATTGCTGCCTTTGCACCATTGCCTCAGGGTCCAGGGAAAACCGCAGCATTCATCCACTCTCCGCTTTATACTGCTAAACTACAGAGTCTTCAGGAAGAGACCAAGGGGGCCCCTTCTACCGCTTGTGTCTGTCTCAATCTCCTGCCAATTGATGAGAGGGCTGCCTACCAATCTGACACTGTTAGCAGAACTGATCCACTGAGAGCAGAATAACTAGCGCACCAGATTTATACTGCATCTACAGTCAGGTCCATAAATATTGGGACATCTACACAATTCTAATCTTTTTGGCTCTATAATGGATTTGAAATGAAACAAACAAGATGTGTCCTAACTGCAGACTTTCAGCTTTCATTTGAGGGTATGTCCATCCAAGTCAGGTGAAAGGTGTAGGGATTACAACAGTTTGTATATGTGCCTCCCACTTTTTAAGGGACCAAAAGGTAATGGGACAGATTAACAATCATAAATCAAGCTTTCACTTTTTAATACTTGGTTGCAAATCCTTTGCAGTCAATTACAGCCTGTAGTCTGGAATGCATAGACATCACCAGACGCTGGGTTTCATCCCTGGGGATGCTCTGCCTGGCCTCTACTGCAACTGACTTCAGTTCCTGCTTGTTCTTGGGGCATTTTCCCTTCAGTTTTGTCTTCAGCAAGTGAAATGCATGCTCAATCGGATTCAGGTCAGGTGATTGACATGGCCATTGCATAACATTCCACTTCTTTCCCTTAAAAAAAACTCCTTGGTTGCTTTCGCAGTATGCTTCCGGTCATTGTCCATCTGTACTGTGAAGCGCCGTCCAATGAGTTCTGAAGCATTTGGCTGAATACGAGCAGATAATATTGCCCGAAACACTTCAGAATTCATCCTGCTGCTTTTGTCAGCAGTCACATCATCAATAACTACAAGAGAACCAGTTCCATTGGCAGCCATACATGCCCACGCCATGACACTACCACCACCATGCTTTACTAATGAGGTGGTATGCTTTGGATCATAAGCAGTTCCTTTCCTTCTCCATACTCTTCTCTTCCCATCACTCTGTTACAAGTTGAACTTGGTCTCATCTGTCCATAGGATGTTGTTCCAGAACTGTGAAGGCTTTTTTAGATGTTGTTTGGCAAACTCTAATCTGGCCTTCCGGTTTGAGGCTCACCAATGGTTTACATCTTGTGGTGAACCCTCTGTATTCACTCTGGTGAAGTCTTCTCGTGATTGTTGACTTTGACACACATACACCTACCTCCTGGAGAGTGTTCTTAATCTGGCCAACTGTTGTGAAGGGTGTTTTCTTCACCAGGAAAATAATTCTTCGGTCATCCCCCACAGTTGTTTTCCATGGTCTTCCGGGTCTTTTGGTGTTGCTGAGCTCACCGGTGCTTTCTTTCTTTTTAAGGATGTTCCAAACAGTTGATTTGGCCACACCTAATGATTTTGCTATCTCTCGGATGGGTTTGTTTTGTTTTTTCAGCCCAATGATGGCTTGCTTCACTGATAGTGACAGCTCTTTGGATGCCATATTGAGAGTTGACCGCAACAGATTCCAAATGCAAATAGCACAATTGAAATGAACTCTAGACCTTTTATCTGCTCCTTGTAAATAGGATAATGAGGGAATAACACACACCTGGCCATGGAACAGCTGAGCAGCCAATTGTCCCATTACTTTTGGTTCCTTAAAAAGTGTGAGGCACATATACAAACTGTTGTAATTCCTACACCTTTCACCTGATTTGGATGTAAATACCCTCAAATTAAAGCTGAAAGTCTGCAGTTAAAGCACATCTTGTTTGTTTCATTTCAAATCCATTGTGGTGGTGTATAGAGCCAAAAAGATTAGAATTGTGTTGATGTACCAATATTTATGGACCTGACTGTATATAAGATCCATTTTGCACCTTTACCAGATCTGCACTGCACCTATACCGATTCCCTTCTGATACCATCTTGAAACCGCACTTATACCAACTCTGTGATGCGGTTACACTGACCTGTCACCCACTCTGGCCCACATCTACATAACCCTGTGCCAAAACAATACTGCACCTTACTACATCTCACATGCAGGTTTAGAACAACCCCTAGGTTTGCCCCTGCCAATCCCCTTCATTCTCTCTTACCCTTCTTACCATTATAGTAATACAGTATATCACAAAACTAAGTATACCCCTCACATTTTTGTAAATATTTTATTATATCTTTTCATATGACAACACCGAAGAAATTACACTTTGCTACAATGTAAAGTAGTGAGTGTACAGCTTGTATAACAGTTTAAATTTATTGTCCCCTCAAAATAACTCACACAGCCATTCAGGTCTAAACCTCTGGCAACAAAGAGTATAACCCTAAGTGAAAATGTCCAAATTGGGTCCAATTAGCCATTTTCCCTCCATGGTGTCATGTGACAAGTTCGTGTTAGAAGGTCGCAGGTGTGTTCGCAGGTGTGTTAAATTTGGTGTTATCGCTCTCACTCTCTCATACTGGTCACTGGAAGTTCAACATGTCCAATATATAGGGAGGAAGGATTTCCTATGCTTGAGCATCGGGGACTGAAGCCACCAGATCAGGGACTCCTTGGTCGCCTGGCTCAGCTGGATCTGAATGTCCAGGGAATTTGGATTTGAGTTCCATTTAAAAAAGGATCTCCTTCTGGAGGATCCTTGTGTGGAATTGAGTGAAGGGGACCGTCTCGAAGGACGTCTCCATCAGTCCCAGAACTCTCATGCAGGAAGAAACACCCTGGCTGAGGATGAGTTCAAAGTCAGGCCCAGGTAATCCAGTCTCATGGAAGGGACCAAAGACGACTTTTGAAGGCTCAGAATCCACCCGAACTCCTCCAGAGATCTCATGGCAATTGCCAGATTTGTTTCCAGCACCATAGGAGACTCCACACGGAGAAGCAGATCATCCAGGTAGCCCAGAACCGATATCCCCTGCTGCCGCAACCGGGCCAGGATCGGAGCCAGCACCTTTGTGAAGACCCAAAGAGAAGAGGCAAAACCAAAGGGCAATGCCACAAACTGATAGTGATCCTCTCCCACAGCAAAATGGGGAAACCGCTGGTGTCCTGCACAGATTGGGATGTGAAGGTAGGCATCTTTGATGTCTATGGAGGCCAGGAAACCCCCTGATGTAGGGAGGCCACAACCGTGCAAACCGATTCCATCTTGAACTTTTGAACTCGCACAAAGCAATTTAGTGCTTTCAGGTCCAGGATTGGACACGCCTTGCCTTCCTTCCTGGGAACCGTGAACAGGTTTGAATAAAAGCCCTGAAAACGTTCCACAGATGAACCTGAACTATTACCCCCTGTTGCACCAGGTCGTGAACTGCCCCAGAGACCGCCAGCAAGCGATCCGGGGACAGTCACGCATTGGAAGGGAAAAACCTTATCAGAGGGACTATTCGAAACTCGATCTTGTAACCGCACCGTATAACCTCTTGAACCCAATTGTCTGGTATCGGGGATAGCCACAGGTCTGGGAACCGGCAAACACTTCCCCCCACGTCAGATACAGGTGAGGGCGCACCTTCAAGCCAAGGAGGTCTTGTTCGCAGGTCTGGAGAAACTGGAATTTTGTTTGCCAGACCAGGGTCGCTTGGACCCACCCGAGGGAGTCTTGAAGGGCTTTGCCTTATCGACTGACCCTGAGGAACAAAAAGACTTCTTGTGTGCGGAGAAGGAGAGACCCCGTCTACTCTTCCGCCCTGTTAGACACTTAATGATGTCATCCAGAGTAGCTCCAAACAGGAAATCTCCTTGAAAGGGTAGATCAGTCAAGGCTTTCTTTGAAGTCTGATCCACAGACCAGCACTTTAGCCAAAGCATACGCCAGAAGACAACTGCCGAAACCAACAGTAGGCCCAATATGGGAGCAGTGTCCAGCGCGGCATCGCAAACAAATTGCAGCCCCTGCACAAGCTGGTCCTACAGCTCCTCGAAGGCAGAGGGAAATCATTTCCCCTCCAGGTCACGGCGTAGGAACTTAGCTCATGCAGTCAATGTTTGCGTGACAAGGGCAACCGTAAACACCAGTCTCAGTGCAGACCCCCCCCCCCCCCAGGGAGTACATATTGCGGGCCACAGCCTTCACCTTCCTATCCTCTTGATCCTTAAAGGATGGGGAATCCTCCACTGGGATAACGGTAGCCTTATTCAGTCTTGAGACCGGAGGGTCCACCCTAGGTGGTACAGTCCACTTCTTTATCAGGGACTCCTCAAAATGGTAGCATCTAGCAATCCGGTTAGGTACCCCAGGGGAACGCTTTGGGTGGTCCCATTATTTTTTGAGCATGTTGTCAAAATACGCGGGAAAGGGAAAAACCTGGATGGCTTGTAAGTGCCAAACGTAACGTGCCCCAGTCGCAGCCGCAGTTGCGTCCTCCAATTTCAGGGTCTCATACACAGAAACCACTAGTGTGTCCACCAGAGCCTTATCTTGCGCGGCAGTGGAGGTAGAAAGGTCATCCTCACTGTCAGAGGAGACAGGGTGTGAGGTAGTGGACCCGGCAGGGAGACTCCTGTCTGCCGTGGCTGAGTCAGACTCAGAACCTGAGGCATCAGATGAGGCAGGGGTAGGCGGAGGGTGTTTTTTAGCACCTCGCCCTTCAAAGACCACCTCCACCCGGGACAAAAATGCTTCCAGGACCGCTGAAATTGCATCGGTAGACAGCTGGGATCCAGAGGGCGCTGCTGCCTCCCCGAGGGGGTCAGGTGGGGACACATGATCTGTAAGGTCCATGTTGCACCAGGGGAACCCGTCAGTAAAAAGCTGAAAAGGTGAAAGAAAATGTAAAAAAAAAAAAAAAAAAGTCCCACTGCGCTGCAGCGCCCCTGAAGGTCAGGCAATCGCGCTGGAGACCCCCAGAAGAGAGGGAGAGAGAGACCCCCAGACTCACTGTACCGAGATGCAGCAGAAGGCCCAGAACATCTGCATGTGTTGGCAGCAAGCTCTATCCAAAAGGAAATGAGCTGAGAAACCTCCCAGGGTATAAGGAGGGGCTCCACCCACAGAAAAACGCCTCCAGGAACTCCCATTCAGAGTCCTATCAGAAAAACCACTGCAAAATGGCCGAGCTGAGTGTACAAAGATGGCCGACTGATCTCCTCAGCACATGAGGCTGCAAGAAAATGGCGGCCCCATGCGGCCTGCAGAGCAGCTGAGGACCCTTGTGGGGACCCCCCACAACAGGATCGATTGGCAGATGGGCCCTGGAGTTACAGAGAGATCCCCCCCCCTGCACGATCGTTCGTCTGATGCCGGCTGCGCACCCCCCACCCCCGCACCTGGCCTGGAACGCGGTCCCAGCCCCCAGGAGTAGGCCCAAATAGCCCCCAGCGTGAGGGGGGGCAGGTAGAAGAGGGGGTGCATGACAGGACAGAGGGAAACCCGAAATTGTGAGGGTCCAGCCATCCCAGGGAGGGGCCCGCGTCCACCCCAAAATCCGCCAGGGGAAGAGGGGGGAACATTTACTCATTACTGTATACTAGGAACACAGGCAGGCGCCATCTCCTGACAGGAAACCTCTCCGCCGAAGTGGGGGGGCTGTCAGACAAATAGGACAGCTGTGACTCGGGCCTAGACCCAGCCGTATGCGACCTGGCGAGATGTTTAACTCGCGGGGCCAGTCCCCGTTCAGTGGCTGACCCAGCGCGGACCTAAGGCCTGCGTGCGCTCGTTGGCCGGCTAGGGTGAACACTGGATCTAAACATCCAGCCCATCACCCGGATCCAGTATAGTTGCTTGTAGGAACTCACAAGAAAAATTTGGAGAAAAGCTAGCTAAAAAAAAAAAAAAAAAAATATTCTAGAAAAAAAACGTTTGCCAGGACCAGAGATCCCAGCAAGGAACTAGGTCCTTACTCCTGACTAGACATATTAAAACTGACATTCTATGCAGGAAGAGAGAGGGTATACCCCCTGGGACTGCCCATAGGCGTAGCCAGAATTTTTTTCTGCCTAGTGTCCTACTCCTGTAGGGGGCAGTATAACCCTACTGATATGCATCAGAGACTGCGTTAGTCAAAGAACGATAGAGAAAAGAATTGATGCTCTACATAAAGATGGCCTAGGCTATAAGAAGATTGCCAAGACCCTGAATCTGAGCTGCAGCACGGTGGCCAAGACCCTACAGCGGTTTAACAGGACAGGTTACACTCAGAACAGGCCTCGCTATGGTCGATCAAAGGAGTTGCGTGCACGTGCTCAACATCATATCCAGAGGTTGTTTTTGGGAAATAGACATACAGTTTGTGTGCTGCCAGCATTGCTGCAGAGGTTGAAGGGGTGGGGGGTCAGCCTGTCAGTGCTCAGACCATACACCGCACGAAATTGGTCTGCATGGCTGTCATCCCAGAAGGAAGCCTCTTCTAAAGATGATGCACAAGAAAGCCTGCAAACAGTTTGCTGAAGACAAGCAGACTAAGCACATGGATTACTGGAACCATGTCCTGTGGTCTGATGAGACCAAGATAAACTTATTTGGTTCAGATGGTGTCAAGCGTGTGTGACGGCAAACAGGTGAGGAGTACAGACAAGTGTGTCTTTCCTATAGTCAAGCATGGTGGTGGGAGTGTCATAGTATGGGGCTGCATTAGTGCTGCCAGCACTGGGGAGCTACAGTTCATGGAGGGAACCATGAATGCCAACATGTACTGACATACTGAAGCAGAGCATGATTCCCTCCCTTCAGAGACTGGGCCGCAGGGCAGTATTCCAACATATAGACCCCAAACACACCTCCAAGATGACCACTGCCTTACTAAAGAAGCTGAAGGTAAAGTTGATGGACTGACCAAGCACATCTCCAGAACTAAACTCTATTGAGCATCTGTGAGGGAACCTCAAATGGAAGGACTCCAGTGGCAACCTGTGAAGCTCTGGTGAACTCCATGCTCAAGAGGGTTAAGGCAGTGCTGGTAAATAATGGTGGGCACACAAAATATTGACACTTTGGGCCCAATTTGGACCTTTTCACCTAGGGGTGTACTCACTTTGCTGCCAGCGGTTTAGACATTAATGGCTGTGTGTTGAGTTATTTTGAGGGGACAGCAAATTTACACTGTTATAGAAGCTGTACACTCACTACTTTACATTTTAGCAAAGTGTCATTTCTTCAGTGTTGTCCAATGAAAAGATATAATAAAATATTTACAAAAATGTGAGATACTGTATACAATTATAGCATCAATGCACTCTGGTAGTGTTGAGCGAACACGGACTGTATTATTCGTGTTCGTACCGAATAATTGGATTTTTTGTACCCGAACACGGACACGGACACTTTACTGTATGTTCGGGTAAAAATCCGTGTTCGGTCGTTTTATTTCCGGGTTTTGCATGCTTTGGCGCTCTTTTCATGGCGGGCTTTCAACAGCCAATCAACAATCGTTTAACTGGTGTGCCTTAAGCCATCCCAGCCATGCCTGCAAATGTCTCAGTAGCTGTGATTGGCCGTCTGAAGCATGTGACCAAGTCTTTATAAGTTCCAGGCAGCCGCAGCGTCTTCATTCTGCTGCTTAGATCAGGGACAGAGCACACATCAACGTGCTGGCTGCTGATTAGGGAAAGACAGGCAGGAAAAAACCATTTGTGTCCGGATAGAATTGAGGGACAGGTCGGAGTGTTTAGGCAGGGCGAGTTGTAGGCATTTTAGGGATAGAGTCTGCTGAATTATAGGGTCAGTGTCTTCTACAAACTACAATCGATATTGCTGTGTGGGGGGTGGGGTCTGCACTCAATCCTGATCTACAATCTCTTCTCAATCCTGTTAGGGAGAGGCTGCTGCTGAATTTTAGGGTCAGAGTGTTCTACAAACTACAATCGATATTGCTGTGTGGGGTCTGCACTTAGTCCCGATCTACGATCTCTTCTCAATCCTGTTAGGGAGAGGCTGCTGCTGAATTTTAGGGAAACTGTGTTCTACAAACTACAATCGATATTGCTGTGTGGTGTGGGATAGGAGATAGGCAGGTGTCAGTGATCCACATCCATTTTTCTGTGTGTGAGCTGCAGTGAACACAATCTTTTTGGGCTGCAGTGAACACAATCTTTTTGGGGTGCAGTGAACAACGTCCTTTTTGGGGTGCAGTGAACAAAATCTTTTTGGGGTGCAGTGAACAAAATCCTTTTTGGGGTGCAGTGAACAACATCCTTTTTGGGGTGCAGTGAACACAATCTTTTTGGGGTGCAGTGAACAAAATCCTTTGTGGGGTGCAGTGAACACAATCTTTGTGGGGTGCAGTGAACACAATCTTTTTGGGGTGCAGTGAACAACATCCTTTTTGGGGTGCAGTGAACACAATCTTTGTGGGGTGCAGTGAACACAATCTTTTTGGGGTGCAGTGAACAAAATCCTTTTTGGGGTGCAGTGAACACAATCTTTGTGGGGTGCAGTGAACACAATCTTTTTGGGGTGGAGTGAACACAATCCTTTTTGGGGTGCAGTGAACAACATCCTTTTCGGGGTGCAGTGAACAACATCCTTTTTGGGGTGCAGTGAACACAATCTTTTTGGGGTGCAGTGAACAAAATCTTTGTGGGGTGCAGTGAACACAATCTTTTTGGGGTGCAGTGAACAAAATCCTTTTTGGGGTGCAGTGAACAACATCCTTTTTGGGGTGCAGTGAACAAAATCCTTTTTGGGGTGCAGTGAACACAATCTTTTTGGGGTGCAGTGAACAAAATCCTTTGTGGGGTGCAGTGAACACAATCTTTGTGGGGTACAGTGAACAGAATCTTTGTGGGGTGCAGTGAACACAATCTTTTTGGGGTGCAGTGAACAAAATCCTTTTTGGGGTGCAGTGAACACAATCTTTGTGGGGTGCAGTGAACACAATCTTCTTGGGGTGGAGTGAACAAAATCCTTTTTGGGGTGCAGTGAACATCCTTTTTGGGGTGCAGTGAACAAAATCCTTTTTGGGGTGCAGTGAACACAATCTTTTTGGGGTGCAGTGAACAAAATCCTTTGTGGGGTGCAGAGAACACAATCTTTGTGGGGTGCAGTGAACACAATCTTTTTGGGGTGCAGTGAACAAAATCCTTTTTGGGGTGCAGTGAACAACATCCTTTTTGGGGTGCAGTGAACACAATCTTTTTGGGGTGCAGTGAACAAAATCCTTTGTGGGGTGCAGTGAACACAATCTTTGTGGGGTACAGTGAACATAATCTTTGTGGGGTGCAGTGAACACAATCTTTGGGGGGTACAGTGAACACAATCTTTTTGGGGTGCAGTGAACAAAATCCTTTGTGGGGTGCAGTGAACACAATCTTTGGGGGGTACAGTGAACACAATCTTTTTGGGGTGCAGTGAACAAAATCCTTTGTGGGGTGCAGTGAACACAATCTTTGTGGGGTGCAGTGAACACAATCTTTTTGGGGTGCAGTGAACAACATCCTTTTTGGGGTGCAGTGAACACAATCTTTGGGGTGCAGTGAACAACATCCTTTTTGGAGTGCAGTGAACACAATCTTTTTGGGGTGCAGTGAACAAAATCCTTTGTGGGGTGCAGTGAACACAATCTTTGGGGGGTACAGTGAACACAATCTTTTTGGGGTGCAGTGAACAAAATCCTTTTAGGGTGCAGTGAACACAATCTTTGTGGGGTGCAGTGAACAAAATCCTTTTTGAGGTGCAGTGAACACAATCTTTGTGGAGTGCAGTGAACACAATCTTTGTGGTGTACAGTGAACACAATCTCATACTTCTGAAGATTTGAGGGTGCTGCCTGTTCCATACTCCTCCTCCTACTGCTCAACCATCCTTTTAGGGGTACAAACAATAGTAATTGGGGCCTAGTGTGGTGGTGTACGTGTGAGATACATACACTTTCCTTTTGATCACATTTTCTATTCCGCTATTCAATTAAAACCTTTGGGGATCAATTAAATTGCGTGATAGTCTGTGTCGGTACGTGTGAGATCCACCTTTCCAAGTTTTTGGGGTTCATCTCATACTTCTGAAGATTTGAGGGTGCTGCCTGTTCCATACTCCTCCTCCTACTGCTCAACCATCCTTTTAGGGGTACAAACAATAGTAATTGGGGCCTAGTGTGGTGGTGTACGTGTGAGATACATACACTTTCTTTTTGATCATATTTTCTATTCCGCTATTCAATTAAAACCTTTGGGGATCAATTAAATTGCGTGATAGTCTGTGTCGGTACGTGTGAGATCCACCTTTCCAAGTTTTTGGGGTTCATCTCATACTTCTGAAGATTTGAGGGTGCTGCCTGTTCCATACTCCTCCTCCTACTCCTCAACCATCCTTTTAGGGGTACAAACAATAGTAATTGGGGCCTAGTGTGGTGGTGTACGTGTGAGATACATACACTTTCTTTTTGATCATATTTTCTATTCCGCTATTCAATTAAAACCTTTGGGGATCAATTAAATTGCGTGATAGTCTGTGTCGGTACGTGTGAGATCCACCTTTCCAAGTTTTTGGGGTTCATCTCATACTTCTGAAGATTTGAGGGTGCTGCCTGTTCCATACTCCTCCTCCTACTCCTCAACCATCCTTTTAGGGGTACAAACAATAGTAATTGGGGCCTAGTGTGGTGGTGTACGTGTGAGATACATACACTTTCTTTTTGATCATATTTTCTATTCCGCTATTCAATTAAAACCTTTGGGGATCAATTAAATTGCGTGATAGTCTGTGTCGATACGTGTGAGATCCACCTTTCCAAGTTTTTGGGGTTCATCTCATACTTCTGGAGATTTGAGGGTGCTGCCTGTTCCATACTCCTCCTCCTACTGCTCAACCATCCTTTTAGGGGTACAAACAATAGTAATTGGGGCCTAGTGTGGTGGTGTACGTGTGAGATACATACACTTTCTTTTTGATCATATTTTCTATTCCGCGATTCAATTAAAACCTTTGGGGATCAATTAAATTGCGTGATAGTCTGTGTCGGTACGTGTGAGATCCACCTTTCCAAGTTTTTGGGGTTCATCTCATACTTCTGAAGATTTGAGGGTGCTGCCTGTTCCATACTCCTCCTCCTACTGCTCAACCATCCTTTTAGGGGTACAAACAATAGTAATTGGGGCCTAGTGTGGTGGTGTACGTGCGAGATACATACACTTTTTTTGATCATATTTCCTATTCCGCTATTCAATAAAAACCTTTGGGGATCAATTAAATTGCGTGATAGTCTGTGTCGGTACGTGTGAGATCCACCTTTCCAAGTTTTTGAGGTTCATCTCATACTTCTGAAGATTTGAGGGTGCTGTCTGTTCCATACTCCTCCTACTCCTCATCCATCCTTTTAGGGGTAGAAACAATAGTAATTGGGGCCTAGTGTGGTTTTGTACGTGCGAGATACATACACTTTTTTGGATCATATTTCCTATTCCGCTATTCAATAAAAACCTTTCTAGGGCAAGATCTTAAATTACAGAAATATGAGGAGACCGTCAAATAAGGGCCGTGGCCTGGGTCGTGGTGCTGCTGGTAGAGCTCCTGTTGCAAGGAGAGGACGTGGTCGATCTGTGCCAGCTACACGCACAAGTGAAACACCTTCCTCAAGTGTGAGTAGGCGACAGAACCTGCATCAGTATTTGGTAGGGCATCATACGCCCCTAGAAGTGATGAGACCAGAACAAGTGGAGGCGATAGTAGATTGGTTTGCTGCTGACAGTGCCTCCAGTTCCTTCACATTGTCTCCCACCCAGTCTACTGCAGAAAGGTCACAGTTGGCACCTGCAGCCGATGTTCAACCGTCTTCACCTCACCCCCTTGCAAATCAGGCAAGCAGTCTGAGCCCCAAGCCATACAGCAGTCTCCTTCTTTTTGATGACTCTGTCAGCAGGGTTTCCCAGGGCCATCCACCTAGCCCTGCCCAGGAAGTGGAAGAGATTGAGTGCAGCGATGCCCAACCACTTATTTCTCAAGATGAGTACATGCAAGGATCATCGCAGCACGTCTCCGATGATGACGAAACGCAGGTGCCAACTGCTGCGGCGTTCAGCATTGTGGAGACCGACAAGGAGGGCAGGGGTGAAGACTGGGTGGAAGATGATGTGGAGGACGATGAGGTCCTCGACCCCACATGGAATGAACGTCATGCAGGTGACCTGAGTAGTTTGGAGGAAGAGGCGGTGGTCGCACAGAGCCACCAGCACAGCAGAAGAGGGAGCAGGGTGCAGAAGCGGAGCGGCCGTGCCCTAGACACTACGCCCGCTACTGCCCAACGCAGCAAGGGAACGAGCGCACCAAAGTCAGCTCAAAAGGAGTTCTCTAGCGTGGAAGTTCTTTAGAAAATGTGCTGATGACAGGACACGAGTGGTTTGCACCCTGTGCAATCAGAGCTTGAAGCGAGGCATAAACCTTCTCAACCTGAGCACAACCTGCATGATCAGGCATCTAAGTGCAAAGCACGAGCTGCAGTGGAGTACACACCTTCAAAACCAAGAAACGTCTCTGGCTCATCCTGCTTCCTCTTCTGCTGCAGTCTCGGCCGCTCCAGCCACATCTGTAGTGATACCGGCACCTGCCACCCCACAAACAGACGATCTGTCAGCAACACCACCACCTGGGTCACCAACAACCATCTCCACAATGTCCCGTGGAAGCGTTCAGCTTTCCATCTCCCAAACACTTGAGAGGAAGAGGAAGTACCCCCCTACCCACCCGCGATCCCTGGCCCTGAATGCCAGCATTTCAAAATTATTGGCCTTTGAAATGCTGTCATTCCGTCTGGTGGAGACGCACAGTTTTAAAAACCTTATGTCGGTGGCTGTCCCACAGTACGTCGTGCCCAGCCGCCACTACTTTTCCAGGCAAGCCATCCCTTCCCTGCACAACCAAGTGGGGGAAAAAATCAGGTGTGCACTGCGCAACGCCATCTGTGCCAAGGTCCACCTAACTACCGATACGTGGACCAGTAAGCACGGTCAGGGGCGTTATATCTCCCTAACGGCACACTAAATGCAGTGGCGGATGGGCCTGAGGCGGATAGCAATTTGGCGCATGTCCTTCCACCACCGAGGATTGCAGGGCGCTTCAGTTTGCCTCCTGTTCCTAACTCCTCCTACTCCGCTTCCTCATCCTCTACCGCCTCCTCATCCGGACAGCGTAACACCTTCACCACCAACTTCAGCACGGCCAGGGGTAAACGACAGCAGGCAGTTTTACAACTTGCCTGTTTGGGGGACAAACCACACACCGCGCAGGAGTTGTGGAGGAGCATGGAACAGCAGACAAATGAGTGGTTGCTGCCAGCGAGCCTCAAGCCCGGCCTGGTGGTGTGCGATAATGGGAGAAATCTCATAGCAGCTCTGGGCCTAGCCGGTTTGACGCACATCCCTTGCCTGGCGCATGTGCTGAATTTGGTGGTGCAGAGGTTCCTTAAAAACTACCCCGATATGTCAGAGCTGCTGCAGAAAGTGCGGGCCGTTTGTGCGCACTTTCGGCGTTCTCACCCTGCTGCTGCTCGCCTGGCAGCGCTGCAGCGTAACTTCGGCCTTCCCGCTCACCGCCTCATATGTGACGTGCCCACAAGGTGGAACTCCACCTTGCACATGCTGGAAAGACTGTGCGAGCAGCAGCAGGCCATAGTGGAGTTTCAGCTGCAGCACGCACGCGTGAGTCGCTCTGCGGAACAGCACCACTTCACCACCAATAACTGGGCCTCCATGCGAGACCTGTGTGCCTTGTTGCGCTGTTTTGAGTACTCCACCAACATGGCCAGTGGCAATGACGCCGTTCTCAGCTTAACTATCCCACTTCTATGCCTCCTTGAAAAAACAATTTGGGCGATGATGGAAGAGGATGTGGCACAGGATGAGGAGGAGGAGGAGGATGAAGAGGTAACATTTCCAAGGCTTTCAGGGCAGTCATTCGCAAGGGGCTCCGAGGGTGGGTTCCTGCACACACAAACGCCAGGGACACAATTGTCCAGCAGGGGCACAGTTCTGGAGGATGAGGAGGAGGAGGAGGAGGAGGAGCTGGAGGAGGAGATGGAACCATGTTCACAGCAGGGTGGCACCCAGGCCAGCTCATGGCCATCACTGGTGCGTGGCTGGGGGGATACAGAGGACACGGACGATACACCTCCCACAGAGGACAGCCTTTCGTTGCCTCTGGGCAGCCTGGCACACATGAGCGATTACATGCTGCAGTGTCTCCACAACGACCGCCGAGTTGCCCACATTCTAACTTGTGCTGATTACTGGGTGGCCACGCTGCTGGATCCCCGTTACAAGGACAACGTACCGTCCTTAATTCACTCACTGGAGCGCGATCGCAAGATGCGCGAGTACAAGCGCACGCTGGTAGACGCCATGCTGCTGGCATTCCCATCTGACAGCGGGCCGCAGTGGAAGCACAAGGCAGAGGAGGAGGAGGAGGAGGTCGCCAACGCAACCAGGGCACCGCCAGCACCTCAGAAGGCAGGGTTAGCATGGCCGAAATGTGGAAAAGCTTTGTCAGCACGCCACAACAAACAGCAGCACCAGCAGCTCAGATGGAACGTCTTAGCAGGAGGCAGCATTTTACCAACATGGTGGAGCAGTATGTGTGCACACGCCTACATGTAGTGAATGAGGGGTCTGCCCCCTTCAACTTCTGGGTCTCCAAATTGGGCACATGGCCTGAGCTTGCCCTTTACGCCTTGGAGGTGCTGGCGTGCCCTGCAGCCAGTGTATTATCTGAACGGGTATTTAGCACGGCTGGGGGCGTTATAACAGACAAGCGCAGCCGCCTGTCCAGAGACAATGTGGACAAGCTCACGTTCATTAAAATGAACCAGGCATGGATCCCACGGGACTTTTCCGTACCTTGTGCAGAATAGCAATGGATACCGACCTTACCCACCCATTGTTCCATTTTTGCTCTTTCTCACTCTTTTGGGGTGTACCCTCATTTAAAATTTGTGAAAAGAAGCAGTGTTGGCTACCTCGTCCTCCTCCTCAGGGCCAGATTAACGTAGGGGCTATTGGAGCTGCAGCTCCAGGCCCCTACCTTTTATATAGGCCCCGGGTTGGCCATATTCACTGTTACCGCTCTTCTGTCACTTGTAAACACAGAAGTCTGGCTTCTATGCTCGCTTCCCCAGGCAGCACCCTCAGAACCTCCCCACACAGCGCGAAGGCCGGACAAGGAGGGACAGTTGCCGATGCATGGATGTGTTTATGGGCTTCAGAGACAGCATCCCATGTTGAATTAGGCATGCATGGCTGCACCCTTCCTCCTCTGGGTGCATGGCAAGGCACGGCCCTTAAGGCCCTTCAAAATCCTCAGCACCAAGCCCATGATGCTCTTAATCCGGCCCTGGTCCTCCTCCACCGCCGCTTCCACCTACACCACCCATAGGTGTGCGCAGCCTATTGCATTAAGGTGTGCACCCCAAAGTTGAAATACACATGCATGTGTTTGCCAGCAGGGAGAGTAATGTATCGGGGGCCTTGTACCTGTAGGCAAAGAGAAATAGAGCAGAGCAGGTCCGAGGGAGATCTTTCCCATCTCCTCACTGGCAATGCTATGTGCCCTAGGTGATTAGGGTGTGCCCAGGCACACCCGGCACACCCTGTGCGCATGCCTATGTCACCGCCACATCCACCACCACCTCAACCTCCCTCCTACTCCATATGGGCCTCGTCCTTCAGAGATGAAGAAGAACATTGTTTTATTTTTCTGTTTTTTTTGTTGTTTTAAGTTATTTCCCTATCCACATTTGTTTGCAGAGCACTTGCCATGCTCTTAATTACGTTTTGCTGCCATTTGCAGCACTCTAGCCCTTTCCTTTGGTGTTTTAGAGCCATTTTAGTGCCTTAAAGTTCGGGTCCCCATTGACTTCAATGGGGTTCGGTGTCCGGGAAAAGTTCGGTAAAAGTCCGGGACACGGACCTGGACTTTTTTTTAAAGTTCGGCCGAACCCGTCGAACACGGACATCTAGGTGTCCGCTCAACCCTACACTCTGGCAGTATAGTTCCTGCATTTGATAGATCAAGTTTCACTACTGCACTTCAGGTGGTTTTGTTACGCTTTATGCTGGTCTAGATGTTAAATGTCACCTTATGCCTAGCCCTTACTGTTAATCACTTTATATTCTAAACTGTGTCACCTACATTGTTGTTTTATTTTTTGATCACCTGGTTATTAACCTCATTAAGTGACAATATATTAAAGCGGTAGTATACCGCTTTTTGTGACTTTTAACTACAGGTAAGCCTATAAGAAGGCTTACCTGTAGGTACAATTAGTATCTCCTAAACCTGCACAGTTTAGGAGATATTTGCACTGCATGCAGCCGCTGACGCAAGGACCTTCAGAGTTTCCTTGCCGGGAAGTGCCGGAAAATGACTCCCGCGCGCATGGGAGTGACGTCATCGTGGCTCCGGCCACACTCAGCGCCGGAGCCGAACCCGGAAGAGACGCCGAGGGATCATGTCAGCTCCCACAGCGGTGTCCGGGGGTCCGTGCCGGGGGGCTTCGTTCTAAGGTAAGTATTTCATAATGAGCTTGTATGCGATGCATACTAGCTCATTATGCCTTTGTCGTGCAGGGTTTTTTTTTTTTTTTGTATACTACCGCTTTAAGTTTATCTCTGCTAATTGGTTCGGTGCCTGTTTCTTTATATAGTACTGCTATGGGGTACCAAGTATCCGTTTCAGTAATTTCTTGTTTTTGGGCATTTGTACACTCAACCTGGTGTGTGAGAGGGGCCGAGGTTCTTTAAAACAGTGTTTCTCAACTCCTGTCGTCAGGGTACACTAACAGGCCAGATTTTAAGTATTACCTTGGGGAGATGCAGACTAGAATACTACAATCACTGAGCAGCAAATGATATCAACTGTGATGTATTTCCGTTTTCTTGCAAACCTGGCCTGTTAGTGTGCCCTGAGGACCGGTGTTGAGAAACACTAGACAAAAAACAGTAGACCCATCCTATGCAGCGGCTCCTATGGGGGTAGCACTACTTGAAAATGTATTACGTTTCTCTTGTATTCCAATCAAAGAGAAACAGCCTGAAAGGCAATGTCCTCTTCTGTGTTTACTCTTCAATAGAACCATTTAACCATAACGTGTCTTTTGAGCAATTTATAATAAATTTGTTGTAAAGGCTAAAAGGTTTTTTATAGTCTAATGCATTCTGCATTCTCTGAATTAAGGTAAAAAAAACTTCCATGGTTAGCTCCTCCCAGCATCCCCCCAAATACTTTGGGCCAGATTTTGATCCAGCACAGTGCCTGTGAACAGCAGCGCTGCTCTCTATATCCTCAAAGAAGACCATTGACTCCTGCTGCTGTCAATCAAACCCTGTGAGGAGGTAGCTTGGGGGGGGGGGGGGGCAGGGCTGAGCAAAGCCAGGCTGTATGTGTCAATAGATGCACACAGACCAGCTCAGGATCAAGCCTGTACGAGTACACCCAGGGCAAGCCGCACTTGGAAAGGAGGAGGAGTTGCAAGCGCCAGCAGGGGACTTCAGAAGTAGAGGTTTGGTGCCGTTCTGTGCAAAACCATTGCACAGAGCAGGTTAATATAATATCCTTATTTTAAGAAAACAAAAAATAAACCTTCACAATCACTTCAACCAGTTCCCTACCGGCGCATAGTAATAAGACGCAGGCAGGAACACTCCGTCCCTTCAGGGGGGCGTCATATGACGTCCGCCCACTCTCGCTGCTACTGCGCGGCCCCCGGGGGCGCGCAGCGTGGCAAATAAGGGTTGAGGCATGTCGCTCGGACACAGCCCATCCCTGATCAGTGTAAATAGCCAATAAAATTTGGCTCTTTACCACCTGTCTGGCTGTGTCCAATCACAGCCAGTCACATAAGAGGTCTTTGTGCACACTGCTCGTGCGTGTCCCCGGGGGCAACCAGCTCGGCGATCGGGGACGAGGCTTGTCCCTCAGACAAAGCCCATCCCAGATCAGGGTAAAGAGCCAATTTAATTGGCTCTTTACCACGTGACCAGCTGTGTCCTATCACAGCCGGTCACAGAACGTAAACAAGCCAAGGTAACTAGCTGTTACTGGGCTCTCCTCCTCACACGCCGATCCTGTGAGGAGGAGATTGCAGTAACAGCTAGTTACCACTTACAGTGCACACCATACACACTGATTGCCCACCAATAAAGAGGACCTGTCACCAGCCCATCAGAGTACCTGTAACAAACCCTCAGAGTACCCGAGTACCTGTCACCAGCCCATCAGAGTACCCGAGTACTTGTCATCGGAGTACCCGCGTACCTGTCATCGGAGTATCGGAGTACCTGAGTACTTGTCACCAGCCCATCAGAGTACCTGAGTACCTGTCTTCAGGGTACCCGAGAACCTGTCAGAGTACCTGTCATCAGAATACCTGAGTACCTGTCTCCAGCCCTTCAGAGTACCTGAGTATCTATCTGCAGCCCATCAGAGTACCTGTCTCCAGCCCATCAGGGTAACTGAGTATCTATCTGCAGCCCAAAAGAGTACCCGAGTACCTGTCTCCAGCCCATCAGAGTACCAGAATACCTCTCTGCAGCCCATCATAGTACACGAGTACCTCTCTGTAGCCCATTAAGAGTGCCTGAGTACCTTTCTGCAGCCCAGAGTACTCGAGTACCTATCTGCAGACCATCAGAGTACCCGAGTACCCGTCTCCAGCCCAGAGTACCCGTCTCCAGCCCAGAGTACCCGAGTACCCGTCTCCAGCCCAGAGTACCCGAGTACCCGTCTCCAGCCCAGAGTACCCGAGTACCCGTCTCCAGCCCAGAGTACCCGAGTACCCGTCTCCAGCCCAGAGTACCCGTCTCCAGCCCAGAGTACCCGTCTCCAGCCCAGAGTACCCGAGTACCCGTCTCCAGCCCAGAGTACCCGAGTACCCGTCTCCAGCCCAGAGTACCCGAGTACCCGTCTCCAGCCCAGAGTACCCGAGTACCTGTCTCCAGCCCAGAGTACCTCCAGACCAGGGTGCCCGAGGAACCTATCTGCAGCCCATCAGAGTACCCAAGTACCTCTCTGCAGCCCATCAGAGTATCCAAGTACCTTTCTGAAGCCGATCAGTGTACCCAAGTACCTGTCTGCAGCCCATCAGAGTACCCGAGTACCTATCTGCAGCTCATCAGAGTACCTGAGCACCTATCTGCAGCCCATGCCTCATAGATTATGTGTTGGGGTATTTGCTTTCCAAAACAGGGTCATTTTGTGGGCGTTTCCATTGTCCTGGTGCTCCAAGGCCTTCAAAAGTGAGATAGGTTGTAATGAAATTAGATGTTTGATTTATGCTCCTAGAACACCTGACAGTGCTTCTTGCATGTTGGGTCTCTGTATGAGGCCAGGCTGTGTAAAAGTCTCACACATGTGGTATTGCCATACTCAGGAGGAGTAGCAGAATGTATTTTGTGAGAAATAACTTGACAATTTTGTGTAAAAAAAATAAAAAAAATGCATTTCTTCATTTTCCCAAGAATTGTGGCAAAAAATGACAACTTAAAAAATAAATACCCTGGAATGTCTACTTTCCAAAAAGGGGTCATTTGGTGGGTATTCGTACTGTCCTGACATTTCAGGGCCTCAAGAAATGAGATAGGTCATCAGTACATCAGGTATGATTAGGGGTGATCAATTTTCAATGATTGACACCATAGCTCATAGACTCTTAACTTTCACACAGACTAAATAATATCTACTAATTTGGGTTATTTTTACCAAAGATATGTAGCAGTATAAGATTTGGCCCAAATTTATGGGAAAAAAAAATTACTTATTTGCAAACTTTTATAATGGATACTAAAACGAAATGTTTTTTTTTTTTCTTAATTTTCGCTCTCTTTTTTACTTATATCGCCAGAAAAAAAAAAAAACCCAGTGGTGATTAAATACTACCAAGAAAGCTCTATTTGTGTGAAAAAAATGATAAAAAATTTGATTGGGTACAGCGTTGCATGACTGAGCAATTATCATTCAAAGTGTGACAGCGCTGAAAGCTGAAAATTGGTCTGGGCAGGATGGGGGTGAAACTGCCCTGTATTGAAGTGGTTAAACATTCCATTGTAAAAAACACATTTTTAAAAGACATTGTATAACACAGTTTAAAATGCATACATAATAAATTAAAACACGGCTGACACGAAACTATTGTCGCTTGCCTTTAAGTTTATTTAAACTGACCTTAATAAGGACTGAGATGGCTCCTCTTCTGATGGTTTATCACAGACCTAGATCAGTTAATAATATGGTCAATTCTTTAAGTAATCTGGGAAAATAGGCAATACTAATGAAGGGCAGGTTTTACACATGGCAGGTAATGGATGATTAAAGTTGTGCTCTCACCATAGTCTAGAAAAAAATTCCTCCTTAAAAAGACATTTTTTTTTTTTTTTTTTTTAATATAAAATGTACCTTTTCTAAAAAAAAAAAAAAAAAAATTGATTTTTGGAACCTGCAATAAAATCCTTTAGTTCTCTGCAGGGAATGTGTTTATAGAGTAAGCAACTTAAGCAAGCAGGTGAACAAAATGGCAATGGTGAAAGGGTAGCCATCTTATCTGTGGCATAGTTACATAGTTTGTGAGGTTGAAAAAAGACATCAGTCCATCCAGTTCAACCTATGATGTGTGTGTGTTTGCTGTTAACCGTACAGAAAAAAACAGCCACCACAATAGGAGGGATCGGTGTCCCCCAATGAAATACTGTAGAAAAGCAACTTACAAGTATTAAAAAAACAGTTTTAGTTACACCAATTAGCAGTATATCATGGCATGCTTGGATCACACTGCCATCTATAAGACCCTGCATCTAAACTGGCATCAGCTGAAGCTGTAAGATTCACGAGGTAAAATTTAGCAAGTGTGAGGCAATGCTAGCTGCAATGCATACCTGGGAAACAGATCCAGAAGCCTTAAGTCACAAGACTTGCTTACCAGGTAGAGTTGGGAAAGATGGGGAAAAGGGTTCTTGTCGCTTTGAAAAAAGAAATGAGCCTGTGAAATGCGATACTGGACTGGAGATCCCTTGTTTGGACCTTTTTAAATGACAATCAGGAAGTCCATCTCTTGTAAGGCTGTGGCAGTCAGATAATTCCTAAAATCCCTGATCCCAACTAAAAAATGAATAGCAGGTTTGCAGGTAGAACACTAAAAAAATGTGAAATGCCTTATCTATGGCAGGGTTTCTCACCCAGAGTTCCACAGAATCTTAGGATTCCGTGACAGGTCCCCAAACATTCTGCTGCTCGACACCACTGCTGTTAATTGATATACACCCACTAATCATTAGTTACTAGAACTTTAGGCAAAACTTTTTTTTTTGGTTTTAGCAAGAGAGGTTTATAACCCCTGTAAGATTTATTTTTGCCATCTTTGTCCCTTTGGGGAGATTTACCTTCACTTCCTGTCCCTGTAAATTAAGAGATTCTCTTGGGGACACCCAGGTCACCAGAACTAGTGTCCCTATTGGAATATATATGTATGTATTTGTAGATGGTAACTCTCCCTATGGGGCACAGACCGCAATAAAAACTAAGTGTATTAATCCCTCTCCCCTATCCAAAAAAAAAAAGTTTTGCTTTTAGCTATACTTTAAAGGTCAGCAGCACAGGATTAAGATGATAAGAAGAGAAACCACTGAACACCAATGCAGAGTGTATTTATTACAGAATTTTTTTTATGACGAAACACCAATGCTAATGTAAAGCTTGCAATAGGTGGTTTATTGATTGTTGGTTTCAGTGGGCTGAACGAAAAAACAAAAACAGATTCCTTCATCCACTTCCCTCCCCCTGGGATATTGTATTCCGACAGTGGGACCTGGCACCGTCAGAATACACTGATCAGTGGCTGTATTTGATTGGCTACATCTGCTGATCGACAAAAAAGTTTCCCAACTTGCTTGTTCGACAGAAGCCAATCTATTGGTCGGCTACTGTCAAGCAGGGACAGCCAGACATTGATCAAAATTTGACTTCTGAACGAACCAAATTTCAATCTGTCTATGACCAGCTTAATTCTGCCTAATCAAAGTGCACTCAGAGGCTAGATGATCTATCCGCACCAAAAGTGCGGTTTTGCAGCCATCTATCGCTGCCAGGATTGGTGCGGTGATGTCTTTCCCTATGGGACCCTCTTCCTGGTGGTCTTGCAAACCCTCTAGGACAGGAGGCCATACTGGGGTCCCCTTGGTGCACTCACCCGCACTCTTTGGCGACCTCTCCATGCCTGGTGCAGCTCCGTGAGAAGAGCGTGTGGCGGAGCTTGGGAGGATGGCAAAATGGCGCCGACTGTGCACACGCCTCGCAATGCCAGTGTCCTCGGGACCTTGGGAGTCGGCAGGCGGCTTTCTTTCCAGGCATATCTCCAGTAAGTAACCCAGTACAGGGAGACAAGCGGCCGCAAACTGAAACAGGTTATAGACCGGCAATAGATGCGGATTATTCTTAGATGATGAGGAGCTCCCAGCAAACACGTCCTACTCCATCTACATCCTATCCACTCCCCCGCTCCTTGCAAAACCTTGCAGCCAAAAGAAGCATCCGCAGATGCCAACACATCCACTTTATAAAACTTTGTGAAAGTGTGCACCGACCACCAGGTGACTGCCTTGCAAACCTGCGTCACTGACGCTTGATGACAGAAGGCCCAAGAGGCACTGTGAGTGCAGAGTGCGCCTTAACAGGGATAGGAGGAACCTGACCCTTGATGTAATAGACCTGATTCACGGTCTGTAAATCATCTGGAAATGGTCGCAGAGGAAGCGGACAACCATTTCCGAGGCCCACCCATGAGCACAAATAGTGAGTCTGACTTCCTGAAGGACTCCGTAGCTGCCAGGTACACCCTAATTGCCCGGACCACATCCAAGGCATGCAAGGCAATTTCCTTGGGATGTTTAGGCCTGGGACACAGGGAAGGCAACACAATGTCTTCATTCAAATGATATTTAGAGACAACCTTTGGGAGGAATGACGGACAAGGGCGAAGAACCACCTTATTTCCGTGAATCACCAGGTAAGGTGAACGACAGGATAGCGCTGCCAGTTCCCCGACACCCTACGTGCAGAGGTAATAGCCACCAAAAAAGCCACCTTCTGAGACAGTGTGAGCAAGGGAATCTCCAAAAGATTCTCAAAGGGAGGCTTCTGAAAGACCGAAAGCACCAAATTGAGGTCCCAAGGCGGCAACGGAGACCACACTGAAGGTACCAAACATCGTACACCTTGAAGAAAGGTACGCATCAGGGAGAGTGTGTCCAAGGGTCATTGGAAGAAGACCGTCAAAGCCGACACCTGGCTTTTAGGGGCAATTTCTATTCAACCCCCCATTGAAAAAAGGTCAAGATCCAAGCCACCAAGAAGGAGCGAGGATGAACCTCAAGAGATTGACACCACGCAATGTACGTCTTCCACGTATGATGTTAGATCTTCCTAGAAGTAGATTTCCTAGCTTTTAACAGTGTAGGAGTCACCAACTCCTCTGATAAACCTCTATCCTTCAGCACCTGGCTTTCAACAGCCAAGCCGTCAAAGCTAGCTACTATAAAACAAGATGGAAGATTGGTCCTTGGGACAGCAGATCCTCCCTGAGAGGAAGCTTCCAAGGAACATTGGCAACCAGCCACACCAGATTGGTATACCAAGCCCGGCGAGGCCAGTCTGGAGCCACTAAGATGACTGGAATCCCTTCTGCCTCGATCCTGCATAGAAGTTTTGGCATAAGCTTGAGAGGAGGAAAGGCGTAAACCAGAGGATACTGACTCCACTGGGCCATTAGTGTGTCCGTGGCATCCGCCAGAGGATCCCATGATTGAGCCACAAACCTCTGCACCTTTCTGTTGAGCCGAGACAACAAAAGATCCACCTCGGGGATGCCGCGCCATAGACACAATTGATGAAATAGCTCTGGATGAAGGGACCACTCCCCATGGTTCAACGACTGCCTACTGAGGTAATCCGCCTGCCAGTTTTCCACCCCTGGAATGTGTACGGCGGAGAGGGCTGGAACGAACCGTTCTTCCCACCTTAGAATGTCAGCTACCTCCAGAGCTGCCAGGACACTTCTTGTGCCCCCCTCGTGATTGACATAAGCCACGGCCGTGGCATTGTCCGATTGAATGCTCACTGGGCATCCCTGAAGACGATACCTTCAATGGTCCAGACACAGTCTGATCGCTCGGGGTTCCAAGACATTGATCGATAGACTGGACTCTCTGTGTCCAGATCCCCTGAGCAGAATGTTTGCTGAGGATGCCTCGCCAGCCGGACAGGCTGGCATCCATGGTGACCACTGTCCAAAACAAAGAGGAAGGATTTGCCCAGGCGAAGCCCTGGAGAACGAAGCCACCATATCAGGGACTCCTTCGTTCCCCGACTCAGCCGGATCTGAATGTCCAGAGACTGTGGAGTCTTGTCCCATTTGGCCAGAATCTCAGTTTGCAGGAACCTCGTATGGAACTGTGCAAACAAAACCGCCTGGAAGGTTGACACCATCAGGCCCAGCACCCGCAAGTCCGGAGGGATGACCATCTGCTGGACAGCAGGAGACGAATTGCAGCCTGCAATTTCTGGAGTTTGTCCAGAGGAAGGAGCACTCTAGCTAAGGCTGAGTCCAGAGTCAGATCCAGATAATCCAGCTTTGTGTATGGAACTAGAGCAGACTTCCGAAAATTCAGAATCCAGCCGAACTCACGCAGAGTTTATATGGTGATCTCCAGGTTTTCCACCAGAGTAGTAGGAAACTCCACTCACAGAAGGAGGTCGTCCAAGTAGCCCAGTACTGCGATACCCCATTGGCTTAAAGCTAGCACTTTTGTGAAGACCCGAGGAGCAGAGGCGAGACAAAAGGGTAACGCCACACAAACTGATAATGCTCCTCTCCCACGGCAAAGTGGAGGAATCGCTGGTGACCGGAACATATCAGAATGTGAACATAAGCATCCTTGATGTCGATAGAGGCAAGAAAATCCCCCTGATGCAGGGATGCCACCACCGTGCGAATGGACTCCATTCTGAATTTCTGCCCCCGCTCAAAGCAGTTTAGAGCCTTGAGGTCCAGGATTAGACGCACCTTGCCTTCCCTCCTAGGAACTGTAAACGGGTTTGAGTAAAAACCCTGAAAAATGTTCCGAAGTCAGAACCGGGACAATCACCCCTTGATGTAATAGGTCTTGTACCACCTCAAACAGACCCTGTAAGCGTTCCGGGGACAGGCGCAAGTTAGAAAGAAAGAGCCTTGCGGGTGTCAGATCCCTTCTTGGTAGAGGCCGAAATGCTGAGAGGGCTTCCCTTGCAGCTCGGTGCGAATCACCCCTGGAAGTGGGACAGGAGGTGACGCGTCCCAAGGAGCACTGGATGCTTGTGGAGTGCAGGTAGAGGTTCACAAGGGTATCCGGAACAACTCTCAGGAACTCCAGGGAATCAAGCAATGTGCAGGTAAAAGCCAGGCCGAGGGTCATACACAGGTATCAGTCCAAACAGGCGCCAAGACAAGGGGATTTGAGCAGAAGCAAGTCCGTTGAGCAAGCCGGGATCGGTACACTAGAAGTCAGGCAGAGGGCAAAAGAGCAGGGATGGTCACACAAGCCGAGGGTCAAACACTGGAGCAGGATCGGATGGTCAGATAAAGCCGAGGGTCAAAGCCAGGAGAGTGAGCAGACAGACAGGTCAGGAACAAGCCGGGTCAAACTGTAATCCAGGAAGTAACAATGCACAGGAAACAGGAAGAGCTGAAGACAATCCAGCAATCAGATGGGCTGAGCAGAGTCCTTTTATAGGCCAGTGAATTAGTCTATGGCCTGAGTCCATTGCAGCCATGGGAAGTACTGGCAAAGTTGCCAGTTGCAGCACAGCCATTTCACTTACAATGAGTCTATGGCCTGAGTCCATTGCGGCCATTGGAAGTACTGGCGGAGTTGCCAGTTGCAGCATGGCCGTTTCTCTGACAGCGGGGGAACAAGAGAGAAACTTATCTTGTAGCCGAACCGAATGACTTCATGGATCCACTTGTCTTGTACCAGGGAAGTCCACAGGTCCGGAAACCAGGCTTCGAGCCCTTGTCAGTCGACCCTGGAGGGATGGAAAACGTCCTATGAGCCGAGAAGGAGAGCCCCCACATCTACGATGAGGTTCCTTGCTCTTTGTAGCCTACGGAAGAAAAGTACTCTCCCCCCCCCCCCTTGAGAACTTTAATAATGTCATCCGGGGTAACTCCAGTCAGGTGATCTCCTTGAAAAGGTAGATCAGTGAAGGACGTTTTAGAAATCTGGCCCACAGGCCAGCATTTGAGCCAGAAGACACTGATCGATCACTGCCGAAATGGAGAGCCGAGCCACTCGGGGAGCCGCATCCAAAGAGGCATCACAGATAAACTGCAGCCCCTGGACCAGCTGGTCTGCCAGCTCAGCAAAAGCAGGGGGAGCTGTTCTCCCTCCAGGTCACAGCATAAAAGCTTAGCCCACTCAGTCAGAGTTTGCGATACCAGGGCAATGGTGAATACCGGCCTCAGGGCCGAACCAGCCAGAGTGTACATATTGCGGGCCACAGCCTCCACCTTCCTGTCAGCCAGATCCTTAAAGGCCGGAACTCTTCAACCGGAATCATGGTTGCGTTGTTCATCCTGGAAACCAGAGGGTCCATAACCGGTGGAAAAGTCCACTTCTTAATAAGGGACTCCTCATAGGGGTAAGGCCTAGAAAATCACTTAGGGACCCCAAGGGGACGCTTTGGTCGTCCCCACTCTTTAGCGACAATTTTGTCATAATAGGCAGGGAAAGGAAACATCTTTGCCACTCTGGATGGCTTGTGAGTGCCAAAGGGAACCTGCGCCTCCGTCGCAGCTAGAGCTGCGTCCTCTAGCTTCAAGGTCTCACACATAGATACAATCAGTGCGTCCACCAGTGCCTTTTCATACATTGTTGCAGATGTGGAGGAATCATCCTCACTATCAGAGGATTCCGGGTGCGTGGTTGCAGACCCAGCAGGGTGACCCACGTCCGCAGCGGCCAAATCAGATTGAGGATGGCACAGGGCTGAGGTCTGCGCGCGCTCACTGGCCAGATTGGGCTGTCTATTGGATCTAGATTATCCAGCCTGTCCCCCAGTCCAGCAGTTGATTGTAAATCTCACAGGATAAATCTCACAGGAAAAAATCAAGGAAAAAAAATTTCTATCTAAAAAGAAAAGCAAGGCACTAGGTTCTTACTCCTGACTAGGCAGAAAAAAAACTGAGTACCTATAGCAGGGAGAGGGAGTATACCCCCTGGGACTGCGCATAGGCGTAGCCAGATTCTGCCTAGTGTCCTACTCCTGTAGTGAGCAGTATAACCCAATGGTTTTGAAGATCAGGAGCTGGTGTCCACCAATGAACAAAAGAGAAACACATTTTTTAAAATATTTAGATGGGAGTACTTTTGGGAGGACTTTATATTTGTGAATTTCTGAAGACATACCTGCCCTGCTAATGCTTTTTCCATTTGTGTCCCATTTACTAATTTGTTCAAAGGCTCTATAACTGGAGACAATTGGCCTAAAATTGCAAAATAAGCATTAGAAAAAGGGAAACACTACCATAAAAATGCGTTTTTACAATAGAAAGCAAGTTATACAGTATATACTTTTTTCACTTATACACATATACTTTAGGTTACATGCACACAACCACTGTGGCCCATTAGCATCAAAGCCCTGCATTTATGGGCTCCAAAGAAGCATCCAACCCTGCTGCCCGTAGTCTTGCAAAAGCTATTATGTTACATACAGTATGCATTGTTTTTTGTTTGCCTTTAAAATATTTTGTCCTTACCTCACTCCCTGCCTAGGGGATGCTCTTTGTAGTTAGTCCCACCCTTCTTCTTTATGCTTTAGCCTCCATTCAACAAATACAGTATCTCACAAAAGTGAATATACAACTCACATTTTTGTAAATATTTTATTATATCTTTTCATGTGAAAACACTGAAAAAAATGACACTTTGCTACATTGTAAAGTAGTGAGTGTACAGCTTGCATAACAGTGTAAATTTGCTGTCCCCTCAAAATAACTCAACACACAGCCATTAATGTCTAAACTGCTGGCAACAAAAGTGAGTACATCCCTAAGTCAAAATGTCCAAATTGGGCCCAATTAGCCATTTTCCCTCCCCGATGTCATGTGACTTGTTAATGTTACAAGGTCTCAGGTGTGAATAGGGAGCAGGTGTGTTAAATTTGGTGTTATCACTCTCACTCTCTCATACTGGTCACTGAAAGCTCAACATGGTACCTCATGGCAAAGAACTCTCTGAGTATCTGGAAAAAAAAAAAAGAATCGTTAATCCATATAAAGATGGCCTAGGCTATAAGAAGATTGCCAAGACCTTTAAACTGCGCTGCAGCATGGTGCCAAGACCATACAGAGGTTTAACAGGACAGGTTCCACTCAGAACAGGCCTCGCCATGGTCGACCAAAGAAGTTGAGTGCACGTGCTCAGCGTCATATCCAGAGGTTGTCTTTGGGAAATAGATGTATGAGTGCTGCCAGCATTGCCGCAGAGGTTGAAGGGGTGGGGGATCAGCCTGTCAGTGCTCAGACCATACACCACACACTGCATCAAATTGGACTGCATGGCTGTCATCTCAGAAGGAACCCTCTTCTAAAAATGATGCACAAGAAAGCCGGCAAACAGTTTACTGAAAACAAGCAGACTAAGGACATGGATTACTGGAACCATGTCCTGTGGTCTGATGAGACCAAGATAAACCTATTTGGTTCAGATGGTGTCTAGGGTGTGTGGCAACAACCAGGTGAGGAGTACAAAGACAAGTGTGTCTTGCCTACAGTCAAGCATGGTGGTGGGAGTGTCATGGTCTGGGGCTGCATGAGTGCTGCCAGCACTGGGGAGCTACAGTTCATTGAGGGAACCATGAATGCCAACATGTACTGTGACATACTGAAGCAGAGCATGATCCCCTCTCCAAGACTGGGCCGCAGGGCAGTATTCCAACATGATAACAACCCCAAACACACCTCCAAGATGACCACTGCCTTGCTAAAGAAGTTGAGGGTAAAGGTGATGGACTGGCAGACCTAAACCCTATTAAGCATCTGTGGGGCACCCTCAAAACGGAAGGTGGAGAAGCACAAAGTCTCTAACATCCACCAGCTCTGTGATGTCATCATGGAGGAGCGGAAGAGGACTCCAGCGGCAACTTGTGAAGCTCTGGTGAACTCCATACCCAAGAGGGTTAAGGGAGTGCTGGAAAATAATGGTGGCCAAACAAAAGATTGACACTTTGGGCCCAATTTGGACATTTTCACTTAGGCGTGTACTCACTTTTGTTGCCCAAAGTTTAGACATTAATGGCTGTGTGTTGAGTTATTTTGAGGGGACAGCAAATTTACACTGTTATACAAGCTGTACACTCACTACTTTACATTGTAGCAAAGTGTCATTTCTTCAGTGTTGTCACATGAAAAGATATAATAAAATATTTACAAAAATGTGAGGGGTGTACTCACTTTTGAGAGATACTGTATACTGCATTCTACTGGAGCTAGACACACTATGATTTTTTAACTTATTATTTTTTGGTTCATCAGTTACGATCTGCACAGGTTTTTGGATTTAAAAGCTTTCTGCAATCTGGAGAATCAGGGCCATATTTCCCATTAGGGATTGTAGGCATGTGCCTACAGGCACCATTCATGGGGGGCGCCCATTTGGAGAGAGAGAGGACCTGAGGCACTGAAGCGTAGCTCTCACTGCCGGCAGACTGACTCCTGTCAATGCCTGCCCAATGTCACTCTCTGGGGCCGCCTGCTGTCACCCCCCCCCACCCTCCACACTTCTGTCACTTCTGTAATTTTATAAAAGCCACAGCGCAGGCTGCGATAACTGCTGGAGGGAGGATATTGCTCTTCCTTCCCTCCAGCTGAGGTACTGCATCTCCTCCCCCCACCTCCTCTGGCAGTTTCAGGCTCTGGTGTAGGCTGCTTTTTATGTGAGCCGAATGGGGATGCAGCAAGCTTTGGAGTTCCCGCCCACCTGCCCAACTGCCTGACCCACCAGCCTTGCCTGCCCGCCCACCCACCTGAAGAGGAGATGTGATCTGACCAGGAGTATGCTCTGAGGTAAGCTTGGTGCATTTGAGCTCGATGCTCCTACTCCCTGTCCAATGCCAGAGCACAGAATGTAGGGGAGTGGAAATGGAAAAGGCGGGAATTGAGGAAGGAGTTAACATTAATGTGACCACTAATGCAGGTGGGGAATGGGGGGGGGGGGGTCAGTGGCAGTGAACATTAACCCCCCTATCCCCCACCTGCATTGGTCTTCATAGCAGTGAATGTTAACCACCCCCCCCCTACATCCACCACCTTACATTGGTCCTCATGACAGAGACATTTTAACCCAACACCCCCTTCTGCATTTGTGGTAACTTCATTGAAAGTTAACCCCCCTCCCACCCACATTGGTAGTTATTGAAGGGGTTAATTTCAATGTCACTGGCCGCCAATGAGGGGAAGGGGGGGTTAATAAGGGCACCAACGCTGGGGGTCAATAATGCATCCACTGACACCAATGCTGGCGATTATTTATGTGTCCACCGACACCAATGTTTGGGGTAAATAATGCCTCCACTCACATCAATGCTGGGGATTATTAATGCGCCTACTGACACCAATTCTGGGGGTTTTTAATGAGTCCACTGACACCAATGTTTACAGGTTAATAATGCATCCACTGACACCAATGCTGGGAGTTATTAATGCGTCCACTGACCCCAACGCTGGCTTTTAATACGTCCTCAGACATCAATGTTGGGTTTTATTAATGGGTTATCAGACATCAATGCTGGGGGTTATTAATGCATCTGCAGTGTTCCCCTTTACAAGAAAGTCCGCAGAATTCCCCTTCACACATATAAATATATTTTATCAAGGAAAAAAAAAAAGGCGATCTTAACGAGGGGGGTGGGATGTAAATTCGGTCCTGTGCAAAATGTCATTACATCTGCAGGATGTCAATGGATCGAGTGACTTTCTGCTAATTCTGCTCAAGAGTAAGTTACAGCTATCTTGCCACAACTGGATAAGTTATAGAGATCACACTTGCAGTGCTTAGTTTGTCAGTAAAAGCAAAAAAAGGAAGAGACCACTGTGGTACTCAGCAGAAGTGGCCCAAATCATTAAAAATAAAAGGCTAGCATTTTGTAATTATAAAAAAACCCAGAGCAATGAAGATAAGGAAATCTACAAGATTAGGCAGAAAGAGGCCAAGCAAGTTATAAGAACTTCTAAAGCGCAGGCAGAAGAAAAACTAGCTCAGTCTATGAAAAAGGGGGATAAGACATTCTTCAGATATATAAATGAAAAAAAGGAAATTAAAACAAGGAATAACTAAATTAAAAACAAAGGACGGAAGGTATGTAGAAGAGCATAAAGGGCTAGCCGACTGCCTTAATGAATACTTCTGTTCAGTTTTTACAGAAGAAAAAGAAGGAGAAGGACCTCCACTTGAAAGGATGACTAATGAATCGTTTGATGCATGTGTCTTTACAGAGGAAGACGTTCTAAGATTGCTGTCTAAAGTGAAGACACATAAGTCACAGGGTCCTGATGAGATACACCCAAAATTATTAAAAGAGCTTAGTGATGAGCTGGCAAAACCATTAACAGATTTATTTAACCAATCATTAGTAACAGGAGTCGTCCCGAAGATTGGAAATTGGCAAATGTCGTGCCCATTCACAAGAAAGGTAGTAGGGAGGAATCGAGCAACTATAGACCAGTGAGTCTGACATCAATAGTAGGCAAATTAATGGAAACCCTATTAAAGGATAGGATTGTGGAACATCTTAAATCCCATGGATTGCAAGATGAAAAACAACATGGGTTTACTTCAGGGAGATCATGTCAAACAAATCTTATACATTTTTTTGACTGGGTGACTAATATAATAGACGGTGGAGGTGCAGTAGACATTGCATATCTAGATTTTAGTAAGGCTTTTGACACAGTCCCACATAGAAGACTTATCAATAAACTGCAGTCATTGAGCATGGACTCCCATATTGTTGAGTGGATTAGGCAGTGGCCGAGTGACAGACAACAGAGGGTTGTAGTCAATGGAGAACATTCAGAACAAGGTCATGTTACCAGTGGGGTACCTCAGGGATCTGTACTGGGACCAATTTTTTTTAATATCTTCATAAGTAATATTGCAAAAGGCCTCAATGGTAAGGTTTGTCTTTTTGCTGATGACACAAAGATATGTAACAGGGTTGATGTTCCTGGAGGGAAACGCCAAATGGAAAAGGATTTAGGAAAACTAGAAGAATGGTCAGAACTCTGGCAACTGAAATTTAATGTGGATAAGTGCAAGATAATGCACCTGGGGCGTAAAAACCCAAGGGCAGAATATAGAATATTTGACACAGTCCTGACCTCAGTATCTGAGGAAAGGGATTTAGGAGTAATTATTTCAGAAGACTTAAAGGTGGGAAGACAATGTAATAGTGCAGCACGAAATGCCGGCAGAATGCTTGGATGTATAGGGAGAGGTATAAGCAGTAGAAAGAGAAGTGCTTATGCCGCTGTACAGAACACTGGTGAGACCTCACTTGGAGTATTGTGCGCAGTACTGGAGGCCATATCTCCAGAAGGATATAGATACTCTAGAGAGAGTTCAGAGAAGAGCTACTAAACTAGTACATGGATTGCAGGAAAAAAACTTACCAGGAAAGGTTAAAGGACCTTAACATGTATAGCTTGGAAGAAAGAAGAGACAGAGGGGATATGATAGAAACTTTTAAATACATAAAAAGGGAATCAACTCGGTAAAGGAGGAGAGCATATTTAAAAGAAGAAAAACTACCACAAGAGGACACAGTTTTAAATTAAGAGGGGCAAAGGTTTAAAAGTAATATGAGGAAGTATTACTTTACTGAGAGAGTAGTGGATGCATGGAATAACCTTCCTGCAGAAGTGGTAGCTGCAAATACAGTGAAGGAGTTTAAGCATGCATGGGATAGGCATAAGGCTATCCTTTATATAAGATAGGGCCAGGGACTATTCATAGGATTCAGATATATTGGGCAGACTAGATGGGCCAAATGGTTCTTATCTGCCGACACATTCTATGTTTCTATGTTTGGAGAGGCAGAACAGCTATGCCAGACTGAAATACTCAAAATACTCAGTAGTACAATACTACAGTAAATGGTCAGCTTTAGGCAGAAATTTTACTATAATATTGAGCACAAGTTTCCTTTAACTCACAAAATATCACATAATACAAAATCCTGACTGTCTACAAGGAACACATTTCTACTTACCAGCACCTCCTTGTAATATGCTCCCTGATCCTTGCAAGAAGTTTGTTTTATTCAACCACAGCTTGCAACAATCATGCTACAATTGGGCTATGTAGGACTTTCCAAAGGGCATCAGGAATACCCATTTTATAGAGGGATTGTCCAGCCGAGTGGGACATTTCTGCATTAATAGGCACTAAGTGATCCCTCTATCTGTCAAGGTGGAAAAAAATGCTATGGTCGGTCCAGTTTGCAAAGTAATACATTTAAACATGTGCTGATCAGTCTCATAGACTATATTTCTTAGTAATACATCTGACCCCCTATGTACAGCCTAAAAGTACAATTAAAAAAGCACCAATTTACAATATCTACAACAGCTATTCCCACTTTAGATGGTGTAATGTAATACATTTTTCTTACCATTATATCTGTTCGTAAGAAGTACAGAGGGTAGTGAAGAGGGAGAAGTGTTCCTGATAACAAGTAACCTTCAAAAAAAAAAAAAAACATACCTCATTTAAGGTTTTTAAATGAATGTGCAATACCTGTTTTGTTCTAGACACAATACATCAAAAGAACACAGTACTAGAAACGCCTGTTGTTCCTATGTGCTGATAAGAAAAAATATTTCTGAGATCACCAAGGTTGATTTCACACCTATGCTTTGAGATATCATGCTGTAAAAACTGGATTTTTGTAAGAACCTGCCGTAAAATCCTTTTCTCTGAAGTCCATTGACAGACATAACAGCAATGCTTCTTTATCCTTGGGTTATGCGCCATCTACGAAAGTGGACTAGGCAGTAAAAAAAAAAAATTCACTGACACGCCTATAGGGGCTGTCCTTCTCTGCATAACCCCCACACACTGTGCTCTCAAATCAGTTTTGTAGCAAGCAGTGAAAAGAAGACACAAACCATCCCCATAATAGAGGGGCGGTGCTGTGTCTGGCAATGGACTTCGGAGAAAAGGATTCTACGGTAAGTTCTTACAAAAATCCAGTTTCCTCTATCGTCCATTGACAGATGCAGCAGCAATGCTTCTTTACCCTTGGGACATCCCAAAGCAGTAAAAGGCATGAGGGAAGGGAAGAACGCAAACAAAAAAAAGGTAACATATTTCCAAGGCTAAAAACATAGCCAACTGGGTAAAAAAGCTCAACCAGTAACAACAGGAGCTTACCAACGAACAAAGTTTGACCCCTAAAAGAGAAAAAAAAAAAAAAACAGTCTCTTTACACAGCAGCCTGAAAAACCTTGCGGCTAAAAGAAGCATCAGAAGATGCCAATAAATCAATCAATCTTGTAGAATTTTGTAAAAGTATGCATGGAGGACCAAGTCGCCGCCTTACACACTTGAGCAACAGATGCCTGGTGACGAAAGGCCCAAGAGGCACTTAGCGCTCTAGTAGAATGCCCTCTCACAGTCATAGGAGGAATCTGACCCTTCAATGAATAAGCCTGAACAACAGTCTGCCTAATCCATCTGTATATGGTCGCAGGAGACGCAGCCAAACCCTTACAAGATCCCTCAGTAAGGACAAAAAGAGAATCTGATCTCCTAAATAGCTCCGTGGCCAACAGGTAAACCCTGATCGCCCGAACCACATCCGGAGAATGCAAGGCAATTTCCTTAGAATGCTTAGGCTTAGGACAGAGTGAAGGCAAAACAATGTATTCATTTAAATGGAAATCAGACACCACCTTAGGAAGAGAGGACTGATTAGGTCAGAGAACCACTTTATCTCTATGAATGACCAAGTAAGGCGAACGACAGGAAAGCGCGGTCAATTCAGACACTCTGTGGGCAGAAGAAATAGCCACCAGAAAGGCAACCTTCTGAGAGAAGGCAGAGATGTCCCTAGTATTCTCAAAAGGAGGCTGTGACAGGAGTCACTTTTGGTGGAGGGCTCGTGGAACCCAGACTACTTTAGAGGTCGGGAAACTCCTTGTCAAGTTTCCCCTGCCCCTCTTATGTGTAAGTCACCCTGTGTCCATTAGGGGCACAGGGTGACCAAGAACCCCAGTCGGGTCTGCACTAATCAGACTCCCTGTAAAACCACACCAGACTCAGCATTTCGTGTTACCCCGGTTATCCAGGATTCTATATGTGTGGTTTGTGTGGAAAGAATTAAGGGCCTCTTTCACTTGGGACAATAATATTTCTGAACAATATCCCTCAAGAAATATATAAAGATAAACAATTTGACTTTTCAGGTTGCTTGAATATTGTTAGAGTGTCTCATAGACCCTTGTTAGATAGAGAGGTGGGGTGGGGGGTTTGTTCTTGTTAAGTACCTGTATTCCATTGTTCTATTGTTTCTGTCTGCCTTAAGATCAACCTATTATGGGATGTAGATGTGTATGTGGATTGGCTGCTAAGGGGGAGGGGGGTTGTCCCACAGTGTATATCTCTTTGTGCCTGTGTTTGAATAAACAGTTCTTATCCTAGGAGAAAGTTCCTTAACTTGTACAAGCTAAGTTGTCGGCTAACTTTGTATGGGGGCAGCGCAGATTTGATATCTATGTTCATGACTGCAAGGAAGCTGCATACTGGAAGCTGCATACTGACAGAAGACAACAAGCACAGTGTGGGTCGAGGTTCTGTTACATTGGTGGCAAGCGGTGGGATGCTTCCTGCAGTCTGGAACATCCAAGGTCCAGATAGCAGAAGAGGAGAGGTACAGATATCAGCCGCCATGGAAGAGGAATTCAGAAGGAGGTTGCGAGAGATGCGGATACAGCACAGGGGACCAGTGTCAGAGCAGGTCCTGCTAGGATGGCATGATTCTGTGCGCTTGGATCTCTGCCCAACGGAAGGCTTTGGCTACAGTGGCCGGGGACTGTTGTACGAGAAGCTGTCAGGGGACCCTAAATTTGGGAGCGATTTGGAGTGGCGATTAGAGGAAATTATGGATTACAGAGAAAGGATTCTGAACATCTTGGAAGTGCTCTGGGCACTGGAAGATATGGAGTTTCTGGCCATTCAGGAATGGGAGCAGGAGATTGCCTACAGAGGGTTGCTAGACTCTGCTCAGCGACATGGTTGGGCTCCCCTTGCCTGGGAATATCCAGAATTACCAGCTGACTGTCTGGAAATTCTGGCTGAAGAATCGACAATATGGCACAGTAATAGTGTGCTTGGCTCAACTGCACCCACGGTCTTGGATGCGGAGGTCTTATGGCGGATGCATCAAGCTCTGCTAACCTCTGCCCAGCACCAATAACACCTTCTGGGTTCCACAGACAGGAGATGGTGAATCTCGATCACCAAACACCACCAGAGACTGGGGATTTGATAGACTTTTCTGTTGAGGAGGAACAACCCGGTGAGCCTCCTGCAGAAGAGGTGACTTCAGTGCATGGCGCTGTTGACCCTTGCATACAACAATCTGTGGCCCTGAAGGATTTGTGCAAGGCCACCAATGTTTCACTTTACTTCCCAGTGGAACAGCTGGCAGCTGGGCAGAACACTACTGGCCTCTGCCCACAAAAATAAACTCTGCAGGAGCTCCAGGGAGAGAATGCAATCGGCACCTCACAATGGCAACTTGAGCTGATATTGGTGGATGGGACTTCGGTATTCACTGACAGCAACCCAGCAGAAGAGCTGGCAACAGGGCAGAGTGCTGCTGGCCTCTGCCCACAACTAACAGAAGATGAAGTGAGCCCAGCCACCAGGTCTTCTCTCCAGAGGCTTAAAGGACTCCAGGGAGAAGGGCCAGTCCACACTTCTCCCCAGCAGGGGTTATGTTCTACGAGAGACGCAGAGGTTGGCTGGGTGAGTAACGCTTTGTTCCGGACAATCTGTTTGGGTTACTGTGTGGGTGCAGACGTTGGGGAACTGGAACTAGGGGCTAACTTTGAAGTCAACCCGTTTGGAGTCTCCTTCTGTGTTAGTCTCCTGCTGAAAGGGGGGATATGTGACAGGAGTAGGGATGAGCTTCGAGTTCGAGTCTTAGGTAAGTTCGACTCAAACAATCGCCAATTCGATCGTTCGTCGAATGACGAACAAATGTACTTCTTTGCGGGAAATTTGAGTTTCCTATAATGCACTGCACGCGCGCCGCATGTGCAGCGCGTTGCAATTGGCCAAAGCATGCACCTTGACCTCATGCTTTGGCCAATCAAATAATCTCTGCCATGATTGGACTAAAGGCAGGCTGCCTTTAGCCAATCATGGCTCAGGGGCTAAGTACACGCCCCACACTACATAAAGGCTGCTTGCGCAGCCGCAGCGTGTAGTGTCATTGTACGGGCGATGAGACAGGAACAGGCACGCAATTCAGGCATGGAGAGAGTAGTTTTTTTTTGAGTCAGACAGTGCAGAGAGACATTCCTAGCAGTGTAGGGAGAGACAGGTTCCTGTGTGAGGTAGGGAGAGATTGAATTCTTTACATCATATCAGACAGTATAGCGCAAGTGAGTGAGTAGCAGTGTAGGGGGGGGCCCAAGATTCCTGTGTGAGGTAGGGAGAGTTGTCTTTCTTTACATCAGATACCAGTCACAGTATTGTTCATCGGTCAGTTTCTGCAACATTCTATAATATTCACAGACCTGTAGGAATAGAGATCACTGCAGATATCAGCCACAGTAACCTTTGCTCAGTTGTGGATCTTTCTATAGGGATCACAGACCTGTAGGAATAGAGGTCACTGCAGATATCAGCCACAGTAACCTTTGCTCAGTTGTGGATCTTTCTATAGGGATCACAGACCTGTAGGAATAGAGGTCACTGCAGATATCAGCCACAGTAACCATGGCTCAGTTGTGGATCTTTCTATAGGGATCACAAACCTGAGGTCTTGGTTACGGTGTTCAGGCACCACCTTCCCCAAAGGCCCAATTTTTGGCACTTGTATAGCACATGCGATTTCAAATTTGCATGGAATTCTTACCAGCAGGTCCCGTTCCGGCACCCAGCAAGAGTAACTGCGAGGCCTTGGTTACGGTGTTCGGGCACCACCTTCCGCAAAGGCCCAATTTTTGGCTCTTGTATAGCACATGCGATTTCAAATTTGCATGGAATTCTTACCAGCGTGTCCCGTTCCGACACCCAGCAAGAGTAACTGCGAGGCCTTGGTTACAGTGTTCAGGCAACACCTACCGCAAAGGCCCAATTTTTGGCACTTGTATAGCACATGCGGTTTCAAATTTGCATGGAATTCTTACCAGCAGGTCCGGTTACGGCACCCAGCAAGATTAACTGCGAGGGGTTGATTACGGTGTTCAGGCACCAGCAACACCAAAGACTCAATTTTTGGCACCTGTATGACAAGTACATGCGATTTCATATTAGTATGGATTTTTTAGCAGCAGAGCCCGTTCATGCACCCAGCAAGAGTAACTGCGAAGTGTTACGGTGTTCAGGCACCATCAACAAGCAAGGCCCAATTTTTCTGCACCCGTATGACAAGTACAGTGCCTTTGCGAAATTATTCGGCCCCCTTGAACTTTGCAACCTTTTTCCACTTTTCAGGCTTCAAACATAAAGATATAAAACTGTAATTTTTTGTGAAGAATCAAACAACAAGTGGGACACAATCATGAAGTGGAACGAAATTTATTGGATATTTCAAACTTTAAACAAATAAAAAACTGAAAAATTGGGCATGCAAAATTATTCAGCCCCCTTAAGTTAATACTTTGTAGCGCCACCTTTTGCTGCGATTACAGCTGTAAGTCGCTTGGGGTATGTCTCTATCAGTTTTGCACATCGAGAGATTGAAATTTTTGCCCATTCCTCCTTGCAAAACAGCTCGAGCTCAGTGAGGTTGGATGGAGAGTGTTTGTGAACAGCAGTTTTCAGTTCTTTCCACAGATTCTCGATTGGATTCAGGTCTGGACTTTGACATGGCCATTCTAACACCTGGATATGTTTATTTGTGAACCATTCCATTGTATATTTTGCTTTATGTTTTGGATCATTGTCTTGTTGGAAGACAAATCTCCGTCCCAGTCTTAGGTCTTTTGCAGACTCCATCAGGTTTTCTTACAGAATGGTCCTGTATTTGGCTCCATCCATCTTCCCATCAATTTTAACCATCTTCCCTTTCCCTGCTGAAGAAAAGCAGGCCCAACACATGATGCTGCCACCACCATGTTTGACAGTGGGGATGGTGTGTTCAGGGTTATGAGCGGTGTTGATTTTACGCCAAACATAACGTTTTGCATTGTTGCCAAAAAGTTCGATTTTGGTTTTATCAGACCAGAGCACCTTCTTCCACGTTTGGTGTGTCTTCCAGGTGGCTTGTGGCAAACTTTAAAATACACTTTTTATGGATATCTTTAGGAAATGGCTTTCTTCTTGCCACTCTTCCATAAAGGCCAGATTTGTGCAGTATACGACTGATTGTTGTCCTATGGACAGAGTCTCCCACCTCAGCTGTAGATCTCTGCAGTTCATCCAGAGTGATCATGGGCCTCTTTTGCTGCATCTCTGATCAGTCTTCTCCTTGTAAGAGCTGAAAGTTTAGAGGGACGGCCAGGTCTTCGTAGATTTGCAGTGGTCTGATACTCCTTCCATTTCAATATTATTGCTTGCACAGTGCTCCTTGGGATGTTTAAAGCTTGGGAAATCTTTTTCTATCCAAATCCGGCTTTAAACTTCTCCACAGCAGTATCTCGGACCTGCCTGGTGTGTTCCTTGTTCTTCATGATGCTCTCTGCGTTTTAAACGGACCTCTGAGACTATCACAGTGCAGGTGCATTTATATGGAGACTTGATTACACACAGGTGGATTCCATTTATCATCATTAGTCATTTAGGTCAACATTGGATCATTTAGAGATCCTCACTGAACTTCTGGAGAGAGTTTGCTGCACTGAAAGTAAAAGGGGCTGAATAGTTTTGCACGCCCAATTTTTCAGTTTTTTATTTGTTAAAGTTTGAAATATCCAATAAATTTCCATCCACTTCATGATTGTGTCCCACTTGTTGTTGATTCTTCACAAAAAAATTACAGTTTTATATCTTTAGGTTTGAAGCCTGAAATGTGGCAAAAGGTCGCAAAGTTCAAGGGGGCCGAATACTTTCGCAAGGCACTGTACATGTCATTTGAAACTTGTATGTATATTTGTATATGACATTTTATGCTTTAGAAATTTCAGTATAGCTGCAGCAGGCTACATACATTGTAGAGATGCACTACTTTACTGGCACATTCAGGGGACTCCCCATAAACGATATTTAAAGGAATTTTTCATTTTTATAGTTACACTTTAAGCCTCACTAAAGTCAATAAATCAGTGCTCCTTTAAAAAAAGATTGTTTTTAAAAAAACTTTTTTTTCATTGCTACATGTTCCCCAGGTCAGGACCCGGACCCCCATACACTTTTTTGGGGCAATAACTTGAATTTAAGCCTTCAAAATGAGGCAGTTTGATTTTCGAGGTTCGAGTCCCATAGACTTCAATGGGGTTAGTTTGTTCGAACAAACTTTTCCTCTGTTCGCGGTGTTCTGATGCGAAGCGAACCGGGGGGTGTTCGGCTCATCACTAGACAGGAGTCACTTTGGGTCAGGGGGCTTGTGGAACCCAAACTACTTTAGAGAGGTCGGGAAACTCCTTGTCCAGCTTCCCCGGCCCCTCTTATGTGTAAGTCACCCTGTGTCTATTCGGGGCACAGGGTGACCAAGAACCCCAGTCGGGTCTGCACTAATCAGACTCCCTGTAAAACCACACCGGACTTTGTGTTACCACGGTTATCCCGGATTCTATATGTGTGGTTTGTGTGGAAAGAATGAAGGGCCTCTTTCACTTGGGACAATAATATTTCTGAACAATATCCCTCAAGAAATATATAAAGATAAACAATTTGACTTTTTAGGTTGCTTGAATATTGTTGGAGTGTCTCATAGACCCTTGCTAGATAGTTAAGTGGGTGGGGTTTGTTATTGTCAAGTACCTGTATTTCATTGTTCGTAAATTCGATCTTGTACCCTGAATGAATTAGTTTGTGAACCCATTTGTCCTGAATCAAAAGATGTCGAGGGTTCCTGAAAGCAACGCAGACGTCCCCCCCAGCCCCGAATCGGGTGAGGGTGCCCCTTCATGCCGAAGAGGATTTGTCCGCCTTACCGGACTGGCTAGTCTTGGGCTTAGTCGACCACGCCTTCTTGTTCCATCCAGAGGCACTGAACGGTTTACCTTTTTCTTGCGCCCGAGGCACGCAAAAAAAAACACCTTACTGCAGGGCGCCTTACCTTTTGGGGATTGGGGGAGAATAGTACTCTTACCCCCCCATTATCCTTTGATCAACTCTTTCAAGGAGTCTCCAAACAGACGTTCACCCAAAAAGTGGAGATCTGTTAAGGCCTTCTTAGAAGCCTGGTCCGCTGACCAGCTCTTCAGCCACACCATGCGGCATATGGCAATCCCTACCGCTGACACTCTTGCAACCAGAGGGGCCGCATCCAGGTATTATTTGACAGTATTATCCGCGCTATGGAGAAATACTCTATTTCTAGAGATGATAGAAAAAACTGAAGAAGCAGCTGCTGCCTACCCCAGAAATATAGACCGGAGGTCTATATTAAAAATAGTGCAAGAATAGTGAGGCAATTGGCGCTGCCCATGCTAGATTGTAAATACGGGTAGATCAATCTCTCATGTATACAATTCAGCTTAGATATATGTATAAATATGCATAAAGACAATATTGTGCAATAAACAACATTATGTGAAATCACAGTTTCTAAATAAATATAAAGTGACTTAGTGCAATGCATCAGTGCGCATGGTTTCCAATAATGTCACTAAATATATGTGCGCATGTGTGATAGTGATAAATTGGCCAGATATGGCTGGTAATAGTGACTGGAAACCCTCAAACAGTTAGTTAGTTAAACATAGGCTACTAATCAGAATAAATAGCGACATATAAGCCACTAAAAATAGTGAACAAAAAATGAATATGTTATAAAAAAGTGAAAAAATTGTAGTACATGCAAGTGATAAGAAATTATTTATCTATAAAAATTTAAAAATGTATGCATTTTATATACAATAAATAGTAGAGAAAGAGATCTGTGGCGTTTTTTTTGCAAATCAATCACTTAAATAAAAAAGAGGCAAGTTCATGTGAAGTTCATAAAAAGGTATATATAAAAAATTGGGCTGCAACGGTGTCTGGTTCAATGGGCGATTCTCGTGGTGCTCCAGTTAAAAAGTGCCGGGTGTGGCATCCAGGGCTGCATCACACAGGAAAACCAGGGCCTGGGCCATCTGGTCCGTGAGCTCAATCAGAGTCGGGGAAACTTATATCAGTGGTCAAGTTACCCCTAAGCACTTTAACCCATTCCGTTACCGTCTGAGAAGCCAGAACAGATGCACAGACGGGTTTTTGTATCGAGCCCACCAAAAGATGCAGGTAGCAGGAAAGGGATTCCACCCGTCTATCCACCGGGTCTGTAAACGCCAGGGAGTCTTCCACAGGCACCACAGTAGATTTGTTTAACCTGGAAACAGGGTGATCCACCGTAGGCGACACCATAGAGCGGTTCGAAACCGAGTCAGCAAAGGGATAACGGCATTTAAAGCGCTTTGGCACCACTAGCACGTACTTAATGCGCCGCAATTGCTCATTCACAATATTGTGAAAGTCCTCGGGACAAGGGAACACCTGACCCGACTTCTGGGCTTTGCAGGAGGCAAAAACGACCCGCTTTCCTGACTGAGTAGGCTCATCATCCAATTTCATTGTCTCCATACCCGAACGAATCAGTGCTTCCACCATAGGACGTTCCCGCGCTGCAGCCGAGGAGAACATATCCTCCTCACCATCCGACTGAGAGGACAGGGATCCCTCAGGGAGGGGGTTGTCTAAGGCGACCATATCAGGCTCTGAATCAGAGGACAGAGAAGGCAGTGGCCAGTGACATTTTTCATTACAGACGCCAGATTTTCGAATGCTGCAGAAAGAGGCATGAGAGACTGTGATCCGGATGCACCAGCAGTCGCACTGAGGGGGCCTGGAGGAGAAAGAACTGCTTGTGACTCCATTTTGCAAGTTGTATAAAAAAAGGTGTATCTGCCCTTTAAATCCTGATCGTGGTCCGTACCTCTATATCGCGCTGTAATCAGAGTCACCCTTAAAGAGTGGCAGGAGCAGAGTGTGCCTGAGGAATGCCCAAAATAAGACCCCTATACTGTACCACATCACAGTGTAAGCAGCAACTCTGCAGCATTGATATTCAGCATGAAACGTCCCACAGGAAGTGACATAGAATCACAAGAGACCGAAGACTGCCTATGTACCTCCAGGCTACAACAAAATAGTGCCAATGCAAAAGCATAGGAAGCTCAAGGAAAATGGCAGCTGTACCTTATACACAGAGAACGATGCCCACACCTAGGATGGTGGTGGCTGAAAACACTGCCATGTGTTCAGGACCCAGACAGGAGGCCACCACAGGGATCTACCTTAAAAGACCCTTCAGGACAAGGTAACAGTGTACATCCCCCACTGCCTCCGGGCACCAGGCGCCGAATATAGCTCCCCCATGCGGGAGCAGGGAGGGTAGGGCCTAGTCCTGATTGGCCTGGAGGATCTTTCAGGAAAAAACAGAGTCCTGTTATCCCCAGGAGTGGGCCCACATCACCTCTTACAGAGGCCGCTAGGGACATGAGGGGTATACTATTACTCACCATACCATGGACCGGGTGGACTCCGCTCCGGGCAGACCGCCTCCCACACTGAGTGGGGGTGCTGCCAGCCAAGGGGTATGCTGCGACTCAGGGCATTCCAGGTGGATGTGTCCTGGCGAGACATCCGCTCGCAGGCTCGTCCCCATCCACAGGGGCTCAGTCGTGGCGAGGCCTAGTCAGACCATAACCTGCTCACGCTCGTTGGCCAGGCTGGGAAACCGTAAGGATCTAGATTATCCAGTGCAAAACCGCAGCCGGCTGTCGCTTGTGGTTCACCAGGAGGATCCCCCTAACACTAGCAAGCGATAGTGAGTAAAGATAAATAAATATAAACGAAACATAAAACAAAACATTCTTAAAAGAATAAAAAACTGAGACCGAAGTCCCTAGGTCCTATTCCTTCACTAGGCAGCAAGAAACTGATTTGAGTGTTTGGGGGATTATGCCAAGAAGGACAGCCCCTATAGGCGTGTCAGTGAATTTATTTCACTGCCAAGTCTACTCCTGTAGATGGCGCATAACCCAAAAGGTAAAGAAGCATTGCTGCTGCATCTGTCAATGGACGATAGAGAAATGCAAGTTTTACTGAGTGTTACTATAGCACGTGATAACACATAGCACTTGCTGGGTGCTGCAACACTGATTTAGATTGGTGCCCAAATGGACAACTACAGCAGTAGGCAATGCACCAGCTCTGCAATGCACCAGAATCCACTTGCCGTGTTGTGGAGTGCTGCATTAAATAATGCTACAGAGACGTTTTTATCCTTTGCTGTGTGTTGGCACCCCATGTTTAACGAATGGGTTGTGTTAACATAACTCACTTTAAAGTGAAAAATACCGTACATTAACCGGTTGCCGACCGCCGCACGACTATATACTGCGGCGGTCAGCCCCGGCCAGGCAGAGTGACGTATCGGTACGTCACTCGCCTGTCACTGACTTGCGAGCCTATCGCGGGCGGGCGCGCGCCCGCCGAGGCGCGCGCCCGCCGCGGCTCGTTCACAGACAAGTCAGTGCGTGTGACCGGCGGACTCGATGTCCGCCGGTCACACTGCGATCGCTCCTGTGAAGGGAGAAAGACAGAGCAGCTTGTGTAAACAAGCTGCCTGTCAGTTCTCCCTGTGTAAAAGTGAAGATCTGTCCGTTCTACTATTTAGAACGGTTGATCTTTGCTTTTACACCAATAGGAATGTCCCTACACAGTAGAAAGCACGCCCCTAGGACACACTTAACCCCTCCCTGTCCAATAAAGTTAACCCCTTCCCTGCCAGTGTCATTTTTGCAGTAATAGTGCATATGTATAGCACTGATTACTGCAGTAATGTCACTGGTACCCCCAAAAGTGTCAAAAATGTCAGTCAAGGGTCCGATCTGTCCGCCGCAATGTCGCAGTACCGAAAAAAAAAAATCGCAGATCGCCGCCATTACGCGTTAAAAAAAAAAACACCAAAAATGACAAAAATCTTTCCCTTTGTTAGTAAACGCGATAACTTTTGCGCAAACCAATCAAAATACGCTTTTTGCGATTTTTTTTACCAAACATAGGTAGCATAAAACAAATTGGCTGAAAAATGTTAAAAAATTTTGATTTTTACTTTTTTTTTGGGGGAATTTCATATAAAAAAATGTGAAAAATATTGTTATTTTTGCAAAATTTACGCTCTTTTTTTGTTTATAGCGCGTGATCAAAAAATCGCACAGGTGATCAAATACCACCAAAAGAAAGCTCTGTTTGTGGGAAAAAAAGGACGTCAAATTCGTTTAGGTACAGCGTCGCACGACCGCGCAATTGTCCGTTAAAGTCACGCAGTAAAAAAATCGCAAAAAAACCCCTGGTCCTTTAGCAGCCAAATCCTCCGGGGCTTAAGTGGTTAACCACTTTAATACCGGTAGGATTTGCCCCCTTAATGACCAGGACCTATTTTGCAGCACTGAGTTATTTTAAACAGACAATCGTGCGGTTGTGCGACGCTGTACCCAAATGAAATTAATGTCCTTTTTTCCTCCCAAATAGAGCTTTCTTTTGATGGCATTTGATCACCTGTGCAATTTTTATTTTCTGTGCTATAAACAAAAAAGAGAGACAATTTTGAAAAAAAAAAAATAATATTTTTCACATTCTGTTATATAAAAGTGGATATTTCTGCGCTAATATAATTATAAAAAATTAGTATTGTAGGGTGAGCTGCTGCACAAAGGAATCACAGAAAAAACCCATAGTGAATATTAAACGAAAATGTGCTGCGCTAGAAAATAGTGAATAATGAAATCACCAAAAAAATACAAAAAATATATAATACAGAAAATATATATATCACTCTGTATGTGTGTCAGGATAAGGTAACCAGAAATTAATCAGTATTCCTTAAAAATGTGAATTTCACCAATGTATATCAATAATCACATAAATCATAAATCATCCAGTGTAAAATATAATAAAGTGAAAAATTAGGATAATAATTAAATTAAATCCCAATAAAGTCCATGCAAAAATTAGGAGAAAATCCAAGAGGGTGTGCCACAAGATCCCAAAGAGTGCATCCACGCAATTCCTTGTAAAAATATAATAGACACCAACGTGTAAATCACCCAGGGAAAATCAGATGGCTGCTTACCAGAACGGGTAGGTCTCTCAAGCTAATGAGTAGACCACAGAAAGCTCCCTGATGACACCCCTGATGACGCTAACCTATAGCGAAACCGGTCGGGTGACCCAGACGTGACGAGACCACGCCCCCAACAAGCCGGCTACCTAGATACTAACAGCGAGGGAGATGTTCGTTCGTTTCCAGCGTACCTGTAACCTTTAGATGCCTTGAATTCACATCGCAAATGTGAGTGGTTTTATCTGCTTTTTACTTTTAAATAAATGCCTTGTATACGGAGTTACACTATGTCCCTGTCGTAATTTGTTTCCCACTATGTGGACATCGCCATTGAGAGTTTAAAGGAGACATCCTGTGGCCATCCTTGGCATTACACTTAAGCTTTCTGTGGTCTACTCATTAGCTTGAGAGACCTACCCGTTCTGGTAAGCAGCCATCTGATTTTCCCTGGGTGATTTACACGTTGGTGTCTATTATATTTTTACAAGGAATTGCGTGGATGCACTCTTTGGGATCTTGTGGCACACCCTCTTGGATTTTCTCCTAATTTTTGCATGGACTTTATTGGGATTTAATTTAATTATTATCCTAATTTTTCACTTTATTATATTTTACACTGGATGATTTATGATTTATGTGATTATTGATATACATTGGTGAAATTCACATTTTTAAGGAATACTGATTAATTTCTGGTTACCTTATCCTGACACACATACAGAGTGATATATATATTTTCTGTATTATATATTTTTTGTATTTTTTTGGTGATTTCATTATTCACTATTTTCTAGCGCAGCACATTTTCGTTTAACATTCTGTTATATGACATTCTCAAAAAAAAAAAAATTAAAAAAAAAAAAAAAATTTAACATTTTAGGCAAAATTTTTTTCTGCTACATATTTTTGGTAAAAAAAAAAAAAAATCTCAATAAACGTATTTTGATTAGTGTGCACAAAAGTTATCGCTTCTACTAACTACAGCAAAGATTTATGCCATTTTTATTGTTTTTTTTTTTCACTTTTGGGGGTACCAGTGACATTACTACAGTAATCAATGCTAAAAATATGCACTGTTACTGTAATAATGCCATTGGCAGGGAAGGGGTTAACCCCGTGGGTGATCAAGGGGTTAAGTGTGAGCCTAGGGGAGTGATTCTAACTCTGGGGGGCGTGGCTTGTGAAATGATCACAGAGACATGCGATCCTATATAGCTCTGTGATCATCCCAGGTAGAAGGACGGTCGGCTGTGTTTACAACAGCCGACAGTCCTCCTCTCTCAGCGGGGGAACGATCGCGGGTGTCAGGTGGCAATCAGAGCCACCCGACACCTGCATCGGCTTCCCCGTTGACGATCAGTAGCGGGAGCGTGCTGCCGCTGGCGCGCGCCCGCCCCCTAGCTGCCCCCGGACAAGCGACGTAGATCGCCTGCCGCAGTAAAAATACAGTAAGCGGTCTGGAAGTGGTTAACTTATGTGTGGTAATCCTCCACAGCAGAACGTGTGTGTAAAAGGCCCATAAAAAAAAACATTACAACCAGTTTAGCTATATTTAGATACCCTGTCATGTCAAGAGACTATAGCAGTCCATATAGTGAACTTGGTGTTGAGGTATTCACTTTAGGTCATCATAGAGGACAAGGGGGCACTCTTTACGTCTAGAGAAAAAGAGATTTAGTATCCAAATACAGAAAGTTTTTTTTTACCGCAAAAGAGCTGTGAAAATGTGGAGTAGACTCCCTCCAGTGGTGGTTCTGGTCAGCTCAAGATTGCTTTTAAAAAGGCCTGGATTCTTTCCTAGGTGTACATAATATACCTGGGTACTAATATTTATAGGTAAAGTTGATCAAGGGAATATCCGATTGCCTCTCAGGGGATCAGGAAGGATTTTTTTCCCCTGCTGTAGCAAATTGGATCATGCTTTGCTGGGGTTTTTTGCCTTCCTCTGGATTACCTGTGGGTATAGGATTGTGTATATGGGATTCTTTCTTTTTCTTTCTTTCTGGCAGAAGCCATTTCTTTCACTTTTACTGTCCTCATTGTATACCAGGCATCACTAAATGGCGGACTATGGGTCAAATCTGGACCAAGTCAATGTTCTGTCTGGCCCAGCGACGGTCGTGCCATTTAGGATCTGCCTTTTTTTCCCCCTCAGCCGCCGCTGCCCGCTAGCATTGTTGTCTTTACAGTTGTGTTTTGGGTTTGGTGCCTCAAACCAAGGTTTTTGGGACTTTAAGGGCAAGAGTAAACAAAGTAAAGTATCATAGAATAAAAATTGAACAGTTTATTTTCAAAAAAGTTTTACAAGGTAATAGACAAGTTTGTCATGGGTGGGTTTAAGGTCCATCGGTGAGAGAAGTGAAGAAGTTAGAAAGGTAGGTGACAAGGTGAAAAATGGTGACTTTTGAGGAACATTTGTCTCTGTTCCATGCGTGTATTTCAGGCTTGGAACTTGTTCAGAGAAAAATGTCCAGGAGATTATCCTACGCGTTTCGGCTGTATAGGTATTAGCCTTTTTCAAAGGATAAGTCACCATGTATCTTTCTTTTGTCTGGTCTATGTGTGAAAGGTTTTCCCCAGGTTTCTAATTTGCATCAGGAACTAAGGCTGCTTAGGCTAAATCATATAGATTAGCTGTACTGGTAGAATCCAAAAAAGGAGTGGGTGAAATTCACCTTGTCACCTACCTTTCTAACTTCTTCACTTCTCTCCAGAGACAACACCCCGGGAGATGCTGCACCTTGAAACGTTTTTTTTCTGCTATACCTGACAAAAACTACAAACTTTCTCTCATCTTGAGGAACTCCTTTTTTGGATTCTACCAGTACAGCTAATCTATATGATTTAGCCTAAGCAGCTTTAGTTCCTGATGCGACTTAGGTTTCTTTCACACATGGACCAGACAAAAGAAAGATACATGGTGACTTATCCTTGAAAAAGGCTAATACCTATACAGCCGAAATGCGTAGGATAATCTTCTGGACATTTTCCTATGAACAAAGTTTCAAGCCTGAAATACACGCATGGAACAACAGAGACAAATGTTCCTCAAAAGTCACAATTTTTCACCTTGTCACCTACCTTTCTAACTTCTTCACTTCTCTCACCGATGGACCTTAAACCCATCCACGACAAACTTGTCTATTACCTTGTAAAACTTTTTTGAAAATAAACTGTTCAATTTTTATTCTATGATACTTTACTTTGTTTACTCTTGCCCTTAAAGTCCGAACAAAATGGAATTTTTGTAAAATCTTACCTGTAAAATTCCATTCTCTGAGTCCTCCAACAGTCGCCGCCTCTTCATATTCGTCACATATGGGGGTATTAGACTTTGCTCCGAAGGAGTAGCTAGGCAACAGAATATGTTAACATTAAAGCTTTTAACATATCCCACCCTAAAGGGGTGGTCCCCTCAGTCAATACCCTCCTACTTCCTGCAACCATATCTCAGTTTCAGTGGAATAGCAGTAGAGTATACAACCAAACCCCAAAAGAGGGGCGGGGGCGGCGACTGTCGGAGGACTCATAGAAAGGAATTTTACAGGTAAGATTTTACAAAAATTCCGTTTTCTCTTACGTCCTCCGACAGTCGCCGCCTCTTCATATTCGTCACATATGGGGACGTCCCAAAGCAGTGCAAACATGAAGGGTGGGAAACGCATCCGCGCCGAAAGGCAACGCAGTCTCCGCATCAAAGAAAGGAACCTTACCAAAGAAAGGAAACCAGCTGGGCTACAGGAAAAAATAATTGCTCAACAGGAGCAACAACCCAGGAAAAGACAAAGAACCAGAGGATAAAAAACTTATCCCAACAGCCAGAGGTCCCCAACAAGGGACCCTAGGGAACCTTGCGGCCAAAGGAAGCATCCGCCGATGCCTGAACATCTACTTTGTAGAATTTTGTGAAAGTGTGCACGGTCGACCAGGTCGCCGCCTTACACACCTGGGCTACAGAAGCCCCATGACGACAGGCCCAAGACGTACTCAGAGATCTAGTCGAGTGCGCCTTCACAGGCACAGGGGGAACCTTCCCCTGCAAAGCATAGGCCTGTTCAATGGTCTGCCTGATCCATTTGGCGATGGTAGAGGCCGACGCCGCCATGCCCTTCCGAGGACCCTCTGGAAGAACAAACAAGGAATCCGTCTTTCGAAAAGACTCAGTCGATTTAAGGTAAACCCTTATCGCCCGAACAACATCCAAAGAATGTAGTCTCACCTCTTTCGGATGTTTTGGCTTCGCGCACAGCGAAGGCAAGACAATATCCTCATTAAGATGGAATTCCGAAACTCGCTTCGGAAGAAAAGAAGGATTAGGTCGCAAGACCACCTTATCCAAATGAACAACCAGATACGGAGACTTGCAGGACAAAGCCGCCAGCTCCGACACTCTGCGAGCCGAAGTGATCGCAACCAAAAAGGCGACCTTTTTGGACAACATAGACAACGAGATCTCCCTGATCTGTTCAAAAAGGAGCACGTTGTAACACAGATAAAACGAGATTCAAGTCCCAAGGGGGCAAAGGATCCCTCCTAGGAGGAACCAGATGCCGCACTCCCTGAACAAAAGTGCCAACCAAGGAGTTGGAAGCCACGGGACGTTGAAACAGAACGGCCAGCGCAGACACCTGACCCTTTATCGTAGCCAGCGCCAAACGCTGATCGACACCTGTTTGAAGGAAGGACAGCACTCGGGAAACCGAGTACGTGCGGGGTGAAAACCCCCTGGACTCACACCAGGCAAAATAGGCCTTCCAAGTACGGTAGTAAACCTTCCCCGAGGAAGACTTCCTCGCGTTGATCAAGGTATGAACGACCTCCGGGGAGAGACCCTTCTCCTTCAGGACCTCGGTCTCAACAGCCAGGCCGTCAAAGCCAGCGACTGTAAAGCAGGATGGTATATCGGCCCTTGAGACAGGAGATCGTCTCGAAGAGGCAGACGCCACGGGGCGTCGACCGCCAGATTCACGAGGTCTGCGTACCAGGACCGGCGAGGCCAGTCCGGCGCCACAAAAATCACCGTGCTGCGTTCCGATTGTAACCTGCGAAGGAACCTGGACAGCAACTGAATCGGTGGAAACGCGTACATCAGCTTGTACTGATGCCACGGGGCCACTGACGCGTCCGACGCGTCTGCCCGAGGGTCGCGCGTCCTTGCCACGAACCTCCTCACCTTGTTGAGACGAGACGCGAACAGGTCCACATCTGGAAGACCCCACTTCGCACACAACATCTGGAAGACAGCCGGGTGGAGAGACCATTCCCCCTGATCCAGGGTCTGGCGACTCAGATAGTCCGCCTGCCAGTTCTCCACCCCCGGAATGTGCACCGCCGTTATCGCCGGGACATGAGTTTCGGCCCAAGTCAGAATGTCGGCCACTTCTCGAGCCGCTCGGGCACTCCTGGTGTCCCCTTGGTGGTTGATGTAGGCCACCGCCGTGGCATTGTCCGTCTGCACCCGAACCGGGCAGCCCTGCAGCCGGTCCGTCCAGCGACGAAGACAGAGATTTATCGCACGCAATTCCAGAGAGGACTCCCCCTCCGACCAAGTTCCCTGGGCGGACAGAACGCCCAGAACACCACCCCAGCCCGACAGGCTGGCATCCGTGGTGATCACCGTCCACGAGATAGGACGAAACGACTTGCCCCCGGACACCATCGGGGACTGGAGCCACCACAGAAGGTCTCTTCTGGTGCGATGACTAAACGAGATTTGAAGATCCAGAGATTGAGGTCGCCCGTCCCACATGGACAGGATCTCCGCTTGGAGACCCCGCGTGTGAAACTGGGCGAAGGGAATCGCCTCGAAGGCCGAGACCATCAATCCCAGACATCTCATGCACGTCCGCAGAGACGAGAGCGGAACGTCCCGGAGGGACCTGACTTCCTCCTGGAGAGTTCTGAGTTTGTCTTCCGGCAGGAAGACCTTCGCCTGCACCGAGTCCAGGATCATTCCCAGGTAGGGAAGACGCACCGACGGACTCAGTGTCGACTTTGGAAAATTTATCGTCCAAACAAACTCCTGCAGAGTTTGCATCGTGAAAGACAGGTCCTCCTCCAGACCCTGGCTGGTCGCAGACCGAACCAGAATGTCGTCCAGATACCCCAGGACAGAAATGCCCTGGGCCTTCAATAATGCCAGAACCGGTGCAAGCACCTTGGTGAAAACCCGCGGAGCCGAGGCGAGACCAAAAGGCAACGCCACGAACTGGTAGTGATCCTCCGCAATGGCGAATCGAAGGTACCTCTGGTGACCCTCGAAAATGGGGATGTGAAGATACGCATCCTTCAAATCGATGGAGGCCATGAATTCCCCCGGAACCAGGGCAGCAACCACCGACCGCAGGGATTCCATGCGGAACTTGCGAACCCGCACAGAGCGGTTCAGAGCCTTCAAGTCCAGAATTGGACAAACCTTGCCCTCCTTCCTGGGCACGGTGAACAGATTGGAATAAAACCCCCGAAATCTGTCCCGATGAGGCACCGGAACCACCACTCCCTGAGCCCTCAGGTCCCGCACCACCAGGTGCAGGTCCCGTAAACGCTCCGGAGACAGCTGAAGATTTGAGGGAAAAAATCTGCTCTCCGGCCGAGAGAGAAACTCGATCTTGTAACCAGATCGAACAATCTCCTGAATCCATCTGTCCTGCACGCGGGCCAACCAGGGTTGAAGAAAACCGAGCAAGCGTCCCCCCACCCCAAAACTGGGTGAGGGCGCCCCTTCAGGCCGCACTGTTATGGACTGCGGATCCGGACTGACCGGACTTCTGTTTCCCAGACCAGGTCTTCTTTTGAGAGCCTTGACCTTTGAACGGTTTGCCCTTGTAGTGCGACCGAAAGGCACGAAAGGACCCCTGAGGGGGCCGAAAATTAGCATGCTTCTTCCCAGAAGCCCCCTTAGCCTTGGGGAAATGGGGCAAGAGAGTGCTCTTACCTCCGGTGATCCCCTTAATCAACACATCCAAGGACTCCCCAAAAAGGCGAGACCCATCATAAGGCAGATTGGCTAAGGTCTTACGTGAAGATTGGTCCACCGACCAACATTTCAACCAAACCAGGCGGCGAGACAACACCGCCACGCTGTGCACACGTGCAGCCAACGGGACTAAGTCCAAGTCCGCATCACACAGATACATGACACCCTGGTGGATTTGATCCACCATATCCAGGGTCGCCGGCGAGGCCGAATCGGCCACTAGGACGCGCCTAAGCATCTGCGTCCAACTTGCGACAGCCTGGGCCGCCATGAGAGAGGCAAACAGAGCCTTAAGCATAGAACCCGTAATAGAGTAAGTATGACGGGCAAGAGACTCCAATCTCCTATCCGTGGCATCACGGAACACCGGGGAATCCTCTGCAGGAATCGCAGTAGATTTGTTTAAAACCGCAATTGCGTGATCCACCGGGGGTGGCACACACCACCGTTCATCAGTGGAAGGCGAGAAAGGATAACGCAGCTTGAACCTACTTGGCACAGCAAAAGGTTTGCGTAGATTGCGCCATTGTTCCTTAACAGCGCGCTGAAAATCATCATTGCAGGGAAAAACCTGCGGCGTCCTGCGTTTTCTCTGCGTCCCATAAGCCGCCAAGGCAGCGGGGGGACACACTTCATCCTGCAAACGCAGCGTTTGTTTTATGGAAGCAATCAATTCATCCATGATTGCAAGCTCTTCAGGCGAGCCAGGGGGAGAATTATCAACCCCTTCAACTTCAGCCTCCACCTCGGACCCCACTAGATCCAGAGAGGAGCGGGACCCCGATAAGGAGACCCCCGCCATAACAGCCCCATCACCTTCCCCCTCAGACTCAGAGGAAAGAGAAACTCTGGGTCTCTTGGTAGATTGAGCAGCCACCAGCATCTGCACCTGAGCAGCAAGGCCAGCCACAATAGTGGCCAAATCCCCCCCTGGGGGGGAAACAGCGGTCCCCTGGCTATCCACCAAGGTGGTAGGAAATTTGCCCTCCTGAGAATCCATTGCCCCAATATCAAAATGCCGGATAATAAAGGGTTAACTGCCCCTTTAACAAGCGTGGCGAGCGCAGCCCACCGCACCACACACAAGCACAATGAGACCCCCACAGGGACAATAAAACTCACACAGGCAATGGATAAGGAGGATATAACCTGAGGAGACCCTCGCCGCTGCTGCTGCCTCGATCGGTGTACCCAGGAGAAGAGGAAGTGATGTGACCAGGGCGCTCTATTAAAGCCTATGGGAGGCTACAAGAAAATGGCCGCCATGCATGTAGAACATGCGGCCGGAGCGAGTGTAGGCAAAATGGCGCAGTTTGGCGCCGAAACCGCCGCTCCACAGTACAGTAATGCACACATTTAGCCATATATAAAAAAACATGGTAGATCGCCGCAGCGATCGCTGTATAGTGCCCAAACATGCCACAAAACATGACCCACAGCACACAGCTTCTCACACTGACAAAGCTGACACACATAGTGTCACACAGCTCCCCCCCCCCCCCCTTGCAGCCCACAGCATGCAGCCGAGTGATAGGGAGACAAACAGTGAGAACAGAGGCAGGTTACACAGTCCCAGACTGACACCCCCCCAGACAGACAGGTCCCCACATAGATACACTTACCTCACAATGGCGTGGGGGACCCGCACAGGCGAACAAGCCGCTGCACATGAGGCAGGGAGAGTCGCATACCAGACGCACAAAATGGGGGTTAAGAAACCGCACAGCGTCCAGTGAGGTAGCCACCTCACCAATCATCCCTGCACCGAACAGGGATGGGTCGTTCACTGTGCCAGGAGCGTTACCTGGCTGAACGCTCGATGGCAGGCTGGGAAGCCACTGACCCACGACCTGCGACCAGGGGGATCAGCCCGAGACCCAGCCCGCATGATCCTCTTCATCAGAAGAACTAACTAATGCTGACAAAAAGAACAGCTAAGTAAAGGTAGAGAGAAAACTCAAACAAAAAATCAAAAAAGAAGAAAGAGTCTGGGGCACAAAGCCCCAGCACAGAGAGAGCCAGCCACTCCTGACAAGCTAGACATTGAAACTGAGATATGGTTGCAGGAAGTAGGAGGGTATTGACTGAGGGGCCCACCCCTTGAGGGTGGGATATGTTAAAAGCTTTAATGTTAACATATTCTGTTGCCTAGCTACTCCTTCGGAGCAAAGTCTAATACCCCCATATGTGACGAATATGAAGAGGCGGCGACTGTCGGAGGACGTAAGAGAAACTTGGTTTGAGGCACCAAACCCAAAACACAACGATTTCACAGGGACGGTGGCAAAACCTTACTATAGGGCATCCTAGAGATGAAAACCCCTTTTCCTTGTTGTCTTTACAGAGCAGAAAATCGGAAGAGCAGCACAGAGATGCACAGAGGGCGGGGACTGGCCCATTTAACTGACTGGTTGCTAGAACCGCCAACACAGGTATGTGAAGGGGGGTGCAATAAAGGGGGTGAGGACAGGAATGTGAAGGGGGGATGCTATACAGTAAAGGGGCTGAGGACTGTAATGTGAAGGGGGGATAATGTGCAGGGGGACAGAAAACACTGATGTAATAAAAAGGATTGTGATGTGAAGGATCTGAGACTAGGTTCACATTATTGTGTAACGTGTGTCGGTGACCAATTTATTTCAGTGGGCTGCCTTATAAGCAGAAACACAGAAAACGAAGTCCCCCATTTTTTTTTAATTGCGCCGTACCAAGCTGCATGGTACTGTGGCACCATGCGGTGTGGCAATCGTAAAAACGCACCACGTTTGCCATTCTGCAGAGGTGCCATTGAGAATCAAACATTAATTGGAACTTCGGCTGGAAGAAAATTTTACTGACTGGACCTTCATGAATTTTAATTCAATACCCCTGTTGTATACTCTTAAATTACCTACAGTGGGTATATAAAAGAATCACATTTTGTTGCTTTGCAGCCTGAAACAAAGACACGCAGGTTTTGTTTTATCCAACTGTATTTACTCTAACTGCAACTTCTACAGTAACATCTAAGTGAAATATATAACACCATGTCAGAAAAAAATATTTAAAAAGTCAAAAAAACAGAATCACTGAGTTGGAAAACTCATTGTTTACCTTTGTAAATGCGAGCAATGACATTGCACTGTGGTAAAACTGTGGACGGTCACCCAGTTGAGTTCAGAACCCATCGCTCTCTAAATTCTGTTCACTTTGGCGGTGACAATTGGTGTTCTCATTTCAGGCTGTAAACACTGTGTTTATATTTTTTGAAATTTATTACGATAGATACTGTGACAGAACTGATTGGGAACCCCACCTAGGTGCTTTCTTCTGCCAAACAGTGTCTCCTGCCCTCCAAACCTTTACAGCAGACGAGAGCCAATTCCATCCTTTTACCCAAGGCTAATCCCATCATAGGAACCTCCAAGAGTTAGTCAAATTAGCCAACAGACAGAAACAATAGTTTAATGGGAATTAACACCTAGACAATGCTTTGATTAATCAGGAATACCAGACTGTCCAGCAACAGTATTCATGAAGACCCAGAGCTGTCCAAATCTCATTAACCAGCTTTTTTTTTCACATTAATTTGCTTACTGTGTTTCAAATTGGCAGAGACCATCATTGCTTCCTTGACTGTTAAATGTAATAATGTCCTCTTGCATTATATAACAGGACATCTTCCTAAATGCTTGTAGCTCCCTCAAATGCCAGAGCCCATAGTCAGTAGGCAAGAGTCTAGCCTGCGGTCCCCTCCAAAAGTCCATCCTAGTTGGATCTGTCACAGATACATCTTAACAATCTTTGTTGTGAACTGATTTCCCCATGTTATTGTTTTTCTTTTGATACTGTGCTGTACAAACAAGAGTTTTTTATCCAGCACAGTGTCTTTGGATATTTTTATGTAACTGCTTACCCCAATTACTAAATAAAAAATGTAAAAATAGCTGCAAAAATATATGTAATAGAAAAAAATACCTCTTAAGATGCAAATCATCTTCATCATCACTGCCAGAAAGTGAGCCTTCCACTACAGTTTCATCGCTGTCATAACCGGAGAGTGTCTGACTTTTCATAGCAGAGCATGAATCCATAGTACCAAGATTAATATAATTGGTGGGGGTACAGTCAGACTTCACCTAATGATATAAACCTGTAATACAAATTACACAATTAAACCCCAACAAATCACCCTCATCATAGGTCTACATTATGTCCTAAAGACTAAAGCACCAAAAGACTGTTCAGTGAAATTCATGCTTACATAAAATTTAGTGCATGAATATTTCTGTTTTAACTGTCACAGTCTGTTTTGCAGCCAAAGCTATAATAATAAAACCTTTGGCTGCATCTAACCAAAGAATGGCCCTACTGCCCATGTTAGTAGGTGGGACTTGTAGAAACAGTCTTCTAATATGAGCTGTGGATCTAGTCAGTATAAAGCCTGTCTGACCAGGTTGGCTTATATCACCGATAAATTTGGACAGATCGTTAACAAGCATTTTTGCTAGAAGCTCGATGTCAGAAGTTAGAAGAGAGATCAGCAATATGATTAATGTTTGAGAGTATTTTTGTCAGGTTTAAAACAAACTACAATCTCCTCATTTATAGAGGGGTGGGGAAGTTCAGAGACCATGGGCTTCATTAAACATAGCCAACAATTCTGGGGGCAAAATGTTCCCATAAGAATTTCCCCCAGTAGCCCATCAGCACCAGAGGTTTTGTTAGATGAGCTGGGAGTCCAGCCTAGAGTGTGCCCCTGAAAGAGAAAGAGTGGGCAAGGTGATCGCAATCCAGAAACAACAAGGCAGATACTTTGCTGCTGCATCCAAGGAACATGTTACCGTACTGCCTGTGGCATCATTGGTTTCACAAATGAAAGTCAGGGGTTGTTGGGAGTTAGCTATAGCCAGAAGTTGTTCCAAGTTTTCCCCCTCCTCAAACAATACTTGCTGCATAAAAAACTATTTTGCTCTGCTATCTATGAAGAAAAGGAGATATGAAGATGCTGCTGTACCAGCCACACAGCCTGGGTCTCAAAAGAGTGATGTCCTAAGTAGTTAAGAAGGGATTGAAAAGCCGCGCTAGTCCCAAATAGACATGTGAGTAAATTGATCAAAAATGAGCGTATGAGTTAGATTAAAAAAAAATCAACAAATTCAAATAGCTCAATAACTGATAATGGCAGCCAGCACAAAAGGAAAAACCATATCCACAAAACACAGGCGCTGCACTGTTTTTTCTTTAAGTAGTTAAGAATGGCTTGCGTGACAGCTTTGATAACATGTTTTTTCCATGCTCTAGACTCTAGAGTCTAGAGTCTAGAGGACTGTTTAATTTCGATATTTGAGCAAAAGGAACACCTCCCAGGCATGCCTTTAGGGTGTCCCATGTCACAAATATATGTGCGGAGTGTTTATTTACTTCATGAAATAATCATATCAATAGTTGTGAAAAGATTTAACCATTAAAGTGGTTGTTATTCTAATCCCCTCTGTAATAGAACAAGAAGTGTCCCTGTGCCTGTGATAAAGAAAACATATGTAGATCTGTACCTAAATCAGAACAGCTCCTGGCGCTCAGCTGACCCCTCGGCTCTCTTCTCTTCCCAGCTGACAGCTCCAGCGGGCGGGGCAGAGCATTGCCGCTGACGTAAGTCGGGAAGGAGGGGAAGAGAGGAGAGAGAGCAGAGCAGTCACATGATCGCCGGGCGCCGCTTTGATTGCATATTTCTTTCTATAACACAGACACAGGGACACTTATTGTTCTATTACAGAGTGGATTAGATCATTTTAAAATTAAATATAAGAGCAGAAGGAGTGGAGAGGCAAGCACTGACGAGCAGACATGCAAGGAGGGGAGGGGGGAGAGGAGGACAGTGCAGGGCTGCGGATGAAGGAGGCACGTAAACTGACCACGGTGTTAGGATTCAGCAGCCACAATACACCGTGGTCAGTTTACAGAGGGGAGAGTAGAAACTGGCAGGATCAGCCAGGTTTTTTTATGCGATACAGGGGGCCAAATGACACAGCACAAGCATGCTGTATAACATGCTTTAAGGGAACAGAATATGTTGTATTTTTTTTTTTATTTCTTAGGGTAAAAAAGCTTTAAGGGTTGATCCTCCAGAATCTTCCCCAATATAGATATAGTTATTAAACTGCAAGGAAAGAATCAAAGGGTTTTGGATCTGACAGGCTTCTGGCAGAATATTTTTTATGTTTTACGTAGGGCAAGATGGTACTATTTCCCAGTGCCAGAACAGTCCTGGATAAGGCCATGTTAGTACGAGAAAAACATGAATAACGATGTTCAGTAGGGTGCTCCAAGCTATCGACATCAGTAAGGCCAATTTCCTGGCAGGATATGGCAAAGGATGTGGGAGTGTTAGTAGACACGATACCAGACAGTACCATATTTTTCCACATAAACGGATTCAAATAGTTAACAAAATTAAATTAGTGATCGACCGTATTGGTTTTTCGTTGCCGATATTTTGCCGATTGCATATCGTTATTGGCTGATATTTTTGCACATTTAAAATTTTGCAAAATAAACACAAATTTCGACACAAATTTGTTACTAAGCATGTAAAACTTTATTTATTAACAATTTTAACATTAAGGGCTCGTTCTTCACACCTTAACTACATGAGAACTGATAGGAAAACTTCAATTGCAGGGACATTTGTTTGCATTTCACATCATCCGATTGTGCATTTGCATAATAAAGTGCTGCAGTAGTGGACTCACTCACTGCAATAAATTCACTACTGCAGTGCAGTCAGTGCAAAACTGCTAGAACAAAAGCTAGGCAACAGTTACACATAGTGGATTGGACTGGAGGACTACCTCTGCAGTATGGCACTCACTGCAACTACTGCAGTCAGTGCAAAACTGTTAGAAAAAAAGCTAGACAACAGCTAGCTAGTGCTATACAGTGGATTTGGACTGGAGTCAGTGGACTACCGCTGCAGTAGGGCACTCACTCACTGCAATAATTTAAATCACTACTGCACTACTGCAGTAGTGATTTAAAAAATATTGCAGCAGTGAGTGGCTCACTACTGCAGCAGCAGTAGTCCACTGACTCCAATCCACTGTCTAGCTTTTTTTCTAGCACTTTTGCACTGACAGCAGCGCAGCGCAGTCAGTGCAAAACTGCTAGAAAAAATAGCTAGACAAAAGCTAGATATTGGATTCATTGGAGTGGACTCAGTGGACAGACACTACTACTACACTTGCAAATCAATACTCCCAGTTAAGTAGAACAATATTATAGTGCAGAAAGCATAACATTTGCAGTTATTGATCCCATGCTTACATTGTTTTTGCAAGTGTTGCACAGTGCTGCCGATTTTCCTGCAGATGGAGAAGAGAAATAGTCCCAGACCACACTTTAATTTTTCTATCTCCATCCATCTCCATTGAAACAAGAAAGACACTAATATATGCTCAGAGATGTATAGTAACTAAGTAGAACTACTTCACTACTGTACCGAAAGGCGGTATCTGTACTTTCCTAGAGTAGAATTTTTTCTCTCCTACTTCCACTTTTACTTCACTACATTTTTTCGATGATTTCAATACTTCTACTCCGATATTTTTTTTTGTGCTGCATAGTTACTCGTTACTATTATAAAAATTACCACTGCCAGAACAGTAGATGACAGGTTTCATGAAGCTCAAAACGTGTATTATCAGCGCATACGAAAATAAATGCTACTGTATGTATAAATAAAAGCTGCATTTGAAATAATAAAAAACAATATGATGTTCAAACTTTTGACTTCTTTCTTTAATAACTATATAACACAGTACTTGTACTTTTACTTTCAGTACTTGAGTAGCAATTTTTTTTTCAAAACTACTGGTACTTTTACTTCCAGTACTTAAGTAGCAAAGTTTTTGAAAAAACTACTTGCAATACTTGTACAAAAAATGTTGAATACTTTAGTACTTCTACTCAAGTCACTTTTTGATCAAGCACTTGTACTTTTACTCAAGTATGGGTTTCGAGTACTTTATACAACTCTGTATATGCTTAAACAAAAAGGGTGACTGGCACCCTGTGCTGGCTGGCTGGCACCCTGTGGTGGCTGGCTGGCACCCTGTGGTGGCTGGCTGGCACCTTCTGGTGGGTGGCTGGCAGTGGCACCCTGTGGTGGCTTGCTGGTACCCTGTGGTGGGTGGCTGCCATCCTTTGGTCGCTGGCTGGCACCCTTTTGGTGGGAGGTTGACTGGCACCCACTTAATGATTGAGTGGCACCCTTTGGTGGCTGGCTGGCACCCTGTGGTGGGTGGCTGGCTGGTACCCTTTGATGGCTGGCACCCTTTGGTGGCTGGCTGTGGCACCCTGTGGTGGCTGGCTGGCACCCTGTGGAGGGTGGGTGGCTGGCACCCTGTGGTGGCTGGCTGACTGGCACCCTCTGGTGGGTGGCTAGTTGGCTGGCTGGCAGTGGCACCCTGTGGTGGGTGGCTGGCACCCTGTAGTGGGTGGGTGGCTGGCACCCTTTTGGTGGGTGGCTGGTGCCCCTTAATGGGTGGGTGGCACCCTTTTGGTGGGTGGCTGACACCCTGTGGTGGGTGGCTGGCTGGCACCCTTTAATGGCTGGTTGGCTGGCACCCTTTAATGGCTGGTTGGCTAGCTGGCACCCTGTGTAGTGGGTGGCTGGCATGTACAGGCCCAGGGCCTGTCACTGGCTAGCTGGTACAGTCAGGACTGGGTGGCTGGCTGGCACCGGCAGCTGTGGGTGGTGGGTGGCCACTGCGGCTGTGCTATAGAACGTGTGTCTGACTGGTCACTGTCATTTTTGAAGAACTACTAGATCACTCATTGTAGATCACTTACTGTCCCGACCGACTCTGCCGCATGCAGACTTCAGTGTGGCCGCGGCAGGTAAAACACACTGCAACGAGGCTGAGGGAGGCGGCCTAAGAGCTGCCCAGTGCGCGGAGGCGCGTGGCGCAACATACGCAATGAAGTCATTAAAATATCGGTAACTCCAAAGGCCGATTCCAATATATCGGGGAAAGTGCATATCGGCGTTGCCGATAATCGGTCGATCCCTAAATAAAATCCCCCACAACCAAGAAGGGTACATCAGATTGTCAGCTATATATTATAATAACTTACATAACACCATAGGAGAGTATGAAGGAGTAATGTACAATGCACATTAGCAATGATGCATGGTACCGTATTTAAGACACAATACACAAAGATATAAACGACCTTGTGTGTCCACCGTGGCCTGCCTACAATTGAAATCCACCCCATTAACAATAAGTATGGACATTGGGAGGGGGGCAGCCGGGGGTAGGGATTGTGGGGCAGTGGTGCTAGGAATGGTGGTTTAGGGGGATTTGTGTTGGGTGGGCAGATGGGGGAAGAGAATTTGTGCTAGGAGAGTGTTTGGGGATTTGTGCTAAAAGGGATATGGTAAAGGGGGAAGGAAATTGTGCTTGGATGCTGGGAGGGGAAATTTTATTTGGGGGGGGGATTTGTGCAAGTAGGGATGAATGGGGGGTCATTTGTGCTAGGAGGGGACATTTGAGGGATTTCAAGGATAGAGGATTTCTACTAGGAGGGGTGATTTTTTGAGGGGGAATAGTGCCGAGGGGATTTGTACTGGGAGGAGGGGATATTATGCTTAGAGGGTAAGCATGTACATTAGTACACATGTGCAGTTTGTTTCGTTCCGAATTAAAATTCAGACAAATTTTTAATTATTCAGAATTTCAGATGTATCCGAATTTTGGAACTTCAATAGCAACGAATTTAAAACGAATCTGAAATAACGAAACAAAGTTTCGGACTAAATTCAATTTCGAATAGTTTTCAAATCAAATCGTTTTGAAATTAGAATGGTTTTCTAATTTGCATTTCCGAAGAGAATAAAATAGAATAGAAAATAAAAGTATATAATATAATAGAGTAAAACAGACCAGAATACAAAATAAAAGAATAGAAAAAAAAATAGAACAGAAAATAAAAAAGGGACAGAATAGTATAGAAAGAATAGAGTAAAACAGAATAAAATTGAAAATAAAGGAATAGAATAGACAATAGAAAAAAATAGAAAGAATATAACTATCTTCTGAAATTCAAAATTCAAACAGAATAAATTGAATACAATAGAAAAGAATAGAGTAGAAAAAAAAATAGAATATAAAAGAATAAATTAGAATTTGAATGGAATAGAAAAGAACAGAAAATAAAAGAATAGAATAGAAAAAAAAAACAATAAAATGGAAAAGAAAGAAATTCGAATTGTGAATATAATAAATTCAAGACCCATCCATGACCCATCTTCAGTGTTCTGGCTGAGGGAAGAAGGTTCTTATCTAAGATTTTACAATACATGTCACCATCCATTGGAAAAGTCGACCTGTACCTTTAGCAGAGAAACAGCCCTAAAGCGTAATGTTTCAACCTCGACTGTAGGGATGGTGTTTTTAGGGTCATAGTCATCAATTTTCTTTCTCCAAACACGGCGTGTCGAGTTAATGCCAAAGAGCTGAATTTTGGTCTCATCTGACCACAGCACTTTCTCCCAATGATTTAGATGTTCACTAGCATACTTCAGATGGGCCTGTACATGTGCCTTCTTGAGGATTTGAACCTTGCGGACGCTGCAGGATTTCAATCTATGGCAGCGCATTGTGTTACCAGTGGTTTGTTTGGTGACTGTGGTCCCAACTGCCTTGAGATAATTTACAAGCTTCTCCCATGTAGTTCTGGGCTGATCCCTCACTTTTCTTATGATCATCCTTACCCCGAGGGGAAATCTTGTCTCCTTCTCACCAAGCTTCTTGCTGATGGTCTTGTAGCCTATTCCAGCCTTGTGCAGGTCTACAATCTTGTCCCTGATGTCCTTTGGCAGCTCTTTGGTCTTGCCCATGATGGTGAGGTTTGCATGGAAGAAAGATTCTGTGGACAGATGTCTTTTATGCATATAACAAGTTGTCGTTAGAGCACGGTCTTAAATTGACAGGACTAATCCGTGTACCACGAGCACATACTTAGCCAGTCTGTGGGAGCCAGAATTATTGTTTTGTGGGAGATCAAATACTTTTTTTTACTCACTGAGCTGCAACTCCTTTTATAATATTTGTATAATGTGTCTCTTCTGGATTTTTGGTTGATATTCTGTCTCTATCATTTTACACCTATGATAAAAATTATAGACCCTTTATTTCTTTGTAAGTGGGCAAATTTACAAAATCTGCAGGGAATCAAATAATTATTTACGCCACTGTACCACAGCCAAAACAGTACATGCAAACTAAGGGAATCCCTTAACCCCCCCCCCCCCCCCCCCCAAGGTCCCAAGAACTAGAGCCTCATTGGACAATTTCTTCCTCTATTACTGTTCTGGGGACAACCCAAGAATTTTGGGTTTTATTTTACTTTCATGTTTAATAATAATGGTAAAAAGGACAAATGGAGAGGGTGATTTCCTAATGGGGGCACAGACAGCTATAAAAACCTGACAGAAGTTTTAATCCCGCTCAACTCTGTCCACTTGCACTCCTCCATGATGACATCACGGAGCTGGTGGATGTTAGAAACCTTGCACTGCTCAATAAGGTTTGGGTCTGGAGACATGCTTTGCCAGTCCATCCCCTTTACCCTCAGCTTCTTTAGCAAGGCAGTGGTTGTCTTGGGGGTGTGTTTGGAGTTGTTATGTTGGAATACCACCCTGCGGCCAGTCTCTAAAGGGAGGGGGGGATCATGCTCTGCTTCAGTATGGCACAGTATATGTTGGCATTCATGGTTCCCACAATGAACTGCAGCTCCCCAGGTCCAGCAGCACTCATGCAGCCCAAGACCATGACACTCCCACCACCATGCTTGACTGTAGGCAAGACACACTTGTCTTTGTACTCCTCACCTGGTTGCTGCCACACACACTTGTCTTTGTACTCCTCACCTGGTTGCTGCTATACCATCTGAATCAAATACGTTTATTTTGGTTTCATCAGACCACAGGACATGGTACCAGAAATCCATGTCCTTAGTCTGCTTGTCTTCAGCAAACTATTTGTGGGCTTTCTTGCATCATCTTTAGAAGAGGCTTCCTTCTGGGACAACAGCCATGCAGACCAATTTGATGCAGTGTGCGGCGCATGGTCTGAGCATTGACAGGGTGACCTCCTCACCCCCTTCAACCTCTGCAGCAAAGCTGGCAGCACTCATACGTCTATTTCCCCAAAGACAACCTCTAGATATGAAAACAGGCGCTCAACTCTTTTGGTCGACCATGGCGGGGTCTGTTCTGAGTAGAACCTGTCCTGTTAAAACTGCTGTATGGTCTTGGCCACTGTGCTGTAGCTCAGTTTCAGGGTCTTGCCAATCTTCTTATAGCCTAGGCCATCTTTACGTAGAGCAACAATTTTTTTTTTAGATCCTCAGAGAGTTCTAACTAACGAGTCACATGACACCGGGGAGGGAAAATGGCTAATTGGAACCAATTTGGACATTTCCACTTAGGGGTGTACTCACTTTTGTTGCCAGCGGTTTAGACATCAATGGCTGTGTGTTGAGTTATTTCTTCAGTGTTGTCACATGAAAAGATATAATAGAATATTTACAAAAATGTGAGGGGAGAGGGAGAGAGGGGGAGAGCTCACCCAGAAAAACATACACCCTCAAAGAGAACAAAAAAGATTCTCTTAAATACCAGCCTGCAAAACCTTGCGGCCAAAAAGAGGCATCCGAAGATGCCAACACATCTACTTGCAGAACTTTTTAAAAGTATGCACGGACAACCAAGTTGCCACCTTGCAAACTTGTCTCACAGACACTTGATGGCGAAAAGCCCAAGAGGCACTCAGCGCCCTATTAGAACGTGCCTTCACAGGGAAAGGAGGAATCTGACCCTTCAGTGAATAAGCCTGAACCACCGTTTGCCTGATCCATCTGGATATGGTCGCAGCAGATGCAGTCAATCCTTTACGAGGTCCCTTGGTAAGGACAAAAGGAACGTCTGATTTTATAAAAGACTCAGTGGCCTCCAGGTAAACCCTGATCACCCGAACAACATCCAAAGAATGAAAAGCACTTTCCTTTAGAATGCTTAGGCTTGGGACAGAGTGAAGGTAACACAATGTCATCATTCAAATGAAATTCAGAAACCATCTTAGGAAGAAAAGACTGATTAGGTCGAAGTACCACTTTATCTCTGTGGACCACCAGATAAGGTGAACGGCAAGACAACGCCGCCATTTCAGATACTCTGCAAGAAGAAGTGATAGCCGCCAAAAAAGGCAACCTTTTGAGACAACGAAAGCAGAGAAATCTCCCGAATGTTCTCAAAAAGGAGGCTTTTGAAGAACAGATAATACCAAATTGAGATCCCACGAAGGTAGCGGGGACCATCTCGGAGGAGCCACATGGCGTACTCCCTGAAGAAAAGTATGAATCAAGGTATGCGTGGCTAACGGGCGTTGGAAATATATAGCCAAAGCCGACACTTGGCTTTTGATAGTGCCCAAAGCCAACCGCTGTTCAACCCCTTTCTGTAGAAAAAGCCAAAATCCTAGCATTGGAAAATAAGCGAGGGTGCACCTTCAGCGATTCACACCATAAAATGTACGATTTCCACCTACCATGATACATCTTCCTGGAAGTCTACTTCCTAGCCGTCAATAGCATAGGAATCAGAGTCAGAAAGACCTCTATCTCTCAACACCTGGCTTTCAACAGTCATGCGGTTAAAGCCAGGAACTGTAAAGCAGGATGGAAGATCGTGCCATGAGACAGCAGATCTTCCCTGAGAGGAGTATCGGCGACCAACCTTACCAAGCCTGCGTACCAAGACCAGCGAGGCCAGTCTGGGGGCCACCAGAATGACCGGAATCATTTCCACCTCTACCCTGCGTAGAAGCCTTGACAGAAGTGTTAATGGAGGGAAAGCATAAATCAGCCGATACTGACCCCAAGGAGCCACCAGTGCGTCTGTGGCGTCGGCCAGAGGATCCCGAGACCTGGCTACAAACCTCTGCACCTTCTTGTTGAGACGAGAAGCAAACAGAGCGACCTCAGGCATCCCCCACCGACCACACAAGAGATGAAACACCTCCGGGTGTAGGGACCACTCCTCTTGGTCCAACACCTGACGACTTAGGTAATCCGCTTGTCAGTTTTCCACACCTGGGATGTGCACTGCAGGAAAGAGCTGGAACAAACTGTTCCACCCAGGCCACAATCTCAGACACCTCCTTGACGCCGCCATGACACTCTTGGTGCCTCCCTGGTAATGGATGTAAGCCACAGCCGTGGCATTGTCCGATTGAATCCGAACAGGACAATCTTGCAGACGAGTTATCCATTGTCACAGACAAAGCTTTATCGCTCTGAGCTGCAAAACATTTAATCGACAGTTTGGACTCCTCTGCTGTCCAGGTTCCCTGGGCACAGAGCATTCCCAGAACCCTGCTCTAGCCTGACAGGCTGGCGTCTGTGGGTACCACCGTCCAAAACAACGGAAAGAAGATCTTGCCCTGGCATAGTGCTGGTGACTGAAGCCACCACAACAGAGCAGACTGTCTGCTGTGGCTCAACCAAATCACAGTGTCCAAGGACTTTGGATCCTTGTTCCAATTGACAAGAATCTCCTTTCGCAAAGGTCTTGTATGGAACTGAGCAAACAGAACTGCTTCGAAGGATGATACCATCAGACCCAATACCCGCATGCAGGTTCTCAGAGAGGGTAGATCGGTTCCCAAAAGCAACCAAATCGCCTCCTGCAATTTTGTTGTTTGTCCGGGGGAAGAAAAGCCCTCGCCAAGGCAGAGTCCAGAGTCAGGCCCATATAATCCAGTCTCAAGGAAGGCATCAGGGCAGATTTCTTGAAATTGATGGTCCACCCGAACTCCTGCAGGGTTTGGATAGTGATCGTTAGGTCACCCATCAGGATTGAAAAGAGAGTCCGCTCTCAATAGGAGATCGTCTAAGTACCCCAGTACTGCAACCCCCCGTTGGCGCAGGAATGCCAACACTGGGGCTAGTACCTTGGTAAAAACCCTGGGGGCGGAGGCGAGACCAAGGGGTAACGACACAAATTGATAATGCTCTTCTGCTACTGCAAAGCGAAGAAACCGCTGGTGTCCAGCGTAGATAGGGATGTGTAGATATGCGTCCTTGATATCTATTGAGGCCAAAAATCTCCCTGGTGTAGTGACTCCACTACCGATGGATTCCATCTGAAACTTCTGTACCCACACAAAGCGGTTCAGGGCCTTGAGGTCCAGGATGGGGCGCACCTTGCCCTCCTTTCTGGGCACGGTGAACAGATTTGAATAAAACCCTTGAAAGTGTTCCTGAGAGGGAACCGGCACAATCACTCCTTGCGACAGCAAATCGTGTACCGCCCCTCGTAAGTCCCTTAACCAGTCTGGAGATAGGTGAAGACTGGATGGGAAAAAAACTTTCCCGACGGTCGAGACCGGAATTCGATCTTATACCCCGAGCGGATCAGTTCCCAACCATGGCTTTTTGGAACCCCCAGAAGACCTGAAAGGTTTACCTTTTTCTTGCAACCCGGAGGTATGAAAAAGCCACTTATGAGCAGAAAAGGAAGGCCCCCGCCTAGAACGTGGCACCTTACCCTTAGAGGATTGAGGAAGAAGAGTGCTCTTTCCCCCAATGAGACCTTTGAACAACTCATTCAGAGAGGATCCAAAACAACCTTTCCCCTGTAAAGGGGAAATCAGTCAAGGCCTTTTTGGAAGCCTGGTCAGAAGACCAGCTTTTTAGTCACGCCATGCGTCTAATAGCAATTCCCACTGCCGACACCTTGGCCACTAGCGGAGCCGCATCCAGGGAGGTATAACACACGAACACCAGGGCTTGAGCCAACTGGCCCATTAGTTCAAGCACCGCAGGGGGGAGCCGTTCAGCTTACAAGTTTGCTTTTAGTAGCTTCACTCATTCAGTAACCGTCTGTGATAACAGAATGTTCACAAAAGTAGTTTCAAAATGGAACCCGCAATCACATTTAAACAGCAGGATAGGGACTCCACCCGTCTATCCACTGGGTCCGCAAAAGCCGGCGATTCCTCCACCGGAACCACAGTAGACTTGTGAACCTGGAAACTGGGTAATCCACCTTCGGTGGTACAGTCCACCTAGTGGATACTGCATCTGCAAAAGGGTAACAGGGTTTAAAACGTTTAGGCACCACCAGCATGTGCTTGATGCGCCACCATTGTTCATCCACAATGGCATGAAACAGATCAGGACAAGGGAACACCTTGCCCGATTTCTTGGATTTGCAGGAGCCAAAAGACACCTGCGTACCCAACGCTGTAGATTCATAAGCCAATGTTAAAGTTTCCCACACTGAAACTATAAGGGCTTCCACCAAGGCGCGTGGGGTGCGTCTGCGATGGCCATATCTGCCTCAGAGTCTGAAGACCCTGCCAATGGAGGCGAAGGCAGAGGGCGTTTTGCGACTGGCAACACTTAAAATTACAAAATCTACTTTTGACATCAGGCTTAGTAAAAATGCTGTGATATCAGGCTGTGACTGTGACCCAGAAGGGTACGCAGCAGCACCTAAGAGGTCTGTAGGTGAAATTTTATCCTGGGACTCAATTTTACACTGGTAAGAAAAAAGTACACTGTCCCTTTAAGAGTCGCCAAATTTCCAATCTCACTGCTATCCTAGCGGGCTATCAAACCCCAGGCTTGTACAATCTAACAGCAGAGTGTACAAGGAAAACCCACAGGGAACCCCAGAAAAACGTTACCTCAGGAGCTGCCAGCATGCTCTGTGGAAAAAAAAAAAAAAAAATGAAACTAATCTGCACAGGAAAAGGAAAGAACAGCCTGTGTCTTTGCTAGAATTAAAGTGCCATGCTGCTCGCCTGTCCAGCGATCATGGACCACAGGAAAATTGCCACCCCATGCATTCCTATGGGGAACAGAAAATGGCTGCCCATGTAATACAAAGGGAAAAAGAACACATTTATCCACAGCAAAATGGTGGCCCGACGGTAGGCCTGCACGATATTGGAAAAAAAATATATTGCGATTTTTTTTCAACTATATATATTGCGATATTGAGGGACCCGTCAATCTAGCCTTTCTGACCATAATGTATGTTACTGTGGGGAATGGGATTCAGTGCACACTGCAGCCTTCTACCATAGGGTTAATGTTACTGACACTGTAGGGATTGGGAAGGATTCTGGGAATGGAAATCAGGAAGCATGCAGGCAGCCTTCTAAATTTTAATTGCAGATACAGGGCACTGGGCAGGTCAGGGTTAATATGGTAAAATCAATTAGTGACATGTCAGTGAGGCGGAGGGGCGCTATGGCTGATCCAGCGGTATTATAAGACTTAGCTAATATAATGTCATTCTACACACTATAAAGCCATCCCGTCTGGATCTGTGTTTTTCTTTTAACAAAAAACGTATGGCTTCTTTCTCTGCTCACTTAAGTAGATTACGGCATAAAAGTTCATTGTAAATTTTTTGTTTTGGTTATACTACTTGGCCGTAACATTAATTGCAGGCTTCCCAGCAGCTGTAGGGTTAAGCCAAAGACATAAATTCTTAATAAAGTACCTCTTCTTATCTCGATCAGATTAGATAGTGGTGGTTGTAGGAGGCTGGAGCTAGGAGTCGGGAAAGGATCACAGCACAGCCATGCATACATTTACTCACTCGTGCACTGCAGCCCGCCCCACACGTTCAGTGAGTCTCACTCTCCGCCCTAGTTTTCTCAATGGCACATTCAGAGAGCCAATCACGCCGTGAGTAGCGGCACAGCGGAACCAATCAGGTGTGCAGGCACGCGTGATTGGTTAGCTGTGCAGCTAATCACGGCGTGATTGGCTCCCTGAATGTGCCATTGAGAAAACTAGGGCGGAGAGTGAGACTCACTGAACGTGTGGGGCGGGCTGCAGTTCACGAGTGAGTCAGTGTATGCTCACCGCTGAAGCGTCCCGACTTCTCCCCCTGCCTAACACGTTAGTCTGTGAGTCCTCCGAGTCCCTCCCCCTGCCTATGCAAATATCGTGACCTCGGCGATATGAATATCGCCTACGGCCACAGAACGATAGTCGATATCATATCGACTATCGTTCAGCCCTACCCGACGGCGCGCCATGCAGTCTCCAGGACCCCCAAAAGGGGTCCCTGAACATTAGGCATTGGAGGGTCCATAAAAAAGGGACCCCACCAGGACCAACCACCCCCATCAAAAAGGCGCCACAGCAGCCGCAATATTTCTGCCCCCCAAGGTAGGAACCTGCACAGGGTAGGGGAAAAAAAAAAACGGAGGGGTTTGGGCCTAGTCCTCCCGAGAGGCCAGGGGAACCGAGGGAGCCCTGAGGGTCCGACCATTCCAGGGATAGGGCCGACGTCCGCCCCGAGACCGCTAGAGGTATTGGGGGGACAATTACTCAGCATATCATGATACCAGGTGGACGTCACTCCGAAACAGATCACCTCCCACCCGGGATGGGGATGCTGTCAGCCAGGTGGTACGCCACGACTCAGGGCATTCCAGGTCGATCGTGTCCCCACGAGATGGTTCACTCGCAGGCTTGTCCCCATCCATCGGGGCACTGTCGTGGCGAGGCCTAGTTCTGGACTATAACCTGCTGGCCAGGCTGGGAGACCTTAAGGATCTAGATTACCCAGTCCGAAACCACAGCGGGCTGTTGCTTGTAGTTCTCCAGGAACTAACTAGTGAAAATAAAAAATCCCCAAAAAATTTAAAATTCTCTATTTACAGCTAAGACTGAAGTCCCAGCAGGGAGCTAGGTCCTATTCCTAAAACTAGGCAGAAACAAACTGCAATCTGAATTAGAGCTTGTGGGGCTATGCCTGCAGGGACAGTCCCCATGGGCGTGGTAAAGTTTTTTTCCTGCCTAGTGCCTATTCCTGATTGGAGGAGCATAACCCAATGGTAATGAAGATATGGAGCTGCGTCTGTCGATGAACGATAGAGAAAACATACGTTTCCACTAAAGATCCAAAGGCCTCATCTATTTTTTTGTGAAAATAAAAGTTATACAGCACTGGAGGTTTGGAAATAACTAGTCCCGATTTTCACTGACAGTTGGAATGGAATGCGGTCACCGCATGTATATCACACCTCATATACCATACCTGACACCTATCACACCTCATATACCATACCCGACTCCCATCACACCTCATATACCATACCCGACTCCTATCACACCTCATATACCATACCCGACTCCCATCACACCTCATATACCATACCCGACTCCTATCACACCTCATATACCATACCCGACTCCCATCACACCTCATATACCATACCCGACTCCTATCACACCTCATATACCATACCCGACTCCCATCACACCTCATATACCATACCCGACTCCTATCACACCTCATATACCATACCCGACTCCCATCACACCTCATATACCATACCCGACTCCCATCACACCTCATATACCATACCCGACTCCCATCACACCTCATATACCATACCCGACTCCCATCACACCTCATATACCATACCCGACTCCCATCACACCTCATATACCATACCCGACTCCCATCACACCTCATATACCATACCCGACTCCCATCACACCTCATATACCATAGCCGACTCCCATCACACCTCATATACAATACCTGACTCCCATCACACCTCATATACCATACCTGACTCCTATTACACCTCATATACCATACCTGACTCCTATTACACCTCATATACCATACCCGACTCCCATCACACCTCAAATACCATACCTGACTCCTATCACACCTCATATACCATACCTGACTCCTATCACACCTCATATACCATACCTGAAGGCCCGTACACACGTACCGATCGTCGGCATACAAACGTCGGTGGACGAAGGATCTGCCGATTGTACGCGTGTTAGTATGGTGCCTCCGACAGATGTCTGCGCACAATCCGCGGACAAAAGTCTTTCTTGCAAACATGAAAATTTTTGTATGCCGACACCAGAACGGACGATTGTTCGCCTGTCAGTACACAATTCGGCCGACAGACCGCAGATTTGCAAGACTGGGCATGCTCAGAAAATAGAAAACACAGGGAAAGTTAACCATTACATGACATCACTTCTGCAGTCGGCGGACAAAATTCTTGTGCTGTCCTTGTGCTGTCTTTGCACTTTTCAGCAGACACCGACATCCCGGGGAGAAAAGAGGAACATTTGTATGCCGACCATCGGTACGTGTGTACGGGGCTTTACTCCTATCACACCTCATATACCATACCTGACTCCTATCACACCTCAGATACCATACCCGACTCCTATCACACATCAGATACCATACCTGACTTCTTTGATCACTCACTTACCATACCTGACTTCTTTGATCACTCACTTACCATACCTGACTTCTTTGATCACTCACTTACCATACCTGACTTCTATCATCACGCATACACCATACCCGACTCCTATCACAGGGCTCGACAAACCCTGGGCGTCAGTTCGCATTGGCGACTAGTATTAGCGACCTGGCGCCTGGGGTGCCCTGCAGGAGGTGTCCTGTCCCTTTTGCGCCCCCACACCTCCTCCCCGAGTGCACGGACTACCGCAACTACCGACTTTTCCCACAACAGAGCTTTCTTTTGGTGGTATTTCATCACCTCTGCGCTTTTCATTTTTTGCGATATTAATAAAAAAAGAGCGACAATTTTGAAAAAATAACAATATTTTTCTACTTTGACAGTTAAAAAATATCCAATATATTCAATTTTTGTCATATATTTAGGCCAAAATGTATTTAGCTACATGTCTTTGACAAAAAAATGCTCAATGAGCGTATTTTTAACCGCTTTAAGACCGGAAGATTTTACCCCATTCCTGACCAGGCCATATTTTGTGATTCGGCACTGCGTTACTTTAACGGACAATTGCACGGTCGTGCGATGCTGTACCCAAATTAAATGTATGTCTTTTTTTCCCCACAAACAGAGCTTTCTTTTGGTGGCATTTGATCACCTGTGCGATTTTTACTTTTTGCGCTATAAACAAAAAAAGAGTGGCAATTTTGAAAAAATAATATTTTTCTAATTTTTTATATGAAATTCCCCCCCCAAAAAATGTAAAAAATCTAAATTTTTTAACATTTTAGGCCAATTTGTTTTCCGCTACATATGTTTGGTAAAAAAATAAATAAATAAATAAAAAATTTGCAATAAGCATATTTTGATTGGTTTGCGCAAAAGTTATCGCAGCTACTAACTACGGGAAAGGTTTATGTCATTTTTATTGTTTTTTTTTTTAATGGGTAATGGCGGCGATATGCGATTTTTTTTGTGGGGCTGCGACATTGCGGCGGACAGATCGGACCCTTGACTGACATTTTTTGACACTTTTGGGGGGGACCAGTGACATTACTACAGTAATCAGTGCTATAAATATGCACTGTTACTGTAATAATGACACTGGCAGGGAAGGGGTTAACTTAATTGGTGATCAAGGGGATAGATGTATGCCTGGTGCTTACTGACGTGTGTGGGGGGAGGGGATTGTGTGACACAGGCAAAGATCGCAGGTTCAGCTATGCTGAATCCTGTAATCTGTCCCTGCCTGTCACATAGGAGATCCGCTCGCTTTGTTACACAAGTGGGCGGATTTCCTCACTCGATCCCCGATGATCGGGGAAGAACGGCGGGGATCACCGCCTCTCCTCCCCTGGCCCGACTCCCGCTGTGTCTGAATACATCGGGAGCGAGCCTCCGACCACGCCACCCACAAGGGGAGGAGTCCAGCGATGTAGGTCTACGTCGCTGGACAGAATCGAGCCACTTTGCCGCAGTACGCTCAATGTGATCGGTCGGCAAGTGGTTAAAAAAAAAAACTGGCTCCTAACTTTTTTAGCTGGCTCCTAGATTTCAGGCAAATTTGTCAAGCCCTGTCCTATCACACCTCATATACCATATCTGACTCCTATCACACCTCATATACCATACCTGACTCCTATCACACCTCATATACCATACCTGACTCCTATCACACCTCATATGCCATATCTGACTCCTATCACACCTCATATGCCATATCTGACTCCTATCACACCTCATATACCATACCTGACTCCTATCACACCTCATATACCATACCTGACTCCTATCACACCTCATATACCATACCTGACTCCTATCACACCTCATATACCATACCTGACTCCTATCACACCTCATATACCATACCTGACTCCTATCACACCTCATATACCATACCTGACACCTATCACACCTCATATACCATACCTGACACCTATCACACCTCATATCATAACTGACTCCTATCACACCTCATATACCATACCTGACTCCTATCACACCTCATATACCATATCTGACTCCTATCACACCTCATATGCCATATCTGCCTCCTATTACACCTCATATACCATACCTGACTCCTATCACACCTCATATACCATACCTGACTCCTATCACACCTCATATACCATACCTGACTCCTATCACACCTCATATACCATACCTGACTCCTATCACACCTCATATACCATACCTGACTCCTATCACACCTCATATACCATACCTGACACCTATCACACCTCATATACCATATCTGACACCTATCACACCTCATATCATAACTGACTCCTATCACACCTCATATAATCATACCTGACTCCTATCACACCTCATATAATCATACCTGACTCCTATCACACCTCATATAATCATACCCGACTCCTATAACACCTCATATACCATACCTGACACCCATCACACCTCATATACCATACCTGACTCCTATAACACCTCATATACCATACCTGACACCCATCACACCTCATATATCATAACTGACTCCTATCACACCTCATATACCATACCTGACTCCTGTCATCACTCATTTACCATACCTGACTTCTATCATCACACATATACCATAACGGACTCCTATCACACCTCATATATCATACCTGACTCCTATCACACCTCATATACCATACCTGACTCCTATCGCACCTCATATAATCATACCTAACTCCCATCGCACCTCATATACCATACCTGACACTATCACACCTCATATACCATACCTGACTTCTATCACACCTCATATACCATACCTGACTTCTATCACACCTCATATACCATACCTGACTTCTATCACACCTCATATACCATACCTGACTCCTATCACACCTCATATACCATACCTGACACCTATCACACCTCATATACCATACCTGACTCCTATCACACCTCATATACCATACCTGACTCCTATCACACCTCATATACCATACCTGACACCTATCACACCTCATATACCATACCTGACACCTATCACACCTCATATCATAACTGACTCCTATCACACCTCATATACCATACCTGACTCCTATCACACCTCATATACCATATCTGACTCCTATCACACCTCATATGCCATATCTGCCTCCTATTACACCTCATATACCATACCTGACTCCTATCACACCTCATATACCATACCTGACTCCTATCACACCTCATATACCATACCTGACTCCTATCACACCTCATATACCATACCTGACTCCTATCACACCTCATATACCATACCTGACTCCTATCACACCTCATATACCATACCTGACACCTATCACACCTCATATACCATATCTGACACCTATCACACCTCATATCATAACTGACTCCTATCACACCTCATATAATCATACCTGACTCCTATCACACCTCATATAATCATACCTGACTCCTATCACACCTCATATAATCATACCCGACTCCTATAACACCTCATATACCATACCTGACACCCATCACACCTCATATACCATACCTGACTCCTATAACACCTCATATACCATACCTGACACCCATCACACCTCATATATCATAACTGACTCCTATCACACCTCATATACCATACCTGACTCCTGTCATCACTCATTTACCATACCTGACTTCTATCATCACACATATACCATAACGGACTCCTATCACACCTCATATATCATACCTGACTCCTATCACACCTCATATACCATACCTGACTCCTATCGCACCTCATATAATCATACCTAACTCCCATCGCACCTCATATACCATACCTGACACTATCACACCTCATATACCATACCTGACTTCTATCACACCTCATATACCATACCTGACTTCTATCACACCTCATATACCATACCTGACTTCTATCATCACTCATATACATACCTGACTCCTATCACACCTCATATACCATAACTGACTTCTATTGCACTTGTTCTATTGCACTGTATGTTACCTCATCAATTATCCTCTCAGTAATAGGCTTGAATTGTGTGTGTTGCTGTCCTGTCATCAGCCAGGCATTTCCCGCCTTTTTCTGTGAGTTTCTTAGTACAAGGCCTGAGGTATGGGTGCAGTTCTGTGAATAGGAGAGTGCCTAAGCCAGGGGTGTCATACCTAATTTAATTTAAGGCCGCATTAGCATTATGGTTGCCCTCAAAGGGCCGGTTTTATCTGTAGGATTAGATGACAAGAGCACCCCACGCCCCCTTACATGGGATTTCAAGAACCCCCCCACCATCAAAAGTCAACCCACCCTTCCTTACATCACAGTGCACCCCCTTACCTTGTGCTGCTGCCAGGAAGAAGATGTGGGTGGATCTGGGAAGATGTGCAGGGTCTGGAGGAGAACCAGAGGGCTAGGGTCAGCTTCCAGAGTCTGCTGAATGCTGAGACCAGGGCAGAGGCAAAGGCAAGGTGGTGTTGCAGCTGCACAGAGGTGCAGGATCTGCAGGAGTTCTGCCCTCCTCTCTGCTGCAGACTGCTGAGAAGGGGGGAGGGGGTGGTGGGCAAAGATGAGCCTTTCTGCAGCTACACAGGAGTGCAGGATCTGGCATATGGAGTTTTGTTCTCTCTGCTGCCGACTAGAGACAAGGGGGGAGTGCCGCAGCTGCAGGAGAGGTGCAAAGTCCACATGAAATGGCCTGGGGGGGCCGCATTCAGCAGCAGGCCTTGTGTTTGACACCTGTGGTCTAAGCTGTGAAAAAGAGTGCAATGCCCCGTACAGATTATCTGAAGACTTTTGTCTTCAGATTTACCTTTTCTATGTAGTGCAAGGGCCTGCCAGATTGCATACAAATTGAAAGTGTTTAGGTTTGACCTCATATTATATGGTTTTGGTAAGTCTGCAGACAAAAGTCTTCAGATAATCTGCACGTGTGTACGGGGCATAACTTTATGCTGTTCTACTAATAACAAGCCTTGATCAGTAAAGCTATAATAAAGCTGTTATAGATTGTACGCCTATAGATTGTAGGCCTCCTTTACCCTAGTGGCAAGGACTGCCACTCACCTGAAAATTGATTTTCACTCACTCTTTTTTAGAAGCGTTTGACAGGCGATGAGGAGGCAATATGTCAACTCCTCACTCCGTTTTAAACCCCCTAAATGGCGCACTACCAAGTTTTTTACAGCGGGATCCAATCAGCGGGTATCGCGGACTCAATGTCTGCTGGAACTCACCGATTGTTCGTTACACATGCAGAATGGCAGTTTGTAAACAAGGCAGGTTGCCATTCTGTTAGCGGGGGAAGACATTAACCTTCCTAGCGGTATTCCCGAGTGTGACTCGGGGTAAGATTTTAGTGCCAAAAGCGGTAACCCCGAGTCACACTCGGGGTAGCGCTAAGAAGATCGCTGGATGCTGGAGGAGGTTTTACTTACCTTTTCTCCGGGATCCAGCGATGTCTGCGGGCGGTGTGCGGCGGCGGAGCTTCCTCCCGATCGTCTGCGAGCCCCGGCTTCCGTCTCCGGCGACGTGACGTACGTCGGGGGGTGGAACCGGCGGCAAATTCAAATGTAAAATGCACAAAACACACTGATACCGTTCAAAATAAAATAAAATCACATTACATTGCCCCCCAGTGCCCTTTCCTGCAGTTTTACTGCACTTTTTATGTAAATATATACACATATACATTATATATATATATATATATATATATATATATATATATATATATATATATATATATATATATATATATATACACACACACACACACACATACATACATATATATATATATATATATATATATATATACATATACACATATATATATATATATATATATATATATATATACACACACACACACGTATATATATATATATATATATATATATATATATATATGTATATACACACACATGTAATTCTTGTGAATGAGCAGCCCAAACCAACTGTATACATTATATATATATATATATATATATATATATATATATATATATAAAATAAATGTATACAGTTGGTTTGGACTGCTCATTCACAAGAATTACATGCAAAATAATGGTACCGCTTTCAGCACCTAAAATCCAAAAGAATCATACCGCCAGGGAGGTTAATCCTGTGTTTCTGATAAGCAGGGACACGGATCTATGCCTTCCCCTAGTAAGCTAGGCACACATTTAACAAGTGGCAGAACTACCCGTGTTACTGCAGTCGCACTTGCGACTGGGCCCTGGCATTCCGCCACTGTAGGGGGGGCTCAGACCGCAGGAAGACTTCACACAGGCAGCCCAGCACTCTACAGAGCTACAGGAACTTACTGCAGGAGTGTTTCTAGAGTTCTGACAGCTTGCATCCCACGGGATCAGCTACTTCACACAGGCGACCTGGCATCTAGGAGAATGTCAAGCAGCACTTTGGATGGTCTAGTAATATCCCTGGTGGGGGTGAAAACATGAAGGGCTCCGCATAGGTTGGCATCTGCAGAGCTGACTCCGTTTGTGTGTGGCTTCCTGTCTAGCAGCACACACTGATCTGCAGTGAGCTCCTCCTGTCCTGGATGCACATGTGGTGTGTGGGCTCCCCTTCCATCAGTAGATCAGCTGTATCAGGTTACAGCTTATTATAGGCAACAAGTCCCCAGGAGGGGTGAAGATCGGGTGAGTCTTCTGGTCATTGTTTACAGAAGAATTTCAGCCCAGCCATCCATCCATCCAGCTTAGAGCACTTACAGTGAGCCTTTCAGCCACACACACCCAGGAAGGCCGTTGAGTTATTTTCTTAGCCCTGTCTACACACTGTAAGCTTACCTGCTGCATATCACTCACAGAGTGCAGCTGAGCCATCCATCCAGCTCAATCCCCCATAACCTACATTGGCTCTCTGGCTATTGCAAGAGATTCATAGCCACAATAAAAGTTCTTGGTGGACTGAACCACCTACATGTAGCCTAACACCACTTTTTTGGACATTTATCACAAACTGCATTTGCAATATATTACAGATTGGCCATAGAGGTTTGAATAGCGGTCCATCCACCAGGGTATAACTCTTTGGCATGCCATTTTTACACCACGCGGACTTTTAGTCCACTTATATTTTTAGACTGGGTTCGCACTTATGCAAATTGGATGCAGAGTTTCCCCCATCCAATTCACATGATAGGAGAGTGTTACCGGTGTTCCGTGAGAATAACCTACCCCGTGAGAAATGCCTACCCTCGTCACTTCCTGTGAGGAACAGCTGAGCAGAGTAGCAGTGCGCATGCTCACAGCCCCGGATACGTAATGGAACAGCTGAGGAGCTGACTAGTGCGCATGCACGGAGGGTATGAAATGATCACGGCAGTGTGTGTAACGCGGCGGTTACATTAAAACAGCTGTGCTGCAATATGAGTCATCTCCGCTCCTGTCCCTGTCACTTCCCTGATCTTGGCTAGTAAATATAAAATCGGCTCTCGGCTCCGTGATTTATCTCTTCATAGACCCGCCGCTTTTATATTTACTAGCCCAGATCAGGGAAGTGACAGGGATAGGAGTGGAGATGACTCATATTTCAGCCGAGATGTTTTAATGTAACCTACAATGTTACATACACTGCCGTGATCATTTCATACCCTCCGTGCATGCGCACTAGTCATCTCCAGCTGTTCAATGACGTAGTGGTGACGTAGGTGCACCGGAAGTGACGAGGGTAGGCATTTCTCACGGGTAGGTTTTTTTCACGGAACACCGGCTCTCAATGGAGCTGGTTCACACACCTCCAGGGCGACAGCGGTCCACATTTAGAAAGGATCCTGTGCGTATTTGGCTTAGAATCAGGTGCCAATTCAGGCAGAAATTCAGATCTGATTCGGTGAACAGGGACGCACAGTACCCCCTGCTGTAAGCCGCAGCATACGTGGACCCTGCCTCAATTGGGACTTATATATAGTTGCCCCAGTTGCTATTCTGACAGAGGTATTAGTGCATTGCCTTTATGTATTGTTTTACTGGGTATTTTCCATGCAGGCTGGTTTAGCAGGGACTGTGGTGGTGGATATCTTTAGGGGAGTTGAGAGGGAGCTGGGAGGGTTCCTTTGGGTCTGACCAGGGGTAGTATTTCATTTATTTTCTAATTTTTCCTTGTGGTTTTCTATCTTGATCATATTTATTAGGCTCCATTCACATATAGGCGTTTCGGATCACAGGCAGAATTGCCACAATTCCGAACCATTGCAAGTTCTTGTACTTCTTTTGGGCATCAGGCGTCCTGCGATCCTGTTTGCTTGATTTTTAGCACGATTCATCAGGCAACAATCGTGGCAAAATCGCGCCGCGCTTGGGGTGCCATTGCAAGTCATGGGAATCGCTCGTGCGTCCCGCGATTTGCAATGGTTCAGAATCGTGGCAATTCTGCCCGCGATTCAAAATGCCTATATGTGAATGGAGCCTTATTGTTGGGTATATTTATGTTTTTTTGATAATATACTTTTTTATATTTCTAATACAGAGTAGGCGGAGTTGGTGTCTCCTTGGCCGCATTTTCTTCTCTTTTGTTGTTTACCGTAATAAAGGACCCGGCAACAAGAGTAAAGGGCCCTAGGACCGATGCAAAGGGCTCAGGATAGGGGTGCCCTTCATGGTTTCTTGTACCGGGGCCCTGAAGGTTCTAGTTACGCCTCTGCATTTAACCCTTTGATCGCCCCTGATTTTAACCCTTTCCCTGCCAGTGTCATTAGTACAGTTACAGTGCATATTTTTTAGCACTGATCACTGTATTAGTGTCACTGGTCCCCAAAAAGTGTCAAAAATGTCAGTGACCCAACTGTCTGCCGCAATATTGCAGTTCCGCTTTAAGTTGCTTATAGCCATCACTTCTAGTAAAATAAAAATAAAAAAATAAATATCCCCTAGTTTGTAGACACTATAACTTTTGCGCAAACCAATCAATATACACATATTGGAATTTTTTTTAGCAGAATACATATTGGCCTGAACTTATGAAGAAATTTAATTTTTTTTAATTTTTTTTATTGGATATGTTCTATAGCAGAAAGTAAAGTTTTTTTTTTTTTTTTTTCAAAATTTTTCAGCTTCTTTTGAAAAATGAACGCAGAGGTGATCAAATACCATCAAAAGAAAGCTCTACTTATGGCAAAAATGAGGACAATAATTTTATTTGTGTACAGCATGAGTTTTCAACCTGTGGCCCTCCAGCTGTTGCAGAACTACCAAGGCTGGCCATACATGTTCAACATGTTAAACTTTTGTTGTACAATTTTCTGTTAGATTTACCACAAACCACATAATATGAGGTCAAAGCTAAACAACACTTTCACTTGTATCTAATTAGGCAGGCCTTTGTACTACATAGTTGAAGGTAAATTTCAAGAAAATTGTTCAGAAAATTGTAAGAAAGGCTTGCAATGCCTAATGGGACTTGTAGTTCCACAACAGCTGGAGGGCCACAGGTTGAGCACCCATGGTGTACAGCATTGCACAACCGCACAATTGTCAGGTAAAGTAACGCAGTGCCGTATTGCAAAAAATGGCCTGATCAGGAAGGGGGGTAAATCTTCAGGAGGTCAAGTGGTTAAAGCAGACATTGAGCAGACAGGTTATTTTTGCAAAAGAGATATGCAATGTCTCTTCTGTTATAAAATACACCTACCTGCCAGCTCAAAGTCCTCTGTGGTATGTGAACTGTTCTGTGTATGCACAGCTCAGCTTACATTGCAAGCATGGTCCATGTGTTCTGGGATGATGCTCATGCGTAGGCGTTATGTCATCCCATGCTGGCCAATGAAGATGCCCAAAGACTGGCACCTGGGGAAAAATATGCTGGCGCCGGTGAGGGATCTGGACTGTTAGAGAGGAGGTAAATATATTGCTCTTAGCTTAACCACTTCAGCTCTGGAAGGTTTTACCCCTTAATAACCAGGCCATTCTTTGCGATACGGCACTGCTTTGCTGTTTTGAATGACAATTTGTGCGGTCGTGCGATGCTGTACCCAAAAAAATTCATGTTTTTTTCCCCACAAATAGAGCTTTCTTTTGGTGCTATTTGACAAAAAAAAAAGCATAATTTTGAAAAAAAAAACAATATTTTTTATTTTCTGCTATAAAACATACCCAATAAAAAAAAAAAAAAAATAAAAATCAAAATTTTTCAGCAATTTAGGTCAATATGTATTCTGCTACATATTTTTGGTAAAAATCCTAATAAGTGTATATTGAATGGTTTGCACAAAAGTTATAGCGTCTACAAACTATGGGATACATATATGGACTTTCTATTGTTTTTACTAGTAATGGCGGCGATCAGTGATCAGTGAGACAAATCTGACACTAAGTGATACTTTTTGGGGACCAGTGACACCAATACAGTGATCAGTGCTAAAAAAAAATGCACTGCTAGGCTCCATGTACACAGGACGTTAGAAAAAACGTCCTGCAAAGCTATTTCTGACGCCGGGAAAAAGCAGCTGTTAAACGTGCTTTCAGTAGCTTTTTCCATTTGCCTTATTGCACGTTTGGCCATGTTGCTTTTAGCAGCGTTTTTCTGCCTCCATTCAAAATCAATGGTGCCCTATGGGAGCCTATTGATTTGAATGGAAGTCGCACCGCAAGTCGGATGAGGATGATCCGACTTGCAGCGCGACCTGCACTGTAAGAATCTTGAGGGGGAACTCCACGCCAAAAATGGGAAAAAAACTGCGTGGGGGTCCCCCCAGGTTCCAAACCAGGCCCTTGGGGTCCGGTATGGAATTTGAGGGTAGCCCCACGCCGAAAAAACGGCGTGGGGTCCCCCCCAAAATCCATACAAAACCCTTATCCGAGCATGCAGCCCGGCAGGCCAGGAAAGGGGAGGGGACGAGCGAGCGGCCCCACCCCCCCCTGGACCACACCAGGCCACATGCCCTCAACATGGGGGGTGTTGGTGCTTTGGGGCAGGGGGAGCTCTGCACCCCCAACCTCAAAGCACCTTGCCCCCATGTTGATGAGGACAAGGGCCTCATCCCCACAACCCTGGCCAGTGGTTGTGGGGGTCTGCGGGCAGGGGGCTCATCGGAATCTGGAAGTCCCCTTTAACAAGGGGGCCCCCCAGATCCCGGACCCCCTCCCTATGTGAATGGGTATGGGGTACACTGTACCCCTACTCATTCACCACATAAAAGGCAGTGTATGGAAATAACGACAGGAGACGTTTTGGAAAGTTTATTAAAAATCTTCATCCGTCTCTTCTTGTCTTCTCCTCTCCGGTCTTCTGCTCTTTTGCTGTCTACTCCTCTCCGGGGTCTTCTGCTCTTTTTTTGTCCGCCCTTCTGCTGTCCTCTCTTCTTTCCTCTCCTCTCCGGTCTTCTGCTCTTTTGCTGTCGGCTCTTCTTCTTCCTCTGGTCCTCCTCCGACGACGTCTCCGGTGATTATGCCGGTCTCTGGTCTCTGCAGCTTATTATATAGCCATTAGGGGCGTGGCCACGATGACGTCATCAGGAGGCCACGCCCCCTCATGTCACAGATGACATACGGAGCGCCGTGTGAAAGGGCCCTTACTGTATAAATGACACTGGCAGGGAAGGGGTTAACACTAGGGGCGATCAAGGGTTAAGTGTGCTCCTAGGGAGTGCTTTCTAACTGTGGGGGAGTGGATGCACTAGAGGAAAATAGAGATCTGTGTTTCAGCTTAGCTTCCTCTGTGACAGAACGGCGGTCTGCCTTGTTTACATAGGAAGACCGCCGTTCTGTCATTCCACCGATTGATCGGCGGCCGCCGGACCTACTGATCGGCTCCTGCTGTGTCCAATCACAGTGGGAGCGGCAGTCTGCAGTATGCATGTAGTTTATCTTGGTCTCATCAGATCACAGGACATGGTTCCAGTAATCCATGTCCTTAGTGTGCTTGTTTTCAGCAAACTGTGTGCAGCCTTTCTTGTGCATCATCTTTAGAAGAGGCTTCCTTGTGGGATGACAGCCATGCAGACCAATTTGATGCAGTGTGCGGCGTATGGTCTGAGCAATGACAGGCTGACCCCCCACCCCTTCAACCTCTGCAGCAATGCTGGCAGCACTCATACATTTTTTTCCCAAAGACACCCTCTGGATATGACGCTGAACACTCAACCTCCTTGGTCGACCATGGCGAGATCTGTTCTGAGTGGAACCGGTCCTGTTAAACTGCTGTGTGGTCTTGGCCACTGTGCTGCAGCTCAGTTTCAGGGTCTTGGCAATCTTCTTATAGCCTAGGCCATCTTTATGTAGAGCAACAATTCTTTTTTTCAGATCCTTAGAGAGTTCTTTGCCATGAGGTGCCATGTTGAACTTCCAGTGATCAGCATGAGAGAGTGAGAGCGATAACACCAAATTTAAGATACATACATATTCACCAACACCATGGATCTTGCACAGCAGTCCGAATAAACTTTTTATTGCAAAAGAATCACATCAGGATAGGTGCAACGTTTTGGAGTCACGCAGGACCCCTTCGTCAGACATGTGATGATCAGTGCCCAGTTTCTTCAAACTGCTGTGCAAGATCAATGGTGTGCTGGTGAATATGTATGTATCTGTGATCGATCCAGTGTCCAGCTGGTGATCGCTGCAGCACCCACAACTGATGTGCCTATATCCAGGAAGGTGTGAAATGGGAATATTCAACACCAAATTTAACAGACCTGCTCCCCATTCACACCTGAGACCTTGTAACACTAATGAGTCAAATGACACCAGGGAGGGAAAATGGCTTATTGGGCCGAATTTGGACATTTTCACTTAGGGGTGTACTCACTTTTGTTGCCAGCGATTTAGACATTAATGACTGTGTGTTGAGTTGTTTTGAGTGGACAGCAAATTTACACTGTTATACAAGCTGTACCCTCACTACTTTAAATTTGTAACAAAGTGTAATTTCTTGTGTTGTCACATGAAATTATAAAATAAAATACTTACAAAAATATGAGGGGTGTACTACTCACTTTTGTGAGATTTTGTATATTATTTCTCACATTTCGTCCATGAGTTAAAAATAAAAGATACTTCTTAGAATTTTTTGAGACATGACTACCAAATGTTATAAAGATAAGATAGAGAAAAAAACAGAGTACAGAGTTCAGGAGTGCACTTCCTACAGAGTGCGGAGTTTGAGAGTGCGTTACATAAAGAATTCAGGGCTAAGGAGCGTGCTACATAAAGAATGGAGGGCCAAGTAGCACTCAGTAGCGTGCTACATAAAGAATGCAGGGCTCAGCAGTGCGCTATAGAAAGAATGCAGGGCTCAGCTGTGCCCATCTATGCAGCCTCCCCAGTGCCCATTTATGCATCCTCACCAGTGCCCATCAATGCAGCCTCACCAGTGCCCATCTATGCAGCCTGACCAGTGCCTATCCATTGCAGCCTGACCAGTGTCCATCGATGCAGCCTCACCAGTGCTCAGCAATGCAGTCTCACCAGTGCCCATCTAATGCAGCCTCACCAGTGCCCAGCAATGGATCCTCACCAGTGCCCAGCAATGCATCTTTACCAGTGTCCATCCAATGCAGCCTCACCAGTGTCCAGCAATGCAGCCATACCAGTGCCCATCCAATGCAGCCTCACCAGTGCCCATCCAATGCAGCCTCAACAGTTCCCAGCAATGCAGCCTGACCAGTGCCCAGCAATGCAACCTCAACAGTGCCCAGCAATGCAACTTCACCAGTGTCCAGCAATGCAGCCTGATCAGTGCCCATCAGCACAGCCTCAGCAGTGCCCAAGCAATGCAGCCTCACCAGTGCCCAGCAATGTAGCCTAACTAGTTTCCCATCCAATGCAGCCTCACCAGTGCCCATCCAATGCAGCCTCACCAGTGCAGGGGATCAGAGATAAAAGAGGAAGAGCCGGCCAGATTATCACACAGGCCGGCGTCGCCCGCTGTGACAGCTTTAATTTGAATCGCTGGTCGCCTGACGTCACTCAAGTCCCGCTTCCAGGATCGGCTCCTACCTATGATAGATGGCACATGTCTCGGCATTGGACAAGTGTGCTGTCTATCAAAGGAGCCAAACCAGGAGGCGGGACTTTGTGTGGCGGCAGGCGCCCGGCTATTCAAATTAAAGCTGTCACAGGGGGCGACACCCCCCAGTGTGTGCCACCTGGGACAGACTGCCCCCCCGTTGGTATGCCACTGGCTTTGGCGCCCCCCTGCACTACTTCGGTACCTGCCCAGGATCGGCCCTGCACCTAGCGCCATCCCTGCAATCTGGGGACAGACTGGCTCCGGCCTCCGGGGAAAATGTCCTCAGTCCGGGGACTGTCCCCGGAACCTGGGGACATCTGTTCACCCTACTTTGGTTCCACATGAAGTGCCGGTTCACACTGGAATGCAGTACGTGTTTACCACAGCACATTCCAAACACACTGGTTGTGCGATCTACCACGGGTGTCAATAAATGGCTAACGACACCATAAACGCAGAACACAAATGCAGTGCGTTTTCCTGCACTGGATCATATGGTACTGTAGTACCATGCAATTCAGTTCCAGAGCATTTTATTTTTGCACATGCACTACTTTTGGTGAGATCCAGTGTGATTTTTAGCCCATAATGGTCTGAAAATCACACCACAGCCATAATTCAGCACCTGGGAGCCACAGGTGGTTTATACAGCCACCTGTACAAATTAATTACAGGATATTGCTGTACACAGATGGAACACTAACACGCCTTGCGCAGTGGGCCATACTTGTCTGTATCGTTCCATTTGTAGTATGTGTCCTGCAGATACGAGGACACAATTTTTTTTTAAAACGTAGCTCCACATTTCCCCCTGGGTGATCTATGTACATTGCAAGGATTTTAACAAACGTTGTTGCAAATTGCTACCTTTCGTTATTCTGAAGAAATACCTGTGTGTTTCTCTGTTCCTCTTTGCTGAGTGGGTCTAATGGGAGTGGTTTCATATTTATCAATTAACTGTGCACCTGCAGGGCTATAATGAGGAAAGCTGCTGGGTCTGCATGCCTTTAGAAGTGTTCCTATTGGGAGTATCTCACCAAAAATGACATTTTTGTTGCAGGGGATGCCTTAAATCTGACTTGTATCTTACGCAGACTTCTGGGAAAATCGGTGAGCCAAACACACAAGCAGGAAATGATGTTTCTGGGGGATGTTCTGTACACATTCTGTGTACAGAACACCTCCAGGTAGCCATATTGCTTTGCATTTTTAGAAAATAAAGCAGCTGCAAATTTATAAGGAAAGGTAATTTTTAATAACATTCAATTACAATATGACTTGTGTCGCAATTGTGTACACTAGGGGTAATGAATCATAATTCATGAAGGTCCAGTCAGTAAAATTTTCTTCCAGCCAAGGTCTGAATCATATGTTTGGCTCTCAATGGCACCTTTGCACAATAGGCAAATGTGGCATGCCTTTACGAGTGCCACATCGCATGGTGCCACAGTACAGCGCAAAAAAAAAAAGATCAGGGACTTATTTTTCTGCGTTCCTGCCTATAAGGCAGCCCACTAAAATAAATGGGCCGTCTACATGCATTACGCAATAATGTGAACCTTGTCTCAGATCTTTCACATCACAATCCTTTTTATTACATCAGTGTTCTCAGTCCCCGTGCACATTACAGTCCTCAGCCCCCCCTCCAATTCTTGTCTGTGGCCCCCCTTTATATCACCCCCTACTTTAAACTGCAGTTCCCAGCCTCTTTGATATTACTCCCCCTTCACAATCCTGTCCTCGCCCACTTTATAGTACCCCTCCTTCACTTTGAAGTCCCCAGCCCCCCTTCACATTCCTGGGCTCACCCCCTTTATAGCACCCGCCCCCGACATTCCTGTGCTCACCCCCTTTTTTTAGAACCCCCTTCACACCGCAGTCTTTTGCCCCCCTTCACATTTCTGTCCTCACCCTCTTTGTAGAACCGCATCCCCCTTCATATCACTCCCTTTACATTTCTGCCCCGCCTCTTTTTTATCACCCCCCCCCCCCTTTCCCCCTTTACATCAACAGTGCCTTCTTACCTATCCTACCTTACACAGGGCACGGCAGCTGACATCGAAAGTGCAGCAAAGGGATGGACGGAGGGGGGGACCTGCCCCAGTTAACTGATTGGTTGCTAGAATACAGGGTAGTTCTAGCAACCAATCAGTTAAATGGGCCAGCCCCCTGCCCTCCGTGCATCTCTGTGCTGCTGCTCCGATGTCAGCTCTGTAAAGACAACAGAGCTAGCGGGCAGCGGCGGAGGGTGAAAAAGCAGATCCTAAATGGCGCGAACGCGGCGGGGCCGGACGGAGCATTGACTCGGTCTGGACTTGGCCCGTGGTCCGCTATTTCGTGATGCCTGGTATACACTATATTATTTTTTCTTTATTTGCTATTTTTTCTCCCTTACCCTTTAAATAACTGATAATATGACTAAAACTTTTTATAATCTTAAAGGTAAAAAATGTTAGTCATATTATCCTTTATTTAAAAATTAAGTTCTATGTGTGTGCATTCACTGCACTATGTGGGATGTCGGACTAATGGGTTTCTATTAGGTCCCTCATTTTTTTTTACAAGCCTGAGGCTCTTAATATCTTGTGATTTTAGCCAATCAATATTCACCATTGCTTCACTTTCAGTTTATGGCTTCTCGTTCCAGCCAATCAGGACAGGAGGCTGAAGATTTAGAGCGCGTAAAAGAAGATCGGTTAAACACGGAATCCACCGGGTATCAGGGGAGCCGTGATGGCTGGAGGGCTCCGTTTGTAGGTAAGCCTCGGGGGGTCCTTTGGTGAGTCCGATCCCTAAAGGGGATGGTTTGCGCCCGCCCCCCCAAAAAAATTTTTAGCACCGTATACCACTGTACATATCAATACAGTCTCATTGCATTCCCATAAACAAACAGACCATTCATGTTGAACAGGCCGCAGTACCCAGGTGAATAAGGCCTTATAGTACACCGAGAGGTTCCAAGCACCTGGGGTGTTTTACAGGGTGTCAGACTGTTTTTCATGCCTTTATAACAGAAAGTTCCAATTCAGCACAGGTTAAAAAAAAAAAGGAATTCATAAGGGTTGGTATTAGGATAGCCACCAGATCGAAAAATGAAACTTGCTGTTGGTCTTATTAACCACCCCAATACAGGGCACTTTTACCCCCTTCCTGCCTACGCCAATTTTCAGCTTTCAGTGCTGTCGCACTTTAAATGACAATTGCATGGTCAAGCAAAACTGTACCCAAATTAGTTTTTTTATCATTTTCTTCACACAAATAGAGCTTTCTTTTGGTGATATTTAACCACTAGGTTGTTTAACCACTAGGTGCACAAGCTATAGCCGAAAGTCGATCCTGGACCTTTACCACATGATCAGCTGCTAGCCAATGATCATCAGAAGCCGGTAATCAGCTTTTTTTCCCCTCACACTGACAGCGTGAGGAGAAAATAAAAGGCCGAACACCAGCTTCTGTAAAAGGGAAATCGATCCAACACAGTGACCGCCAGTGCTGCTAATCAGTGCCCACCAGTGCTCCTAACCAGTGCCCATCAGTATTGCTAACCAGTGCCAACTACTAGTGCCCACCAGTGCCACCTATCAGTGCCATCAGTGCTGCCAATCATTGCCCATCAGTGCTTAATCATCAGTGGCACCTATCAGTGCCCCCCAGTAATGCCTCATCAGTGCCGCCTATCAGTGCCACCTATCTTCGCAGCCTCACCAGTGCCCCCCAGTGCTGCCTCATCAGTGCCGCCTTATCAGTGATCACCAGTGCAGCCTATCATTGTCCATCAGTGCATCATCATCAGTTCACCTATCAGTGCTGCCCATCAGTGCCACCTACCAGTGCCAATCAGTGTCCATCAGTGCCGCCTTATCAGTGACCACCATTGCAGCCTATCAGTGCCAATTAGTGCCCCTATCAGTGCCCATCAGCGCACATCAATAAAGGAGAAAAATTACCTGTTTGCAAAATGTTATAACAAACTATTAAATTTTTTTCTTCGTTTCTGTCAGAAAATGTTGTAAATAAGTAATTTTTCTCCTTCACTGATGTGTGCTGATGAGGTGGCACTGATGGGCACTGATCAGGCAGTACTGATGAGGCAGCACTGAATGGCACTGGTGGGGTGGCACTGATGAGGAGGCACTAATATACAGAACTGATGGGCACTGATAGGTGCCAGTGATATGCAGCACGGATGAACACTGATAGGTGGCACTAATGGGTACTGATAGGCGGTACTGATGGGCACTAATAGGTGGCACTGATAAGCGGCACTTATGGGCAATAATAGGTGGCACTGATGAGCAGCACTGATGGGCAGGCACTGATAAACACTAAAAAGCAGCACTGATTGGCATCACTGATGGACAAAGGTTGGCCTCACTGATGGGCACAGACTGGTATCACTTATGGGCACAGACTGGCATCACTGATGGGCACTGTTGGGGCTGCATTGTAATCGGGGCACTGATGACCCGTGCCCTGATTACCTATACACATCTCCCCTATGAGGAGATGCCGCTGATCGGCTCTCCTCTCCTCACATTCTGTCAGTGCGAGGCAAGGAGAGCCGATAAACAGCATCTCCTGGTTTACATGTGATCAGTTGTGATTGGGCACAGCCGATCACATAGGTAAAGAGTCGCAGCTCTTAGCCGAGATCGGATTTGTGCAATGTCCCAGAAACACCGCACACCCAGGACAATTGTGCGCCACCGGGTGCACACGATCGTGGCTAAATAAACTGGGCACCGTCATATGGCGGTTGTCCCAGAACAAGAGCCGCACCGCTCCGTCATCATTTGTCTATGCGGCGGGAATATTTAGGGTACAACATGGAACATGCTCTTATGCACCCGCCTCCAGCCACCAGAGCTTCCCTCTCTGTGACAGCAGGCGGGGGATCTTCTTCTCACACCAACTGTCACTTTTTGAGAATCCCGCGACTGTGCGGGGTTCTGTCCACACAACTGCATCATTCATTCACAGAAATGTGTAAGTGAATAAACTACAAGTATCATCTTCTACTGCAGCAGACAGACTTGTAGCATCAATGAACTGCGAGCACACTGATCAGCCAGCTTTTAGCTCACTCACACTGCCTACAGAGGTATGGGCAGAGAGCTCTAGGCAATGTGTGCAGGAACCTGACATTGCACCTGCAATCCACTATTTGTGGGTGCAATGCTCTGCAGGCTTCCGGTAAAAAAAATATATATATATATATATATATAAATGCTCAATTTTTCCCTGCAAAAATATGTGCATTTATCATTTTTTTTCACAAAGGTGAGCTTATGCTTTAATGTAAACAGATCACAAGCCTGGTCATTTTTCTTACAAAACAGGACAACCTCACGTAGGTGTTTATTTATAAAACTAATGTCACAAACATTCTCTCAGCCATCACAAATTCTGATGGTATTTTACTTAAAGTGGAGTTCCACCCTATTTTTATACTTACCTCCATCTTCTCGCTCCGGGTCACCTGAAAAAGAAATGGATAATCGCATATTTTTTTTTTTTTTTACTTACCTCGTAGCGAAGAAAATATACTTACCTTACTTCCTTCTTCCTCCTTCCTCGGCCGCGGCCCGTCGTCACTTCCTGGCTCTGCAATGATTCCTGGGAGCTGGACGTCATAGCTCCCAGGAATCATTGCGCCTGCACCGGCCCCGACGTCAGTTCCGGGTCGCGCGCGTCATCCCCTTCTAAACAGCTTCTGGGCATGCCCAGAAGCTGTGGAGGGGTGACGCGCGCGACCCGGAAGTGACGTCGGGGCCGGCGCAGAGCATCGTGGGACCACAGAAGGCGGAAGAAGACGCCGAAGAGGACGCGCTGGCTTCAAGCTGCCCACATCTGAGATGGCAGCGCTGGACAAGACGTTTGCAAGGTAAGTATTTCGTCTTGCAGGTAAGTGCAACCCGGGACAGATCAGAGGCTAGCCATTGTGGAATGCACTAGCCCTGACTGTCCCGGGGGTATTAAAAAAAAAAAAAACAAATCCAGGGTGGAACTCCGCTTTAAGGAGGAATTAAACCCAAAAGCAAACATTTATTATGTTGTAGATCACCAATGTGATGGCTGCATTTGTTTTCTTCTTTAGTCTTTCTTTCTTCTATTTTCACCTGGCGATGTTGTCAGTAAATCTGTTGATTTTTAACAGAAGAAGCTGATGTAGCAGTTAGAGACCAACCATTTCTAGCGGAAGTAAACCCTCCTACCGTTTTCAGCCAGGGAAAATGCCATCTTGCCCTTAGTATAACCGCTTGCCTGCTGGCCACTTTTACTCCCTTCCTGCCAAGACCAATTTTCATCTTTCAGTGCTGTCGCAATTTGAATGACAATTGCGCGGACATGCAACACTGTACCCAAATGACATTTTTATAAATTTTTTCACACAAATAGTGCTTTCTTTTGGTGGTATTTATTTACCTCGGGATTTTTTATCTTTTGCTAAATAAATGAAAAAAGACGGAAAAATTTGAAACAAAAAAAAGTTTTTCATAGTTGGTATAAAATTTTGCAAACCTCCTTCACATATGTGCGTTGATGATGAGGCTGCACTGATGGGCACTGATGAGGCGGCACTGATGGGCACTAATATGCTGCACTGATGGGGCGGCACTGGTGGGCACTGATGAGGCTGCACTGATAGGCAGCACTGAAGGGTACTGGTAGGCGACACTAATGGGCAGTGGTTGGTGACACTGATGAGGAGACACTGATGGGCACTGATTGGGAGCAGTGATGGGCATTGATTGGCAGCACTGATGAGCAACTAATTGGCAGCACTGGTGGGAACTGATATGCAGCACTGGTGGACACTGTTGGGACTGCACTGATAATCAGGACACTAATAATTAGTGCCCTAATTATTAGTGTAGATGTCCCTTATATACAAGTCGATTATCGGGGAGGACGTCGTATGACACCCTCCCCGAAACCGGCCAGCCGTGCTGTAGCCGTCATTCGGCTATAGAGCGATCAGCAAGTGGTTAATCTTCATCTGCCATGATGCTGCACATGTGATCAGTTATGACACCAGCCATTGGATGGTGTGACAGTTACATTCCCAACACGTGCCAGGAATGTAACTGTTTTTTTTTTTCAAACTGTTAAATCAATGGGTTTACTTCCGCTTTAACACTGACAGGGGTGCTTACAATGATTAGCTTTTATTTATGTAAAACCTTTATCCCAAGCCGAACAAAACTGCTGTGACTGCTTAAACCGTGTTAGCTGGAGTTCAGCTTCAATTAATTAGTGCATTTATATCTACTAGTACATCTAATGGGCCATACACACTATACAATTGTCTTTTTCCTTTAGATTTACCAAAACCATATAATATGAGGTCAAATCTCAACACTTTCAATTTGTAAGCAATCTTGCAGGCCCATGCACTACTTAGTAAAGGTAAATCTAAAGGAAATCTAACCACAAAAGTTGTATAGTGTGTATCCAGTTTAACACTCCCCTCCCTCCAGACTGGCGATGCTGCTGTCCAAAGGTGTCTCTGCTGCTTCTTCATTCAGAGTGGGGACACTCTAATACAGGAGGTATGTTACTGGCCAGATAATCAGGTGAAAGAGGTAAAAAAAAACTAAAAAAGAAAACAAATGTACTGTAGTTACCACATTTAATGATTGCTAATACTGCAATGTATTAATTTTCTTTTTTTGGGTTTAATACCATTTTAATATGTTGAGTTCCTATGATCATCAGCTCCATCTAGTGGCCACAATGCAGTATTTTCCTGATTGAGTTATTTCAGGTAAAAAAGACGCAATATGCCCGCAAGATAGAACTGACGATCATAGGAAATGAAAATATCAAAGTAGAAGTGTGAAAATAGAAAAAACACACATACTCAACTACATGCTGCAGCACACCCACTCCGGCTCTAGGTCCAAGAACTAAACGATCACACGACCGTTGATTACTTAGTTCTCAGTTCACTCAGCTGAGAGTGGTGCCAGCTGCTGATCAGGCATCTCGGTAGATCCTGACATTATTGATCCTTCCAGAGCCTAGATCGGCTCGGTGACATCAGCCAAAGCCCTCTGTCAGCTGATTCTGGGTCACAGGAGAGCAAAAGTGCACTCCTATGACCCAGATGAGAAGTATGGCCAAAAATGTTTGGCCATACATCTTTTTATCTTTTTTTAAGTAAAATACAGAAGAGCTAAGAAAAAAGGATAGTCATTCATCTGTGGTAGTGAAAGCTGTAGGTGTGGAGGTGAGAGGGAAGGAGGGGTGGGGTTAGGCATTCAGGTATGGTGGTGAGAGAGGATGGATGGTATTTGAAATGCAGGTGTGTACAATAAACTTATGCACTGCTATTTTTACACAAAACCCCAAATATGATCTGCATAGACAGCTGCTCACACCTCATAACACATGCATAAAGCAACTTGCATTAAATAGCATTTCATTACTGTCACAATAATATAAAACAATATATCATGCAAACAAAATGTCCCAGGTGCACCAGTCTTTATGCCTCTTCCTCCATATCACTCAGTGTGCTTATAAACACTTGGCAAATGTGTTTACTCTTCTACTCCTCCACCTTCAGTGCTCCACCAATCAGGGCCAAGTCCGGGGGGGGGGGGGCAACAGGGCAAATGTTGGCGCTATATAAATCCTGTATAATAATAACAATAATAATATACACGAGAACAGGTAACCAACCCCCTTTCCCTCGTAATAATGTAAAAGCTTCCTGCCAATATACATTTTCAGTTATTAAATCCCCCAATTGGCAAAATAGCAGTAGCTTTTGTAGCACTGCCCCCACAAGGACTGCTGGATATTAACTCTGCCATCTCCCCTGGTTACTAACACACAGTTATAAGTAAATAGAGTTCTTGAATCCCTCCTTACTCCTGTTGGCTCTTCCTAGAAATAAACAGTCTAGGGGTGTTGTTTTTTTTGTTGTTTATTTTATAATTGGGATAGGAGAAGGGAATAGTGGGATACTCCAACTGAACTATTCACATAAATGAGGACTTCTATCTTCGGAACTCCTTTAGCGATCAGGAACAGCCAGGCTGTTGTTTCATGCTGCCACAAGTGTAGATGGGGTTGAGTTTCTTGCTCTCTTTACTCTCTGACATGACGACTTGGTGATTGATATCTTATTTTCAGGACACAATCACTAGCTGCCCCTCTCTCTGCTGACACCCATCCACTGACTATCCTAGGAGCAGGGGTGGCCCCCCTCAGGTCAGGCCCCTTGACACGAGGTCCTGTACTTATGATACTGCAGAAACAGGACCTCCAGTGTCTCCCCTCTCAGCCAGCTTCCCTGTACCTCTGGGTTCAGCTCCTCTTGCGGCCCTTAGGACGACCCCCTGAGGCCGTATGGTGCCTCTACAGAGGAGGAGGCAGCCTCCCCCTCCCTCCAGGACTCCGCTCCCCAACAAAAGACCTCGAGCACATGTGCTCCTGGCTTTTATACAGTATCTCAACATGCACCGAGGCAACTTTCTCTCTGTCAATAATCGGGACTGTATCAAAAGCCCATGCACCCATACATCAGGTTTCCTCCCACTGTCCAACATGCCTCCTGATTGGACCAGTGTGAAACACTCTCTAGACTGAATGAATTGCATGCTAAGTACAATGAGACTTCACTAACAGATCATGCTCTCTGGTAGGCAGAGAATAATAAAGATTTACCGGCAACTCTTCTGGTAAGCAGACAGAGCTCAAAATTATACTTTTTCACTAGCACCTATCTAGGAGGTTGCTACACTCACCCCCCGCCAAACCGAGCCATGTCCTCACTGGCTCTGGGCAGCTGCCCCTACAAAATTCTTGTACAAAAATTTTACAGAGTATCCCACAAACTTGGAAAAGGGAAAAAAAATATGTACAGGGCCATGGGGCATACCCCATATGTGGCCAGTGAATACAATAAATTACGTGGAAAAATATATGACTGCTGTACAAATATTTACACATGTATGTACATATACCAGGTGCATTTAGACCAATGCACCCCCCGCCAAACAAAAAAAATCAGCTTGACAGGTTATGATTTTACCCTATCTAGCTAACTAAATACAATTTCAACATTGTATAGATATATACACAAAGAATAGTGGAGGGCCTATTCAGACTCGGAAGTCCCATGCAAGCCTGCAAAGGAAACAAAAGGTTAGGCATAAAAATGTACATTGTCTACCTACTCATGGTGAGACTGCCCTCTCCTCAGAGGCGACCTTCTCAACAGCATTATGTCTAGCTGTGACATTCCCGTAGAGATCTTCATTACTTCCAGCCCCCTAAGGGCATGCTTGACTCGACGTTCTGTTGTAATAGACAACAAACAGATCCTGCCAATCTGACTGTCTAACACTTCACCATTTATTTCTACTGAGAATCATGTTTTGACTAAATAATAGGCACAGTCCCTCTCAGACACCAGGGCACTGACTCTTTCCCCTATTAGAGTCAGACTCACAAGTTCAGAATGAAGAAATGCACCCAACTGGTATTCACAGTGTCCTTTCCGTTTGTAACACTGAGGCAACACATCTTTTCTTGGCGGCAAGTCAAATTGTTTTGCTGGAGCCTGAGCAAACTTGCCTAACTTGAGAGTTTCTGCAAAGCTTTTCAATGGATCCTTCACTTTGGCATCCCCACTCTCTGAAGAGACAATGAGTCACTACCACCTTTTCACAAGGTAGCAACTCACACAAATTTCTTTCAATTGGCCCACTGGCCCAACAGGATCTTCACAAAGTGTCCTTTGAGCAAAGTATCTTCTGCAAAGGGTCCTTTTCTGTACTCTAGATCCCCCTAGACCAGAATCCCCCACGCTAAGCAGATAGAGTCCTCAAGGTCCTCCAGGTCGGATTAGGGAAAAGACAAAAAGGCTCCAAATGGTGCAGTACCGTTTAAAGATTGCTTTATTCGAGTAAATAGGCAAACAAAGATAAAACACGCTATCTACTGCCCGCTGGTAAGGTGTCTGTAGCGTGGAGAGCGGATTGCGTTCCAGGCTGACTTCCGGGATTGACGGCATGCGTTCCACCTGACGCGCATTTCGTCAGAGCGTATGACGTCTTCAGAGGCACATTTATACACTTTATTGATATTTATTTATATATATATTTTTCTTACTGTGCGTACTTTTTAAGGGTATAGATTTTATGTAATTTATGATATTAGCTTTTTTAATTGTAATTTTATTCCCATTTCCCTCCTGTTCCTACCAGCAAGCGCTATATTATCCCATTTAGTTTGGGGTTTTTTTACTCAGTTACCTCCCACTTTATAGCAGCTGCTTTTATACTCACTTTTATTAATATTAATTAATTAATTATTTATTAGTGTATTCAACCCGTTCAATTAGGCGCGAGGAATATATTCGTCTGAATATATATATTTTTAATATATATATATATATAGATATATTTAACTAAACAAAAGAAGAATCAAAAAGATGGGTATATATAGAAATAAGATGGGTATATATAGAAAAAAGGAGCTATATCCTTGTCCAAAAAGGCCGGTGGAAAGATGTGGGCTGTGAACAATAGAAACCATTCATAAAGACACACATATATTGCGAATCTCTACTCAAAATAGTGGGACACATCCCATTCATAATTCATGCCATGGAGAATACAAGTACCTAGCAAAATATCCAGTATACTTCCCGTTTGCACAGGAGTCTGAATAAATTACCCCCTCTAGCTGGGAGACATACTTTCTCTATTACCTGGACTTGTATTAAACTCATATCCCCATCATCATGATTATTAAAATGTCTTGCTACATTGGTTGATTTCTTTGTTCTAACATCACTCAAATGTTCTCGGAAACGTTCACGTAGTTTACGAGTAGTGCGTCCCACATACTGCATACCACAGGTAATAACATAAATAGGGTTCTTGGTATTGCAATTGAAAAAATGTTTAAATTTAAACGTTTTTCCATTGACGGTAGAAACTAAAGTTTGGCTCTCAAAAATATGTGGACAACAAGAGCAGTCTCTAATCCCACACCTAAAATTGCCCCTGAGATGTAACCATGTCACCGATTGTTCCGGTGTTGAACAAAAAAAGCTGGGAGAGAGTGAGGTACCCAAAGATCGAGCTTTCCGCTGTGTAAAATTGATCCCCTCTTTCAAGATGTTCATCAATAAATCATCCTCGAAAAGGAGGGGTAAGTATCTAATAACCACATCTTTTATTTGATGGAACTCTAGGCTATATGGAGTAACCAAAGTGGGCTTGTCAGTGTATCTTTTTTTACTTTTTTTGTTACTAACTTTATTTTTATTATATTTGGAAAGAAGTAAGTCTCTATTTTTACTTTTGGCAATATTGAATGCACGTTCAAGCATCCACTCTGGATAACCCCGTGAACGGAACCTCCTATATAAAGCCTCTGACTTATTCAAAAAATCCGCCTCCTCACTGCAAATGCGGTGTAGACGGATAAATCAAAACCGGTATACCCTTGATGGTATGCATGGGATGCTTTGACTGAGCCAATAGGAGGCTGTTGCCAGCCAGAGGTTTCCTGTATAAGCGTGTGGTTACTCGCTCTTCAGAGGAAGCCAAAAGTACGTCCAGAAAACAGATTTGTTCTTTATCCATTTGTCCTGTGAATGATAGATTCATAGCATTGAAATTCAAATAGGCCAAAAAGACTGCAAGTCACCCACTTGGGCATCACAGACAAACAGTAAATCGTCTATATAACAAGTGTATAAATGAATGTGTTGTCTAAATGGATTACCATCTCCATAGATGTGGGACCACTCCCACCAACCCATGAAAAGATTGGCGAGTGAGGGCGAAAACGTAGCCCCCATTGCGGCCCCACACTGTTGGAGATAGAAAATTGCATCAAACATAAAGAAATGATGTGATAATAAATAGTCTAGAACTTCCAAAACAAAAATGGAATGGGTAGAAGGCAAGGCTGTAAAATGTTCTAAATAGAAAGAGACAGCAATCTTGGCTAGGCGGTGTGGGATACTAGAATATTGGCTAGCGACATCGCAAGTCACCCACACATAGTCCGGCCTCCACACCACATCGCTCATGAGATTTAACAAGTGGTTTGTGTCTTTTAAATAACTGGGTAAGGAACTGACTATAGGTTGTAATTGGCCATCAATCCATTGTCCCAACACTTTATTTAGAGATCCAATGCCTGCCACTATGGGTCTGCCAAAGAGGGGATCCAGACCCTTATGTTTTTTTGGGGGATGATGGAATATGGGTGTGATGGAGCTTTCCGGAATAAGAGAAGCCGCATCCCTGGTGTTAAAGACCCCCAAATAAACACCCTTCTGAATCAAATTATATAAGGTCCCCCGGAACTATGCGGTCAATGGCATATAAGTATCATGATCAGAAAGCTGTCTCAGTGCCTCGTTGCGATATATATCTGTATCCATGACAACAACCATGCCACCTTTATCTGAATTTTTAACAACTATGGATTTATCATCTTGTAAATTGCGTAAAGCAACCTTTTCTTGTGCTGTAAGATTATCTGAATGAGTATTAGTAGCATGGGAGTTGATATTCTTGGTTAAAAGCAACAAATCCCTCTCTACACATTTTTGGAACCTGTCCATCCCTGGTGTACGTGCATTGACAGGATAGAAATCTGACTTGCTATTGATATTAACCCTTATTATATTGTCATTGATAATGTGGCCAATAGAGCCACCATCATTACTTTCCGAAGCCAACTCCGTCAAATCCCTAATTGAAGACTGTTCACGGAAAGAAAAAGAGTCAGGTTGATCATCATGTTGGGGAGTGGGAGTGTAACGATCTTGGATATTAGCATCACTTGATGAATAATGTCTTTTAATTGCGATTTTACGTATAAATCTATTTATATCCAAAAGAGTCCCAAAAATATCAAAATGTTGTGAAGGACAAAAACCCAAACCTTTGGATAAGAGTGAAATATCGACCGGGGTGAGGATACATTGTGACACATTAATGACATTGTTCAATTCCTTCGTGTCTGGAGTCTGAGGGAATAGGCCCCCCCTCCCCCTTCTCCTTCTTTTCTGGCCTCCTCTCCTGGTCTTTTTCCTCCTCTCTTGTGACCCCACTTGGCTTTGTGTTTCCCGTTTTTTGGGGGCGCAGGGGTACTTGTGGCTGAACCAGTTTATTACTACTGCAGTGTATGTTTGTTTTTTATGTTCCATTGTCAGGGATTCTAAAAATACATTTTTTTATATTTGTCTTTGTGTATCCTTTTACAAGGTAATAGCTCAGATTGTATTCCATCTGTTTTCCTGATCAATTGAGGCTGACAACTTGGAACCTCTTCAAACAAATGCTGGGGATTTGTACAGGTGTGTGTGCTCTCTCTCTTGATTGATCCTTTAGGTGATTTGAAACACACTTTCATTGAGTTTATTCGTGCACCTTGATCTATAAAAGAGCACCCATACCTCTCTAAGATCAGCAATGATTAAGCACTTTGTGTGAAACGTGTCTGCTGAACTGTGTGCTCCTGTGCTATGTCGATTTTTGGACCTGTGATTTTTCAATGAAATATAGTTTCTTTTATCGCTGGAGGTGCCACTTTTTCTTTGCTTTGACCTATGGCCCTCCTCAGGTCAGGCCCCTTGACACGAGTTCCTGTACTCACGATACTGCAGAAACAGGACCTCCAGTGTCTCCCCTCTCAGCCAGCTTCCCTGGACCTCTGGGTTTAACTCCTCTCCGCTACTCTTCCAGCCCTTAGGATGACTCCCTGAGGCCGCATGGCACCTCTACAGAGGAGGAGGCAGCCTCCCCCTCCCTCCGGGACTCCGCTTCCCAACAAAAGACCTTGAGCACATGTGCTCCTGGCTTTTATACAGTATCCCAACATGCACCGAGGCAACTTTCCCTCTGCCAATCATCGGGACTGTATCAAAAGCCCATGCACCCATTCGTCAGATTTCCTTCCACTGTCCAACATGCCTCCCTATTGGACCAGTGTGAAACACTCTCTAGACTGAATGTATTGCATGCTGAGCACAATGACCAGACCTCACTAACAGATCTTGATCTCTGGTAGGCAGAGAACAATATAGATTTACCTGTAACTCTTCTGGTAAGCAGACAGAGCTCAAAACTATACTTTCTCACTAGCACCTACCTAGGAGGGTGCTACACTTTTATGTTAGTAAAGATAATTCCATAACAAAAGGGGCAGAGATGAAACAAGCATGCACCACCATTTACTGTAGATGTGCCTAAAACTGCATGATTTTCAAAAAGTTAACACCTGTCTAATGTGTGTGACCTTATGTTAATTGGACTATAGTTATTCTATCAAATGAGGAAGTCACTTGGATGAGTAGTCAAACTTTTTCAAGAATAATCAGAAAGTTAGTTGTTTTTTCTACTGATAGACAATCATAACTGTCCATTCAGTTTCCACGTACTGTATGTCGATTCTCATGTGTCCATGTTGTGTCTGCCCTGGTAAATGGAACGTCACAGTAAGATCAATAGGCCAAATGGAAAAAAAGTGACTATGTGTAAGTAAAGGCTTGTACACACGATAAGAAAATTGGAAGTAAAATTTTGTGCGACGAACGATCTGCTGATTTTTGTATCATTAGTATGGTGCTTTCCACAGCAGATTACGAATTTTCGTACGACAAAAGCTGAATGTGCAGGGTTTTTTTATTGTACGTGAACACAACGTTAGATTTTTCTTTGATTGGTACAGTTTTCGTCTGAAAAAAATCGTAAGAGCAAGACTATGCATGCTTGGAAACGAAAGAATACATACAAAACAATTCAACACATAACAACACTTCTGAAGTTGAATTCTGTCCTACAAGAATTTTCGTATGAAAGTAACCTCTTTACTTTCAATATGAGACTAGCATGCAACCGAAAACGGACGAAAATTAATTCGATAATCTGATCGTGTGTACGAGGCTTTAAACATTCATAGCAATGACCCAAGTACCACAGCTTGAACTGAATAGGCCTTTAGCCTTGATAGGTTCCTTTGTTTCAGACATGCACTTCTCAGAAAGGTATTGAACTAAATGAACTCTTCTTTCTTCAACCTCAGTAATAACAGAATTATTTATTACTCTGCTCTGTCAGCATGTTGCCTATATTATCTTATCAGATGAACTGCACCTGTTGCTGTGCAATGCAAGCAGTAGTTACATAAGGACTGCCACTCTTTTGTTGTGTGAGGTATGGAATGCACAAACAGACCAAGGTTCTACTTGGTGAAATGTTACAGTATAATTACGCATGCGTTATTAAATAAATAAGAAAAGTTAAGGCTGAACTCTAGAGAGATATAAAAATCACTAATTATTGCAGTTATTTAGTCATTACCTGCCCTGGACACAGAATGACCTTGTCTCAGCACTGCAGATAGAGCTTTCTTTTGGTGGTAGTTAATCACCACTGGGTTTTTTATTTTATTTTTTGCTGTGTGAATGAAAAAGATTTTGAAAAAAACTTTTTAATTACCTTTATAAAACTTTGCAAATAAATAATCTTTCTTCATAAATTTAAGCCAAAATGATTTCTTCTACATTTCCATGGTAAAAATAACCCAAATCAGTATATATGACACTGCCTGCCCCAAAAAAAAGTCGCCACCAAAAAAAAAGGTCACACGCTCTAATATTTTGTTTGCTTTGACTACGGCACGCATTCACTGTTGAATTGTTTCGATAAGCTTCTGCAATGTCACAAGATTTATTTGTGCCCAGTATTGCATTATTTTTTCATCAAATGATGGGAGAGTCGGACCACTGCGCAAAGCCTTCTCCAGCACATCCCAAATCTCAATGGGGTTAAGTTCTGAACTCTGTGGTGGCCAATCCATGTGTAAAAATTATGTCTCATGCTCCCTGAACCACTCTTTCACAATTTGAGCCCGATGAATCCTGGCATTGTCATCTTGGAATATGCCCCTGCCATCAGGGAAGAAAAAATCAATTGATGAAATAACCTGGTCATTCAGTATATTCAGGTAGTCAGCTAACGTCATTCTTCGGGCACATGCAGTAACTATCCAATAAGATAGTTACTGCATGCTTAGTTTAGTTAGTTGCTTAGTTATATCCAGGCGGCGACTTTTTTTTTTTTGGCCAGGTAGTGTATTTAGTCTGTGTGAAAGGTATAGGGTCCACAAACTATGGTATGCAGTGTATTTGAAAATTGATAAATCCTGATGTACTGATGGCCTATCTCATTTCTTGAGGCCCTAAAATGCCAGAACAGTACAAATACCCCCCAAAATGACCCCTTTTTGAAAGTAGACAGTCCATTGTGTTTAGTAAGAGTAAGTATGAGGTATTTAGTAAGGTAAGTGTGATTTTTTTGTTGTTGAAGTTGTCATTTTTTTTTGTCACCTGTTTTTGTAAAATTAGTAAATTAACAAAAATTTGCTATTTTCACAAAATAGTTATTTCTAACACACAGCATAGGCATACTTAAAATTACACCCCACAACACATTCTGTTATGCCTTTCGAGTATAAGAAAACCACATGTGAGACTTTTTCACAGCCTAGCCGCACAGAGGGAGCCAAAATCCAAGGAGCTCCTTTGGGCTTTCAAGGACCATAATTTATGCGTCTAAATTCCTGACATTTGGAGAGTGTCTCTGTGTGAAGATAGCAGTGTGCTCCAGCCAGGAGGGGTGATCTGCTCAGTAGACAAGACCCTATGTTGGGGGTGCTTCTTGTCCATAGGACTTGGAAAGTCAGGACAGCTACTCAGGTCCGGAGAGAATGAGAAAGCTGAGGTCACTAGCGAGTCCACAGAGGGGACTGGAGGGAGTCCTGCATTCCTGAGAATTGGCAGAACCTGAGGTGCTGGGTAAACCCTATCAGCGGCCAGGAGTAGGCCTGTACAGCAGGGTGCTGCAGCAAAGGCTGTGTGTGTTGGAAGAGCCCGTGGTCTTGGAGACAGAGAGAGCAGCGGTGCTGCTGACAAGAGTGCCCAGTGGCTCTGCATTTCTGTTTAATACTGTTTTGTATGAAGCTGAAGCTCCTGCATGGGAAACCTTATGTTGTAAAAACGTTCTTATTCCTTTTAAATAAAGGTGGGCTGCCAAACCCCTAACTATAGTTCCCGCCTCTTACTTTAAATAGATATACAGTGCATCCTGAAAGTATTCAAAGCATTTCACTTTTTCCAGATTTTGTTAAGTTACAGCCTTATTCCAAAATGGATTCAATTCATTATTTTCCTTGAAATTCTACAAACAATACCCCATACTGACAACGTGAAAGAAGTTTGTTTGAAATCTTTGCAAATGTATTAAAAATAAAAAACGAAAAAAATCACATGTATGTAGCAGGTTTTGCAGGCCTGTGGCCTGTTGTGAGTCTGCCATCGGTACCGGTTACCCCTCCAGCCCTTGTGAGCTGTGGCCCTGGGTGTGAGCACTGAGAAATTGACAACTCTGGCATCTTTGTTTTGTGGTTTTATTGTATTTAACCGGTTGCCGACTGCTCACAGTATATTTACTGCGGCAGTCAGCCCCGGGCCAGGCAGAGTGACGTAGGTCTACGTCGCTCGCCTGTCACTCCTTTTAGAGCCAATAGTGGGCAAACGTGCGCCCGCCTCGGCTCATTCACAAGAGTGCGGGCGTGTGACCGGCGGACCCGATGTCCGCCGGTCACACTAGGATCGCCGGTACAGCGGGAGAAAGACAGAGCGGCTTATGTAAACAAGCCGCCTGTCATTCTCCCCTGTGTAAAAATGAAGATCAGACGGTTCTACTATGTAGAACCGTTGATCTTTGTTTTTACACTAGGAGACATGTCCCCCTACAGTTAGAATCACGCCCCTAGGACACACTTAACCCCTCCCTGTCCAATACAGTTAACCCCTTCCCTGCCAGTGTCATTTTTGCAGTAACAGTGCATATATATAGCACTGATTACTGCAGTAATGTCACTGGTACCCCCAAAAGTGTCAAAAATGTCAGTCAAGGGTCCGATCTGTCCGCCGCAATGTCGCAGTACCGCAAAAAAAATCGCAGATCGCCGCCATTACTCGTTAAAAAAAAAACACCAAAAATGACAAAAATCTTTCCCTTTGTTAGTAAACGCGATAACTTTTGCGCAAACCAATCAAAATACGCTTTTTGCGATTTTTTTTTTTTTTTACCAAACATATGTAGCGTAAAACAATTTGGCCGAAAATGTTAAAAAATTTTGATTTTTACATTTTTTTTTTGGGGGGAATTTCATATAAAAAAAAGTGAAAAATATTGTTATTTTTGCAAAAATTACGCTCTTTTTTTGTTTATAGCGCATGATCAAAAAATCGTACAGGTGATCAAATACCACCAAAAGAAAGCTCTGTTTGTGGGAAAAAAAGGACGTGAAATTCATTTAGGTACAGCGTCGCATGACCGCGCAATTGTCCGTCAAAGTCACGCAGTAAAAAATCGCAAAAAACCCCCTGGTCAGGAAGGGGGTAAAATCTTCCGGGGCTTAAGTGGTTAAGGGGATGGGAGAAGGGAATGAGTGGGATACTCCTTTAGGCTCAACTAGATATATTTTTGGGACTTTTCTGGCAAAAATGCCTATTAGCGCTATCTTGATGCCAGCCGACGCTAGCCAACGCTTCCTGACGCTTGAACACTGTGTAATTACTGAAACTGTGCTGGATCCTCAACTGGCTCCCTCCAGCACTGCACTGGCTGAGAATCTCCTTGTATGTTCCTGTACTGCTGCATCTCTCAACTGGCACACTTCACACTGTACACTATCACTTCAGGGCCCAAACCACAGGCGCCCCCTTTACACTTTAAGCTCTTCAGGGTCCACTGACTATGTACCCCCTCTGTAGCTTCAGGGTCCTCAACCTAGGTACCCCCTTTCACCACTAGCTGGCACTGGATCCCCGAACCTCATCCGGAGTGGTCCCCTCTAACTTCAGGCAGACCCCCAGGGACGATCCTCAGTACTCACGACCTATGTAGGCTTTCCTGGGACTGGACCCCTCTGACTTTCCGCACACCGGATCCCCTCAGCTTATCTCAGCACTCTCTGGATCTTCAGGCAAAACCCCGAGATCCTCCTCCTCAGACAGGAGGGGAGACAGCCATTCTCTCCCTCCTGGGACTCTGCTCCTCCCAAAGACATTGTGTCATGTGCCACCCCCAAACTGATACCCGCTCCCAGAATCCTTTGCAGCACAATCTGCCTTCTAGGGTAGTTACAAGCCTGGATGTGTCCCCTGATTGGGTTTCCTCCACCGCCCTATGAGAAGCCTCTCACAGGAGCTAGTGGGGAGACTCCCCCTTCAGCAGGCACACCTAGAAACCATGATACCCTGACTAATAAATCACAGCCCTGCTGTTAGGCAGACAAGGCCCACTATACCTTTACCTAGCACCTACCTGTAGGGTGCTACATGTACATAATTATTCACAGCCTTTACGCAATACTTTTTTAAAGCACCTTTGACACCAATTACAGAATTACAGTCTAAGGTCTTTTTGAGTATGATGCTACAAGCTTGGCACAGTATTGGGTGGGTGGTCGTATCAGTATGGGTGATCGATGATCAGTGTATGTGTGTGTACAGGGCCGCTGATAGGGCAGTACAACCAGCCCTGTTGTACCGGGCCCGGGCTCCATCAGCTCTACAAGGGGCCCGGGCAGCATCACAGTAAATTTCTGCATGTTAAAAAAAAATAGTTTTTTCTAAACTTTTTCTTAATTTGTACTTTCTTGGGGGTGTAATTACATTTTCCTGGGCCCTATAATGTCAACAGAAGGGCCCAGGAGGTGAGTGCAGTGGCGGGACTTTTTTTTCATTTTCGGGGGCGCATGTATACATGGGATGTAGTTCCACCTTGATTTGCTGCCATAAAGTCCAGGCTGCTGCTGTCCACTGCCTTCCCCGGTGGAGGGATACAATAATTCTCTGCTCAGCCCCGCCTCCCCTTACTCAAGTGCCGAGTGTGATCATGTAAGGAGGCAGACGACTCAGCAGCTGACAGGGAGCAGCAGGAGGACAGCGTGGCTGCATTGGACAAAGTGAGTGAAGAACAGAAGATAGAGTCCTCACTGTGTCCTATGATCACCAGTATGAAAAATCACACAGGCTGCAGGTGCCCTGTCACAGTGTCACATGGATGCTGGGGATGCTGACTTTAAGCTATGGCTGTACTGAGTGTTACTGCATAACAAAGTCAGCAGTCCCAGCAACCAGGTGACACTGTGACAGGGCACCTGCAGCCTGTGTGATTTTTCATGCTGCATAGGACACAGTGAGATGCTACTTGAAACTTGTGTTTGGGGGACAGTAAAAATGTGCAGTCAAACCACTCCCCTTTAACCTCTTCCCGTCCATCGATGTATCGGTGTTCTGTCAGAATAGCGCTACCGATCAGATTCTGCTAGCAGAAGTGACGTACGGACTAGAACAACATACTGCCCATGCGCCATAGGTTCCAACATGGCGGCTATGCGTTCCAATAGGTTTCCTAATGTGACAGAACACGAAGCAGCAGCGGACATCTTCTTACACCCACACAAGTCTTGAATTTTACATTTATTTTATCAGTAAACTCACCTTATAGACTGAAATAAACTATTTCACCGCAGCCGAGTGGAACAGTCTATTTCACTATATAATCAGTTTGTCGCTGAGCAGTGCGGGGTGTACCAAGATGGCCGTCACCACCTTCTGGCCGCAGGTTTCTCGCTATATTTACTAGAATACAATAATAATAGAAATGTAATACTGTGATTTATTCTATAAGGTCAGTTTATTGCTAAAATAAATGTAAAATTGAAGACTTGCGTGGGTGTAAGAAGATGTCCGCTGTTGCTTCATGTTCTGTCACATTAAGAAAGCTATTGGAACGCATAGCGGCCATGTTGGAACGCATGCCGCATGCGCAGTAAGTTGTTCTAGTCCGTATGTCACTTCCAGTAGCAGAATCTGATAGGTAGCGCTATTCTGACAGAACACCGGCACGTCCCTGGATTGGAAGGGTGATATCTTGGTCATCCCTGCAGCATGATAGCCCCAGCAACTTTGCACAAAGTAACATAAATAAAATAAAATGTAAAACCTTTTTAAAGCCCCCATTCCCCCTTGCTCATGCGTAATTGCAAACATGCACATTGGTCCCGCACATATATACGTAAACGGTGACAAACCTGCATTTTGTTTTGAGGTGGGGCCAGGGATGGGGTTGAAGGGGGCCCCATCATTTCTAACAGCAGCCCTGTGTGTGTATATATACATATACAGTGTCTCACAAAAGTGAGTACACCCCTCACATTTTTGTAAATCTTTTATTATATAATTTCATGTGACAACACTGAAGAAATGACACATTTCTACAATGTAAAGTAGTATGTGTACAGCTTGTATAACAGTGTAAATTTGCTGTCCCCTCAAAATAACTCAGCACACAGCCAATAATGTTTAAACCGCTGGCAACAAAAGTGGGTACACCCCTAAGTGAAAATGTCCAAATTGGGCCCAATTAGTCATTTTCCCTCCCCGATGTCATGTGACTCGTTAGTGTTACAAGGTCTCAGGTGTGAATGGGGAGCAGGTGTGTTAAATTTAGTATTACAGTCGTGATTGAAAGTTTGGGCACCCCAGGTAAACATTTGTATTAATGTGCATAAAGAAGCCAAGGAAAGATGGAAAAATCTCCAAAAGGCATCAAATTACAGATTAGACATTCTTATAATATGTCAACAAAGGTTAGATTGGATTTCCATCATTTACACTTTCAAAATAACAGAATACAAAAAAATGGCGTCTGCAAAAGTTTGGGCACCCTGCAGAGTTAATATCTTATACTGCCCTCTTTGGCAAGTATCACACCTTGTAAACACTTTTTGTAGCCAGCCAAGAGTCTTTCAATTCTTGTTTGAGGTATCTTTGCCCATTCTTCCTTACAAAAGTCTTCCAGTTCTTTAAGATTTCTGGGCTATCTGTCACGCACTGCTCTTTTAAGATAAATAGATTATGTTGAGGTTATTCAATTATGTTGAGGTCAGGAGATTGTGAAGGCCATGGCAAAACCTTCAGTTTGCGCCTCTTGATGTAATCCCCCATGGATATTGAGGTGTGTTTAGGATCATTATCCATTTGTAGAAGCCATCCTCTCTTTAACTTCAGCTTTTTCACAGATGGCATCAAGTTACCATCCAAAATTTTCTGAAATTTTATTGAATCCATTTTTCCTTCTACTCGTGAGATGTTCCCTGTGCCACTGGCTGCAATACAACCCCAAAGCATGATTGATCCACCCCCATGCTTAACAGTTGGACAGAGGTTCTTTTCATTAAATTCTCTGCCCCTTCTTCTCCAAACGTACCTTTGCTCATTCCGGCCAAAAAGTTCAATTTTAACCTCAAAGGTCCACAGAACTTGTTTCCAAAATGCATTAGGCTTGTCTATATGTTCATTTACAAAGTTCAAACGCTGATTTTTGTGGTGAGGACAGAGAAGAGGTTTTCTTCTGATGACTCTTCCATGAAGACCATATTTGTACAAGTATCTCTTTATAGTGGAATAGTGTACCACAACTCCAGTGTCTGCCAGATCTTTCTGGAGGGATCGTGCAGTCAAACGTGGGTTTTGAATTGTTTTTCTCACAATCCTGCGAGCTGTTCTGTCTGATATTTTTCTTGGTCTTCCAGATCTTGCTTTAACTTCCACTGTTCCTGATGACTGCCATTTCTTAATTACATTCCGAACAGAGGATATTGACATCTGAAAACGCTTTGCTATCTTCTTATAGCCTTCTCCAGCCCGGTGAGCGTCAACAATTTTCAGTTTCAGTTTTCTAGACAACTGCTTTGAAGATCCCGAGGTGCTGATTGTTGGGGCAAGGTCAGATGAGTCTGGGCATTTAAAACCTTTGAGATTGACATCACCTGGTCTTCCCAGACAATCATTGAGAACAATCCATGACACTGGCAGGTCTCAGCCTTGCAAAGGGGGCAGTGCATGCTATAAATTCTGCATGGTGCCCAAACTTTTGCAGACGCCATTTTTTTGTTTTCTGTAATTTTTAAAGTGTCAATGATGGAAATAAAATCTAACTTTTGTTGACATATTATAAGAATGTCTAATCTGTAATTTGATGCCTTTTGGAGATGTTTCCATCTTTCCTTGGCTTCTTTATGCACATTAATACAAAGGTTTACCTGGGGTGCCCAAACTTTCGATCACCATTGTATCGCTCTCACTCTCTCATACTGGTCACTGGAAGTTCAACATGGCACCTCATGGCAAAGAACTCTCTGAAAAATCTGAAGGATCTTAAAAAAAGAATTGTTGCTCTACATAAAGATGGACTAGGCTATAAAAAGATTGCCAAGACCCTGAAACTGAGCTGCAGCACAGTGGCCAAGACTATATAGCGGTTTAACAGGACAGGTTCCACTCAGAACAGGCCTCGCCAAGGTCAACCAAAGAAATGAGTGAACGTGCTCAGCATTATATCCAGAGGTTGTCTTTGAGAAATAGATGTATGAGTGCTGCCAGCATTGCTGCAGAGGTTGAAGTGGTGGGGTGCCAGCCTGTCAGTGCTCAGACCATACGCCGCACACTGCATTAAATTGGTCTGCATGGCTGTCGTCCCAGAAGGAAGCCTCTTCTAAAGACGATGCACAAGAAAGCCCACAAACAGTTTGCTGAACACAAGCAGACTAAGGACATGGATAACTGGAATCATGTCCTGTGGTCTGATGAGACCAAGATAAACTTACTTGGCTCAGATGGGGTCAAACGTGTGTGGCCACAACCAGGTGAGGAGTACACAGACAAGAGTGTCTTGCCTACAGTCAAGCTGTCAGGGACTCAATACCCTGCGCAGACGCACTGGCGTCGCTAACCGGCGAACGCCTATGCGCATGCGCTAAAGCTACCTTGGTAGAGTTCGAGGCTACCTTGGCGGAGTTCCAGGCTACCTTGTTGAAAGTTCGATGCTACCTCGGTAGAGTTCGAGGCTACCTCGGCAGAGTTCGAGGCTACCTCAGTGTAGTTTGAGGCTACCAAATTGGCGCCAAAATGGCCTATTTAAACACAGCTGTCACTCTAGGTGATTGCTGTGTTGTCTTCAGCTCTCCTGTATCCTGTGCCTGTTATATCTGCTGTTCCTGTTTACGTGACCCGGCTTGTCTTTGGATTCTGATTACCTGCTGCCCGCCCTGACTATCCTCCTGTCTCGTCCAGATCTGTTTACCTGCTACCGGCTATTGGTCCTGGACCTGTTCCTGGCTCTCCCAGGGAATCCGGGGGGCCGCGACCTGGTGTTAGCAAGCAGCCAAGTCCATCCCCACCATCTGGGGCCCTGGTGAAAACCGGCTAACACTTAGACTCCGCGCCTCTGGTGAACCTGTGCCACGCCAGTTACCCGGTAAGCCACTCCTCTTACATCAGGCTCTGCCACATTACCCCGTGACAGCACAAGCATGGTGGTGGGAATGTCATGGTCTGGGGCTGCATGAGTGCTGCCGGTGTCCTGTCGAATAATGCCTCCCGTCGAAATGGACGTCCGATGGACTGCGCGTGCGCAGTAAGTGACGTCACTCCAGATGATTTCTGCGATCAGCTGGGGTTGACATAATCTGTGCTCGTGCGCAGTCCGTCGGATGCATTTTTCGACGGGAGAGTCAGAGTGTGTAGAATCTAATGTCACATTCTGCCTTGCGCTTTGTACTATCTGCGCATGCGCGGGACGGAACAGATTATTCTTATTTGAGATTCTTATTATCTGATTACAGAATACACAGCTCTTATTGGGACACATTAAAGGGGCACTCTGACCGGGACACAAAGGTGCATTCTGATTGGGACACATTAAAGGGGCACTCTGACGGGGACACTGATGTAAAGGAGAACTCTGACGGGGACACTGATGTAAGGGGGAACTCTGACGGGGACACTGATGTAAAGGAGGACTCTGATGGGGACACTAGCCTGAAATTTTAGACACTCAGGCTCCAAAGCCGGAAGTGACGTTCGACTCCAACCTACGCGTTTTGTCATCAGACGTACCTCTTCCTTTCCTACTAATTATTTATTTGTTGCTCACCAATATTTTCTCAAAATATACACTCAATATTTTTACCCTATTTATTGCACTCTAATCTTATCACCTGCACTTTATAAAGTATATATAATTTTTACAATAAATTTTATTATCACTCGTGCACACTTGTTTCAATTTATTGCTTATTGAACACCGTTTCGCTCACGGTATATCATTTACTCAGCACCTTGTTAGGGGGAGTGTGTGACCCAAACCCCTTTGTCTTTATGATTTAGTGGCACAATTGCACTTTATACCACGTTATATTTCTACCATCTGATTTTTGCACATTGAGTGATTTTATATATTTAGTATCTTTTTAATATATTCATAGGTAGCGCCTTTTACCAACTTTTTCTCCTCTCTATCCCATTTTAACCCTTGGAACCCAGGGGTTGGTTGGTGGCTGCTTACACCTATCTTTATTAATATTTATCAGTTTTATCACATATTCCATAGCGCTGGTCATCCCTACTTTTAATATTGAAATAAGTTGACGCTCACAAAGCTGGAGAAGGCTATAAGAAGATAGCAAAGCGTTTTCAGATGTCAATATCCTCTGTTCAGAATGTAATTAAGAAATTGCAGTCATCAGGAACAGGGGAAGTTAAAGCAAGATCTGGAAGACCAAGAAAAATATCAGACAGAACAGCTCGCAGGATTGTGAGAAAAACAATTCAAAACCCACGTTTGACTGCACGATCCCTCCAGAAAGATCTGGCAGACACTGGAGTTGTGGTACACTATTCCACTATAAAGAGATACTTGTACAAATATGGTCTTCATGGAAGAGTCATCAGAAGAAAACCTCTTCTACGTCCTCACCACAAAAATCAGTGTTTGAACTTTGCAAATGAAAATATAGACAAGCCTGATGCATTTTGGAAACAAGTTCTGTGGACCTTTGAGGTTAAAATTGAACTTTTTGGCCGGAATGAGCAAAGGTACATTTGGAGAAAAAGGGGCACAGAATTTAATGAAAAGAACCTCTGTCCAACAACTGTTAAGCATGGGGGTGGATCAATCATGCTTTGGGGTTGTATTGCAGCCAGTGGCACAGGGAACATCTCATGATTAGAAGGAAAAATGGATGCAATAAAATTTCAGAAAATTTTGGATGATAACTTGATGCCATCTGTGAAAAAGCTGAAGTTAAAGAGAGCATGGCTTCTACAAATGGATAATGATCCTAAACACACCTCGAAATCCATGGGGGATTACATCAAGAGGAGTAAACTGAAGGTTTTGCCATGGCCTTCACAATCTCCTGACCTCAACATAATTGAAAATCTATGGATAGACCTTAAAAGAGCAGTGCGTGACACAGCCCAGAAATCTCAAAGAACTGGAAGACTTTTGTAAGGAAGAATGGGCAAAGATACCTCAAACAAGAATTGAAAGACTCTTGGCTGGCTACAAAAAGCGTTTACAAGCTGTGATACTTGCCAAAGGGGGCAGTACAAGATATTAACTCTGCAGGGTGCCCAAACTTTTGCAGACACAATTTTTTTGTTTTCTGTTATTTTGAAAGTGTAAATGATGGAAATAAAATCTAACTTTTGTTGACATATTATAATAATGTCTAATCTGTAATTTGATGCCTTTTGGAGATTTTTTTTTTATCTTTCCTTGGCTTCTTTAGGCACATCAATACACATTTTTACCTGGGGTGCCCAAACTTTCGATCCCCACTGTACACCATCAGAATGCCCCTTTAATGTGTCCAGGTCAGAGTGCCACTTTAATGTGTCACGGTCAGAGCTGTGTGTTCTGTAATCACGACAATATTCCTGCCATTTGCCAATATGAATCTAAAATGAGAATAATCTGCCCAGTAAGAATAGACTTCCATTGGGTGCATGCACAGATAGTGCAGAGAGCGAGGCAGAATCTGACATGAGATTCTCGTCCCTCCGCTCTCTCTCTCGTCAGATAATGCATCCGACAAACTGCGCATGCCAGTGTCGTCACCGCCAGCTGATCGACAGATCAGCTGGAGTGACGTCACTTACTGAGCATGCGCAGTCCGTCGGATGCATTTTCTGACGGAAGGCATTATTCGACAGATTGTGGGGGTCGGGAGGTGTTGTTATGGGGCGCTACCACCTTGTACAGCAAATTACTTTGTTGTGTGTGATCACAGTTAAAAGTGCACAGTGTTTGCTTATATAATTATTATGCAAATATAATATTAAGGTGCTGCGTGCTTAACAAGATAAATGTGCAACTTAATGCAAACACAAAAAATGGTACTGTATTGCCGGGTGAATTGTACCATCTATGTGTCACTCATCGGATGAAAAAAACTACCATTTGTTTGGTGACAAGTGCCAAAGTGCAAATGTGCAAATAAGTGAATGAACAGTATATAAAACCTTTATTGTGACCTCCTATTACAGAGGAAACTAGCATCCGTGATGAGTGTTATAAGATCAATAAAATTGCAATATAAAATCAATTTCAGTAAAAAATATATATATAAGGTGGAAGTGAATTGCGCCTGTTTGCGCGTGCTGAGAGTGAGGAGTGCTAATAACGAAGGTAAAGCACTTACCAATAGCCTCTCCCTTGTTCACTTGGTTTACTGTTTCTCCCTCTTCCTGATGCCTGCAAGATCTTTACTGCTGGTCGTTCCACAGATATTGTTGCGCGTGCATCTAGGGAGTTAGTATGAAAGAAACCAAGAGAGCTTCCATTGCGTAGTATAGTGTGTCATTAGGGGAAAAAATAGTAGCGACTCACTGTTTGGGAAGTTCATCGTCAGCTTGTTAGTGGATCTCCGGCGTGCGGCCGGACCGCCCCAGATGACGTCGCAGTGACGAAACCCGTAGAGCGGCAATCAGCGTCAAACGTCACTTCCAATTAGGTAGCTCTGACACACTATACTACGCAATGGAAGCTCTCTTGGTTTCTTTCATACTAACTCCCTAGATGCACGCGCAACAATATCTGTGGAACAACCAGCAGTAAAGATCTTGCAGGCATCAGGAAGAGGGAGAAACAGTAAACCAAGTGAACAAGGGAGAGGCTATTGGTAAGTGCTTTACCTTCGGTATTAGCACTCCTCACTCTCAGCACACGCAAACAGGCGCAATTCACTTCCACCTTATATATATATTTTTTACTGAAATTGATTTTATATTGCAATTTTATTGATCTTATAACACTCATCACGGATGCTAGTTTCCTCTGTAATAGGAGGTCACAATAAAGGGTTTATATACTGTTCATTCACTTATTTGCACATTTGCACTTTGGCACTTGTCACCAAACAAATGGTCGTTTTTTTCATCCGATGAGTGACACATAGATGGTACAATTCACCCGGCAATACAGTACCATTTTTTGTGTTTGCATTAAGTTGCACATTTATCTTGTTAAGCACGCAGCACCTTAATATTATATTTGCACATCATCTGTTTATAAGCAAGCACTGTGCACTTTAACTGGGATCACACACAACAAAGTAATTTGCTGTACAAGGTGGTAGTGCCCCATACCAACACCTCCCGACCCCCCACAATTTTTTTACCCTTGCAGTAAGTTGGAGGCAGCATAACCATCTGATCCCCCACAAATTTTAAACACATCACTGGTTCAGTATTTGTGTTACTATCCTTAGCGCGGGTGCACCCCAACTTTTATTCTTACCATTATTCGACAGATCACTGGCACTGGGGAGCTACAGTTCATTGAGGGAGCCAACATGTACTGTGACAAACTGAAGCATGATCCCTTCCCTTCAGAGACTGGACCGCAGGGCAGTATTCCAACATGATAATGACCCCAAACACACCCCCAAGACAACCACTGCCTTGATAAAGAAGCTGAGGGTAAAGGTGGAGGAACGCAAGGTCTCTAACATCCACCAGCTCTGTGATGTCATGGAGAAGTGGAAGAGGACTCCAGTGGCAACCTGTGAAGCTTTGGTGAACTCCATGCCCAATAGGGTTAAGGCAGTGCTGGAAAATAATGGTGGCCACACAAAATATTGACACTTTTGGCCCAATTTGGACATGGTCACTTAGGGGTGTACTCACTTTTGTTGCCAGTGGTTTAGACATTAATGGCTGTGTGTTGAGTTATTTTGAGGGGACAGCAAATTTACACTGTTATACAAGCTGTACACTCACTACTTTACATTGTAGCGAAGTGTCATTTCTTCAGTGTTGTCACATTAAGTGCCGGTTCTCATTTGTGCGATCACAGAGGTCGCATGTAATTCGGAGCGCACTGCTCCTAAAATTACATGCGATCTCTGTGCGGTGAAAATTCAACCATATAGTTTGTATGGCTGAATTCGCACCGCAATCGCACCTAACACCCACAGGACCCTTTTTTTGGTCCACAGCAGAATCGGTTCGCACACTAGTCCAATCCGATTCTGTGCGAATTTTCAGATCGCACTGCGATATGCGATCTGATCTAGGGGGTGTCGTTAATTTTTAATTGACACCCCCAGTGTATCGCATATGGCAGTGTGAACTGCCAGGGGTGCGGATTCGATGTGGGAACGCGCTGTATATTCGCAGCGTTCCCGCATTGCAGAAATGTGAATCGGCACGAAAAGGTATAATAAAATATTTACAAAAATGTGAGAAGTGTACTTACTTTTGTGAGATGCTGTGTATATATATATATATATATATATATATACCGTATGTTATCTAAAACTAATTATCGCAGAATAAACAGGCTTTTTGGGTAAATGTAAGGTCCCTATGGGGTACATACAAGTGAGGATTGAAGATTGGTTTATAAACAGTCCCTGGGTCTGGTGATGGGTTATTAGGTGATATCTAGGAATGTTTATGGAAATCAGCGGTAAATATGAGTGTGATGTAAGTGTGTGCACAGTGTACGTTATACAGAGGGGATGCAGCATCCCCCCTGTAGTTCATGGCCAGTTTGCACAGCCAGGCTGCCTTGTCCCCCGCACTCTCGGCTCTCCCTTATTATTGGCTCGCTGTCAGTGAGGCGAGATCGCCTTGTCTTACACGGATGCTCGTTGCCACAGCAACTGCAATGACGAGCTCACCTGTCCAAGGCCCCGATTGGTTGCAGGATCAGGCCACTCGTTGCTTTCAACGCGCTAGCTCCGCCCTTTCTCGTTGGGGCTGTCACTGGAGGATCAGGTGACGCGCTCGTTCACTCGCTCTGCGGCGGCGTACGGGTGAGGTTCTTCTACCACAGTGCCGCTTCCCGACGTGTCAACCCCGCCGCCGCTGGGCCAGTCAGGATAGATCCACCTGCCTGAAGGTGAGTGTGTGCGCCAGGCAGCGGTGATATTCGCTTTGCTTATTCCAATCAGGCAGTGAGTTAGACAGCCCCGGGCAGAGCTGGAGGCAGGGGTCCTTCGTGCTTCTCTCGTCTTCCTGTATGGGGTCATGACTCTGAACAAGCAGCAGTACTAAACAAGGAGGGAGGAAACTGATCACCATTATTAGATGTCCTACCTGTAAGGAAGCTCCATGAACTGGGCGCAGGACTGAGGGGGGTGTAAGTAAGGCAAGTATCCCCCTTCTATTATGGTGGTGGGGCACTGCTCCTCCTGGGTAGTGCAGGTAATAGGTGTTAGGGGGAGATACCCCCCCCCCCCCCTCCATGTTCAGAGCAGAGAGCACAGCTGGTGGAATGGAAGGTCCCCAGCATCCATTTCCCTGTGGTTATAAAATGTTATGTGACTGAATGCAGAGAGCTGGATATGGAGCTGTGAAGAGATGTGTGAAACCATGTTCTATGAGACATCACCTACCTTTAACTGCAACAACCCCCCCCCCCCAACCAAGGCTACCACTCCGTGTCCCCCCCCCCCCCCCCAACCAAGGCTATGACTCCGTGTCCCCCCCCCCCCAACCAAGGCTACGACTCCGTGTCCCCCCCCCCCAACCAAGGCTACGACTCCGTGTCCCCCCCCCCCCCAACCAAGGCTACGACTCCGTGTCCCCCCCCCCCCAACCAAGGCTACGACTCCGTGTCCCCCCCCCCCCCAACCAAGGCTACGACTCCGTGTCCCCCCCCCCCCCCAACCAAGGCTATGACTCTGTGTCCCCCCCCCCCCAATGACTGTGGCTCCATGGTCCCCACCCTCACCCCAAGACTGTGGTTTCCCCCCCCCCCCCTCTATGACTGCGATGTAATAGCATTTAGTGACTGAAGCTTCCGTTCCTCCAATTACAAATTATTTGAGGTTTAAAGGGGGGGGGGGCCTTTCTGTTATTAGTGGGGGGACTTATTGATAGAGGAGCCTTCAATAACCATAAACTGCTTCCCATGTCGGCGCTATATAATAATAATAAACTCTAGCAGTTACATGCAACAAGTCCTAGTCTGTCTCCTACAGCATGACCACAGTCTAGATGAGTCTCTATCTCCTCTAGGAAGTCTTCAGCTGTAGCGTTACCAATAATGTTATATGTGGCCCTTTGGAGATATCAGGGGCTGCATTTGGGGCCTCCTATACCTTCTAAGGTGACAAAGCTGATTTCCAGTATACTCAATATTTTTTTTAACCACTTCTGGACCCTTAATGACCAGGCCATTTTTTTTCGTTACGTTAACTGACATGCGACGCTGTACCCAAATAAAATTGTTTTTTCCCCCAAAAATTGTTTTCTTTTAGTGGTGTTTGATCACCTCTGCGATTTTCTATTTTTTTTTTTTTCGCTCTAAACAATTCTAAAAAAAAAAAAATGTTTTACTTTCTGCTGTATATCATTCTCAAAGAAAAAAAAAATTAAAAATCAATTTTTTTTCATTATTTTAGGCCAATGTGTATTCTGCTACATATTTTTGGTAAAAAAAAAAAAAAATCCCAGTAAGTGTATATTGATTGGTTTGCGCAAAAAGTTATCATGCCTACAAACTAGGGAAAAGATTTATGTAATTTTTATTTATTTTTTACTAGTAATGGCGGCGATCAGCGGTTTTTAGTGGGACTGTGACATTGCGCCAGACAGAGCAGACATCTAGCTGACATTGTTACTACAGTAGTTAGTGCTAAACATATGCACGGTTACTGTACTAATAACACTGGCAGAGAAGGGATGAACACCAGGGGAGATCAAAGGGTTAAATGTGTCCCTAGGGGGTGCTTTCTAACTGTGAGGGGGTGGGCTTGCTGCATGAACACACAGACCTGTGTTCCTAATAAAGAGGAACACAGAATGCCTGTGTTCATTACTGACAGAACAGCGGTCTGCTATGTTTAAAATGGCAGACCGCCATTCTCTCTTCATGGGGAGCGATCGTGGGTGCCTGGCGGACATTGCGCCCCCCGGACCCGCAGATTGGCTCCCCCTGTAGCCAATCTGCGCGTACGCGCGCCCCCACTAGTGGTCCCGCAAAGTGACTTACTTACAGGTACTTCGTTTCCCGGAACAGAGCCGACCTCCCGCAGTAAAACTACAGATGCTGATTGGCAAGTGCTTAATATATGGTAGTAAATAGTAAAAGAAAAGTACAAGTGTAGATAGATAGATATAAATATTTACTAAAACTGCAGCACTTAGAATCTGGTGCAGTTGTGCATGGTAGCCAATCAGCTTCTAACTTTGGCTTTTTCAATGAAGCTTTGACAATATTACTTGAAAGCTGGTTGGTTACTTTGTGCAGCTAAACCAGATTTTGCACTTTTATTTTAGTAAATCCCCCATAGTGTGTGTGTATATGTATATATGTATATACTGTATAAAAAAATATACTGAGATAAATGTATAACAAGGCTGTTCATAAATATTTTCTATTCTATTTTTAGCTAATAAAACATTGACATTCCCTTCTGTGTCAATTCTGGAATCCATTTTTCTTTAGTAATAGCTATTCATTTAGATGTACTAAAATAAAGCCAATATATATATATGATACTATACAGTAAACTGTGACCTTTTGTATCAGTTACTCTTATTTTATAATATATTTTTTATAATAATTGGATTTTAGACTTGATGTCAGTGTGATATCTTCATCATCCTTCACTGACTTAGTACAATAGGAGGTGTCTGTGCAGATTACAGCCGACGCCATATTGAACCAGAATCTAGAAGAGCCCTGCCCAGTAGACGTGATCTATAGACGGCCTTGTTTCTTCGTCTCCACTTCTGAGCAGAATTCAGACTGTGGATACAGAAAGTATAGAAAAATGGTTTACAATAATAAAAAAATAAAGTATTTTGTATTCAGAGTTATTTTTTGTAGTGTATTTTTTATTTTTTAATATTCATTTGTAATAATAGTATAGGTTATAACAGTATTTTGGTTGTTTTGGACCAGAATGTGTTTTTTTTTCCCTGTGTGCAGCTTTGATAAATGGATCATTGATCCTTCCAGGCCCCCAAGTCTTTATAAACTGCTTGTTACGTTAATAAGTTGGATCCGTTTTTCAACAGGTACTATTACAGTTTAATTTTGGGTGTTGTGGATGGTGAAACAAGTCCTGAATGTTCTTTGCTTTGATATTGTATCCTCCTATTTTATTTGACTGTCAGAAGATTTGGGGTAGGTCTTCAAATCATTTTGAGGCTGCTGAGTGCCCACATCACTGAAAATCCAACCCCACCCTATCAGGACTCTTCACTGTACTGACATGTAGAGCGAAATGCAATGAAAACTCTGTTATGGATATTGCTGGTGAACTTTTTTTTATTGTTTATGTATTGTATCTGAGTCATAGGTGCCTGGTGAGAGAATATGGCCAATACATATGCAAAGTGTCAGATGTAACCTGTGCTAAACATGGCAAAGACTGTATGAGCCTGATTTGTTGTTTTATTTAGAGGAAGATTCGTTTTGGAGGCTGGTATTAATGTCTTGTCCTTCTGATCAGTTTGGATTGGGGACATGGAAAGTATTGAAGCCAGAGGTAGAAATATGACCTCCTTCTAAGAACACTACTATACGGACAGCTAAGCAAGGTTTCCTTTCCTGAAGATCTTTTTAAATGCTCTTAAAACTCTCAAGAGGGCACATAAGAGATGCTCTAAAACGTTTACTCTGGAACCTATCCACTACCTGTTGTGAATCTATCTACCTGCATCCAGAAGGTTTTTTACCTTCATGTATAGAATGCATGAAGGTAAAAACCTTCTACCTTTAGAACCACTTTAAAACCGGAGAGTGCAAAATCTGTTGCAGCTCTGCAATGAAACATATCAGCTTCCAGATTTTGAAGAAGCTATTTGGTTACTGTGCACAGATCCTCCATATTCCCAGTGCTCCTGTTGTAGTATATCACCCCCCCCCCCCCCCCCGGCTTTTATTAAAAAAAACTCCCAAAGCCCCAAAAAACATCAGTTTTGGAGCAGCAGTGTGCATGAACCTTTAAACATCCACCTAGCTAAAGAACCAATGCGTCACCCACTGTTTATAATCCCAATCCCATGTAAGGATAGCAGTTCATTTTAGGGATACTAATGAGAATTAACATGACAATAAATTATTTTCTGGATAGATCCATGTACTTTGTGGGACATGGTTTTAGAAAACAAGACGTGTTCTTAGAGGAAACGCTGGCACAGGTTCATTTTGAGTCAGGATATTGATAACTGATGCCAACTGTGCACAAAACAGTTGTGTAGTATGATGATCATTTAATTAACCACTTCAATACAGGGCACTTTCACCCCCCTTCCTGCCCAGGCCAATTTTCACCTTTTAGCGCAGTTGCATTTTGAATGACAATTGCGCGGTCATGCAACACTGTACCTAAACCAAATTTATGTAATCCCCCCCCCCCCCCCCCACAAATAGAGCTTTATTTTGGTGGTATTTGATCACCGCCAGGTTTTTTCTTTTTTGCTAAACGAATAAAAAAGACCAAAAAGTTTGGAAAAAAAAGTTTTTTTGTTTGTTATACAATTTTGTAAATACGTTTTTCCTGCACTGATGGGGTGGCACTGGTGGGCACTGATAGGTGGCACTGGTGGGCGGCACTGGTAGATGGCAATGATGGGCACTGGTGGGCAGTACTGATGGGGAGGGCAATGGGTGGGCATCCCTGGGGTCATGGGTGGGCATCCCTGGGGTCATGGGTGGGCATCCCTGGTGTTTCTAGTGGCACCCCCCCCCCCCCCGAGTGTCTGCACTGGTAATCAATGATCTGATTACCAGTGCCGAACCTCCCCCCTGTCAGGGGAGCCGCCAATCGGCGCTCCTTTACTCGTGCCTGTCAAGCACGTACTTAGGAAAGCTAAGGCTCTTCCTGTTTACTATGTGACCAGCCGTGATTGGACACGGCTGGTCACATGGTAAAGAGCCTACTTCAGTAGGCTCTTTACCGAGATCGGAGATGCAGGGAGTCAGACTGACACCTCGCTTCACCGATCGCCACTCCGCGCGAGCGTATGATCCTGCCGCCGTCGTATGATGTCCGGTCAGGATAATACAACCACATTACCGCCGTCATTCTGCTATAGGGCGGGATGTGGTTAAGGTCTTGTGTACTGTGTGTACCTCACACAGGGATTCCCCTTACTGGTCCTGTGCCCTTGTTGAATCCTCTAAAGTTGTATAGTACCTTCAAACCAAAAATACTGCACTAATTTGATTCTAATGCCCCGTACACACTATCAGATTATCTGCAGACTTTTGTCTGCAGACTTACCTTTTCTATGTAGTGCAAGGGCCTGCCGGATTGCATACAAATTGAAAGTGTTTAGGTTTGACCTCATATTATATGGTTTTGGTAAGTCTGCAGACAAAAGTCTGCAGATAATCTGCACGTGTGTATGGGGCATAAGGATATTCCTACACTCAGTTTTGCTGCTCTTAAACGGTATAGGTGAAACCTATCGCATACATGTGAAAATATGTAGAAAAGTGCAATACGGATTATATATCTATAATCCACTTAAAACTGTGCAATTCTTCGTGTCTTATGTGTTAAAAAAACAATTGTGATTCTAAAGGTGTGATCAATTACATGTTATGTACAAAAAAAAACATTGTAACAAGATATGTAACATTGTATCAAAAAGGGCTTCAAGAGTTTCATTTGATAAAATGTTATAGACCTTGATGCAATCATAATTAAGTTTCTTTTGTACTAGAAGTTTAGTTTATTACACCCTTAGTTTTTAGACACATAAGACGCCAAGCATTGCACAGTTGGTACACTATGTAATCGATTATGGGTTATACAAGTGTTTTTAGGTAGTATTGTCCTTTAATGTTTACTACAGAACTCTGAAAATATATAGAAGGATACATAAACCATAGTACACCTATAAAGGTCGATCTTTCCTCTCAATAGACTGAGATGTGTAGACAAAGGGAGATTGATTGGTCATTTTTAATTGTTCTTCTGTGTCAGAGAATGTGTGTGAGTAGTAATGTCAAATATGTGACCCAATTGCTCTCTCATGATGAGTGAAACCTAATGCTTAAAGAGATTGTAAACTCAAGTAACACTATTTTAGGGCTTGACAAAATTGCTCCTGGTGCCTGGGCTACACTGCAGCAGTGGTCTGGATTCCTCCCATGTGGCCCCAATCAGGGGGTACCCGGACTAGGGTTTGGCTGGCCGGTAATTGAGGCTGACGCTTTGGAGCCTGCTTAAGTGGGATACACGCTTCTTTATGCAAATTAGCATCATCCTCTGGTGGGCGGTGCTGTGATGAATGTGGCTGAGGGCTTCACTTGCCCGCCCACCCTGACATCTTCCCAGTTTGACAGCTCAGGTTGAGGCTGCGGGCATGATCTGTCGCCTTTCCTTACCGCCGCAGAGTGCCACCCCATCAGTGCTCATCAGTGCCACCTCATTATTACCACCTCATCGATGCCCCTTAGTGCAGACTCAATAATGCACATCCGTGAAGGAAAGAAATTGCTTATTTGGTAAATTTCATAACTACGTTTTTTTTTTTTTTTTTTCTTTTAATTTTCGGTCTTTTTTTTTCGCTTGTCACCAGGCATGGGCAATTCCTATTGCCCGATGCCCCGGACATGCTGTGCCGAGCAGCTGATTTAAAAAAACAAAATGGTCTCAAGTTTTCTAGCTTTGGATTCAAATTTGTCGAGTCCTGCACTCTTTACAAATATGAGCATCTAACAGATCCATCTTTGTCATTTTAAAATAACTTGCCTTTATTTTCTTTAAAACTGCAGGTCACATGATCACTTTTCATACCTGAGCAATTTTTGGACCTGCAGATGGGCGTATCCATATCCTCTTCACATCCTAACAGGAAGTAATGTTTGCCGCTGTGCATCTGCGTTTTCATGGTGATGAAACGCAATCATAGACCCGGCGGCATTACATCACTTTCCCTAGCCAAGCTCTGTGAGCTCAATCGAAGGCTCAGTGTTGGGCAGAGGGTGTGGCTTTTGACTGTCTTTGGAAGATACAGACACGCTATGGGCTTGCATAGAGTGCTTGTATTTTCGAACGGCATGACAGAGGATGTTAACTGACCACACTAGTATGGATCAGCTTCCATGCTTAGCGCGGTCAGTTTAATACTAGGAAAGGGGGAACTGGCATGATCAACCAGGTAATACAGAAGCACTCTAAAGATAAATATGGTATTTAATATAAAAGCACATAGGCATACATTAAAGGGACAGATACATGCATTTTTATTTTTGGGGCTACATACACTTTAATTCAGTCACATTACTTTTTTATTTTTTTCATAGATGTCACGTTGTGGGAAAAAAAGTATCCTTATCCTGGTGGTGTAGGCCTGTGATTTGAGACTATTAACTGGTGCATTTATATAGAGCTGTAAAAAATATATTTTCAGTATCCGGTCATCAATACAGGGAATGTAATTTGTCTACATTTTAGGATGGATAAAAAAACCTTGTTCATAGATAAAGTCAGGTATGGTTGACCATTAGAATTTCTCACTCGTTCAGGCCTAAAGTGGAACTTTACCCATAACAACTTGATAAAAATGTTCTTTAACAAGGAACATTCCATATTAATAGTTATGCAACCAAAATGAGTGTGTACTGTAAATTGCCTCCAGAATTGTTCCTATTTATTCTTGCTGGAGGCTGCCATTTAACTGAAGCCCAGAGCACCCGAGCAGCAGTAAATCTTAAGTCAGCAGATCGGCCTCTACAAATTTGGCAGTGCCTAAATAGAGAGCAGCTGAGCATGCGCAGAGCCAAGTAAGACTTACTGGATTTTGAACAGTATAAGCGCTTATCTCGAATGTTTTACATAGCTATATCTGCGAAAGGGGCCATCCTGAACTTCCACTGTAAAGCCTGGTACACACAATGAATTTTTCTTTGGGTTGAAAGAGACAAAAAAAAACTGTCAGCTCCGCATGGAGCCGTTGCACTAAGTATCCAACATTAGTACAGCGATCTCGCCCGCTGAGCTGTTGTGTTCTGACAGGAGGGCGGCCCCTGGCCAGAACACTGATCAATGGCTGAGAACGCAGATTGGCAGCCGGTCGACTGCTGGTTTTCCAACATGCTTGTCAGACAGAAGGCTGCCCTACAAACGGAGCCGAATGTCGAACGTTTTGTATTGAACCGCCCGATGTCGCCTGGCTTAAGTTGGCCATAGATGAATTGAAGTTTGGCTGGTTCAACAGGGGGCAGCTAAATTTAAGTCTGTGGCAATTCCAATTCAACAGAAGTCGAACATTAGACCAACTTCTGTTGATGGACAAGCTGAAAAATGTTTCTTAACCGCTTGCCGACTGTATCACTTAGATATACGGCGGCAAGGCAGCTCTACTGTACTTGATCACATACCTCGTACGTGATCCAGCACTTCTGGGTTGGGAGAGTGCATATTTACACAGAGGGAGCTGATCGGCAGGTACCACGGGCTTGATGTCCGCCGACACCCAGCGATTGTTCGTTACACAGGCAGGATGGCAGTCTGCCTATGTAAACAAGGCAGATTGCTGTTCTGTAAGTAGGGAAGGCATTGATCCTGTGTTCTTGCAAAACATGAACATGGATCAATGCCTTCCCTTAGTAAAAGTACCTCCCATAGTTTGGTACAGAGCTTGACAAATTTTGCTTAGAATCTAGGAGCCAGCTAAAAAGGTAAGGAGCCAGTTTTTTAAATCTGCTGCTCAGTGCCCAGAACTGCATGTCCGGGGCGTCAGGCAATAAGAATCACTCGGGCCCGGTGCCAAGTGATAAAAAAAAAGAAAATTGGAAAAAAAAAAGTGGCACTGACGAGGATGCGCTGATGGGCAATGATGAGGTGGCACTGGCAGGCGACACTGATGAGGCGGCGCTATTGGGCACTGACGGACGGCACTGATAGACGCACTGCCAATCAAGCCAAGCTGTCAACCTGGGAAGATGTCGGAAGTGGACAGGCAGTGAGAGCAAGCTGCGCTTATCACAGCACCGTCCACCAGAGGGCGTCGGTTTTGTACATAGGAGCGTGTATCCACTCCAGCAGGCCGCAAAGCCGTGGCCTCAATTATCGGCCAGCCCGACGCTAGTCCGTGCACCTGCAGGTGGGCCACATAGGAGGGTCCCGACCGCTGCTGCAGTGTAACCCAGGCTCCAGGACGTGATTTCCAGTTGCCATTGCGACCTGGCGCCTGGGTTTTGTCGAGGCCTGGTTTAGTAAAACACCGGCTAGGCACACATTTAACTCTTTGATCGCCTCTGATGTTAATCCCTTCCCAGTCAGTGTCATTAGTACAGTACAGTGCATATTTTTAGCACTGATCACTGTATTAGTGTCACGGGGCCCTGAAAAAGTGTCAGTTCGTGTCTGACTATCTGCCACAGTATAGCCGTGAATAAAAATATCCCATCATTTTGTAGACAGTATAACGTTTGGAAAACCAATCAATATACGCTTATTGTGCTATTTTTGGTAAAAAAAAAATGTAGCAGAATACATTTTGGCCTAAACTGGTGAAGAAATTGTATATCTATCTTTCTTCTCTCTCTCTATACAATTATTATTTTCTTTTTTTAATTGAATATGTGTTTTATAGTAGAAAGTTAAAAAAAATATATATATATAATATTTTTTTTTTCCAAAATCATCTATTTTTTGGTTTATAGTGCAAAAAAATAAAAACCACAGAAGTGATCAAATGGCACCAAAAGAAAGTTCTATTTGTGGGAAAAAAAGGACATGCATATTATTTGGGTACAGTGTCACCCAACCGCAAAATTGTCAGGTAAAGTAATGCAGTGCCATATCGCAAAAAATGGCTTGGTCATCTTCCAGCGGTCAAGTGGTTAATCAGTGGCTGCAGCTGCTTAGCAGTATATTCAGACATTGGAGAATCCAGCTGTCAGAATACCATGCCCTGGTGGGAGGATTCCTACATCTACCACGTTATGTATAAATGAAGGAATCTGTCTGTAATTTGTTTTCATTCAGCCCTTTGACTGATGGAAAAAAATAAAAATAAACCAACTGTGGCCAGCCTAAGCATCCATATTAAATTGGCTGTACATAACGCATATATGAACAAATATGCTCACTGAGTCTATGATGGTTTAAAGGGGCTGTAAATGTCAAAGTTTTTTTTTATCTCCATGCATTCTATGCATTAAGATAAAAAGCCTTCTGTGTGCAGCAGCAGGCCCCCCCTAATACTTACCTGAGCCCCATTTCTATCCAGCAATGTCCATCCGCCATCCAGGACTCTCTCTCCTGATTGGCTCAGACACAGCAGGGGCACCATTGGCTCCTTCTGTCAATCAAAGTCAGTTAGCCAATCAGAAGAGAGAAGGGGCAGACACACAGAGCTGCAGCTCGGCTCGGGAGCTCCATAGCAAGCTGCTTGCTGTGGGGGCACTCAATAGGAGGGAGGGGCCAGGAGCACCGAAGAGGGACCCAAGAAGAGGAGGATCTGGGCTGCTCTGTGCAAAACCAACAGCACAGAAGAGGTAAGTATAACATGTTTATTTTAAAAAAAAAAATACACGAGACATTACAATCATTTTTAATATCTTCCCAACAAGTTTGACTTTGGTAGTGGACGACAGAATCGACCAGATTTGGGGGTAGTCAAAGTGCAGTAGAAAAAATGTGAGATTTGTATTTGAATTGTTATCAATGTTTGCGCTTGGATGGTTAAGTTTAATTTTGTTAAGCTGTCTAGAGGTCTTGTTTGGGTATGGCCTCTTTAGCCGATACGCGGGTGCCCTTTCTGCTTTCTATGTTATGGTTAGTGTTTTTAGAAAGTGTAGTACTATTGATACATTGAGAAGTGCCCTGTTATGGCTTTGCCTTCTCATGTCGATATCTGGGAAACTCCAGATTCGGTCTTCTCAGAATCCCCCTTTCTTCTGTGTCCACCCATTTTTCTTTCTGGATTTTCCAAACTCGGGGGATTCCAACTAATGTTAGGATGTCAGGATATTTGTCAGGATGATGTTGAGCGTGTGCTCTGTAAACACTAAATGACATTTCACGTTTGCTACTTGAAGTTCTCTCCTGTTTGTAATGGGTTGCATCAGTAGTTTACAAAGGGAACTAGATGTGTCATTCCTGAGCAAACTGCAGCTGGTGTGCTGTCAAGACATTTTATATCCTTTAACCACCTCCTTCCCAAGCCTATTCTGACACTTTGCCCCTACATGTAAAAATCTACTTATTTTCTTACAAAAAAAAAAAAAAAAAAAATTCATTAGAACCCCCAAACATTATATATATATATATATATATATATATATATATATATATATATATATATATATATATATATATATATATATATAATATAATATTTTTTTTTTTGCAGAGACAATCTAGAATAAAATGGTGTGTGTTACAATTCTTTTCATTTCACTGGGTATTTGCACAGCAGTTTTTCAATCGGAATTATTATTGGAAAAAAAAACATTCATGAATATAAAAAAAAATATTAAAGTTAGCCCAATTTTTTTTTTTTTTTTTTTTACAATGGGAAAGATGTTAAGTCCAGTAGGTGCAGGCATCATCCCGGTATAACCACTGAAACCCAAGGATGTGCTGGTACGTCCTTGGTTGGGAAGTGGTTAAAAAGCTTGGCTTAGTTTATTGTATTCAGTGCTGGTAGATTAGTAACATGGGTGCACTTAAAGTATACCAATTGGCATTGCAATACACACAGGCAAACCTTTGTGTGCTTTTTACTGGCACCCTAGGCAAGAACAAGCATTGCAAGTTTTTTTATTTTCCAGAAGTTCACCTTTTAAGCCCAACCCCCTTCAATGCTGGAAAACCAATGGGTAGGGTTTTACTGCTCTTTAAGAGTCCCCCCCCCCCCCCCCCCTCTACCCTACGTGTTCTATATGGGTTTGAGCTCACAGCTTGCACTTTTAGATTTTGGAGATTCGCGTTTTGACCTGTTCTTGTCACAGAGCAGTACTCTTAACCAAGGAGTCCAGTGAGAAGGTGAGAGATTGGACTGGAGCTCTCTGTAACCCAAGTTCATTCTTGCATTTATATTGCAGGATTTGCTTGTCCCATAGAGGGTTCAAAATTCCATAATATATTCAGTATTTGTAAAGCTTGTCTATTCTTATGTAAATTTTATTTTATTGATGGCATTAGTTTAGATGACTAAATACTTGAATATTTACATTATATTAGAGCATATCTTGACCTATAAAGCAGATTTACATTTTTTTTTCTTTATGTTGACCCATAAATGGTCACTGGTTTCATTTGTATTAGGAGAATTATTGATCAGTCTAAAGGTGGAGACGCTATTAATATTCATAAAATTCTCCTTTTGAATAATGGGGTCAGTGAACTTGAAACAGACTGCAGTAATGGCACTGATAAGGGTTTGTTATTGATGCTCAGTATGTACAAAGGGATCTTACTTGTCTCATGTTATATAACCAGAAGAATAATGCATCGTTTTAAAGGAAGTGAATGAATCTGTGTTCAGTTGAGGCAAATGGCATTAACACTGTTTCCTATAATTTCATTTTTATTTACTAGCACTTTAAGGGTCCATGTACACGGGACGCTGGAAATGGACGTTTAGGAGCAGTTGGGCGTTTTTTTTCAGAAGCCCCTGAACGCAGCTCCATGTTATCTTATCTGTCCATGTACACATGGTCGTTTACAGGCACTTGCGTTCAGGGACGTTTTTTAGAACGCAATTATTTGCATTCGAACGTGTGTTTCCCGGCGTTTCAAACGCACAAACGCGTCCGAATGCGATGACCCGCGTTTAGCGTTCGCGTTTTTCCATTTTAAAGGGGAATAATTTTTTTGACCTCTAGGAACGGTTCTAAACGCAGGTGCAAACGCGATCTAACGGACGTTTCAAATGTCCTAAAAATTCCAGCATTCAAAGGGACTTTTAACAACGTCCCGTGTACATGGAGCCTTAATCTGAAGGATAGGTAATTGTGACACAAAATGACTTGGCAATATACTGTAACTGAAAGTAAAAGCTGTTGTGAATGGAATTCTTCAGTAGATTCAGCTGAGCAGCTTAGTCTGTCCAGACTTTTCCTGGTCATTATTTCAGGAAACAAACACATTGAAGAGAAGTAAAGTAAGAACACTCTTCATGTTGTAAAACTCCTGTGCTATTGGCCTCTGAGAGTTTCTCTTGCTCTGGTGTTTTTCTGTGTGAAGCTGAAATACTTGGAATTAATTTACAATTTCGTCATTTTATTCTCTTTTCAGATCACTACAAAGTGTAAAGATGTTGTCCCGATTGTTCCGCATGCATGGCCAATTTGTGGCTTCCCATCCATGGGAGGTCATTGTGGGTACGGTGACTATCACCATTTGCATGATGTCCATGAACATGTTCACTGGAAATGATAAAATCTGTGGATGGAACTATGAGTGCCCGAAGTTTGACGAAGTAAGTTCAAAAAGACCTCTCTTGTTCTGGAACTTGAAATAAAGTTAGCATTACAGATGATTGACAACAATGCCACATTATACCAATGCCACATTTATACCAATCAATCCATACTTTCCCTGAGCTTTAGCAGTTTGATATCTGTTCTTAGAGGAGGCCAACAGCATCTCTTATGTGGCATGCCTGTGGCCTTAACGCATTTTAATTTACAAAGTCTGAATTGGATGTCGAAAGTTGTGTACACACTATATGAAAATGTAACGATCGTGCCTCGTATGGAATTTTTCCTATTTTCCCAAAGGGTGTACCTCCTTTAATGTGCGGATACCTGCAGACAGCTGTGTCGCCTCTTAGCCTGTCATTGCTTTGTACAAGCTGAGCGTCTGTAGCTGTCTGAACCCATTCTATGTTTGCGATGTGCTCCGATTCACACAGTATGCCTAAAAACAGCAAAAACGTTCTTACCTTTTTGGATCAGGTGTTTAAATAGGGCCTAGAATGTTTAGGCTACATTAACCCTAGCCTACCCTGACTGCGGCCACGGAGAAACGTTCCTATGCTGAACAAAATTTTTCTGCATTCAGGAGAGGGAGGTTTACCTCACGTAAACACTGCCGCTCCCAAACTCTGCTAAAAGCCTGTGTATACATGGACACATGCTTTTATGGAGCTAAGTTTAGGAGCTATGGGGAAAAAAAACTCCAAAGGCTCCGAAGCCCAAGTTTAGTAGCTGCTAGTGTACATGAAGTCTTAGAATAGCTTTATGTACCGTTCGGTGACAAACTTGTTGGGTGTTTTTTTTTTTTTTTTTTGCTTTGACATACAATGGTGGCACCAAAGCTTTATGATCCTTATCTGTTTTTTGGGACAGATAGTGTGCCCATCTAGTTTACAATTGATGATGAGATCTGGCAGTACAGATGGGGGTAATGATGGTAGACATACCTCCCCAGTCCCCTCCTTAACATTGCATAGAAGTTGATAGCTAAAAATGTAAGTAGCAATTTTTAAATATTATACGTGAAAAGGGCCATGTAACAAATATAAAGTAGGCATTATCACAATTGGGCTGCAAAACTGGAGATACACTTTAGGTAATTGAGAGTTTTGTGACCTTAGAGTAAATTCATATTTTAATGCGTTTGTCTTGTAAATTGCAGGATGTTTTGAGCAGTGATATCATCATCTTGACCATAACACGATGCATTGCAATTCTGTACATCTACTTCCAGTTCCAGAACCTCAGGCAGCTTGGATCTAAATACATTTTAGGTGATGTATATGTCCGCATTTGAATACTATATTGAAGGCACTTCTCCTTCCTCTTTAAACATTTGACTGAATTTGGATATTTGTTGTTACTGATTTTTGTTTTGTTCTCGTTTTAGGAATCGCTGGGCTGTTTACCATCTTCTCCAGCTTTGTTTTTAGTACCGTGGTCATTCATTTCCTAGATAAAGAGCTGACAGGTTTGAAGTAAGTGCAGAATGCGTAGAGCTGATAAGACAAGTTTTCCTTTTTTACTGAAATTGTGACCTTATTTTTATCTTGTTTCCAGTGAGGCTCTTCCATTTTTCCTGCTGCTCATAGATCTCTCTAAAGCCAGTGCATTAGCCAAGTTTGCCTTGAGTTCAAACTCACAGGTCAGCATAAACTATATGATGCTATTTACAATGGTATTTCATTTTGTTTATATTCCATGCTTTGTCTATAATGTGGCATTGTAAATTTTTTTTCTTGTTAGGATGAAGTTCGAGAGAACATTGCTCGTGGTATGGCCATTCTGGGGCCCACCTTTACTTTGGATGCTCTTGTTGAATGTCTGGTTATTGGAGTGGGCACAATGTCAGGTGAGTGTCTTTTGCTGGAAGAGACAATCACCCCGGTTTATGTATTGTTGTGAGTCCAGTCTGTTCTGGAGATGAAAGGTCTCACGTGAAAATATATTTTAGATTTGCCTGAAAGGAGTGCCTGGCATGGCGACTGTAAATTATACAAGCCAATAGAACATTTTTTGACCTGTTATTTTAAATTGCTGTTTTTACTATCTGTTTTGTCCGTTTATCAATAGGCCTCAAGCACCGCTTTTACAAGCGTCAAGCGTTTTGGGGGTCGGGTCAGCTTATGTGTTCATTCACAGGCGTATTAGAAGGAAAAAAAAAACTCAAAAAAATCAAAAGCACATTCAGGAGAGAAGATGAAGAGCAGAAAAATGTGCCTAGGCACATTTGAGCGTTCTTGCATGCCAATGGTTAGAAAAAAATGTATTCTGGTCAATGGAATTCATTAATGCTCAATTGCTTGACACACCTAAATCTTTGTGTAATATGCCACTTTTAGGCGCATTTTTAAGCAGCTTTTCTCCTGCCAGGAGTTCTGGTGTTCAGAGGAAAAAAGCAAATGTCCTGAACACATGAGGCCTTATATTATGGTCATCCAGCAACCTGCATAGAGGTTGTATGGCTTTACTGTTGTTTTGAAATGGGTTTCCTCTTAATACTACCCTTACTAGAAGTGTGGGTACTATGAGCAGGGCTGTACAAATTTTGCTTTGAATCTAGGAGCCAGTTTACACCCAACCGTCATCCGATCTGCTCAGATGGAGGGTAACGGATCCCCATCCTCCTGCCTTTAGTGGATTGGATTGGATGTATGCGGGTCCAATTGTCTTGTTTTTCAGGCGGACCTTCTATTCTCTTCTTTGGAGTGGTGGGTGTAAATGAACATGAGCCTGTATGGTGTTCCCGTGTGTCCCCTGCAAGGGGCTCCATGTGCTCACCTCTCTTGGAGGGCTGGGTGAGAGAACTGCCTGTGCCCGTTGTTGAGCTTGTGGTGCAGCGGAGCGGTGTGCTGGTGTGTGGAAGGCACTTTTTTTGGAAGATGTTTGTCTGCTGGTCAGAATAGATTTCCACAGCCATCTTCCTTTTGAGGGCCAGGAGGAGAGTCTCATTGTAAGCCTGAACCTTGCCCGATGGTTTTTTTTTTTTTTCTTTATTGACTGGAAACCTGAAGAAACTTCATGATACAGTTATCCATGCAGCCGTGGTCTAGATGCATGGGCGGGGAGAGGACTAGGCACCGAGAACTTCCACAATTATCAGAAGGGACCCATGCTTCATCCATAGATTGCAAGAAATGAAAAGCAGACCCTGTCCTCCAGCAATTCCCCCCCCAAACTGTAATGTGTAATTTTGTTAGGATCAGTCAGTCCGCCTCTGGGGCTGACAAAATTAAGGCGCCAGGACGCAATTTCTAGTTGCCGTGGCAACCTGGCACCTGGTATTTCTCGAGCCCTGACTATAAGTAAATGGTAAACATTCTTGTGAAATAAGTGTAACAAACAAGGGGCACAGTGGTGTGTATGTGTATTGACCCTGTAGTTATTCACTCAAATTGCATCAAGCGACAATGCAGCAGGCGAAGTTGATGGTTATGTTGTAAATATGTATGGTGCAAAATATAACATTGTACTTCTCCATTAGGCTTTGTTCACATCTTGACGTTCCGGATCTTAGGCAGAATCACGGCGACTCTGCCCGCGATCCTGAATGATGCCAAATTGCAACGGGCATCCCGTGATTCTGTTTGCACGATTTTACTGCGATTCGTCAGGCGGCAATCGCTGACGAAGTGATGAAAATTGCATGGGCGTCCCGCGATTTGCCGTGATTTGGGATCACAGGCAGAATTGCGGCAATTCTGCCCGTGATCCGGGACACCAAGATGTGAACGGAGCCTTAATCTCCTTTGCCTGTTGCTCATGCTAATTGAAAATCTATACACACTCGGGCTGGTATAGCAATCTGGGCACATGGAGGAGATTGGTGGGGCAGCAGCAGTAGAGCATGGCAGTGTTAATTTTGACATCAAATTTTGATTCAGTTTTAGTTATAGACTTTTGACCAAAATGCCGTTTTTAGTTGTATTTTATGGATCTGAGTTGTTTAAGTCGTATTTTAGTCGACTAAAATCTTCAGTACATTTTAGCCAACTAAAATCAAATGGGTTCAGTTAAATTTGAATGCATTTTTTCATTAGAACTACCAAACCTTATATACTCCTGGAGTAAAAAAATTAATGACTTGTTTATTATTTATTAAGGTTTTAACATGCACTACAGACACAAATTTAGCCATTGTGATATAAATTTAATTTTAGTCATGGTCTTTTGACTAAAATGGTATTTTAGTTATCTAAATTGTGTTAGTCATATTTTATTTTGCTAAAATCATATTAATTTAGTCGATTAAAATTTTTTAGTCGATTAACATATTTTTACTGGAGCATGGTTCATAGCCTTAAGTAAATATTGCTTGCCTTTTATTTATTATATTATTCCTTCTTTAAAATACTCCTCAGCTTTTTATTTATTTATTTTTTTTCTTACTTTTTTAGTGCTCTCCTATAGCATGACTGTTTACTAAAATATGTATTTTTATTTTTTTTTTCAGGTGTGCGTCAGCTGGAAATAATGTGCTGCTTTGGTTGCATGTCCGTCCTAGCAAACTACTTTGCTTTCATGACTTTCTTCCCAGCTTGTGTGTCCTTAGTCCTGGAGGTAGGCAATTTTTATTTATTTTTTTTTTTTCTGCTCTCCCAGACTATTCCTTCTTCAATAAACAGATTTTTGCCTTTAGAGCATATTGCCATGATATGCCATGTAGATCACATTTGATTTCCACCTATGAATTATTGTGTAATCCTAATTGTCTCCTTTTTTTCCCCAGCTATCCAGGGAAAGCCGCGAGGGCCGCCCCATCTGGCAGTTAAGTCAGTTTGCAAATGTGTTGGAGGAGGAGGAGGATAACAAACCAAATCCTGTCACACAGAGAGTGAAAATGATCATGGTGAGTGTCCTTTAATTGTTTTGGACTTTTTTATGTTCATCTTTATTGTTTATCTTATCATTTTTTTTTTTTCTCCAATTACTGTATCCAGTTTTCTGTTTACAATTCTGTGTTTTTTTTCCTCCCTTCCTTTTTTTTTTTCACATTTGTTTGCTGCTTCACTGCCTTTTAAGTTATGATGCTCCAACTTTCTCCAAGTTATGTTTCTTTACAGTGGTCCTTTTATCCAGCCATCTGCAGTATGCTGGCGACTATTCTCGCTCCCTCTGTCTCAATTTGGTTTAGTTGCTTTGACAGTAGTTTGTATTGCTGAGTTACAGAGCACCAGTAGAAAGCTAGTGGGCAGGTTGTAAGCGTAATGACATAATGTACTATGTCCACGCCAGTTTCTGGAGTTTTCCTGGATGGGACTGAGTACACAGGTGCTGGAGGCTCCTACAGGCACCCCAGTGGGAGCTTATGTATTACCCTACTACTGGCTTAAATGTAAGCTCATTGTACTTGTGTTACATTGTTTGTATGTTTTCTTCCTAACTTAACATACTTTTTACTGCCTGTTTTCTGAACTTATTTTTTTAGAGGATTGCAAAATAAATCCCTGTCAATGGGTTTTGTCTGTGTAACTACTGTTGTGTAGACGTGAGAGACTGAAATCCAATATGTGCTTCACCGAGCTCTTAATTTATTAGAATTAAAAGCCTGCAAGACCAAGGTATCGCTTGCATTTGTTAAGAAAAGAGGCAGGTCATGTGTCCCATCATAAAGCCTTCAGTTAGGCTTCAGGAATAAGTTGACAGGTTTAAGTGTTACATTTTTGTTTTCAGTATTCTAAACCCGGTCCATCCAGATTAGATTATGACTTATCATAATGTGGTACATAAACTGCTTAACCTACAAAAAACTCAGAACAATGAAATATTTGCCTCTTATCTTGTCTTCAGTCTTTAGGCTTGGTTCTTGTTCATGCTCACAGCCGGTGGATAAGTCAACCTTCTCAAAACAGTACATCTATTCAAGACAATAAGGTTTCCATTGGCCTGGATGACACAATTCCAAAGAGGATTGAGCCCAATATGCCTCTCTGGCAGTTCTATCTTTCTAGGTAACACAAATGACTCATGGAGTCTTAATGTTATTTGAGCTTTTTTATTCAGACCATTACCTTCTAATAAAAACGCGTTTATTCCACAGAATGGTCACCTTGGACATTGAGCAGGTCATAACTTTGGGCCTTGCTCTTCTCCTGGCTGTCAAGTACATATTCTTTGAGCAAACTGAAACAGAATCCACCTTTTCCCTGAAGAACCCAATTACATCTCCTGTGACCATGCAAAAGAAACCAGTGGAGGGATGCTGTAGAAAGGAACCTGTAGCAGAAAAGCCAGCAAAAGAAGTTAAAATGGAGGATGTCTCATCCAAGGAGGAAAAAGGTACCAGCTTTCAGGAGTCTTCACAGTAAAATGTCGGTTTAAACTTTTATTTAAAGTAACATTGTGGGTTTCCTCCTAAGGAATGAATGTCATATTTTGTTTTTTTATCATTCTATTTCAGAGGCTGTTATCAAGCCATTGCCTCTGGAGGCTGTACCAGCCAGGCCAAACTTTGTTTTGGGAGATTCACCATCACAAGACACAAGTGAAGAGGAAAATGAAACCAAGTTTGATATACCAGAAGAGCCACGGCCCATTAATGAATGCATTTGCATCCTCAAAAACCCAGATGTAAGTGGTTAGATAGTACTTAATTGGTGATGTTTTGGGAGCTGTACGTATTATGTCCTTTAAAATATATTAGATTTTATAATTCATTATTGATCTATAGCTTAAGCAAGGCCACTGCCATGTAATGAAAGTGAATGAAACCTCTTTTATGCTTCATATAGAAAGGTGCTCAGTACCTGAGTGATGCAGAGGTGATCAAATTGGTGAACGCTAAACACATCCCGCCCTACAAACTGGAATCCATGATGGAGACGCCAGAAAGAGGAGTTGCTATCCGCAGACAAATGTTGTCTAAGAAACTGCCAGAGTCCTCTGCCCTTCAGAACTTGCCTTACAAGAACTACAACTATTCCTTGGTAGGTCCTAAACTTTGTAGGTCCTTCAAATTTTGCTTTATAATATTTAATCTGCCAACGTGCATTTATTGTTTGCATTCTAAGCTTATGCTCTCAAAGTTTTATAGCAGTAAGGATCTGTAAATCCTCTTGCAGTTTTATTTTTGGTGATAAGTGAAATTATATTACTACTGCATGGAAAATAAATCTTGTGACTGAATGGTATTTTCCTTCTTTAGGTGATGGGGGCATGCTGTGAGAATGTTATTGGATACATGCCCATCCCTGTTGGTGTAGCTGGACCTCTCATTTTGGACAACAAAGAGTATCAAGTTCCCATGGCTACAACCGAAGGTTGCCTTGTGGCCAGTACCAACAGAGGCTGCAGAGCTATACTGGTGAGTGTTACTCCATTTTTAGATCACTGTTTTCTAAAGTAAGGACTCTTCAGTAGCACGCGACAAAGCTCAGCATTTACATATCAGGCAGCCTCGTGCTATTCATTTGGGGTTGGCTTACAGTTGCAGGCTCTATAAGAAATGTTGATGTAGATACTATGCTCATTCTGAGGACCTGTTGCAGTATATGTCGCCTTGCCAGAAAACTGCAGTGACATCCAGTGCAGCTGAAGCAGTGGGGGTGGATGGGGTTTTTTATTTTCTTTCTTTTTCTTTCTTTTTTCGCTGATGTAATCTGACTTTTTGTTAGAGGGTGGCTACACTTCATTCTCCATGGTCTCACTTGATGGGGGAATGAATCCCCCCCTCTCGTGTTCCTCTCTCCCAGTATAGACTATGGGATGTATAATGTGCATAAAGCAGTACATATGACTGCAACTAAAGTGCACTGCTCATTCCAAAGAAATGTAAGTGAGGGGGGGGGGGGGGGGGAGATCAGTGGTTCTTACAAGGAGGCTGAAAAACACAGTAGGACACAATGTCAATAAAATAGATTACAAAGCCAATAAGTGGTGGATGTTTAATGTACCTTTTTGAGATACACCTCCTCCATCAAGCTTCTCCCTCTTTCCTTTGCCGTGAAATGACTGGTACAAAGAGATGTACAGAGGTTTCATGAATACTGGAAAATGTTTGCACTGTCATTCCTGCCCAAAGGAGAATAACCATTTTATATATGACCCGAAGAGTGCATACAGAATAATAATCTAAATATCAGTTTTAGTAAGGATGAAATGTTGAGACCAGTTGCAAACTGACTTGTGACATTTTTTGTGTGTGATGTAGAAATCCAGTGTAGACTGCTAGAATATCGCTGCTGGTATACTTGTGTGTGCAGCTACTGGCTATTTCCAGAATATAAACAAACGTTGTGCTCCTTTCAGCTGGGTGGAGGTGCTCGCAGCCGTATCCTGGCTGATGGAATGACTAGAGGGCCGGTGGTGAGGTTGCCAACAGCTTGTGATGCAGCTGAAGTGAAAACTTGGTTGGACAGTCCTGAGGGATTTAAAGTAATCAAGGATGTCTTTGACAGCACAAGTCGGTAAATGTTTATTTGTTTTAACCTGTGTGTGTGTGAATCTACTGCTACGAAATGGCACTAATTGTAAGGTTTTTTTTTTTTTTTTTTTTTTTTTTTTTTTCTTGTGTGTATAAATGTCTGTACTACGGGATTACTATAGCCATACAACCAATTTGTTTTTCCTGAGACTTTAAATGAGGCACAACACATACGACCAATGAATAACTAGTTTCCAACATTGTTGTTTAATAAATATTGCATACAAAAATAGGATAAGGTGGTAATAACAAGCAGATTTGTAATGAATCTATAATAATGCATTTCCTACACAATTAAATGTAATGTTGACCATATGCAATCCAAATGTCAATACATGATTAAAACAAAAACTGCATCCAAAAAGCTTACACGTTTCATGACTTCACTTCTTCAAGAGTAGAAACATGTATAGTATCTGTAAGATAAGACATCAGGCAAGTAGCATACCTAATGGTATCAGGTAATACATAGAGTAATTCCAACCTCAAAAGCTGCCAGAGGGGCTCTAAGACTTACAAATCAGCCAAGATATAGATATGACCATTTTTCCAAATGGTGATTGCCAGGGGAGTCTCACCCTGGACTTGTGGAAGTGTGACTCGGCGAGAACTGTATAGCACTTCTGGAGGCATTCCCCCGTTAACAATGTGTTGGGGAAATCAAGCAATTTTTTTTCCCTTTCCTTCCATGAAAGAAAATCCAATCCATCTATGGGCTGCCCTACATTCAGTCTGCTCTGCACCGAGGGAAGGCAGCTGAGACGGGTCTAAATAGTTCCCTACGTAAACAAGTTATAAGGGATTTTAGCGTATTGAAACCTCGGTGGATTTATGTAACACCGTTGACTTGTTTTGATATCCATCTCACTTATCACTTTTTCTTTCTTTTGCTTTTTCTCCCCTTTCAATCTTTCATGTTCATTTCTTGAAACATCTGCTTTTACAGCTGTCCTGTTCTTAATACCTTTTTAATTTAGCTAGTATGCTCATTATGTTTTATGCTTAACATTTACACAATAAACTCAAAGATTCAGTGTCTACGTTGAGTCTGTATGATGATTGGTGTGCTTTTCTGTCGTCTTCTAGGTTTGCCCGACTTGGGAGACTTCAATCCACTGTAGCTGGGCGTAACCTTTACATCCGTTTTCAATCAAAAACTGGAGATGCTATGGGAATGAACATGATATCAAAGGTAAGAAGCAATAGTAATACAGTGCTGCTTGCATTTTTAAAGGATAAGTTCACTTTAAAAAAAATTATAGATAAAAATAAGTGCCCACAGTAACATGTTCTATGGGTGTATATGGAATATGGGTGTAACATGTTATGAAAGGTGAACTTATTCTTTAAGCTACAATTATCTATAAACTGATCATAAGATGATAAAACCTGGCTGTGACCCCCCCCCCCCCAAGATGGTTAAACGTGTGTGTATATGTGTGTGTGTATGTATGTATGTATATATATATATATATATATATGTATATATATGTATATATGTATATATGTATATATATATATATAATATTGTTTTTGTACGAGCTGATCCGCCAGGAGAACCGCTAACAGACCATGACTCAATAGTAAATGGCGGCTGTCTTTTGATAAACGGTTAGCAACATTATGCCCTCAAATAATTCCATGTGAAACAAAGCATAGCACCATATCTCTAGAAGCCCTTGCACCATGCCTGAGCCCAGCTGTAAATTTAGAAGATAAACCAAGGGAACTGTATGTATTTTTTGGAATATTCAGGATACATACTAATTCTATACATGTATGAGGAACTTTACAAGTGAGCGGTGAGGTGTTGTGGTGTGTTTTTTTTTTTTTTTTTTTTTTTTTTTTTTTCTTAATCTGTTCTTGGCCAAGAATTTGTGTATCCTTTTTTGTTTCTTTTAAAAAGAGTTAGAATAAAATGCACTAAGTGGGGTTCAGTAGTCATAGCCAGGTTTTTTTTATTTTTTGATGAGTTTGTCAGTTTCATTGTACGGGAGACTCCCCCATTGTTTATGCTCTTTGATATTTTAGATTAAATATGGAGTTGTGTAAGTGAGAGGTCTTGAGGATTTTTATTTGTGGAATTGCTAAAATTGGCTATATCCAGCTGTACATTTTGGTTAATGCTATCCTATGTTCCTTGTTCAAAATAACTTCAAACAAAATATTTAAACTAAATTATGCTGAACACTAAATTTATGTTGCACATTTTATGTTCTATAGAAATTATAGTTCAGGCTTCCTTAACATATTTTTTTTTTTTTTTCTTTTATCCTCTTTACTTTCACAGGGAACTGAAAAGGCTCTGTCTAGATTACAAGAAGAGTTCCCTGAGCTGCATGTCCTTGCTGTAAGTGGCAACTACTGTACAGACAAGAAGCCAGCTGCCATCAACTGGGTGGAGGGGAGAGGCAAGTCTGTGGTGTGTGAAGCTATCATTCCAGCGAACGTTGTACGAGAGGTAAGAACAAGGTCTTGAATTATCCTACTTAATAGGTTTAAGGATTCTATTTGATTTAAGATGAGACTTGTATGACTAAACACAGGGTTGTCAGATTTTTTGTGTTGTGTATATAAATAATCTATACTGAAAAAAGACCCCACTGTATAATTTGCAGGTGTAAGAAGTAGAGTGTACGTTTTTGTTTTTAAATTGCTGATCTACAGTACTTGAGCTAATAATATTTAATCCACTGTTATGACTGTTTCCAGTATGCACTCTCATATGAACTTGTATCTGCAGGTACTGAAAACATCAACAGCTGCACTGGTAGATGTCAATATCAGCAAGAATCTGGTTGGCTCTGCCATGGCTGGCAGCATTGGAGGTTATAACGCACATGCAGCTAACATTGTGACTGCAATATACATAGCTTGTGGACAGGTGAGGGGGAGACATGGATGTTTTACAAGAATTCTTTTATGAAAATTGAAATATCATTTTTGATAGTTTTTCCTTTGTGGTAGGATGCTGCTCAGAATGTGGGGAGCTCCAACTGCATCACATTAATGGAGCACACTGGCCCTACTAATGAGGATTTATACATCAGTTGCACAATGCCTTCTATAGAAGTTGGAACTATTGGAGGTGGAACCACTCTGGCCCCCCAGCAGGCTTGCTTACAGGTAATATACAACGTTTTTTATGCTGTCGTCCTCTTTTTTTTCAGTAAAATGTGTAGCAATGCAATAATAATTATACACATTTGGATTTCTTGGCTCACCATTGTACCATTTCATGCTCTGATTTGGTTCAGCCTTTACACTCCCAAAAAAATTTTTTTCGACAGTTTCTGGGACTAATTTATTTTGATCATGTTTTATAGTTATTGAGTTCAACTTATTAATTTCATGTGTTATTTGTTTCTGAATAGATGCTTGGAGTACAGGGAGCAAGCACAGAGTATCCTGGTAAAAATGCTTGCCAACTTGCACAAATCGTCTGTGGCACAGTAATGGCAGGAGAACTTTCCCTAATGGCCGCTTTGGCAGCTGGGCATTTGGTGAAGAGCCATATGGTCCACAACAGGTAATGCAACTTTGAATAATAAGACTAAATACCACCTGTGTGTCTTAAAAATATTTTGTTACGTTGCTCATTTTTTATGCCAAACATGTCTTCATACCTGCTCTGTGCAGTCGGTTTTGCACAGAGTGGCCCGAATCCTTCTTCTCGGGTCCCTCTTCGGCTCTCCTGGCCCATCCCTCCTTTTGAGTGCCCCCACAGCAAGCAGCTTGCTGTGGGGGCACACAAGTGGCAGCTCCCTGTGTCCATTCAGACATGGAGCCACAACCCGGCCCCACCCCTTCTCTATCCTGATTGGCTGGCTGGCTGGCTTTGATAGCAGCGGGAGCCAATCATGCCGTGCTGCTGTCTCCGCCCATGAGGAGGGGAGTCCCGGGCAGCTGAGACACTCCTACAACATTGCTGGATAATAGTGGGCTGAGTGGGGCTGCTGCACACAGAAGGTGTTTTTTATCCTAATCCATTAAGATAAAAAAACCTTCTGCCTTTACAATCCCTTTAAAACAGAAATAACCCTGTCCCCCCTCCGCCCCCCCCCCCCCCCCAACTGATGCTTTAACTACCACATGGTTTCTGTCAGGTTGATGTCAAAACCCTGTTTAAGCTCATTGTAAGATGGTGTCAGAGCTTACACAGAGTAATGGGCCATACACACTATAAGATTTTCTGAAGACTTTTTCCTTTAGACTTGCCAAAACCATATAATATGAGGTCAAACCTAAACACTTTCAATTTGTATGCAATCTGGCAGGCCCTTGCACTACATAGAAAAGGTAAATCTGAAGGAAATCTAACCACAAAAGTTGGATAGTGTGTATCCAGCTTTAGTAAATGTATTTGGGCCTGAGGAGTAGCTGCTCAGGCCCAAGCTCTGCATCATTGGAGCAGGTCACATGCTTGCCCATTCTTGAAAGCATGGATATTTCCTGGGAGCTCCAACAGATTACACCTTTGTCTGTGAATTGCTACAAGATCAAAGACCCTTTTGATTTCCTTTAAATAACTGGGCACTGTTATCTTCTTGCAGGTCAAAAATAAACCTTCAAGATTTGGCTGGCACATGCATAAAAAAAGCTGCCTGAGCCCAAGAAATGTTGGGATGAACACAGGACCATAAAGAGCGAGAGGAAAATAAAACGGAAACTTCTCTATAGGGAATGTGCTTTGTCAGGATTGGGAAAAGATGGTATGCAGGCAACCTGAAAGGAAGACATATTACAGCCTCAACACAAGTCTATGTGCCTCATGTCTTGTTTGTCACAGAGGGTCCAGTTATCGCTTCTGCCCCAATTTGTCTGCTGGTGAGGCCAAAAAGCCAAATCAACTGAACTTGGACATGTACATTTTTTTTTTTTTTTGTGGTGAACACCGCTTGCATAAAACTTTTCAGTTTCAAGCTACTTTTTCATTAAGTTTAAAGAATTGGTTATTTTTTATCTTATTTAATAATTTTGAACATTGTAATATACCTCAGTTTTAATTAAGAAAAAGGAATAATTTATTTAGTCTTCATCCAGCTTCTCTTCTATTTTTCTTCGTGTAACTTTTCTTTTTCAGAAAGAGCTGTTTTTTTGGGGGTTTTTTTTGTTTTTTTTTTAGTTTAAGGCCACAGCAGTTTAGAAAGAATATTTCTAGAATTCTGACATAGAGAGGTGGGCAACCTATGACTTGCCAGCTATTATTAAAGCCCAAGAATTTCAGGTTTTAACTCTGAATGTTTTGTTTCTATTAATTTTGTAGACATTGGGTCCTTCCAAAACATTTTTTTTTAATTTTGTTGTAGTAATCTCATTCACATTGGTGTCCCTGTTGTGCCAGGACTCTGTTTTGAGCCCCTCTGAGTTTTCTTTGCTCCAAGCAATCTAAGTGTCTTTTTGCCACTAAGTTCACTCAGAGGAAGCTTAAGTCTAGTGAGATTATGGTGGGAAGAACTTCAAACGTGTTTTTAACCCAACAGAGAAAGCATATAGGTGTGAGTGAAGTTATCAACCAAAACTTGCTTTATCCACCTGTGTAATGTTTGGGTGAGTTTTCCTTTTAAGCGTGCTGGGAGGCGGAAGTATCTGCACATGTTCTACAGCTTTGAAATTAAGTTTAACAAATGTAATTAGTAACTCCCTATGCTTTTCAAAAGCTACAAGATTAGAAAACAAAATAGTTGGAAGTGTGGTTTTCTGGTGCTGGTTCTTTTGGTGGTCTATCACTACCTCATTCAGAATAGCTATGACCTTCCAATGCCAAACAAGCAATGACATCACAGCCTGACTACACCTCCGGGGCGTGGAACACCATGCCCAGAGTAGGCTAGTTTACAATTCCATACAATTTTATATGGCTGTATACTCTGTGTTTGAGATTTTGTACTTTTTTGTAACTTTTAATTTTCCTTTTTGTATCACATTATTTTTCTGTTTTAATACTTGGTATTCATCAGAGGTATTAAGTTGGTTCAGAGAAGCGTCTGTCACCCTGAAGCAATGTGTTAACTACAGAAAGTGGTGCCTGTGTCACTTTTTTGCACTGGTAAAGAGCTGACATCGTGATGAATAAAGCATCTGTTTCCGTTTTGCCAATCTGGTATTTATTGGAATATATAGTAAAGGGTCACCTTTTTCTTGTATTTTAAATAAAAAAAAAGCTATCTTTAAGTTGCTGGAATAAATGTAACTATTTTTCTAAATGTCCGGTTTCCTCTGGTGCCTGTCTTGTCCTTCTTCTCAAAATTGCCCAGGGTGGTTGTGTCAGGAGTACATGGGACACTACAAAGCTAATTTCTGAAGAGAGTAGCCAGATGGATTTTACCTTTTACTTCTCTTAAAGCTGAACATCAGGCAGGTTAAGTCAGTTATGCATTCATTAAACCCTCAGTAAATGTGTTTTAAATGCAGCTAGTTTACAGTGCATTTCCACCTTTCCAATCAAATTTGGGAAACACCCACTATATGTCTTAGGCCAAATTCACACAGCATACCAAAAATAAAATACCATAAAAAAAAAATGTTGCTTACCTTTTTTTAGCTATTTATTTGCAGCTGTGTTAAACATAGAACAATATCTGCAGCTTCTGTTGCCTTGAATAGGTGGCAATATGAAGATAAGGGACAGACTTGAGGGATAGTTTTTAAGAAAGTGTAAAAACTATACATTGTACTACCTAAGCTTTGAGAGCTTTAAACCTTTTGTTATGACCGATTAATGGTCCCACACATCTAATTTACAACTGATAATGAAATCTGTCAGCACAATACAGACATGATCAATTATGGAAAATGAAAATCCCCGATCCCTTCATAAATATTACACAGAAAGGGAGAACAGCCTAAATAAAGTAGCAGTTATCCCAGTTTTGCTGCAAAAGTGTCAGAATTTGACTTGGAACGAGTCTTTTGTAATCTGCTGTACAGCAGAACTGACTCTGAGAGGAAAGGGCAACTCGTTAGCCAGTCAGGTGAAATGCATGTTCTTCTGCTGGAATGGAACATGCTGACAAAAGGAGAGAGAATGATGGCTTTATCAGTCTGTTGCTGCTACTTGTTATTGCCAAATAAAAGGCTAGGATCACAGAGGTGACCAAACTAGTATTGCATGGCTGCCATAGAAAAAAAGTTTAGTCACCAGGGGGCTGATTTACTAAAGGCAAATAGTCTGTGCACTGGAAGTGCAGTAGCGCTAGATCTGAGGGGAACATGCAAGGAAATAAAAATAAATTTTTGCTAGCACATCATTAGATGATAGAAATCAACAGCGCTTTCCCACATTTCAGACCTTCCCCTCAGATCTAATACAACTGCCAGTTCAATTAACACTTATAGTGCACAGAGATGTCTGGCAGGTCTGTGTAAAGCCCCGTACACACGTACCGATCGTCGGCGAACGATCGGCCGTCTTTTGTCCCCGGGCTGTCGGTGTCTGTTGAAAAGTGCAAAGACAGCACAAGAATTTTGTCCGCCGACTGCAGAAGTGATGTCATGTAATGGTTAACTTTCCCTGTGTTTTTTCTTTTCTACGCATGCCCAGTCTTGCAAATCTGCGGTCTGTCGGCCGAATTCTGTACTGACTGGCGAACAATCGGCCGCTCTGGTGTCGGCATACAAAAATGTTAATGCTTGCATGACAGATTCTTGTCGGCAGAATGTGCGCTGACGGCTGTCGGAGGCATCATACTAACAAGCCTACAATCGGCCGACGCTTTTCGGCCGACGATCGGTACGTGTGTACGGGCCTTAAGTCTCCAGAATGGATGGGCAAAGTTACAAATCCTTGTTAAAGTTAAACAACTTACTTCTACAGTGGGTATAGAAAATAATCATCCCCCCCCCTTAAAATAATTACATTTTGTTGCTTTGCAGCCTGAATCTGGCACAGTTTTGTTTTATTCAGCTGTATTTTCTTAGAACACCCAAGTGAAAAGTCTAACACCAACATCTCAGGAAAAAAAGTTCAAAAATAGAATAACCAAGTTGAAAAAAGGATCACAACCACCCCCCCCCCCCCCATCCCCAATAATGACTTGTTAACTCAATCAGATCTAGCTAATCACCTCAATGGCACACAAAGCCATTTGACTATCAGCTGTGGTCATTTTGATTAGCTTAGCATGAAAATGGCTTTCCTGGAGCATTTCAGTCCCCGGTAGTGCAACTGAAACAATCGACTATGGGTGGCAAGGCACTGTAAAAAGATCTCTGGGATAAAGTTGTGGATACATTTTCAATGCCTAGAAGTATAGTGATGTCTATTAAGAAAAGGAAGGTATTTGGTACAACACAGACCCTCCCTGGATCTGGACATTACTCCAAACTGGATGACAGTGATTTTATTATTTTATATCTTTTATTTTTTTTCCTGACATGTTGGTGTTATATCTTTCACTTGGATGTTATAAGTTGCACTGAGTTGAGTGAGTAAATACAGCTGGATAAAACAATAACGGTGGCAGACTTCCTTTCAGACTGCAAAGCAACAAAATGTGATTATTTTAAAGGGGGGGTGATGCTCTTCTATACCTACTGTGTATTTAGAGGTTTCCCTGGAGTTTTAGCTTTAAGAAGGTGGGAGGGAGACATTTGATCTAGTGGCCAAGTCCAACGGTTGCTCTTTAGGCAGGCCATAGATTATGTGATTTTTCTTTCCTGCAAACACGGGTTGCAACTCCCTCCATTGGAGCTATTCTGTTCTCCTGCTATGGGGCACATGGGAAGCTGTCCCTGCCAGGAGAACCCAATGTGCTTGCGGTTACAGCTGCTGGCAATAATCGCATGATATATATCCGACATGCTGGCTGTACCCAAGTTCTCAATGGATCGACTTTGGTGCTATTAGCCTGCCCATAGATGGGTCCAATCTCAGTCAGTCCCTGCTGAACCAGCCAAGATTTAACCCATTTATGGACAGCTTTACTCTGCCCCTGGTTTAACATCTACATTAAGTAAATTATATAGATGGAAGCACTACAAAAAGTGATGTACTTGCTAACTGAACTGAAACTGCGAGGACAATATTGCAATAGTTGCCATTGCTGACTTGTTTTCAAGGTGCATGCACCCGGGCTGGCTGCATGTAAGGTAAATATCTCCTAAACGGTACATGTTTAGGAGATATTTACAGTACCTATAGGTAAGCCTTATCATAGGCTTACCTATAGGTAAAAGTGTCAGAGGAGGGTTTACTTCCTCTTTAATATGGTTCAATGGATTTAAAAGGGACACCTTTTTTTTTTTTATTGGGACTAAAAAGAAATTCTATAAAAGATTACATAAATAGTAACTACACCGTTTCTAAGGATTGACAAATAATACTCGAAAGTGTACATGATCAGTTTTTTTTTTTTAAATCAAAACTATATACAAGTCTGTGAATGGTTTAAGATTCAATAGACGTCTTAATCTCATAGTCTTTACAATAGCATATCAAATGTCATTTAATATAATATAGCTATACTAAAGTGTAACCTAAAACAGCACAGGTATAATAGTATGTCCTGCGAACATCTTAACTTGATCAGATAAAAAAAAAAAGCTAGTAATGTAACGGTATCTGAAATTTGGTAAAGAGGATATGTAAACATGATTTCAATTGGAGAAGCTCTTGCATACCCATTGTGAGCAGCAGTTTGCAACAGCTTTAACAATCTTATCCAATTTTAAACTATGCAGAAAGCCATATCTACAACGCAATCTGTGCTGCAAATTTACTGGAGCACTAGAGCTTATTCATAAAAGTGCCTGAAATAGGAGCCCTCTACTTTCTCCAGGGTTTGTACGGTCATGAAATTCCTGGAAAAGTCATGGGATTTTGACATGACACTTTCCAGGCCTGGGAAGTTATGGAAAATGACTAAACCCCACTAAGCTTTGGAAAAGTCATGGAATATTGAGAACTCCCCACTGTGGAGCAGATGCTTAATGATTTTATTGACACATATTTTACATTGGTGTAAGCGTCTATAGGACTGGTAGGCGTCCTTCCCAGTCCGCGGTTTGCCCTGAGACTGGTCAGCAGCAGCAGAGAGATGACAACCAATCAGGCAGCGGAAGCGCATAGTCACTGGAGAGAGGGCTGGCCGCATGAACGTGATGACGGGGTCTATTTGCCTACCAGGGTCAAGTTCAGGTGATTGGTCACAGTGATTACGTTACCAAGCCCAGCCTGGTACAATGATCTGTCTGGTGGACACAGTGGGTTATAGATAGGGGCCGCACAGCTGCACAAGGACGTGCACAAGCCATACACCTGGAGGATGTCCTATGACTTCCACCCAAGATAGTACTGCTCTTGCCCAACCGTCATTTTACAATAGGCCGGGCAGGAAGTGTTTAAAAACGCAGCTCAATTGAAGCCTAAATCATCTGATGTTTTCAAGGCATGGTCGTTTAACGGTGAGGTTTGACTGCTATGAGAAACTGGGTTCATACACCTTTTTACCAATAAAATTCCAAGACTTTTCCATGACTTCACGTAAATATTCATGGCCTAATGTTTCATGAAATGTCTATGTATCCATGTTAAATAAGAAGAAAATCTATGTCACACTCAGCATATTTTTACTAAAATAAATGACAAGCTTTGTAGTGTACAGTACCTCTGCAGTTAGGGTTTAGTTTCTGGATACAACGTGACTCAAAATGGTCCCTTGTTTTACAGTGGATGAGATGGAAGCACCGCTGCCGCAGATGGGAGCCGGTGTCACTTCAGGCGCACGGGTGAAAAAGCCAGCGATTGGATTGGAAGCTGTCGAGCATACAGCTGCAGACTGGTGCTTTGCACCTTTAGCGTGGCTAGACAGTGCTGCCTCTCCCATGTTTGAAATGTCAAACGTTTTATGACACACTGTACATTTAGAACGCCACCGGGTCCTGATCTTTCTCCAGCCACCTCTCATACTTTTCATCTGGAAGCCATACATTTTTAAAGTTGCATTTCCCTGGCATTGCTACTCTGTGAACACACTAACTTTAGCTGAAACTGTGTTACCCCCAAAAAGTTAAAACTTGTAATTTGACCAATATACTGTAACTGGAGAAAGAATATTAATGGCCGCTCCTGCTTGGGGATAAAATAAAGCTTCAGTTCAGGCAGTCATGATGGAGGTGCACCCGGACTGGTATGGATGGCACAGTCAGATGCACAACATGCGGCGCTTACTCTTTAGGCCGAAGCCACAGTCATGATGGAGGTGCAGGCGGACTGGTATGGATGGCACAGATGCACAAATGCGGCGCTTACTCTTGTTTATACTGGAGAAAGAACATTAAATGGGCGCTCCTGCTTGCCAGGACAAAGCAGTTCAGGCAGTCATGAAGGTGCAGCTGGACTGGTATGGATGGCACTGTCAGATGCACAAAATGCGGCGCTTACTCTTTAGGCTGAAGCCACAGTCCCACGAACAGGCAGAAAAGAGTTAACAGAAAGGTGCCACTCAGTGGAGCGGATGCTTAATAATTTTGACACATATTTTACATTGGTGTAAGCGTCTATAGGACTGGTAGGAGTCCTTCGGGGTCTGCGATTTACCCAGACATGTTCAGGCATCCAGGGAGCAATATGACAGCGACAAACTGGTTGCCGCAAGTAGTCAAGACACTCTAAAAGAGTCTGTTACAACTCTAATGAGGAAGATCTTTATGCAGGCTTTGTACCCCCTTTTTTGTAAGGCTGTTAGGATGCCTAAAATGGCAGAGGTATCTGCAATGCAAGTATTTTAGCACTTCCAAAGGAGTTCATTGTCTTTTTTTTCCTATGATGTTAAAGCTAGAAGCTCATTCTTTAAGAGGTGGTGCAAACTGAAGAGGACAGAGCAGCAGAATGCCTTAGTGGGTCAGCTCCTTGCAGTACTGGGTTGCTCTGATCAACACCCAACCAGGACACTTCTGCTTGCAATGCAGGGTGTCAGATTAGTGCACTTATGGGGAAGAGGATTTCCAGCATAATCCGTGGCCTGTTTGTTTGACGTGGCCTTCATGAGCTTAGCTGTATATATGGAGTTGTTATTGGAGGATGCTGTGTCCTTCAGGGGTATACTCATCATGATGAATTGGACTTGTCCCTGAGGGTTATACCTGTCTGCAGTTGCAGCCTGGGAGCCTGCCTTAACTTTTGCCTCTCTTCCAATGCAATGGAAGTTGGGATGAAAAATATTAATTCTATCCTAAAGAATAATTCTGACAAGTGGGACAATCTGGTCAGCATTGCAAGAGTTTAAACTGCCCCCTTCAGGGGCTAGCTTTATCCTGATGGCAAATAGCTGGAGATGATTCTACAAGTAGAACAATTTTGTCTGCATTGCGGGAGTCTAAAAAGTCCCCTTAAAGGACTAGCTTATTTTGACAGCAAATAGCTGTGTTCTTCTGAATGAAAGAGGACTGCAGTTCAAGAATCAGTGTCTAAGTAGGCAGCAAAGAGCTCCACTTCTGTATCCTTTGGGTACCTGGCTGCTCCTCTTCTAATGGGAAGATACAGGTTTATTGGCCATACACACTATACAATTGTCATTAGATTTTTTTCCTTTAGATTTACCAAAACCATATAATATGAGGTCAAATCTAAACACTTTCAATTTGTATGCAATCAGGCAGGCCCTTACACTACATAGCTGAAGGTAAATTTAACAACAAAAGTTGTATAGTGTGTATCCAGTTTTAGTCTCGGACGGTTGGACCCTCAGGTCAAGCACTTCAGGCCATGTTAGTCAATCAGTCACCTTCAAGCCTCTGTACCAGGAGGAATCCTTTGCTCCAGCAACAATAGGCAAGTTCTGCTAGCCAACGTCGTTCTTACCATCTAGGGACATCAATTCAATTCCAGCAGGTGTGATTTTAAGAGGAGTACTATTGATGCTCTGAGGGATGCTTATTTCCAACTCCCAGAGCTGTCTTCTGACATACCTCTGTTTCTACATGGGTCAAGATGTCATGCAGCATATATGTCTGCTGGTTGGGTTCTCGATCCACTTCTCTAGACAAAGATTCCTGTCAAGTATATGGAGGGAATTCTTAGAACCCTACAAGAGACTGGCTGGCTAGTCTTTCAAAAAGGGTCATGTGGCTCCTACACAAACCCTTGTGTATCTGAAAGCTTAATCAATCATTATTCAGGATACATTGTTTTTGCCACTAGAGCATACTGATGGTAGGACGCTGGGTAATCCTGTCTTTCCTCTCTTCACCTGTCAGCATCTCAAAACCTTATGATTTGGACCACAGTACCTCCCATCCCTATATTGAGGTGTGCTCAATGGAAATGGCTATTTGTACTTAAATGTTTTTTTTTTCTTCAGTGTTGATCATGCACTCAGCGCTTCATGTCTCGCAAACAAGCAGATGAAGCCTCGGGTGCTGGCACAGTAATAAATACCGTATTTATCAGCATATAACTTGCACTTTTTCCTCCTAAAAATGGAGGAAAAAGCAGCAGTGCGTGTTATACGCCGATATTAAAAAAAAAAAAAACGGCCAGGAAGCATTGCCGAGAGCAGAAGGGGCAGGCCGGGCCGAGGAGAAGGAAGGACGAGCTGTCATAAGAGCAGAAGGGGCGGGCCAAGCCGAGGAGAAGAGAGAACGAGCGAGCGCAGTCATCGGAAATCCCGCCTATGACAGACGTCACATGTCTCGGCAGAGGAGGCGGGACTTCCGATGACTGCGCTCGCTCGTTCTCCCTTCTCCTCGGCTCGGCCCGCCCCCTTCTGCTCTTATGACAGCTCGTCCTTCCTTCTCGGCCCAGCCCGCCCCTTCTGCTCTTGGAGTCAGCGCTGCTTCCCGGTCTTTTTTAAAACAAATGAGGTCAGTTCCAATGGCGCGTGCGATGCTGCATATTTGGACATTGCGCTTGCGAGGCTGCTTATATGGACACTTGGTGGGCTGCATGTATGGACACTTGGTGGGCTGCATGTATGGACACTTGGTGGGCTGCATGTATGGACACTTTGTGGGGTGCATGTATGGACACTTTGTGGGCTGCATGTATGGACACTTGGTGGGCTGCATTCATTGACACTGCTGGTGGGCTGCATTCATTGACACTGCTGGTGGGCTGCATTTATGGACACTGGTGAGATATCATTTGATTTAAAAAAAAAAAAAAAAAAAAAATGTTCTGAGTTCAAAGCTGTTTATGTTAAATTTAAGCTTTTTTCCTGAAATTTCTCTCCAAATATTGGGGTGCGTGTTATAAATACGGTATTCTGTGCTGCTGAATAATTGTAAGTGGACACTCCCCTGTTGGGAAGTTGTTTTGCCATTAGAACTTCTCGGTTGGTAAGTTATTTTGAACATTCTGGTTTCCTAGCCAGCTGTTTCATACTCCCTTCGCCCTTTGTCACCTGACAGCAGGCTTTCTAATATCTAGTGAGGCTGAACAAGATCACAGTGGTGTTCTACATCATGGGACAGGTCAGAACCTGAAGGGTCAGTCCACTGAGAAGAGGTAGAGATGACTGTGAATCTGGGTGGAGTAGAATCTTCTTTATCATCTCTTTTGAGTCTACATAGAATTTCTGGGACAAATCCATATTCTGTGGCCCAATTGGCAATATTCCAATTCTGTGGCAATAGGTGGTTCCTCCAAGTAGATTTTATCTCTGGACAGGATTTCATAGTTTAATCTGGTAGCATCTCCTTACTGTTTCAAACTGAAAAGCTTTTCCCTAGGGGCCCGGGCCAAGCCCTAGGTGCAGATGCTGTGTCAGATCAGGAAAGGTCTCACAAGCCTAATGCTTTCCAGTTCGATCCATATACAGTATTTTTTTAGGGGGGGAGGTTTTTGGTAAAGACCTTGGCAATTTTTGCAGTAATTTCTTAGCCAAGCAAGCCTTGGTTCCTACCTTTGATTCCGGGGTATCGGATTTAAGTCCTTTCTCTCTGATGAGATCTTCTGTCATGGAGAGCAATATTCCACCCTTGTTCACCTCTTCCAGTTTCTCATCCTGGCAGGAAGAGACTGATCAGGCTTTGCTGTTGTTGCTCTAAGCTAACATCTACAAATTCTACAAAAGGGTTTGAACAGAGCTTGATCAGTTTGAACTGCTTTATCTATTTTTTTTTCTTTGCTTCAGTCCTCAGGTGTGGTGCATTCTGGACTTCAACTGATCCTAAAGCTCTCTTAGAGGGCAGGTCTCTGCAGTCCCTGTCATATCCAATGTCTCATGGGTAGACTATCCCTTACCCATCTAATATGTTGATGGGGGGGCTGCTATTGAGACTCGGAGAGCCAATACTCTCCAGGTGGGGTTTACTACTTGCTCTGGACTTTCTCGCCGGCTCCAGATGAGATCCCTTTGCAGTCTAGCTTGGGTAAAGACTGAGCTATGAAGACATACACTCTAAGGGCTATTTCTTCAACCTGGAAGTTTGCCAAGATCAAAGCTTAAGCCTAGGAAGGATCTTTTGGTGACTAACAGCTCCAGCTGGGATCCCCTCCAGTCCAGTTGGAGTAACGATTGAGCCATGATGTCAATCTCTCTAGGGCTACATCATCAGCAGGAAGCTTGGCCAGAATGAGGGCCTTTAAGGCCCCTTGACAGCTTGCTGCTCCAGATGGAATCTCTTTCAGTCCAGTTTTGAGTAAAGTCCCAGTCTTGAAGGCAGCCTTTCTATGGGTTCTTTTTTCCTCAGTCAGGAGGTTTGCCGGGATCTGGGCCTTGTGCAGAGAGGGATCCTTGTGGCTTTCTGACCAGTACAGGTAGTATTTATATCCATACTGGGCGGCAATCTGAGGTGGCTTCAGCATTTGTTCCTCCCATATGCAGGATAACTGTTCCCATGCCATGGATATTGGGATAGTTCGAGTATGCTCTCATGCTACAGCTTTGGTCAGAGTTTTAGGACATATTTGCCACTCTCTCTAGCAGAACCAGCGGGACAGATATGTCATCCAGAATTTTGGATGGGTCATTCCAGGTAGCCATTAGGCTTATAAAGCTTAGGGCTTGGTTCCTACAAAAGCAGTCGCCACACACTCATCCAGGAGTGTTTAGGTTTAGTGGGCTCCCTGTGGAAGAGTGCCAGGAATAGTTGTAGGAGGATGACCTGTCTTCCATTAAGATTGTTCTGGCTCATTGTGGGGCGTAGCTAACTTTCTTATGCTGTTAATATCAATGCATATTATGTTGGCTATGATTGAAACCCTACTTTTCCGACATCCCACCCTTGTTTTTTGGGCTAGTTAGTTCCCAAACCTAGGCTGCCATGGAGTTTCTCAGGAAAACGGAAGATTTACTGTCAAAAACTTACCGTAATTTTCCTTTCCTAATGCACTCCATGGCAGCACGAGTTTCCTCCCAGAGTCATGAATAGGCTAGTTATGGCTTCTGGCTCAGCCTGAAAACTTATGGGAGTGGGGTCGTATGGGGGTAGCAACGAGGGTGGGGCTACCCAAATGTATGCTACCATGGAGTCCTTTACAAAAGGAAAATTAATGTAAGTATTTGATAGGAAAATTTTCATTTTTTTTCAGATACCTTCAGGACAGTCATGCAACTCCCGGCCGCTCTCCTCCTCTGATCCAGGGCTACAGTGGGAGGAGCCGAGATCTCCCTCTAACATCAGCCGGGGGGTCACATGACCGCAATGCTGACCGCTCAGCCCCTCCCGCTGTAGCCCTGGATCAGAGGAGAGCGGCTGGGAGTCACATGACTGGCCTAAAAATATCTGAAAAAAAGGTATTTAGAGGAATCGTTTTAAAAAAAAAAACACTTACACTATGTGTTATGGCTAGATAAAATAGAGGGGCTGGCAGTGACATTTTTTAAACTTTCCTTTACTACTAGTAGCGACAGGAGGGGCGGAGACAGCTCCCACAGAAACAGGAGCTGACAGGCGGGGGGGGGGGGGGAGAGGAGAGCTGCAGATGATGGAGGCGCGTAAATGAACCACAGTAATCAGGGCTCAGCAGCCCTGATTACCATGGTCAGCACACACAGGGCGACACAGGAACTGGTAGGATCAACTGGGTTGAGAGAGGCAGATTAGTCAGGACAAGCACTGTGCTGTTTAATCAGCTATTGGAGAACAGGATCTCTTTTTTTTTTTTTTTTTTTTTATTTGTGTTACAAACACTTTAACACCCACACAACAGCCCATTTCCTGTACATCACTGAGAACAAACTGGGTGGGTTCAATCAATATGCTGCCATGGATAGGCACCGGGAAAGGAAAACTACAATAAGTATGATACAATTTTCTGTTTTTCTGGTGCCTCCATGGCAGCATACATGTGGTAGATCAATAACTAGCTATCAGGGTGGGAAGCTTCAGCGAAGCCTAATATAAGAAAGTAAGTAAAACGACTGGCTTCCCACCAAAGACCGCTGTAGTGACGACTACTAAGCCCATCAGAAGTGCTCAAAGAAAGTGCCATCTTAGAACCTGATTGGCGCTCCTGTGTTGGCTGACATCTCTACTTAAGGTGTACATGATGTCCAGATGCTGCTGGAGGAATGCACAGCAATTACTTACGGTAGTTGCAGCCCAGCCATATAGTGGGGCCTTAGAATTAACTTTAGGAACCGCAGGGCAATTGTGCGCTGGAGCCTTCCACCATTGTTGGCTTCTAAGGAACTAGGTATAGCTGGAATGGCTAGCTAATGACTGTGTGCAAGGGTGCTATCATTGATCTGGATCTATTGAAGGAACAAACTATTCAGAGAAAGGAGGTACAATAAGACACGTGGCCACTCACTAAAACTAGAGGAAAAGCGGTTTAACCTTAAAGTGCGTAAGGGGTTCTTCACTGTAAGAGCAGTAAGGATGTGGAATTCTCTTCCACAAGCAGTCGTATCAGCAGGGAGCATCGATAGTTTCAAAAAACTAGTAGATGGACACCTTAAAGACCACAACATACAGGGGTATACAATGTACGATTAAAAGCAAACACACACACGCATTCATAGGTTGAACTGGATGCATAGGTTGAACTGGATGGACTGATGTCTTTTTTCAACCTTACTAACTATGTAACTATGAAGTACTCATAGTTACTATGTAACTATGAGTACTTCACCTAAGTCGGTCAAAGCAATCTCACTTTGGGATAGTAAAACAAATGCCCACTGGCTCTTGATGCCATGACAACAGCAAAGCTGTAAACTGGCTGCTGCTTGAAGAGCCTCCCCAAGAATTCTTAAACCAGAAGCTAGCATCAGATAAGGGCGAATGTCCACCTGGTATAAAAACAATTGAGCACCATCCGCAAAACCTTCCCTATCCATACCAATGTCCAAATCCCCCGGACGAGCCCCCAGAGTGCACCCCCTCAAAGGGGCATGCTCTGATAGCCCGCCCCCAAAATGCCAGTGCAGACAGAAAAAGAACAATGGACTGCACCCATAGCAAGTGCACTAATCCATCTACAATCACCTCAAGCCTCTGGTAGAACACGGAAAGTGAGAATAGAAGCCTAGGTGGCAGCCTTGCTGACCTGAGAAACAGTAGTCTGCAGCCAAAAGCTCTGGATGCACTCATAGGTTTAGTAGCGTGCATCTTGTCAGGACAGAACCTGACCCCTAGACCATGGAGATGGTTGATGGTCTGCTGAGTCGACTTGACATGACGGAGCTAGAAATCGGAGCATCAGTACAGGATCCATCTTGAAAACAAGAGGGGTGTAAAGACTGTAAGAGAAACTTTCCATCCCGACCACATTCAACCAAGAGATGGAAACTTCCTTTGGGTCACTGAATTTTTATTAGTGATTTATTTTGTTGCAATGCTTTTTATTGGAGTATAAAGAGAGAACCAATACAAAATTCCAAAGCAGGAGATATGAACATTAGACACAATGCAGGATTTTTATAAAAAAAAAAAGAAAAAGATGTGTCAGAGTACAAACTTAATGAACAGTGACCCACCGGCCCAGGTCAGGGGCCAAAACATAGTGCCTAAGCCTTAAGTCTCAGGGGCAGCTAAGGTAGGTAACGGGAGCAGACACGTCTGCCAGAAGTGGGATAAACCAAACAAACCTGAAAAGAAAAAAGGGGATGGATGGCTAATTAAAGCTGGGAACGAGAAAAGGGAAGGAAGAACAGAATGGAGGACAGGGAGTCTAGAGAAAAGAAGGAGGGTAGTAGGAGGAGGAAGAAAATAGGCGAGTAGTAGAGGAAAGAAAGGGGAGGAAAGTTCCCCCAGGCTGGGGGTTGAGGAGGATTAGTTTGAGAGGCCAAGGCTGGCTGGGCACAAGCTTGGAAGGGTATGAGACCACCATGGAATCCACACTTTAAGGAATTTAGTATGAGTATCATTGAGGATACTTGTCATTTTTTCATGGATCATGAGGGTCGTCTAGGTGCTCTTTGCAAACGAAACAGCTGTTTTTTTTTCCAGGCCTTGCTATTGTGCATTTAGCACCTACAGAAATGTAAGTGGCCAATTTCTGCTGGTAAAAAAAGAGACAATGGAATAATTAGACAATGGAAGAATGCTAGTTTGACATCCTTGCAAATAGGTGGAATCTTCCTTTGGGTGAACTGGATGCAGACCAAAGAACTGAAAAGGATGTCCTTTTTGAGGAGACAGATAGAAACTACCCCAAGCAAAATGGAGAACTGGGTTCTAACAAACTTATCTTATGTTCCATGCCAGGCAAGGCCACTGGTCTTGAACAGTCACCTCCCCAAGTGTAGGCTAAAAGTGAACTACTTAAGATCCCACAAAATCACATGGGCAGCAATATTGAGAGCTAAATGCTGACCTGAGCCCAGCTGCAGGAGAGAGCTTGTCCAGGGAAGAAACTTCTGGGGGAAAGGTCCCGAGACTTACACCAAGATAAGCATGCATTACATGTCCAGCGAAAGATTTACCATTAGGGATTAGACCTTTATTGAAAAGGAAGTACTGAGATCCACCGGAGAATTCTACCAGAGGAACACTGCACCTGAGCCAAAACTGCCTAGCCTTTAGTTTGACCTCAGGGGCCAGGTAGTCAACCTCTCCAATGGGCTGTTGTGGGTGGTAACTCTTTATAGCTTTGCACTGTGGGTGGAAGTAGATGGGGCTACTACCACATGTATGCTGCCATGGAGGCACAAGGAAATTAGGATGCTCCAAGCAATGAATTCTTTAATGAATAAAAGATTTTTGATTGGCAAATAACATATTGGTAAAAATACTGCATATGTTGTATGTTACAGATTTGATACTTAGGTGATTTACAGTTTTGAATTATGGCTAATGCCAGGTGATCCCCCGACATACAGTGCTTCACTTACAGAGCAACTTCCCCCATAACTAATATTTTAGTTATACAGTCAGGTCCATAAATATTGAGACATCAACACAATTATAATATTTTTGGCTCTATACACCACCACAATGGATTTGAAATGAAACAAACAAGATGTGATTTAACTGCAGACTTTCAGCTTCAATTTGAGGGTATTTACATCCAAATCAGGTGAACGGTGTAGGAATTACAACAGTTTGTATATGTGCCTCCCACTTTTTAAGGGACCAAAAGTAATGAGACAGATTAACAATCATAAATCAAACTTTCACTTTTTAATACTTTGTTGCAAATCCTTTGCAGTCAATTACAGCCTGAAGTCTGGAACGCATAGACATCACCAGACGCTGGGTTTCATCCCTGGTGAGGCTCTGCCAGGCCTCTACTGCAACTGTCTTCAGTTCCTGCTTGTTCTTGGGGCATTTTCCCTTCAGTTTTGTCTTCAGCAAGTGAAATGCATACTCAATCGGATTCAGGTCAGGTGATTGACTTGGCCATTGCATAACATTCCACTTCTTTCCCTTGGTTGTTTTTGCAGTATGCTTGGGGTCATTGTCCATCTGCACTGTGAAGCGCCATACAATGAGTTCTGAAGCATTTAGCTGATTATGAGCAGATAATATTGCCTGAAACACTTCAGAATTCATCCTGCTGCTTTTGTCAGCAGTCACATCATCAATAAATATAAGAGAAACAGTTCCATTGGCAGCCATACATGCCCACGCCATGACACTACCTCCACCATGCTTCACTGATGAGGTGCTATGCTTTGGATCATTAGCAGTTCCTTTCCTTCTCCATACTCTTCTCTTCCCATCACTCTGTTACAAGTTGATCTTGGTCTCGTCTGTCCATAGGATGTTGTTCCAGAACTGTGAAGGCTTTTTTACATGTTGTTTGCCAAACTCTAATCTGGCCTTCCTGTTTTTGAGGCTCACCAATGGTTTACATCTTGTGGTAAACCCTCTGTATTCCCCTGGTGAAGTCTTCTCTTGATTGTTGACTTTGACAAACATGCACCTACCTCCTGAACAGTGTTCTTGATCTGGCCAACTGTTGTGAAGGGTGTTTTCTTCACCAGGGAAAGAATTCTTCAGTCATCCACCACAGCTGTTTTCCGTGGTCTTCCGGGTCTTTTGGTGTTCCTGAGCTCAACGGTGCGTTCTTTCTTTTTAAGGATGTTCTAAACTGTTGATTTGGCCACACGTAATGTTTTTGCTATCTCTCTGATGGGTTTGTTTTGTTTGTTTTTCTGCCTACTGATGGCTTGCTTCACTGATAGTGACAGCTGTTTGGATCTCATATTGAGAGTTGACAGCAACAGATTCCAAATGCAACTAACACACTTGAAATGAACTCTGGACCTTTTATCTGCTCCTTGTAAATGGGATAATGAGGGAATAACACACACCTGGCCATGGAACAACTGAGCAGCCAATTGTCCCATTACTTTTGGACCCTTAAAAAGTGGGAGGCACATATACAAACTGTTGTAATTCCTACACCTTTCACCTGATTTGGATGTAAATACCCTCAAATTAAAGCCGAAAGTCTGCAGTTAAAGCGCATCTTGTTTGTTTCATTTCAAATCCATTGTGGTGGTGTATAGAGACAAAAAGATTCGAATTGTGTCAATTTTCTTAATATTTATGGACCAGACTATAGGTGAAGCCTTGTGGGCTGAGCCATCCCCAAGATAATAATATCTACAGTGATAGCCCAACAGCCAGATCTTTTTTCCATAGTTCCAGAATATGTTGGGAATTTCAGCTACTCCAGCCCACTGCGTGTTTCCCAGCTTCTCTTTTAATCTCTAGAAAATAAAATAAAAAGTCCAACATAGGGAGTAAAACACCCTCATAATTGCCACAGCAGATGTGCACACCCAGAAATACAAGCATACAGCTCTCAACAATGCAGTCCCTTAGTTATGGCTTGACAATGTCACCATCTCCTAGGATGCACCATCTCAGGTGGCATTGTCCAGGCTATATTTACCATAATGTACAGTGGGGTTAGAGGGGAGAGTGCCAAGCCTCAAAATGTGGTTACCCAATCTTCCACCTTGGGACATTTGTGGCTAAATTTAGCATGAGAACCATAGGAGCAAGGCAATGCAGTGATAACGAGAGCATTTGGAAGGATGTCTATATAGTCCTGGAAACCTGAAGCCATCTCTTTTTTCTGGCTTGGTAAACTGTACAGTTGAAAAGTAGCTCTGCAATAAAGCAGAGTATTGTTTTTACTAAAATATAAGACAGTTGTGGTGTGCCGAGGGCATTGTGATACTTTAACACTGTCCTGGTCATGTGGCATTCACGATAAAGGCCAATTTGCAACACCAGAATACAAATGTTGGCGGTGGACATTCCTCCATCTACGCTGTAAGCATGGAAAGGGGGATTTGATTGAATTTCTCTTGTCAAGTCCATCGGCCGAGAAAGAGAAAATCGTTCTCTGTATGGCTACCTTTAGTAGCGCTGCTGAAGACGTTGGATGACGAAACGCGTACGGCGCAGTCACATCATTTCCGGTTCCGGCTTTTTGCTTGGAGCGCATTGTGTTCCAGAGACTCGTTACACTGCCTCTATTTGATTGCTAAATTGTGAGTACCCATTTTACTTGTACTTTGGAATAAAGGATTATCTTATAGTATTACACTATGTGCCCTCTCCTTACTCCACATGGCTCTTCCACCTAATACCTTATCCCGCTGATACCCGTTGATACCCCTGGAGTACCAGAGGTAGAACTCCACCCACCTATTGCGGACCCTACAGGACCCCTGGAAATCCTTTATAGGGACCCCCTGAACACCCCAGAGCCCTACAGGGATTTCCCGGCCCACCTGTACATCAGGATATCTTGAGGGAACCAGGATCCACCATAGGGATCGCTTTACTGCTATATATACACACGCTCTATACCCCTGTGTGGGGTGGGTATCTCTGGTGAGCTTGCTACTTACCTTAGGGGCCACCAAGCACCTCACCACCTTACCCACCACAGGGTCACCACTGGTATTGCCGCATGAAGATTCACCTGTTTACGCCATTTATGCACTGCTTCCATCAGCTGACACATTGTCACCTTATTTGATATTTACATGTGCACAGTGTCACTTTATTGGCTAATTAATTTTCCTGTCAGCCATTTCACCAGCTGACATATCATCACTTTACCTGATATTTCTGTGTGCACAGTGTCACTTTATTGGTTTATATTTTTTCGTTTATTTCCTTCCGTCAGATTGCACCTTATCATATAATCTGATATTTATGTGTGCACATTGTCACTTTACTGTTACTACAATTACCAATTCCGTTACCACGCAAATATATTTTTTGCCACTTAGCACTTTAAGGTGTTATTTAATAATTCTTCCATTTGCACCTTTATTCATTGGTATATATTTTGCACTATTATTTCACAGCACGTGACACTTTATTACCTTTTTCTTATTGTGCATTTATTTATCAATTGTCACTCACCTGATTCATATTGTATCAGTCACTTCTAGCTCATTGCTCTGATTCATTGTGCATTTATTTATTTATTGCTACATACCTGATTTTATTAAGGTATTAGTCACTTCTAGCCTATTGCCCTGATTTATTTGTCTCAGACAATAGTGAGACACTCCAGATACCCACGAAACATTGTGTTATCACCATTTACTAGTACTACATATTCCTTTGCATATTTTCACTTATTGGATCAGTCACCTGATCTTTTTAGTAGACAGCGGCATTCCCCTCTTTTCTCTTTACTTATATCTTTCTTTGTAGTTAATTTGTAGTTCATCTCTAAAAACAGAATGGGGTAGATTTACTAAAACTGGAGAGTGCAAAAATCTGGCACAGCTGTGCATGGTAGCCAATCAGCTTCAAACTTCAGCTTGTTCAATTAAGCTTTGACAATAAAACCCAGAAACTAATTGGTTTCTATGCAGAGCTGCACCAGATTTAGCACTCTCTAGTTTAACGTCTTCAGATTTGCGCTATAGCCTAAAGACAGCTACAGCTCGGCTCTCTTATTCTGGGAGGGTGTCCATAGACGTACTCCCAGAACCATGCCCCCCCGCATGCCCCCTGGGCAGGGGAGGGCTGGCAGCCTTAAGCCTGGGGGGCAAGTCCGGTCAAGTGGCCCGCTGAACTACCGAATCAACTCACCATCCATGCCCAGCTTTTTAGTGGGACTGCGACATTGCGACGGACAAATCTGACACATAGTGACACTTTTTGGGGACCAGTGACACTAATACAGTGATCAGTGCTAAAAAATGCACTGCTACTGTATAAATGACGATGGCAGGAAAGGGGTTAACACTAGGGGTGATCAAGGGGTTAAGTTTGCTCCTAGGGAATGCTTTCTTACTGTGTGGGGGATGGATGTACTAGAGAAAATAAAAAGATCTGTGTTTCAGCTCAGCTGAAACACAGATCTCCATCTTCCCGTGACAGAACAGCCGTCTGCCTTGTTTACAAAGGCAGACCGCCGTTCTGTCATTCTCCTGCATGATCGCAGGTGACCTGCTGATTGGCTCCCGCTGTGTCGCGCCCCCTAGAACCCGTGCACAAAATCACGCATCGGTATGTGATTTTGCACAGCCAGGCCGCCGCCCTGCCACACTATATATGCGGTGGGCGGTCTGGAAGTGGTTAAGCTGGATGAATGGGTCCTGTAGTCCTGCACTAGTTGGGGGATCGGGGGTGGGTGACACATGCTGAGCTCTGAGGGGCTTATGCTGGGACCTGTAGTCCTTCACTTTTGGGGGGATTTCATCCCCAAAAGCAAAGGACTGCAAGTCCCAGCATGAACCCTGGCTGAGATCTACACATGTGACCTCCTCCTTTGCGGCCAGCTTACGCTCCCATGACACAAGGGGGAGCCCTAGGGGACCTCAGGGACCCAATACCTTTAAAGAGGTTGTAAACCCATGAAACTATTTTTTTTTTTTTTTTGCTGCAACCTGAAAGAGAAACCCATAATGAGCTAGTATGCATCGCATACTAGCTCATTATGAAATACTTACCTTAGAACGAGCCCCCGCCGTGCTGCCCGCTTACCTGTATGACAGGCGACATGTCCAGTCACCCGTCTTCCGGGATTGCGGCATCCAGCCATCTGATTGGCCAGAGCCGCGGGAGCCAACAGTCACGGCACCGGACTCTGAAGAAACGGCACCAGCGGCCGTTCCTTCAGAGCGCATGCGCCAGTGACGTCACTGGCTGCATGTCAGATAAATATCTCTTTAAAGAGGAAGTAAACCCTCCTCTGACACTTTTACCTATAGGTAAGCCTATGATAAGGATTACCTATAGGTACTGTAAATATCTCCTAAACATGTACCGTTTAGGAGATATTTACCTTACAGTGACGTTACTGGCGCATGCGCTCTGAAGGAACGGCCGCTGGTGCCATTTCTTCAGAGTCCGGTGCCGTGACCGTCGGCTCCCGCGCTCGTGCGCGGGAGTGACGTCACCGCGGCTCCGACCAATCAGATGGCCGGATGCCGCGATCCTGGAGGACAGGCGACTGGACATGTTGCCCGTCATCCAGCTAAACGGGCGGCACGGCGGGGGCTCATTCTAAGGTAAGTATTTCATAATGAGCTAGTATGCGATGCATACTAGCTCATTATGTCTCTCTTGCAGGGTCAAAAAGAAAAAAAAAAAAAAGGGTTTACAACCTCTTTAACTGGACTGTATACAGCCTGTATATTGATGTATAGCTGGTATACAGGTATGAGACAGGTATATAGTGCCAGGAACAGCTAGACATCAATATACATGCTGTATACAATGCCAGGGGGAAAGTACAGGGAAAAAATGTCCACATCATGTCACTTTTTTTTTTTTGGTCACTCACTGGCTGCTCTTCTCCGAGTGACAGTGCCAGGGGGAAAGTACAGGGAATTAAAAATGTCCACATGTCACTTTTTTTTTTTTTGTCACTCACTGGCTGCCGCTGCTCTTCTCCAGTCCCGACCACCTCTCAGACACTGTCCACCGCACCGCAGCAGGTAACTTCACTAGATTTAATGTGGATTGCCGCTGACCCGCCGCTGTTGCCCGTTGCAGACTTGCAGCTTACTAGGCCAGCCACCTCTTCTGCATCGGCCCCACGTTGATGGGATGGAGGGAGGAGCCGGAGGTGGGAGGGGCCGGGCGGCTGGGGCCAGTGATCGGCGCGGAGGACGGCCGACGGTGCTTTGCATGATGGGTCTCCTCTCCTCTCTGCTCTGGAGACCGCTACGTCACTGGTTGCTAGACGCTAAGGTCTCCAGGGCAGGGCCAGGGCAGGAAGTGACAGCGTGTCTGTTACTGTCACTCACTGACTAGCGACATACCGTACCGACGGACGGCGGGACTGACCCCAAACTGAGCGGCCTTTTCTGAGGGGGATTAGACCGGCCCGGGGGGAAATTGCCACCTTGCCCCCCGGGCCAGCCCGCCTCTGCCCCTGGGGGAGGCGAATCCGGCACACTCCTTCGGACACAGATGATCACAGATCTGGATGAAGGGCCAATCACAGCAGCCCTTTACTATCTGATCTAAACTAGTACATGGATTGCAGGAAAAAACTTACCAGGAAAGGTTAAAGGACCTTAACATGCATAGCTTGGAAGAAAGAAGAGACAGGAGGAGAGCATATTTAAAAGAAGAAAAACTACCACAAGAGGACACAGTTTTAAATTAGAGGGGCAAAGGTTTAAAAGTAATATGATGAAGTATTACTTTACTGAGAGAGTAGTGGATGCATGGAATAACCTTCCTGCAGAAGTGGTAGCTGCAAATACAGTGAAGGAGTTTAAGCATGCATGGGATAGGCATAAGGCTATCCTTCATATAAGATAGGGCCAGGGACTATTCATAGGATTCAGATATATTGGGCAGACTAGATGGGCCAAATGGTTCTTATCTGCCGACACATTCTATGTTTCTATGATCAGCTGTGTTCAATCACAGCTGATCACGTGTAAACAAATTTGCCAATTATCGGCTTTCTGTTCCTCATGCGCTGTCACAGCGTGAGGATAGGAGAGCCATTAATCAGCAAATGTGACAGGGGACATTTTCACAGATAATCAGGGCACTGATTATCAGTGCAGCCCCATTAGTGCCCAACAGTGCTGCCTGTCAGTGCAGCTTCATCAGCGCACATCAATGAAGGAGGAAAATTACCTCTTTTCAAAATTTTATAACAAAACTAAGAAAAACTGTTTTTGTTTTTTTTTTGTTTTTTTCAAAATTTTTGTTTGTTTAGGAAAAAAACTATGGTAATTAAATATCTCCAAAAGAAAATTTTATCCGTCTAAAAACAAATGATAAAAAAAATTTCATATGGGGTACAGTGTTGCATGACTGAGCAATTGTCATTCAAAATGCGACAGCAAGGGGGTGGAAGTGCCTAGTATTGAAGTGGTTAAGTAAATCAACCTTTCTTTCTCTTTGCATGAATTTTACATTCCCAAATGTAATTTGTCAAAAGCATCACAAATGATTGACATGCATTTTGTGTTCATTTAGGGTTCCTCACATGATAACATGCAACACATGCATTGTATCAGTGTGTTGCAGTGCATTAACATTCATTGCTCCCCGACAATGTGTTGCAGTTCCCACATGAAAATTCTCATAAATCCTCATCAAGTGTTGAGATGCTTTCATGACCCATTCAAAATCAAAATAAATGGGCTGCCTAACGCACCTCAGCATGTGAAAAACATCCATTGAAGCACATGGGCCCTTACAGTGCTTTTCTATAGAATGTTATATGATATTTCATGTTTCGACTACACAAAAATTGCTCCAGATGTGTATAAAAACTTTGTGCAATACAATGCATTGCTGGCTTAAAGCGGAGTTCCAGGCTCCTTCTGAAAAAATTAAAAGTCAGCCGCTACAAATACTGTAGCGGCTAACATTCAATATTAGGACACTTACCTGTACAGGAATCCAGCGGTGTTTTCACCTGAGCCGATTTTTCAATTGGCTGCCGCCGCCGCCGCCACCGTCTTGGGTAAGGGAAACCGGCAGTGAAGCCTTGTGGCTTCCCAGCTGGTTCCCTACCGCACATGTGCAAAATGCACTGCACTTTGTGAATGGCCTGGCAGCGGGGAAGGAGGAGGAGGGCCGAACCGGATGAGTTTGCTGTGGCTTAGCCAGCCAATAGTGGGAGCGGGTACTTGTCAAAACCAGGTACCCACTCCCCCCTAAAAGGTCATAAAAATGGCAGTGGAAGGGGGGGGGCAAATAAGAGTAGCTTCCCCTTTTGGGTGGAGCTTTGCTTTAAAGTTTATCTCCAGGTTTTATTTAACTTGAAATAGTTTGATTGGACCAGCTTGGTTCAAACAAACTATTTAGAGTTAAATGCAACCTGGAGATTGACTTTAAGGCTGGGTTCACACTAGTGCAAATTGGATGTGGGTTTCACCGAATCCAATTCGCATAACAGGAAAATGTGCCTGGCTCTCAATTGACCCGGTTCACACATTTCTGTGGCGGCTGCGGAGCGGATTGTACAGGGGTCCTGTGCATCTTTGGCTCAGTTTCAGGTTCCAATTCAGGCACAAATTTGGGCCTTATTCGTCCCTGAAATGGAGAACAGGGACGCACCGGACCCCTGCTGTGAATTGCCTGCCCACTAATTGTGAACCCAGACTAAAGGAAACTGTCACAAGAATAGTTTCCTGGCTATCACACACTCAGGAACAAGTATACAGATTAAAGGTGTGACATTTGCTGCATACTTGCTCTGGGTCTGCAACATTTAAAGTAGCTATACGCATTTTATGATATTATGGGTGAATCAAGAATGCTAAAAAAGTTCTAGCTGCTAATTCCCACTTGCATACAATCATTGGGACAGTAGCCTCTGGGCCTGCCTACCATCATTCATGGTGTGTCCTCAGCAGAGCTGCCTCAGCCAATGATTTCCATAGACGACACATCTCCTCAGCACACAGCCTGACCTCCGGGCTTAACTTTCTGAATGGAGGGGAGAGGCAGAATTCCTTCTGAACATGTAAACCATGCACTGACACAGACACGGCTCTTATATTCAACACAGGACTGCTCAATTTACAAGTATTGGATGAAGGGCTGCATTTTAAAAGCTGAAGTTTTTAAATCAATGATTTCTGCACAAGTTACTTAAAGCTGAACTCCAGGCAAAAAAGTTTAATTTACTGTATTTATACTCTAATATCTATGGTGGGTATAAATCCACTTTTTGTGTACCAGACACTTTTGCAAACCCAGTTAATTACATTGTAATAGCAGCAGTGACACCATCACGGTGTTGCACATGGAACCAACAGCAAAACCCACTACAGGCTGCCTATAGAAAACTACTGGAGGGGACGGAGACAGGACCAATCACTCTGCACAAAGGGAGAGAGCAGCAGCAGTGATTAGTCTGTATTGCAGGAAACTCCGGTACAGAGGCAAAGCTTCACTCTTGATTTCTGCAGAGACCTGGAAGAGAACTCACCAAGATTAAATTAAGAATCCACATCCCCAGGGCCGTCTTTAATATTGTTTGGACCCTGGGCAAGCATTTTCTTGGGCCCCCCTGACCATGCAATTTCGCTGTCTGCCCCAAAAAAACAACCACATACTCTGTACCCACCTGTCCACAGCCACCTCTGTATCCCTCCCCTGTCCACAGACACCTCTGTACCCCCCTTGTTCACAGCCACCTCTGTACCCCACTTGTTCACAGCCACCTCTGTACCCCCCTTGTTCACAGCCACCTCTGTACCCCCCCCCCCATCTACAGCCACCTCTGTAACCTCCCTTCCACAGCCACCTCTGTACCCCCCCATCCACAGCCACCCCTCCTGTCCACAGCCACCACTGCCACCCCCCCCTTTCCACAGCCACCACCACTGTACCCCACCCCCCGTCCACAGCCACCTCTGTATCCCCCTGTCCACAGCACCTCTGTTCACCCCCTCCCCTTTCCACAGCCTCCACTGTACCCCCCTGTCTACAGCCACCTCTGTTCACCCACCTGTCCACAGCCACCTCTGTATCCCTCCCCTGTCCACCTCTGTATGCCTCCCCTGTCCACCTCTGTATCCCTCCCTGTCCACCTCTGTATCCCTCCCCTGTCCACAGCCACCTCTGTATCCCTCCCTTGTCCAAAGCCACCTCTGTATGCCTCCTCTGTCCACCTCTGTATCCCTCCCCTGTCCACAGCCACCTCTGTATCCCTCCCCTGTCCACAGCCACCTCTGTATCCCTCCCCTGTCCAAAGCCACCTCTGTATCCCTCCCCTGTCCACCTCTGTATCCCTCCCCTGTCCACAACCACCTCTGTATCCCTCCCCTGTCCACAGCCACCTCTGTATCCCTCCCCTGTCCACCTCTGTATCCCTCCCCTGTCCACAGCCACCTCTGTATCCCTCCCCTGTCCAAAGCCACCTCTGTATCCCTCCCCTGTCCACCTCTGTATCCCTCCCCTGTCCACCTCTGTATCCCTCCCCTGTCCACAGCCACCTCTGTACCCCCCCGTCCAAAGCTGCCTCTACACCCCCCCCCCCCGTCCACAGCCGCCTCTGTACCCTCCCCCCCCCCCCGTCCAAAGCTGCCTCTACACCCCCCCCCCCCGTCCACAGCCGCCTCTGTACCCTCCCTGTCCACAGCCACCTCTGTACCCCCCTGTTCACAGCCACCTCTGTACCCCCCTGTTCCCAGCCACCTCTGTACCCCCCTGTTCACAGCCATCTCTGTACCCCCCCCCCCCCGTCACCTCTGTACCCCCCCTGTCCAAACTCACCTCTACATCCCCCCTGTCCACAGCCACCTCTGTACGCCCCCCGTCACCTCTGTACCCCCCCCCCCCCCGTCCAAACTCACCTCTACATCCCCCCTGTCCACAGCCACCTCTGTACCCCCCATGTCCACAGCCACTGAAAATTAAAACCATTGAACTAGTTTAGTGTGTCACAGGGTTGAATTGTATTGGAAATCAAACAGATCTGCACTTTTTTTTTTCTATTTTGAATAAATACACATCACAGGTTTATCCAGTTTACATAGAATGCTACAAAGCCAAATCATGTTTTTATTGGTTCCTAAATTGTGTCGCTTTCTCAAGACAGTTCTGCGTGGAAATATTCAGGAGAATAAATGATTACAGGGAAATAAATGGCAGTTTTAAACCTTTAATATGAGGCAACATGGTTGTAAAGCTGAAGGTAAACCATTATAAAACTCTCTCACTTTAGTTAGCTAACCTGTCTGTTCTGAAGGATGTCCCATGTCATGCAGGCAGCTAGATCTGGGGAAATATTCACAGCAGGAAAACATTTTAGTACCCCAAATGTCCACAGCCACCTCTGTATCCCTTCCCCCCATGTCTACAGCCACCTCTGTATCCCTTCCCCCCATGTCTACAGCCACCTCTGTATCCCTTCCCCCCATGTCTACAGCCACCTCTGTATCCCTTCCCCCCATGTCTACAGCCACCTCTGCACCCCCCCACCCCTTTACAGTTCTCACCTCTTTTCACAAATTCACCCCATTCCACTCACAGTTCTCCTCACAGTCAGTGCAGACATGCTGCCTGCACAGTTCTGTTATGTGTGTGCTCGTGCTCTTTTCCCATCACACACACAGTGCAGTCTCTGCCTATCAGAGCAGCCACAACACTTCCAGCTGTTCAGTGCTATTGAACTCTGAGAAGAGGAGGGGGGAGGAGGGGGAAGCACGGAGAGACGCTCTGCCTCACTCCCTGTCAGCTGAGCCAGCTCTTACACATAGAGCCCGCAACTGTCCTTCTCCTCTCTCAGTGCCTGTCTTGTGCAACAGCAAACGGGGGAGGACGGGACAGCTTAATTGACCGCTACAGAACTATTCAAGGCTCCAGGGGCAGCAGCTTTTTGGGCCCCCAACAATGACAGGGCCCTGGGCAAATGCCCCTTTTTGCCCTATGGTAAAGACGGCCCTGCACATCCCTCTTATAGTTAGACAATATTTGAGACAACCTTGACAATCTTTTTTATTTATCACCAATCAGGCAAGCCTTTACAGTACCCAGTTGCTAGTAAACACAAATGAATCAAATTGCAATGTGTGTGACCAGCATAAAAAAGATTGCAACATGTGTGGGCTGCTTCAGATTGTATAGTCCATATGCTAAAATCAGTCACTGACTTCTTGCTGATATGCTGCATTTACACCCCCCCCCCCCCTGATCCTGGTAATACAAGGGAGATGATTGGAGCAGTTTCCTGAAGATATTCTTTTCATGTGAATGGGACATTACACTGCATTTGCTTTACTTTGGAGTGTCTAGGACAGCCTTTCCCAACCAGGCTTTGACCAGAGGTTGCTGGGTGGTCCTAGAGCAATGAGCAGTTTCTCTCTGTCCAATATTTAGCTACTGGCACCAGTTATCTTCATGTGTATATATGAGGGGTACTTTATTCCCATGGACCAGCAATCTGAAAAGGCCCCTCTCCACTGACTACATACATAAGAAGATCCTTATCTATTAAGTCCCTATGCATCTATATAAAAAATGAGCACCTACACACTATATAAGAAGACCTTTCTCCACTGACCACTTATATATCTATAAAAGAAAACCCTTCTCCACTGACCACCTATATAAGAAGACCTTTCTACTGACCATTTATATATCTATATAAGAAGACCCTTCTCCACTGACTACCTATACACCTTTATAAGAAGACACTTCTCCACTGACCACCTATATAAGAAGACCCTTCTCTACTGACCACCTGTGTAAGAAGGCCCTTCTCCACTGCCCACCTATACACCTCTATAGCAGGCCCTTCTCCACTGACCACCTATATAAGAAGACCTTTTTCCACTGGCCATGTATACACTTATGTAAGAATACCCTTCTCAATTAACCACATACACCTATATAAAAGGTCTTTCTCCATTGACCACCTATACATGAAGACCCTTCTCCACTGACCACCTATATAAGAAGACCTTTCTCCACTGACCACTTATACACCTATATAAGGAGACCCTTCTCCACTGATCACCTATACACCTATATAAGAAGGCCCTTCTACACTGACTACCTACTGACCACCTACCGACTACCTACGGGACAAAATTACGAGGTTTGTATGCCAATGCTAGAAGCCTGGCCAACAAGACGGGAGCTGGAGCTGCTAATGTAGGAGGAGGATTTAGATTTTGTAGGAATTTCAGAGACTTGGTTTGACAGCTCTCATGACTGGCTGGCAACCATTCAGGGGTATTCCCTATATCGCAGGGATAGAGAAGGTAGAAAAGGGGGAGAGGTATGTCTGTATATTAAGAACAGTGTCCAGGTAAATATGAGGGATCAAGAATGGAGCGAAGGAGGAGGTGGAATCCCTATGGGTAGAACTTCAAAGAGAAGGCACTATGGGGAAAGTAATATTGGGCGTATGCTATAGACCCCCAAACCAGAGGGAGAAGGGGGAGGCGGACCTCCTATTACAGCTTGGAATGGCAGCAAGGATGGGAAATGTCATTATAATGGGGGACTTTAATTATCCAGGTATAGACTGGGCAGAAGGAACTGTGCATTATCCAAGGCTCGGCAGTTCCTAAATGTTTTTCAGGACAATTTTATGGGTCAGATGGTGAATGCACCAACAAGAAACAATGCAGTACTAGACCTACTGATTACCAACAATACTGACCTGATCACGAATATAGAAATACGGGGCAACTTAGGAAACAGTGACCATAAGTCAATTAGTTTCAGTATAAATCATAGAAATGGGAAACACAAGGGTAATATAAGGACACTGAATTTCAAAAGAGCTAGCTTCCCTAAACTGCGCTCTTTGCTAGACAATTTAAAATGGGATAAAATCCTGGGAACAAAGAACACGGAGGAAAAATGAGAGTGCTTCAAGAACATATTAACAATGGGATTGGCCAGTGCATTCCAAAACGGAATAAGTTTAAGTTTAAAAGAGCAGAAATAAACCCTGGGTGGATAAACTCCAACATAAAAATGCATATTAACCACTTCAATACAGGGCACTTTTACCCCCTTCCTGCCCAGGCCAATTTTCAGCTTTTAGCGCTGTTGCATTTTGAATGACAATTGCACAGTCATGGGACACTGTACCTATGCCAAAATTATGTCATTTTTTTCCCTACAGATAGAGCTTTCTTTTGGTGGTATTTGATCACCGCAAAGTTTTTTCTTTTTTGTTAAACAAATAAAAAAATCAAAAAGTTTGAGAAAAAAAGTTTTTTTGTTTATTATAAAATTTTGTAAATAAATAAGATTTTCCTGCACTGAGGAGGCCACACTGATGAGGAGGCACTGATGATGAGGCACTAATATGCAGCACTGATGGGCACTGATATGTGGCACTGACAGGTATCACTGATATGCAGCATTGATGGGCTCTGATAGGCGGCACTGATAGGCAGCACTGATAGGCGGCACTGATAGGCGGCACTGATAGATGGCAATGATGGGCACTGGTGGACGGCACTGATAGATTGCAATGATAGGCAGCACTGATGAGGAGGGCACTAACAGGCTCCCTGAGCACTGATTGGCATCTCTGGAGGCCATGGGTGGACATCCCTGGTGGCCAATCTCTGGTGGCTCTAGTGGCATCCCCCAAGGGTCTGCACTGGTAATCAATGCTCTGATTACCAGCACAGATCCCCCCCCCCCCGTCAGGAGACCCCCCGATCGGCTTTCCTCTACTCGCGCCTGTCAAGCGCGAACTGAGGAAAGCCTATCAACGGCACTTCCTATTTACTATGTGACCAGCTGTGATTGGACACAGCTGGTCACATGGTAAAAAGCCTACGTCATAGGCTCTATACCGGGATCAGAGATGCAGTGTGTCATAGTGACACACGGCACCACCGATCACCGCTCTGTGCACCCCCGAGGGGCACGCAGAGCGGCCTATCCTGCTGGACATCATATGACGCCCAGTCAGGATAGAGCAACCACTTTGCGGCCGTCATTTTGCTATATGGCTTGCGGGAAGTGGTTAAAACTTAATAAAATGCATTCAAAAAATACCAGGCTGAGGGGTCATTGGCAGCATTCCATTACAAAGAGTGCAATAAGAAATGTAAAGGCGAAATCAAGGCGACTAAAATAGAACACAAGAGACATATAGCAGAAGAGAGTAAAAAAAACCCCAAGAAATTATTTAAGTAAATAAATAGTAAGAAAGTGAGACCAGAACACATTGGCCCTTTAAAAGACGATGAAGGGAATCTGGCCACACAGGACAGAGAGAAGGCGAAAGTGCTAAATAATTTCTTCTTTTCAGTTTTCACGAAAGAATTGGGGGGCTACACTAACCCAGCTTGTAATGTTAAAATAAATAATACACCTCAGGAAGCACCCCCATGGTTAACAGAAGATAGACTTAGAACTAAACTTGAAAAACGTAACATAAATAAATCACTGGGACCGGATGGCTTGCACCCGAGGGTTCTTAAAGAACTCAGCTAGGCGACAGCCAGACCTTTGTTCTTGATCTTTATGGATAGTCTACAGACGGGTATGGTGCCAGCTGACTGGAAAAAATCCAACGTGGTACCAATATTTAAAAAAGGGCCGAGATATATCCCGGGGAATTATAGGCCGGTTAGCCTAACATCAGTAGTCTGCAAAATTCTGGAGGGGATGTCAAGGGATTATATACAGGATTATAGTAATAAAAACTGTATTATTAGTAGTAATCAGCATGGATTCATGAAAAATCGTTTTTGCCAGACCAATCTATTAACCCTCTATGATGAAGTGAGTTGCCATCTGGAAAAAGGTAGGCCTGTGGATGTGGTGTATCTAGACTTTGCAAAGGCATTTGATACAGTTCCCCACAAACGCTTACTGTACAAGCGAAGGTACGTAGGTATGGAACATAGGGTGAGTATCTGGATAGAGAACTGGCTCCAGGGGCGAGTCCAGAGGGTGGTGATAAATGGGGATAATTATATAGGGGGTTGTATTGCGCTTCAGGGTCTTTTTAAACCAAAACTTCTTTCTCCTACATTCACTCTTCTTCTGTATCTCTCTTATGGGGGCTTGCCTATGGTACTTCCTGAATTCCCTGAGGAAGTCACGTGTGGTTGTGATGCAACGTGTAGGAATACCCGGAAGTGACATATCGGAGCGGGACGGAGATCCTGGAACTCAATTCAGCATACAGATAAGCGTGATTTTAAATGTACGTTGGCAATAAAAGCTTTGATTTACTGCACCATGATGGCCCCCATTATTTACATGAGCCCTAAGGAGTAAAGAAAGGAATTAAAGAGTCGAGAGTGGAAGGACCATAGGCAAGCCCCCATAAGAGAGATACAGGCATCCAGGAGAAGGAACCCATCATTAATCAGGAGAGACGGAGACCACCCTAAAAGGACACGAACGGCGCTGGGATAAGAGGAACCACAGGCACTGAAGGTTAAGTGATACAGGCGTATTACTTACCTCACTAAGGTGAGCATTTAGGACACTTGGGAAGTTTATTCACTGAAGAAACCCAAGACACAGAAAGTAAAGGTGGAGGAAGATATAAATCACTATGGATCACCTTGAATTTATTTATTTTTGGTTTTTTAACGCTTTTATATTATTTGTATTTGGCACCAAAAGGAAAGAATTGTTTTGCTTAAGACTCAAACAGAAGCATTTTGTATTTAATTTTTATTTATTGGCACACCTGGTCACTTTAGAAAAGAAGCACTTTATATGTTTAATTGGAAGAAAGGCACTCCATATCCATTTATTATACACCAGCACGGATTGATTGAATTTTAGGTGATGCACAAGAGCACTTTATAACCATTTAAACACAATACCCCTCTTCACCTGTAATATAGATTGATATAGAAGCACACCAGCACTTTAAATATATATATATATATTATTGATTGTTTTATTAAGAAGATATGTATAAGAAAAAATAGAGTGTTACACTAATATAACGTTTATAGACTATATGTGACTAGTGAGCAAAGTGAACGTAGGAGCAAGAAGTTTTGGTATAAAAACACCCTGAAGCGCAATACAACCCCCCATATAATTTTCACTGAAGCTGTTTACTTAGTACCAGTTTAAATATATGCAGCATTAGGGTGATTAGTGACCTCTCTCTGTGTTAGCGCAGGAACCATACCTATAAACACTTGTATAAGATAAATGGGGAGAACTCGAATTTGGGCAGATGTGGAAAGTGGGGTCCCCCAAGGATCTGTCCTGGGACCAATCCTGTTTAATTTATGGATGAGGATGGGAAAAACAATATATTGAATGTGAATTTTATACAAAGCCCAATGAGTTTCTATTGGAAAGAAAATCCTTAAATACTTAGATTGAGCAGGTTTTTTACTGAACCTGCCAGGATAACCTGAGAGCTGGCATTGCTGACTTTTTAATAATACAGTGTAGGGTAGGGGCATGCCAGTGTGTGGTGTAGTCCAGTGGTTTGGTCATGAGGTGTTGCCATAGTTATCAGAAGAGGTTCAAGGATTCTTTGTATGGTATAGGCAGTGTGGTCACCCGACTAGGGAACCTAGGTAGTGCAAACCCTGCCTGTTCTAGTGTTGGGTATCTTGGGTAGTGGGGTTCGTATTTCTCTAGTTCTGGAGGGAGTCCACTGGTGGTTGTCAAGGGAAGTGTCTGGAGGAGCCAGTCATAGCAAAGATGTAGTCTGTGAGGCTTTAGCTTCCCCTTAAAGGGGAAGCGAAGGAGAAGGGACTATTAGGACTACTCACAGGACCTTTGCATGGCACTCTGTATTCTGGCAAACCCATCTAAAAAGTAAAGGCTCCTTGACTCGGCTCTCCTCTTACCTGTGTTCTCTCTATTGTTTACAAGCTGAAAGAATGTGCTGTCATGGCTGGGATCTCTAAAGGATGTAAATATATATTACACTAACTACATTTAGTACACAAAGGGCTTTTGTTGTCTGGATTCCTGCTTCTTCTAATCCAATAAAATGGGGACATCCTCTGAATGCAGCTGCCATTGAGGTATTTGTTGTAAGGTCTGAAGCAGATATAGGATGGATTACTTGGAGGGTGCTGATTAGGCTAGGCCAGGAGTCTTTTAGGGTGTTCTTGTGAATTGATTATTTTTTCATTCCCATCTTGCACTGTTAAGCCGCTGGGAGCAAGAAAATAAACTATGTATAGGCTCCAAGTTGCTCAATTGAGAGATTGTACGAGGCTAACTGTCTCCCCGTCCCTTGTGACAACTACAAATCATCAGTATGGGCCTAGGGAATTAGTTACAGGATCTTCCATGATCCAATTAACTGCATTTCCTTCACTCCCAGTGGTTAAATAGAAGGGCAGCATAGGAAAGCTGTGGATATAATGGCAGAAAGGAGTTGTTAAATAGACACTGTCACTTTCCCGTTTTAGGGAAAAATGTAAGTGTATGCTACCTCAGGACGGTATACTGAACCATCCAGTTTTCCTCAATTCCTCCCTGCTGTAGAAGTCCCCCTAGTTAAGCTCTGGTGTCAGAACATCCCTGACATCACTGCCCCCTCCTTTTCTATGTGGAATTGTTTAAGATGGACAATTGGCACCTCAAACCAAGGCACTGTCGTATGGGGTAGGTCAGCAACCAAACAATCACTCCAACAAAACAGCAAAGGAGTGTGGATATTATATTATACAGGGAGAATGAATTACTGCACTGTAAATACCATCATTGCTCTTTGCAGCACCATTTTACTGAATTAACCTGCATGTTACCCACATTGCCAACAGTTATCAGACTATAGGCAAACGTCAGCATCCGGATCTCACATTCATGCTCCAGGTTTCGTGTCCTGGATCATTGAGTATCTGCAGGTACTGGCAAAGGTGGCAGGTTTCTCCCACGCCAGGGGCCCATGGTGATGTGCCAGCTGGAAGGTTTCATTTAGAAGAAAAGTTGGATGGGGTTCTTATTGACCGAAATCTTTCTTTCTATCATCTCTGGTAACGTGGAAGTGAACTAAGCAGTAAAAACAAGTGTCGTTTTATAATGTTGCTAGCATTTTCATAAAGTTGTGATTACCATTCAAAATCCTTTTAATAATTAAAGAACACCCATCCAACATTGATAAGAATACATGTACAGTATTTGTTTAGGATTAAATGTAATGTTGCCATTAAAGAAGATTAGCCATAGTTTAAAGTTATAAATGTTACATAAGCAGCTACAGAACATGGTGTTGTCATTAAGAGTGTTGGGTAGAAAGGCAGAATATTTATATAAAAATATTCCATTATAAAAAATATTTTTATAATGGAACATGATACAAATAAAATACACATGCACTAATGTGTCTAAAGTATGTGGACCCTTCCATTTGATGGAGTTCAGGTGTTTCCAGTGAACAGTTAACAATGTTAACTGTGCTGAACATTGTTGCGATGAATTGGAAAGCTTATTGTGAGCCAGTTTTTCTTGTCCAACATCAGTCTCTATCCTTGCAAATGCTTTTTTAGCTTACTTGGCACACGTTCCAACAGACACCCTCCTAAATACCTTTTGATCTTAACTAAAAATCTCTGTGTGAGAACCATGGTTCCTTCCATAAATTCAGTGCAGAGAATAGTCGTAGCCAGCCTAAGATAGGAAGTAATAATAATAATAATTTTTGCTCCGTGCCAGGACCCGTGTTCCATGACTAGCCTACTCCAGCAGATGGGAGGGAACTCCTATTGCCATGGAGTCCATCAGGAAAGGAAAATTACAGTAAGTATTGGATAGGAAATTGTCTGCTTTCCTGACAGACTCCATGGCAGCATATGTACGGGAAATAATTAGCCATACACACCCGGGTGGACAACTGCACGTCAAACAGAAAAAGGTTTAATTTGCACCATCAACTGACAGAATTTGCAAACCAAAATTAACAGGGGACAAATAGGCTGGTTCGACACAATAATGTGTCATAAGGGTATTGATCGAGGACCACGAGGCCACTTTACAGATTACTTCAGGCGCAACATGCCGGGAGGCTGCCCATGATGTAGAGATCCCTCTGGTAGAGTGAGAAGTCACCGCCTCCAGGAGGTGCCAGGCCCTTGGCTCTATAGGCCCACTGGATGGTCTGAACTATCCAACGCTTGCCTTTGTTTTTTCCATAGAAGAGAATGAATAGATGATCAGACTGACGGAAAGGAGCCGTGATTTTCAAGTAAAGTTGCAAGACTTCGCCCACATCCAGGAGATGAGCGTTAAGGTTGCTAGGAGATCTGAACGTTGGCAGGACAATTTCCTGGTTGACATGGAAAACTGAGGACACCTTAGGGTTTGAACCCAACATAGGAACTAATACTACCCGATCAGGGAAGAACGTTAAGAAAAGCTCCTTACATCCTAAAGAACTGATATTGGAGACCCTTTTAGCCAACATGATGACCACCAGAAAAGCCATCTTCAGAGAGAGGTTTTTTGATAAAGAGCGGATCTGCATGCTCCAGGTTGGTCAGTGAAAGAAAGTCCAGGACCAACGGAAGGTCCCACTTGGGGAACCTGGGTTTCCTAGGAGGTCTAAGTCTAGTAGCCCCTCTGAAGAACTGGCATACAAGGGGAGGAACCCAAGGACCATCTTAGATTTTTGGGTCAGTGAAGGAGCCGGAAAAATTGGCCATATAATCCTTGAACTTGGACCAAATCCTTTTGTGGATTTTGTTGGTACTAGGCCTTCTAGCGTTTAATAACGTAGAAACAGCTCCGCTTGGCAAACCTAGGGCCTCCAATCTTTCCCTCTCAAGGACCAGGCCATCAGATGCAGCTGTGCCGGACAGGGATTTAACACAGGGCCCTGAGACAGGAGATCCGGTCTTGAGGGCAGGGGAACCGGGTCCCGAAAACTAAGCTGCAGTAATAGGGGAAACCATGGCCTCTTTGGCCAGAACGGAAGGACCGCCACGATTTCCACTTTCTCAATTCTGAGTTTCTGCAAGAACTTGAAGATGTTGGAACTGGGGGAAAAGCATATGCTTTGTGGAATTTCCAACGGTCCGTCAGGGTGTCCACTCCACAGGCCTGGGGACTGCGCCATCTCATGTAGAACCTCTTCAGTTTGGCGTTGAACGGGGAGGCAAACAAGTCCACTTCTGGAAGGATCCCTAAAGATGTGACCCACCCAAAAACTTCGGATGGAGGGACCATTCATTTTTGTCCAGGCGAACCCTCAAGAGGAAATCCACCTGGACGTTCTGGTCTCTGGAAAGGTAGACAGCTGATAAGTCAGATAGATTCAGTTGAGCCCATGACATGATTGGCTTCACTTCCTTCAGTAGAGAGGGACTGCACGTCCCCCCTTGTCTCTTTATGTATATGACAGCCGTCATATTGTCCAGTCTTAGAAGGACTGAGGCTCCGGCCACCAGGTGATGAAAGGCCTGAAGGGCGCAGAACACTGCCCGAAGCTCCAGGACATTCGAGACCACCCTGCGAGTACGGAAACCCCAGCTGCCCTGGGCCACCTCCGACAGACAGTGAGCGCCCCAGCCCGAGCTGCTGGCATCTGATGTAATGACCGTCCATGGGGCAGGGGCGATAGAGTGGCAATTCAGGAGATTCTTCTGCTGCAGCCACTAAGAGAGGTTCTCCCTAATAGAGGAGGTTATCTGGATAGGATGAGCTTGACTCCCCGGACTCCATTGTTGGAGGAATCCCGTCTGAAAGGGCCGCATTCTCCACTGTTCCCACTTCACCATGGGAGCTGTGGCCACCATGGTTCCGATGATCCTTAAGCACTGTGAGGCTCCGAGATGAGGGGATGACAATGCCGGAAGTATCCTGTCCCGGATTACCAGAATTTTTTCCAAGGGTAAGGAAATGGTGCTTCTGGATGTGTCGAAAAGGGCCCCCAGAAAGACTAGGGATTTTGTTGGCTCCAAATTGCTTTTTTCCGTGTTCAGGAGCCATCTGAACTCGAGAAGAGTGGAGAAAATGGCCCCCAGAAAGACTAGGGATTTTGTTGGCTCCAAATTGCTTTTTTCCGTGTTCAGGAGCCAACTGAACTCGAGAAGAGTGGAGATCTGTGCCGCAGGATCTGATCCCGGTCCCGAGATAGCAGAAGCAGATCGTCCAGGTAGTGATAAAGCCGAACACCTTTTGATAGGACCATAAAGAGAGGGGAGTACAGACCTTGAAATCTCTCTTCGGCTGGAACAGGAACAGCCATGCCCTGGGCAACCAGGGAATCCACATATGAAAGGAGAATTTTTCTTTTTTCCTTTGATCGAGGGAGAGTTGTAGGAACTAACTGGAGAACGGGAGGGCTGTTGAAAGTCCAAACGTGACCGCGAGAAACAGTTATGAAGGTCCAATGATCTTTGATCGAGGCTGTCCAGACGTGCAAGAACAGGAGTAAGCGATTGCCTACCTGAGCTGCCTGGGCAGGCCCAACATCAAAAAGTGGCTTCCCGGCCACCTGAAGATGTTCCCTTAGAGAACTTCTGGCCCGTTGACTGGTTCCGTTTCCAGTTCTTTCCAAACTCGCACCCGGGTCTGTGGAGACACACTTCCCTAGCTCGATCTGAGCCCTGCCTATGTTGAGTTCTTGTCCGGTCCAGCTTTCGATGATCCTGGGGAAGGAATCCTGACTTGCCACCCGTAGCACGAGTGAGAGCACTGTTCAGCTTTTTGCCAAAAAGGGAAGAACCCTCAAAGGGAATTGTGCACCATGCCTGCTTGGAAGCAGGGTCGGCCAACCAGGGGCGCAGCCAAAGGGAACGCTTGGCCGTGACAGAAGATAATATAACCCGAGCTGCTAGGCGAATTATATCAATAGAGGCCTCCCCCAGAAAAGCTGCTGCCAGCCTTAGTTCCTGAATGGCCGAACCTCTAGCCGCCTCTTCAGAGACACTCCTCAATGTGGTGTCTACATTGGCCGTCCAGGCCTCCATTGCCTTGGACATTGCCACTAGGGCCAATGCCAGCTTACAGACCATACCTGCTGATGATGAAGATCCTTTTGAGGTCCGTGTCTATTCGTCTGTCCAGGCCATCTTTGAAGGATACAGAATCTTCCATCGGCAGGGTGACGTGCTTCACCAGCCTCATTAAGGCCACATCGACCATAGGGGCAGACTCAAGATGTTTTACCTTCCCACTGTTGAAGGGATACATCCTTGAAATTGTGGACAACAGGGAGTTCTTCCTTTCCACTCCACCCCATTCGTCTGTAATTATTTCTCCCAGTTCGCCCAAGAATGGGAAGTATGAACGCTCTTTTTTGAGGTGTTTAAAATATTTCCTCTGTTTCGCAGGTGACTCCACTGGGTCTTCCCACTTCAAAGCCTCCTTAACCGCCCTAACCAGCGGTGGAACCATGGCGAAGTCAAAACCCTGTGCCCTGGTCCTCCAGGTCGTCCTCGCTGTCCAAGGAATCTTCCGAGTAGCAACTCGGTTGGGAAGGACCCTGCTCCAACTCTTCCCTTGGAAGGAGGCCTGGAGCCTCGGACAAATAACCGGAGACACGATTAGGGTCCCAATCCCTAAGAGACTCCTGAATTGTCCACCTGACCAGGACTGGAAGAGGTCCATTTACATTCCGATACCAAAGAAGGGCAGATCCAAAGAATGTTCAAACTACCGTGCAATCGCACTCATCTCACATGCTAGCAAGGTTATGCTAAAAATTCTACAAGCTCGGCTTCAGCAGCATGTGAACCAAGAGCTACCACATTCTGGATTTCGAAGAAGCATAGGCACTAGAGATCAAATTGCCAACATGCGCAGGATCATGGAGAAAGCAAGGGAGTTCCAGAAGAATGTCTACTTCTGCTTTATTGACTACAGTAATGCCTTTGATGGTGTGAATCACAACAAGATGTGGCAAATACTAAAATAAATGGGAATAGCGGACCATCTCACCTGTCTTTTGAAAAACCTGTATGCAAGTCAAAAACAACAGTAAGAACAGGACATGGAACAACTGACTGGTTCAAAATTGAAAAAGGAATGCAGCAAGGTTGTATATTAAAGCAAAAAACAACACTGTAGAGTCCTACAAGATTCAAACCACCTGTCCCTATGATCTGGTGGGAGAGCAGCTCCACTATTCAAAACAGAAGCAGGGCCGGTGTAACGTTAGAATTCCATACACCGTGGAGAAACCATACCCTCGTCACTTCCTGTGGGAAACAGCTGAGCAGCGCAGCAGTGCGCATGCTCAGAGCCCCGGATACCTAATTGACAATCAAAGAATTTGAGAAGTGCGCATGCTCAGAGGTTATGAAAAACTCACGGCACTCTGTGAAATTTAATGCTTGCGGCGGGTACATTAAAAAACTTCGGGTGCAACATAAATCATGTCCTCTCCTATCGCTGTAACATGCCTCATCTCCGGTAATAAATATAAAAGCGGCGGCGGGTGTATGAGACGTAAATGTGACGGCGATCGCGGCTCCGTGATCCGCTTTTATATTTATTACCGGAGATGAGGGATGTTACAGCGATAGGAGAGGACATGATTTATGTTGCACCCGAAGTGTTTTAATATACCCGCCGCAAGTTTAACAACCGTGAGAAATCCATACCCTCCGTAGCGGAACCGGAAGTGACGAGGGTATGGTTTTCTCACGGGTATGGTTTTTTCACGGAACACCGGCGCTACCTATAGGCGAGTTAGGCGCCTGCCTAGAGCGCCCATCAGTCAGGGGCGGCTAACTGGCCGCCCGTCTGCCCGTTCTTACATACACACTGGACATGACACCAATCACACCATCTCCTCTGTGCTCCGATCGCCGCCCTCTGAGCTGGCTCGGTTGTCTGAGCTCAGCAATAGGCGGCGACTCAGCGAGCGTCCTGTGAAGCTGTGATCATCATCATGATTTATGGTCATGTGTGGTAGGGGTCATGTGCAGGCAGTGGGGCTAGCCTATTGGTGATCGCAGTCTGCAGAGTCCCGCCTCTCTGCAGGTGGGGGCTGTGTCTCCTCTGCTCCCGACCCGATCTCCTGCTTGTGAGTTGTGACAGTCTGGCAGAGCAGATGGGAGATAAGAAGAGCAGGCTGCTGTTCAGCACAAGAAAAAGGGGCATTCAGGGGGGCTGCAGAGTTGCTGCCTGAAGAAATTGTCTACTGTAAGAAGAAGAACTGGACTAAGTTTTAGAACTTCAGATGTAAAGTAAGGAGCTCCTCCAGTGATATCCAACACTTCACTTAATGTAGAGGTCTGTTCCATTCACCCAGGAATCCCTTGATGCATGTTAGGAATTTTTTTTTTTTTTTTTAGTTATTACCTTTTCTGAAATCTTAAAGCGTTAGTAAACCAGACTTTTTCTTTTTTTTTAAATCCCCTGCAAGTCCATGCATAATGTGCAGACTTGTATAAAGTACTCAAAATTTCTACTTGAGTAAAAGTACAAGTGCTCGATCAAAAAGTGACTTGAGTAGAAGTGGAAGTGCTCGCAGAAAAAGTTACTTAAGTAGAAGTACTAAAGTATTCAACATTTTTTTTACTTAAGTATTGCAAGTAGTTTTTTCAAAAAATTTGCTACTTAAGTACTAAAAGTAAAAAGTACCAGTAGTTTTGAAAAAAAAATTCTACTCAAGTACTGAAAGTAGAAGTACAAGTACTGTGTTATGTAGTTATTAAAGAAAGAAGTCAAAAGTTTGAACATCATATTGTTTTTTATTATTTCAAATGATTTATTCAAATGATTAACCTGTGTTTGTTAGTAGTTTCTTGATGCACTTTAAGCGCTGTAGCACCATTTATTTGTTTGTTTCATATTTTCTTTTTATTGGAAAGATTTGGTATAGCAGCTTTTATTATACACAGCCTTTATTTTCGTATGCGCTGATTTACATGTGACATTATACACATTTTTTTGAGCTTTATGCAACCTGCCATCTACTGTTCTGGCAGTGGTAATTTTTTTAAAAGTAACGAGTAACTATGCAGCACAAAAAAAAAATACTTGAGTAGAAGTATCAAAATCATCGAAAAAATGTAGTGAAGTAAAAGTAGAAGTAGGAGAAAAAAATTCTACTCTAGGAAAGTACAGATACCGCATTTCGGTACTTAATTACAGTACTTAAGTAGTTCTACTTCGTTACTATACATCTCTGATAATGTGCTAGTATGCATGGCATACTAGCACATTATGATATACTTACCTTAGAACGAAGCTCTTCCGCCAGTGTTCTTTTCAGGTTCACATGCTGCAGCCATCTGATTGGCTGCTCAGCAATGACATCACGCCTGCACATTACTGACTCACCATACAATGCTCACTGACTGGCTGTCCTTACCGTACAATGCTCACTGACTGGCTGTCCTTACCGTACAATGCTCACTGACTGGCTGTCCTCACCGTACACTGCTCACACTGACTGGCTGTCCTTACCGTACAATGCTCACTGACTGGCTGTCCTTACCGTACAATGCTCACTGACTGGCTGTCCTCACCATACAATGCTCACTGACTGGCTGTCCTCACCATACTATGCTCACTGACTGGCTGTCTTCACCGTACACTGCTCACTGACTGGCTGTCCTTACCATACAATGCTCACTGACTGGCTGTCCTCACCATACAATGCTCACTGACTGGCTGTCCTCCCCGTACAATGCTCACTGACTGGCTGTCCTCCCTGTACACTGCTCACACTGACTGGCTGTCCTCCCCATACACTGCTCACACTGACTGGCTGTCCTTACCATACAATGCTCACTGACTGGCTGTCCTCACCGTACACTGCTCACACTGACTGGCTCTCCTCACCGTACACTGCTCACTGACTGGCTGTCCTCACCAAGTCTCACCCCCCTCTTTCTGATGGCACACAGTAAAATAATACAAAAAAAAGTGCCATTAGAAAAACAAAACAAAAAAACGAACAGACTAACAGGTTGCCCTCCCCATTTATGCCTAATTTAGATAATTTAGTTTTACTGTTTTTCTCTTTGGGGGGGGGGGGGGGTGCAAGCAGCTGATTTTGCCTAGGCGCAAAATAGTCTAGCACCGGCCCTGAGTGTAGTCAAGGGGGCGGAGCCAGGGGCGGAGCCAGGGGCGGTGCCAAGGGGGCGGCAAAATGAGGTTTCGCCTAGGGCGTCAAAAATCCTTGCACCGGCCCTGAACAGAAGTGACCACTATTCCAAAATGGATATTGCTCAACCCCTACCTAACTATTCAAATACATGTATTTGAATTGAGGTCACATGTATGGGGGGTAAACCCTAACATGTATTATACTATGTGTGAGAGTTTACCCCCCATACATGTGACCTCCTCGGGAGTCGGGACCAGGAACAAAAGATATCTCCAACTGGGATAGGAATACACCTGTGTGAGGGAGGTGAGGAGCTATATATCCCTGTAGGGAAACTCTCTATACTTGTAGTAGTTCACCTCCTCACACGTGTTCCAATCATTAATCACATCCTACTACTCCTTTCTTGTGTTGTATTGGAGTAGATCAATCAACACGACTGGACTGTGTACATCTATCTCATCAGAATTGTTAAATCTTTCCATGTAAGTTCAATACTGTAACTTGTGGGTGAGGCGTGTATACAAATATGGCAAAATATATTTTCATTACAAGTTGACTCAAAAGGAAATCTACCAGTTGAATCATGGCTGAACGTACATTACTAATGACTTTATGCAGGGCTTTTTTTCTCAGAGAATAGGTGCAGGAACTCCCCCCTTCTGAGTCCCCCTTCGTCGCTGCCTCCTTCCCACCTCTGAGCACTGTCTCATGGCTCCACCCCTTACCCACCTCCCAGTACCACCCCTTTTAGAGAATACAGAACCAAGTATCATTTTGTGCTACTAAGTAATTTTTATGGAATTTGATAGACCCCACCCCAGCAACAATAGATCCCCCAGCAACAACAGACCCCACCCAGCAACAATAGACCCCCCAGCAACAACAGACCCCACCACAGCAACAACAGACCCCGCCACTGCAACAACAGACTCCCCAGCAACAATAGACCCTACCCAGCAACAATAGACCCCCCTTAGCAACAACAGACCCCATCACAGCAACAATAGATCCCCATACACAACAGCTAACCCCCCCCCCCCAGCATCATTAGACCCCCATAACAAAATACCACCCCAGCAACAATAGACCCCCCCATTTATGTGAGTGGGGGTAGCATCACATCTCTCTCACTCTCTCTCTCTCCCCTTGTCCCCTCCCCTTTGTGAAGTTACTAGGACCTAATATATGTCAGAGACATTTGTTCACATGTATTTGAATAGTTAGGTAGGGGTTGCGCAATATCCATTTTGGAGTTGAATGGTCATTCAAGGATGTATATTGTCACCCTACTTATTTAACTTATATGCAAAGTACATCATGCGAAATGCTAGGATAGACCAATCACAAGCTGGAATTAAGATTGCAGGGAGAAAAATCAACAGCCTGAGATATGCAGAAGATACCACAGTAATGGCAGAATGTGAAGAACTAAAGAGTCTCTTAATGAAGGTGAAAGACGAGAGCGCAAAAGCTGGCCTGAAATTGAACATTGAGAAAACTAAGATCATGGCAACTGGTCCCATCACTCTTTGGCAAATAGAAGGAGAAGAAATGAAAACAGTGACAGATTTTATTTTCCTAGGCTCCAAGATCACGGCAGACGATGACTGTAGCCATGAAATTATGAGAAGCTTGCTTCTTGGGAAGAAAGCAATGGCAAAAATAGACAACATTATAATAAGCAGGGACATCACCCTACTGACAAAGTGTTGTATAGTCAAAGCTATGGTATTTCCATTAGTAGCCTATGACTGTGAAAGTTGGACCATAAGGAAGGCTGAACACCAAAGAATTGATGCTTTTGAACTATGGTGTTGAAGAAGACTTCCTTGGACGGCAAGAAGATCAAACCAGTTAATCCTGAAGGAAATCAACGCTGAATATTCACTGGAAGGACAGTTCCTGAAGCTGAAACTCGAATACTTGGCCACCTAATGTGAAGAGAGGACTCATTGGAAAAGACCCTGATGCTGGGAAACGTGGAAGGAAAAAGGAGAAGAGGATGACAGAAAACAAGATGGATGGATAGCATCATCGAAACAATGAAGATGAAGTTTAGAAAGCCCCAGGAGGCAGTGGAGGACAGAAAAGCCTGGCGCGCTATGGTCCATGAGGTCATGAAGAGTCGGGCACGACTGAACAACAACAATTAAGATTCTTCTCTTAGTGTGAAACGCATCTGTCATGGACCCAAACATAGAGAAAAGCCAGATGTCCAACAATATTTTGATTTACTGTTTACTGGAGTCCCATATCATTAATAAAAAACACCAAAGGTATGTCACCTTGAGAAACAGGGTCTCCATACTCTCTAAACTGTTTTTTTTTTTTTTTTTTTTGCTGATAAGCATGAGAATTCAGTAAACCATTATTATGGAACATTGTTGCAGTGTTGGCTAATTTCTATGTTTTGGTTTGTGTGGTGCTACACCTTAAAAAGGGTTAAATGAGATCAGTGCAGTGTGGTTTGATGCATTACAGATTTGGAATCCAGGCAGGGAGTGTTACATAGTTACATAGTAGGTGAGGTTGAATAAAGACCATAGTCCATCCAGAGTCTTTTGAAAGCCACCATACTTCCCGCAGAAACCACCTCTTGTGGTAGACAATTCCGCAATCTTGTAGCCCTAACAGTAAAGAACCCCCCACGTTGCCTGAGGTTAAAACGCTTCTCCTCCAATCGCATTGTATGCCTCCGAGTCCTCATGCAATCCTTTCGACAGAGATCACCATTGAGATATTTATAAATTGCTATCATGTCCCCTATCAGGCGTCTCTTCTCCAGGGAGAATAAATCATGCGATTGCAGACGTTCTTCATAATTAAGCTCCTCCAATCCCCTAATTAGTTTAGTTGCCCTTCTCTGGACTCTCTCCAGCTCCAACACATCCCTCCTGAGGACTGGTGACCAGAACTGGACATAATACTCCAGATGCGGTTGGACCAGAGTTTTATAAAGTGGAAGGATTATAGTCTTATCTCTGGAATACATCCCTTTTTTTTATGCATGCTAATATTCTGCCGGCTTTGGCAGCTGCCGCTTGACATTGCATGCTATTGCCTAGTCTATCCTCTACCAAGACTCCCAGATCTTTCTCCATTTTTGATTCCCCCAAAGGTTACCCCCCTAAAGTGTATTGTGCTTTTATGTTTTTAGTCCCCAAGTGCAAAACCTTACACGTCTCCACATTAAACCTCATTTGCCATGTCGTTGCCCACTCTGTTATTTTGTCCAGGTCATTCTGTAGGATATCTGCTTCATGCTGTGCAGTTATTGCCCTGCCCAATTTTGTGTCATCTGCAAAAACTGATATAGAACTACTGATCCTGTTCTCAATGCTGTTTATGAATAAATTGAACAAGGTTGGTCCCAGGACTGAGCCTTGGGAGACCCCACTTACCACCCCAGACCAGTCTGAGTATGCGCTATTTATTACGACCCTTTGGACACACCCTTTTAGCCAGTTCCGTATCCAAGAGCAAACCCTGCGGTCGATGCCTGCAGACCTTATTTTATAAATTAAGCGATGTGGGGAACTGTATCAAACGCCTTAGCGAAATCCAGGTACACCACATCCACTGGTCTCCGCCTATCTAGCTCACATCTCACCTCCTCATAGAATGTTGTTTGATCATCTTTTAAAAAAGTGAATATACTGACATTGTTGCACGGTTGTCCCCATGATTAAGCTCCTAATAAGGTGAAACACGTTGATGGTGGACAGGCAAGACTATATGTTATACATGGTTTGAGAAAGGAGCCAATAGGAGTTTTGAAATGTATTACCATCGCAACCAGCCTGCCCCACGTGTGACATCACATCCTTCCTTATTTCCCATAGTGGCTCTCCTCACTTCCTGGAATATTGGGCTTGGTTTCCTCACTGACAACATACTGGCTCTTCCAGCGGGCAGCTTCCATCCATACATTGGTGACTGCATCGGTGTGTGGCGGCTCATTTTCACTTGACAATTGGTGTGAGGTGACTTTGATCATAAATCATGCACTAGAACTCATTGCTCTTGGAAGAACAGGCTCCATAGATACACAGCAAACTTCATGGAACTATCTGGTGTGATAGAACCTCCGTGAGATGTTTCAGTTCTTGTAACTGTATTAATGGACCTTAAAACCCTCAAGCAAAGCTATGTTAAGGCTCCTTTCACACTTGTGAGATGACAAAGTCGCGTGAATTGCATTGGGACTTTACAGTGCGACGTTAATGCGACTTTTTGTGCGACTTTGATCTGACTTTATATTCTCTGGATCAAAGTTGCATCAAAAGTTGGACCAAAGTACTGCAGGAACCTTTTCTGAAGTTGCAGCAACTTCAGTAGTATCAGTGGGAACGGCTCTCATAGACATACATTTTCAGATCTCCTGCGACTTGGGGCTTTACAAGTCGGATCCCTAAATGAAAGGAATGGAAAACATGTACTGTATGTAAAAGATCCAATACCTGTCCTGAAAATAAACATTCCAATTATATTAAAGTCATAATTGCCTTTAATTCCCTATTAATGAAACATTTCATTACAGACTTTATCCAAATTTTTAATAAAAAGGAGAACGGCAGAGTTTTGTACAGTCTTGCAAGGGATAAGGGATGTATTATGGGATTAGTTGTAAGAGGCTTATTATGACACCTTTTCTGCTGCTATCAGCTCTACTGTCCTTAGAAGCCATCAAGGAAACACAAGACAAAAAGACATAAAAGCAAAGTGTGATTCTGTCACCTGGGCCAGTACTATCAATGATCTGTTGATGATCAATGAACAGTTACTGAAGGATGACAGTCTCATAGACATGCATGAAGTAACTACAGTATCTCACAAAAGGGAGTACACCCATCACATTTTTGTAAATATTTTATTATATCTTTTCATGTGAAAACACTGAAGAAATGACACTTTGCTACAATGTAAAGTAGTGAGTGTACAGCTTGTATAACAGTGTAAATTTGCTATCCCTCAAAATAACTCAACACACAGCCTATAATGAATGTCTAAATCGCTGGCAACAAAAGTGAGTACACCCCTAAGTTAAAATGTCCAAATTTGGCCCAAAGTGTCAATATTTTGTGTGACCGCCTTTATTTTCCAGCACTGCCCTAACCCCTTTTGGGCATGGAGTTCACCAGAGCTTCACAGGTTGCCACTGGAGCCCTCTTCCACTCCTCCATGACGACATCAAGGAGCTGGTGGATGTTATAGACCTTGCGCTCCTCCACCTTCTGTCTGAGGATGCCCCACAGATGCCCAATAGGGTTTAGGTGCTTGCTTGCTTGCCAGTCCATCACCTTTACCCTCAGCTTCTTTAGCAAGGCAGGAGTCGTCTTGGAAATGTGTTTTGGGGTCGTTATGTTGGAATACTGCCCTGCGGCCCAGTCTCCAAAGGGAGGGGATCATGCTCTGCTTCAGTATGTCACAGTACATGTTGGCATTCATGGTCCCCTCAATAAACTGTAGCTCCCCAGTGTCGGCAGCACTCATGCAGGCCCAGACCATGACACTCCCAGTGCCATGCTTGACTGTGGCAAGACACACTTGTCTTTGTACTCCTCACCTGGTTGCCACCACACACGCTTGACACCATCTGAACCTAAAAAGTTTATCTTGGTCTCATCAGACCACAGGACATGGTTCCAGTAATCCATGCCCTTAGTTTGCTTGTCTTCAGAAAACTGTTTGCAGGCTTTCCTGTGCATCATCTTTAGAAGAGGCTTTCTTCTGGGATGACAGCCATGCAGACAAATTTGATGCAGTGTGCGGCATATGGTCTGAACACTGACAGGCTGACCCCCCACCCCTTCAACCTCTGCAGCAATGCTGGCAGCACTCCTATGTCTATTTCCCAAAGACAAAGTCTGGATATGACGCTGAGCACGTGCACTCAACTCCTTTGGTCGGCCATGGCGAGGCCTGATCTGGTTGAAACCTGTCCTGTTAAACAGCTGCATGGTCTTGGCCAACATGCTGCAGCTCAGTTTTAGGGTCCTGACAATCTTCCTATAGCCTATGCCATCTTTATGTAGAGAAACAAGTCTATTTTTCAGATCCTCAGAGAGTTCTTTGCCATGAGGTGCCATGTTGAACTTCCAGTGACCAGTATGAGAGAGTGAGAGTGATAACACTAAATTTAACACACCTGCTTCCCATTTACACCTGAGACCTTGTAAAATTAACAAGTCACATGACACCGGGTAGAGAAAATAACTAATTGGGCCCAATTTGGACATTTTCACTGAGGGCTGTACTCACTTTTGTTGCCAGCGGTTTAGACATTAATGGCTATGTTGAGTTATTTTGAGGGGACAGAAAATTTACACAGTTATACAAGCTGTACACTCACTACTTTACATTGTAGCATAATGTAATTTCTTCAGTATTGTCACATGAAAAGATAAAATAAAATATTTACAAAAATGTGAGGGGTGTACTCACTTTTGTGAGATACTGTATTTCTTGATTTCATGCATAACTTTTTCTGCTTAATTTTATCCTAAATATATTATCACACTTTTCAGTTCTATTAATAAATAATAGGGCTTCATTTTCAAATCTATTTGCAGTTGAAAGCTAAACCCCAGATAGGCAAATGAATGCAGCTCTATCATTAAAAAGAAACTTTACTCTGCAAATGTAGTTTGGTTCTATGACCTCTCTAGGTAGGAGGAAACTAAAGTATAACTGAAGGCAAAACTGTTTCCTGTCGCTCCATGACAGCATACATGTTATAGAGCTCCGTCTCTACTCCACCTTCAGGACTAATAGCATAAAAGAAAGACGCCCCCAGCATTCTCCTTTTGTTCCTCATACCCCTGGATTGGTTAGGAGTAACAGTATGTCCCTACCTCTGCCTCTGAGCAGCTTCCGCTGGGTTAAGCTGCTCCCAACCGCAGTCCCTGTACTTGGGCTGCTATTAGCGCTAATAAGTCTGGGAACTCCTTCTGCAGATCTTTTGGGGTATGCAGAGTTTCCTAGTGCCATAACTCTTTTTGCATAAAAAGGTTTTGTGAATGGCATTGGCGGCAGCAGGATCAGCACTCTTTGACCCCCCTGCCACCTTTATTCAGGTATCTACATTTCTTTCCCTTCTATCCAGCTGGTAAGTTTGGTTCCCTTTTTGTTTTATCCCTGCTCCCCCTCCATCTGCTTAATTTCCCCTTTTTTTGTCTTTACCAGCCAGCCATGTGTCCTTTAGGGTGGATGTTTGCCTTCCTCTTTTCATTTGTTTCTCCTCCGGTGGCTCTCTCGTGCTAGGCGGCTTGCGGTATTCGTGCGAGCTGCAGCCTCGGCTATTGGCGTTCCCGGCGAAGTACGCATGCGCGCCCGATAGGGGGACGGCGGCCATCTTAACACCTGGAATCCAGTTTATAGCTGGATGGGAGTTTTTGGGGGCTATTGATTTTTAAAGAAGAAAAAGGAAAAGGAAAATGTGGTAATATTAATGAAGCATTCAGAGGATCACTTCATTTAAAAATAAAAATGATGAAACAAGCTTTACCATTTTAGTTTAAAAAAAAAAACCCATATACAATATGCAAACAAATATTGCCCTTTGTTTTTAGGAAGAGGAGGTCCCAGGAATTCCCCTCCCTCCCCTTCCCTATAAATTCTGATTAAACAGTCTGGGGCTTGCTGGCAACCTGTGCGCAGCCTCGTCAGGTCGTGTTTTTGACCAGGTAGGTTTTTTCTGGTATTTCCTTTAAAAAAAAACAAAAAAACCTTAGAACATTCTTATAAGCTTGTCTGTTCTTTCAGGACCCGCAGGCAGCAGACGTTGACCCAGAGGTGCCAGGCCCCTCTATAGCCAGCATGCCAATTCCCCCTTCAGGACAGAGGGCCAGATTCCCTCATTAGGAGGATCCTTCGGATACATCTTCAGAAGACTCAGAGATAGGAGGCTTCAGTTTCTCACTCATTCAGCCCTTTATAGAGGCAGTGAAATCGGCCATTGCATGGGAGGCCCCCCCGAGGAGCCCCCCTGGAAAAATAAAACCCTTATACAATATGCAAACAAATATTGCCCTTTCTTTTTTAGGAAGAGGAGGTCCCAGGGATTCCCCTCCCTCCCCTTCCCTATAAATTCTGAATTAAACAGTCTGGGGCTTGCTGGCAACCTGTGCGCAGATCGTGTCTTTGACCAGGTAGGTTTTTTCTGGTATTTCCTTTAAAAAAAAAAAAACCTTAGAACATCCTTTCTTTTTTTTTGGCACAAATTTGAAACCTTCTTCCTCCTCCCTATTTTCAGCTGATCCTCTTGCTAAAGCCAACATGCGCCATTCACCTCATGATCTGCAAATGTCTATTCAGTATAGGACCACCCTTTCGTGAGTATCAAAAGAGCACACTGACAAATGTGTTTTTTTAACCACTTGCCGACTACGTCGGCAGTCAGCCCCTCACAGGCAAAGTGACGTAGGGCTACGTCACTAGCTTGTGAGGGTCTAGGAAGCGAGCGCGCGCCCCCGGAGGTGCGCTCCCGCTCCCGCGTGGTCACGGACCCCCCCGCGCGTGTGACCCGGCGGACCCGATGTCCGCCGCGGTCACTCGGCGATCGGCGGGGGAGAGGGAGAAAGTCAGGCGGCTTGTGTAAACATGTCTTTTACCATAGGCCATATTTTTATCATCTCCCCAAGATCCATAAAGATCCCCTTCATCCCCCGGGCAGACCAATCATTGCAGCCATGGAGAGTGTCTCCAGTTATTTTTCCATCTATATCGACCATTTCCTTCAACCGATAGTCCAACAACTTCCGTCATATGTCAAGGATGGCATCAATCTACTGGACCTATTATCCTCTTACCCATGGCAACCATCATATCTCTGGCTATCTTTGGACGTAGTCTCTCTCTATACATCTATACCACATCACATTGGACTTCAGGCCGTACGTTTCTTCTTGAATGATGAATCTGCACTCAATCCCCGGTAAACACACTTTCTCCTGGATCTCATAGAATATTGTCTCACCCACAATTACTTCGAGTTTAATGGCGAGTTCTACACCCAAATCAAAGGCACGGCCATGGGGGCCAATTTTGCCCCCAGTTACGCCAACTTAACTATGGGCTACTGGGAGCAGCAATACATTTGGCACAACAATCCCTTTGCTTCTCATCTCATCTTCTTTGGTCGATATATCGACGATATAGTTATCATCTGGGATGGCCCTGCCTCCCTCATACCACCATTTCTCGAACACTGCAATAACAACCAGATGGGGCTATCCTTCACATCAGTCTCAGATGCCGAAAAACTCACTTTCTTGGACCTCGAGTTATACCATCATGATAATACAATCAGTGCTCAGAATTACGTCAAACCCACCGCTGGAAATTCATACCTGCACTACAATAGCTGTCACCACCCCAGATGGATTCAGAACATACCAAAGAGCCAATATTGCCGCCTTAAACACAATTGCACTCAGTCCCAAACATATCTCCACCATGGAACACTACTCAAACAGAAATTTCTTGAAAAGGGTTATCCTGAAGAACTCATAACAAAAGCCTCTGACCACTACCTGCATGAAGATTTAAAGAAAAGTAGAGCGGAGTATACAAGGAAAATAAACAATCATCCCACCTCTGCACGATTCACTACCCAGTTTCACAGTAAATTCAAGCACATGGAACGCATTTTCCATAAACATTGGGCAATCCTAAAGGAAGACACTTACCTACGTGCAGACCTCACCGAGCGCCCCCGTTTTTCATACAGGCGCGCAAAAAACCTCAAAACTCTAATAGCACCAAGCCAGGTCCGCTCCATTAGACCAAAAACTAACTCATCACTCACCTCCTTTCTCCAAATCAAGGGAATGTACAAATGTTGTAAGACCAGGTGCTTAACATGCAAACATGTGAGACACGGTCTAAAGGAATTCAAAAACAATGGAAAAACCCATCACCTCACTGACTTCTACACTTGTTCGACGGAATATGTCATCTATTGCCTCGTGTGCCCCTGCAACCTACTTTATGTAGGCCGTACAATACGGACCTTACGCAAACGCTTTGGAGAGCATCGGAACCTTGTTGAAACAGGTTCCGATAAACATAGCGTCCCCCGACACTTTACTGAGTATCATCCCAAGTGCTCCGATGGACTCAAAGTGTGGGTATTGGAAGCCATCCCTGCACACCTTCCCCCTGCTGAACGGTTCAAGCGACTGTGTACCAGAGAAAACTACTGGATTTATACCCTGGACACTCTAGCGCCAGGAGGCCTAAACGAGGGATTAGAAATCAATATCACACTCTAAAATATTGCACATATACTTGTGACACCTCATACATTCACACATCATTCCCTATCAGTGACATATATATATATATTTTTTTTTTTTTCCATCAATATATTTTTTTATATATATATATATATGTATATATATATATATTTTTTTTTATGTGTGTATGTGTATATATATATGTATGTGTGTATTCTATTCTCATTTTCATTTTTATTTTTATTTTTATATTTATTTTTATTTTTAGTTTTATATTTATTTTTATTTTTATTTTATTTTTACTTTTATTTTCATGTTTATTTTTATTTTTATTTTTATTTATATATTTTTATTTTTATGTTTATTTTATTTTATTTAATTTTTTTATTTTTTTTTTTTTATCTTTATATTTATTTCTATTTTTATTTTTTCCCTCCAATACCGTTTTTTCATGTAGATGTATACACATATTACCGATCTATTTTCCCCATGGCCATGTCAGTATTGTTTTTATGGGATTTATTCTTATAAGTCCTCTTTTATGTAATACCATCATGTATTTTTATGTATTTTTATGTACTTTTATGGATTTCCTAGAGACATGTATCCCCAATTGTGTTTTTACTGAGATGACTTTCTTAGAGTCTTTTGGCTCCGCCCCCCCCACAGACAGATGTCTTTGCAATTAGTCCGGCAACAGGGTATAAATTCCCTGCCCCACCTGAGACACTCCCATCGCCTGACGAAGGAGCACGGATGCTCTGAACGCGTGCAACCCCTATTTTTCTCCTGCCAGGAAGTGATGTCATCAGGGATCAGAAGTCGGCAGCCGGAGCCCTGTTGTGCATGCTCCGCCGCGGCCAGTGACAACTAGCAGCCCCACAGCGGCTCGGCTATACCTCTGGAACCTCACCACCTTCTCCTATGACCACTATCCTGGAAGAGGAAGATGGATGACCCTAACAGTCTTTGTGTACCGGTCTCACCCAACCTCGGACAGTGAGTCACCAATTTTAACAGTGTTAAATAAACTTGTACTATACTAAGCTGGCGCCGCTCTCTCCTTTCTTGTGTAAACAAGCCACCTGTCATTCTCCTCGGTGTAAAAACACTGATCACACGGATCTACTATGTAGATCCGTTGATCAGTGTCCTTACAGCTCAAGCCACAGCCGATCACAGTAGAAAGCACGCCCCTAGGGACACACACAGCCCCTCCCTCCCAAATAAAGTTAACCCCTTCACTACCAGTGTATTTTTACAGTAACAGTGCATATGTATAGCACTGATTACTGTAGAAATGTCACTGGTAACCCCAAAAGTGTCAAAAATGTCAGTCAAGGGTCCGATCTGTCCGCCCCAATGTCGCAGTACCGCAAAAAAAAAAAAAAATCGCAGATCGCCGCCATTACGCGTTTAAAAAAAAAACAACAAAAATGACGAAAATCTTTCCCTTTGTTAGTAAACGCGATAACTTTTGCGCAAACCAATCAAAATACGCTTTTTGCGATTTTTTTTTACCAAACATAGGTAGCATAAAACAAATTGGCCGAAAATGTTAAAAAATGTTGATTTTTACATTTTTTTTGGGGGGAATTTCATATAAAAAAATGTGAAAAATATTGCTATTTTTGCAAAATTGACGCTCTTTTTTTGTTTATAGCGCGTGATCAAAAAATCGCACAGGTGATCAAATACCACCAAAAGAAAGCTCTGTTTGTGGGAAGAAAAGGACGCCAAATTTGTTTAGGTACAGCGTCGCACGACCGCGCAATTGTCCGTTAAAGTCACGCAGTGCCGAATCTCAAAATACCCCCTGGTCGGAATGGGGGTAAAATCTTCCGGGGCTTAAGTGGTTAAAAAAAAAAAAAAAACACATTTCTCTCTCTCAATATTTTATAGCCCTGTTCACTCAAAGATATAGAGAAAGTCATCCAGACATCATGCTTATCCTCGTGAACGCAGTCCTGGCCACAGGTCGCATTCATCTAGACATAGATCTTCCAGTCGATCTAGATCTAATAGGAGCTATCGCTCTATCTCTCCTCATACAAGTCCAGTTAGGAAAAAATGCTGGGCCTGTGGCGCCACACCCCTACCTAACAAGCTTGTCTGTTCTTTCAGAACTGGCTGCCATGATGCCTGCTCAGGCAATACCTCAGGACCCGCAGGCAGCAGACGTTGACCCAGAGGTGCCAGGCCCCTCTATAGCCAGCATGACAATTCCCCCTTCAGGACAGAGGGCCAGATTCCCTTCTCAAAAGGATCCTTCGGCGTCATCTTCAGAAGACTCAGAGATAGGAGGTTTCATTTTCTAACTCATTCATCCCTTTATAGAGGCAGTAAAATCGGTCATTGCATGGGAGGCCCCCCGAGGAGCCCCCCTCGAAGTCAAGAATGTACTTCCCACACTTAAAAAGGAAACAAGCGGTCTTTCCTTTGATGCCTGAAATAAAGGAGGTGATTGAGGAGGAGTGGAAGAAAACGGAAAAGAAGTTCTCACTCGCAAAGTTTGGTAAACTTTACCCTCTAGTTCCATCCGATTCAGAGCCCCTGGATTCGCTACCAGTGGTGGATGCAGCAGTAGCCCGGCTAGCAAAAAATTTTACTCTTCCTATGGAAGATTCAGCATCCTTTAAAGATCCTTTAGAGAGGCGTATGGATTTGGATCTCAAACTGAGCTATCTAGCTTCAGGTGCAGCATGCAAACCAGCAATCGTCGCTACATCGGTGTTCACAGCAATAAGAGCCTGGACAGAAAACATAGAGTTGTCTATCAGATGAGATGTACCCAAGCAAGATATCAAAGGCACTGGACGAGCTAAAGATGTCGGACGATTTCGTCGGAGAAGCAGCAATTGACACCATTCGCTGCTCAGCCAGAGCAATGCTGCATTCAGTCATGGCCAAAAGGGCCTTATAGCTAAAGCCCTGGGCAGCGGATATTGCTTCCAAACAAAACTGTGCAGGATTCCCTTTGATGAGAAAGCACTGTTTGGGGAGAAATTAGACAAATCAATCTCCAGAGTAACTGGTGGCAAGTCAGGCTTACTTCCCTCAAGACAGAAGGGCCGGAAGATCCAGAAAATTCGTCTCTAGATTTCAGCAATCCAGATCAAGAGATTTCAGACAGTCTCGCCAAAATAGAGATGGCCGAAAAACCTGGAGGGGTACTCAGTCTTCCTTTCTGGGGACAAGAAAGAGTAAACCTTTCTCTGCCCCGCAGGATAAAACAAAATCCTTTTGACATAAGGCAGGCCCATACTCTCCCGGTGGGAGCCAGGCTCAAACATTTTGTGCCAGTTTGGGCAAACAGATGCCAAGACCCTTGGGTCCTATCCACAATACGACACGGACACTACTGGACTTTCTCTCCTCAGCCTCCTCAAGATTACTTCAAGAGGACAGAAATCCCCACAGAAAGCGAAAGCTCTTCTACAGTTCAAAACATCACTTCAAGTACAGAGCGCAGTGGTTCCAATGCCCCCTTCGGAGCATTATACAGGTTTCTACTCAACTCTATTCCTTGTTCCAAAGAAAACAGGGTGATGGAGACCGGTAATAGACTTTAAAAAGCTTAATCAACATATCTGTCTAGAGAGTTTTAAGATCGAATCTCTACAGACGATAATCCCGGCAGTACAACCAAAGGATTGGTTACTTTCAATAGATTTTCAGGATGCCTATCTTCACATTCCAATTCTTCTGTCCTTTCAGAATACCTAAGGTTTGCAGTGGGTCACCTACATCTTCAGTTTCAGTGCCTACTATTCCTGGACCACAATTACTTCAGATGCCAGCGGAAGTGGGTGGGGAGCCCATTGTGAGGAAATCGAGGTCCAGGGAAGATGGTCCTTCCGAGCCGAGGGCCTAGACTCGAACGTCCTGGAGTTGCGAGGAGCATTCCTAGGCCTAACCTCTCTAGCTCCCCACATCAGAGGCAAGAGAGTCCTCCTACAACTGGACAACAAGGCGGCAGTCTTCTATATTCAAAAACAGGGCGGGACTCGCAGCAGGTCGCTTCTGTCAGAAGTGGAGCCAATAATGCTCTGGGCTGAGAGGAATCTCCTAGACCTCAGAGTGGCGTATCTCCCAGGCAGACTAAACAATCAAGTGGACATTCTCTCCAGCTCTTGCCCGGACAACAATGAATGGGCCCTGCATCCACACATCTTTCACCAAATCGCCAATCACTGGAAATATCCTCAGGTGGATCTGTTTGCTACACCACAGGACACCAAGCTTCCCAGATTTATCTCCCACTTTCCACACTCCCAGGGGGAAGCAGTGAACGCTCGGACATGCACTTGGGAATTTTACACAGTGTATGCCTTCCCACCTCGCCCTCTTATTCTAAAATTCCTCCTGGGGCTCCTGAAAGAGCCAGTACACATCCTAGCGATTCTTCCTTATTGGCCCAAGAGACCTTGGTTCCCACTGGCCATGCGGCTGTCTGTGAGCACACCTCTGAGACTTCCCCTGTTCCCTCAACTTCTACAGCAGGGCAGAGTCTCTCATCCAAACCCACACAGATTGGACCTACGGGTGTAGAAATTGAGAGGCAGAGGTTGGAAGCCTTCGGCTGCTCCCCTGAAGTCATTTTGACACTCCTTCAAGCAAGGAAACCATCCACAAACTCCATCTACTCAAGAGTCTGGGAAAAGTTCCAAACCTTTGCGGCTGGAAAAAAATTTCGACCCATCCTTACCTTATTCTCCAATATTCTGGGGTTCCTGCAGACCGGGCTTGACCTAGGCCTCAGTTCACTAAAGGTCCAGGTGGCCGCATTATCAGCGGCAACAAACTCAAGATTGGCGGTCAACCCTCTCGTAATAACCTTCCTTAGAGGGGTGTTAAAGTCACGCCCTCCGATCAGACGCACCTTTCCAAAATGGGATCTAACTCTAATCCTGGAAGCCTTAGCGGAACATCCTTTTGTTCCTTTGGAACAAATATTCATCTGGAACTTTTCCTTAAAAAATGCCTTTCTTCTAGCCATCACATCTGGCAGGAGGATATCGGAGTTGCAAGCCCTAGGAATCGGAGATGATCACATCTCTTTCTTTCCAGACAGAGTGGAACTGTGCCCTATTTAAGGTTTCACCCCTAAAGTCGCTACCACAAGTCATCTCAGAGAACCATGGGCCTTGCCAGTTTTTTTTCCCAGTCAGACATAGACCAAAACTTGGACATATCGAAAGTCCTCAAGAATTATCTCAAGGCTACAGAAAAATTCAGAACATCTAACAGGCTGTTCGTTATCCCATGGGAAAAAAAAAACAGAGGGAAGGAAGCTTCTAGCAGGACTCTTGCATCCTGGATTGTCAAACTAATATGTAAAGTGTACAGGGCTAAAGGCATGGTTCATCCGGAGCAGGTGAAGGCTCATACTACAAGATCAATTTCTGCCTCGTGGGCAGCCAGAGCAAACATCTCCCTGGAAACCATCTGCAGGGCTGCCACATGGTCGTCTCAGCACACATTCCTAAAACATTTTAGTAGGGCTGAAACAACTAATCGACTAAATCGATAATAATCGATAATTACAATCGCTGTCAACGATTGTCATTATCGATTAGTTGCTCCGTCGATTAGTTGTGCTGCATTATTGACTTTCCCCGACTGTCAGCGAGCTCCGTCTCCTCTGTGAAGCTGCAGTGTGCACTCACTGTCTGTCTCACATCTCGGCACTTCCGTGACCTCCCCCTCCCTCCTCCTTTCCTCTCTGCCTTTCCTCTCCGCCTTCTTTCTGACGTCAGTGAGGGAGTGAGTTATATCGAGGTGAGGGAGAAAATAGAGGAGAGAAGCAGCAAAACGTGAGTGCCGAGCTTAGTGTTAAGCCCCGTACACACGTAGCGATTGTCGGCCGCAAATATTCGGCCGCCGACCGATCGGCCGATTGTAGGCTTGTTAGTATGAAGCTTCTGACAGCGCATTTTCGGCCAAACAGAATCTGTCGTGCAGTCATTAAAATTTTTGTAGGCCAACACCAGAACGGCCGATTGTTCGCCAGTCAGTACAGATTTCGGCCGACAGACAGCAGATTTGCAAGACTGAGCATGCTCAGAAAAGAAAAAGACAAGGAAAGTTAACCATCACATGACATCACTTCTGCAGTCGGCTGTTGTTGGCCGACAAAATTCGTGTGCAGTCTTTTGCAGTTTTCAACCGACAGGACAGCACCGGACAAAAGACGGCCGATCGTTCGGCCGACGATCGGTACGTGTGTACGGGGCTTTAGTGTCCTAGGAGTCCATGCAATGAACCCCCCAAAAAAAAAGAATAAAAGCTTATCCAGATAAGAGTTAATATTCCTTATAAAGTGCAATATTATAATAGAAAAATAAGTGATTAAAAACGTCCATATAGAACATAAAGGGGGTCTTTCTATGCTCCCTATTTCATATCTATGGCTGACATGGACGTTTTTATTCACTTATTTTTCTATTATAATATTGCACCTTATAAGGAATATTAACTCTTTTATCTAGATAAGCATTTATTATATTATTTACAGTATATAGCAGCTTAATTAAAAAAAAAAAAAGTTTTGGTATAAGTGGCGGTTCACACTTGTGCGGTTTGCGAGATCGCATGTAATTCGGAGCGCACTGCTCCTAAATTACATGCGATCTCATGTGCGGATGCGAGTTCAGCCATACACTTTGTATGGCTGAATTCGCAGTGCATCCGCAGCAAACTCGCACAGGAGGCTTTTTTTGAGCCGCCTCAGAATCGGATTGCACAGTGGTTCACATTTGTGCGATCCAATTCTGTGCGAACTTGCAGATCGCACTGCAATATGCGATCGCAACTGGGGGTGTCGTTAACTTTAATTGACACCCCCTGCGTATCGCATATGGCAGTGTGAACTGCTAGATGTGCGGATGCTATTGGCCTTAGGCTCGGTTCACATTTGTGCGATGCGGGAACGCTGCGAATATGCAGCGTGTTCCCACATCGCATCCGCACATCTGGCAGTTCACACTTCCATATGCGATACGCAGGGGGTGTCAATTAAAAGTTAATGAAACCCCCTGTTTCGATTGCATATTGCAGTGCGATCTGCAAGTTCGCACAGAATCGGATCGCACAAGTGTGAACCACTGTGCGATCCGATTCTGAGGCGGCTCAAAAAAAGCCTCATGTGCGAGTTTGCTGCGGATGCGCTGCAAATTCAGCCATACAAAGTGTATGGCTGAACTCACATCCGCACAGGAGATCGCATGTAATTTAGGAGCAGTGCGCTCCGAATTACATGCGATCTCGCAAACCGCACAAGTGTGAACTGGCACTAACACTCTGTTTGTTCATTATTATTTTAAATAAATGAAAAAAAGGCATTTTGAGTTTTTTATGATTTTATCCGATTAATCGAAAAAATAATCGGCAACTAATCGATTATTAAAATAATCGTTAGTTGCAGCCCTACATTTTAGAGTTGACCCTGGAGTGCTCACCACTGTAAAATTTGGAAGAAGGGCAATGCAGGAAGCCCTTTCTTCATCTAAATAAAACATTTCTTTGTGTTTAGCATCTACCCACCCTTTGTCAGCTAGTTATTTATCACATGTATGCTGCCATGGAGGTACCAGGAAAATGGAAAATTGTATCATACTTACCGGAATTTTCCTTTCCTGGTGCCTATCCATGGCAGCATACGCTCCCTCCCTCAGTAGGAGAATGCTGGGGGTAGGGGGGGGGGCATCTTTCTTTTATGCTATTTACTAGTACTGAAGGCGGAGTAGAGGAGGAGCTCTATCACATGTTTGCTGACATGGATAGGCACCAGGAAAAAAGTTTTGCCCATAGTTCTACTTTAAGTTCCACTTTAAGCGCCGGTTCACATAGGAGCGACGCTACTTTCAGGGGCGACCTCCGAGATCGCGGTGCGAGCAGCGCGCCGCGACCTCGGAGCGGCCGCCACGGACTTCATAACATTGAAGTCTATGGCGGTCGCCTCCTGGTCGCCCCAAAGAAGCTCCGGACCCTTTTTCTAGGTCGGAGCGACTTGTGTCGCTCCTATTAGAACGGGTCCGCAGCTTTCCTATGGGAGGCGACCTGCGGCGACCTGTGAGGCGACCAGGTCACCTCACAGGTTGCCCCAGTGTGAACCGGGGCTAAATGTATTGTTATTTAATTCATACTGGTCGTATTGGGTTTGTCTTTTAAACAGATAAAAAAGTAATATGATTACACACCTCACAGCAAGGTCTGGAGCATGTTAGAACAGAGTTCAGTATCTACATTTTGCTTAAGAGTTTCAAATGTTTTTTTTTTTTTAATGTAACTCCGCACTGCAGAGCTCCGACTGGAAGAGGGGGAAGCAGCACAAGGAGCAAGTTGATTGTGCTGCAGTGCTCATGTGCTAACAAGGGGCATACTGATAGCAGGAGAGAGTTAGGGCTCTTTCACACGGGCGATCCGATCAGATCCGCCTGTCAGTTTTTTAGGCGGATCTGATCGGATCCTCCATGCAGCTCTATGGGGCAGCGGATGTCAGCGGAGACACCTCCGCTGACACCCACTGCCATCCGTATCCGATCCTGTCCGTGAAATCCGGATGGATGGAAACCCTATTTTTCCATCCGTTCAGGGATTGGATCGGATCGGATGAGAGCGGACAGACGGTCCGCTCTCATCCGATCCCCCATAGAGAGCAGCGGGAGCTGTGACACCTGCCTCTCCACACTGCAAGCGGAGACGGAGCTGTCATCCGCCGGCTCAGCGGGGATCAGCGGATCGATCCCTGCTGAGCAGCACGGATCCACCTACGGAGGCGGACCGTGTGAAAGAGCCCTAAAGTGACACTGGATGTAGACGTTGGGGTTGATTTACTAACACTGGAGAGTGGAAAATCTGGTGCAGCTCTGCATAGAAAACAATCAGCTTCCAGGTTTTTTTTTGTCAAAGTTTAATTGAACAAGCTGAATTTAGAAGCTGATTGGCTACCATGCACAGCTGCACCAAATTTTGCACTCTCCAGTTTAGTAAATTAACCCCATAGTCTGCTTCCTTCAATGTATATATTTTTTTTAGCTGGCTGCTCCCACAGCCACCGTCTTTCCTCACCTGGGTTTGTGCACGTGTGCTCCTGGTCAGGGCTGTGTACATTCAGTGACAATATGTGCTGCGCTAAAAGTTATTAGATGATATAGTGTGACACAATTAGATAATATAAAGTGACATAGTGCAAATAAATAATAAAATTAAATGAATAATTAATGACTGATATCTCATATTATGGGTATTAACCAATATATAAAAATAATCTTTATTAGTAATCAGTAATCTTTAATACTGTGAATGCATTAAGTTAACAACTGTTTAGCCTTTAGTACATCTTTCACTGCAGTAGAAACTAATCAGGTCTTATAAATGGCCATACAGAGCTGTGCTGTGTGATGGAGCTGTGTAAATCTTATGCCTCGTACACACGCATCGAAAATCGGCAGGGAATTTTTGGCCAACGTCCGATCTGCTGATTTTCGGCTTGTTAGTATGATGCTTCCGACAACCAACTCCGACTTTTCGGCTGAAAAAAATCTGGTGTGCATGCTATAAAATTTTTGTTGGCCGTCAACATAACGGCCGATTTTCGTGCAGTCAGTACAGATTTCGACAGGGAAAAATCTTATGAGCAAGACTAGGCATGCTCAGTGAAGAAAGAACATAAAGAAAGCAAACCAACACATGACATCACTTCTGAAGTAGAATTTTGTTGACCGAGAAAATTCGTGTGCAGTCTAGGCACATTCCAACCAACAAAACACAACTTGGACAAAAGTTGGATGATCGGTCGGCCGATAATCGTTGCGTGTGTACGAGGCTTTAGAACGGGACAGAAATCCTTTGGCGGGTAAAACTACTCACCTAAACTGTATGTATTTCATCGGTGTGTAGCAGTTTGCCTGGAGTTCAGCTCCTCTGCTGAGAGTTGTGGCGCCACCTGCTGATCAACTTTATTATATCATTTTAAAGATTACCATTGTGGTCTGGTAAATATTCCATTGGAAGAATTTTCATTATATCTGTCTGATAAGTGCAAAAATACCTGTTGTCAAAAATTCAGTGCTGTCCTGTGTCATTTGCACATCTCAGGTTCAATGCACAAAGCTTTTACACAAGGTTAGGGATAATTATTTTAGCCATGTGACTGTAATATTCAAATCTCATTGCTGCGATAACTACCACTTTTTTGAAAATAAGTATCCTTATTCTAATATATTAGCTTTCTAAATATAGCTTTTCATGGGTTATCTTAAACTCTTGCTCCCTTGTAATGAATATGTGCCGCAGCAAAGAGGTTGGGCTTTATTGCCCCCACACCGCACATACAATTGTGATCAAAAGTTTGCACACCTCAGCACAAAATGTGAAATTTTGGCAGGATATTGAAAATATGACTGATCATGCCAAAAAGCTGTTTCTTTTTTTGATGGCCTACGGGTGGGAATTGGTTAAGGTAAAAAAAAATAAAAAATTTTACCATAGAACTACTTTAATGTCATCGATAACCACTTCAGCCCAGGAAGGATTTGCCCCCTTAATGACAGGCCATTTTTTGCGATTTGGCACTGCGTTACTTTAACCGGTTGCCGACCGCCGCACGACTATATACTGCGGCGGTCAGCCCCGGCCAGGCAGAGTGACGTATCGGTACGTCACTCGCCTGTCACTGACTTGCGAGCCTATCGCGGGCGGGCGCGCGCCCGCCGAGGCGCGCGCCCGCCGCGGCTCGTTCACAGGCAAGTCAGTGCGTGTGACCGGCGGACTCGATGTCCGCCAGTCACACTGCGATCGCTCCTGTGAAGGGAGAAAGACAGAGCAGCTTGTGTAAACAAGCTGCCTGTCAGTTCTCCCTGTGTAAAAGTGAAGATCTGTCCGTTCTACTATGTAGAACGGTTGATCTTTGCTTTTACACCAATAGGAATGTCCCTACACAGTTAGAATCACGCCCCTAGGACACACTTAACCCCTCCCTGTCCAATAAAGTTAACCCCTTCCCTGCCAGTGTCATTTTTGCAGTAACAGTGCATATGTATAGCACTGATTACTGCAGTAATGTCACTGGTAACCCCAAAAGTGTCAAAAATGTCAGTCAAGGGTCCGATCTGTCCGCCGCAATGTCGCAGTACCGAAAAAAAAATCGCAGATCGCCGCCATTACGCGTTAAAAAAAAAACACCAAAAATTACAAAAATCTTTCTCTTTGTTAGTAAACGCGATAACTTTTGCGCAAACCAATCAAAATACGCTTTTTGCGATTTTTTTTACCAAACATAGGTAGCATAAAACAAATTGGCTGAAAAATGTTAAAAAATTTTGATTTTTACTTTTTTTTTGGGGGAATTTCATATAAAAAAATGTGAAAAATATTGTTATTTTTGCAAAATTTACGCTCTTTTTTTGTTTATAGCGCGTGATCAAAAAATCGCACAGGTGATCAAATACCACCAAAAGAAAGCTCTGTTTGTGGGAAAAAAAGGACGTCAAATTCGTTTAGCTACAGCGTCGCACGACCGCGCAATTGTCCGTTAAAGTCACGCAGTAAAAAATCGCAAAAAAACCCCTGGTCCTTTAGCAGCCAAATCCTCCGGGGCTTAAGTGGTTAATGGATAATTGCGTGGTCATTCGACGCTGTATCCAAATAAAATTGATGTCCTTTCTTTTGGTGATATTTGATCACCTCTGCGGTTTTTAGATTTTGCGCTATAAACAGAAAACAATTTTGAAAAAAAAGCCATATTTTTTACTTTCTGCTATAAAACATTCCCAATAATTTTTTTTTTTTTAAATTTTAAATTACATTTATCAGTTTAGGCCAATTTGTATTCTGCTACATATTTTTGGTAAAAGAAAATCCCAAAATGCATATTTTAATTGGTTTGCCCAAAAGTTATAGAGTTTACATACTATGGCATAGATTTTTGGACTTTTTATTTATTTTTTTATTAGTAATGGCGGCGATATGCGATTTTTAGCGGGACTGCGACATTGCGGCACACAGATCGGACCCCTAACTGACATTTTTGACACTTTTTGGGGACCAGTGACACTAATACAGTAATCAGTGCTAAATAATATGCACTGTTACTGTTTAAATGACACTGGCAGGGAAGGGGTTAGTACTGGGGGTGATCAAAGGGGTTAAATGTATGTGTGTGTGTGTGTGTGTGTGGTTCTGTGACAGGTACAGACAGATCGCAGTTTCAGCTTAGCTGAAACTGCTGGTCTCTCCCTTCCTGTCTGAGAGAAGACCTGCCTGCTTTGTTTACATAAGCAGGCGGGTCTTCTCTCTGTTTCCCGGACGATCAAGGGAGGAAGGCGGCGATCGCTGCCTCTCCTCCCGTGTCCTGCCTCCCGCCGTGTCTGAACACACAAACCACATGCACTCCAGTCACGTAGTACTACGTGACTGGACGCAGCCGATCCACCCCGCCGCAGTAAAAAGCCGGCGGGTGATCAGTAAGTGGTTAATGGGTAACTCCACTTTCGTGGGAAAAAAATAGCAAATAAAAAAATATATAATATAGCATATATAAATACAACACAAGTCATATTGTAATTGAATGTTATTAAAAAATGGGATTTTTGACTTACCGTAAAATCCATTTCTCTGATGTTCATTGACGGACACAGCTCTTATCTTCTTGACCATTGGGTTATACTGCCCCCTACAGGAGTAAGACATTAGGCAGGAAAAAACTTGACTACGCCTATGGGGCAGTCCCAGGGAGTATACACCCACTCTCAGCTATAGGCACGCAGCTTTGTTACAAGCAATGTCAGAAGAAAGCCAACTCCCCAGAGGGGTGGGGTGCTGTGTCTGCCAATGAACATCAGAGAAATGGATTTTACGGTAAGTCAAAAATCCCATTTTCTCTTTCGTTCATTGAAGAACACAGCTCTTTATCTTCTGGACATTTGGAACGTCTCAAAGCAGTGTCAAACATGAAGGGTGGGAACAGCAAGAAAAAAAATTCCGAAGGCTAAACCGTAGCCAACAAGGTAACATAGAGCTCAACCATAAACAACTGGAGCTCACCTGAAAAAAAACAATACACCCTCAAAGAGGATCAGGTCCTCTAAACAGCAGCCTGCAAAAACTTGCGGCCGAAAGAGGCATCCGCAGAAGCCAACACATCCAACTTATAAATGTTTGTGAAAGTGTTCACAGACGACCAGGTGGCCACCTTGCAAACCTGCAGCACTGACCCCTGATGACGGAAGGCCCAGGAGGCACTAAGCGCCCGAGTAGAGTGGGAAACAGGGAAAGAAGGAACTTGACCCCTAATGGAATAGGCCTGAAACACCGTCTGTCTGATCCATCTGGAAATGGTCGCAGCAGAAGTTGCCAACCCTTTCCGAGGGCCATCCTTGAGTACAAATAGTGAGTCTGACTTCCTAAAAGACTTTGTAGCTGCCAGGTACACCCTGATTGCCCAAACCACATCCAGGGAATGCAATGCAATTTCCTCAGGATGTTTAGGCCTTGGACATAGGTAAGGCAACATAATGTCTTCAGTCAAATGGAAATTAGAGACGACCTTTAGAAGGAACGACAGACAGGGTCAAAGAACCATCTTATCTCTGTGAACCAGCAGGTAAAGTGAACGACAAGACAATGCCGCTAGTTTAGACACCCTGCGAGCAGCAGTAATAACCACCAAAAGGCCACCTTCTGGGACAACGTAAGCAGGGGAACCTCCCAAATATTTTTGAAGGGAGGTTTCTGGAGAACTGACAACCAAATTGAGGTCCCACGGCGGCAATGGAGAAGGTACTGGAGGAGCCAAGTGTCGAACTCCCTGGATAAAAGTTCACACCAAAGAAAGTGTGGCCAGTGGACGTTGAAAGAAAACCACCACGGCTGAAACCTGACCCTTAACCACTTCTGGACCGGAAGATTTTCCCCCTTAATGACCAGGCCATTTTTTGAAATTCGGCACTGCGTTACTTTAATGGACAATTGCGCAGTCGTGCGAAGCTGTACCTAAATAAAATGAAGGTTCTTTTTTCCCCACAAATATAGCTTTCTTTTGGTGGTAATTGATCACCTCTGCGATTTTTATTTTTGCGCTATAAACAAAAATAGAGCAACAATTCTGAAAAAAAAAAAACAATATTTTTCACATTCTGCTATATAACATTCCCCCAAAAAAATTTTAAAATCAAAATTTTTTAAAATTTTAGGCCAATTTGCTGTCTGCTACATATTTTTGGTAAACAAAAAAATCGCAATAAGCGCATTTTGATCGGTTTGTGCAAAAGTTATCGCGTCTAATAACTACGGGAAAGATTTGTCATTTTTATTGTTTTCTTTTTTTTTACTAGTAATGGCGGTGATCAGCGATTTTTAGGTGGACTGTGACATTGCGGTGGACAGATCAGACCCCTAACTGACATTTTTGACACTTTTGGGGGGACCTAAAAATAATGCTAAAAATATGCACTGTTACTGTTATAATGACACTGGGTGGGAAGAGATTAACCCAGGGGCAATCAAAGGGTTAAGTGTGAGCCTAGGGGGTGTTTTCTAACTGTGGGGGGGGTGTGGGCTTATGGAATCAATACAGAGATCTGTGATCCTAAATAGGAGGAACACAGGAGCTCTGTACTGATTCCTGAGAGAACAACGGTCTGCTGTGTTTACGTTTCACGGGGAGCGATCGCGGGTGCCCGGCGGCAATAGTGGCCGCTGGCCCAGTGGATCGGCCTCTCCGCTGGCGAGTGGGCGCGCATGCCCCCAGGATCGCTCCCACGGACCGCCATACAGGCACAGCGATTTGCGGGAATATGTAGACTTGCTGCCGTACAACTCCAGCGGCTTGTCAGCAAGTGGTGAAAGAGTTATTCCACTTTTGTTGAGAAAAAATCATTCCCCTCTGGGTGATCGGTGTACATTGCAAGGATTATAACAACCTTTGTCGCAGATTCCTACCTTATGTTATTCTGAAGAAATCCCTGTGTGTTTGCCTGTGTCCACGTGGTAAGGTAATCTAATGTTAATCTAATTTCTTAACCACTTCCCGCAGACCGACATACCTGTACCTTAGGCTTGCAGAAGTGGTTGTACCAGGATGATGTCTGCAGCTAGAAGCATCACCCCGGAAACGTTTTTTAGAGCTGGTTGTTGGCTTTCAGGAGATTGGCCGTTATCCAAGTGAGTGGGAGGAGACACCCCCCCCCCCCCCCGCCGCTTTTCGCAGCTCTGCCCGGGTCTTCTGTCCCACGGGGAGACCCGAGCAACCAGCCGGAACGTCCGCCGATAAGTTGGAGTCCCGAACAAAGCTGGATTCGGCTTCGATCGGGGCTCCGATGTAGTAACCCGGAAGCAACGTCACAGCGTAAAACTTCCGGTTTCCTCAGTTGCTAATGGCGCAGATTTTAAGAACCCTCTATAATGAGTACCTGTGACTGTCTATTACTGTCACAAGGGATGTTTACATTCCTTGTGACAGCAATAAAAGTGATCAGATTTTTTATTTTTAAAAAACAGTGATAAAAATAAAAAATTTAATAAAATAAATAGGAAAAAAAAATGTTAAAGCGCCCCAGTCGCCGTGAGCTTGTGCAGGAAAGAAAACGCATAAGTAAGTCGCGCCCGTAAATGAAAACGGTGTTCCAACCACACATGTAAGGTATCGCCCCGATCGCTAGAGCGAGAACAATTATTCTAGAAATAGACTTCCTCTGTAACTCTAAACTGGTAACAGCTAAAAAATTTTAAAGCGTCGCCTACGGAGATTTTTAAGTACCGTAGTTTGTCGCCATTCCACGAGTGTGTGCAATTTTAAACCGTAAGGTATATATTTACTCGGCATGACATCATCTTTCATAATATACAAAAAAATTGGGCTAACTTTACTGTTTAGTTTTTTTAAATGCAGTGAAATTATTTTTTCCCAAAAAATTGCACTTGAAAGACCGCTGCGCAAATACTGCGTGACAAAAAAGGTACTCTGATGACAGGTATTCGGGTACTTTGAGTACCTGTCATCGGAGTACCCGAGTACCTGTCATCAGAGTACCCGAGTACCTGTCATCAGAGTACCCGAGTACCTGTCATCAGAGTACCCGAGTACCTGTCATCAGCCCATCAGGTACTCTGATGACAGGTACTCGGGTACTCTGATGGGCTGGTGACAGGTACTCGGGTACTCTGATGACAGGTACTCGGGTACTCTAATGGGCTGGTGACAGGTACTCGGGTACTCTGATGACAGGTACTCAGGTACTCTGATGACAGGTATTCGTGTACTTTGAGTACCTGTCATTAGAGTACCCGAGTACCTGTCATTAGAGTACCCGAGTACCTGTCATTAGAGTACCCAAGTACCTGTCATCTGAGTACCCGAGTACCTGTCTACAGCCCAGAGTGCCCGAGTACCTATCTGCACCCCGTCAGATTACCCGAGTACCTGTCTCTAGCCCATCAGAATAACCGAGTACCTCTCTGAAGCTCATCAGAGTACCTGAGTACCTTTCTGAAGCCGATCAGTGTACCTGAGTACCTGTCTGCAGCCCATCAGAGCACCTGAGCACCTATCTGCAGCCAATGCCTCCTAGATTATGTGTTGGGGTGTTTGCTTTCCAAAATGGGGTCATTTTGTGGGGGTTTCCATTGTCCTGGGGTTACAGGGCCTTCAAAAGTGTGATAGGTTGTAATTGTAATGAAATTATATGTGTAATTTATGCTCCTAGAACACCTGACAGTGCTCCTTGCATGTTGGGCCTCTGTATGTGGCTATGCTGTGACAAAGTCCCACATTTGTGGTATCGCTATACTCAGAAGGAGTAGTAGAATGTATTTTGGGGTGTCATTTTTGCTATGTACATGCTATGTGTTAGAAATATCCTATAAATTGACAACTTTGTGTAAAAAAAAAATGAGTTTTCATTTTCTTTCCACATTTTCCAAAAACTTGTGGAAAAAAATGACATGTTCAAAAGACTCAAAGTACCTGAATACCTGTCATCAGAGTACCTGAGTACCTGTCACCAGCCCATTAGAGTACCCGAGTACCTGTCATCAGAGTACCCGAGTACCTGTCATCAGAGTACCCGAGTACCTGTCACCAGCCAATCAGAGTACCCGAGTACCTGTCATCAGAGTACCTGATGGGCTGGTGACAGGTACTCGGGTACTCTGATGGGCTGGTGACAGGTACTCGGGTATTCTGATGGGCTAGTGACAGGTACTTTGATGGGCTAGTGACAGGTACTTTGATGGGCTAGTGACAGGTCCTCTTTATTGGGGGGGCAATCAGTGTGTTTTGGGGTGCACTGTAATCAGTAAATAGCTGTTAAATAGCTGTCCCCGGGGGGGGGGGGGGCGCGCATTGAGGAGAGAACGAGCGGCTCCCGCTGGAGCCGCTCATGTGATTGGCTGTGATTGACACAGCCGATCACGTGGTAAACAGCCAATTTCATTGGCTGTTTACCTTGATCGGGGATGGGCTATGTCCGGGGGATGAGCCTCATCCCCGATCGCTGCACTGCGCGCCCCCGGGAGCGCGCAGTAGCAGGGAGAGCAGGCTGCCGTCATACGATATCGGCCTTGATCGGTAAAGCCTTCCTGCCGCCATCATTTTACAATGAGGCAGTATGGAAGTTGTTAAGGACCAAGCCTATTTATGACACATGTTGTTTACAACATATATATATTTAGCAAATATTCTTGAGAATAAAATGGCGGTCATTGCAACATTTTTTGTCACGCAGTATTAGCGCAGCGGTCTTTCAAGTGCAATTTTTTTGGAAAAAATAATTTTCACTGCATTTAAAAAAAACTAAACAGTAAAGTTAGCCCAATTTTTTTGTATATTATGAAAGATGATGTCATGCCGAGTAAATATATACCTTACGGTTTAAAATTGCGCACACTCGTGGAATGGCGACAAACTACGGTACTTAAAAATCTCCGTAGGCGACGCTTTAAATTTTTTTTAGCTGTTACCAGTTTAGAGTTACAGAGGAAATCTATTTCTAGAATAATTGTTCTCGTTCTAGCGATCAGGGCGATACCTCACATGAGTGGTTGGAACACCGTTTTCATTTACGGGCGCGACTTACTTATGCGTTTTCTTTCCTGCACAAGCTCACGCCGACTGGGGCGCTTTAACATTTTTTTTTTCCTATTTATTTTATTACATTTTTTATTTTTATCACTGTTTTTAATACTAAAAAAAATCTGATCACTTTTATTGCTGTCACAAGGAATGTAAACATCCCTTGTGACAGTAATAGACAGTGACAGGTACTCATTATAGAGGGTTCTTAAAATTTGCGCCATTAGCAACTGAGGAAACCGGAAGTTTTACGCTGTGACGTCGATTCCGGGTTACTACATCGGAGCCCCGATCAAAGCCGAATCCAGCTTTGTTCGGGACTCCAACTAGTCGGCGGACGTGCCGGCTGGTTGCTCGGGTCTCCCCGTGGGACGGAAGACCCGGGCAGAGCTGCGAAAAGTGTCGGGGGGTGTCTCCTCCCACTCACTTGGATAACGGCCAATCTCCTGAAAGCCAACAGCCAGCTCTAAAAAACGTTTCCGGGGTGATGCTTCTAGCTGCAGACATCATCCTGGTACAACAGAGATTTCTTCAGAATAACAAAAGGTAGGAATCTGCAACAAAGGTTGTTATAATCCTTGCAATGTACACCGATTACCCAGAGGGGAATGATTTTTTTCTCAATAAAAGTGGAATAACTCTTTCACCACTTGCTGACAAGCCGCTGGAGTTGTACGACAGCAGGTCTACATATTCCCGCAAATCGCTGTGCTTGTACGGCGGTCCGTGGGAGCGATCCTGGGGGCATGTGCGCCCACTCGCCAGCGGAGAATAGGGTGACCACATTTCCTAACTGCCATTCAGGGACACTTACTTTCCCAAGTGCATTTCGTCAAACTTATACGTGAGACTGGCAAAAACATATCTATAATATGATAAATATCAATAAATATTTGCTGCCCTGAACACAAAGGAAAGAATAGGCAGACATCCATTAAAAAGTTAAACTTACATTTTGTCCTCTTAAATGCTGATAATAACGGCCGTTGGATTACAGACAGTCAGTTACAGCAGGCTGAGGCGCCGCACAGTAGAGATCCCGGCTCCGGCTGACGTCACCGTCGTCACGTGACTCGGCTGCGCACTGCGTGCAGCAAGGCAGGGGAGGAGCCACACACACTGGACAGTACTATGCGATGCCGATCTGATTCGGCGATCGCATAGTATAAGGAAGTGACTATCTGTCACAGCACAGCAGCGGTCGACGGACGGCGGCTCACAGGCTCAGATCATTCCGGGACACTGCATTGTCCCGGAATGAGGGTGACCGGGACCCGGGACAGACTCTCCAAATGCGGGACTGTCCCGGGCGATCCGGGACACGTGGTCACCCTAGCGGAGAAGCCGATCCACGGGGCCAACGGCCACGATTGCCGCCGGGCACCCGCGATCGCTCCCCGTGAAGCGTAAACACAGCAGACCGTTGTTCTCTCAGGAATAAGTGCAGAGCTCCTGTGTTCCTCCTATTTAGGATCACAGATCTCTGTATTGATTCCATAAGCCCACCCCCCCCCCACAGTTAGAAAACACCCCCTAGGCTCACACTTAACCCTTTGATTGCCCCTGGGTTAATCCCTACCCAGTGTCATTATTACAGTAACAGTGCATATTTTTAGCATTATTCTTAGCATTATTTTTAGGTCCCCCCAAAAGTGTCAAAAATGTCAGTTAAGGGTCTGATCTGTCCACCGCAATGTCACAGTCCACCTAAAAATCGCTGATCACCGCCATTACTAGTAAAAAATAAAATAAAAATGACATAAATCTTTCCCCTAGTTTGAAGACGTGATAACTTTTGAGCAAACCAATCAAAATACGCTTATTGAGATTTTTTTTTTTAGCAAAAATATGTAGCAGGATACAAATTGGCCTAAAATGTTAAAAAAAATTAGATTTTTAATTTTTTTTTTGAGAATGTTATATAGCATAAAGTGAAAAATATTGTTTTCTTTTTTCAGAATTGTCGCTCTTTGTTTAGAGCGCAAAAAATAAAAATTGCACTGGTGATCAAATACCACCAAAAGAAAGCTCTATTTGTGGGGAAAAAAAGGACATCAAATTTATTTAGGTACAGTGTCGCACGACCGCACGATTGTCTGTTAAAGTAACGCAGTCCTGAATCGCAAATAATGGCCTGGTCATTAAAGCGGAGTTCCACCCTGGGAAAGTTTTTTTTAATAAAAATACCCCCGGGACAGTCAGGGCTAATGCATTCCACAATGGCTAGCCTCTGATCTGTCCCGGGTTGCACTTACCTTTTAGAAGAAATACTTACCTTGAAAAAGTATTGTCCAGCGCTGCCATCTCAGGTGTGGGCAGCTTGAAGCCAGCGCGATCCTCTTCTGTGTCCTCTTCCGTCTTTTTCGGTCCCACGATGCACTGCACCGGCCCCGCCGTCACTTCCGGTGCCGCAGCGTCATCCCTGCACAGCTTCTGGGCATGCCCAGAAGCTGTTTAGCAAGATATGACGGCGCCTGCACCGGAACTGACGTCGGGGCCGGTGCAGGCACATTGATTCCTGGGAGCGATGACGTTCAGCCGCCGAGGGGAGGAAGAGGAAGTAAGGTGAGTATATTTTCTTCTAAACATGGTAAGTAAAAAAGAAAAAAAATTGCGATTATCCATTTGTTTTTCAGGTGACCCGGAGCAAGAAGATGGAGGTAAGTATAATTTTAGGGTGGAACTCCGCTTTAAGGGGGAAAATCTTCCGGTCCAGAAGTTGTTAACCACTTCCGAACTGCCCACTGTAGTTATACGTCGGTACTTTGACATTAAATACTGGGGTTATGGCAGAACCCTGGTATTTTTTTAACAGAAGGCGGTCCGCTTTAACATAAAGGTGGTCCCAGTGTTGGATTCGCTAGGACCACACACTTTTATGGGTGGCAAGAGAGGTGCCCCGCCGCTTCCCGGTCCCTTTCCCCGCTAACCGGAGCCGTTGGTAGCGAGAAAAACGATCCGTTCCTTTCTCCTCCTAGGCAGGGAGTCGAATGAGGACAAGATGGCCTCCACTCAACTCTATGGCCTTGGAGGACTGAAGGGACATCATATGTCGCTTCCTCCCAACAGCCTTAAATGGGCGCTTACTTTATATATACGGCGACAGAGTGGCTCCTACAGGCAAAACCACGTATCGGTACGTTGGTCACCTGGTGGCAGCTAGGGGGCGCGCTCCCGCCCCCGATCGTCAGCGGGGAAGCCGATGCGTGAATCAGGCAGCTCCGATTGCTGCCTGACACCCGCGATCGCTCCCTGCTGAAAGAGAAGGACAGCCGGCTGTTGTAAACACAGCCGACCATCCTTCTCCCTGAAATGATCACAGAGCTCATGTGATCCTTCTATATAGGATCACATGTCTCTATGGTCATCTCAGAAGCCGAGACCCCCCACAGTTAGAATCACTCCCCTAGGGTCACATTTAACCCCTTGGTCACCTATACTGTTAACCCCTTCCCTGCCACTGTCATTATTACAGTAACAGTGCATATTTTTAGCACTGATTACTGTAGTAATGTCATTGGTATCCTCAAAAGTGTCAAAAATGTCAGTTAGGGGTCTGATCTGTCCACCGATATGTCGCAGTCCTGCAAAAAAAAATCGCAGATCGCCGCCATTACTAGTAAGTTGCTTATTGCTAATTTTTTTACCAAAAATATGTAGCAGAAAACAAATTGGCCTAAAATGTTAACAAATTTTGATTTTTAAATTTTTTTTAAAATGTCATATAGCAGAATGTGAAAAATATTGTTTTTTTTTTTTTTTCAAAATTGTTGCTTTTTTTTGTTTATAGCGCAAAAAATTGCACAGATGTTCAAATACCACCAAAAGAAAGCTCTATTTGTGGGAAAAAATGGACGTCAATTTTATTTGGGTACAGCGTCGCATGACCGCGCAATTATCCGTTAAAGTAACGCAGTGCCGAATCGCAAAATAGGGCCTGGTCAGGAAGGGGGCAAAATCTTGCAGGTCCAGAAGTGGTTAAAGTGTTTAAAGTGGACCTGTGCTGCTCATTTCTATTACAAGGGATGTTTGCATTCCTTGTAATAGGAATAAAAGTGATTAAAAAAAATGTTTTTAAAGGGGCAGTGTAAAAATAAAAGATAAAATAAATAGTAAAAATAAATAAATGAATTAAAGCGCTCTGTCCCTCTTAGCTCGCCCGCAGAAGCGAACGCATACGCAGGTCGCGCCCACATATGTAAACGGTGTTCAAACCACACATGTGAGGTGTCACCGCAATCATTAGAGCGAGAGCAATAATTCTAGCCCTAGACCTCCTCTGTATCTGTAAACTTTAGAAATGTTTAAAGTGCCGTCTATGGAGATTTTTAAGTACCAATGTTTGTCGCCATTCCATGAGCGTGCGCAATATTGAAGCATGACATGTTTGGTATCTATTTACTCTGTGTCACATTATCTTTCACATTATAGAAAAAAATTGGGCTAACTTTACTGTTTTCTTATTTTTTAGTGTATTTTTTAAAAAACAATTTTTGTAAGACCGCTGCGCAAATACGGTGTGATAAAAAACATTGTAGGTATCTCTTTTTATTCTCTAGGGTCTCTGCTAAAAAAAAATATATATATATATATATATAATGTTTAGGGGTTCTAAGTAAGTTTCTATAAAAAAAAAAAAAACTGATTTTAACTTGTAAATAACAAGTGTCAGAAAAAGGCCTGGTTCTTATGTGGTTAAAGTGGTTGTAAACCCACTTTAACTACCTCAATACTGGGCACTTAAACCCCCTTCCTTCCCAGACCAATTTTCAGCTTTTAGCGCTGTTGCATTTTGAATGACAATTGCGCGGTCATTCAACACTGTACCTAAACCAAATTTGTGTCATTTTTTCCCCACAAATAGAGCTTTCTTTTGGTGGTATTTGATCACCGCCAGGTTTTTTTCTTTTTTGGTGCACAAATTAAAAAAAACTGAAAAGTTTGAAAAAAAAAGTTTTTTTGTTTAGGTTATAACATTTTGTAAATAGATACGTTTTTTCCTGCACTGATGAGCACTGATGACGCCGCACTGACAGGCACTGATGAGGAGACACTGATGGGGTGGCACTGATGGGGTGGCACTGATGGGGTGGCACTGATATGTGGCACTGATATGCAGCATTGGTGGGCACTGATAGGCAGCGCTGATGGGCACTGATAGGCAGCACTGATGGGGACTGATCGGCGGCACTGATCGGCACTGATGGGGGGCACTGATAGGCAGCACTGGTGGGCAAAAATGGGCACTGGTGGGCGGCCTAGGGACACAGACACATCGAGATCGCGCTGCTGCGCGTGCCCGCGGCGGCGCGATCTCTCTCCTTCTGAAGGACGTTCCGGAACGTCCGATCAGAAGGACGAGACTCCCACCCGGCCGTATATGTACAATGGCCCGGGTGGGAGGTGGTTAAAGACTTTCACCTATAGGTAAGCCTATATTAAAGCTTACCTTTAGGTGCTATAAATATCTCCTAAACATGCACCGTTTAGGAGATATTTACAGTGCTTTCAGCCGATAACGTCATCGGCGCATGCGCTCTGAAGAAACGCCCGCCCGTGCCGTTTCTTCAGAGCCCTGTGCCGTCACTGGCGGCTCCAACATGCATGCATGGGAGTGACGTCACGCGGACCTGGAAGAAGACGGGTGAACATGGATACAGCCAGCAGCGCGGACAACGCAGGCTTCGTTGGAGGTAAGTGTCACATAATGTGCTAGTATGCTATGCATACTAGCACATTATGCATTTACTTTACTTCTTCTTTAACCACTTGCCGTCTGCTCACTCGAGCACTGCTGCGGCAAAGTGGTTCGTTATCGTCTGACGACGTAGACCTATGTCGCCAGACACTCCCCATTCTCGGCTCTCTCCTGCTGTATTCAGTCACAGCGGGAGTCGGGCCAGGGGAGGAGCAGCGGCGATCGCCGCTGCTCTTCCCCGATCAACGGGGAATCGAGTGTGGAGATCCGCCTGCTTGTGTAAACACAAGCGGGCGGATCTCCTAAGTGACAGGCAGAGTCAGATTGCAGGGTTCAGCATAGCTGAACATGCGATCTGTCCCTGTGTCACTCAGTCCCCTCCCCCCACACACATTAGTAAGCACCAGGCATACATTAACCCCTCGCTCTCCAATAAAATTAACCCCTTCCCTGCCAGTGTCATTTTTACAGTAACAGTGCATATATATAGCACTGATTACTGCAGTGATGTCACTGGTATCAAAATACGCTTATTGTGATTTTTTTTACCAAACATAGGTAGCAGAAAACAAATTGGCCAAAAATTTAAAAAAATTTCGATTTTTACATTTTTTGGGGTCATTTCAAATAAAAAATGTGAAAAATATTGTTATTTTTTCAAAATTTACGCTCTTTTTTTGTTTATAGCGCAAAAAGTAAAAATCTCACAGGTGATCAAATACCACCAAAAGAAAGCTCTGTTTGTGGGAAAAAAGGACGAAAATTTTGTTTGGGTATGGCGTCGCATGACCGCGCAATTATCAGTTAAAGTTGCACAGTGCCGAATCGCAAAAAGTGGCCCAGACGTAAGACAGCAAAATCCTCCGGTGGTAAAGTTAAGGTAAGAAACAGAGAAAAAAAACAAGGCTTGAAACACACTAAAACAGAGAAGAAAACAAGGGCTGGATTACAGCTACAACCAGAACGAGGCTTGAAATATTGAAATTAGAACGAGGCTTGAAACACTTACCAGAAAAACGAGGCTTGAAACACCGAAACAACCAATGAAAACAAGACTTAGGATTGTAAGTAGAACGAGAACGAGGCTTGAAACGCAAAAGCGGGCAAAGAGATATACACGAGTTGTAATAAAAAAAATAGCCAGATAAAGACTTTATAAAATCAGTGGAGAAGTCAGAACTAAGGAAGAAACCTATAAGTAGTTATCGTCGCTCCTACAAGCTGGGATCCGCCCCCTGGTCACATGGTTTCACTGACTGAGAAGGGGGCGGGGCAGGACGTGGAATAGTAAGTCACATTGAACTGAAGAACTTCTATGTATTATATTGTAGTGTGTGCGTGTCTATGTCTGTATACCGGTGTATACCATTCTCCTCTACTACTATGTGTATATGTGGGTCTCCTCTCAGAGTACACATTGTACTACATACATCTGACCCCATCCTATGTATTCTATCCCTTCCCTGCTGTGAAGTCCTGTATGTTGTGTACATTGCTGGCAGTCCGTGTGCAGCCCCATGGTATACAGGGTCAGTGTAATAATGATGGAATGTTACCCCGCACACCAGACATGAGGGCAAAAAACCTTTGTTACCCTCAACACTCTATATTCCTGATATGTGCCTGCTGTACCATGTACTTGTATGAGAAAGTACCCTGTTCTCTTTGTATTGCTTCCTTTCTGTGCAATCCCTGGTGTTCCTGCCAGTCTCTCTGCTTTCTTATTAAAAACTGACCAGACTAGGCATGAGAGCACATGGTGGTCAGTTCTCTAGCTATGCTGGGAACTTAGTGTCCTCCAATAATCAGACTTATCCTGACATGCCCCCACTGTACAGCCATTCACTGGGAAGCTTTGTGTGCTGCTGCTCCCCTTTCCCCAGCTCTTATGTAGCGGAGAACAGAGGGAATGTGATCACTAAGAGCCCTTTCACACCGAGGCGCTTCGAAACTGCCCATAAAACGCTGAGCACTTTTGCAGCACTTTTCAGGCATTTGCGGGGTGCTTTTTAAAAGGACACGTCACTCAAAAACTTTGCCAAAAAACATTTTGAGGCACTTTTGAAGCGCTTTTCATGTGCTTCTTATTAGTTTCAATGAAGAGGGGTGTCTTTGAAGCACTTTTTTGTTAGCTCTCCAAGGATGCTGCATGCCGGTTTTTTTTTTACCGCACTGCCCCAGTGTGAAAGCATTCATTGATTTTAATGGGAAGCAGTTTTTGTGAGCTTTTTTAACGCCAAAGCACTTGAAAAATTCCTCAGTGTAAAAGGAATCTTTTAAAAAGGAAAAAAAGGTGTGTGTGTGTTTTATATATATATATATATATATATATATATATATATATATATATATAATTTTTTTTTTTTTTTAATACGTATACACAAATGTTTTGCCTTTCATTTCTATTTGAAACTGAATGGGTTATTTTACAAGGTGATCGATTACAATCACTTCCAAGTAGAACGTAAGGCAAATGTGGCAAGGGTGTCCCATTGGGGAGATTTCACTTCCTGTAACGCAGCCAAAAGAGGAAGTGAGAGGGAATCCATGGTTGTCACCAGAACTAGTGTCCCCATTGTAATTTTTCCCCTATTTTCCTTTTCTGGTAAGAATTCAAATTTTCTTTCACTTTAAAAAAGGTGAATCTCCCTAATGGGTACAGACAGCAATAACTGACCTCTTCACTATAACCAACAGTAACAAAAAGTGCTGCCTGAAATTCATACTTCCACTTGCCGACCGCCCCATAGTACATTTACTGCTACAGGGCGGCTGCACTTTGTAGGATCACATCTACATATGTGCTCCTGCATTTTCGGGTATCGGGCACATGTGTGCGCTGCCGGAGGCTCGCTCCCATGTGTGCTCAGTGGGTCCGGTAGACTCATTGTCCACTGAAATATGGTGTAAAGACCTCACTTCCAGAGTCCAGTGCCTGAAATATGGTGTAAACACCTCTCCTCCACAGTCCAGTGCCTGAAATATGGTGTAAACACCTCTCCTCCACAGTCCAGTGCCTGAAATATGGTGTAAACACCTCTCCTCCAGCCCCCAGTGTCTTAAATATGGTATAAGGACCTTTCCTCCAGCCCCCAGTGCCTGAAATATGGTGTAAAGCCCTTACTTCCAGGCCCCAGTGCGTGAAACAAAGCCATTTAGCAGCAGGGAGCAATGCAATGGTTCAAAAGACCAATAGGTCTAGCATTATTTGTAGTGTTCAGGGGACTGTTGGAAGATAATATATAAAAACATACAATAAAAGTGATTTCTGAATAACAGAAGTTGCCCTATAAGCAGATGTCTACAGATTCCAGTAACGCCTGATCTTCTCTTCTAGTGATGCCTGGCCAGTCACTGTTGCGGGTCCTGTATGCCAGCCTGGCAGTGAGATGCACTGGGACTTTCCGTTCATCTCTGACGCCAGCCAGTAATCAGAAATGTCAGCAGCAGGTGAGATCACTCATATTAAATGTCCACGCTGCAAACTCGCCAAGCCAACGATATAATAAAATGTACATCTGCTTTAAAGATTTCTCATCTGCATTATGTAGCACTTCAATCGTTCATACTACATTTCCATCATAACCTGCACACCAGCTAAATTATTCGTCCCACACTGGCTGCTAAATAGAGAGAAGGTGGGGAGCTTAAAGAATAAGTCCAGTCAAAAGCTAACACTAAACCTACTCTTTGCCACATTCTAAGACTATTCTGTCTAACCCTGTAAAGCAAAAATCACTGTACTTACCTTTTCTACACCCGATCCGCTCCGGTTTTCAACTGCGGAAGCTGTGTGCAGGAGAGGACCGACAACGGCTGTGAAATTAATGGGAAGTGATGTCACCCATAGACCTATTATGAGGCTTCCGTTGTTGAGTGCCTCTCCTGCACCCGCCTCCATGCTGAAGCCGCCGCTGACAGATCAGCGTGGGACCAGACTGGATTGGGTGTAGAATAGGTAAGTACAGTGATTTTTGCTTTACAGGGTTAGATAGAATTGTCTTAAGAATGTGGCACAGAGCAGATTTAGCGTTAGTTTGTTTTTGACTGAACTTATCCTTTAACCACTTTACCACCGCCCACAGTAATATTACTGCGGCAGAGTGGCTCGTTATCGTCTGACGACGTAGTACTACGTCGTCAGACACTCCCCCTTCTGGGCGGCGCTTGCGCGCCGCCGGAGGCTCGCTCCCGCTGTTTTCGGTCACAGCGGGAGTCGGGCCAGGGGAGGAGCAGCGGCGATCGCCGCAGCTCTTCCCCGATCGTCGGGAATCTAGTGTGGAGATCCGCCCGCCTGTGTAAACACAAGCGGGCGGATCTCCCAAGTGACAGGGAGTGACAGATCGGAGTGTTCAGCATAGCTGGACATCCGATCTGTCCCTGGCTCACTCAGTCACCTCCCCCCACACACGTTAGTAAGCACCAGGCATACATTAACCCCTCCCTCTCCAATAAAATTAACCCCTTCCCTGCCAGTGTCATTTTTACAGTAACAGTGCATATTTATAGCACTGATTACTGCAGTAATGTCACTGGTAACCCCAAAAGTGTCAAAAATGTCAGTCAAGGGTCCGATCTGTCTGCCGCAATGTCGCAGTACCGCAAAAAAAATTGCAGATCGCCGCCATTACGCGTTAAAAAAAAAAACACCAAAAATGACAGAAATCTTTCCCTTTGTTAGTAAACGCAATAACTTTTGCGCAAACCAATCAAAATACGCTTATTGTGATTTTTTTTTTTACCAAACATGGGTAGCAGAAAACAAATTGGCCAAAAATTAAAAAAAAAATGGATTTTTGTAAGATCTTACCGTAAAATCCTTTTCTCTTAGCTCATTGACAGACGTAGTCCTCGGTGATACACCACCTTCGGGTTATGTTGCCTCCACAGGAGCAGGACTAGACAGGAAATTAAAAAGCTCTGGCCACACCCTAGGGGCAGTCCCAGAGGGTATATCCTCTCTCTCTCTGCCTCAGCAAATCAGTTATGTGAAAAAGCAGTCTTTAGAGATTTAACCCAACCCAACTCAAAAAACAGAGGGGCGGGGACTACATCTGTCAATGAGCTAAGAGAAAAGGATTTTCAGTAAGATCTTACAAAAATCCATTTTTCTCTAGCGCTCATTGACAGACGTAGTCCTCGGTGATACACCACCTTCGGGACGTCCCAGAGCAGTATCACAACTGAGGGGTGGGAAAATGAAATCAAATCCCAATCTAGAAGGCCCAACCGGTGCCAACTAGAAGTTTACAATGCTCATCCTTAATGATGAGACTCAACAAAAAAGAGAAAACAGAAAAAAACCCTCGAGGTAGACCACCGGTCTCCTCAAATTGCGGCCTGCAAAACCTTGCGGCCAAATGAGGCATCCGCCGATGCCGTCACATCAATTTTATAGAATTTTGTAAAGGTATGTACCGACGACCAGGTGGCCGCCTTACATACCTGGACCACTGACGCCTGATGGCGAAAGGCCCAGGAAGTACTGAGCGCTCGAGTGGAGTGCGCCCTAACAGGGAACGGAGGACTCTGACCCTTAATAGAATAAGCCTGTACCACCGTTTGTCTAATCCATTTGGCAATGGTCGCGGCAGATGCAGGCAAACCCTTTCTGGGGCCATCCGTGATCACAAAAAGTGAATCCGTCTTACGGAATGATTCCGTAGCTTTCAGGTATACCCTGATTGCCCGAACCACATCTAAGGAATGCAACGCATGTTCCCGATGATGCTTGGGCTGAGGACACAAGGAAGGTAGTACAATATCTTCATTCAGATGAAAATATGAAACCACCTTAGGAAGAAAAGATGGCTTAGGATGAAGTACTACCTTATCCCTATGAATCACTAGGTATGGGGACTGGCATGATAATGCAGGCAGTTCTGACACCCTGCGAGCAGAAGTAATAGCCACCAAGAAGGCCACCTTCTGGGATAAAGTAAGCAAGGGAATCTCCCTGATGTTTTCAAAGGGAGGTTTCTGTAGAACCGACAAAACCAAATTAAGATCCCAGGGCGGTAAGGGCGCGCGGACTGGTGGAGCCAGGTGCCGCACCCCCTGGATGAAATTCCGCACCAAGGACTTGGTAGCTAAAGGTTTCTGAAAGAAGATTGCTAATGCTGAAACTTGACCCTTGATGGTGCTCAAGGCTAGCTTCTGCTCAACCCCTTGTTGCAAAAAGGCCAATATTCGAGTCACCGAATAGGTACGTGGAGGAAATCCTAAAGATTCGCACCACGCAATATAAGTCTTCCATGTGTGATAATAGACCTTGCTGGAAGTCGCTTTCCTTGCTTTAATAAGGGTAGGAATGACTGAAGTAGACAAACCTCTGTCCTTCAGTACTTGGGTCTCAATGGCCAGGCCATTAAAACCAGCGACTGTAAAGCATGATGGTAAATTGGTCCTTGAGACCACAGACACTCCCTGAGACGAAGTTCCCACGGAACGTCTGCGACTAGCATGTCCAAGTCGGCCAGGCCGGCTTGAGGAGGCCAGCCTAGAATTTCTAGGACCACTGGCGCTGATAGAATCTGAACCAGGCGTCCCTAGAGGTATCTGGCCCCGACCATCCGAGAAAGTCTGGTCGTTTTCTGTTCCCACACATTTATCAGATACCTGATTGTTATCAGGAAGGGTGATCTTTTCTGGTTGAACCTCAGGGACCGAAGTCACCCGACTAGAGGCTACTTGGCCTATCTGGTCAACCAGATCCGATTCCTGTGAGGTATAGGGACTAATCTTAGGAAAAGGTAAAGGAAAAGATCTATTCAGGGAACGGTAACTACCGCTTCCTGTAGTACTTAAATGTTGGAAGGGAAGAATCGCACCGGTAGTAGTGGTTGAAGCTCGATCTAATGTCCTGAATACCGGTGAAAACGTCCCCCCACCCTGAAACCGGGTGGGGGCGCACCTTCAGGCTGTGTACTCCTTTGCTTCGGGTTTGGCTGGGTTGGTCCTCTGCTTGTCCGACCAGCCCTTCTTGAACCCTCCTGGAGGAGTCTTGCCTTTCCCGCTAGTACCAGCCGGGCGCCCTTTATGGGCGGTAAAGAAAGGTCCTCGCTTGTTGCGAGGTCCCTTAGCTTTTGCAGCCTGTGGCAAAAAAGTGCTCTTGCCCCCAGTGGCATCCTTAATGATTTCATCTAGGTTGGCCCCAAATAGACGATTCCCCTGAAAAGGGAGATTTGTCAAGGTCTTTTTGGAACCTAGGTCAGCTGACCAGCATTTTAACCACAGCACACGTCTGAGGATTACCGCTGACATAGATGCATGCCCTAATAAGGGAGTAGTGTCCAAGGCTGCGTCACAGATAAACTGTAGCCCTTGTATAATCTGTTCCATCAAATCAGATGTCTCCTGGGGAATATCCTTTCCCCTAAGGTCTTGGCGTACCATTTTCGCCCATTCCGTAAGTGTCTGGGAAACTAGACCAATAACAATTACTGGTCTAAATGCTGACCCTATCAGAGAGAAGATGGTGCGGGACTCTGCTTCCATCTTTCGATCCACCGGATCCTTAAAGGACGAAGTGTCCTCCACTGGGATAACCGTGGCTTTATTCAGCCTGGAAATAGGTGGATCCACCACTGGTGGTACCGTCCATTTCTTAATGATGGATTCCTCAAACGGATAGCGTCTAGCAATACGCTTGGAAATAGTAAAGGTACGTTTAGAATGCTCCCATTCTCCTTTAATCTGATTACCGAAACATTTGGGTACAGGAAAAACCTTCACCGTTTTGATGGGCTTATTAGTACCAAAAGGAATCTCTGTTTCAGTAGCCTCTGCCGGTAAAGCCTCAAGTTTTAAGGTTTCCTGCACTGCCACAACTAGTGCGTCCACCAATGCTTCTTCCTGAATTATAGCAGGAGAAGAAGCGTCCTCCTCACTGTCTGAGGGGGCTTTACCTGGGATAACAGCCCTTGCAGAGGAACCTGCAACTGCAGTGACCATCTCTGAATCTGAGTCAGAGGTGTCAGATAGTATAGGGGTAGGCGGGGGTCGCTTCCTTGACCCCCGTCCCTGACAGGCCGCCTCCACCCGAGCCACCATAGACTCCAAAATTGCTGTAAATGACTCTACACTCTGTGCACCGGCGGGTCCCGTGGCCCCCTCGAGGGAAACAGGTGGGGGAATATGTGTGGCAGGGTCCATGATAATTCCAGTCACTTCCTGGATAATATAATTCAAAAATAAAAAACTTTTTTTTTTTTTTTTTTTTTTTCCAGACCCCCAGCGCCACAAAAAGCCCCTTAGTGTTACCTGCTAGGGATCCCTATCGATCGAGAGAGAGAGAGAGATAGACCCCCAGGCTGACCACTTGATGCTCAGAGTTTAACTGCAACAGGTTACAGCGCTGTCTTGACAAACAGGAAGTCTTTTGGCTGGCTGCCCAGGAAGAAAGGAGGCAGCTCCGCCCCTCTGCACGCCTTCCGGCGCCTCCCCAAGCTCCACGAGGTGTTTGGATCACCTCAAACATGGCCGCCCCCATGCTGGAGACACGAGGCTACGCCAAAATGGCGGCTCGTGCGATCCAGCAAAAAAAAATGGCGGCGGCCTGTACTGAATAGCGGTGTGCTGCAGGGCACACAACACTCTCTCTGCATGGGGATTTGGCGTGGTTGGGGGTACCGGCCCTGGCGGACCGCATGGCCATTCGGGAGGCCTGCTAATAGCTGGAGATCTGATTAGGAAGGCAGTCTACATGTCCGTGGCTTCTGACTGGTAGGTAGCTTATTCTTATCACCGTAAGATTCCCAGAATGCCACAGATTACATCTTTTTAACATGTATACAATTAGATTGTTAGCTCCCAAACCAAGCCTCCTGGCTTTTTTGCACATAAAATCACACTCAAAATAGGAGGATCTGTGTCATGTTATAGGATAGAGAGGGACTCTATCTTACCATACAGAGAGGGGCCCGCGTTCACCACAAGACCCGTCAGGGGAAAAGGGGGAACATACTACTCACCATACCGGAACCAGGCGGGCACCAACTCCTGACAGTACCCCTCTCCACCGGGGCGGGAGGGCTGTCGACCGATACGGACGCCGTGACTCATGGTCTTTGGCGTTTCAGCGAGACGTTTAACTCGCGGGGTCAGTCCTTTAATGGGACTTTGTCACGGCCGACCCAGCGCAGAGCTATGGCCTGCACGCGCTCGTAGGCTGAACTGGGGTGACCACCGGATCTCAACATCCAGCCCGTCGCCCAGTTCAGCTTTCTTGCTTGAAGATCTCACAGGAACACTGGAGAAAAAAAGCTGTCTAAAAAATCCTTTAAGAAAAAATTCTTGCCAGGACCTAAGATCCCAGCAAGGTATCTAGGTCCTTACTCCTAACTAGACAGAAAATAACTGATTTGCTGAGGCAGAGAGAGAGAGGATATACCCTCTGGGACTGCCCCTAGGGTGTGGCCAGAGCTTTTTAATTTCCTGTCTAGTCCTGCTCCTGTGGAGGCAACATAACCCGAAGGTGGTGTATCACCGAGGACTACGTCTGTCAATGAGCGCTAGAGAAAAATTGTTTTTTACATTTTTTTGGGGGGGAATTTCATATAAAAAAATGTTAAAAATATTGTTATTTTTTCAAAATAAAGGCTCTTTTTTTGTTTATAGCGCAAAAAGTAAAAATCTCACAGGTGATCAAATACCACCAAAGGAAAGCTCTGTTTGTGGGAAAAAAAAGGACATAAATTTCGTTTGGGTACGGCGTCGCACGACCGCGCAATTGTCAGTTAAATTCGCACAGCACCGAATCGCAAAAAGTGGCCTGGACGTAAGACCGCAAAATCCTCCGGTGGTAAAGTGGTTAAAGAACTGATATAAACTCCAGCCTCAGTCTGAGAAGCCATATCACCTCCTGCGCCCTTTACACCCCACAGTGACTGAGGCACCTGCACTGCATTATGGGAAGAGGGCCGTGGCTAAACTAACGAACAAAGAGATTTTTGTATAATATGTAAAAAAAAAAATACTCTTTGATTGTCGTTGCACATACAGTGGGGATCGAAAGTGTGGGCACCCTAGGTAAAAATTTGTATTAATGTGCATAAAGAAGCCAAGGAAAGATGGAAAAATCTCCAAAAGGCATCAAATTACAGATTAGACATTCTTATAATATTGCAACAAAAGTTAGATTTTATTTCCATCATTGACACTTTAAAAAAAACAAAAAAATGGCGTCTGCAAAAGTTTGGGCACCCTGCAGAATTTATAGCATGCACTGCCCCCTTTGCAAGGCTGAGACCTGCCAGTGTCATGGATTGTTCTCAATCATCGTCTGGGAAGACCAGGCGATGTCAATCTCAAAGGTTTTAAATGCCCAGACTCATCTGACCTTGCCCCAACAATCAGCACCTCGGGATCTTCTAAGCAGTTGTCTAGAAAACTGAGACTGAAAATAGTTGACGCTCACAAAGCTGGAGAAGAAACCAAAGCGTTTTCAGATGTCAATATCCTTTGTTCAGAATGTAATTAAGAAATGGCAGTCATCAGGAACAGTGGAAGTTAAAGCAACATCTGGAAGACCAAGAAAAATATCAGACAGAACAGCTCGCAGGATTGTGAGAAAAACAATTCAAAACCCACGTTTGACTGCACGATCCCTCCAGAAAGATCTGGCAGACACTGGAGTTGTGGTACACTATTCCACTATAAAGAGATACTTGTACAAATATGGTCTTCATGGAAGAGTCATCAGAAGAAAACCTCTTCTACGTCCTCACCACAAAAATCAGCGTTTGAACTTTGCAAATGAAAATATAGACAAGCCTGATGCATTTTGGAAAAAAGTTCTGTGGACCGATGAGGTTAAAATTTCACTTTATGGCCGGAATGAGCAAAGGTACGTTTGGAGAAGAAGGGGCACAGAATTGAATGAAAATAACCTCTGTCCAACTGTTAAGCATAGGGGTGGATCAATCATGCTTTGGGGTTGTATTGTAGCCAGTGGCACAGGGAACATCTCGCAAGTAGAAGGAAAAATGGATTCAATAAAATTTCAGCAAATTTTGGATGGTAACTTGATGCCATCTGTGAAAAAGCTGAAGTTAAAGAGAGGATGGCTTCTACAAATGGATAATGATCCTAAACACACTTCAAAATCCACGGGGGATTATTACATCAAGAGGCGTAAACGGAAGGTTTTGCCATGGCCTTCACAATCTCCTGACCTCAACATAATTGAAAATCTATGGATAGACCTTAACCACTTGCCGACTGCTCACAGTATAGTTACTGCGGCAGTCAGCCCCTCACAGGCAGAGCGACGTAGTACTATGTTGCTAGCCTGTGAGGGCTCTGGGGAGCGAGCGCGCGCCGCCGGAGGCGCGCTTTCGCGCGGTGACGGACCCCCCCCCCCCCCCCCCCGTGCGTGTGACCGGCGGACCCGATGTCCGCCGGTCACTCTGCGATCGTCGGTGGAGAGGGAGAAAGGCAGGCGGCTGATGTAAACAAGCCGCCTGTCATTCTCCCCGGTGTAGAAACAGTGATTATACGGTTGATCAGTGTTCCTACACCTCAAGCCACAGCCAATCACAGTTAGAATCACGCCCCTAGGGACACACATATCCCCTCCCTCTCAAAAAAAGTTAACCCCTTCACTGCCAGTGTAATTTTACCGTAACAGTGCATATTTATAGCACTGATTACTGTAGAAATGTCACTGGTAACCCCAAAAGTGTCAAAAATGTCAGTCAAGGGTCTGATCTGTCTGCCGCAATGTCGCGGTACCGCAAAAAAAAACGCAAATCGCCGCCATTACGCGTTAAAAAAACCCAACAAAAATGACAATCTTTCCCTTTGTTAGTAAACGTGATAACTTTTGCGCAAACCAATCAAAATACGCTTTTTGCAATTTTTTTTTTTACCAAACATATGTAGCATAAAACAAATTGCCCGAAAATGTTAAAAAAATTTGATTTTTACATTTTTTTGTGGGGGAATTTCATATAAAAAAATGTGAAAAATGTTGTTATTTTTGCAAAATTGTCGCTCTTCTTTTGTTTATAGCGCATGATCAAAAAATCGCACAGGTGATCAAATACCACCAAAAGAAAGTTCTGTTTGTGGGAAAAAAAGGACGTCAAATTAGTTTAGGTACAGCGTTGCACGACCGCGCAATTGTCCGTTAAAGTCACGCAGTGCCGAATCGCAAAATAGGCCCTGGTCGGAATGGGGGTAAAATCTTCCGGGGCTTAAGTGGTTAAAAGAGCAGTGTGTGACAGACAGCCCAGAAATCTCAAAGAACTGGAAGACTTTTGTAAGGAAGAATGGGCAAAGATACATCAAACATGAATTGAAAGACTCTTGGCTGGCTACAAAAAGCGTTTACAAGCTGTGATACTTGCCAAAGGGGGCAGTACAAGATATTAACTCTGCAGGGTGCCCGAACTTTTGCAGACGCCATTTTTTTGTTTTCTGTTATTTTGAAAGTGTGAATGATGAAAATAAAATATAACTTTTGTTGACATATTATAAGAATGTCTAATCTGTAATTTGATGCCTTTTGGAGATTTTTCCAACTTTCCTTGTCTTCTTTATGCACATTAATACAAATTTTTACCTGGGGTGCCCAAACTTTCGATCCCCACTGTATAACAGCTGTAGACTAAACAAACACTATACAATCTGATTGTGCAAGTGTATGTAGTGCTATGGCCTGTTTGATTTGAATTAAAAGGATCATTTAACCACTTACCGACCGCCCGCCGCAGTTTTAGGTCAGCCCTTTGACGCTAAATACCGGGGTTATGGCAGCAGATAGCTGCCATAATCCCGGTGTTTTTGAAAATGGTTGGGCGATCAGCTTTCAGGTAAGGGTGGTCCCAGCGGCGTGTTCGCCGCGGGATCACCCTTACGTTGCGGCGCGCCCCCGCCGCGCCCTGGCCGTTTTCCCCGCTTACCGGATCGCCGGCAGCGGGGAAAACGTTCCGGTTCTGGATCCTTTGAGACAGGAAGTCGAGTGAGGGCAAGATGGCCCTCACTCAACTCTATGGTCTTAGAGGACCGGAGCGATGTCAAACGTCGATGCCTAGCAACCGGTTTAAAGGCCCGATTTTTTTTCAACTTTTCCTTTTTTTCTTTTTTAGTGTAGTTGTGAGGTCTGAGGTCTTTTTGACCCCAGATCTTACAATAAAGAGGACCTGCCATGCCTATTTCTATTACAAGGAAAGCTTACATTCCTTGTAATAGGAATAAAAAGGATCAAAATTTTTTATTTATTTTTTTTAAAACTGTGCAAAAATAATAAAATAAATAGGGGGGAAAAAAAAAATGAAAGCGCCCTGTCCCCGTTAGCTCGCGCGCAGAAGCGAATGCATACGGAAGTCCCGCCCACATATGTAAACGGTGTTCAAACCACACATGTGAGGTATCGCCACAATCGTTACAGGAAGAGCAATTATTTGAGCCCTAGACCTTCTCTGTAACTCTAATCTGGTAACCTGTAGAAATTTTTAAAATGTCGCCTAAGGGGATTTTAAGTACCAAAGTTTGTTGCCATTCCGCGAGCTTGCGCAATTTCGAAGCATGACATGTTGGGTATCTATTTACTCGGCATAACATTATGGAAAAAAATTGGGCTAACTTTACTGTTTTCTTATTTTTTTTATTCAAAAAAAGTGATTTTTTTCCAAAAAAATTTAGTTTGGAAGACCGCTGCGCAAATACGGTGTGATAAAAAATATTGCAATGATCTCCATTTTATTCTCTAGGGTCTCTGCTAAAAAAATGTATAATGTTTGGGGGTTCTAAGTAGTTTTCTAACAAAAAAAAAAATGATTTTAGCTTGTAAATAGCAAGTGTCAAAAAAAGGCCTGGTCTTAAAGTGGTTAAGTTTGTCCTCATATTACACAAGCTTTGTACAATCAGTGTGACTGGTGATTAATGGGTCCCCGCTCAGGCTGTCAAGGCCTGATGAGTTGGATGCAGCTGACTAGTGAGGGTGCAGGCTGAGTAGGAGTCGGTCCAGACCCAAAGTACACTACAGAAATGCCAATATATAGGCCAGCCGTCACACACCTCGCCCAGCCTGAGTGGTTTGCATGTAAAAGCAGCCTCAGCTCAATTCATCCAGGCCACATCTCCAACTGGGGCCCGCAGGGTGAAACATGTTGGGAACATGGCCTGGATGGATCGAGCTGAGGCTGCTTTTACATGCTAACCATTCAGGCCAAACGAGATGTGCAGCAGGCAAGCGATTTCTGCTCTGTGCAATCAGATTGTGTGGTGTATGCCCAGCTTTATATACATTTTTTTAAGATAATTATGTATTTCGGGTAGGAAATTGTAAAATTAAGGTATATATATATATTTTAGGAAATATTTGCATAGTGCACACATTCTGGGTTTGGGAGCCCACAGAGGAGGAATCTGTCCCTTCCCCAATAGTAATTTTGTAGTTTCTGCTTTACTGACAGGTTCATTTTAATGTGTCCCTGTCTTCCCTAAGAAGTCATTAAGCTTACTTCGAGACCCAAAAACACAGCCTTAATGAGTTTTAAGAGAATACAGGTTCACTTTAAGCTTGTCAATCTTTGCCATCCCTTAAGCTGGCCATAGACATTTTTTTTTTCAGTCAGTAAGCTCAATGATAAAAACAAAAAAATAAAAATCTAACACAAACAAGGTGGATGGAGGAAATTCTGACAGCATGACCCAGCACTGCCAGAACATATTGATTGGCAGTTGCAGCTGTCAGTGGAGAAAAGCTTCCAACATTCTTCTTTGATAGAAATTGATCAAATGATTGACAGGGATGGCCAAACACTGATCAAAATTTTTTCGATCCATGCTGAACTGGCTGAATTTTGACCTGTGGCCAGCTTTAATGGAACTCAGAAAATGGATTCTCGGCTCCCAGCTTGGGCAGGCTCAGAGGACACTGACAGAGGGGAGGATTGACCACACAACTGTCAGTAGGGAGTACGCTCTCCTTCCTCCAGCGTAGACATTGTACAGGCACTGACAGTGAATTTAGGTAACACATTGCTGTACTTTGTTTGATGTCTCCTGATTCTTTTCACTCTCTCTCTCTGTGGCTAGCGTCCATATTGTGCCAGTGATGGAGTTAGCAGTGATGAGGTGCAGAGAGCACAGAAAGCGCAGAGTAATTCGCCCACTATTTTCTCCCGGATTATTGACCGCTCCATCCCAGCAGATATCATATATGAAGATGAACAGGTAAGGGAGTGCAGACTATCTTGGGGACCTTGGTGGCATTGCTCCACCCACTGACAATCTGCTTTTTCTTTTGCAGTGTTTGGCATTCCGGGATGTGTCCCCACAGGGTCCTGTGCATTTCCTTGTCATCCCCAGGAAACAAATTGCTAGAATAAGTGAAGTGACAGTAGTTGACACCCAGGTAACGCAGAGCCACTGAAGGGGGGCCCAGCACTGCCAAACCACAGTCAGATCTGATGTCAGAAATGTTGGCTGGTAAACACTGCACACCACACTGCTTTGGGGCATGCCACAAATAATTGCTGACTTATTAAAACTACAGTAAAGAAAACTACCATGAAATTGTTGCCCTGTTTCCCTGGTAAATCCTAATTGGTTGATGTGGTGAATGGTCTAGTTATACCCCTGGTTACATTCACCAGCCACACCGTGTGATGCTGCAGGGGTAGTGGTCACAGAAATGTGAGCCTGGCAGGAGCCAATTACTGTTCTGTCTTTTCTCTATAGCTCCTGGGTCACCTGCTGGTCACCGCCAGCCACCTGGCACAGAAGGAGGGGTTGACTGAGGGCTACAGGATTGGTGAGTGCTGGATATGGTATGGCAGGAGCAGCCTAGAAAGGGATGTGGCTACAGATTCCTGTTTATGTAGAGCAATGGGAGGGGGGGCTAATATAATATAAATGTATGTTAACCTCAGCGCAGGGAAGGAAAAACTGACTTGGTAACACATCATTGTCATGTAATGCCATGTATATGTGAATATGCACCTAAGTCAACCAGCAAACAGGGCAAAGCCCCCTTCAGCTCACAGGGGTACAAACAGTGGGGAAAATAATTATTTTTATCCCCTGAAGATTTTGTGAGTTTACCCACTTACAAAGAAATGAAGGGTCTATAATTTTTATCAGAGGTGTATTTTAAATTATAGAGACATAATATCAACCAAACATCCAGAAAAAAACACATAAAACAAATACTATAAATTAAGTTGCAGTTCATTGAGTAAAATAGGTATTTGATCCCCAAGCAAAACATGACTTAGTACTTGGTGGAGAAACCCTTTTTGGCAAGCACAGAGGTAAGACGTTTCTTAAAGTTGGTGACCAGGTGTGCACACATCTCAGGAGGGATTTTTGGTATACTCTTCTTTAAAGGTCCTCTCTAAATCCTTAAGGTTACTTTGCTGTCCCTTGGCAACTCGAAGTTTCAGCTCCCTCCATACATTTTCTATAGGATTAAGGTCTGGAGACTGACTAGGCAACTCCATGACCTTAATGTGCTTCTTCTTCAGCCACTCCTTTGTTGCCTTGGGGGTATATTTTGGGTCATTGTCATGCTGGGAGGCCCATCTACGATCTTCAGTGTTTTGGCTTAGGGAAGAAGGTTCTCACCTGTGATTTTACAATACATGGCCCCATCCATTCGCCCATCAATGCGGCAAAGTCGGCCTGTACCTTTAGTAGAGAAACAGCCCAAAAGTATTATGTTTCCACCTCCCTGCTTGACTGTAGGGATGGTGTTCTTAGGGTCATAGTCAGCATTTTTCATTCTCCAAAGACGGCGAGTCGAGTTAATGGCAAAGAGCTCAATTTTGGGCTCATCTGACCACAGCACTTTCTCCCAATCCTAATAATTTAAATGTTGTTTAGCATGACTGGACATGTGCCTTCTTGAGGAAGGGGACTCGCCATGTTTGGAGGAAGAAAAATGCTGACTATGACCCTAAGAACACCATTCCTATAGTCAAGTATGGAGTTGGAAACATTATGCTTTGGGGCTGTTTCTCTGCCAATGGATGGAGCCATGTATTGTAAAACCTTGGATAAGAACCTTCTTCCCTCATACCGCCAGGGCAACAAGTGAGTGGGTCACGAAGAAGCACATTAGGGTCATGGAGTGGCCTAGCCAGTCTCCAGACCTTAATCCTATAGAATATTTATGGAGGGAGCTGAAACTTCGAGTTGCCAAGAAACTTTAAAGGGTAACTCCACTTTCGTGGGGGAAAAAAATAGCTAATAAAGAAAAAAGAATTTTTGTATTACTCATTTTCATTTATTTTGTCTATACTCCTAATCCCTTTCCCCCTACATGGCACATAGCTGGAAGGATTTGTCTCCAGTTTGTAGACCTTTCACCTATGTTGTCCTCAGTCTCTGTTCTGCCATAGTGCCTGTCCTACCCTGATTCATGTGTCTCTCACCGTTCCTCACTGTCTTTTTCTCTTGCAGTGATCAATGATGGGAAGCAAGGGGCACAGTCTGTTTATCACCTTCACGTGCATGTAATTGGTGGACGGCAGATGGACTGGCCACCAGGATAACTTCTGCCCAGAGCTGGAGGAAGTAGAAGACAAAAAAAGAGGGCTAATTTCTATCCAGATCAACCAGGGTGTATGCTACCAATAAACTACATGCAGCAAATCATATCTGCGTGTTTGTGCTGTGTGCCAGGTGATGAGGACACGGAACTGAGAGACAGACTCTAGTTAGAACAAATCAAAATGTTCAATAAACTGAAACAATACGAATCTGAGCTAAAACCTGACGTACATAGTGCATTCAAGGATGGGGAAGACCACCCACAAATCCTACATGAAATCTGTCCTGACTGATGATCCCTTATACAGTGTATATTAGAAGCTTTATGTTTTTTTTTTTTCATTTTGGATAGAAAAGGGTTAGAACGTTTGTCTGTGTCACCATTGACCAAATTCACCTTTCTATATGTCCTGGTTTACCATTGTCACTGAAACAAAGGGGTCAATTCATTAGAGATAAATAGTGCATGCATTTTTAGTTAAAACAACTCATGCAGTACTTGTCTCAACAGTAGTTCACAAAAAAAACATGCATTATTTACTGAATGCATTAATAATTTAGGTTATGCCATATTTATCACTTAAATATAGTGTTTACATTTTTTAAATTTTTTTTATACAAGCTTACACTGCACCAGAGGAAGATAAATAAATGTACACAGAAATATGAAACGGTGACATTCTAGCTTGCTTTCATTTTTCATTACAGAACCATCTCACTTTGGTGAAATGTTACAATTTATTTTCATTTCTGAGCTCAGGGCAAAACATTTCTACACTGATACGTTGTATACTTTTAACTTTCTGACCAGTGCAGAGTCCTCCTCAGTATTATTTTGTACATTGCTAAAATACAGAGTGCTTACTGGCAGGTGATAAATAACAAATGTGTGTGTTCTTTAGGCTGCATTCACACTTGAGCGTAGCGGTTTTTACCGCGATTTTACCGCGATTTTTTCAGGCGTTTTTCATTGACATCTATCAAAAACGCTGGTAATCAGCCCAAAAAGAAGCTCATGTACTTTTTTCAGCTACAGGCGTTTTGCAAAACGCTCAGATGTGAACAGGGGCCATTTAAATGAATGGGGTTTTACTTGTTGGGTGTTTTGGAAGCGTTTCTTTTGAGCGTTTTTGGAGCTGAAAACGCCCAGGTGTGAATGGAGCCTTAGTGAATTGACTTTAACCACTTTAAGAGCGGAAGGATTTGCCCCCTTAATGACCAGGCCCTATCTTGCGATTCGGCACAGTGTTACTTTAACCACTTGCCGACCGCCGCACGACTATTTACTGCGGCAGTCTGGCTCTCCTGGGCGAAGCGACTTAGGGCTACGTCGCTTGCCCAGGAGCCTCTAGGGGGTGCGCTCCTGCCCCCGCTCATTCCCTGACATCTGCTCTCAATCGCGATCTCCCGCTAGAGAGGGAGAAAGGCAGGCGGCTAATGTAAACAAAGCCGCCTGTCATTCTCCCTGATGTAACTTCAGAGACTAGGCGATCCTGCTATGTAGGATCGTATGTCTCTGTGGTTACATCAGACGCCACGCCCCCCCCCCACAGTTAGAATCACGCACCCTAGGGATACATTTAACCCACTGATAAAGTTAACCCCTTCCCTGCCAGTGTCATTTTTACAGTAACAGTGCATATTTATAGCACTGATTACTGTAGTAATGTCACTGGTACCCCCAAAAATGTCAGTCAAGGGTCCGATCTGTCCTGCAAAAAAAAAATCGCAGATCGCCGCCATTACTAGTTAACCACTTAAGCCCCGGAGGATTTTCCTGCTAAAAGACCAGGGGGTATTTTGCGATTCGGCACTGCGTGACTTTAACGGACAATTGCGCGGTCGTGCGACGCTGTACCTAAACGAATTTGACGTCCTTTTTTTCCCACAAACAGAGCTTTCTTTTGGTGTTATTTGATCACCTGTGCGATTTTTTGATCACGCGCTATAAACAAAAAAAGAGCGACAATTTTGCAAAAATAACAATATTTTTCACATTTTTTTATATGAAATTCCCCAAAAAAAAAAATGTAAAAATCAAAATTTTTTAACATTTTTGGCCAATTTGTTTTATCCTACCTATGTTTGGTAAAAAAAATCGCAAAAAGCGTATTTTGATTGGTTTGCGCAAAAGTTATCGCGTTTACTAACAAAGGGAAAGATTTTTGTCATTTTTGTTGTTTTTTTTTTTAACGCGTAATGGCGGCGATCTGCGATTTTTTTGCGGTACTGCGACATTGCGGCGGACAGATCGGACCCTTGACTGACATTTTTGACACTTTTGGGGTTACCAGTGACATTTCTACAGTAATCAGTGCTATATATATGCACTGTTACTGTAAAAATACACTGGCAGTGAAGGGGTTAACTTTATTTGGGAGGGAGGGGCTGTGTGTGTCCCTAGGGGCGTGATTCTTACTGTGATTGGCTGTGGCTCTAGCTGTAAGAACACTGTTCAACGGATCTACATACTAGATCCGTGTAATCAGTGTCTTTACAGCGAGGAGAATGACAGGCAGCTTGTTTACACAAGCTGCCTGACATTCTCCCTCTTCCCCCGACGATCGCCGAGTGGCCGGCGGACATCGGGTCCGCTGGTCACACGCGTGGGGGGGTGCGTGACCGCGCGGGAGCGCGCCTCCGCGGGCGCGCGCTCGCTCCCCAGACCCTCCCAGGCTAGTGACGTTAATTAACGTCACTCTGCCTGGCAGGGGCTGACCGCCGCAGTAAATCTACTTGCGGCGGTCGGCAAGCAGTTAAAAAAAAAACAATAAAAATTACATAAATCTTTCCCTTAGTTATTAAACGCAATAACTTTTTTCGCAAACCAATCAAAATACGCTTATTGCGATTTTTTTTTTTTTTTTACCAAAAATATGTAGCAGAAAACAAATTGGCCTAAAATTGGCCTAAAATGTTAAAAAATTTAAAATTTTTACATTTTTTGGGGTGGGAATTTCATATAAAAAAATGTGAAAAATATTGTTATTTTTTCTAAATTGTTGCACTTTTTTCGTTTATAGCGCAAAATTTAAAATCACACAGGTGATCAAATACCACCAAAAGAAAGCTCTGTTTGTGGGAAAAAAAGGACGTCAATTTCATTTGGGTACAGCGTCGCATGACCGCGCAATTGTCCGTTAAAATCACGCAGTGCCGAATCGCAAATAGGCCCTGGTCTTTGAGCAGCCAAATCCTCCGGGGCTTAAGTGGTTAACGGACAATTGCACGGTCGTGCGAAGCTGTACCCAAGCGATTTACATCCTTCCCCCCCCCCCCCCCCACAAATAGAGCTTTCTTTTGGTGGTATTTGATCACCTGTGCGATTTTTATTTTTTTGCGCTATAAACAAAAAAAGAGCGAAAATTTTGAAAAAAAAAGAACAATATTTTTCACATTCTGTTATATGACATTCTCAAAAAAAAAAAATTAAAATCAAAATTTTTTTAACATTTTAGGCCAATTTGTTTTCTGCTACATATTTTTGGTAAAAAAAAATTGCAATAGTATTTTGATTAGTTTGTGCAAAAGTTATCACGTCTACTAACTACGGGAAAGATTTATGTAATTTTTATTGTTTTTTTTTTTTTTAACTAGTAATGGCGGCAATCTGCAATTTTTTGCGGGACTGCGACATTGCGGCGGACAGATCGGACCCCTGACTGACATTTTTGACACTTTTTGGGGGGGGGGGGGGACCAGTGACATTACTACAGTAATCAGTGCTAAAAATATGCACTGTTACTGTAATAATGACACTGGCAGGGAAGGGGTTAACACTATGGGTGATCAAGGGGTAAATGTCAGCCTAGGGGAGTGATTCTAACTGTGGGAGGGTGTGGGTTCTGAAATGACCATAGAGACATGTGATCCTATATAGAAGGATCACATGAGCTCTGTGATCATTTCAGGAAGAAGACGGTAGGCTGTGTTTACAACAGCCGACCGTCCTTCTTTCTCAGCGGGGAACGATCGCGGGTTTCAGGCGGCAATTGGAGCCGTCTGACACACGCACCAGCTTCCCTGCTGACGATCGGGGTGGGAGCGCGCCCCCTAATCTCCTGAGAGCGAGTGACGTAGACCTACGTTGCTTTGCCCAGGAGCTGCTGCCTGCCGCAGTAAATCTGCGGTAGGCTGACATAAGTGTTTTTTTTTTTTTTGCGGTATTAACTTTACATTCAATATTTAACTTTGATGCAATATTTCCAAAAAATTAGTCATGTGACCATATTACAAGAGGTATTTAAAAATCTTCCAATGTGGACATCTGTCCTGAAACAACTAAGGTGGGAATTCTGTTCATTTTGAAGAGATTTTTTTGTTTTTTTTCTGTTGTGACTCCAGCCCAGGAAGTAAAGGGAAATCTCCCCAGCAGAGCACAAATATCAAAAAAATTAATTGATAGGGGGATTTTACCCATTCCTACTATATATAGAAATAGAAAAAAAAAAAAAGGTTTGGGATATATAAACACTTTAAGAGGAAGCTTGCACTGAGATAATAAGGATGCTGGCATTACAGACCAGAAAATACTAGTTGCCTGGCTGTTATACTGATTCCGTGGCTTCAGTACTTTGAGCCACAGAACTGAAACAAAAGTGCAGCTAAGGACCTCTGACCTCGCTCTTTCTGGTCTCCATGCTTGTTCTGAGTCAGTAAGGCAGCTACCATCTTCATCCAATCTCCAAATGGCCAAGGTTTTGTCCCATTTTCTTTCCCTCAAGTTTGCACCCAATTCTTAGAAAAGTTCTTTTTGGAGTTGGGCTTTATTGCATAGATGAAAGCTATATGTTCTAATGTGGAACAACTCAAATCTTTATTTACATCCATCTTTGCATAGGGACTTTATTTTTACTGCACCATGGCACAACTTAATGGCTAACTCCATTTTTAAGACCATATTACATCCATATATAGTACATGGTGCCAAACGCCCAACTCCCTCCCCCAAAAATGGCTTACCCTCTGACAGAGGGTTCTTCACCCCTGCAGCTGCTGTAAGATTTGCAATTGGTGGGGCTCCACCCACTGATACCCCGTACACACGTGCAGATCGTCGGCCGAATGATCGGCCGTCTTTTGTCCCCGGGCTGTCGTGTCTGTTGAAAAGTGCAAAAGACGGCACAAGAATTTTGTCCGCCGACTACAGAAGTGATGTCATGTGATGGTTAACTTTCCCTGTGTTTTTTATTTTCTGAGCATGCCCAGTCTTGCAAATCTGCTGTCTGTCGGCCGAATTCTGTATTGACTGCCGAACAATCGGCCCCTCTGGTGTCGGCATACAAAAATTTTAATGCTTGCACGACAGATTCTTTTCGGCCGAAAGTGCGCTGTCGGCTGTCGGAAGCAGCATACTAAGAAGCCTACAATCGGCCGATCGGTCGTCGGCCGAAGCTTTTCGGCCGACAATCTGCACGTGTGTACGGGCCTTTAGCCACATCATTCATTCAGAGACATCTGTGAATGAATAAACCACAAGTTCCCTCTACCACTGCAGCAGATGAACTTGTAATTTTTAATGGAACACAAGTGCAATGATCACCGCGGATCCCCCGACACTTCCTGCAGCCTGCAAACGCCATACAGACATAAGTGTGGAGGAATGTGCATGAGCCTGTAATACCTAAGCTCCAGTCAGTACGGTTATAATTCTTTGCAGGCTCATTCACTAAAAAAATATCCAATAAACCTTTTTTCCTGCAAATCGTGGACTTAATTTTTAAACAGAAAAGCTATTGATGCCATTTAAACCCTTTTACCCAAGGAAAGACCTAGGTTTATCCAAGCGTCTAAGCTTTTGTCCGTTTTCTTGAGGTTGTACATATTAAATTTCTTCAGTCCCTTCTAATATATTTTAGCTTAAGACCTTTCACAATTTGTGTTACCCATCTCTGTACTCTCAATATCCTCGCATGCCAGCATGCTCTCAGTTTGGTGGCAAGCGATAGGAGAACACAGAGGGACAGAATATTTTTTTTGGTCATGTTTTCTCTATTATTCATGCCCAAACACAGGGTTTCCTAACCATTACCGTTGGGGCAGTACTATCCATGCTTGAAGATTCATTTCATCCTTAGAATTTTCCAAAGGTATGTACTGAAGAACAAGTAGCTGCATTACAGAGCTAAGAAGCTGAGCATTGATGTTGAGTGCAAAAGAAGCACATATGCTCCTATACCAGTATATGTAACACATGCGACACAGAAGGTGTAGTATACTGCATTAAGTGTCTATGTGGTATGCAGTATATTGGACATACCAAACAGAAATTGTCAATGCGTATAGAGGAGCATTTTAAAATATTACGATTGGGTTTACCAAACATTTTCTGTGAAAACACTAGACAAATACATAATGGGGATCCAACAGGTTTACAATTTTGGGGTATCGAAAGATACCGGAGTCATTGGAGGGGTTCAAATAAAATCAGGATGCTTAATCAAAAAGGAATAAAAATGTATTTATATGATAAAAAAACTTTTTGGGTTTAACCACTTCTGGACCGCCCGCCGCAGTTGTTATACATCGCTACTTTGAAGTTAAATACCGGGGTTACAGCAGCAGAAAGCTGCCATAACCCCAGTATTTTTTTACTGAGTAGGCGGTCCTCTTTCTCATAAAAGTGGATAACCTTTATGGGCAGCGGGAGAGGTGCCTGTGCTCCACCCCACGCTTCCTGTTTGTTTTCCCTGCTTGCCGGAGCCATCGATAGATCTGGTCCGATGGAGTCCTAGGCAGGAAGGCGACGTCATACATCGCTTCCTCCCAACGACCTTAAAGGGCCTATTTTTTCTCATGATGAAAAAAAATGCCTTTTTTTTGGGGGGGGGGGGGCGTGGGGGTTTAGTGTAGATGTGAGATCTGAGGTCTTTTTGACCCCAGATCTCACATTAAAGAGGACCTGTCCTGCTTATTTCTATTACAGGGGATGTTTACATTCCTTGCAATAGGAATAAAAGTGATCAAAAATGTTTTTTTAAAGGGACAGTGTAAAATAAAAGGTAAAATAAATAAGAAAAAAAACGTAAGTATCACTACATGGTAATCCCGAGTGAGGCTTTGGTTTACCACTTTTGGTACTGAAAACTAACCCCGAGCCACACTCGGGATTACCACCAGGGAGGTTAAGTAACATGAGGCTCCATTATGTTATAGACAATATGATCTAAAGTAAGTTTCCAGTTAACTGAATCTGATGTTGCCAGGTATAGTAAACATTGATTAATGGGCTTGTATGCGTGAATGTCATGGTATGGTATGCAGGGTGAGAGTAGAGAGCCTTACATTCTCTGGCTATGGCTCTCCAAGCTTTGGTGAATATTTGTTGACAGTTTGAATTGACCATTAGTGAGGGCCTCAGGTTTTTTATTTTTTTTAGGAGTGAACCATGAGTTTCTGATCACACAATATATAAATATTTTAAATGTACTGTACATCTGTACTATAGCTGTGTGTTGTTTTGAAATCGACCCCAATAGGAAAAGCCATTGCCTGGACAGGGAGCAGCGAAACCTAAAATAAGAATAAAGACTTTTTCATTTTTTTTTTCATATTTACAATGCATTAAATACAAAATGTAGTTTTTATTTTTCTCTGTTTTATAGCTCAGGGTGGGACTGGCCGGCCATTGTATTGGACAGTTTACCTTATATTTTACAGGGCAGCTATTACAGTTACAATACAATTCAATACAGGAGGAGGAGGGCCCTGCTCGTTAGAGCTTACAATCTAGAAGGGAGTGTCAAGTGATACAAAATGTAATAACTGTGGGGGGTGATCTGATGGAGAAAATAAAAGTGGTTGTTAGGTAGGGGCAGAATAGGCTTCTCTAAAGAAGAGGGTTTTCAGGGATCATCCATTCCACATGATGGGAGAGGCTCTGGAAAAGTCCTGGAGGCAAGTATGGGAGGAGGTGACAAGGGAGTCAGAGAGCAGGAGGTCTTGGGAGGTATGAAGGGAACAAGCAGGTTGGTATTTTGAGTCACCCTGACCCGGTCACCGACAATGGCCGCTATACATCACTGGGATTTGCCACCCACAGCCGGCAGAGGAGACGTCTCTGCCTTGCGCGCACTAGCGGACCGCAGGGAGGACAGGGAACTGTGAGAGCAGTGTAGCCTGGCTCCTAGGGATGATATCAACGGCCGCGCTACAGCCCAAAGTAGCCTTGTATAGAGGAAAGGGAATTCACACTTGTTGCCAGTTTAGGCGGACACCATGATAATGCGTTTCACTCGATAGAGCCTTGTCAAATCATGTGACCATAACCGAAGATCAGGGATTTTTAAGAGGGAGGGGAGCAAGGTCAATTGCCAAATTATTTAACCACTTACGGACTGCCCACCACAGTTATACGTCGCTACTTTGATGTTAAATACCAGGGTTACAGCAGCAGAAAGATGCCATAATCCTGGTATTTATTTACTAGGCGGGCGGTCCTCTTTCTCATAAAAGTGGTCCCAGATTCACCGCGGGAATCAGTTTTTTTGAGCGGTGGGAGAGGTGCCCTCCCGCTGCTTCACGGCCGTTTTCCCTGCTTACCGGAGCCATCGGTATCGGGGAAAGCATTCCGGTCCTCTCCCCTCCTAGGCAAGTCGAGTGAGGGCAAGCTGACCCCCACTCGACTCTATGGCCTTGGGCCTTGGAGGACCAGAGCGACATCATACGTCGCTTCCTCCCAACGGCCTTAAAGGGCCCTTTTTTTTTTTTTTTTTTTGCTTTTTAGTGTAGATGTGAGATCTGAGGTCTTTTTGACCCCAGATCTCACAATAAATAGGATGTGTCCTGCTTATTTCTATTAAAAGGGATGTTTACATTCCTTGTAATAGGAATAAATGTGATCACAAAAAATACATTTTTAAAGGGACAGTGAAAAAAAAAAATCTAAAGCGCCCTGTCCCACCTTTAGCGCACAGAAGCAAACGCATACGCAACTCACGCCCACATATGTAAACAGTTTTCAAACCACACATGTGAGTTATCGCCACAATCGTTAAAGCTCCTCTGTAACTTTAAACTGGTAAACTGTAGAAATTTTTAAAGCGTCGCCTATGGAGATTTTTAAGTACCAATGTTTGTCACCATTCCATGAGCGTGCCCAATTTTGAAGCATGACATTTAGGGTATCTATTTACTCTGTGTAACATTATCTTTCACATTATAGAAATAAATTGGGCTAACTTTACTGTTTTTTTTTTTTTTAAATGGAGTTAAAATTTATTTTTCCCAAAAACACTGGATTTTTGTCTTACCATAAAATCCTTTTCTCTGAGGTTCACTGACAGACATAGCTTCAATTCTTCAGACCATTGGGTATTATACTGTCACTCTTCAGGAGTAGGACTAGGTGCAAACCTCTTTGGTTACACCCCTGGGGCAGTCCCAGAGGGTATACCATCTCTATCGGCTGTAGGACTCCAGTTTGTAACAAGCAGTGTCAGAAGAACCAATAACTCAACTCTAAAGAAGGGCGGGTGCTGTGTCTGTCAGTGAACCTCAGAGAAAAGTTTTTTACGGTATAACAAAAATCAAGTTTTCTCTTTCGTTCACTGACAGACACAGCTTCAATTCTTCAGACCATGGGGATGTCCCAAAGCAGTGTCAACATTAGGGGTGGGAAAAAACACAGCAAATGCAGAATTCCCAACAAGGCTAAATATAGCCAACCAGGTAACAGGAGCTCAACTGGAACAAATGGAGCTCACCACCAGAAAAAAATGTCACCCTCAAGAAGCTGAAGCCTCCGCAACGGCAGCCTGCAAAACGTTGCATCCGAAGATGCAAGTACATACACCTTATAAAACTTTGTGAATGTGTGCACAGACGACCAAGTAGCCGCCTTGCACACCTGAACCACTGACGCCAGATGACAGAAGGCCCAGGAGGCACTAAACGCCCTTGTAGAATGCTCTTTAACAGGGAAAGGAGGAACCAGACAGAGTAGGCCTGCACCACCGTCTGCCTGATCCACTTAGAAATGGTCACAGCAGATGCGGCCTGCCCCTTACGAGGTCAATCTGTAAGAGCAAACAAAGAATCGGATTTCCTAATCGGTTCAGTCACCACCAGGTAAACCCTAATCGCCCGAACCACATCTAAGAAATGTAGGGCAATTTCCTTAGAATGTTTAGGCTTAAAACATAGGCAGAAGGCGGAAGTAATAGCCACTAAGAAAGCAACCTTCTGCGACAGTGTGAGCAGAGGAATTTCCTGAATGTTTTCAAAGAGAGGCTTTTGAAGGACCGACAGAACCAAATTGAGATCCCACGGAGGTACCAGGGATCGCACCGGAGGAGCCAGATGGCGAACTCCCTGCACAAAAGTGTGAACCAAGGACTTTGCCGCCAATGGCCTTTGGAAAAATATAGCAAAAGCAAAAATCTGGCCCTTGAGGGTGCCCAGAGCCAAACGTTGATCTACACCTAGTTGTAGAAACTCCAACAGAGTGAGACACAGAAGAGGAACGGGGAGAACCCCCCCCCCCCCCGAAACTCACACCAAGTAATTTACGCCTTCCAAACTCAATGATAAACCTTCCTGGAAATAGATTTCCTAGCCTTCAACAGTGTAGGAATCACTGACTCCGACAACCCTCTGTCCTTCAGCACCTGGCTTTCAAAAGCCATGCCATTAAAGCCAGCGACCGTAAAGCAGGATGGAAGATCTTCCCTGAGAGGAAGTTTCCAAGGGGCGTCTGCTACCAGCCTTACCAGGCCTGTGTACCAAGACGGGCGAGGCCAGTCTGGTATCACCAGAATGACTGGAATCCCTTCTACCTCGATTCTGCAAAGCAGTCTCAACAGAAATATTGGAGAAAAGGTGTAAATCAGACGATATTGACCTCAAGGGGCCTCCAGAGCGTCTGTGGCCTTGGCCAGAGGATCCCGAGACCTTGACACAAACCTCTGCACCTTCCTGTTGAGATGGGAAGCCAGCAGGTCCACATCAGGGGTCCCCCCTAAGAGACAATTGATAGAAAACCTCTGGGTGAAGAGGCCATTCTCCCGGATCAAACATCTGCTGACTGAGATAGTCCGCTTGCCAATTCTCCACCCCCGGAATGTGCACAGCAGAGAGGGCCAGAACATATGATTGTATCCGTGCAGGACACCCTTGCAGACGATGCGTCCACTGAGACAAAGTCTGATCGCCCCAATTTCCAGGATGCTGATTGGCAGCCTGGACTCCTCCAGAGTCCAGACACCTTGTGCCGAACACACACCTAAGACACCTCCCCTTCCGGACAGACTGGCATCCATGGTCATTACAGTCCAATACAGGTGAAGCAAAGATTTTTTCCCAGACGAAGGGCCGGAGAGCAAAGCCACCACAGGAGAGACTTCCTTGGACCCGACTCAACTGAATCAAACTGTCCAATGACAGCGGATCCTTGTTCCATTTGATCAGAATCTCCCTTTGCAAAGGTCTGGTGTGGAGCTGCGCAAGTGGAACCGCCTCGAAGGTGGAGACCATCAAACCCAGCACTTGCATGCAAGTCCTGAGTGATGATCGATTGTTGGAACCGAACAGCCTTGTAACGGAACAGGGCACCCCTGAGCAGGTACCTCCGTTGACAGACGCTCCTAGTGCTTCCCGAGGGCTCCAAGCACTCCACCAGACACCGTAAGCACTTCAGACTCCACGAATCGCCGCAGCTTGGTTAGGGTCTTGGCATCTCCTACCCACCCTGGACCAACGACAAGGCCCCAGGTTCCTGTGGGTGAACCTCTCTTTCCCCAGAGAGTGCAGCACGAACAAGCTCTTACACCAGCTCTTACAAGAGCTTAGTGATTCTCTAAGGGAGTATGGAAGACCATAGCAATCCCTGCAGCAGATTCCCCCAATAACGAGACAAAGCTCCGAGATGAGGGTAAAACAGGAACAACATTTATTGGAAGAACAGAGCACACTTTTATACAGAAATTGGAACATCCTTCCCCCAACAACCGCTTTCCCATTGGTCAATTGTAAAGTACTTGCAGTTCTCACCAAGGTCCTCTCCAGTATATGCAAATGAGGGCTTGAAAATGAGTCAATAGTGATTGGTCAGATAGCTTTGACCAATGCAAGGAGACAGAAGCCCCAGGGGGCAATCAATGCACACAACAGTCAGACACAGAACAATGGTTCCCTAGCGAGCCCTCAATACACATCACTCTGAGTGTCAATAGACCGCCCGTCTCCTCAGAACTTCCTGTAATGCCCATATTAGGAGTTGGCTTCCTGTTCCTTACAGTTTACAGGAATACGTTTTAGCTTCCAGGAGAGGCAAGGCTCCATTAGCCACATGTTTAAAGAAACACAAAAGGACACAAAAATGCATAACTCCCAGTCTACTGAACAGAACCCCTACATTCAACCCATCCCCAGATAGCCTGGATCTGAGCGCTCAACATATCCAAACAGCGCTCAGATGCCACAAACACAGTCAAATCGCCATGGAGCCAAAGTCTTTTAAAGTCTGGTCCATAGTCCAAAGGCAGCAGGCGGGCAACCAGGCTCCTCCAATGCAATGTGGCGAGACTGGTCTCGTCACAAGCCTCCTTTAGCTTCAGCAGTTTTGTTTGAGGAAGAAACACCTGGGCTGACGCTGAGTCCAGCGTCAGACCCAAGTAGTCCGGCTTTGTGGACGGAGACAGGGCCGATTTCTGAAAATTCAGTGTCCACCAGAACTCTTGCAGAGTTTGTACCATAACCTGCAATTCGGCTTCTAGAGCCAAGGAAGACTCTACATGCAGAAGCAGATCATCCAGTTAAAGCGGAGTTCCGGGCACAAAATCGACCTAATCGATTTTGTGCCCATCCGCTTGCTTTGCTTCACCTGAAAAGGAATTGGATAGTTAGGGTTATTTTTTTTTTTCTACTTACCTCGTAATTGTAGAAAGAAATACTCACCTTTTTTCACTTCCTCCCTCTGTGGCCGCGACCCGCGCCGTCACTTCCGGTTTGCAATGATTCCTGGGAGCTGAACGTGATCGCTCCCAGGAATCAATGCGACGGCACTGGCCCCGCTCGTCACTTCCGGTGCGACGCCGCATTCCCTGCTAAACAGCTTCTGGGCATGCCGCACCGGAAGTTACGAGAGGGGCCGGTGAAGGCGCATTCTGGGAGAAGAAGACGCGAAAGAGGATGCAGAAGAGGATCGTGCTGGCTTCAGTTGCCCACAACAGAGATGGCAACGCTGTGGAAGAAATTTTATAAGTGAGTATTTCTTCTTGCAGGTAAGTGCGAACCGGGACAGATCAGAGGCTAGCTATTGTGGAATGTACTAGCCCTGACTGTCCCGGGGGTATGTTTATTGAAAAAACTGAATTTTTGTAAAATCTTACCTGTAAAATTCCTTTCTCTGAGTCCTCCGACAGTCGCCGCCTCTCCATATTCATCACTATGGGGTTATTGACCTTTGCTCCGTAGGAGTAGCTAGGCAACAGAATATGTCAATATTAAAGCTTTTAGCATATCCCACCCCCAGGGGGTGGTCCCCTCAGTCAATACCCTCCTGCTTCCTGTATCCATACCTCAGTTTCAGTAGAATAGCAGTAGAGTACATAAACAAACCCCAAAAGAGGGGCGGGGGCGGCGACTGTCGGAGGACTCAGAGAAAGGAATTTTACATGTAAGATTTTACAAAAATTCCGTTTTCTCTTACGTCCTCCGACAGTCGCCGCCTCTCCATATTCGTCACTATGGGGACGTCCCAAAGCAGTGCATACATGAGGGGTGGGAAACGCAGCCGCGCCTAAGGCAACGCAGTACCCACAGCAGAAAAAGAACCTTACCAAAGGAAGGAAACCATCTGGGCAGCATGAAAAAAACTTCTCAACAGGAGCAACAACCCAGGAAAAACAAATAACCCAGGGATAAAAACATCCCAAACAGCCAAGGGCCCAAAAATAAGGGACCCTAAGGCACTGCCGCACTAAGAACCTTGCGGCCAAAAGAAGCATCTGCCGATGTCTGAACATCCACTTTGTAGAACTTTGAGAAGGTGTGAACGGACGACCAAGTCGCCGCCTTACACACCTGGGCCACAGAAGCCCGATGATGACAGGCCCAAGACGTACTCAGAGATCTGGTAGAGTGCGCCTTCACAGGCATAGGGGGAACTTTTCCCTTCAAAACATATGCCTGTTCAATAGTCTGTCTGATCCATTTGGCGATGGTAGAAGCCGACGCCGCCAAGCCCTTCCGAGGTCCCTCTGGAAGGACAAATAGAGAATCCGTCTTGCGAAAGGATTTAGTCGATGACAGGTAAACCCTGATTGCCCGAACAACATCCAAGGAGTGTAAATCCACCTCCTTCGGATGTCTAGGCTTCGTGCAAAGTGAAGGCAAGACAATGTCCTCATTGAGATGAAATTCCGAGATCCTCTGCGGGAGAAAAGAAGGGTTAGGTCGCAAGACCACCTTATCCAAGTGAATCACCAAATACGGAGACCTGCAGGACAAAGCTGCCAGCTCCGACACTCTGCGAGCCGAAGTGATCGCCACCAAAAAAGCGACCTTCTTGGACAACAGAGGCAACGAGATCTCCCTGATCTTTTCAAAGGGAGCATGTTGCAACACGGACAGAACGAGGTTCAAGTCCCATGGAGGCAAAGGCTCCCTCCTAGGAGGGACCAGGTGTCGCACCCCTTGAACAAAGGTGCTAACCAAAGAATTAGACGCCACAGGGCGTTGAAAGAGAACGGCCAGCGCAGAAATCTGACCCTTAATCGTGGCCAACGCCAAACGCTGGTCCACACCCGTTTGAAGGAAAGACAACACCCTAGACACCGAGTAAGAGCGAGGGGAATACCCCCTGGACTCACACCAGGCAAAATAGGCCTTCCAAGTACGGTAGTAAACCTTCCCCGAAGAAGTCTTTCTAGCGTTGATCAAAGTGGAATGACCTCCGGGGAGAGACCCCTATCCCTCAGGACCTCGGTTTCAACAGCCAGGCCGTCAAAGCCAGCGACTGTAAAGCAGGATGGAATATCGGTCCTTGAGACAAGATCTTCTCGAAGAGGCAGACGCCATGGAGCGTCGACCGCCAGATTCACGAGGTCTGCGTACCAAGACCGGCAAGGCCAGTCTGGCACCACCAGAATCACGTGAGCGGTTCCGAGGACAACCTGCGAAGGAACCTGGATAGTAGCTGAATCGGTGGGAATGCATACATCAGTCAATACTGATGCCGCGGAGCCACTAACGCGTCCGACGCGTCTGCCCGAGGATCGCGCGTCCTTGCCACGAACCTTCTCACCTTGTTCAGATGAGACGCGAACAGGTCCACATCTGGAAGACCCCACTTCGCGCACAACATCTGGAAGACATCCGGGTGGAGTGACCATTCCCCCTGGTCCAGGGTCTGGCGACTCAGATAATCCGCCTGCCAGTTCTCCACCCCCGGAATGTGAACTGCCGTGATCGCCGGGACGTGCGTCTCGGCCCAAGAAAGAATGTCGGCCACCTCCCGAGCCGCTCGGGCACTCCTGGTGCCCCCTTGGTGGTTGATGTAGGCCACCGCTGTGGCATTGTCCGTCTGCACCGAACCGGACGGCCCTGAAGCCTGTCCGTCCAACGTCGAAGGCAGAGATTTATCGCCCGCAATTCCAGAATGTTGATCGGAAGGGAGGATTCCCCCTCCGACCAAGTACCCTGGGTGGACAGAACGCCCAGAACACCACCCCAGCCCGACAGGCTTGCATCCGTGGTGACCACCGTCCACGAAAGAGGGCGAAAAGACTTGCCCCCCGACACCGCCGGGGACTGTAGCCACCACAGAAGATCCCTTCTGGTGCGAGGACTCAACGAGATCTGAAGATCCAGAGATTGTGGTCGCCCGTCCCACCTGGACAGGATCTCCGCTTGGAGACCCCTCGTGTGAAACTGGGCAAAGGGAATCGCCTTGAAAGCCGAGACCATCAATCCCAGACACCTCATGCCCGTCTGGAGGGACGGGCACGGAACGTCCCGGAGGGACCTGACTTCTTCCTGAAGTGTCCTGAGCTTGTCTTCCGGCAGGAAGACCTTCGCCTGAACAGAGTCCAGGATCATTCCCAGGTAGGGAAGACGAACCGACGAGCACAGCGTCGATTTTGGAAAGTTTCTCGTCCAACCAAACTCCTGTAGAGTTTGCATCGTGACGGACAGGTCTTTCACCAGACCCTGACTGGTCGCAGACCGAACCAGAATGTCGTCCAGATACCCCAGGACCGAGATGCCCTGGGCTCTCAATAAAGCCAGAACCGGTGCAAGCACCTTGGTGAACACCCGCGGAGCCGAAGCGAGACCAAAAGGCAACGCCACAAATTGGTAATGATCCTCCGCAATGGCGAATCGAAGGTACCTCTGGTGACCCTCGAAAATGGGGATGTGAAGGTACGCATCCTTCAAGTCGATGGAGGCCATGAATTCTCCCGGAACTAGAGCAGCCACCACCAAGCGCAGGGATTCCATGTGGAACTTGCGAACCCGCACAAAGCGGTTCAGAGCTTTTAAGTCCAGAATTGGACGTACCTTACCCTCCTTTCTGGGCACAGTGAACAGATTTGAATAAAACCCCCGAAATCTGTCCCGATGAGGCACCGGAACCACCACTCCCTGAGCCCGCAGGTCCCGCACCGCCAGGTGCAGATCTCGCAAACGCTCCGGAGACAATTGAAGATTTGAAGGAAAAAATCTCGATCTTGTAACCGGACCGAACGATCTCCTGAACCCACCTGTCCCGAACGCGGGCCAGCCAGGGTTGAAGAAAACCGAGCAAACGTCCCCCCACCCCAGAACTGGGTGAGGGCGCCCCTTCAGGCCGCATTGTTATGGGCAGCGGACCCGGACTGGCCGGACTTCTGCTTACCTGTCCATGGCTTCTTTTGGGAGCCTTGACCTTTGAAAGGTTTGCCCTCATAGTGCGACCGAAAGGCACGAAAGGACCCCTGAGTGGGTCTAAACGAAGCATGCTTCTTACCTTGAGCAACCCTAGCCTTGTGAGACTGGGGCAAGAGTGTGCTCTTACCCCCAGTGATCCCCTTTATCAGCGTATCCAAGGAGTCGCCAAAAAGGCGAGATCCCGTATAGGGTAGATTAGCTAAAGTTTTGCGAGAAGATTGGTCCACAGACCAACATTTCAGCCAAATCAAGCGGCGTGTCAACACCGCCACGCTGTGCACACGTGCAGCCAAAGGGACTATATCTAAGTCCGCATCACACAAATACATGACACCCTGATGAATTTGATCCACCATAGCCAACGTTGTCGGCGGGGCAGAATCAGCCACCAGGACGCGCCTGAGCACCTGCGTCCAATCCGCGACAGCCTGAGCTGCCATAAGGGAAGCAAAAATAGCTTCTAGCATGGAACCGGTAACCGAGTAAGTATGGCGGGCAAGAGACTCCAGTCTCCTGTCCGTGGGATCCCGGAACACCGGGGTATCCTCCGCCGGAATCGCAGTAGATTTATTCAAAACCGCCACCGCGTGATCCACCGGAGGCGGCACACACCAACGTTCATCAGTGGCAGGTGTGAAGGGATAACGCAGCTTGAACCTACTTGGCACAGCAAAAGGCTTCTTTATATTGCGCCATTGTTCACTAACCGCGCGCTGAAAATCCTCAGTGCAAGGAAAAACCTGCGATGATTTGTGTCTCCGCTGCGTCCCATAAGAGGCCAGGACGGCAGGAGGACATGGTTCATCCTGCAAATGCAGTGTTTGTTTGATAGAAGCAACCAATTCATCCATGATTGCAAGCTCTTCAGACAAGCCAGGAGGGGAATCATCAACCCCTTCAACCTCTGCCTCCCCTTCCGACCCTACAAGGTCCAGGGACGAACGGGACCCCGATAAGGGGACCCCAGCCATAGCAGCCCCATCACCATCGCCCTCTGAATCAGAGGAAATTGAAACTCTGGGCCGTTTTGTGGATTGAGCAGCTAGGTTAGCCACAATGGTAGCCAAATCGCCCCCCTCGGGGGAAGCAGCAGACCCTTGGCCCCCCACTAAAGTGGGAGGAAATTTGCTTTCCTGAGAATCCATGCCCCAAAATTTTGCAAGAAAAAAAGGGGTGCTGCCCCTTTAAGATCGCGGCGAGCGTAGCCCACCGCACACACACAGCACACACCGACCCCCACAGGGAGAAGTACAAAACTTAGGCAAGGAATACAGGAATAAGGAAGGTAAACCTGGAGAGATCACTCAGGCTGCTGCATTGATCGCTGTTCTCAGGGCAAAGGAAGTGATGCAATACAGACCGCTCCTATAAAGCCTATGGAAGGCTCCACAAATATGGCCGCCGGTGGGGGACTGCAAAGGCAGAGCATGCAGCGCTGACATGTGGCCTGAGCAATCGCCGCCAAAATGGCGGCGCTTGGCGCCAAAAACGCCGCTCTCCTCATACAGTAATGGCCATCATACGCCTGCAGTAATAATAAAAAAATGGCGGACCGCAGCAGCGGCCGCCGCATGTATGCACAAACATGTCTCACATCATGCCCCACAGCATACAGCATGTCACACAGAAAAACACACAGCCTGTAACACAGAACAGTGAAGGATAGCCCCCTCATTGCAGCCCACAGAAGGCAGCAAACCAGACAGGGAGCCCAATAGTGTGTACAGAAAAGCAGGGTTACACAGTCCCAGACTGACACCCACTAAACAGACAGGTCCCCACACAGAGTACACTTACCTTCTGAATGGCGTGGGGAGCCCGCACAAGCGATCAAGCCGCTGCACAGAGGACAGGGAGAGTCGCAGCTAGGACGCAGTAGAACTGCGGTGCGAAACCGCATGGCGTCCAGTGAGGTAGCCACCTCACCGCAGCATCCCTGCAGCGAACAGGGATGGGTCGTTCACACATGCCAGGAAAAAACCTGACTGAACGCTCGATGGCAGGCTGGGAAGCCACTGGCCCACAACCTGCGACCAGGGGGGCCAGCCTGAGACCCAGCCCGCACAATCCTCTTCATCAGAAGAACTAATGCTGAAAAAATTAACAGCTAAGTAAAAAAGAGAGAAAAACACTCAAATAAAATTAAAAAGAAGATAAAGGCTGAGACAAAAAGCCCCAGCACAGAAACAGCCTGCTACTTCTGATAGCTAGACAATGAAACTGAGGTATGGATACAGGAAGCAGGAGGGTATTGACTGAGGGGACCACCCCCTGGGGGTGGGATATGCTAAAAGCTTTAATATTGACATATTCTGTTGCCTAGCTACTCCTACGGAGAAAAGGTCAATAACCCCATAGTGACGAATATGGAGAGGCGGCGACTGTCGGAGGAACGTAAGAGAAAATGTTTCTGTGCCCGGAACTCCGCTTTAACCCAGTACTGCGATCCCCTTCTGCCGTAACAAGGCCAACATCGGGGCCAAAACATTTGTAAACACTCGAGGAGCTGAGGCGAGACCAAAGGGTAACACCACAAATAGAAAGTGCTCTTCACCCACGGCAAAACAAAGAAAACGCTGATGCCCGACATATATCAGAATATGAAGGCAAGCGTCCTTGGGATCGATAGAAGCCATCAATTCTACTTGATGAAGGAAGGCTACTACTGTGCGGATGGATTCCATCTGAAATTTCTGAACCCACACCAGAGCCTTGAGATCCAAGATGGGACGATCCTTGCCTTCCTTCCTGGGAACTGTGAACAGATTTGAATAAAAACCCTGGAAACGTTCTGACTCTGGCCAGACCACAATAACTTCTTGTCCTAACAGGTCCTGCACAGCTCCGTAGGGGCACTGTAGCCGCTCTGGAGAGAGGCGTAAGTTGGAAGGAAAGAACCTTGCCGGAGGCAAGGACCAAAACTCGATCTTGTAACCAAACCGAATCAGTTTGTGAACCCATTGTCTTGAATGAGCAAGGTCCACGGATCCAGAAAGAAGCAAAGATGTCCCCCACCCCAGACGCGGTTGAGGGCACCCCTTCAGGCTGGGGAAGGCTTGTCTGCGGAACCAGAAGCGCCCGCTTTAGACTTACCATTCCAGGGTCTCTTGGAGCCTCCCGCAAAGTTACGGGTGGATCTCAAGCTCTTTTCCTGTAAGCCAGCCGGATGAAAGGGCTGCTTGTGAGCCGAAAAAAAGGGACCCCACTTAAGGTGAGGTTCCTTGCCCTTGGCAGCCTGTGGAAGCGAAGTAATCTTGCCTCCCGTACACACGAGAAGAAATTTGGCCGAGAAATTTCGTCCCATGATCGATCTGCCGATTTTCGGCTTGTTAGTATGGTGCTTCCGACAACCGACTCCGACTTTTCGGCCGAAAAAATCCTGGTGTGCAGGCTATATAATTTTTGTCGACCGTCAAAACACATCCGATTTTCGTCTCATTAGTACAGATTTAGATGGGGAAAAATCTTATGAGCAAGACTAGGCATGCTCAGAGAGAAAGAACACATACAAAGCAATCCAACACATGACATCACTTCTGAAGTAGAATTCTGTCATATGGGAAAATTCGTGTGCAGTCTAGAGCACATTCCAACCAACAGACACGCACTCTGGACAAAAGACGGATGACCGGTCAGCGGAAATTTGTGGCGTGTGTACGAGGCTTTAATGATCTTTTCCATAGAGGCACCAAAGAAACGTTCACCTACAAAGGTAAAATCAGTCAATACCTTCTTAGAAGCCTGGTCAGCTGACCAGTACTTCAACCAGATCATGCGTTGAAGGATCACTCTCGTCACAGAAACCCTGCCAGCCAAGGGGGCCGCATCCAGGGATGCATCACAAATATACTGTAACCCTTGAATCAACTGATCCACCAGGTCCGCCAGCTCAGAAGGATGTTGACTCCCCTCCTGATCCTGGCACAAAACCTTAGCCTATTCTGTTAAGGTCTGGGATAGTGACAGTGATGAGGTACTGAAGCAGAGCCTCGTCTTTTAGGGACCCCGTGGACAAAAGAGCTAAGGAATCCTCCACCAGCAAAAGTGTGGTCTTATTCAGCCTGGAAACCTGAGAGTCCACCGACATTGGAACCATCTTTTTCTTCAGGAGAGACTCCTCAAAGGGATATCTTCTAGCAAAATGCTTAGGTATGCCAACCATGCGTTTTGAGGAATCCCACTGACTAGTGACAATTTAGTCAAAATAGACAGGAAAGGGAAAAACCTTATTCACCTTGGAAGATTTGTGGGTGCCAAATTGCACCGGTATCCCCGACTCAGCAGCAGCTGAGTCCTACAACTTTAAAGTTTCACGAACTGATACAATCAGGGCCTCCACCATCTTTTTCATGCGTGGCTGCAGAGGAGAACTCATCCTCACTATTAGAGCACTCAGTGTGCGTGGATGCAGACCCAGTGGGCTGACTCTCTTCCGCAGCAGCCAAATCCACCTCAGAATCTGAGGAAGCAGAGGATACAGGTGAAGGCGGGTGTGCTTCTTACCAGGTCTCCTTTGCAGGGCCATATCTCCTTTGGCTTCTAGTGACTGCAGGGCTGTGGTCATGGCTGCCAGGGCAGACTGAGACCCAGAGGGTCCCGCAGCTTCTATGTGTAAATCCGGTGGGGGAAACGTGCTCCCCAGGCTCCATGACAATAAGGGGTTAAGCGGGACCGCGCTGCTCAGCAAAGAAAAATTTATTTATTTTTTTTTTTAAACGGGAGGCCCCCTCCCCCCGTGCACTGTTGTGGCACTACAAGAAGCAGCACGCCCACAGAGCTGTATACAGCAAAGGAAGGATAGTGTAGCCTCAAAAACTCACCACCCGAGCTGTAAAGCGCCAAAACGATCTGCCACACTGTTGGAAAGAGGAAGAGGAAATGCTGACCTGACACTAGAGGCCCCCACAGCCTCAGCCCCGTCTCAGACTACAGGAAAATGGCCGCCAATGCAAGTCTATGGGGAATCCAAAAACATGGCCGCCAAAATACAGAAACTTGGCCGCCGAAACCGGGAATCACAGAGACCATGGAAAAATGTCAGCACCATGCAGCGCTGCACAGGACCTTGGACCCCAGGGTCCCCTTCCCAATTTCACCTATGCCCCCAGAGGCCAGGGGGGGGACAGGGGACAGATGAAGGCATCTAATTTAAGGGGGAACTCCGCAAGAAGGAGGGGGAAGCACAAGGGGGAGGAAGGACACAGGGGGGGCCTACCATCCCCAGGGGGGGCCCGCGACCACCCCAACAATTCCACAGGAAAGGAGGGGGAACACTACTCACCACACTATGTCACCAGGTGGGCACCACTCCCAGCAGTCCACCGCACCATCTTGGAATGGGGGTGCTGCGGCCTGAGGTACGCTGTGACTCTGGTTGTGTCTACTGCCTTGACCAGGGCTATGCGACCTCGCAAGCTATTTTAAGCGCCGATTAGCCCCCATCCAGTAGGGCTATGTCGCGGCCAACTTAGCGTGGTGCTAGTAGTTGGGTCATGCTCGCAGATCAGACTGGGAAGACCGTAATGATCTAGAATATCCTGTGCATCACCCAGTCCGGCTGTTGATTGTACAGTAGTTCACACAGGAACAAAAATAATAAAGAAAAAGTAAAACATTCTATTTGAATAGGAAAAAAATGCAGATCCCTGCAGAGAGCCAGGTCCTTACTCCTGATTAGGCAGAAAAAAACTGCAAGTCCTACAGCAGGAAGTGATGGTATACCCTCTGGGACATCCCCAGGGGTATAACCAAAACATTTCCTAGTCCTGCTCCTGAAGATTGACAGTATAATACCCAATGGTCCGAAGAATTAAAGCTGTTTCTGTCAGTGAACGAAAGAGAAAATTGCATTTGAAAGACCTCTGAGCAAATACCGCATGACAAAAAATACTGCAAGAACCGCCAATTTATTCTGCAGAGTCTTTGCTATAAAAAATAACTGGATTTTTGTCTTACTGTAAAATCCTTTTCTCTGATGTTCATTGAAGGAGACAGCACCATATATTCTTGACCGATGGGTTTATACTGTTCTCCATAGGAGTAGAACACTAGGCAGAAAAATTTGACCACGCCTCTAGGGAAGTCCCAGGGGGTATACTCCCACTTACTGCTATAGGACTTCAGTTTTGTAACCAGCAGTGTCAGAAGAACATAAAACCCAACTCAATAGCGGGGCGGGTGCTGTGTCCGTCAATCAACATCAGAGAAAAGGATTTTACAGTAAGACAAAAATCCAGTTTTCTCTTTTTGTTCATTAACGGACACAGCTCTATATCTTCTTGACCGATGGAACGTCCCAGGGTAGTGTCAATATGAGGGGTGGGAATCACACAGCAAGAAAAAAAAAAAAAAAAACACTTTTCAAAGGCTAAACATAGCCAACCAGGCAAAACAAGAGCTCAACCAGGAACAACTGGAGCTCACCTGACAAAAATAACAAATACAGTGCCTTGCGAAAGTATTCACCCCCCTTGAACATTGCGACCTTTTGCCACATTTCAGGCTTCAAACAAATATATAAAACTGTAATTTTTTTGTGAAGAATCAACAACAAATGGGACACAATCATGAAGTGGAACGAAATTTATTGGATATTTCAAACTTTGTTAACAAATAAAAAATTTAAAAATTGGGCGTGCAAAATTATTCAGCCCCTTTACTTTCAGAGCAGCAAACTCTCTCCAAAAGTTCAGTGAGGATCTCTGAATGATCCAATGTTGACCTAAATGACTAATGATGATAAATAGAATCCACCTGTGTGTAATCAAGTCTCTGTATAAATGCACCTGCACTGTGATAGTCTCAGAGGTCCGTTTAAAGCGCAGAGAGCATCATGAAGAACAAGGAACACACCAGGCAGGTCCGAGATACTGTTATGGAGAAGTTTAATGGAGAACTTTAAAGCCGGATTAGGATACAAAAAGATTTCCCAAGCTTTAAATATCCCAAAGAGCACTGTGCAAGCGATAATATTGGAATGGAAGGAGTATCAGACCACTGCAAATCTAAAAAAGACCTGGCCGTCCCTCTAAACTTTCAGCTCATACAAAGAGAAGACTGGTCAGAGATGCAGCCAAGAGGCCCATGATCACTCTGGATGAACTGCAGAGATCTACAGCTGAGGTGGGAGACTCTGTCCATAGGACAACAATCAGTCGTATACTGCACAAATCTGGCCTTTATGGAAGAGTGGCAAGAAGAAAGCCATTTCTTAAAGATATCCATAAAAAGTGTAGTTTAAAGTTTGCCACAAGCCACCTGGGAGACACACCAAACATGTGGAAGAAGGTGCTCTGGTCAGATGAAACCAAAATCAAACTTTTTGGCAACAATGCAAAACGTAATGTTTGGCGTAAAAGCAACACAGCTCATCACCCTGAACACACCATCCCCACTGTCAAACATGGTGGTGGCAGCATCATGGTTTGGGCCTGCTTTTCTTCAGCAGGGACAGGGAAGATGGTTAAAATTGATGGGAAGATGGGTGGAGCCAAATACAGGACCATTCTGGAAGAAAACCTCATGGAGTCTGCAAAAGACCAGAGACTGGGACGGAGATTTGTCTTCCAACAAGACAATGATCCAAAACATAAAGCAAAATCTACAATGGAATGGTTCACAAATAAACATATCCAGGTGTTAGAATGGCCAAGTCAAAGTCCAGACCTGAATCCAATCGAGAATCTGTGGAAAGAACTGAAAACTGCTGTTCACAAACGCTCTCCATCCAACCTCACTGAGCTTGAGCTGTTTTGCAAGGAGGAATGGGCAAAGATTTCAGTCTTGCGATGTGCAAAACTGATAAAGACATACCCCAAGCGACTTACAGCTGTAATCACAGCAAAAGGTGGCGCTACAAAGTATTAACTTAAGGGGGCTGAATAATTTTGCACGCCCAATTTTTCAGTTTTTTATTTGTTAAAGTTTGAAATATCCAATACATTTCGTTCCACTTCATGATTGTGTCCCACTTGTTGTTGATTCTTCACAAAAAATTACAGTTTTATATCTTTATGTTTGAAGCCTGAAATGTGGCAAAAGGTTGGAAAGTTCAAGGGGGCCGAATACTTTCGCAAGGCACTGTACACCCTTAACCACTTCCCACCCGCCCTATAGGCGATTGACGGCAGGAAAGTGGTTGCATTATCCTGACCAGATGTCATATGACGGCGGCAGGATAATGCGCTCTGCGCGCCCCCCAGTCACTCTGACTCACCGCAGCTCCGATCTCGGTAAAGAGCCTACTGACGTAGGCTCTTTACCATGTGACCAGCTGTGTCCAATCACAGCTGGTCACATAGTACACAGGAAGAGCCCTTGATCGGCTTTCCTTAGTTCGTGCCTGACAGGCACGAGTAGAAGAGAGCCGATCTGCGGCTCTCCTGACAGGGGGGGGGGGAGGGGTCTGCACTGGTGATCAGATCATTGATTACCAGTGCAGCCCCTCGGGGGGGGGGTGCCACTAGAACCACAAGGGATTTCCCCACCATGGCCACCAGGGATGGCAATCAGGGCTCAGGGAGCTCGCTAGTGCCCTCCTCATCAGTGCTGCCCACCAGTGCCCATCATTGCCATCTATCAGTGCCGCCCACCAGTGCCCATTATTGCCCACCAGTGCCGCCTATCAGTGCCACCCATCAGTGCTGATCAGTGCCGTCTATCAGTGCCCACCAATGCTGCATATCAGTGCTACCTATCAGTGCCACAAATCAGTGCCCATCAGTGCTGCCTATCAGTGCCGCATATTAGTGTCACCCCATCAGTGCCTGTCAGTGCAGCCTCATCAGTGCTCATCAGTCGAGGAAAAAACGTATCTATTTACAAAATTGTATAACAAACAAAAAAACTTTTTTTTTTCCAAACTTTTCGGTCTTTTTGTTTAGCAAAAAAGAAAAAAACTTGCAGTGATCAAATACCACCAACAGAAAGCTCTATTAGTGGGGAAAAAATGACATAAATTTGGTTTAGGTACAGTGTTGCATGCCCGCACAATTGTCATTCAAAATGCAACAGCGCTAGAAGCTGAAAATTGGCCTGGGCAGGAAGGGGGTGAAAGTGCCCTGTATTGAAGTGGTTAAAGAGGACTAAACTAAAAGAAGCATCCGCAGATGCCAACACATCCAACTTATAAAATTCTGTGAAAGTGTGCACAGACAACCATGTGGCCGCCTTGCATACCTGCATCACTGACACCTGATGACGGAAGGCCCAAGAGGCACTAAGCACCCTCGTGACCCCTAATGGAATAGGCCTGCACCACTTTCTGTCTGATCCATCTGGAAATGGTTGCAGCAGATGAGATCATCCCCTTACGGAGTCCATCCGTAAGGACAAATAAGCAATCTGATTTCCAGAATGACTCAGTTGCCGCCAGGTACACCTTGATTGCCCGAACCACATCCAAAGAATGTAAGGCAATCTCTTAAGGATGCTTAGGCTTAGGACACAGAGAAGGAAACACAATGTCCTGATTGAAATGGAAACCAGAGACGACTTTAGAAAGAACAAGTGACCGGTACGAAGCCCCACCTTGTCTCTGTGAACCATCAGATAAGCTCCGACACCCTGCCAAGAAAGCTACCTTCAAGTGTCCTTCTTGTGTCAAAGTGAGCAGAGGAATCTCACAAATATTTTCAAAGGTTGGTTTCTGAAGAACCAACAGCACCAAATTGAGGTCCCACGGAGGCAACGGAGACCTCACAGGGGGAGCCAGGTGGCGGACCCCCTAAACAAAGATTTGGACCAAGGAATTGGCGGCGGACCCCCTGAACAAAGGTTTGGACCATGAAATTTATGGCCAACTGACATTGAAAGAAAATCGTCAGGGCCGATATCTGGCCTTTAATGGTACCCAAGGCCAAACGCTGATCTAAACTTCTTTGCAGAAACTCCAAGACACGAGATACCGAGAAGGAACGGGGGGGAAACTCCCTCAGACTCACACCAAGTAATGTACACCCTCCAGACTCGATGATAAATCTTCCTAGAAGTAGATTTTCTAGCTTTTAACATCGTAGGAATCACCGATTTAGACACCCCTCTATCCTTCAACACCTGGCTTTCAATCGCCAGGCCGTCAAAGCCAGTGACTTTAAAGCAGAATGGAAGATCGATCCTTGAGACAACAGATTTTCTCTGAGAGGGAGTCTTCAAGGGACATCGGCGACCAACCGTACTAAGTCTGTGTACCAGGACCTGTGAGGCCAGTCTGGTGCCACTAGGATGACCGGAATCTCTTCTGCCTTGATCTTTCGCAGATGTCTCGGCAGAAGAGTCAGCAGAGGAAATGTGTACATTAGACGATATTGGCTCCAAGGAGCTACAAGAGCATCCGTGGTGTCGGCCAGAGGATCCTGAGACCTTGCTACAAACCTCTGCACCTTCCTGTTGAGACGAGAGGCCAACAGGTCCACATCAGGAGTCCCCCACCTGAGACACAGTTGATGAAACACCTCCTGATGGAGAGACCATTCTCCCTGATCCAACCTCTGCCGCCTGAGGTAATCTGCCTGCCAATTTTCCACCCCTAGAGTATGCACGGCAGAGATGGCTGGAACAAAGCATTCTGCACATCTTAGAATATCGGCTACTTCCCAGGCAGCTAAGGCAATTTGGTGCCCCCTTGCTTATTAACATATGCCACAGCCGTGGCATTGTCTGATTGAAGCCTTTACCGGGCGCCCCTGCAGACGACCCATCCAATGGATTAGGCAAAGCCTGATCGCCCGAATTTCCAGGATATTGATCTGCAGACTGGACTCCTCCAGAGTCCAAACCCCCTGAGCCAGATCCATACCCAAGTCACCTCCCCATCCCGAGAGGCTGGCATCCATTGTGACCACCGTTCAGTACAGGGGGAGAAAGGGTTTTCACTGTCGAAGCGCTGGAGAGCAGAGCCACCAGATCAGGGACCCCACTCGTACTCCAGTTCAACAGAATCAGATTGTCAAGAGCTTGTGGGTTCTTTTTTCCATTTGACAAGCATCTCCTTCTGTAGAGACCTGATATGGAACTGAGCAAATGGAATTGCCTCTAAGGTGGAGACCATCAGGCCTGGCACTTGCATGCAAGTCCTGAGGGATGATCGCCTGATAAACAGCAGGAGCCGCGTCATATCCTGCAACTTCTTGAGTTTCACCTCCGGAAGGAACACCCGGGCTAATGTCGTGTCCAGGGTCAGGCCCAGATAGCCCAGTTTTGTGGACGGAACCAGAACAGATTTTTGGAAATTAAGTTTCCATCTGAACCCTTGCAAAGTTCTCACCGAAAGGTCCAGATTGTCTTTCAGGGCATTCAGAGACTTGGCTCGCAGAAGGAGATCAACCAGGTACCCGAGCACCACAATCCCATTCTGCCTCAGTAAAGCCAACACCGGGGTCAACACTTTTGTAAATACCCGAGGAGCCAAGGTGAGACCAAAGCATAATACCACAAATTGATAGTGCTCCTCGCCCACGGCAAAGTGAAGGAAACACTGATGCCCGACATATATTGAGATATGAAGGTATGTGTCCTTGATATCGATAGAAGCCAGGAAATCCCCTTAATGAAGGGATGCCACCACTGTGCGAATGGACTCTTATTCTAAATTTCTGAACCCGCACAAAGGGGTTCAAAGCCTTGAGATCCAGACCAGGACGGACCTTGCCTTCCTTCCTGGGAACAGTAAACAGGTTTAAATAAAATCCCTAAAAGTGTTCTGATTCCGGGACCGGTACAATGACCCCCTGTGAGAGCAGATCCTGTACTGTCCTAAGAAGACCTTGTAGACGACCTTGGTACAAATGCAGATTGGAAGGAAAGAACCTTGCCAGAGGCAAGGACCAAAACTCGATCTTGTACCTGGACCGAATGAACTCATGGACCCATTTGTCTTGAATCCAGGAGGTCTATGGATCCGGGAAGAAGCAAAGACATCCCCCCACTCCAAGCACGTGTGAAGGCACCCCTTCAGGCAGAAGTGAGCTTGTCTGTGGTTTCCAGAGGGGCTGGCTCTGGACTTACCCAGCCAGTGCCTCTTGGAACCCGCTGCACACTTATGGGTGGATTTTGATCACTAGTCCTTAGATCCCGAAGGATGAAATTACCGCTTTTGGGCCAAGAAGAAAGGAACACACTTGTGACGAGTCTCTTTACTCCTGGCAGACTGCGGAAGCAGAGTACTCTTACCTCCTGTTAGACCCTTAATGATCTCCTCCATGGAAGCTCTGAACAAGTGGTCTCCCACAAAAGGGAAATCAATACCTTCTTGGAAGCCAGGTCCGCAGACCAGTATTTTAGCCATATCATGCAGCGCAGTCACCGCCGTCACGAACACCCTGCAGGCTAAGGGGGCCACATCCAGAGAGGCATCACAGATATACTGCAACCCCTGGACGAACTGGTCCGCCAGATCAGGAGGAGGTTGTCCACCTTCCAAATCCTAGTGTAGGAGCTTAGCCCATTCCATTAATATCTGTGAAACCAAGGTTATGCCAAACACTGGCTGCAGAATGGAACCGGCCATGGTGAAACTATATCGTACCAGATATTCAGCTCGCTTGTCAAATGGGTTTTTAAAGGACGGGAGAGTCCTCCACTGGAAGGAGGGTGGCTTTATTCAACCTGGAAACCTGAGAGTCCACCACAATCATACGGATACTTTCTAGCAAAGCGCTTAGAACCCCACTGACTTGCGACAATGTTGTCCAAATAAGCGGGAAAGGAGAATACCTTTGATGCCTTGGAGGTTCTGCAGGTACCAAGCTGTAGTAGCAGCGTCCTCCAATTTTAAAGTTTCCCCCACTGACATATACATTGCATCTACCAGCGCCTTTTCATGCGCGACTGTAGTGGAAGAGGAAACATCCTCACTATCAGAGCACTCAGGGTGCGTGGACGCTGACTCAGTAGGGTGACTCGCGTCCATGGTGGCCAAATCCACCTCAGAATCTGAAGAGGCAGAGGATGCAGGTGAAGGCAGAGAATGCTTATTGCTCATCCTATTTTGGAGGGCCAAATCTACTTTAGACACCAGTGACTGCAAGACCTTCGTCATAGCAGACAAGGCGGACTGGGACCCCGCAGGTCCCACAGCCTCAGAGAGGGGTCAGGTGGTGACACATGCTCCAGGTACTCCATGGATTAACCTTGAACCGCCAGCAAAATGTGTAAAATTGCTGTGAAAAATACCAGCCCACCGCTGCACCAGCGGTACTAGAAGTCCCAGTGTACCAAAATTGCTAAAGGCAGCAAGATTGAGCCAAATAACCCCAGCATGATCTCGCCACCCCTTTTTCAGATGCGGATGCAGAGTGTCAGGCTGCATGCCATGCGGTGATCAGAGAGGAAGAGGAAGTTCATAGAACTGACACTAGAGGCCCTCCGTCGAATCACCTCCCCATAGACTCCAAAAACATTGCCGCCGATTGATAGAAATGGGAACCTAGGAGAGAATAGCCGCCGATAGATACAGCAGCCATCCACAGGACCCTCCAAGGACCACCAGGTACATTTGGACAGCAAGGGGGGCCCCCACTAGGATCCTCCACCAGGACCATCGCCCCCAAAAAGGGCACGTTTGTGCCGCCGCCGGCCCACCCCCCCGGCCCCCAGCACCCATTTGACACCCCCACCATAAAAATCAGGCATGGCCGCCCCGGAAGGGGGGGGGGGGAGCTAGGTATAGGGGAATGGGGGTGGTCTGCAGAGAGAGGCTAATATTGAGGGGGAGAGGAAAAGTGGGAAGAAAGGGCACTTGGGGGTCCGGCCAACCCAGGGAGGGGCCCACGTCCCCCCCGAGGAGCCACTAGAGGGCAGGGGGACACTACTTATCCCACCATGGGACCAGGTGGGCACCACTCCAGGCAGACCACCCACATTTTGGCATGGGGGTGCTGCGAGCCAAAATGTGTTTAAAAAGGAAAAAAATGCTAGGACCAGAGATCCCAGCAAGGAACTAGGTCCTTACTCCTGACTAGGCAGAAAAAGGCAGGGCAGTCCTATAGCACTGTATAGCCCTATTTTTTTCCGCCTAGTGTCCTACTAGGAGAGCAGCATAAACAGATCGGTCAAGAAGATATGGAGCTGTGTCCCTGAATGAACGAAAGAGAAATTGATGTTTGGGGGTTCTAAATCATTTTCTACCAAAAAAACGGAATTTTTCTAAAATCTTACCTGTAAAATTCCTTTCTCTGAGTCCTCCGACAGTCGCCGCCTCTTCATATTCGTCACTAATGGGGTTAATGACCTTTGCTCCGTAGGAGTAGCTAGGCAACAGAATATATTAATATCAAAGCTTTTAGCATATCCCACCCCCAGGGGGTGGTCCCCTCAGTCCATACCTCCCTGCTTCCTGCATTGCCAACTCAGTTTCAGTAGCATAGCAGTAGAGTACATAAACAAACCCCAAAAGAGGGGCGGGGGCGGCGACTGTCGGAGGACTCAGAGAAAGGAATTTTACAGGTAAGATTTTACAAAAATTCTGTTTTCGCTTACGTCCTCCGACAGTCGCCGCCTCTTCATATTCGTCACTAATGGGGACGTCCCATAGCAGTGTAGACATGAGGGGTGGGAAAAAAAGCAGCCGTGCCTAAAGCAACGCAGTACCCACATCAGAGAAAGGAACCTTACCAAAGTAAGAGAACCAACTGGGCAACAGGAAAAACGTGCTCAACAGGAGCAACAACCCAGGAAAAAACAAGTAACCTAGGGGTAAAAACACCCCAACAGCCAAGGGCCCAAAACAAGGGACCCTAAGGCACTGCCGCAATAAGAACTTTGTGGCCAAAGGAAGCATCTACCGATGCCTGAACTTCCACCTTGTAAAATTTTGAGAAAGTGTGAACGGACGACCAAGTTGCCGCCTTACACACCTGGGCCACAGAAGCCTGATGACGATAGGCCCAAGACGTACTCAGAGACCTGGTAGAGTGCACCTTCACAGGAAAAGGAGGAACCTTCCCCTTCAAAGCATAGGCTTGCACAATGGTCTGTCTGATCCATTTGGCGATGGTAGCAGCCGACGCCGCCATGCCCTTCCGAGGTCCCTCAGGAAGGACAAAGAGAGAATCCGACTTGCGAAAGGATTTAGTCGATGACAGGTAAACCCTGATCGCCCTAACATCCAAGGAATGCAAAGCCACCTCCTTCGGATGCTTAGGCTTCGCGCTAAGCGAAGGCAGAACAATATCCTCATTGAGGTGAAATTCCGAGATCCTCTTCGGAAGAAAAGACGGGTTAGGTCGTAAGACCACCTTATCCAAGTGAATCACCAAATACGGAGATTTGCAGGACAAGGCCGCCAGCTCCGACACCCTGCGAGCCGAAGTGATCGCCACTAAGAAGGCAACCTTCTTGGACAACAAAGACAACGAGATCTCCCTGATTTTTTCAAAGGGAGCATGTTGCAACACGGACAGAACAAGGTTCAAATCCCATGGAGGCAAAGGCTCCCTCCTAGGAGGGACCAAATGTCGCACCCCTTGAACAAAGGTGCTAACCAAAGAGTTAGACGCCACAGGGCGTTGAAAGAGAACGGCCAGCGCAGAAATCTGACCCTTAATCGTGGCCAACGCTAAACGCTGGTCCACGCCCGTTTGAAGGAAAGCCAACACTCTTGACACTGAGTACGAGCGAGGGGAATACCCCCTGGACTCACACCAGGCAAAGTAAGCCTTCCAAGTACGGTAGTAAATCTTCCCCGAAGAGGCCTTCCTAGCCTTGATCAAAGTGGGAATGACCTCAGGGGAGAGACCCCTATCCTTCAGAACCTGGCTTTTAACAGCCAGGCCGTTAAAGCCAGCGACTGTAAAGCAGGATGGAATATCGGTCCTTGAAACAGGAGATCTTCTCGAAGTGGCAGACGCCATGGAGCGTCGACCGCCAGATTCACGAGGTCTGCGTACCAAGACCGGCGAGGCCAGTCTGGTGCCACCAGAATCACCGTTTTCAGTTCCGAGGCCAACCTGCGAAGGAACCTGGACAGCAGCTGAATCGGTGGAAAGGCATACAACAGGCGATACTGATGCCAGGGCGTCACCAACGCGTCCGAGGCGTCTGCCCGAGGATCGCGTGTCCTTGCCACGAACCTTTCCACCTTGTTGTTTAGACGAGACGCGAACAGGTCCACATCTGGGAACCCCCACTTCTCGCACAACATCTGGAAGACATCCGGGTGAAGGGACCATTCTCCCTGGTCCAGGGTCTGACGGCTCAGATAATCCGCCTGCCAGTTCTCCACCCCCGGAATGTGAACTGCAGATATCGCCGGGACATGCGTCTCGGCCCAAGACAGAATGTCGGCTACTTCCCGAGCCGCTCGGGCACTCCTGGTGCCCCCTTGGTGGTTGATGTAGGCCACCGCTGTGGCATTGTCCGTCTGCACCCTAACTGGATGGCCCTGAAGCCTGTCCGTCCAACGCAGAAGACAGAGATTTATCGCTCGCAATTCCAGAATGTTGATCGGAAGGGAGGATTCCTCCTCCGACCAAGTTCCCTGGGCCGATAGAACGCCCAGAACACCACCCCAGCCCGACAGGCTAGCGTCCCTGGTGATCACCGTCCATGACAAAGGACGAAAAGACTTGCCCCCCCGACACCGCCGGGGACTGGAGCCACCACAAAAGACCCCTTCGGGCGAAATGGCTCAACGACAGCCGCAGATCCAGAGATTGCGGACGCCCGTCCCACTTGGCCAGGACCTCCGCCTGAAGCTCCCGTGTGTGAAACTGGGCGAAGGGAATCGCCTCGAAGGCCGAAACCATCAATCCCAGACACCTCATACACGTCCGGAGGGACGAGCACTGATTGTCCCTGAGGGACCTGACTTCGCACTGAAGTGTCCGAAGCTTGTCTTCCGGCAAGAAGACCTTCGCTTGAACCGAGTCCAGAATCATCCCCAGGTAGGGAAGACGAACTGACGGGCACAACGTTGACTTTGGAAAATTTACCGTCCAGCCGAATTCCTGCAGAGTCTGCATCGTGATGGACAGGTCGTTCACCAGGCCCTGACTGGTCGCGCACCGAATCAGGATATCGTCCATATACCCTAGGACAGAAATGCCCTGGGCCCTCAATAAGGCCAGAACCGGCACAAGCACCTTGGTGAAAACCCGCGGAGCCGAAGCAAGACCAAAGGGCAACGCTACGAATTGATAATGATCCTCCGCAATGGCAAATCGAAGGTACCTCTGGTGACCCTCGAAAATGGGGATGTGAAGGTACGCATCCTTCAAGTCGATGGAGGCCATGAATTCCCCCGGAACCAGGGCAGCCACCACTGAGCGCAGGGATTCCATGCGGAACTTGCAAACCCGCACAAAGCGGTTCAGAGCTTTCAAGTCCAGAATCGGACGTACCTTGCCCTCCTTTCTGGGCACAGTGAACAGATTGGAATAGAACCCCCGAAATCTGTCCCGATGAGGCACCGGAACCACCACTCCCTGGGCCCGCAGGTCCCGCACCGCCAGGTGCAGATCCTGCAAGCGCTCCGGAGTCAGCTGAAGGTTTGAGGGGAAAAATCTGCCCGCCGGCCGAGAGAGAAACTCGATCTTGTATCCAGATCGAACGATTTCCTGAACCCACCTGTCCCGAACGCGGTCCAGCCAGGGTTGAAGAAAACTGAACAAACGTCCCCCCACCCCAGAAGCAGGTGAGGGCGCCCCTTCAGGCCGCATTGTTGTGGGCAGCGGATCCGGACTGGCCGGACTTCTGCTTACCCGTCCACGGCTTCTTCTGGGAGCCTTGGCCTTTGAAGGGCTTGCCCTTATAGTGCGACCGAAAGGCACGAAAGGACCCCTGAGAGGGTCTAAACGAGGCATTCTTCTTACCACGAACAAACTTATTCTTGTGAGATTGGGGCAAAAGAGTACTCTTACCCCCAGAAATACCCTTTATCAGAGTATCCAAAGATTCGCCAAAAAGGCGAGATCCCGCATAGGGCAAATTAGCTAAAGTCTTGCGGGAAGACTGATCAACAGACCAACATTTCAGCCATATCAGGCGACGGTTCAAGACCGCCACACTAGAAAGACGCGCAGCCAAAGGGACTAAATCCAAGTCCGCGTCACACAAATACATGACACCCTGATGAATCTGATCCACCATAGCCAAAGTTGTCGGCGGGGCAGAGTCAGCCACCAGAGTGCGCTTGAGCACCTGCGTCCAATCCGCAATAGCCTGGGCTGCCATAATGGAAGCAAAAATAGGCTTCAGCATAGAGCCAGCAACCGTATAAGCATGACGGGCTAGAGATTCTAACCTCCTGTCCGTCGGGTCCCGGAAAACCGGGGTATCCTCAGCAGGGATCGCAGTTGATTTATTCAAAATCGCCACCGCGTGATCCACCTGAGGCGGCACACCAACGCTCATCAGTAGCTGGTGTAAAAGGATAACGCAGCTTGAACCTACTCGGCACAGCAAAAGGCTTCTTTATATTGCACCATTGCTCATCCACCGCGCGCTGAAATTCCGTAGAGCAAGGAAAAACCTGCGTTGTTTTGCGTTTCCTTTGCGTCCCATAAGAGGACATCAAAGCAGGAGGACATGGTTCATCCTGCAAATGCAGCGTTTGTTTGATAGAAGCAACCAACTCATCCATGATTGCAAGCTCTTCAGACGAGCCAGGGGGAGAATTATCTACCCCTTCCACCTCAGCCTCCCCGTCAGACCCCACAAGGTCTAGGGATGAGTGAGACCCTGAGAAGGGCACTCCAGCCATAGCAGCCCCATCGCCCTCTGAATCAGAGGAAATAGACACCCTGGGCCGTTTAGTGGATCGATCAGCCACCAGCATCTGCACTTGAGCAGCTAAGTTTGCCACAATAGTGGCCAGATCAGCCCCCTCGGGGGAAGCAGCAGCCCCTTGGCCCCCCACCAAGGTGGGAGGAAACTTGCAATCCTGAGAATCCATTCCCCAACAAAAAAGTAATAAAGGGTACTGCCCCTTTAAGATCGCGGCGAGCGCAAGCCCACCGCACCCACTGAATACACTGACCCCCACAGGGACAAGAAACTGGGCAAGGAATACAGGAAAAAAGGAAATATAAAACCTGGAGAGATCACACAGGCTGCTGCACCGATCGCTGTACCAGAGCAAAAGGAAGTGAAGCAAGACTGACCGCCCCTATGAAGCCTATGCAAGGCTACACAAACATGGCCGCTCGGCTGAGGAAATCCCTGGGCAAACAGAACATGGCGCTGACATGTGGCCTGATCGATCGCCGCCCAAAATGGCGGCGTTTGGCGCCAAAAACGCCGTACAGTACCTCACAGGACCTGCCACCATGATTTTTGCCCCAAAAAACCAGCGATCGCCTCACAGCATGCTGAAAATCTGACTGCTTTACAATGACACCCAGCAGAGCGGGAGAGCCCCCCCTTCACAGCCCACACACACAGGCAGCAAGTTCACACAGGAACTGACAGGGAGCACAGCAGCCACACAGACATGCAGGGTCACACAGTCCCAGACTGACACCCAAATAGACAGGTCCCCACATAGAGTTACACTTACCAGTCCGGATGGCGTGGGGAGCCTGCTCCAGCGACCAAACCGCTGCACTGAGGACAGGGAGTGTCGCAAGCATGACGCAACGGAACCGCGGTGCGAAACCACAATGGCATCCAGTGAGGTAGCCACCTCACCGATAGCATCCCTGCAGCGAACAGGGATGGGTCGTTCAATGTGCCAGGGCAAAACCTAAGCTGAACGCTCGATGGCAGGCTGGGAAGCCCCTGGCCCTGAGAACCAGGGTGGCCAGACCGAGACTCAGCACCGCACGATCATCTTCATCAGAAGAAACTAACTAACGCTGAAAATAAACAGCTAAGTAAAAGAAAGAGAAAAAAACTTCAAATAAAATCACAAAGAGAAAAGAAGCTGAGACTGAGAGCCCCAGCACAGGAACAGCCTGCATACCCCTGAGCTAGGCATTAGAAACTGAGTTGGAAATGCAGGAAGCAGGGAGGTATGGACTGAGGGGACCACCCCCTGGGGGTGGGATATGCTAAAAGCTTTGATATTAATATATTCTGTTGCCTAGCTACTCCTACGGAGCAAAGGTCATTAACCCCATTAGTGACGAATGGCGGCGAGGCGGCGACTGTCGGAGGACGTAAGAGAAATACTGATTTTAACTTGTAAACAACAAGTGTCAAAAATAGGCTTGGTCCTTAAGAGGTTAAAGCTGGACTTTGACCTAAATTGTTTCATTGAAGATTTTAGGTCCATAGTATGGGGATTCTGAATAATATTTTTTATTAATTTTATTTGATTATTTGTTATAATTTATAACCTTTGATATTGAGCTGACTGGGGTTATCTGAAATTTTTAATAAATCCACTAGAGTGCGATGATTTGTTGGCATTCATTTTGACCTTTAGACGGCAATGCATCACTCATGTTGTTGCGGTTTCTTATGTGAATTTTTATTTCATTTATAGTGTTTTCTGTTTGATGAATTTCTATTATATGTGAGATTTGTATTATTTTGAAAAGGGTTTGATTTTATATTCAGATTTCTGTAAACAGATGGACATCAAGGACACACACTTGGTTTTTACTGATATTTTTGTAATCCAGGTCTTTATCATTGGCGTGATATCTTTCTTTTTGATCTCACCATGTAGTCCTATGGATGTTAATCCTTAATGATTGTTTTTTCATTTTGTATTGCTTTCAGCCATTTTATATGTTAGTTTGCCTTCAATTATTACCTTTTGTTATACCACAAAATAACCACATCTATTTTCATGTGTTGGCCTCTAGTGATTGGCTTTGGTCTCTGACAAAATTGCCACCACTGGCAAGAATTACCTAAGCAATGGGCATGTATATAAAGGATTCAGAACATCATGCTGGCTTCCTATGAGGAAGTCACTGTACCACGTGACAAAACACATAGCGGGGCTTTGTGACATCATCATCCCTGGAAGTCAAAGGTTAGCCAGTATACAGGTGTCTCTGCCATTGAGATCTATCCTTAAAGTGGTTCTAAAGGCCATCGGATTTTGCTGCTGTCAATTAAAGTCAGTGAGCCAATGAGTGAAGAGAGAGTGAGAGGGGGCGGGGGCATGCCCCGGCTCTGTGACTGAATGGACACAGAGCCGTGTTGCAGCTTGGATGACCCCCCCCCCCATAGGAAGCCGCTTGCAGTGGAGGCACTTAGCCAGAGGGAGGGTCAGCAGGGGACCCAATGTTAGGACAAGCTTGGAGTCGTAACATCCAGCATTGTAATTACAGAAAAATTGCTAAGATCTAGTAGGAATCGGAATATAAGCTTTCCGTGCTGACCACATCCCCCAAATTGAGACAGACTGCAACCCCAGCCCCTCAGACTGGCATTTGTAGTTCGAATCTCCTAATGAACTGGCAGAAATTACTTCCCAAGCCCCAGTGTTAAGCTGGGTACACACAACCTGAATAATGGCCGGTTTGGCAGGAACCGGCCGACATTCAGTACATGTGTACAGCTGCCTGTCTGACAGAAGCTGGTCTCACAACCGGCTTCTGTTAAATAGGCATACTGAAATAGTATAGCACAGCAGGGGGGAATCGCTGTACTAACATCGCTTGTGTTAGTACAGCAATCTGTAAAGTTTTTTGTTCAACTTGCTGGGAAAAAGTTCATGTGTGTACCCAGCTTTTGGCTGAGATTCCACCAATCCAGGAACCTCCTGCCTTGGGTGCCTGAATAGGTTGGAATAAAAACCCTGCAAACAGTCTCTCTGGCACAGAAAATTACACCCTGGGGCTGTATCCGGGCCCACTCAAGGTCCTCTTGCCTGTAAAGAAAAGAAGACATGTTCAAGGAGGCTTGAATCTCAGCCTGTATCCTATGGATACTATGCTACAAACTCAAGCATTTTTTTTGCAAAATCTTTTAATCATCCCACACTTGCATTAATGGGGGAGCTCTGCCAGTGTGACGTTGCCTTACCTCCAATTTAGCTGACTTTGGGGACCAGTTCTTACAAACACAAGACCTGAGTGGTGTGAAAGAAATGTACCCTTTTTCTTTAGGGACAAGGCATTTTTCCACCCAAAAGTTTGTCAAGAAAAGTGTCTAGGGCAGTGATGGCGAACCTTGGCTCCCCAGATGTTTTGGAGCTACGTTTCTCATGATGCTCAGGCACCCTGCAGTGTAATTGAGCATCATGGGAAATGTTTCAAAACATCTGTGGTGCCAAGTTTCGCCATCACTGGCCTAGGGCTATGTCAAACAACCTACCTCCCCAAAAGGCATCTTTTTCACAGAGCAGCTCTGCCGACCAGCACTTTACCCACACCCTGCCCCCTAATTTCAAAAGACAGAGAAATGCAGGATTGCCTTGCAAACTGAATTCCCCCTACAGCATCTACATAAAAAAAATTGAGCTTGTGAGAAAATTTCCCAATGTTAAAGTGGTTGTAAAGGCAGAAGGTTTTTTTTTTTTTTATCTTAATGCATTAAAATAAAAAACCTGTGTGCAGCAGCCCCCCTCATACTTACATGAGCCAATCTCGATCCAGCGATGTTGCAGTAATGTCTCGGCTGGCCAGGATTCCCCTCTGACTGAGACATTGGCTCCTGCTGCTGTCAAAGTCAGTCAGCCAATAAGGAGAGAAAGAGGGCGAGCTGCAGCTCTGTGTCTGAATGGACACATGGAGCTGTGGCTCGGCTCAGGTGCTCCCATAGCAAGCTGCTTGCTGTGGGGTAACTCAACAGAAGGGAATGGCCAGGATCACAGAAGAGGGACCAGAGAAGAGGAGGATCAGGGCTGTTCTGTGCAAAACCAACTGCACAGAACAAGTATGACATGTTTGTAATTTTAAAAAAACAAAACAAAAAAAAAAACAAGACTTTACAATCACTAACTCAGCCTGGGCTACGCACCATGCGTTATGCCTATATCTGACGTGATTGACATACCTCCATTGCCGTAATGGAAGGCTGTGAAGCGGATAAAACTAAGGAAAGAGAAGCACTTCAAACTATTTACATGTGGGTTTTAAAATACTAGAAAAAAACAAATCAGCACAATCAGTAAACAAAATGAATAAGGGCCCTTTCACATGGGCGTTCCGCATGTCCGCAAATATATATATACAGTATATAAAAATATAAATATAATATACTTCAAAAGCTCTTAAAAGGCCCAGAAATTCCTCATAAAAAGTCTGTCGGTAATGGCGGATATCCACAGGGTGCCGGAAACAATCCAATAAGAGTGACAATCCCTTCACCAAATAACACTCGTGTACGCTCACCTCATACAGAGACCCCTATGTTACCAGGTTACCAGTGGCTCAAACAAGCTTAATGGTATCCGTGGAACAAAGAAAAGCATGGAACATCTAAGTAATCCTCTGAAAACCACCAGTAAGGAATAGCCTCTAATGAATCAGGTGTGCAACCTCTGTCTCTGGTAGAATTACCACATATTCAGGCAAGCCCATATACAATATAAGAAAAGAAAATCTAAGTGTATACCGTTTTAAAAACATTTATTAGAAGTAGGTATTGCACTTACAGAAATTCCTTGATCAATAAGCAGAACACACAAAACATGAAGCCGATGCCGTTCGTCTCTGCGAGATAGCAGCGGGTGATGTCAGTAGGCGTGGCTCCACCTCACATACGCGTTACGTCCTACGGGAGATCGTCAGCGGGGGTGGAGCCTACTGGTCAACCATACGCTTAAATAATTAGATCACTGCCAAAGGAACCATATCGGCCCAAACAAGAACAAGATACAAATACAGGCCTAAAAGAAGGGCATCTAGTGGCCAAAAAAACACACCATAGAATTTTCCATAAATATTCTAAACACATAAAAAAAGATAAAAACCCTTTCCCTAAGAATATGCGCCCAAGTTCACCTATCTGATATAAAATATACCTTCGATAACAAATCAGCTGCCCCGGGCATTGATGGAAAACCACATTCTCCTCCCAGTGGGCCATGAATAATTTGGACACACTGGGAGCAAAAAGAACAAATACTTTTGGCATGATCATCGTTTTTACCTCCAAACTAGGGGTGTTGCGATGGGTGCCCGTTTTGCTCCCAGTGTGGCCAAATTATTCAAGGCCCACTGGGAGGAGAATGTGGTTTTCCATCAACGCCCGGAGCAGCTGGTTTGTTATCAAAGGTATATCGATGATTTGTTTTTGATCTGGGCAGGAGAGATGGTGAGCCTTCAAGGCTACATGGAGAAGTTGAATTTGAATACCAAGAATATCGTTCTCATTTGGATCCTCAGAGAACTGTATTCTTGGATTTGGAGATTTTTAAGGAGGGAGATCTCCTCAGGACCAAGAGCTATTTCAAACCTACCGATAGAAACGGATACATTCCCCTGAGTAGCTGTCATCACAGAACATGGCTCTGTAATATACCAAGATGACAGTTTGTCCACCTTAGGAGGAATTGTCCAGCTCAGACGGACTACCTGTCACAATCCCAAGCCCTGTTAGAAAGGTTTGTGCAGAAAGGATATCAGAGAGAAGACCTTGAGATAGAAATTGGGAAGGTTCAACAACTGGATAGGGCGACTCTTATTTCTGGTCCTCCGAAAGCTAGAGAGAATAATCAGGATTTGAGGATTATTTTGGACTATAATGTTCAGTACAAAAAAGGTTGAAAACATTTTTGTCAAACATTAGGGGATCTTATTACGAGATAGGTGCTGGGGCCTGTTTTACCAGCTTGGCCCCGGTTCATATATAGAAAAGCTCCCACTCTGAGGGATAGAATTGCCCCTGGTGTTGCTGACCCTCCTGTGCATAAGGAAAAACGGAAAATTCCTATTATACTTACCGTAATTTTCCTTTCCTGATAGTCTCCATGGCAGCCTACGTGTGGGTTAACCCCGCCTCCGCTCCAAGGGTATAGGACCCCCCTCCCATAAATTTCAGCTCTCAGGTACAGCAGGTGTTCCATATCTTAGACGAATCCAAGACGAGAGGGTGGGTACTCCGGCTGCCATGGAGACTATCAGGAAAGGAAAATTACGGTAAGTATGATAGGAATTTTCCGTTTTCCTGTCAGTCTCCATGGCAGCCTACGTGTGGGAAATAACTAGCTCACGCCACACGGGTGGGAATGCTTTAGCAAAGAAAATTTAATTCATGCTATTTGCAGACAAAACAGTCAAACCAAAATTAACTGAGGACAGAGAAGCAGGCTCTACACAATAGTGGGTCATAAAAGTATTGACCGATGACCACAAAGCCGCTCTGCAAATAACGTCTGGAGCCACGTGCCGTGAGGCCGCCCAGGAAGTAGAGATACTCCTTGTAGAGTGCGCCGTCACCGCCTCCGGAGGAGCCAGCCCCTCAGCTCTATAGGCCTGCTGGATAGCAGCCACTATCCATGATGCAATAGTCCTGGATGAAGCAGATTTACCTCTGTTCTTTCCCCAGAACAGGACAAAGAGGTTGTCAGACTGCCTGAATGATGCAGTTGCTTGAAGATAGACTTTCAAGGATTCTCCTACATCCAACGGATGAGGATTGGACTCATTAGATGACCGGAAGGTAGGCAGGACGATCTCCTAATTCTGGTGAAACACCGAGGTGACTTTCGGTTTTGAATTCAGCATGGGTATTAGAACTACCCGATCTGGGAAGAAAGTCAAAAATGGTTCTCTACATCCAAGAGAGCTTAATTCAGAGACCCTTTTAGCCGAAGTAATGGCTACCAGGAAAACAGTTCGAATGGTCAGATCTTTGATAGAAGAAGAGGAATCTATGCCCGATTTTGAGAGGGCATTTAGGACAAGGGGTAGATCCCATTTCGGAAATCTAGGTCTTCTTTGAGGATTGAGCCTGACTGCTCCTTTGAAGAATTGTTGAACCAGTGGGTGTTGGGCCCACATGACCCCAGAGAAGGCAGACAAAGCCGAAACTTGGACTCTAAGAGTCGCCACTGAAAGGGGCATATCTAGACCAGCCTGAAGTAAACTTAGTATTTCTTGAATCCCAGGTACTGAGGAGGACATACCTTCTGGATATGCAGACTTCATGAATCTTGCCCAGATTCTACAGTATACTCTATTAGTACTTGGTCGTCTAGCATTCATCAAAGTGGAAATGGCTGTAGATGGGCAGCCGAGCGATTCCAACCTTTCCCTCTCAAGAACCAGACCGTCAATCGGAGAATTGCAGGACAGGGGTGCACTTATGTTCCCTGAAGAAGCAGGTCTGGTCTGAGGGGAAGAGGGACCGGGTCCCGGTAACTCAGTTGTAGGAGCAGCGGAAACCATGGCCTGTTCGGCCAGAAAGGCGCCACCATCACTATCTCCACATCTTCCGCTTGAAGTCTCTGCAGAAATTTGAGAATGATGGGTACTGGAGGAAAGGCGTAAGCCCTGCTGAACTCCCACCTGTCGGTTAGCGCATCTGTCCCGTAGGCTTGAGGGCATTTGCCTCTCTTGACATACTTCTCCAACTTGTGGTTGCAAGGAGAGGCGAACAGATCGACTTCGGGAGAAACTCCCAACGTCAGGATCCATTTGAACGACTCCACATGGAGAGACCACTCGTTGTGGTTCAACTGGACCCTGGACAGAAAATCTGCTTGAACATTCTGTGAACCTGGAATGTAGACTGCCGAAATATTTACTAGGTGAGTCTGGGCCCAGGACATGATTGGGTCTAACTCTCGTAGCAGAGAGAGACTCCGTGTCCCACCTTGTCTCTTCACATAAGACACTGCCGTGGTGTTGTCCATCCGAATTAATACAGATTTCCCTTCTAGCAGGTGTTGGAAAGATCGAAGACCCTGGTAGGCTGCTCGGAGCTCCAGTATATTGGAGACTGGTGTGTGTCTCTGAAAAGACCACTTTCCTTGTGTCATCTCTGTCAGACAATGAGCCCCCCAACCTGAGTTGCTGGCATCTGTTGTGATTATAGTCCATGAGACTGGAATCAGAGAATGACAGCTGAGCAGATTCCTGCGTTGCAGCCACCAAAGAAGACTGTGTCTCATGCTGGAGGAGATATGAATGTACTGATCTTTCTCTTCTGTGTTCCATTGTTGTAGGAACCCTTTCTGGAAGGGCCTCATATGCCAAAGAGCCCATTTGACCATTGGAGCCGTGGACACCATGGTGCCAAGGATTTTGAGACACTGAGAGGCTTTCAGCCGAGGAGAAGAAAGAGCCGGAAGGATTCTCTCCCTCATTACCGGTATCTTCTCTAATGGGAGAGAGATTGAATTCTCGACGGTGTCGAATTGCGCCCCAAGATAGACTAGGCGCTGAGTGGGCTCCAGCTGACTTTTTTGTAGGTTTAGCAGCCAGCCAAACTCTCTGAGAGTCGATATGACCTGATCTCTGTGTGTCAATAGCTGATCTTTCTCTTGAGACAGCAGCAGATAGTCTAAGTAATGATGTAGACGTATACCTTTCAATCTTATGAAGGCCACTACAGCCAGAAGAACTTTGGTGAATACTCTGGGCGAGGTAGACAGGCCGAAGGGTAGGCAAATGAATTGTAGATGCCGATTCTGAACACAGAAGCGGAGATATTTGTGGAAGTCGGTTGCCACAGGTACATGAAAGTACGCATCTTTCAAATCTATTGAGGTGAGCCAATCTCCTGGCAGTACTGCCTTCTGAATAGTTGAGTGTTTCCATCTTGAATTTTTCGTTCTTTATGAACTTGATCAGATATGTGAGATCTATAACAGGCCTCCAGGCCCCGTTCTTCTTCTGGACCAAGAAGAGGGGTGAGTAAACCCCTTGGAATTTTTCTTGTTCTGGAACTGGAGCTACCGCTCCTTGAGCCTCCAAAGCGTCTACATAGGCGAGCAAGACTTCTCTTCTCTCTTTTAGACAGGGCAAGTGAGTTGAGATGAATCTTGGAACTGGATCTGCCAGAAATGACCATCTGTGGCCTGTAGAGACCGTCCTTACGGTCCAAAAGTCCGTGATTGAGGCCGTCCAGACATGCTGAAAATGGAGGAGACGTGCCCCCACCTGACATGCCTGAACGGGCCCAATCTCAAAAAGATTTAGTGGAATCTTGTCCAGCAGGCGCTGGATTTTTCGATGACCTCCGAGTAGAGGATTGACCGCCTCTCCAGTTTCTTCGGGAAATCTCTATTAGGTTTGTAAGAGCGTGCATCTCTTGATCTCTCCCTGTATTGCCTCCTAGGTTGAGGCTTCTTCTGACCGAACAATCGTCTGTCCTGCGGGAGGAAGCCTGACTTTCCGCCAGTAGCCTTAGCAATAGCACTGTCTAACTTATTCCCAAAAAGGGAAGTACCCTCAAAAGGGATCTTGCACCATGCTTGTTTGGAGGCTGGATCCGCAAGCCACGGGCGAAGCCAGAGAGCCCTTTTTGCTGTCACTGAGGATAACATCGATCTGGACAGAAGGCGCAGGACATCGATAGATGCTTCTCCTAAAAATACTGAAGCCAGCTTGAGTTCATGAATAGGGGAGCTTTCCACAGCTTCTTTTGAGAGGCTTCCAAGTTTAGACTCAATATCAGATACCCAGATTTCCATGGCTTTAGACATCGTGGCTAATGCCATAACGGGTTTGCAGGCCGCCCCGGCCGTCACATAGATCCTCTTCAGGTCCAGATCTATTTTTCTATCCAATGGGTCTTTGAAGGAGACCGCGTCATCTAGGGGTAAAGTGACATGCTTTGCTAATCTTGTATCTGCCGCATCCACAAGAGGGGCAGATTCCAGACGGGCGACATCTTCAGGCTTAAAGGGATAGAATTTCCCAAGTTTGGAGGATAAAGAAGACTTACTTTATTTACTTTATATTTACTTTGTCCCTTTACTCCACTCTTCAGTGATCACCTCCTGTAATTCAGAGAGGGAAGGAAAGTTGACACGCTCCTTACCAAGGTGCTTGAAAAACTTTCGCTGCTTTTTCTGAGGAGACACAGGATCCTCCCATCTTAGAGCTTCCTTGATGGCTCTGATCAGGGATGAAACCAGGGCAAACTCAAAGCCGCCTACAGCCCCTTCTTCTGAATCACTGTCGGATGATTTTGCAGAAGTAATGCTCGGTTGAGAGGGGCCTTGATCTTCCTGTACCTCCGCTGGAGAACTAGATGTAGTGGGACCAGGTGGTGGGACTGTAACCCATTCTTTCAGGGACTGTTGTACTACTCTCTTCACTAGAGATTCCAATCTTTGGTCCTCATGCACCCTCTCACCGGCTGCTTGAGCAAAACATGGCTCACATAGGGACTTGTCCTCCGGGACATACGCCCCACAACCCCAACAGGCTCTCTGGTATGTGCGGTGACTCTGGTGTTGTTTGTGGTGTCTGGGGGAGGAATTAGAGCGTCTCCCTTGCTGCCTACTCCCTGATGGAGATTCATGGCGCTTTGATCTGGAGGATGAACTCCCACGAGGTCTGACAGGGTCTCTTTCTTGTGATAAATCAGGCCTGGAAGAGCTGATGGAGAAAGAGAAAAAATTAGGGAGACACTGGATTTAACCATGGAATAGGGACCAGCAAGCCCTCCCCGCCCCCCCCCCCTTAAAAACGCCAGCACCCACCTGTTGTGAGAGGGCTGGCCACAGGAGGGCGGTGACGCAGGATCCATACTTCAGGCCAAACAACCAGACTGATAAAGAAAGGTAATATACATAGACGCCATGTCAGTGATACATTGTGAGGTAGCAACCAATCGCCCCCCCCCCCCCTTACCCCCTCTGCAGTCAAACATCCATTGCACATACCTGTAGCAAAGAATCCAGAGACACTGGGAAGCTACCGCAACGCCCACAGTACATTCCCAAAGTACAGGGGAACCGTCAGCTGCTTAAATCTCCCGCCGGAATGACGTCAGCGGTGATGCGGTCACGAACGATAATGCGCATGCGCGAACCAAGCCTCGGCTTCGTTCGTAACGTACTGCGCATGTGCGGGACCACGAAGCGTCTACCGATTGGACGCCAGAAGCAGAGGGGGAGGAGGAAGGGTTTGCTGGAACGCAGGAAGCGTTCCAGCGCCATTGGGGCCGAACGAACTTAGCAAAGCGAAAGAAAAGAGACAAACAAGATGCACATAAATGACAAATACCGCTGCCATGAAGGTATGCAATACGAATCTTCAGACCCATGTCAGGAAATGCCGGCCAAGCTTCAGTCAACCGCAGAGAGCAGGGGAATTTAAATGTCACTCACCCGCCCGTGGCTGGGCCCTGGACATGCAGACACCATCCAAAGTATCCAAAGGTAAGCCGGACGATAGTAAGACATCAGCAATGTAGGTCCTTGGAGGAGGACAAAAAATGAACACCTGCTGTACCTGAGAGCTGAAATTTATGGGAGGGGGGTCCTATACCCTTGGAGCGGAGGCGGGGTTAACCCACACGTAGGCTGCCATGGAGACAGACAGGAAATAGGCCTTTTTCCTTCTCATCAGGGTTCCAGCATGTAAATATTCTAGGTGTAACCTTAAAAAACAGAAAGATTTTACTACAATCAGCTATTGGAAGAAATGAGATTAAGGAGCTTATCATTTGCCAAACCCAAGGGGTCGTATACATGCTGGAGTGTAATTGTGGGCTCCAATACGTGGAAAGAACTTCCAGGGCCATACACATACGCATTGGTGAGCATGTTAATATTAAAAAAAGGTCTCAAAACTCACAATGTATCTAAACATTTTAGGCTTTTTCACAACAGGGACCCCCAGGGGCCTTAGGTTTTGGGGTATTGAGAAAGTGAGTAGACACTGGAGGGGTGGCTATTTCATTAGACAACTGAGCCAGAGGGAGTCATATTGGCAGGGTTCATACACATTTTCACCAATAAAATTCCATGACTTTTCCATGACTTCACGTAAATATTCATGACCTAATGTTTCATGAAATGTCTATGTATACATGTTAAATAAGAAGAAAATCTATGTCACACCCAGCATATTTTTACTAAAATAAACGACAATCTTTGTAGTGTGCAGTACCTCTGCAGTTAGGGTTTAGTTTCTGGATACAGCGTGACTCAAAATGGTCCTTTGTTTTACAGTAGATGAGATGGAAGCACCGCTGCCGCAGCTGGGAGCCGGTGTAACTTCAGGCACACGGGTGAAAAAGCCAGCAATCGGATTGGAAGCTGTCAAGCACACAGCTGCAGACTGGTGCTTTGCACCTTTAGCGTGGCTAGACAGCGCTGCCTTTCCCATGTTCGAAATGTCAAACGTTTTACGACACACATTGTACATTTAGCGGACATGATACAGGAGAAGGTCAGAGGCTGCGGACATGATACAGGAGAAGGTCAGAGGCTGCGGACATGATACAGGAGGTGGTCAGAGACTGCAGACATGATACAGGAGGTGGTCAGAGGCTGCGGACATGATACAGGAGGTGGTCAGAGGCTGCGGACATGATACAGGAGGTGGTCAGAGGCTGCGGACATGATACAGGAGGTGGTCAGAGGCTGCGGACATGATACAGGAGGTGGTCAGAGACTGCAGACATGATACAGGAGGTGGTCAGAGGCTGCGGACATGATACAGGAGGTGGTCAGAGGCTGCGGACATGATACAGGAGGTGGTCAGAGGCTGGGGACATGATACAGGAGGTGGTCAGAGGCTGCGGACATGATACAGGAGGTGGTCAGAGGCTGCGGACATGATACAGGAGGTGGTCAGAGGCTGCGGACATGATACAGGAGGTGGTCAGAGGCTGTGGACATCACAGGTAGGTGTCCTTCCGGGTCCGCAGTTTGCCCTACTGTCAGTCACTGGCCAGCAGCAGCCGAGGAGATGATCGTGAACCAATCACTGGCAGCGGGGAGGGCCGGCCGTGGTTTGCCTGGAGACACTGTGACTGGCCAGCAGCAGCAATAACAGCCGGGAGATAACAAACCAATCACAGGCAGCGGAAGCGTCACTGGAGGGCGGGCCGACCGCATGAACGTGATGACGCGGGGGTGCTGTAACCGAAAATGGTTACCGCCCCCTTCCGCGCCATCATCACGTTCATGCGGCCGGCCCTCCCCGCTGCCAGTTATTGGTTCACGATCATCTCCTCGGCTGCTGCTGGCCAGTGCCATACCGCGGACCCGGAAGGCAAAGTAAATAGTATGTGGCACTGGCAATAAAACATTACAGAATAAAATAATAAATTCAACTAATTAAGCATCCGCTCCCCGCTCCTCCCCAGTATATATTTCCATGACTTTTCCAAAACCTTAGTGGAATCCTAAGTTTCCATGACCTTTCCAGGCCTGGAAAGTGTCATCTCCAAATTCCAAAACTTTTCCAGGTTTTCAAGGACCGTACGAACCCTGTATTGGATATATGAGACTAAGGTTATTGTACCATTGGGATTAAACGTTGAGTTTGATCTCAACTGTTTTATATCAGATAGGTGAACTCGGGCGCATATTCTTATGGAAAGGGTTTTTAACTTTTTTTATGTGTTTAGAATATTTATGGAAAATTCTATGGTGGGTTTTATTTTATTTTATGACATACCCTTTTATTGCTCAAATTCCTTGATGTGGGAATCTTTTTTGTAAGAGATATCAGCGGGTGCGTTCGTTGGTTTTTATAATTTTTTTTTACCCAGGTTTAGGGTTTAACCGGTTGCCGACCGCCGCATGACTATATACTGCGGCGGTCAGCCCTGACCAGGCAGAGTGACGTATCGGTACGTCACTCGCCTGTCACTGACTTGAGAGCCAATTGCGGGCGGGCGGGCGCGCGCCCGCCGGTCATGCTACGATCGCTCCGGTGAAGGGAGAAAGGCGGAGCGGCTTATGTAAACAAGCCGCCCGTCATTCTCCCTGGTGTAAAAATGAAGATCAGACAGTTCTACTATGTAGGACCGTTGATCTTTGTTTTTACACCAATAGCCATGTCCCTATACAGTTAGAATCACGCCCCTAGGACACACTTAACCCCTCCCTCTCCAATACAGTTAACCCCTTCCCTGCCAGTGTCATTTTTGCAGTAACAGTGCATATGTATAGCACTGATTACTGCAGTAATGTCACTGGTAACCCCAAAAGTGTCAAAAATGTCAGTCAAGGGTCCGATCTGTCCGCCGCAATACCGGAAAAAAAAAAAATCGCAGATCGCCGCCATTACGCGTTAAAAGAAAAATCACCAAAAATGACAAAAATCTTTCCCTTTGTTAGTAAACGCGATAACTTTTGCGCAAACCAATCAAAATAGGCTTTTTGCGATTTTTTTTACCAAACATATGTAGCATAAAACAAATTGGCCGAAAATGTTAAAAAATTTTGATTTTTACATTTTTTTTTGGGGAATTTCATATAAAAAATGTGAAAAATATTGTTATTTTTGCAAAATTGACGCTCTTTTTTTGTTTATAGCGCATGATCAAAAAAAAAAAAAATCGCACAGGTGATCAAATACCACAAAAGAAAGCTCTGTGGGAAAAAAAGGACGTCAAATTCGTTTAGGTACAGCGTCGCACGACCGCGCAATTGTCCGTTAAAGTTACGCAGTAAAAAAAAAAAAATCGCAAAAAACCCCCTGGTCTTTTAGCAGCCAAATCCTCCGGGGCTTAAGCGGTTAAACTTTACTCCTGTTATGTTTATAGGAGTCCCATTTAATTTCATGTTTAGAGATTTTAGTTTTAGTTGCGATATGGTGAGCTGTACATATTTAGTACATGTGTAGTACCTCCTATACACTTTGATTGTTTTCCTACATTTTATATGGGATTGCCTGAATATGTGGTAATTCTACCAGAGACACGGAGGTTGTACACCTGATTTATTAGAGGCTATTCCTTACTGGTGGTTTCAAGAGGATTACTTAGGAGATGTTCCATGCTTTTTATGTTTGTTCCACGGATATCATTAAGCCTGTTTGACCCACCGGTAACACAGGGGTCTTTGTATAAGGTGAGTGTACACAATGGTCTTTTGGTGAAGGGATTGTCACTCTTATTAGATTGTTGCCGGCGCCCTGTGGATATCAGCCACTACCGACAGACTTTTTATGAGGGATTTCTGGGCCTTTGAAGAATATTACATTATATTATATATAGATATATTTGTGTATATATATATTTACGCTGCACTATTTTTTCATGGTCTTAAAATACTGGCATGCACAAACAACTTCACTTTAAAAAAGATTGGAACCCCTGGATAAGATACCTCCAAACTCCTTAAAGTGGAACTTTAGTCAGAAAATTAAGTCTACCTAGATCATTTCAGGCTGACCCCTTTTGCAGGTATTACCTATGTAAAACTTTAACTGCCTACACTATTTAAATCCAGTAATATACGGTCTCACCCTGCTCTGCACATGCTCGGTTGCTATCCATTTTTAGGCACTGCTTAGTTTATAGAAGCAGATCTGCTGACAGCTTTAAAGTGGAATTAAACCATCCTATCCTTTACAGCAAAGGAAGCTTCTTCAGTTTTATTTGCAACTGTTGCAGATGTGATCAGTTATGACACCAGCCATTTGATGGATTAACAGTTTAAGGACACACGCAAACGTGACCATTAGGAATCCTGGCATTCCTGTAAACTTTTCTTTTAAATCATTAAATTGATGGGCTTAGTTCCACTTTATGATTTACTGCTACTTAGGGGCTCTGGGCTTCAAAATGGCAGTCTCCAGCTAGACGACACAAGAGCAAGGATGGTGGCAATTAACAGCACACACTCATTTTGGTAGCATAATTAAGGTGGACTGTGTGACCATGCTTTAAATAATAAAAAAAAAAAAAAATCATCAAAGGTGTTATGGATAAAGTTTGATTCCATAGATGGGATGGCACAGTGGCCAGAAGTCTGGGTCTGAGACATAGTGATTGGTTGTATATCTTCTCTTTCTTATTTTTCCTTTATTCAACTTTTCTTTTTCTTCTAGTCTTTATACCAATCCCCCATGAACAGTTCAGCATAGACTTCAGGGCTTCTTCTAGCCTAGCCCAAGTATGAAAGCATTGTGTTCCTCTGTCTGGTACAGGAAATGGTTTCGTTTTCCAGAATCTATTACAGATTTATATTTAAGATCAGTATACGCATAGTTCTACAATACCTCATACAATTATAACCTCTACAGTACCTACCGCACATGGACAGCCCCAAGCAATGTTCAGTGTGCTTTCTTATACACCTTCAATCTACCCCTCGGGGTACAATTGGTAGAGAACTGCCACTTTAGTATTGCTTACTTAAGGTAGGATTAGAATAAGTTGCTTTTGTTTCCTCAATATAATACTGTTCTTTGATATTCTCTTGTACAAATTTGTACCTCGTTTGTTTAAACATCTTTAATGTAAAACAAAAAAACTTTTGAAAATAAAAATACTAGCGCCCCATCTACTGAAATGGTCTAGCTACTCTTTTAACGAATAAATTGCTGATCAACCACCCGTAAAGCCTACTTCTTTGGGAAATTCAAGAGAGGGGTAAGAGAGGGGGAGAAAAGACATTTAAAAAAAAAAAAAAAAAATGGGATTTTGACTTACCAAAAAATCAATTTCTCTGATGTTCATTGACAGACACAGCTTCTGTTAGTCTAAACCATTGGGTTATAGTGCCCCCCATACAGGAGTAGGGCACTAGGCAGAAAAATTCTGCCTACACACATGGCCAGTCCCAAGGGATATACTCCCTCTCTTTGCTAAAGCTACTCAGTTTTGTTACAAGCAGTGTCAGGAGAAATATAACTCCACAAAGAAGTGGATGCTGTATCCGTCAATGAACATCAGATAAATGGATTTTACAGTAAGTCAAAAATCTCATTCAATCATTGTCGGACACAGCTTCCAGTATTCTTAACCATTGGAACATCCCAATGCAAATGTTAACCACTTAAGCCCCAGAAGATTTTACCCCCTTCCTGAGCAGGGGGTATTTTGCGATTCGGCACTGCGTGACTTTAACGGACAATTGCGCGGTCGTGCAAAGCTGTACCTAAACTAATTTGACGCCCTTTTTTTCCCACAAATAGAGCTTTCTTTTGGTGGTATTTGATCACCTGTGCGATTTTTTGATCATGCGCTATAAACCAAAAAAGAGCAACAATTTAGCAAAAATAATATTTTTCCCATTTTTTTATATGAAATTCCCCAAAAAAATGTAAAAACCAAAATTTAACATTTTTGGCCATATTTGTTTTCTGCTACATATGTTTGGTAAAAAAAAAAAAAAATTACAATAAGCGTATTTTGATTGGTTCGCACAAAAGTTATTGCGTTTACTAACTAAGGGAAAGATTTTTGTCACTTTTGTTGTTTTTTTTTTTTAATGAGTAATGTCAGCGATCTGCGTTTTTTTTGCGGGACTGCGACATTGCGGGGGACAGATCGGACCCTTGACTGACATTTGACACTTTTGGGGGTACCAGTGACATTACTACAGTAATCAGTGCTGTACATATGCACTGTTACTGTAAAAATGACACGAAGGGGTTAACTTTATTGGAGAGGGAGGGGTTAAGTATGTCCCTAAGGGCGTGTTTCTAACTGTGCAGGGATGTGGCTTTACATGTAACAGCAGAGATCGACAGTCCTACATAACAGGACCGTTAGATCTCTGCTGTTACACAGGGAAGAATGACAGGCGGCTTTGTTTACATTAGCCGCCTGCCTTTCTCCCTTCACAGCGGACAATGTCCGTGAACGAGCGGGGGTGGGAGCTCGCCCCCTATTGGCTCACAGGCTAGTGACGTACCGTTACGTCACTTTGCTTGGCCGGGGCTGACCGCCGCAGTATATGTACTTGCGGCGGTCGGTAAGCGGTTAAACATAAGGGATGGCAAACAGCAAAAAAATTCCCAAAGCTAAACAATAGCCAACAGGAGCTCGAACCAAAGAATTGGAGCTCACCTAAAAAAAAATATAAAAATAACACTGCCCCAAAGAGGACCAGGTCCTCTTACACAGCAGCCTGCAAAACCTTGCAGCCAAGGAAAGCATCCACAGATGCCAACCCATCCAATCTATAAAACTTTGTAAAAAATGTGCACCGACGAGCAGGTGGCTGCCTTGCAAACCTGTGTCACGGACGTCTGATGACGGAAGGCCCAGGAGGCACTAAGCGCCCCAGTAGAGTGTGCCAGGACAGGGAAAGGAGGAACCTGACCCCTGATGGAATAGGCCTGAACCACCGTCTCTCTGCACCATCTAAAAATAGTCACAGAGGAAGCGGCCATCCGTGAGAACAAAGTGTCTGACTTCCTGAAAGACGCTGTAGGCGTCGGTACACCCTAATTACCCAAACCACATTCAAGGCATGCAAGGCAATTTCCTTCAGGTTTTTTCCGCCTAGGACACAGGAAAGGCAACACAATGTCTATATTCAAATGAAAATTAGGAAGGAATGACCAAAAAGGAGTGAAGCCCCACCTTATCCCTGTGAATCATTAGATAAGGTGAACAACAGATAACACCGCCAGGTCCAACACCCTGTGCGTTGTGATAGCCATCAAAAAGGCCACCGTCTGGGACAAGTTAAGCAGGGGGAAAATTCAGAAGATTCTCGAAGGGAGACTTCTGGAGAACCAAAAGTACCAAATTGAGGTCCCAAGGTGGCAAAGGAGATCACACCAAAGGGACCAAGTGCCAAACACCCTGAAGAGAGGTACACACCAGAGATATAGCCAAGGGTCGTTGGAAGTAAGAAGAAAAAAACCGCCAGGGCCTACACCTGGCCCTTGATAGTACTCAAAGCTCCAAGCCACCAGGAAAAAGCGAGGCGGAACCCCAAGGGATGCACACCATGCAATGTACATCTTCCACGTATTATTGTAGATCTTCCAAGTAGTAGATTCCCTGGCTTTTAACAGCGTAGGAATCATGGATTCAGACAATCCCCTGTCCTTCAGCACCTGGCTATCAACAGCCAAGCCGTCAAAGCCAGCAACTAAAGCAGGTTGGAAGTTTGGCCCTTGGGATAGCAGATCCTCCGTAAGAGGATGCCGCCAAGGAAACATTGGCAACCAGCTACAGCAGGTCGGCGTACCAGGCCCAGCGGGTTAGTCCAGGGCCACTAAAATGACACCAATGGCATCCATGGTGACCAATGTCCAATACAAGGGCGGGAAGGATTTTGCCCTGCCGGCACCAGGACATGAAGCCACCAAGTAGGGACTCTCGTACCCCAGCTCAGCTGCATTTGGTTGTCCAGAGACTGCGGATTCTTGACCCATGTGGTGAGAATCTCCCATTGCAGAGACCCCGCATGGAACTGCGCAAACTGGACCACCACGCAGGTAGGCACCATCAGGCCCAGTACCCGCATAAAAGTCCGGAAGGGCAACCATCTGCTGGTCAGCCGGAGCCAAACTACAACCTGCAATGTCTGAACTTTGTTTGGAGGAAGAAATACTCTGGCTAAGGCCAAGTCCAGAGTCAGGCCCAGATAGTCTAGTTTCGTAGATGGGACCAAGGCTGACTTTCAAAAGATTCAGAAACCAGCTGACCGCCTTCAGAGTTTGTATGGTGATCTCCAGGTTTTCCACCAGCGCAACAGAAGACTCTGCTCACAGAAGGGGATAGTATAAATAGCACAGGATCGCGATCCCCCGCTGGCGTAACAATACCAGTACCGGTGCCAACACTGTTGTAAGCTGAGACGAGACCAAATGATAACGCCCCAAACTGATCATGTTCCTCTCCCACTACAAAGCAGGGGAAGCATTGGTGACCAACAGATATTGGAATGTGAAGGTAGGCATCTTCGATGTCTATGGAGGCAAAAAAATCCCTCTGATGCAGGGAAGCCACCACTGTGCAAACGAGTTCCATCCTGAACTTCTGCACCCGCACAAAGCAGTTCAGCACCTTGAGGTGCAGGATTGGACGCACCTTGCCTTCCTTCCTGGGAACTGTAAACCGGTTCAGTAAAAACCCCTGAAAAATGTTCCGCAATCAGAACCGGGACAATCACCCCTTGAAGCAAAGATCTTGCACCACCCCAAAGAGGGCCCGTAAGCAGACTGGGGACAGTCACACATTGGAAGGAAAGAACGTTTCCGGAGGGCGAGCACAAAACTCGATCTTGTATCCCGATTGTATGACTTTGTGGATCCACTTGTCAAGTACTAGGAAAGTCCACAGGTCCGGAAACCAGTAAAGACCTCCCCAGATACGGGTGAGGGGGGACCTTTATGCTGAAGGAGCCTTGTCTGCGGGTCTGGAGAGGTCCGCTTTCGACTTGCCAGACCAAACTCGCTTGGATCCATCAGGAAAAGGAGGGCCCACGTAGATGAGGGTCCTTGCCTTTAGTAACCTGTGGAAGAAAGGTACTCTGCCTTCCTGTGAGACTCTTAATGTCTTCCAGGGTAGCGCCAAACAGGTGATCTCCTTAAAAAGGAAGAACAGCCAGGATTTTTTTTTTTTTTTTTTTTTAAGAAGTCTGGTCCACAGACAAGCAGGTTGGCCAAGAATCACTGCTGAAACAGAGCTGAGCCACATCCAAAAGATGCAGCACAGAAACTACAGCCCCTGGACCAACGGACAGCTCAGCAAAGGCAGGCGGGAGCTGTTCTCCCTCCAGGTCACAGCGCAAAAGCTTAGCCCACCCCGTTTTGCAACACCAGGGCAATAGCGAACACCGGCCTCAATGCCGAGCCGACCAGGGTGAACATGTAGTGGGCCACAACCTCCGCCTTTTTTGTCAGCCAGGTCCTTAAAGGCTGGAGACTCTTCAACTGAAATCATGATTGATTTAACCTGGAAACCAGAGTCTCCACCACCGATGGAACACACCACTTTTTGAAAGGGACACTTCATAGGGGTATTGCCTGGCAAACCGCTTAGGGACCCCAAGGGGACGCTTTGGTCGTACTCACTCTTTTGCCACAATTCTGTCAAAATAGGCAGGGAAAGGGAAACATCTTCTGCCACTCTGGGTGGTTTGTGAGTGCCAAGGGAACCTGCGCCCCGGTCGCAGTCACGTCCCTCATTTTTAGAGGCTCATGCACAAATACAATCGTTGCATCCACCAGTGCCTTTTTGTGTGCGTTGCAGGCGAGGAATCATCCTCACAATTATTCAGGGCATGTGGTTGCAGACCCATCAGGATGACTCGCATCCGCAGTGGCCAAATCAGATTCAGGATCTGATGAGACAGGAAGGTGGAGGGGGGGTGCTTTCTGCTAGCCTGTCACCCGAAAGCCCTCCAACCGGGACACAAGGGGCTCCTGGACCGCCGTCAGTGCATGGATGAATGGTCGGGACCCGGAGGTCCCCGTAGCCTCAGAGAAGCGATCAGATGGGGAGATGTGCTACAAAAAGACTCCATTAGCCACCGGGGGGAACCACAGAGTAAGTGTAAAAACTGCTAAGGAACACCTCCACCATGCAGGCAGCACCACTCGGTCACCAGGTACAAACACCAATCGACCCTCAGCAGAGAGGGAGAGGATCCCACCACTTTCTATCTGCAGAACCAGGCACCGCTAGTCACCAGGAGAATCTGCACTGCACGTTATGTGATCAGGAAGTGGAAAATATCCAGGAATCAGCACTAAGGGATGAGGAGGGGCTCCCACTGCCGAAAGCGCCGCCCTTGGGCTCCACTGTCATGGCTGCTGCTGTTTTCAATGGCAAACCACCAAAATGGCCTCCGTGCATTGTAACCTATGGGCTACAAGAAAATGGTGGCCCTGTGCGGCACCATGAGGCTCTCTGGGACCCAGGAGGTATCCCTAGCCACAGGACAGGCACAAGGCAGGACGGGCAGGAGCCCCCAACCAGGTACAACCTTCCGCACAGCCGATCGTCTGGTCGCCAGCGGCGCACCACCCCGCCAGCATGGTGCCTGGCCCCCCACCCCAGGGGGTGTCCAGACCCCCCATACAGACCCCACAATAGTGGAGGAGGGGTAGGTGGTAGGATGGCGGGGAGGACAGGTGGGGGGGCACAGGTGAAGGGAGGAGGAAAGGTGAAGGGAGGTGGCCAGGAAGGAGGAGAACCCGGGGGTCCAACCTTCCCATGGAGGGGCCTGTGTCCACCCTAAAACTCTCCAGGAGGACAGCTACTCACCATACCAGGAAACAGGCGGTTACCGCTCCAGATCCTTCTCTCCATCAAAATAGGGGGGCTGTTGGCCAGAAGGAACGCTGGGACTCCGGCAGAGGCCAGGGCGTATGCAACCTCGCGAGATGTTTAACTTGCAAGGCCAGCCCCCGTCCAATTAGGCTATGTCGCAGCCAACCTAGCATGGAGCTGAAACCTGCGCATGCTCGCTGGCCAGACTGGGGTGACCACGGGATCTATATTATCATGTCAGTCGCCCAGTCCGGCAGTTTATTGTAGATCTCACAGGAAAAATCCAGGAGGAAGAAATTTTCCATCTAAAAAAAAATTTGCCAGGACCAAAGATCCCAGCAAGAACTAGGTCCTTACTCTTGACTAGGCAGAAAAAAAACTGAGTAGCTATAGCAGAGAGAGGGAGTATACCCCCTGGGACTGCCCATGGGGGGTAGCCAGAATTTTTTCTGCCTAGTGTCCTACTCCTGAAAGGGGGCAGTATAACCCAATGGGTAAGAATACCAGAAGCTGTGTCCGTCAATGAATGAAAGAGAAGAAAATGCTTTTCTGGATTTGCCAAATCCTCAACAAAACTATCCTGCAATGACAATGCACAGGAGGAGACTTTGAACGCTTAGGGGGCTCCATGACTCCAGACCAGTAAGGCCCTTGGGACTGTACATTCTGGAAGTGGCAATTTGACATTCTCCCTCGTGGCATCAGTTAGTGTGCCACCAATAACCTTTAGGCTGCCCTATCATGTCTCCCTCTACATAAATATTTAACAAAAGGTTTCATTTTTATGATCCCACAAAAAGGAAAAAAAACGGTGCCCTTTCTTAACCAATGTAGCAGTTTCCACGTTCTGTATTTTAAACTCCTCCACAAGCTACACCTTTTCCTTCCTTCTCATTCCCCCTGACCTTTCATGCTTTGTCTTCAGGTCAGTCATGTGATGCACACTTAGTCTCGGTTTCTTCTCCTAGTGGTTGGCAGCCCTCGGTGATGCAGAAAGTGATACAAACATGACTATATCCGCTCTGCTCTCTGCCTTTTTTTTTTGTCAATACATTTTTATTGAAATTTTGCAAGTAACATAAAAGAAAACAGTTTGTATGTATGGTACATAAAGAGTAATATGATCATAAAGAATGAGGTACTTAACAGCGGGTAATGAGGTACCCCCCATGGATAATCAATGACTTATGCAACGTAATCCAGGGTTTCCACACTCTACCAAAGATAAGACACCTTGACAAATTGATTGCAAGGAGTCGTTCATATGTGTAGTTAGTGTGGAAGATATTGACAGTAACAGATATGTTTGGTGCATCTATTGAGTTCCATTTTCTGAGAATGGTGTTTCGTGCTGCTAGTAAGATATGCGTTACTATGGGTCTCGTGGGAAGTGGAAAGTGGTCAATTCCTAGGCTGAGGATGGCTAGGTCTGGGATAGGGGTAGTGATTAGGCCTAGAATCCTAGAGATTAGACTGAATTGGTCTCCAGAAGCTTGTAATATTCGGGCATTCCCATAAAAGGTGGCGCCAGCAATGAGGGGAGACTAAATTTGGCCAGTCTGTATGGCGTATAGTGCCATCTGTGCAAGATTTTTTGTGACATTTCCCAACGGTTGTTATAGTGAGAATATTTGTTGGTGGACTGTATTGCCTCTTGGCATTGTTTCATAGTGTATGAGGATCCTAATTCACTCATCCATCTATGCATGGGTGTAGTTTTATGAGGGAGGTTTTTATCCTGTAGGAGGATGTAGAATAGGGATATACCTTCAGTGAGGGGGTTAGGTTTAGATAAAAAATCCCATGCTTGTGGAGGGATTTTAATTTTTGGTAATGGGTGCTTGGAAAGGAAATTCCGGATACGGAGATATGTGAAGTGAGCAAGGATTGGGAGTTCGTATTCCGCTTTTAAGTGTTCCTAAGTTTTGATTTTGGAATCGGAGAAGGTTTGGATTTTATTTAGTCCTTTTAGTTGCAAGGGTTTAGTGTATAAGAAGGGGATAATGGCTTCCATAGCTTGTAGGGGAATATCTGGTAGTGTAATTTGTGTAGACTGTTTAGAGATGGTGGGCAGTAATCGCCATAGGAGTATGGAGGCAGCTATAGGTGGAGAAAGGGATGAAGTGTCCCACTGTCCCCATGTATCAAAGAATAATAGGGACATGAGGTCTGAGGTGGGGGCTAAGGACTTTTTGATCTCAATCCAAAATGGTTCGGCCTGATTCTTGAACCAGTGTTTGAGTTGAGCGAGTATTGTTGCTCGTTGTTAATCCAGCATATCCACTATACCCATACCACCAACTTTTCTGTGTTTGAGTAGATTTGCGCGGTTGCGTTTAGGCTTTTTACCCTGCCATATAAAATTGTTCAGTAGAGATGTTAAGGTTTTGAAGTAAGCTTTTGGGACAGTGATGGGGAGTACCCTGAAGGTGTATAAAATCTGAGGTAGGATTGTTATCTTAAAGGCTGCCAGTCTTCCTGTCCAGGAAAGCTTGCATTAGGTCATGTGGCACAGCTGTTTAATTGCATCAGTGGTGGGAAGTTGGAATGGGGTAATGCTTTGACTGATTTGGTTAGGGTGACTCCCAAGTATGGTATTTCCTGCTCATTCCAGGTATAGGGCAAATTATCTTGTAAAGATTTTTGGGTCTTGGGTGGGATCCGTAAGTCTAGTATAAGGGATTTTGAGAAATTGATCTTGTAATAGGAGATGGAGCTGAATTTTGTTAGGGTTGCGTGGGCTAGGGAGGTTATTGGATCTGTTAGCATAAGGATAACATCATCCGGGAAAAGGTTGATAGTGTGTGGTTTACCATTAAATTGGAAGCCTGTGATAAGGGGGTTCATGCGGATTGATCTGTGAGGGGTTCTATCACCAGGTTAAAGATAGAGGGCGATAAGCTTTCCATGTACCGTTGGATTTGACAAATTTTTTGGATAACACACCCTAAGTGTATACTTGTGCTGAGGGAAATGAATAAAGGGCAAGAATTGCCAAACTTATGCTGTCCTGGAAACCAAACTTAGATAGCACGCTAGTCATGTATTACCAGTGGACCCTGTCGAACACCTTCTCTGCATCCACAGATAGGAGCAGAGAAGGCGTTCAAGACCTTTCAGCATAGTGAATAATATTAGGAATTCTCCTAGTTGCATCGGCTCTCTGCCTTATCAAACTAGAAGTGCATGACCCAAGGGTGAGCTGTGAAGTACACAACTGGCAATTTAGAAGACACACACAGTTCTTTAGTGTAATACATTTATTTACAGAATAGCAAAAGTACATCACATTTAGTGCAAATGCAACTAATGATATTAAGATTTATATAATTAGTAAACTTCCCATAAGCCTCTGTAATATAAAGCTTTCAGTTTCAGCACTTTAAAATGTTGGACATGTTTGTGACCCAGATACATTGTGGGTAAATGCACCGTAGAATTCTCCATCTCAGAGTTCTCATATTACAAGCTTGCATTCCTGATGACCAAAAATGAATGATCATGTTCAACACTCATCTGCATCTATGGTTTTCTGTTCCCAGTGAGTGGCTTTTACATTGCAGAATAAATCCAGACATTGTGGTCTACTTATGAACAATGGAACCAAGTTAAAATAGGATGGATGTCCAAACCAAACAATCAAGCCTTAGAGGATTAATCCACCCAAAACTGATGTTACAGCTGTGGACTGATGCGGGTGGGTGAAGTCTTTCACTCTGGTTTGTTAGATGGCTTAGGCAATGTTGAAACTCCACCCAATAATGGCCAGTAAAAAGGGTCTTATTCTTACCACTGGTTTTCATTTGACATTGTTGAGAATGCAGCTTGAATTTGATTTGAAGGAACTGGCAGCAGGGATGTGGCCTGAGCGATGCAAAGAAAGAGGCCATTGGGGGGGGGGGGGGGGTTACCTACCTTTCAGCTTGTACAAGAGTACTTTGGACGCTTTTCCCAGAAAAATATGAACCCCCCCTTGCAATAGAAGGCTGTGAACCCTTCTCCACGGGATGGAAAGTCAAAACTCCTCAGTCTTTCCCAGCCTCCAGAAAAGTTAACACTTCAGGAAATAGCAAATGCCTTTGTTCCAGTGTATTTCATTTTTTCAGAGGAAGAAAGGGTTGCTTTGACAATGCTTTCAAGAAGCTTCAAGTTAACACTTCTGAAATGCCTGTAGCATTACTTTGGGTTTCAGATATGTTTTAGATGAGGGGTTAGCAATTTATGAAGCTTTACAAATATCTATTTTTGGCAGGGATGGGGGCATGGGACCTTGTCAGAGCTCCCCAGATGCATGCCAAGCACCTTCTCTAGGAGCACTTGTTTATCTTGTACAGCTTCATTTTGCTAATTTGCTATTCATGTTAACAGGCATTGGCTTTGCAAAGCTCTGGAAAGGCAAGGTGAACACTTGTTCTTTACACCCATGTGAATGAGGCCTTTGAAGCATCCTGCAGCCCCAGATTGTTAAAGGAGTTGTAACGTTTTATGGTTTTTCACCATAATGCATTCTATGCATTGAGGTAATAAAAACCTTTTGTGCTTTATCTGCCCCCCCCCCTTCTTTTTCTTACCTGAACCCGGTTTTTCCGGCGACGAGCACGAGCCCAGCGGCACCAGCCACTGTTTTGGGTCCTAATTGGATAGACCGATAGCAGGAGCCATTGGCTCCCGCTGCTGTCAACCAAACCCAGTGACATGTTAGCCGGGGGCGGGGGCCGAGTCCTGATGTCTGTGTCAATGGACGCAGCAGCGGGACTCGTGAGCATGCCCGCAAGGGTGTCCCCAGAGAAAGAAGCTCTCCGTGGGGGCACCCGATGAGGAGCCAGGAGTGGCGCCGGGGCACCCCGGATAAGGAGGATCGGGGCTGTTCTGTGCAAAACCCTTGCACAGAGCAGGCAAGTATAACATGTTTGGTATTAAAAACTAACCTTTACAGTCACTTTAAATACATCTTAATGAGAAGGCTGCCTACCACTCAACACATATTGGCTTCAGCAGGCTTTTAATAAATTTCAAGCATTGATAAACCTTAATAAAAGCCAGCTAGCAGCTTAACATGACAACCAGTCCCCCCCCCCCCCCCCCCCCATAAAAAAAAAAAAAAAAGACCTGGGTTAACCCTCTTACAAACCAGAGTTGGAAGGTTGTTGTAGAGCCTGACTGAAGGCTTTCAGAAAGGCAAACACTTCGTAAAAGATTGCTGTACACATTGCATTTACACAAGCTGGGGGCCGTTCAAAGCCTAACAGAAAATGTTTTGGGGGGACTGACTCTAAAGCTCTCATCAATAAAATCTGGCTGGACGTAATAACTGGTCCCCGTTTCATTGTTCTAGAAGTCATAAAACAGAACCACAATGTTTAAAACAGAGAAGAGAAACACTAATGCACCCCATAGGCGGCTTCTGGTTATCTGCTCATTACCATGTAGGCACTTCTCCTGGTCCTGAACAGAGCTCTGTAGTGGTAAGGCAATGCAGGATGTTTATGTGCGTTAATAGGAACGGACAGGTAATAACTATGAAGATTCCATGGATCCCCACAGGAGACAGCTGTAGGTAGTTATTGTTCATTTTGTACACGAAATCCCCAATATATACAGCAGTATTTGTATGTTTGTCCCAGCCTAGTTTATAAAAGTTAACAACCATTAGGTATGTAACACACATACATACATTATATATATATATATATATATATATATATATATATATATATACACATACATACATACATATACACATATACACTGTAAATCCTTGACAACAAATGCACAAGACGGATTGCTAGAACAGAAACAGAACAGAGAAGCCATCCAGGAATCCCACATTCATCCACACTCATTAACAGGCGGGAAGTGCAAGGACGACGGCAACAGTACAGTACAGATTATTTTTTCTTGGATTGGGAATAAATCTATCATAAATTGCAAGTATTCCACAAAACCCAGACAGCGGAAATTGAATCATTGCCAAAAAGTTTTTATTCAACTAAATTGTATAGATCCACAGATCTGTAATGTCATATTAAATATTATCCAAACAGTTTAAAGAGGCTCTCCAAGAACCAGTTAAAACTTTTTTCACTTAACACGCAACTGCAGGTTAACAGCTAAACACACGGCTGAAATGCATAGATGGTTTTCTGTTCAGCCAGTCTTGTGACGTTTACAAACTGCACAGGCAGACAGGTAAAGACAGATTTTCTGGACCAGCTTACAGCTTCACGCACATTGTGGTGTGAATGGGCTGGTGGAAGAGAGGTTACCTGAAAAGCTGAATTGGATAAGGTGGTGTCCCCTGACTGGCCCTACAGTATGGATCACACAACTGGCTGAACTAAACATTCTCTGGAAGGTTACGATTTTGACATTGTCAACTATTTATTTTGCGAGTTACCTGGAGTTCTGTTTTAACCACAGTGGAAGGCAGTTCAATAACTACAGCCCTCTCCTCAAACTTCCAGAAGAGAACTGATGGCTATGAGAAGTATGAGCTCCTATTTGCATGGCTGATTGCTAAGGAAAGTCCATCTAAATGCTACCACTGAACACAGCTATTGAAGAATCTCCCCCAACAACCAGGGCAGCAAATTTCATGGTCAGACTTTACACAGCCATCATCCACCACAGAACTTACCTGAGCAGCGTTTGAGTGAAAGAAATGTTAACTTTTGAAATAGAAAATAGATACAGAACAGGGCAGAACCTAAGGAGTAAAACCATGTTCTAGCATCCTTTCCCATTCAGCAGCCATGTGGTTTTTATGACCCTCTTCAATGACACTTAAGAGGAAGCTAGTTTTGAGACACATACAAGACGAAGAACACTGCAACAGAACAACTTAAGTCGTCCACATTTCATTACAGCAAGATTGTCGCGTTAAACAGAATTTTACAATCAAACTCTCTGAGATGCTTTTTCAGCTCTCCCCTTTAAATGGCCACATCACCCAAAATAGTAATCTCAAATATAGATTTATGCATGTCGGAATTCATATAATATATATATTTACATAGACACTTTATATGATAAACATCTTTTTTTGCTAAAAATTTCCAGAAACATTTACATATATGGATTTCAGTTTCATACAAGGAGGACCTTTTCCCCTATCTACTAAATAAGAGTGTAGAGAAACACACCGGGTTTAAAATGGCTGATGAAATGAAATTTTGCTAACAGCCAGCTAATGGACATACAATGTCACAATAATAAATGTCAGGAAATTGGATATCAATGGATGTTGGAATGAACTTTTGTGTTAGGTTTCGTGGCCTTTTACTTTCTATTTATATCTTCGTACTAGCAAAGTAACTATACCAAGATTCTGACAATTGCTACAAGTGTGTTAAAGAAGATGTCCAGTAAAATCAGCTTTTTGCAGGAAATACATTTTATATTTGCGTACCTCTGATCCCATTCCGGCATTTGGTTTGTGAGATTCTGGTTCTAAATGAGCGAGTTCGCCCATATATGTGTGTTAGAGTTGTAATTTCAATGCTGACAAGTATGTGGTTCAATCTCTGACATATGTCTAAAATCAGTTGTAAATGTGTTGGCTTTGCTGCATCCCATGTAGCAGACTGGTTTCACTGGAGCACTCCTTTACCTATGGACTAAAGCCCAATTGAAGTCATGCACCTTTTTATCTCTTTATTCCTGTACCCCTGCATGTTATTTTTTGACCGATTCTGGCTAGGAAATACCCTAAAATACCTTTTACACTCAGAAAATACTGATTTCTATCTTTCCCTGCAGTAGTTTGTGCTGGAAGAGCAGAGTACCAAACACTCCCCCATACCCCTCAGCACAAGTGTTTTCATACAGACAGTACAGCAGAGATGGAGAGGGCGATCTTTATGACCAGGTCTGTGTTAATGAGAGCAGTGGGTTACTTCTGGTGCCTATTGGACCACACAAACTTTTTAGACTATTCTCTGTAGAGTTGCAGATAACAGAAAAAAAAGCATGCAAGACTGTGGAAATTGTCAGTACAATGTCTATCAGTCTATATATGTCCATGACTTCATTTGGGTTTTAATTCAGTTATTTTTTAGTCACCCTATGCACATTTTAGGTAGCAATACTGTAAGCTAAATTGACCTTCAGCCTACCCATTCAGAAAAAGTGCCTGTCCTTTGTGCTATATACCTCAGACAGGGTCACAGGTCCTGAATGAACTGCCTTACATGCACAACATGACCAGCCCCACTGTGTAGAGCAAAAATATACTGTAGAGTCAAACTAGTGAAAGGAGAAAAAAAAAAAAAAGACTCAAATCACACCACAGCAAAACACATCTGTTCAACCCATTCACACATTAAAGTGTATGAGGTGTGCATACCGAGTGGAAGAAGCCATTTTGTTGGATAGGCCAATGTTTTGGACAAAGCAGGAAATCATTTCACCAGGCATCAGTTAATATAGGGAAATGGCTTTCTACTCTCTATTTATGGCTGACAGGTACACTTTAAGGATTGCACATTCTAAAAACTCCACAAGACTGGCCTAGCCAGGACGCGGTTCATGTCAAGCAGATTACCATGTGCTCAAGAAATCATCTTGAAATTTCTGGATCAAGTTACAGAACGCAATTTTTGCTTTAAAGATATTAACACAACTAAAAATACAAATAGAAATATATAGATTTCTTGGAGAAAAAAAATAAAGCTTTCTTAGATATTAGAGAACTCCTTCAGACGTTGCAGTCTTCATTGGAGATTCATAAAGAAAGGCAAAGCCATAGATTATAAGAGCCCTCAGTTATTACAGTGAAGAATTACAGAACCATCACCGCAGCTAGCAACAAACTAGCTGAGAAAGAAAAATAAAAAAACAGAAAGCAAAACTCAAAATTCCCCCTCATCTTTCCAAGCATTGTTTTCGAACAACCTTAAAAACGCCCCATGTGTTTAGTTGCACAGCTATTCGCATAAACACAAGACATTATGGCTTTTTTTAGGTTTACAGGCCTATGGTACTGTGTGTAAGCAGTTTCCGGTTGTAGAAATTTAAAGCCTCAGTCCTTAAGAAAATAGTTTTCCATGACCCTTCAAAGCAAGCAAAACAGAATAGGATAAGAACAGAAGAGACAAACATGTACTTCAGTACGTGGTTATAATTTACATAGAAATTCTGCAAGAAGGCCTAGCAGGAGATGGCTAGTGTTCAGTCTTGTTATACACTGGCTGTCCTCAGGACAATGCTTTCATGGGGAAAAAGGCAAAAGGGTTCAATCTTGAGGTGTATTTTACCATCTTGTCCAATGTGGAATGTTCTTACTGCCTCTACGCTTCTCTCTAGAAATAAAAATTATCATCATCAGTCAAAGTTTTAAAGGATTCGCTCTCAGTCAGTCACCGAAACAGCTGCAAATCAAATAAAGGAAGATCACGTTATGCTCAAACTTAGACAGTCCCTGGTCTAATAGCATTTCTCTTCTCTCCCACCAATGTAACATCACAGAAGGGGACTGAAAAGAATGCAAATATGTTCAGCTGAAGAGTAGCTTAAAGCGGAGCTTCACCCAAAAGGCTCTGCTTCAAGTCCTCCTTTACCTAATTTGGCATGTCTTTTTTTGGGGGAGAGGGAGGGGGGTATTGGAGGGTTGTGGGTACCTAGTTTTGACATGTTCTCGCTCCCACTTCTGCTCGGAACAAGACCTGCTGAGTGTAGACAAGTGGCAGTCTCAGCCTGGACATCTGCTGCCTGGCGTGGGTCCAGGCTGAGACTGCCACTTTTCTACACACAGCAGGTCTTGTTCTGATGTGCGGCTCCCAGGATCTTCTACTCTTATCGGTCATTGTCTGGAGTGTGGGCGGGCTCCTTCCCAGCCAGCACTCACAGCAGTAAGTACAGGACTACAGTTCCCAGCAGCCTGAGCAGCTCACATACATACCATGGATTCACTGGGAACCCAATGGCTAATGAAGAACTAGCCCGGGTGAGGACGACGCTAGATCCACAGACAGGTAAGTGTCCTATTGTTAAAGATCTGTAGCTGCTGACTTAATTTTTTGTTAGAGGAGAACTTTTTTTTTGGGCAGCTTTTAGAATGGGCAAAGGGTTAGACCCCAATGTCAGGTTTTTACTGCTTCTGTGCCCAGATTAGGGAGAATAGCTTCATTTAACCTGGGGACCACTGTAGTCTTAGGGGGAATTCGAAATTGAGTTGTCACCACAACAGGGGCAAGGGGAGATTCTTCCAATGGGGAAATCTGTGCACTGACTAATAAGAAGGGGGGTTTCCCGCAATTTCTAGGGAATTCCTCCTGTTTCAACAGGACTGGAATTGAAGGATACATAGATGGAAAAGGTTTTAATTATCTAATCTATCCAAAACAGTTTTGTCTTTACATATTCTTACTATTAAGAAAAATAGTGCAGCGCTTATTTTTAATTATTATTAATCAAAACAGATTACAAGCTTAACACATGTTCAAAAACAAAAATCAAAAAAGAAAAATACAAATATTCTGTGTAAAGTCCAAATATGTGAAATATCAGCGCAGAGAAAGTGTCTTCCATCAACTAATGGACATGTTCCCACCACATGTGAGCAACAGAACTAAACACAGCGGCAAGAGGAAAGAAGCATCATGAGTGCTTGTATCAAAAGGATCCCTCACACATGGTCAACCAGCAACATTTTCACATGGGGATAACCAGCAGTACTGCTTCTCACCAGTGGGGACAGTCAGAAGGTTTACGCAATGCTTTCTGGGTAAAAAAACACTCAATGCACAGAGCCACAAGCAGGGGACCACATATAGTGAAATATAATAAAAAGTATAAATAAAAAAATAAAAGGCTTTATCCAAATGCCAATATGGAAGTGACAGAGAGAAGACGGCGTGTAGCTCCTGCCCCATGATGCTCACGTGTGGTGTAGATTTCCATTAGTTGGTGGAAGACCCTCTTGTGCTGATATTTATCACATATCTGGACTTTTTCGCTTTGGACTTTATTTTCATATTACATATTTTTGAGTATTATGGATGTTTTGGCACATTATGTTTTAAGCTTTTAATATTCTGTTTTCGAGGCACTGCACTATTTTCCTTGGCAGTTTGTTTGGGTACTGTATTATTTACCTACTGCAAGTTGCCTAATTTTATCATTTTTTTCCCCAGCGCTGACCTCTTTCTTATGTTTTCATATACTTACTATTGCTTTGCCTTGCATAGGATCAAATCAGTTTCACTTCCAAGAATTAGGCAGTACTGCAGGTTTTTTTTTCCATTTTTTATTAATATACACATAAAAGCGTGAATAAGCAGTTAAATGTCTATTAGCATTTGAAAACCTTGCTTCTATGTAAACGTTTGTAATTAGACATGTACATGGGACAGTCATATTAGCTTATTACCAGAGGTGGGGGACTTGAGTCACATGACTTGACTTAAGTTCGACTTAAGTCACCAGTTTGAGGACTTGAGACTTGCTTGAGTAAAATGAATAAAAGACTCGACTTGACTTTGACTTGGTATTCATGACTTGAGACTTGACTAGGACTTGAGACATATGACTCGAAATGACTTTACTTGTTTAAGTTATTAAATATTTGCATTGTCTCAAGATGTGTTAAAGCAAAATGAATGTGCCTGTTGTGTTTCTGACACCCCAGTCACTTAAAACCCCTCAGTGTGTTCTGATTTTTAGGACACTGGCTGTTTAACAATGGAAATACTTAACATGTTTTAGTGACTGTGGTGTTGAAACATGACCGGACAAAGGAATTTGAGCTGTTTGGGCATTCAAAGTGTTTCTTTAATATGCCAAGAAAAGAGCACTAAGCAGTTTTGTTAATGTTGAAAATAAAACAAAACCTTTCCTGAACACAGACTTAACTGATTTAAAAAGGTGAAAATTGGGGTAGATCAGTATTTTGACTTGATTTGTGACTTGACCAAAATAAATGACTTGACTTGCTTGAGTTCCAGCAGGGACTCAACTTGACTTGCTTTTCGCCACAGTAACTTGGGACTTGCTTGAGACTTAAAGGTTAAGACTTGAGACTTACACATGTGTGACTTACTCCCATGTCTGCTTTTTACACAGAGACCCCACTTCCTGCTTTTCCATGCTATACATTTGTGTTTTTCCTTCTACTTTTCACATTTCAAATCCATTAGACTGCCGATTTATTGAAAAAAAAAAGCACTGCCCCGCATTTGTAATCTCACTTCAACAACAAAGATATTGCAGCTTCTAATCCAATTTCCATCTAGTGGCCAACCTACACATTTTTACATTTAAACAAAAATATGGCGTGTGTTTTCTACCTTACAGGTCCCTCTCAAAAAATTAGCATATTGTGATAAAGTTCATTATTTTCTGTAATGTACTGATAAACATTAGACTTTCATATATTTTGGATTCATTACACACAACTGAAGTAGTGCAAGCCTTTTATTGTTTTAATATTGATGATTTCGGCATACAGCTCATGAAAACCCCAAATTCCTATCTCAAAAAATTAGCATATTTCATCCGACCAATAAAAGAAAAGTGTTTTTAATACAAAAAAAGTCAACCTTCAAAAAATTATGTTCAGTTACGCACTCAATACTTGGTTGGGAATCCTTTTGCAGAAATGACTGCTTCAATGCGGCGTGGCATGGAGGCAATCAGCCTGTGGCACTGCTGAGGTGTTATGGAGGCCCAGGATGCTTCAATAGCGGCCTTGAGCTCATCCAGAGTGTTGGGTCTTGCGTCTCTCAACTTTCTCTTCACAACATCCCACAGATTCTCTATGGGGTTCAGGTCAGGAGAGTTGGCAGGCCAATTGAGCACAGTAATACCATGGTCAGTAAACCATTTACCAGTGGTTTTGGCACTGTGAGCAGGTGCCAGGTCGTGCTGAAAAATGAAATCATCTCCATAAAGCTTTACAGCAGATGGAAGCATGAAGTGCTCCAAAATCTCCTGATAGCTAGCTGCATTGACCCTTCCCTTGATAAAACACAGTGGACCCAACACCAGCAGCTGACATGGCACCCCAGACCATCACTGACTGTGGGTACTTGACACTGGACTTCAGGCATTTCCCTCTCCCCAGTCTTCCTCAGGGTCCGGTCACCTCTTCTCGTTGTGCAGCGTTTTCTGCCACACTTTTTCCTTCCCACAGACTTCCCACTGAGGTGCCTTGATACAGCACTCTGGGAACAGCCTATTCGTTCAGAAATGTATTTCTGTGTCTTACCCTCTTGCTTGAGGGTGTCAATGATGGCCTTCTGGACAGCAGTCAGGTCTGTAGTCTTACCCATGATTGCGGTTTTGAGTAATGAACCAGGCTGGGAGTTTTTAAAAGCCTCAGGAATCTTTTGCAGGTGTTTAGAGTTAATTAGTTGATTCAGATGATTAGGTTAATAGCTCGTTTAGAGAACCTTTTCATGATATGCTAATTTTTTGATAGGAATTTTGGGTTTTCATGAGCTGTATGCCAAAATCATCAATATTAAAACAAAAGGATTGCACTACTTCAGTTGTGTGTAATGAATCTAAAATATATGAAAGTCTAATGTTTATCAGTACATTACAGAAAATAATGAACTTCATCACAATATGCAAATTTTTTGAGAGGGACCTGTATAGTGCACTCCGTAAGGGAGGCAGCACTCTATGCCCCTCCCCCTAGCTGATCAAAATTATCTTTACTAGATTTATAAATGAAATATGTGAATAAAACCAGATTATATTCTCACCTGGCAATTAGAAAATAATTGGTTTGCCTGAGGTTTTCTCCTGCACATACGTAGTAAACCTTTTAAGAAATTTAGGGTATTCACGCTTGGCCACTGCTCTTAGAACTGATGCAGGGGCCCATCCTCCAGGATTCACTGAAAGAAAAAACAGGTCAGTAGATTACACAGCCCGATACTATTCTACACTCAAATCGTACACAGACAATATGCCAAGCCCATGTTTTGATCATGATCTGAAATATTTATACCATTAATATGTAGTGAGCATTATGCCATTATTCAGCTATTGTGCCTGAACAAGCACTTTCATGACAGGATCACCAGGAAGCTGCAGATTTAGGCATACTGAAAGTGACTTTTGGAAGTACATTTATGGTACCGTATATGCCGGCGTATAAGGCGACTGGGCGTATAAGACGACCCCCTAATTTTCCAGTTAAAACATTTTTGGGCTATACTCGCCGTATAAGCCTACCCTTGCTTCATATTTACTTCTTCTTGCTGGTGGAGCCATGATGAGGTCTTGTCTAACAGCAGTTTTGTTTACACGCACCAATTTGTCAGCCCGCTACAAACAGTATACCGCGCTGAGCCAATCACCGGGATCGATGTATTCCATTAATAGAAAGCTAGCTCGGATTGGCGGAGTCAGAGGTGTAACATTATCAGCCTGCCTCTCTGACTTGTGTTTATTAATAGAATACATCGCTCGCCGTGATTGGTTCAGCGCGGTATACTGTATGGAGCCGAAGCTACGATACATACATTACCACCGCACATCCAGTGGGCTGACAGATTAGGGACGTTCGTTTTGGGCCTAAAGTAGTCCTAAACCCGGAGTTTTTAACCACTTCCCGACCACCTGCCGCCTTTTTACTGCGGCAGGGTGGCTCCCCTGCGCAAACAGACGTAGGTCTACTTCGGTCGCCGCCCCCCCTCGGCAGCGGGGAAGCCGATGCATGGGTCAGGCAGTTCAGATTGCCACCTGACACTCTCGATCGCTCCCCGCTGAGAGAGGACGGTCGGCTGTTTTAAACCCAACCGACCGTCCTTCTCACTGAAATGATTACAGAGCTCATGTGATCCTTCTATATAGGATCACGTCTCTATGGTCATTTCACAAGCCACACCCCCCCCCCCCCCCCCACAGTTAGAATCACTCCCCTAGGCTCACATTTAACCCATTGATCACCCATAGGGTTAACCCCTTCCCTGCCAGTGTCATTATTACAGTAACAGTGCATATTTTTTAGCACCGATTACTGTAGTAATGTAACTGGTACCCCCAAAAGTGTCAAAAATGTCAGTTAGGGGTTTGATCTGTCCGCCACAATCTCGCAGTCCTGAAAAAAAAAAAAAAAGATCACCATTACTAGTTAAAAAAATAAAAAGACAAATCTTTCCCGTAGTTAGCAGACGCGATAACTTTTGCGCAAACCAATCAGTATACGCTTATTGCGATTTTTTTTACCAAAAATATGTAGCAGAAAATAAATTGGCCTAAAATCAAAAAATTTTGATTTTTAATTTTTTTTTTTTTTTGAGAATGTCATATAGCAGAATGTGAAAAATATTGTCGCTTTTGTTTATAGCGCAAAAAAATAATAAAATCGCACAGGTGATCAAATTCCACCGAAAGAAAGCTCTATTTGTGGGGGGAAAAAAAAAAAAGACGTCAATTTTATTTGGGTACAGCATCACATGACCGTGAACTGTCCGTTAAAGTAACGCAGTGCCTAATCGCAAAATAGGGCCTGTCAAAGGGGCTAAGGTTCACATTTTTCTCTCCGCGTATAAGACGACCCCCCCCCCCGATTTTTGGGGGAGTTTTTTTGGTTTAAAAAGTTGTCTTATACAACGGCATATATGGTAAATTCAAGCGGGCAATTCTGTGCAATGTAAAATCTGTGCCTTTATTGGCTATATACTAACACTCCCTGGTAACAATCCAACACGTTTCGGCTGCAACAGTCTTCCTCCTAGCACATTTTGGAAGCGCGTTCACGTGTTAAAGATTTAAGGAGATTTAGTTTACTTTACATAAATAGCAGGGTGGTGATCTTAGGAGCAGCTCGAAAGTGAGAATAAATTCCTTCGGACCGGATTATAACAATGTGAAAATGCAGCCTTTAGCTTTGTATGCATTAGGCATTCTATAGTATTCCAAGTTAGGGATGGGCTTTAAGCCATTAATACAATAAAGAGAAATTCACCCATCAAGCTTTATACAATTTTGGAGTGGCAGGGGCTGTAAATATGTCAAAGTATTAAGAAATGGCTGTCCTATTTCGCAAGCTTTGGATTACCTTTTGAAGTGCTAGAAAACATAAGAAAAGTGCCTTACCATTTGCAACATATGTAATCTTGCATTGAACGTTGTCTCTACTGATATCTTTGTTGCCTTCTGGTGGACTGACTAGTGTTTGACAGATCATGGCAATGTTAATTTTGGCACGGACACACCTGTTATTGAGCTAAAATAGAAAATACATATGTAAACGATTGGCTAATAAGTGACAGGCCAAAAGCGACCCATTCATTGAACAAAAATATTCTGAGTTATTAGAAGGGGTTTCTCATGCCTTCTATGTACCAAGGTATGCAAAAGAACAGCAACTTCATATTTTCACTTCAGGTGGACACAATACACAGCAACATACACTGGAGTACTCAGTAATGCATGTGTTACACAGTGGTTAGGGCAGAGCTGGAACCCAAGCTGAGCTGAAATCTGCAGTGCTATAGATTAGAGCAGGGGTAGGCAACGTTTAAGGGGTAGAGATCTACCTCAACAGGATAAGAGCTCAAATATCACGAGGGGTTCAGTGCCCATTTTTTTTTTAAAAGAAATGAACTAGCATAGCCTAACTAAATAGTAGAGCAGGGGACGGCGTCCAGCGGGCAGTAGACAGTGCCCATTTTTAAATTTACCTATATAGTTTTAAAAAAATGTCACAATTTGGGGGGCTTTGGATAACTATCAGATCTAAAACAAATCTCTGATGCCTCACTGAGGACAGATCCCCAAGTCCCCTTCTCTGCAGCCTCAGCTGCACTGGAAGTGAATGAATAAGAAGCGATCTATGCCGAGCGGCTTCCTGTTCATTCAGAAACTGAAGCATAACACACAATTTAATATGCTTCAGTTATGAACCAACACAGAGTGATGGGGGGAGAGAGGAAGGGGCTAGTATATAACATTTACTGGCCCCATCCTCCACTCTCCATTATAAAACGATCCTTTGCAGCAGCCAGTGGAAGAGGAGAGGAGGTAAGCAGACACTGTTGCGGCAGTTATCCTCAAATAAGCTTTAACAGTACAGGACAAGTCCAGCTAAATGTAATTAGAGGTAGCTATACCAGTTAGTTATTCATACACAAGTCATTACTTCCTTTTTCATTGAATGAAATTTATGGCTTTTTATATTGCTAGGTCTGTGATATAGCCAAATAATTTAAGAGTGTATCTAGCCAAAAAGCATATCCTTCTATAATGTGTACCGGTCTCTATCCAAAGCACTGAGCATGATTTCTCGGTTGCCTCAATCCTCTTATCTGCATAAGTCACTTCTGACAGATTTTGCAGACTCCAAGACATAATTGGTGACTTGGGTTGAGAGTTCGAGCACACAGCCTGTAACTGACAGCTAATGCGGTGCTTGTTTCCATTTACTGTGAGGTAGGGGTGTCCCTTTCTTCCAATCCAGGATTAGAGCTCTCCTCACTAAGCTCTGCAGTGTCAGACTTCGGCTCCCTGCCCCTTGCTTTTCAGAGCTGAGAGATGCTGTGTAAAATGTATTTTAGGAGTCTGTAGAGGAGAGAGGGCTGCAGATAAACAGGTAAAACTATGTAGAATGATTTGTTTCAGACTCACTGGATGCAAATGTTTTCAATCTTTTCAAGCTTTGGCTTGATGGTGGGGAAGGTAATGAACATGTCAGGTTTTTACTGTTGTGACTAACTCTCTCTCTCTATATATATAGCCTGTTGACCACTGTTACTAGAACTAAAAATAGGGGAAAAACAAATAGTTAGAGTTGTCACCAGATAAGAAAAAGGAAGAAAATCTTCCAATGGGGTCACTTGTTCTGACAAGGGGATTCTTTTTTTTTTGTAGAAATGTCATCTTCCTTTCGGTTGCGTCCATGGAACAGAAGTGGCAGTAATTCTCCCATTTCCACAAAGGGGTGGAGAGCAGGGCACTTCATTTTTTTTTTTGCTGCAGTTTAACATCAAATTACATGTCTTCTTCCCATCCTGTAACTGCACTGTAAAGGGAGAAGCTGCAAACTTGCATGCACCTTGTGCTGCTTCTCCCTTACCCTACTTGTGCTCAGCTGCATAATGAATACAAGAGGCTCATACCAAGCCAAACTAATTTACTTGCACAAAGCTAGTAAATGTAAAGAGGAAAGAATTGCCGCTACGCCCGACCAGCCCAAGTGAACAAATAAGGAGTGGCATTCAGCCTACATGTCTTCAGCACACTACACACCTTGATGCACTTTGCCCCGCCCCCCGGGGCTTAGGCAGGCCATAGAAGAGTCTAGAACTGAAAATCCTGTCGATCAAAAAGTAAAAATGGTGCATACAATTGTGCCATTTAGCATGTTGGATCAGCCACTTTTGATTGTGACACGAAAATTGTGCATCGCAGCTGGCACACTAGACGGAAACGAATGACCAAGAATTTTCGTTTGGTTTTTGACTCCTCTATGGCCTGCTTTAGCCAAGGCAATCCTTTTCTCTTTACATTTACTAGCCCTCTGTATTGGTATCAGGATTAAGCCAGCACTGCATGCTCTGGGGCACAGGGATACATTCTCACCTTTACTTTGAGTGGCACTGAAAGCTCTATAACAGGTCACATATTTGCAGAAATAAATGCAGCTCTGTAACCACTAAGTATATCCACTAAACATATTTATTAAATGCAAGTAACATCTTTTATATCTGCCTGGAGTTCAGCCTGAACCATTCCCTACTCTATATAAAATAATAAGTGTTTGGCTTTAGATGCACTTGGTATTTGTCATTGTCTGAATACGGAAGAGATTTTTTTGCACGTGTGCTTCAATGAAGTTGGATCCTAGATCAGCTATGGGCAGGGCTGTTTCTAAGGCAGGGCAAAAGGGGCAGCTGCCCCGGGCCCAGTCATTGTTGTAGGGCCCAAAGTAGCTGACTCTTGAGCCCGCACATAGTTGATAAGTGGATTTGGGAGGGCCCAAGAACATGTTTCCCCAGGGTCAAATCGATATTAAAGATGGCTCTGGCTATGGGAGTAAAAAAAAGTCTGCTTAGCCACCAGTACACCAGTATACTCCCAACCAGTATACTCACCGGAGCACTGTCATGGTCTACAGAGAAATTGCACACAATCCAAGTATCCGTTTCATTCTCATTAGCAGCTGGAATCATTCTGATAGCAGATAAATACAAAACATCCCGCTGGGAAGCCGGCCACACCCTCTGCAATAACAAGCAGTCATTAATTGGGACAAATGTAAGTAGGCAGCAGAGAGCAGATAAAGTGTAGAGTGCAAATAATCATACCTTGTGCGTCTGATAGACAATGATTGCGTTAGGAGATAATTTCTCAACCACATGGAAGTTTTCAATAGTAGCTGTTAAAAAATATAAATAATGTAAATATTTGCATAAAAACTAGGGAGGAAAAAAAAAAAAAAATTCAGAAAACTGCCCCTTACTTTCCCAGTCATTGCGCACATCAACATTCCAGAAGTGTTGGCAGACTTCGTGTCCGGTAACGCCTTTTACAGAATGGGTGGCCTTTAATGGGTCAAGAACTATGCCATTCTCTTCCACTTCTCTTCTATAAACCTATGACCAAGTTGATTTATATTATAAAATGTAGGAAAAAGGCCTCAGATCAGGCTATTTTTACAGTTAGTAACTTCAATACTAGAGAACTTCAATGACAAGCATGTTATCAGTGACACGATTAACCAAGCTAAAGAAGTAAAAAAACAGACCTAATGAAGAAAGCATCCTTCCATAGCAACGTATGAGGATTTACTGAATGGTATTTTAATTTAATTATATAACAATACAATGCTTTTTCTCCCATGGAACACAATCTCCCTTCAGTGTTGCTGTAAAACAATATGACTTTTTTTAACTGGATTAATAAGTATAATTGCTCCTAATCTCTACATAAAGCTCAAGTAGCAGAGGTAGCTACAGGATCTCACTACAACAATTGTATTAGGGGGTCATTTATATATAAATGGAACAAACATCTGCCTTCCTAAAAAGGTAAAAAAAAAATAAGAAAACACGTTAAAGTGGTTGTAAACCTCTGGCATGAAATATGAAAAAAGCATATTCCTCTATAGTGTGTACTTGTCTCAATCCAGAGCACTAAGTGTAATTTCTGTCCTCTACCTCATTCCTCTACTATCCCCATCATTAATTTCTGACAAGTTTTTCTGACACAAAGCGGTAAAAAGGGGACAACAGGGGAGGGAGCTACTCAGAGAGCCTCAGCTCTGTTCCTATGTGCTGTATGCCCCCCCTGTCCAATCAGCCTGTGGGTTTTGACAGGTACCTGCTCCCACTTCCGGTCAGATTGCTGTGGCGATCTGATCGAAGTTCTCGCCTCCTTACCCCCACAACCTTCTGGGACACATCACAGGTCCCAGAGGATTGCGGGAGTATTCACAAAGCACAGCGCGGCATGGCTCACACACACGCGGTAAGAAACTGGCTGTGAAGCTGGAAGGCTTTACTGCCGGTTTCCCTTACCCAAGATGCCGGCGCCTACACCCAAAGCCAATTGAATTATGGGCTCGGGTGAGGACATCGCTGGATCCCTGAACAGGTAAGTGTCCTTATATTAAAAGTCAGTAAGTATGTCAACCACTTGTAATGAACTGGAGTAATTTACCATAAAATGTGATCTGATCTTTATCTAAGTCACAACACTTGACTGAAATTGAACCCATGGACTATTTCAAAGAAAGCTAACTGGGGTCAGCAGTTTGCATATCTGGAGTCCAATTAACCACTCTGACATTTACTGCTGGCTGGCGGCTCCCTAGGTACCATGACATACCTTTATGTCATACTGCGTGCCTCCCCTGAGGCGTACAACTGCGCACTCTGCAACCAATGTGTCCACCTGGACACAGCTGATTGTGATGCTCAGAATCAGGCCGCCAGATACTAAGTAATCGCTGTGACAGGTCATAGTAAACAATAACCCTGAATGGCATTCATACGTGACATTGTTTACTACTGTGTAATCTGTGATTGGTCACCAGTGTTTACATGGTACCTGGGCCAATCACAGCATCACAATAGTAAACAATGTGATCATCACTGTAACAAGCAATCAGTGTAAAAAAAAAAAAATGTAAATCCCTGAATTTACCCTTTTTTTGTGCCATACATAGTGCTAAGCCTACCAACATAAAAAAAAAATCATCCCAATGGCAAAATATGCTGGAGGGAACATCATGATTTGGGCTTGCTTCATTGTATTCCAAAGTTTACCTAAATATCCTACAGGATAATGACTGTCCGGCAGCTGAAGCTTAGCAGAAGTTGGGAGATGCAGCAGGACAATGATCCCAAATACCAAAATAAATCCATCACATACTTTAGAAAAAGAAAATGCGCCTTTCGGAGTGGCCCAATCAGAGCCATGGTTGTGTTCAAAATTGCCACCACAAATTAAAGTGATTGTAAAGGTTCGTTTTTTTATTTTTAAATAAAATATGGGCTTTTAAATGGTGACTCCCAAATAATAACATTATGGCATATGTTTGCGCTGCAACCTTAGTTTACATGTTATTTTGGTGTTTGTATATACACACTGTTTGCTAGCTGCTGTTCTACATTTGTAAGGCGCTGACTTTACTTTATTATATGTTAAAGTAATAACAATATTACAATAATCTATTCAATATATACATATACATCATATCTGGGGCAGAGAAAAAGTCCTCAAACATACAAAAGACATATGGATACAGGGAAGACAAAATTATCTTGATACACATAGGTATCAACGCTAGATAATTGCTAACATGTTTCTTTTTCAAAGCAATTAGTTTGTCCCCATCGAGCTTCACAGATGTCCATTCGCTGGCATATCAAATCTAGATCTAATATGTTCCAGCCAAGGGTAGAGACAAGGTGTATGCATCAAGGCTACAGGGCTGAGTATCTTGTCAAAAGGTCCAACGTAAGGTTAAATCTAGTAATTTAGTTGAAATCCAAATGGGATTCATAGTGAATCCTCTTCCAGCATTAACCCTGTATGCTCAGACATGGCCCCTATATACTGACATAAGAAAGAAAGGTCCTGCTGCCAGATGCCTGGATCTACTGAAGCCCCGTCCCAAATGTGTTCTACTTACCTGCTTTTTGCAAGGGTTTTGAACAGAGCAGCCCCCTTCCTCCTTTTCTGGGGTGCCCTAGCGGCGCTCCTGGCCCCTCCTCTTCATCAGGAGGCCATGGAGAGCCTTTCCATGTGGGCACCCGTGCTGGTGCTGCGCTCACGAGTGTCGCTGCTGTGTTCATTGACACAGACAGCAGGATTCGGCCCCGCCTCCCACTCCTGTCTCATTGGTTTTTGACAACAGCGGAAGCCAATGGCTCCTGCTGTTAGCAATCTAATGAGGACCCAAGACAGCAGCTGGAGCTGCTGGACTCGTGCTCGTCTCTGGAGCGATTGGGTTCAGGTAAGAAAAAAGGGGGGCTGAGGGGGCAGCTGAAGCACAAAAGGTTTTTCACCCTATTGCAGAGAATGAATTAAGGTGAAAAACCATGAGACTTTACAACTCATTTCAAATTGGATGTGTTTTGTCAGCTTAAAGCGGAGCTCCAGGCAACCCCTAAAAAATGAAAAGTAAGCAGCTAAAAATACTGTAGCTGCTGACTTTTAATATAAGGACAATTATCTGCCCAGGTATCCAGTTATGTCCCCACGCAACTCGATTCTTCAATAGGCTTGGAGCGCAGGCGTCAGCAAAGTAAGGAATAAAAAAACGTCAGTGAGGCCATTGCAGCTTAATGGCTGGTTTCCTTTTAAACGAGTCGGGCTGCGCTTTGTGAATGGTGCCGTAGTCTTTTGGGACCTGTGATGTGTCCCAGAAGGCTGCAGTAAAGGAGGGGGCAACTTCTGGCTCAGATCGCTCTGGCGCCTTTTTCTAGAAGTAGGAGTAGTACCTGTCAAAACCAGGTACGTGCTCCCCTCCCGAAAAGTGCCATATGTGGCAGTGGGGGGGGGAATGCCAACAAGTGGAACTTCCCTTTTAGGCAAAGTTCCACTTTAAGAACATTGTCTATTGTTGTGACTTATATGAGGATCAGATCACATTTATGGAAAATTACTGCGGAAAACCAGTTAATTCCATAGGGTTTTCATACTTGTCACTGTACACACACGGTTTATATAACCTCAGCAATTAAATAAGCATATTAATTACATAGTAGGTGAGGTTGAATTAAGACAATAGTCCATCCAGTTCAACCTGTGTAGGTGTGTGTGGCTGTAATCATCTCACATAGCCCTGAATGTTCTGATCCTTGAGATGTACGTCTCAGAGTCTTTTGAAAGCCACCATACTACCCACAGAAACCACCTCTTGTGGTAGAGAATTCCACAATCTTGTAGCCCTAACAGTAAAGAACCACCCACGTTGCCTGAGGTTAAAACACTTCTCCTCTAATCGCATTGTATGCCCTCGAGTCCTCATGCAATCCCTTCGACTGAACAGCTTTTTTTCTAAGCTGAGATCCCCATTGAGATATTTATAAATTGCTATCATGTCCCCCCTCAGGCGTCTCTTCTCCAGGGAGAATAAATCAAGCGATTGGAGACGCTCTTCATAATTAAGGTCCTCCAATCCCCTAATCAGTTTAGTTGCCCTTCTCTGGACTCTCTCCAGCTCCAACACATCCCTCCTGAGGACTGGCGACCAGAACCGGACAGAATACTCCAGATGCGGTCGGACCAGAGTTTTATAAAGTGGAAGGATTATAGACTTATCTCTGGAATACATCCCTTTCTTTATGAATGCTAATATTCTGCTGACTTTGGCAGCTGCCGCTTGACATTGCATGCTATTGCCTAATCTATCATCAACCAAGACTCCCAGATCTTTCTCCTTCAATAAAAACTGCATGCCTAGTTCAGTAGGTCAAGAGATATGGGCGGCTAAAGTTAAAAACAAATCTGGACATTCCTAATAAATTTAAGCTTAGCCCTGCCTTCCACTGCCATATCAAATCCATCTCTATTGGTCAGTGAATAAACCAATCACATTATAGGAGATAGGAATGTCTCAAGATTCACTTGCATCATCTGCTTAGGTCTTTGATCTAGTGTTTTGATATGGAGCTTTCATTGAAGATATCCTCTGCTTCTGCATTTATGCCTGTCCTTAAAGGTGGGCTTGTCTACCCTGAACTGTGTGTTAAAATACTGCCATTTTTTTTACCAGTAGCTGGGGTTAAACCGTCTCAAACCATCCCAAGGGAAAAAAAAATATGATCTGTGGATTGTTGAATAAAAATGACAGAGGATTTTAGGAGAATTAAACTGAAGGACAGGACTTCTACGCGAGTCCTGAAAAGACCAGCATGCTTAATTAAAAACCATTGTGTAAAAGGCATATATTTTACCTTCATTTCTCCTTCTTCTACAACAAGCTGCCAGTTAGCATCTCCTCCCACATCTTGTAGTGAATACGTTAGGTGGTTTTGTACCACCTCTTCCACCTGCAAAATACATTCAAGAAGATTTAAGATCCAAATCAAGACAACATTTTTAATTTAAATTGGATGGGGTAAGTACTGAACTACAGTCAGGTTATTTCTTTGAAACTTCAGTGTCAACTTCCCTAACATTTTATCCCTTGGAGAACAGGATAAGAAATGAGGAGAAAAAAATAAAAAAGGTCACAGACAGGAAGGCAAAATAAAAAATAAAAATAAAAAACAGTGTTTCTAACAACCTGACACCAAACCTGGTGGTCAGCTCCTCAGTAGCTGTGTTGCCCACCTACCTGACCTGCTGTAGCATCAACATCTTTAAACATTTCTACCTGCCTCATTTTTGTTCCTGCAACTGTATGCTTGGGTCATTACCAACCTCGCATCTCTTCCTGTTCACTACCTACTAAAGCTCCAAGATCTGGGGCAAGTGGCCTGTGCAGTGCAGGCTTATCTTTTGCTCCAGCCAAAACATATGAGCAATGGTTCCTACCATCTGTGGCTGTTTCTCTCACAGGCTTGATACCTCACATCCAGCCAGCCACAGAACTTCTCCTACAGCACTGCCAATGCCCTTTCCCTTAGAACGCTCTCTTTAGATTCCACAGCCTGGAGAGGCAAGCAAAGCAGTTGTGGATTTATTTAGGGGACATGAGGTTTGGGACATGGAGTTAGTGGTGGTGTAAGCTAGTGTCCTGTGTGGTCTGACACCCATGCACTGCTAAACTTCCCCTGGGTACTCATGTGTTGCTGTCATGAACAAGAATTTTCAGCTTGACTGAATGTCCCCATTCTTGTAACTATATAGGGGAACTGCTTATCTTGGGAAAGGGTAGTGGAGTTAGGAATATTAGTCTTAAAACTACATGTGTAATAGTCACCTTAAAAGCACATACATTGGCACTACCCCAGCATGGCTGGGTATAATCCCTCCGTGGCAAAAAAATGCAAAAAAACTTTCATATCCTTAGAGTTTACTGGAAAACATCATAAACATATGCTCTGTTGGTAATGCATTTTTTTTAACCGGTTGTAATGTTTATTTCAATTACAGCAACTTGCAAATGTAATTACAGATGTCGAATACAATACTTTTTTTTATTCTAGAAGGGTTTTAGGACAGTTGTAGAGGTTCCCTATCATTTTCTGTACCTCTGACTCCTTTAGGCTCCTTTTATATTAAGTGCATCTCCAAAGTCATATGATTTCCAAAACGACTTTTGGTGCAACATTGATCTGACTTCTTGCTGAAGTTGCAGTGACTTCTGTAGTGTTAGCAGGAATGGCTCTCATAGAAATACATTGAATTTCACATGTCCTGCGACAAGTTGGGTCCCAAGACACACAAGTGTGAAAAAAGCCTTAGGGCCCTTTCACACGGGCGCTCCGTATGTCCACAAATCATCCTATTTTTTTGCGGAGGATTTACGGACATAATGTAAGTCAATGGCATTGCAGATGTCAGCGGAATACCATCCGCTGACATCCGATTTTCCTCCTTTCAGTTCTGTTCCGTTTTTTGGAACGGAACCCTATTTTTCCTCCGTTCAAAAAACGGAAAGGAAGGAAAATCGGATGTCAGCGGTGTCATCCGCTGACATCCGCAATGCCCATAGACTTACATTATGTCCGCATATCATCCGCAAACGGATGGGATGATATGCGGACATACGGAGCGGATGACACAAATGTCATCCGTTCCGTGATAAAAAAAAAAGTCCCGCAGCAGAGCCAAACCCCGGAGCGGCCGTGTGAAAGAAGCCTTACACTGAAGAAGGGGGAAATCCCCCCCCCCCCACCAAGAGCAGCAGTAAAAACCTGACAGACTATAATCTTTCCCCTCCCGATCCAAATAAAATCATTTTGGCTAGCGCTAGACTTTAAAAGACAAAAAAGTGAAACATATATGGTTAAGATGTGACTACATGGCATCCATTTTTAGAAAAAGTAAGAACAGGAGCCAGAATTAGTAATTCATGTCAAACCAAATTTTTTTTTGCCTATTCACATTAGATGCTCTGTGGTAAAGCATATAACCTAAAAAAAAAATAAAATAAAAAGCTACATTTGTGTTTTGCTTCTCTGCATTTTCTTACGTTAAGGACCCACTGACACCAGAAACTGCAAGTAATTGGGCATTTTTTCATTGTACCTACACATGCATTTGATACGCTTTTTACATGCAGCTGACACAAGCTTTTCAATCTGTATTTGTTCTGAGGGGTCACTTCCTCTCCCTTTCCTTCCTTGGGCTTCTATATGCACTGATGCGCTGCAGTTGTTTTGCATTTGTGGTGCGGAAAAATACAGCATGCTGTACTTTTCTGCACTGTGCTGCAATGGTGTAAACTATGCCCATAGGATAGCCTGGATTTTGGACCGTCTATGCAGTTGGAGAGCAGCCTAAAATACATCTAACTGCATTTGTTATGAACGGGCCCTAAAGACAAATGCTAGGCAGCAATAATAAAATTGTAATGGAAGACTATATTGCTGTTTTTTCTAGGGGATAATCAATCCACATACCTACAGTGTCTATCCCTACCAGCTCTGGCTGGGATGACCATTCCTGCAAAACAACTCTTCCTGCTGGTCACCTATCAGTCTTGTTGATTCCCCTTCCCACCCACCTTTTGTTAATGTCATCATGACGTGGAGAAGAAGTATTGTAAATGCAGTAAAGTGCCTGGCCACATTCCAACACTGAAGAGCAGAGGAACAGATCTCCAACTTTCATGGGACCATGAAGAACAGTAAACATTAGTGTTCGATCATCCCCTCAAAAAATAGCAGTATATTTTTAAACAGCCATAAAGTTTAACACAAACCACAGAATATCCAGTGTGAACAAAACAAATAATGCTTTTAGTGACAATCATTCTCTAATGAAAAATACATACATTTGTGTGTTACGGTTAGAACAGCAGGACAACAGTCTTTTAGTGCTTCAGTTAGTAGGTCATTTAAGTTTAGATGCAATTTAATTTTACAACATTCAGAAAAAGCACAAAGGTCTGTCTGGTTATAAAATGAATAAACTAAAACGATCAAAGTCAGAAAGCAAACCGTCTCACTTGTTCAATATCACAGTACCTGGCACTCAAATCTGTGTTCACTAGAAGTACTGACTAAATCAGTTGGAGAGGAATAACAGTGGGACTGTCAGGCGGCAAAAGAAAAAAAAAAAAAAAAAAAAAAAGGTGAAGATAAGCCAAATACAGAAAAGAAAATGGTAAGTCACTGCAAAAGAAAAAGAGCTGAGAATTCCAGTTTGTATTTATTTGCGGAATTGAGGTCTCTCCAGTGGGTTATGCAAGATCTTCATAAAGTAATGTCACAAACTTTGCCTAGAAAGCTCAGATGGACACATACACCGATCAGTAATAACATTATAACCGCCCACCTATTGAGTAGGTCCCACTTTTGCCATCAAAACAGCCCTGACACATTGTAGCATGGATACCACTAGGCCTCTGTGATAATGCAAACTGGGCACCCCAAAACTGTTGTGAGAAGACATGGCAGTCATGTGTTCAAAATTCCTAAGTCAGCAATGACATTTTGTAACACTAGGAGGCACAGAACAGCAGTGATCCCCTTTAGAGCCCATTCACATTAGCGCGACTTGTCAGCCTGACAAGTCGCAGTCCATTGAGTAGTACAGGAGCCGTTCTAATAGGAGCGACACAAGTCGCTCCGACTTAGAAAAAGGGTCCTGTACTACTTTGGGGCGACCTCGGAGCGACTTGCATAGACTTCCATTATGTGAAGTCTTTGCCAGTCGCGCCAAAGTCGCGGTGAACACGACTTCACAGGTCGCCCCCCGAAGCCGTGTTGCCTCAATGTGAATGGGCTCTTACATAATCCTAGGAAGGCATCTATTAAAATAAACTAAGCTGCATTCCAAACACCCTTATCAGTTCTTCAATAGGATTAGAAGAATCAAACAATACAGGTCAGCCTCATGGCTATGATAAAACTTTCAGTCTTTCAGGTTTGAGTATCTAGAAACTTAACAGAAATGCCTTTTTGCTAATAGTATCAGATCACCTGTGGGGAATAGCTCAGCTGGTAGAACAGCCGAAAACACATTTCACACAGTCTGGCCATTACAATTTGGCCCTTGTAGAATAATTTTTAATGTTTTCAACACGTTTATTTGCTGCTAATAAATCCAACCCACTTACAGGTGCCAGTGTAATTGTTGCTCACTTTACTCGTTAGTGGTCATAGTGTCACGGCTGATCGGTGTACAGCAAGATTTTGATTGGTCAAATAAACCGTTTCTCCGATAACCATGTAATGGCCATCTTATTAGATTTAACGATTGTTCTCTAATGAGTAAGACGTGTTCCTCCAAAACATACATATCCTTGAAAGTAGATTGTAAAAGGCAGACAGACCTTAAACTCTGTATGCGTAAAGTCAGTCTGTACGCATTCACATCTCCATACCGTGAGACTCTTAGGGCCTGTTTTTATCAGGCTGTACGAATCAGGACTGGTAATGGGACTACAAAAGCGACTCAAAGCTGTTTGATGCACCTTAGGAGGTCAACAACAGGACAAATACACCTGTTAAATTTTAAATGGTCCCAGAAGCATCTCAAACTAATGTTAAATGCAAATGGAATCCACCTGGAATCAACTGGTTATTGCCCAACACAGGCAATAAGACCTACAGGACTGACACAGATTGGGGATGTAGCTAATAAGCGAAAAATTGTTTTTGGAGAATAGGTATCAGAACTTTTCTAAAACATTAGAAATCCAGTGTACTTACTGTATGTGAATTTCTTACACAACTAAAAATCTACTTGTTTCTAAACCCTGAAATATATGAAGGTCTCAGTACATCAGTTCTTTACAGCGTAATTCCTACTTGCCCAGGTAATTTTGCCTTCATACACCACAGGTGTTATTATACTTTACCAAAAAACAATATGTATCATTAATAAAAAACTATCAGCAGTATAAAATATTATAACTATTAATGGTAAAACAAAGTAACAGACTCACTGTTCTGGCATATCGGTGGTTTCCCACCCCTGTGAATGCATCACTTGCTGGCATAGGGGAAGATAAATGTGTCCGACTCTTTTCTGACTGAGACTGAAGGAGGTACAAAAAAAAAAAAAAAAAAAAAAAAAAAAAACAGTATTGGTAAAGCGTTTTTTTAATACATACAAGAAAACTAGCACCACATAACTGGACAAACCCGGCCGCTCCCAATAAATATTTTTACACATGACAAAGCAATAATTGATGCACAAACTAACATTTAATAGTAGAATGCAGATTATATAAAGATTTGCTAACCCAAAGATGCCAGTAAACTTTCTTTTTTGACTGAGCTGCAGCAGCATGCACATGGGACTTTTACCTCTCTACCTGAGCAGCACCTAAATTTTGTCTTTTAAAAAATTGCACCACCTACACACATCCAGTTAAAAGGATAAAACGATAGACACGATTTCAAAGTTTGATCTAACAATCTCAGATTGTTTTTCAGTTTTCAAATATCACATATAATGTAATCCTATGTATTGCCCACAAGGTGGCAACAAACCCATAACATAAAAAAAAAAAAAAACCACAACCCATTTCCACCGTCATTTGGCGATTCCAATTTTACAAAGCAATGTTGAAAACTGACTTTCGAACAATGTGGATTAGCATTAAAAATGAAAACAGTCACACCTTTTAAAGAAATAAGGTTTTTGTTTACTGAGTGACAACAGCCAATGGGAAGCATTTGTGCATTGCTGTTGCCATTTAACATATTCTGCTTAATTCTCTAAAGCAGGGGTCTCCAAACTACGGCCCTCCAGCTGTTTAAGAACTACAATTCCCATCATGCCTAGTCATGTCTGTGAATGTCAGAGTTTTACAATGCCTCATTGGACGTGTAGTTCCACAACAGCTGGAGGGCTGTAGTTTGGAGATCCCTGCTCTAAAGGGTAAAATAAGTTTCATGTGTTCACACATGCCAACATTTCTCAATTAAACCTGGCTCATTAAACCAAATATTTTTGCATGCACAACATGTATGCTCAAAAATAGGCACTTGAGGCTTAGGATGCACTGTGTATATATGAAGTGCACAAGTGTAAACTGTTGATTCATCAACAATTCCTTGAGAAAGATGTCAGTATATGCAGGCGATGACGTCACGAGTACAGGGGCATTGCTGTAGAGTGTGCACTGTCACGGTTTACTACCGCTTGCATGCTGGTTGCCAGTGGTCAAGGCCCAGCCTGTTTATGTTATGTTGATTTGTCTTTCTTGCTCTGCTCCTATTGTACCCGTCATTTGGGCACACACATGCCTGCACTGCAATAGCAACAATAAAGCAATACAGCTTAGAAGCAACATGCACAGGTGTGAATGTTTTATTGTTATACATGTCATTACTTTATGCTCCTTTTTGCACAAAGGATTTGTATGTGAGCACTGCAGGAATTGTTTATAGTGTTTGATTTGTGCAGCTTTTAGAGGATTTAGGGTCCTTTCACACGGGCGATCCGATCCGCCTGTCAGTTTTTCAGGTGGACCTGATTGGATGCTCCATGCATTCCTATGGGGCAGCGGATGTCAGCGGTGACATGTCCGCTGACACCCGCTGCTATCCGATCCGGTCCGTGAAATCTGGACAGATTGAAACTATTTTTATATCCGTCTGGCAGATCGGATGGGATCGGATAAGAACGGACAGGCGGTCCGCTCTCATTCGATCTTCCCATAGAGAACGGGGACCAGACCGCTCCATCTCTGCACAGAGTGGAGACGGAGCTGTCATCCGCCTGCTCAGCGGGGATTGGCGGATCGATCCCCCGCTGAGCAGAACGGACTCCGTCGGAGGTTGCGCCCATGTGAAAGGACCCTTAGGCTGTTTCCTAGCTGGCTGCCCCACAGGTCTTTTTAACCACTTGCACTTGTTATTTATGGTCTCATTCAATAATTATTTTTACGGGAAAAAGTAACAAAAAAAAATATATGAATACAAATTAATTTTCTTCAACAGAAAATTGCCAACGAGTGTAATGTGTCCATAACATTAACAAAAATGAAGTGATACATTCCTGCAGTGCGGACCGTGTAAAGTGACAGGCGCTAGCTACTCCTTCCGACGCGTTTCCCCCGCTGGCAGGCGTCAACACTCCATTCCCAGTTGAAGCCTGCCAGAGGGGGAAACGCATCAGCCGGAGTAGCTAGCGCCTGTCACCTTACACAGTCCGCACTGCAGGAGGCCGTGTTTGCTCATCCTGTACCTACATGCTCTTTTTTTATGATCCGATGAAAGTATAAATTTGAACTATTAAACAACATCTTTAGAAGGTAATGCACTAGTAGTCCCTTTTCTTTCCATGCACGTTCCTTATCCATGGAGCCAATCAGCTGGCGTGTTAAGGATGTCGGCTGGAGCATTGAATAGAACGGGACCATGATCGTACACTGGAGAGCTTGGTCTTCTTTCCATCGCCTGCTGCGCTATAGAAGTCGGCTTAAGAACCCAATCAGCAAGGGATCAGGATCCTGTATTGGAAAGCTGGGTTTTTCAGAGCTGCTTGCCCGCAGCTGCTGGCAAGCGGCCACAGTTTGTCCTCACATTAAGAGCACCTTAATGTGAGGGGTTGCCACGGGGTTGGAGATGCACAGTTATCCAAAAATTGGATTTTTGACTTCCCGTAAAATCCATTTCTCTGATGTTCATTGACGGACAGCTCCTGGTATTCATAACCATTGGGTTGTACTGCCCCCTGCAGAGTAGAACACTAGGCAGAAATAAAATTCTGGCTACACCCATGGGCAGTCCCAGGGGGTATACACCCTCTCTCTGCTATAGCCAATCAGTTTTGTAACAAGCAGTGTCAGGAGAATAATAGCTCCACACAGGGGTGGCTGCTGTGTCCATCAATGATCATCAGAAAAATTGATTTTACGGTAAATCCCATTTTCTCTTTCGTTCATTGATGGACACAGCTCCTGGTATTCATAACCATTGGGACGTACCAAAGCAGTATTTAACATGAGGGGTGGGAACAACTGAAAAACTCTCAAGGCTAAACATTAGCCAACCAGACAACAGGGGCTCAACCAAACAACCGGAGCCCACCTGAAAAAAACAATACATCCTTAAATAGGATCAGGTCCACTTAAACAGCAGCCTGCAAAACCTTGCGGCCTAAAGGAAGCATCTGCAGATGTCAACACATCCACTTTATAAAACTTTGTAAAAGTGTGCACTGACGACCAAGTGGCAGACTGGCAAGCCTGCGCCGCAACGCCTGATGAGAGAAGGCCCAGGAGGCACTAAGCGCCCTAGTAGAGTTGACAGGGAAAAGGAGGAACCTGAACCCTGATAGAATAGAACAGAACCACCATCTGTCTGATCCATCTGGAAATGGTCCCAAAGGAAGTGGACAACCCTTTGAGGTCCATCTGTGAGCACAAAGAGTTACTTCCTGAAAGACTCCGTAGCTGCCAGGTACACTCTAATTGCCCGGACCACATCCAAGGCCTGCAAGGCAATTTCCTTTGGATGTTTAGGCCTGGGACACAGGAAAGGCAACACAATGTCCTCATTCAAATGAAAGTCAGAGACAACCTTAGGAAGGAACGACGGACAGGGGCTCAGAACCACCTTAAATCACCAGGTAAGGTTAACATCAGGATAACGCCGCCGCCACTGAAAAGGCCACCTTCTGGGACAACGTAAGCAGGGGAATCTCCCAAATGTTTTCAAAAGGCGGCTTCTGCAATGCTGAAAGCACCAAATTAAGATACAAGGGGGCAACAGAGCCCGCACTGGAGGAACCAAAATTTGACACCCTAAAGAAAGGTACGCACAAGGCCACCAAGGCTGACGCCTGGCTCTTGATGATACTGAAGGCCAATTTCTGCTCAACCCACCGTTGAAGGAAGATTAAGATCCGAGACACCGAGAAGGAGCGAGGAGGAACCCAAACAGACTCATACCACGCAATGTACGCCTTCCGGGTACGACGGTGGATCTTCCTATAAATAGATTTCCTAGCTTTCAACAGGGTAGGAATCACGGACTCAGAAAAACCCCTATCTTTCAGCACTTGGCGTTCAACATCCAAGCCGTCAAAGCCAACAACTAAAGCAGGATGGAAGATCAGCCATTGGGACAGAATTTCTCCCCGAGAAGAAGCTGCCAAGGTATGTCGGCGACCAACCACCCCAGATCGGCGTACCAAGCCAGCAAGGCCAGTCCAGAGCCACTAAGATGACCGGAACCTTTTCTGCCTCGATCCTGCGTAGAAGTCTGGGCAGAAGTTTGAAAGGAGGGAAGGCGTAAATCAGTCGATACTAACCCCACAGGGCCACCAGTGCATCTGTGGCTTCCGCCACAGGACTGATGACCTATGAACCTTTCTGTTGAGCCGAGACTCCAACAGATCTAATTCGGGGGTGCCCCACAGGAGACATAGCTGATGAAACCCCCCCAGATGAAGGGGCCACTCACCGTGGTCCAACATCTGCCGACGGTCTGAGATAATACCACTGCCAATTTTCCACCCTGAAAATGTGTACGGCGGAGAAGGCTGGCGAACCGTTCTGCCCACCTTAGAATGCGGGCTACCTCCAGAGCCGCCAGGACACTTCTTGTGTCCGATTTAATGCGCACTGGAGAGCCCTGAAGATGAATGAAGTCCAGATCCCCCAAGCAGAATGCTTGCCGAGGACGCCTCCCCAGACAGACAGGCTGGCATCCGTAGTGACCACTGTCCAATACATGGGAAGTAAGGATTTTCCCAGCTGAAGCGCAGAAAATGAAGCCACTATATCAAGGACTCCCTTGTTCCCCGACCCCAGATCTGGTTTTCCAGAGACTGGGGAGTCTTGTCCCATTTGGTCAGAATATCCCTTTGCAGGGACCTCGAATAGATCTGTGCAAACAGAACCACTTCGAAGGTAGAAACCATCAGGCCCAGCACCTGCATGCAAGTCCAGAGGGACAACCATCTGTTGGACAGCAGGAGAATTGCAGCCTGCAATTTTTGGAGTTTGTCCAGAAGACCAGAAGAAGGAGGGGCACTCTGGCTAAGGCCGTGTCCAGAGGAAGACCCAGATAGTCTAGCTTGGTGGAGGGAACAAGAGCAGACTTCTGAAAGTTCAGAATCCAGCCGAAAATTCCTGCAGTGTTCGTATTGTGATCTCCAGGTTGTCCACCAGAGCAGAGGAAGACTCCGCTCGCAGAAGATCAATCCAAGTAGCCCAGTACCACGATCCCCCGTTGGTGTAGCAAAGCTAGCACCGTGGCTAACATTTGTGAAGACCCGAGCAGAGGCGAGACCAAAAGGGTAATGCCACAAACGGATAATGCTCATCTCCCACAGCAAAGCGCTGGTGACTGGCACATATTGGAATGTGAAGGTAGGCATTCCTCAAATCGATAAGAGGCGAGGAAATCCCCTGATGCTGGGATGCCACCACAGTTTGAATGGACTCCATTCTGAACTTCTGTACCCGCACAAAGCAGTTGAGCGCCTTGAGGTCCAGGATTGGACGTACTTGGCCTTCCTTGGGACAGAACAGGTTTGAGTAAAAACCCTGACAACATTCTGAAGTCGGAACCGGGACAATCACCCCTTGAAGAAACAGGTTGTGTACCGCCCCAAACAGGCCCTTGTAAGCGGTCTGGGGACAGGCGCAAGTTGGAAAGAAAAAACCTTGCCGGGGGACAAGAGCGAAACTCGATCTTGCAGCAGCACCGAATGACTTTGTGGACCCACTTGTCTTGCACTAGAGAAGTCCACTGGTTCGAAAACCAGCGAAGATACGATACGGGTAAGGCGCCCCTTCATGCTGAAGGAGCCGTGTCCCCAGGTCTGGAGAAGCCCAATCTTGGCTTGCCAGACCAGGTTTGTTTGGATCCTCCTGAAGAGGCCCTGAAAGGCTTCGAGCCCTTGTCAGTCGACCCTGAGGGAGCAAAAAAAAAAAAAAAACTTATGAGCTGAGAAGGAGGGCCCATGTCTATGACTAGGTTTATTTGCCCTTAGTAGCCAGCGGAAGAAAAGTACTCTTCCCCATGTGAGACCTTTAATGTCATCCAGTATAGTTCAAAACAGGTGATCTCCTTGGAAAAGAAGATCAGTCAAGGCCTTTTTTGAAGTCTGATCTGCAGACTAGCACTTGAGCCAAAAAACACCCCAAAGGTCCACTGGCAAAACAGAGAAGCAAGCCATCAGGGGAGCCTCATCCAAAGAGGCATCGTAGATAAACTGCAGCCCCTGGACCAGCTGGTCCGCCAGCTCGGCAAAGGCAGGGAGAAGTTGTTCCCCCTGCAGGTCACGGTGTAAGAGCTTAGCCCACTTGTTCAGAGTTTGCGACACTACGGCAATGGTGAATACTGGCCTCATTGCGGAACAAGCTAGATTGTTCATATGGCCGGCCACAGCCTCCACCTTCCAGTCAGCCGGATCCTTAAAGGCCGAGGACTCTTCAATCAGAATCATGGTTGCCTTGTTTAATCTGGTTGCCTTGTTTAATCTGGAAACCAGCGACAGGTGGGAAAATGTGCTCTAAAGACTCCCTAAGTCACCAGGGGGACCCCACAAAAGTGTAAACCACTAAGGGACAACGCCAACCGTGCTGGCAGCACCACCCGGTCATCAGGCACAAAGCACCAGCGATTCTCAGCAGAGAGGGAGAGGACACCAGACTCACCATCCACAGAGAAGCATCTGCAGCCACCAGGAAAATCTGCACTACACGTGCGGCGATCAGGAAGTGAAATGATCCAGGAGTAAGCACCAGGGGATGAGGAGGAGCTCTCACCACCGAAATCGCAGCCCGCCGGGCTCCACTGTAATGGCCACCGCTATTTTCAATGGCAAACCACAGCAAAATGTCCGCCAGACTACACAAACATGGCCGTCGTGTATAGAACACACAGGCTACAACAAAATGGCGGAACCACGAGGCATACAGGAACCCAGGATTGGGAGAATAGGCCTCAAGGACAGATCCAGGGAGCCCTGGTAGGAGCCCCCCCCCCCCCCCAACCAGTCAATCGTGTGGTTGCCAGCAGCCCACCCAAACATTCGCGACGTATGTGGAAGGGGGCAGGATGAGGGACTTCGCAAGGAGGGGTGCTTGCGAGGAGGGGAACTTGGGGGTCCGACCGTCACAAGGAGAGGCCCACGTCCAACCCAAAACCCTCCAGGGGGAGAGAGGGGACAGCTACTCAATACTAGGAACCAGGCAGGCACTGCTCCGGACACAATCCCTCGCCATCAAAATGGGGGGCTGTGAGCAAGGAGGAATGCTGCAACTTGAGCCGAGACCCGGTTGTATGCAACCTCGCGAGGCTTTTAACTCACAGGCCAGCCCCAGTTCAGTGGGGCTATGTCGCGGCTGACCTAGCGCGGAGCTGAGGTCTTACGCACGCTCGCTGGCCAGGCTAGTGTGATCACTGGATCCTGATTATCCAGCTCATCGCCCAGTCCGGCAGTTGATTGAAATCTCACAGGAAAGATCCAGGAGAAAAAAAAAAATTATCTAAAAAGAAGAAATTACCAGAACCAAAGCTCCATGCAAGGAACTAGGTCCTTACTCCTGATTAGGCAGAAAAAAACCTGAGTGGCTATAAGAAGAGAGAGAGTATACCCCCTGGGACTGCCCATGGGTGTAGCCAGAATTTTTTTTCTGCCTAGTGTCCTATTCCTGTAGGGGACAGTATTACCCAATGGTTATGACCAGGAGCTGTGTCCGTCAATGGAGGAAAGAGAAATATCTTTTTATGCTGTAGTACTAAAAATACTCAGCCATATAGCATAGATACGATGGTACATATTACAGACACTACTGGCCATGGTATTTAATACAGTACAAGTTGAACATTTGGCTGAGCAGAACAGACAAATGTCATGCCTTTTTTTTTATGCAAAATTTTAACGTAAAACTACTTTATTTAATTGGCAAGCAGTTAATGTATGGTACTGGAAAGAGGATTCGGTCGGCCATACAACTAAAACCATCTTTCTTACAAATCCTCAAATTACCCCAAAATCAAATACACAGAGGGAAACCTAACAGTAAACGTGTTTCGCACAACTGCAGCACTAATTCATAGCTTTGAATAAGTGCTGAGTAAGCGTGAAATGCGCTTGATGTTCTGTTTCCCTCGGCTGTAACCAAATCCCCTCTTTCCAGGAAAGACCGATACGGTGTTGGCCTGGCACCTGATTGGTGTGATAGCAAAGGAGTAATTAGCGGACTTGCCTGGAGCAAGGTTTTCTCATCAAAAGGACAGGCAATCAGCCTGCAGAACATTCTCCTCCCTGTTATGGACCGACTAATATCTTGCTTTCTGCCATTTTAGCACCTGTAAGTGTGGTCGCTTTTACCAACAATTACGTTGAAAAAAAAAAAAGCTAACTACTTTTCCTGTACTGTGAAAGTGCAGTTAGTTTTAGCCTTTACTTAAAGTGTGTATTTATTTTTATCACCATCTGTCTTCACTCTGGATCATGGAAGGAAAACTTAAATTATTTACCTGCTCAATTTTGTCTTGCCGGTCCAAAGCAGCCTCAACAGCATCAAAGAACTCTTCCTCATTGATAAGACTGTTGGGTCCCTCCTGTGAAAGCAAGACCTAGTTAATTTCGGTGTATTAAATCACATACAATGACAAACTCACATGGCTAACAAATTGAAGCCAAGCTCACACTTTATAATCTGTAACAGCAAACCGTTATTATTCCTTTTGGGATAAAGGTTTTGCATGAATAAATGTTATGTAATAGGTCGTTTTACTTTTCTTATGGATCACAGGAGTGGTTTGTTCTGCCCACCAAAGCCCACTGTCGGCTGACATCACTCAGCCACTACCACTAGAAGACTGAGCCAGTTGCTCCCCTCCCCCACAGCCCTGTGCTCCAGTGAGCGCAGGAGGGGCAGAGCAGAGAGCTGGTGACTGATAGTCCTGGCTGATTGCTTAGTACTCACATCCATTCAAAGCAGAGACGGTTTTATAATCACTCAGTTCTCCGTGCAGAGGCCGCTGGGGACACATGCAGCATCGATCGATGCTGCACCCACCTAGGTGAGTATGGCGGGGTTTTTTTTTTTATACCCCATGCTTCTCTTTTAATCACCCGTCAGTGTTAAGTGCTTTGCCTAATCCATGTAAATGGAAACATTCTGTTAGAGAGCTTGTGCTGTGAAAAACAAGACCTGATGGCTGAATTACCAGGTGAAAATATAAGAAAGAATTTTGTGGGTTGAGCGCCAAAGGGAGGAAAAAAAATGGGAAAGTAATAGTGGGCGCATGCTACAGGCCCCCTAACCTGAGGCAGGAGGGGAAGGCGGACCTCCTATCACAGCGTTGAATGGTGGCAAGGCTGACAAATGTTATTATAATGGGGGATTTTTATTATCCAGAAACAGACTGGGCAGAAGGAACTGCGCATTTGTCTAAGGCTCGCTATTTGCTAAATGTCTTGCAGGATAATTTCATGGGTCAGCTGGTGAATGCACCAGCAAGAGGATGCATTACTAGACCTACTGATTACAAACTTGACAGACCTGATCGCGGATATGGAAATACGGGGCAGCTTAGGAAACTGCGACCACAGGTCAATTAGATTCAGTATAAATCACTGAAATAAGAATCACAAGGCTAATACAAGCACACTGAACTTCAAAGGAGACAACATCCCTAAATTGTGTTCCTTGCTAGATGATATTTAATGGGATAAAATCTTAGGAATGTAGAACACTGAAGAAAAATGGAAGGGCTTTAAGAGCATACTAAATAAAGGTATTAGTCAGTGCATTCCAACGGGTAATGGGTTTAAAAGAGCAGAAATAAATGCTGGGTGGCTAAACTTACGCAAAAATGCATATAAATTGGCAAATGGTCCATTCCCTCCTCTATTCCTTCTTCGGATCTTGGGTGCCTTTTCATCCCAAAACCTTCCTCCTAGGGCTCCTGCCCACCTCCTTTTCCAAAAAATCTCCTTGCACATGTGCTGACTGCTGCACGATGCTTAGTTGCTCTTAAATAGAAAAAGCAGGAACCTCCCTCACTGTTTGAACTGCACTCCAGGATCCGGGATGTGAAGAGGATGGAGTACCTGACTGCTTCACTAACTGACTCTCTTGAAGATCATAACAGAGTACGGGAATTGTGGGATATACTGGAAATGCCCCTGTCCTCCGCTCCCCTGATTTAATGGCGATATGATTGGGTGGTTGCTGTGGACTTCGGTGCGATTTTGACACCAGTGGATGTTCTCTACCTACTGCCCTCTCTTCTCCCTCTATCTCTTCCTTTCTCTCACTTCTCAGTCTCTCCCGCCCCCCCCTCTTCCTATTATTTTTCTTCTCCTTTTGTGTGCTTCATCTGGTATAAATTTGATGGGTTAGGCATGGCAGCGTAGCCGGGACCTGGTTGATATACAACGGTCTTCAGCAATAATCAAGCTTGATGAGGACGGGTGATATGCGTTTTTTCCCTCAGGAATTATTCTCCCTAATTGAGCTTAATTATTGTATGTCTTGTAAGTTGGCACCTATTATGGCTTTTGTCAATTAAATTGTATTTTTTATAATTATATACACACACACACACACACACACACACACACACACACACACACACACACACACACACACACACACACACACACACACACACACACACACACACACACACACACACACACACACACACACACACTTTGTTCCTACTTTTGAAAATCAATAAATATTGTCAGTTTTCAAAAAAAAAAGAAAAAAAAATTCATATAAAAGCAAACGATAAGGCCTTCAAAAAAATACAAGGCTAATGGGGTAATGGTCGGCATTCGAACAAAAGAATGCAGGGGTGCAATCAGGTCAGCTAAAATAGACCACAAAAGGCACATTCTGGAGAAGAGTAAAAAAAACCCCCAAGACATTCTTTAACTATATAACCAGTAAGAAAGTGAGACCAGAAGATATTGGCCCCAAAAAGGATGATGAAGGGAACCTTCTGAAGATAGAAGGCAAGTTTTAAATGCATTCTTCTCCTCAGTTTTCACAAAGGAAATGGAGGGTATTTAGTAACCAAGACTGTATGGTTAACAACACATCACAGAATGTACCCTCATGGTTAACCAAAGCCAGTATCAGAAAACAGTCACCAAGACCAGATGGCTTACACTCAAGGGTCCTTAAGGGGATTGTAAAAGGCAGGCATTTTTTTTTTTTATCTTAATGCTTTCTATGCATTGGGATAAAAAAAAAAAAAACCTGTGTGCAACAGCCCCCCTCAGCCACCCTATTACCTGAGCCCATCTTTATCCAGCGAAGTTGCTCAGCTGCCCCGGACTCCCCTCCTCATTGGCTGAGACAGCAGTGCGGGGAGGGAGGGGCCAGGAGCACAGAAAAGGGACCTGGAAAGAGGAGTATCTGGCCTACTCTGTGCAAAACCAACTGCACAGAGCAGGTAAATATAGCGTTATTTAAAAAAAAAAAAAAAAAAATTGTTCCTAATTTTTTTATGGACAGTTTACTGACTGCGATAGTACTAGCCGATTGGAAAAAAGCCAAAAGGGGTACCATTATTTAAAAAAGGGCCGAGATATATCTCAGGGAACTACAAATAAGTTAGCCTAACAGCAATAGTCTGCAAATTATTGGAGGGAATAATTTACTATATCCAAAATTTTAGTAATTAAAAAACAGTAGTAGTGGTAATCAGCATGGATTCATGAAGAATCGTTCTTGCCACACCAATCTAAAATTCTATGAAGAAGTGAGCTGCCATCCAGATAAAGGAAGGCCTGTAGATGTGGTGCATCTGGATTTTTCAAAGGCATTTGATACCGTTCCCCACAAGGTTTACTTTACAAACTGAGGTCTGTCAGCATGGACCATAGGGCGAGTATCTGAATTGAAAACTGGCTACACGGGCGGGTCCAAAGGGTGGTAATGAATAGATAGTACTCAGAATGGTCCTGTGTGGTAAGTGGGGTCCCCCAAGGATCTGTCTGGGACGGTTTAATTTATTCATAAATACAGAGGATGGGAAAACCGCTCCATCTTCGGGTTTGTGGATGATACAAAGTTTAGCAGGGCAATAACTACTGCGCAGGATATGGAAACCTTAAAAGAACACCCAAATAAAATAATGGGGTGGGCAACTACATGGCAAATGAGGATTAATGTTGAGAAACGTAAAGTAATGCATTTGGGTGCTAAACATACGCATGCAAGTTACTTGCTAGGGGGAGAACCTCTAGGGAAATCTCGGATGGAAAAGGACCCGGGGGACCTAGTAGAGGACGGGTTTAGCAATGGCATGCAATGTCAAGCTGCTGCAAGCAAAGCCAACAGAATATTGACATGTGTTAAAAAAAAAAAAAAGGGATTTACGCTAGAGATAAAATATTTATCCCACTCTACAAGACTCTGTTCTGGCAGCATCTTGAGTATGCCGTTCAGTTCTGGGCACCGGTTCTCAGGAAGGATGTGCTGGAACTGGAGAGAGCCCAGAGAAGGGCAACAAAGCTAATAAAGGGACTAGAGGATCTCAGCTATGGAGAAATACTTCAAGCATTGAACTTATTCTCTCTGGAGAGGAGACATGATAGCGATGTACAAATACTGTACTGGTGATCGCAGCATAGGGAAATAAACTTTTCAGTGAATGGGAATTTAAAAAGACGCGGATATTCACTGAAATAGGAGGAGAAGCGGTTTAACTCTAAACTGCGTATAGGGGTTCTTTACTGTCAGAGCAGTAAGGATGCGGAATTCTTTTCCACAAGTTGTGGGAGAAGCAGTAAACGTTGATAGTTTAAAAAAACTATTAGATGGGCATCTTAACGACCACAACATACAGGGATATTCAATGTACTATTGACATAAGCACAAGCACACCCACACATCACAGGTTAAAGCGGAGTTCCGGGCAGAGAAACGTTTTTTTTTTTTGAACATACCCCCGGGACAGTCAGGGCTAGCACATTCCACAATGGCTAGCCTCTGATCTGTCCCGGTTCGCACTTACCTTTTAGAAGAAATACTTACTTAGAAGTTTTCTTCCACAGCGTTTCCATCTCTCTTGTGGGCAGCTGAAGCCGGCGCGGTCCTCTTCTCTGTCTTCTTCCGCGTCTTCGTGTCCCAGAATGCGCTGCACCGGCCCCTCTCGTCACTTCCGGTGGGCGCCGCATTCCTAAACAGCTTCTGGGCCCCGCCCGGAAATGACGAGCGGGGCCGGTGCGGCGCATTGATTCCTGGGAGCTATGACGTTTAGCTCCCAGGAATCATTGCGAGGCAGGAAGTGACAGGGAGAGCCTCGGCGCTGAAGGAGGAAGCTGTCATAGGTGAGTATTTACGATCGTCAATTACAAGGTGAGTTTTAAAAAAAAAAAAAATCTAACTATCCAATTCCTTTTCAGGTTAGGCTGAACTAGCGGACGGGCACAAAAAAAAAAATATCGTTTTTGTGCCCGGAACTCCGCTTTAAACTGGATGGACTGGTGTCTTTTTTCAAACTTACAAACTAACTATTCAGACCCCCCGATCTAATGTAAGAACTATCACGTTCAGGAAACCGTAAAGTAGGATTCCATGATAGCGAAACCATGACTTCCACTGCAACTACTGATGTGCTGAAAAAGCAACTGAGCATGGTCCTAAAAATATCATCCTTGTCTACCATTGTACAAAGGGATGAAAAGATGAGCCCTAAATTGCCAGTCACTAACCCATGCATATGAGCGATACGCAAGATCAATAAATGGAAGACAGATGGAAGGGAGCAGACGGATATGGGTCCATGACAATCAACATTACACAAAGTTACACATTTTCATTGCATTACTCAGATACTACTTCTTGCATTGAAGGGTAACATACTTCATAGTCTGGTCCTCCAAAATGGGATTTCTTCTTTAGTTCAGTCATGGCACTCTTATATGCTTCTTCCACACGCCTCCTTTTTTCAACTTCCTGCAGAAAGAGGATAGAAATCTTATTTGTATGCAATAGTCCTTATCCATGTGTCTGTACGATTATCCAATTAGGATGTGTATCTTTTTTTTTTTTTTGATTTTTTGGATTAATTTACACAGTTTGTTCTTTGTGTCTTTTGAATTTTAAATACATTTGCCCAATCCTACTCACTAAATAAATGTATTCTAGGTTGATAAACTACCCACTATGTTTAGTCTATCACACCTCAAGATAAGGCCTGATGGAGGAGCTTCACAAGATCAAGGAGTGTGCTCTCGTCTTTCAATACTCTGTACTGGGTATTATAGCCTGGCTGATTTACTTCTACCTGGAAATCAGAGTAAGGAGAACAGATAGAAAGGCTAATGGATTAGTGACTTTGTCCCTCTATCTGTAAACCACCACCACTGACTGAACCAGAAGAAACTGCACAATATAAACTAAAGGCCAGTCAAAACTATCACTGAAACTTGTTGAAATGTGTGATGCCTAGAAATGCAGCTGCCACATTATTTTAACTAGGTAATGGTAATCTAGACAATGGGTCAGCCTGATATCCAAAACTGGAAATAAGACGCACCTTGTCCAGCCTTTTTTGCCAGCTGTCCTCCCGCTTAACCATAAGGTCAATGCAATGTGAGAGTGTGGCCAGAATTCCTGCTGTAGTAGCTTTGAAAGTGATGGCTTCTCCTTTAAAATCAATGCCATTAATCCCCTTGGGAGTCACATGTGGGAACACTGAAAGAAAAAAGACAATTGTACTTAGAACAAAATAGACACATTTTTAGCATTTCTTTGGTAACATGTATTGAGTACAAAAAATTCCCAGCAATTTTAAAATGTTTAACACTGGCTTTACAGAGGTATTATTAAACACGCCCACTGTGTATTTACCTAGCTACTTTGACATTAAATACTGAGGTTACGGCAGCAGATAGCTGCCATAACCCTGGCATTTATTTATTTTTTTTACACAGCAGGCAGTCTGCTTTAACCTCCCTGGCGTTATTCCCGAGTGTGGCTAGGGGTTAATATACAGTACAAAAAGCGGTAACCCCGAGCCACACTCGGGATTACCCCATAATCACACTTGGCTTCTGCTACAATCCCCCGCCATCCTCTCGCTGTCCTCGCTGTGTGATCTGGCCGATGCCGTCACCTGTCTTCCGGGTTCCCTTTCCTGCGAGCGCCGGGACGCAGAGGGGTAGAACTGGTGGGAGATTAAAAAAAAAAAAAAAAAATCAATAAAAACAAGTGACATGCTACAGTGTAATCTGTTAGGATTACAACTTTGTATCAAGCCATTTTACCACAGATTTTCACCCTAGTGGCTTTTCCAGTGCCCTACCTGTACTTTTGTGGTTCTTTGTGCCTAGAAAATGGAGAACATCCATAGCGTCCAAAAACCGTTCTTTTAGTTCAAACGCGCTTTTAAACGAACTGGAAAACAGCGACAATTTATCGGAATTATTTGAAGAACTGAGCGATAGTGATTCTTGAGAAAATGCATCATCAGGTACTGAAAGGGACAGCGACGATTCTGCGACTGAGCTCCGCGACGTGAGAACTTGGTGCTCTATTGACTGCGGTACGGATTAGGCAGCGCCCCCAAGATACCCATTTACTGGAGCACCTGGTATTAAAGTTGACATTAACCATGACAACCCCTTGGCATACCTACAATTATTTGACCGATTAGGTTACTGAAAAAATAGTTACCGAGACAAACCGGTACAAAGAGCTACAATTGGCTACGCATCAGAAGTTTTCAAGATGCACAAAGTGGGAGGGACATTCAGGGAGTGGTGGGGAAACCCCTGCAGAAGTGGTATTGGACAACCAATACATTACTTGCCACTCCATTCTTTGGCACGGTCATGTCAGAGTACAGATTCTCCCTCATAATGAAATATCCCCACTTTGAAAACAATGAAGAATTTGATGAAACTACTCATCCTGCACCAAAACTAAAGAAAATTTGGGAAGTATAATCAAATTATTCTACACAATTTCCAATGGAGCTATGTGCCAGAAAGAGACATCAGCATAGATAAAAATGTCTAATGGCCTACAAGGGAAGGCTCAGCTGGGTGCAATACATTGCATCAAAGAGCACGATTTGGCATAAAATCCTACATGCCATGCGAATCGTCAACTGGCTACATTTGGAATTCAGTCATATACACTGGAAAAAGGAACACAATTCGATCACAAATACAGCAATTATGGAACGACAACATCTTCTGTTCTTTCACTAATTGAGCCATTGCTAAAATCAGGGCTATTGCATAACTACTAACTTTTTACATCTCCTGAACTTTAGGAGGTTCTACTGCAAAACAAAACTGATGTCTATAGAACCGTAAGGGCTAACCAGCGCGACATACCACCAAATGTTTGGCAAAAAAAAAAGCTCAAGACAGGAGCGGTCACCATATCTAACCTTATCTAAACAATCATAACAGATCGGCACCCTGCCAAGCCTGCAGTGGCAGCCTTCCAGGTTTACATTCTATAGTCAGGTGCTGGCAGAAATAGAGCACATCTAACTCCAAAACGAAACATAGCGCCACACACAGTATTCAACTTCAATGGAGGGTAAACGTAAAACTAGCTTAAGCTCAGATCCAGCCTATCGGTTATGCCCTTCTGACCCATTTCACCCACATAAGACTTAATCGTAGAAGTCCTCACTCCAAAATGTAATACAGCATTCAGATACAGCCACACACTGTATTCAACAGCCACACACTGTATTCAACATCAATGTAGGGTGAACGTAAAACTGGCTTCAGCTCAGATGCCAGCCCATTGGCCACACCCCTCTGACATAGGGCTATGATTAAGCTTGAGGTGAAACGTGTCAGAGGGCATGACCAATAGGCTGGGATCTGAGATAAAGCAAGTTTTTCATTCACCTTACAATGGAGTTGAATACAGTGTGTGGCAGTATCTGCATGCTTATCTAATCAAGGACAAGTTTTAATTAAAAAAAATAAATAAAAGGCCGGCAAAAAATGGTTTGAATCTTGCCCAGTTCAGCATGAACCGTCCGAGATTTGAACCCTGTATAGGCAGGCTGAATTTACCAAGTTGATCGATTACCTGGGTGCAACCAACCTGCTGGATTTGCGATTTTCACTAGCAGCTGCTATAGCCACTAGCAATAATCACCGTCTCAGCCAGAGGGATTCCCCTGTCAGCATGGTAAGTATCAATGAGGAAATTGTGTGGCTGCAGGAAAGAAATGTGCAGTCTATGGCCTGCCCATATGGCAGCAGTGCACTAGGGCAACAAATTGTCACAAGACTCGGAGACGACTGATCATTGTAGTAGCACTGACTACTACAGTGATTCTCTGCTTGCACAGCAGTCCCACAGGTATATAACATGCATAATTACATTGGTCCAGCTTGGATCATTGCATCTATGCTTTAAAAAAAAAAAAAAACATACCTGGAGTTCAGTTAGAAGCCGTAGTATTTCCAGAAGGTGAGAATGGCATTCCCATATTTTAGAAATGTTTGTTTACAAAGAGCTGTGTGTGCCAACATTTGACACCCAAGAAAGGCAGAGAGCCAATTACAGGAGCAAAGGTTTGAGGATTACTAGAAACACCGGAGTTGATTTACTAAAGGCAAACAGGCTGTTCACTTTGCAAGGGAATTTTTTTATTAACTTAGTACAACGTAAAAAAGGAAAGCTCTGCTGACTTCCATTGTCCAATCACATTAGGGTGACAACTAATGATTTTATAATAGATTAGTTGGCCGATTAATTGGATAATAAACCTTAAAAAAAAAAAAAAGAAAAAAGTGTGGTGTATAAATTCGTTAGTATGTAAAGTTTAAAAAAAAAAACAAATTATTAAAAATCTATATGCAGGGGTAAATATAAATAACCAACTATATGGTTAGAGAGTAAAGTCTCCAATCCACTCAGTAACAGACAAAAGAGATATACTGTATATACCATTAGAGGTTGAATCTGGTAAATATCAGACTCCAAGATAACATTTTTTATTTGAAGAAAAAAAAATTAAAGCGGTTGTAAAGTCAAACGTTTAAATCAGGATTCTTTCTTTTAATTTTGGGCTCTTGTATCCGCGGTGTTTTTAAATTTTTCCCTCAAAGTGTCTAAATATCTTTTCCATGTAGCCTGATATAGCAAGTCATGCGATTTCTTCTGCTCCCTCTTTCCAGCTGCAAGACTGATATGGGAGGGGCTGCTAGTCTTCTGCTGAGAGGACTACCTAAACTTTGACCTTGTGTCCGATTGGCAGTGTGTCAATAAAGGAGGAGATTCTGCACTCAAGATCCTGCCTGCATAGAAGTTAAAGCAGTTAACCCCATAAATGCCAAGCAGTATTTGAGGCATTTGGGATGCAGCATTTCACTGGCAGGAGAGAGTGACTGTCAGAAATCCTTACAGAACAGACACTTCCTGCTTATCTGTACCAACAGGGGAGGGGGATAGTGCTTTCACATTCATCCTTAACAGCACCAGTGGAAGACAACACACACAGCTACAGTGGGTACGAAAAGTATTCAGACCCCCTTAAATAATTTTTCACTCTTTGTTATATTGAAGCCATTTGCTAAAATCATTTAAGTTCATTCTTCTTCCTCATGAATGTTCACACAGCTCCCCATATTGACGGAAAAACACAGAATTGTTGACAATTTATTAAAAAAGAAAAACTGAAATATCACATGGTCCTAAGTATTCAGACCCTTTGCTGTGACACTCATATTTAACTCAGGTGCTTTCCATTTCTTCTGATCATCCTTGAGATGGTTCTACACCTTCATTTGAGTCCAGCTGTGTTTGATTATACTGATTGGACTTGATTAGGAAAGCCACACACCTGTCTATACAAGACCTTCCAGATCACAATGCTTGTCAGAGCAAATGAGAATCATGAGGTCAAAGGAACTGCCTGAAGAGCTCAGAGACAGAATTGTGGCAAGGCACACATCTCGCCAAGGTTACAAAAAGATTTCTGCTGCACTTAAGGTTCCTAAGAGCACAGTGGCCTCCATAATCCTCAAATGGAAGACGTTTGGGATGACCAGAACCCTTCCTAGAGCTGGCCGTCCGGCCAAACTGAGCTATCGGGGGAGAAGAGCCTTGGTGAGAGAGGTAAAGAAGAACCCAAAGATCACTGTGGCTGAGCTCCAGAGATGCAGTCAGGAGATGGGAGAAAGTTGTAGAAAGTCAACCATCACTGCAGCCCTCCACCAGTCGGGGCTTTATGGCAGAGTGGCCCGACGGAAGCCTCTCCTCGGTGTAAGACATGAAAGCCCGCATGGAGTTTGCTAAAAAACATATGAAGGACTCCAAGATGGTGAGAAATAAGATTCTCTGGTCGGATGAGACCAAAATAGAACTTTTTGGCCTTAATTCTAAGCGGTATGTGTGGAGAAAACCAGGCACTGCTCATCACCTGTCCAATACAGTCCCAACAGTGAAGCATGGTGGTGGCAGCATCATGCTGTGGGGGTGTTTTTCAGCTCCAGGGACAGGACGACTGGTTGCAATCGGGGGAAAGATGAATGCGGCCAAGTACAGGGATATCCTGGACAAAAATCTTCTCCAGAGTGCTCTGGACCTCAGACTGGGCCGAAGGTTTACCTTCCAACAAGACAATGACCCTAAGCACACAGCTAAAATAACGAAGGAGTGGCTTCACAACAACTCCGTGACTGTTCTTGAATGGCCCAGCCAGAGCCCTGACTTAAACCCAATTGAGCATCTCTGGAGAGACCTAAAAATGGCTGTCCACCAACGTTTAACATCCAACCTGACAGACCTGGAGAGGATCTGCAAGGAGGAATGGCAGAGGATCCCCAAATCCAGGTGTGAAAGACTTGTTGCATCTTTCCCAAAAAGACTCCTGGCTGTATTAGATCAAAAGGGGGCTTCTACTAAATACTGAGCAAAGGGTCTGAATACTTAGGACCATGTGATATTTCAGTTTTTCTTTTTTAATAAATCTGCAACAATGTCAACAATTCTGTGTTTTCCTGTCAGTATGGGGTGCTATGTGTACATTCATGAGGAAATAGAATGAACCTAAATGATTTTAGCAAATGGCTGCAATATAACAAAGAGTGAAAAATTTAAGGGGGTCTGAATACTTTTCGTACCCACTGTATAACCCCACATCTGCTGGGGAGGGAGCTGAGCAGGAGGATCACAATTAACCCTTCAATGACCAGGCACCTTCACTATGTAAACAGCAGCCACTACTTGAAGCCCCCTACTTAATTTTCAACCTGTCATTTCACACAAATACATATTTACATGCATGCATTGACACACACACACACGAATGTCAATGCATACATGCATAGATACACATACGCACAGACATACATACACACATGGACATTCGCACAGACACACATAAATGTACATGCACTGATACACAAAAATGTATATGCATGATGCATTCACATAAGCATATAAACACGCATTCACATGCACACAAATACTCATAAACACATGCATGGACATACAAACATGCACATAAATGCTTACAAACATAGATACACATGCATATACACATGTAAACATATATACGCATAAATGCATTCACATACACGCATTCATACCAACATGCATTTGTAGGTACACACATGCAAATACTCACATGCATGCATATATGGAGGGGAGAGAGGAGGGGAGAGAGGCACAGAGCAGCAATGACAGAGGCACGTATTCATTGCTCAGCAGCCATAATAAAACGTGGTCAGCTCTCAGTGCGGAAGTTAGGACCAGGCAGGATCAACCAGGTATTGTAGAAGATCGAAATGGGCAACTGAAAAAGCAGAAGCACTAAGCTACAGCTTGTACCATAAGGCCTCATGCACACGGGGCGTCAGAAAAAACGAGCTGCGGAGCCACTTCTAACGCCAGGAAAAAGCAGCTGTAAAAACGTGCTTTTAGTAGCTTTTTCCATTTGCGTTATTGCACGTTTGGCCACGTCGCTTTTAGCAGCGTTTTTTTCTGCCTCCATTCAAAATCAATGGTTCCCTATGGGAGCCTATTGATTTGAATGGAAGGCGCATTGCAAGCCGGATCAGGATGATCTGACTTGCGCTCTGAGAATCTTGAGGGGGAACTCCATGCAAAAATGGGAAAAAAAAAACGGCGTGGGGTTCCCCTCAGGTTCCAAACCAGGCCCTTCAAGTTTGGTGTGGATTTAGAGTGCAGCCCCACGCCAGAAAAAAAAAAAAAACAAAAAAAAAAAAAAAAACTGCGTAGGGTTCCCCCTCGAAATCAATACCAAAACCTTATCTGAGCATGCAGCCCGGTAGGGCAGGAAGGGGGAGGGGACGAGCGAGCGGCCCACCCCCCCTGGACCATACCAGGCCACATGCCCACAACATGGGGGGTGTTGGTGATTTGGGGCAGGGAGAGCTCTGCACCCCCCACCCCAAAGCACCCTGCCCCCATGTTGATGAGGACAAGGGCCTCATCCCCACAGCCCTGGTGGTTGTGGGGGTCTGCCGGCAGGGGGCTTATCGGTATCTGGAAGCCCCCTTTAACAAGGGGGGCCCCCACAGATCCGGGACCCCCTCCCTATGTGAATGGGGTACATTGTACCCCTACCCATTCACCCAATAAAAGGCAGTATATGTAAATAACGACAGGAGACGTTTTGAAAAGGCCTTCTCTCCGCTCTTCCTTTCTCCGGTCGTCCTCCTCCGACGTCATCTGTGACATCAGAAGACCAGAAGAGGGGAGGGGAGGGGAGAAGGGGAGGGGAGAAGGGGAGAAGACCAGAAGAGGGGAGGGGAGGGGAGAAGGGGAGGGTAGGGGAGAAGACCAGAAGAGGGGAGGGAAGGGTAGGGGAGAAGACCAGAAGAGGGGAGGGAAGGGTAGGGGAGAAGACCAGAAGAGGGGAGGGAAGGGGAGGGGAGAAGACCAGAAGAGGGGAGGGGTGGGGAGAAGACCAGAAGAGGGGAGTGGTGGGGAGAAGACCAGAAGAGGGGAGGGGAGAAGACCAGAAGAGGGGAGGGGAGAAGACCAGAAGAGGGGAGGGGAGAAGACCAGAAGAGGAGAAGGGAGAAGACCAGAAGAGGGGAGGGGAGAAGACCAGAAGAGGGGAGGGGAGAAGACCAGAAGAGGGGAGAAGACCAGAAGAAGGGAGGGGAGAAGACCAGAAGAGGGGAGGGGAGAAGACCAGAAGAGGGGAGGGGAGAAGACCAGAAGAGGGGAGGGGAGAAGACCAGAAGAGGGGAGGGGAGAAGACCAGCGCGGAGAAGACCGGATAAAGATTTTTAATAAACTTTTCAAAACGTCGCCTGTCGTTATTTACATACACTGCCTTTTATGGGGTGAATAGCTATGGGTACAATGTACCCCATACCCATTCACATAGGGGGTCTGGGATCTGGGGGGCCCCCCCTTGTTAAAGGAAGCTTCCAGATACCGATAAGCCCCCTGCCCGCAGACCCCCACAACCACCGGCCAGGGTTGTGGGGATGAGGCCCTTGTCCTCCTCAACATGGGGACAAGGTGCTTTGAGGTGGGGGGTGCAGAGCTCCCCCTGCCCCAAAGCGCCAACACCCCCCATGTTGAGGGCATGTGGCCTGGTATGGTCCAGGGGTGGTGGGGCCGCTCGCTCGTCCCCTTCCTGCCCCACCGGGCTGCATGCTCGGATAAGGGTCTGGTATGGATTTCAGGGGAGCCCCACGCAGTTTTTTTTCTGGTGTGGGGCTACCCTCTAAATCCACACCAGAATCGAAGGGCCTGGTTTGGAACCTGGGGGGGAACCCAACGCCGTTTTTTCCCATTTTGGCGTGCAGTTCCCCCTCAAGATTCTCAGAGCGCAAGTCGCACCACAACTCGGATCATTCTGAAAGGGTAGAAATCACCGAATAAGAAAGACCTCTATCCCTCAACACCTTGCTTTCAACAGCCAATTCATTAAAGCCAGCAACTGTAAAGCAGGATGAAAGATCGGGCCTTGAGATAGTAGATCTTCCCGCAAAGGAAGGCGCCATGGAGGATCTGCGACCATTTTTCCAGCTCTGCGTACCAAGACCGCCGAGGCCAGTCTGGTGCCACCAGAATGACCTCAATGCCTTCCATCGCCACCTTGCGAAGAAACCTTGGAAGGAGAACGAGCGGAGGGAAGGCATAGATCAGGCGATACTGACTCCAATGAGCCACCAGAGCGTCTGTGGCATCGACCAGAGGATCCCGAGACCTGGCCACAAACCTCTGAACTTTCTTGTTGAGGCGAGACGCAAACAGATCCATGTCAGAGGTCCCCCCTGGACACACAGGAGATGAAAAACCTTCAGATGCAGGGAACACTCTCCCCCCCCCCAAATCCAACACCTGAAGACTCAGGTAATCCGCTTGCCAATTCTCCACACCCGGAAAGTGGACTGCAGAAAAAGCCAGAACATTGTGTTCCGCCAATACCAGAATCTCAGCCACCTCCTTAGCCTCCAGGGCACTCCTAGTGCCCCCGTGATGAGGGATGCAAGCCATGGCCGTGGCATTGTCCAACTGGACCCGAACCGGAGAGCCGTGTAGCCGACTCGTCCAGTAAAGCAGGCAGAGCTTTATTGCTCTAAGCTCCAGAATATTGATCGGCAAGGAAGACTCTTCCGACGCCCAGGTCCTCTGAGCACAGAGCTTCCCAGCACTCCACCCCAGCCTAATAATAGGCTGACGTCTGTGGTGACCACCGTCCAAAACACTGGCAGGAAGGACTTGCCATGGCACAGGACAGGTGACTGGATCCACAAAGAGCTAACTTCCCGAGATGGCTCAACTGAATCTTCTGGTCCAATGACCGAGGATCTCGGTTCCATTGTGAAAATCTTTCTGCAGCTGTCTCGTGTGAGACTGAGCAAACAGGACTGCTTCGAAGGTCAAGACCAGCAGACCCAAGGCCCTCATGCCGTAAGGAGGACTGATCGGCCTCCATCAGCAATTGGCCCTCCCTTTGCAACTTCTGAAGCTTGTCCAAGGGAAGGAAGACCGTCGCTAGAGCAGAGTCGGGGATCAGCCCCAGATAGGCGACCTGCACAGACGGAGTCAGGGCAGATTTGGTGACATTGATAGCCCACTCGAAGTCCTGAAGGGTCCGAATTGTGATGGAGATGTTTTTCAGCAGATCCAAATGGGAAACCGCTCGCAACAGATCGTCCAGATACCCCACAATGGAGATACCTCATCGACGCAACAAGGCCAGCACAGGGGCTAGGACCTTGGTAAAAAAAAACTCTGGGAGCCGAGGCGACACCAAAGGGTAATGCCACGAATTGAAAGTGCTCCACTACCACCGCGAAGCGGAGGAATCACTGTTATCCCTCGAATATGGGGACGTGGAGATACGCATCTTTGAGATCGATGTAAGCCAGAAAATCCCCCTGATTCAAAGATGCCACCACCGACCGAATGGACACCATTTGGAATTTCTTCACTCGCACAAAGCGGTTGAGAGCCTTAAGATCCAGGATTTGACGCACCTTGCCCTCCTTTCTGGGCACGGTGAACAGGTTTGAATAGAAACCCTGAGAAACCCTTTCCTTCTCCATAAGGCTTACGCACATATCTCAAACATTTGTTGGAGATGTCAAGAGGAGCCGGGAACAATTCTACATGTATTTTGGACCTGCCCGAAACTAAGTGGGTTTGGGCAGATGTTCGTGAATTGGCTTAAAGATTTACGGATTATTAGATCCCTATGGATCCCGCATTTTTCTATTACACGTTTCGGATATTACATTGAAGGAATATAAAACATCAATTTTGTTTCATATAGTAAACTAATCATGCATTCCTTTGCGATGGAAATCGCAGGTCCCCCCTACCATTGGTGATTGTATAAGTAAAGTGGAAGATACAAATAAAATGGAGGATTTGCTACTTTTACGTGAGCAAAAAAAAAAAAAAGATAGGTATGATGAGACATGGAATCTCTTCATTTTGTCTAAAAAGGGACGAAATATGCTTTTTTCAGTAGAGATAAGGAATGGTCAAGTTTAGAATTTAGGATTAAAATTTGGATCAGATAAGAGCCTTTAATTTCTCCTCCCCTTCTTCTCTACTCTTTTTTTCCCTTTTTTCTTCCTTCTTTTGTCTTTTTCTCTTTTCCTTTTCCTTTTTATATAGAAAAGGGAAGACTGGGTTAGTATCTTTATCAGTACAGGTGTTCCTATCTTAGGCCAACTATTCTTTTTTTGTTTTTGATGTAAAAAGGTCTTGTATAGATGTTAATAGTTGGCGGTTAAATGTGAATATTCGCATGGTTTGATATCCCAGTCTCTTTGAATAAATAAATAAAATAATAAAAAAAAAAAAAAGAAACCCTGAGAGCGTTCCTGTTGAGGAACTGGCACAAACACCCCTCGAGCCAGGAGATCTCGCACAGCCTCTCATAGAATCCTTCAAAAACTCCAGAGACAGGTGAAGATTTGACTGCAAAACCCAGTCCCCTGGCCGGGACCAGAATTGGATCTTGTACCCGAAACAAAACCAGTTTGTGAACCCATTCATCCTGAATGAACGAAGTTCAGGGTTCCTGAAAGAAGCGCAGACGTCCACCCACCCCTAAGACAGGTGAGGGCGCCCCTTAATGCTGAAGAGGAATGGTTTGCAGCACTGGACTGACTGGCCCCTGACTTGCCCCAGGGTTTCTTCGCACCTCCAGAAGTTCTGAATGGCTTACCTTTTTCTTGCACAACGGAGGCACGAAAAAAACGTTTATGAGCAGAAAAGGAGGGACCCCGCTTAGGACGGAGTGTCTTACCCTTGGAGGATTGAGGAAGAAGAGTACTTTTCCCGCCAGTTAGACTCTTGATCAACTCATCCAATGAGTCGCCAAACAACCCATCTCCCAGAAAGGGGTGTTCAGCTACGGCTTTTTTAGAAGCTTGGTCAGCCGACCTGCTCTTCAACCAGACCATACGTCTTAAAACAATGCCCACCGCCGAGACCCTGTCCAGGGGAGCCGCATCCATAAACGCATCACACAGGAACACCGTTCCGGAGGAACAGTCTCGGGTCCAAAGACTCCCGCAAACCCCTAATCCATTCCTTCACCGTCTGAGACTAGCATAGACCACAAAAAAACTATTTTAAAATGGAACCCGCTAGCACGTGAAGATGGCGGGAAAGAGATTCCATCCGCCGGTCCACTGGATCCATAAAAACTGGGGAATCCTCCACAGGCACAAGCGTAGATTTTTTTTAATCTGGAAACAGGATGGTCCACTGTAGGTGGCACCGTCAAACGGTTGGAAACCTTTTCAGCAAAAGGATACCGACCTTTAAAGCGTTTTGGCACCACTAACACGTGCTTAACGTGCCGCCATTGGTCATGCACAATAACGTGAAAATGATCAGGACAAGGGAAAACCCTGTCAGCTTTTGGATACTTCTGGGAGCCAAATGCCACCCGCGTCCCTGCCGGCGTGGGCTCATCAGTCAATTTTAAAGTAATAATCAGAAATTAGGGCTTCCACCAAAGCGTGTTCCCGCGCTGCAGCTGAAGATGTCACCATCTGACTGCGAGGACAGCGACTACTCAGGAAGGGGAGCATCTGAGGCAACCACAACAGCCTCTGAATCAGACACCTCCACAGATGGAGAAGGCAGTGGCCGTTTACAGCTATTAACCTTTTTCATGACTAAAAAAAAAAAAAAAACTTTAGTTGCCAGGGCAGCTGAAACCACGGGCAGCGACCAGGATCCGGACCGTCCGGGAGTTGCTCAGAGTGGGTCTGAGGGTGAAATTTCAGTTTGGGATGCCGTAGTGCAATTTGCAAAAAAAGGAGTACCACCGATCGCAGCGGTCTGCAAGAAGCCCCTTTAAACCAAACTGATAGCAGAAAGTGCAAGGATATGCCCGCAGGGACCCTCAATGCTTTACCACCTCAGACAGCCTCCTGAATCTTCCACAGCATGGAGAGAGAAGCAGGAAGTGACCTCAGCTCAGCAACAGGAAATGACCACACCGGAAGTGATGTCGCCTGATAGGGATACACTGCCAAGTATAACACCAGAGCTACACAAAGAAGAATGCCCATACAAAACAATAGGAAGTTGTAGGGAAAATGGCTGCCCCATACAAGCCCATGGGTGAAAAACATTCCAATGCCCAAACCTAAGATGGCGGCGCCCACGGCCCACCATGCGGCTAGGGACCGACACATGAAGGCCTCGGGAACCACAACAGGGACCAGCATGCCCAAGGTACCATGTCACACCCCCCCAGCGCCAGAGCACTCCACACACACAGCCCCCGCAGGGACAGGGAGAGGGAAGGACACACAGAACGAGCAGACCAGGGGGATCTCTTGGGAGGCACAAATCCCATAATCCCCAGGGAAGGGCCCACATCCCCGAAGGTCAGCAGGGGCAAGGGGGGCACAGTTACTCACCATACCATGGACCAGGTGGGCTCCGCTCCAGGCAGACTGCCTCCCACCCGAAGTGGGGGTGCTGCCAGCCAAGGGGTATGCTGCAACTCCGGGCGTTCCAGATCGTTGCGTCCCGGCATCCGCTCACAGGCTTGTCCCCCTCCGGACAAGGGGGCACCATCGTGGCTAGGCCTAGGTCGGAACTATAACCTGCTCACGCTCGTAGGCCAGACTGGGGGGACCATAAGGATCTAGATTATCTAGTACGAAGCACAAGCCTGCATCGTTGCTTGAAGATCACCAGGAAATTCTTCCCTGAACACTAGCTAGCAAGTGAGTAAAGAGAAATAAAAGAAAATATTCTGAAAAGAATGACAAAAACTGAGACCGGAGTCCCAGCAGGAAATCTAGGTCTACCCCTTCTCTAGGCAGACAACAAATGGATGTGCTGGGTTGTGCAGTGGGGGTTTATGCCTGGAGGGAGAGCCCCCTGGGCGTGTGTATTCAAATCTTCCTGTCTATACTACCCCTAATGGGAGGAGCATAAACCCTCTCAGCTCATGGAGACGAGGTTGCGTCTGTTGATGGACGATAGAGGGATAAATATTTTATATTAAAGTGGTACTAAAAGCTGAGACTTTGTTTCATGGATATGATCATTTTAATTATAATGCACAATACTGGTAAAAGTCTACTTTAAATGTAATTGTAGATATTCAAGGAAGTAGAAGACCAAATACGCTAATACTTTGTTGACCATGTTTATGAAGACACCTCACCCACAGTCATCTGGGCAAGCTGATTCAGGGACACGCTACAAGAAAAATATTCGCTGCCCCCAGGGGAAATGTATAGATATTCCCAGATCTTACATCTTATGAATACCCTTAAGCGTACTAGTGACATAACCTCAGCGACCTCCATGGAATATTTATGCTGATTGGTAGATAAACACACTGGTCACATATCTACAACTTATATTTTATGTGAAAAGAATACGAAATTTCCATATATGACACGATAGGAGGAGGATTTGGGGGGAGGAGTGGGGTAAGCTAGCCCAACTCAACTCCAGATCATACATCAACACTTCTCTAATAGAGGCTAATTTTAAAGGATTTCCAAGATGGTATATGGTCCCGGTCAGATTGGCGGCCACTGTTCAGGGGGCTTCCTCCAGGTGTTTCCAGGATGTGAACAGGAGGGAACAGTCCTACATACCTGGTGGACATGCAAAAAAGTCAGGAGGTTTTGGATCCACAAATAGAATTTAATTTATTCCCTCACCCAGATTAACCTGGTGAAATCTCCACAACAGTCTATCGGGGAGGCCAGTCGAGGGGATCCTGAGACATACGAAAAGCTTAATAGCTTTCATTTTCACGGCAGCCAAAATATCTATAGCTCGTTCCTGGCGATCGCCGGTGGTCTCGTTTGAATTGCTGAGGGCTAAGCTGACCTGGATCATGATTAATGAAAGAATGGTGGCCATACTTAAGGATAAGTTAACCCTCTTTGGGAAAATATGGGAACCTTGGATGAGGTACCTGTCTGGGCTCTCTTAATTGGGGAGAGCGCTCCTGACTCTGATTCATTTAGACTCCTTCTATAGCGGAGCTGTTGTCAAAAATGTTGGGACACCAACATCTTATCTATTCTTTTCTCTTTACTTCATTTCTATCTCTTTCTATCCTCCCATTTCTCTTTTACTACCAAACTTTGTTACAATGGACTTCTGTTTGTCCTAAATTAATAGATTATATATTGTTTTCAGTAGGAAACTATGAAGATAAACCGTTTCAAACTGGGATTGTTGGAAACCTTAAAAGATTACCATGGAAATAAAGGCTAGGGGATGGGCCCTCTTTTTCGGGACACAGTTTCTTCTTAGTGGGGTGTCCGGGGGGGGGGGTCAATAAGACCTGGTCTAACCAGTACTGCTACCGACTATCTTGAGTAGACTTTCCAAAAAAAGACAAAAATGTTGTTATGTTTTGACTGTATGTACTATGCCAGATGTTCTAAAAGAAATCTACTATATTAACAGCCATTGAATGTTCTGTACATTTGTCTACCTTTTTGAAAACAATAAAAACATTGAATATTAAATGCAATTGTAATGCCTTCTATTACCTCCAGGCTATCAGCCTCCACCTTCTCTGGGTTCAGATGCTGATCTTCCCTGCACAGAGTCTTTAAAAGTGATCGATTTTTTTTTTTTTTTTTCAAACAAACGTGTTATACTAACCTGCTCTGTGTATTGGTTTTGCACAGAGCAGCCCTGATTCTCCTGTTTTGGGGTCCCCCACCGACGCTTCCGGCTCCTTCAGAGTGCCCCAATAGCAAGTTGCAAAGTATAGTATTGAGTGCCCCTATAGTAAGGTTAAAAAAAAAAAAAAAACTTCTGCCTTTATAACCAGTCACTTGCTGGCTAGGACTACATGTCCCATGAGGCATCGCTCCTCACACTTTCACAAGTTCTCAAGCACTTACTGACATGCATGGATGGTGTACTTAGCTGTATGTGTGCTGCACTGTATTTCCAGATATCTAAACAAATACATTCTGTATGCAGGCCAACTAATCGATTATGAAAATAGTTGACAACTATTTTCATAATGGATTAGTTGTTGATCAATTCATTGTTTCAGCCCTAAATCACATGCTAGCAAAAAAACGGTTTGTTTTTTTCTTATTTCCATACACATGATTGGGTATTTTACTACATTCACCAAGCTAAGGAAAAATTCTCTTGCAAAGTGAACATTCTATTTGCCTTTATTAAATCAGACCCACTGGCAACTTGTTACTGTGGTTGAAAGGGAGAAAAATTACTTTAGGCAGTTATTTAAACTCATGATTGGCTGCAAATGAAAAGAGAAGAAAAATTTTACAACAAAATCGCTTCTATAGTAGTAAGACGGTATGTTTCAACAATGTAAAAAATACAAAATGTACTCCATTTACAAGCTATTTAGACATTGGATCACAAAACAGCACAGTATGTATGCAAAGCGGAATGCTAAACAGCAGAAATGAATTACAAAAGCTATAGAAAAAGGACATGAACTTACATTTTTCTTTATTGCCGTTACTTGTGTGATTGTACTCCCCATCTGCATGGTTCTGCAGAAAGTCTTCCTCATCATCTTCAACCACTATACAAGAAAAAGTGAATTAGTGTGTGGACTGTCATTTCAGGTGCACAACAGTGATAGAGTACATTGTATACAGGACAATAGCATGGAAACAACCAGCAAACAAACATGTCGTTCTGCTCCAGTAACTTGTCACCAATCCTGTTTCAGATCACACACAAACAGCCCTTGTGTGAGGCTAGCACTGCCAGGAAAACAAAGTGATGGAGATATTACACTCCCTCACTGACCAATCAAACCTCCTCTAAAGAAAATACAGCAACCTTTGTAATCTCATGGATTCTTAATACACAGGAAAGCATGAACACAAGCCTCTAGCAAGACCGGCTGTACACAAGCAGATGTCTTACTAACAGTGGTGGGAGATTAAAACCCAACTCAATCTTACCAGAATTAAAGTGGTTGTAAATCTCAAACAAGAAATCTAAACAAAGCATATCCCTCTATAGTGTATACTTGTCTCAGAGCAAGTAGGATTTCTGTCTGTTGCTTCATTCCTCTGCTATCAGCATGAGTCGCCTGTTTTCCTGACATCAAGTAAAAAATGGTGACAGGGGAAGGAGCTCCAGCTCTATTCCTGTGTGAAGGAGGGGATGTCCCTTCCCTCCAATCCGCTCCCAGAGCTCTCTCCCTGATCTCTACAGTGTGCAACTTCAGCTCCACGCCCGTTTTTTTTTTTTTGACCGCTCAGACAAGCTTTAGAAATATTGGACTTTGTATAGCTGTAGAGAAGAGAATACTGCAGATAAACAGGAACACCTTACTGTATGGAGGAGGAATTGAATCCCCGTATCACCTGAGGCCAATTCACTTGGGTATAACAAAGGTTTACAATAACTTTAAAGCCGCTATATATTCCTTCGCCTCAAAAGCAACTTCCTGCAATGCATGCTTTTTTCACACATCCAGAAAATCTGCTTGTTTATGTGTCGGGGGATTAGTACAGCTCCTGCTGTACTTCCAGGCCACTAAAAGCTGCGGGTCTCAAATCCCAGTGTGACGGTTGTGTCTTCCTTTTGCGATAGCCAAGAAAGGGTCTTCCATCTGTACGCCCCTTACTATTACTGGCATGTAAACCAGCAGATATACCAGATATAAAAAGATAAAATGACTGGTAAGGAAAGGTTATTGTGCTAGCATTTGAAATGTAGATATCAGCGTCTGTTCTCCAACACCTGACACAATATGATAGTAAGATATCGGTGTGGAGCAAGTGTGATAAAACGCTGTAGATCGCAGACAGCTGCTCCAACAACTGAAATCTGTGTGCAATATGGCTAAGTTCACATAATCAGAGGGCCGCTGTGAAAAAAGGCGTGAGCGTTGTGCTGGCAAGGCAATGCCTAAGTGTTTCTTGGTTGTCAGAAATCTGCGCTAATGCTTTCAAGGTCGGCCTCTTCAGCAGCCTTTCCGAAATGTATTAGTAAAGAGAAAGCCTTGACACAACTGCCGGGTCTCAGGGAATCCCGCTAAAAATAAAGGGGCAGCGTGATGCAGTGCTACAACGTATTGCACAGTTTACATTTTTCCATTTTGTTTTACTCTACACACCGAAACATGCTGCTGTGACATGCGATGTGATGAATTGTGCTGCATTTCTATGCAGCATACAGCAGCATTGTGTGAACAGGGTACACCAAGAGCAATGTTTGTGTGTCCTAGACCTAGGGGCCTGTGCAATTCAACACAGATGGTGTAAATGAGTCCTCAAGGTGGATCATTTGAACGCTATCCCTGCCCACAGACGTAATTTTCAGCACAAACTTAAATAAATGGCCAGAAAAGTAGACCGTGAAATTTCATTGGCTAGTGAAGAATAGCCCTTTAAATTGGTGATCAGTATAGTGCTCTATTATCCAATTTCCGACTGCAAAATCACATATATACCAGATTCTGCATTTTTGGGTGGTTCAGTGGTTCCCGGCAATTGATTCATGGCTGGGACCCGCTGATCATCGGAGTGAGTGACAGGAGAGAGCTGTGTGTATCAAAAACACCACAAGGCGCTCTTCTGAGAGCGGCCATGTGCTGGTTTTTGTTTACCAGGAAAGCAGAGAATAAAAACCAGAACATCCCTTAGGTTTACGTTAACATGTAGGCATTTTGGGGGTGTTTTTCTGCTCTAGGATCAGCTCTCAAAACGCCCAACAAGACAAATCCTATTCATTTCAATGGCCCCTGTTCACATCTGAGCGTTTTGACGCCCTGAGCAAAACGCCCAACACTCGAAAAAGTACTTGAGCTTCTTTTTAGGCAGATTACAGGTATTTTCAATTGGTCTCTAGTCAATCTAAAAACACCTGCACAAAAAAACGCCTGTAAAACGCCTGAAAAACGCCCACAAAAACGCCTGTAATATCAACGCCAAGATGTGAACGGAGCCTAAGTAAAAGCGCCTTAACATTGTTAGGCACACATTTAAACATTTGATTGCCCCAGAGGTTACCCTTGCCCAACAAGTTTCATTAGTACGGTCTCAGTGTATATTATTAGCACAGATCTCTGCATTAGTCTCACTGGAGAGCTCAGTGACAGACATTGACAATGATGTCTGTTCCTACAAAGTGTCAGATTGCCTGCTGATTACCACCATTACGTGTGTGTGTGTGTGTGTGTGTGTGTGTGTGTGTGTGTGTGTGTGTGTGTGTGTATGTATGTATATGTATATGTATATGTATATGTATGTCATATCAGACATTCAGCAGGAAAAAAAAAATCCAGACTATAGCTCATGCCAGACATCAAGCAGAATACATTTTGGCCTAAATGTATGAAGAAATTATATTTAAGCTTTTTTTTATTGGATGTGTTTTATAACAAAGTAAAAAACATTTTTTGCCTAGAAGAAGTCCTGTTGTGACGAAACCGGTTGGGCGGAGTTACATATCCTTGTCATTGCAACTACCCGGAAGTGATAACGGTTGCCATATATAGTGGGTTTGTATGCCTGTTTGAAGCGTGAACAATGTAAGTGCAATGTTTATCTTTCATAAAGAACACTCATAAGAAGTTTTACACTATCAGCCCTCATCTCTTTATTGGGTTCACTTCAGTGGTGCAGCTTTCCAATCACTATTTATTTTTTGAATACAAGCGCAATAAAACTTTGTTGACAGGATTTACTTCAGTCTAGTACTTTTGCAGAGGGACTTGTAGTATCAATGGACTGTGAGCGTATTGATCAGCACGTCGGTCAGTCTGAACAGAGATAAATGGATTATTAATTCATACTTACTTGTAAAATCCATTTCTTGAAGTACATCACAGAGCCATAATCATAACATGTGGGTTATATAGCAACCTATAGGTGAAGGACACTAGCAAGCAATCAGAATTGATGACCCCCTTTATAACCCCTCCCATACAGGAAGTACCTCAGTTTTGTAGCAAGCAATCAAAGACCCCATAGAAGGGATTTTACAGGTAAGTATGAATTAAAAATGCATTTTTGTTTTCGTACATCACGGGACACAGAGCCATAATCATAACATATGGGACGTCCCAAAGCAAGGCATTTGAGGGGAGGGGGACACCAAAAAATACCGCCATCTGACCCTAACAGAAGTATTACACTGCCGCCTGTAGTACACTGCGGCCAAAAGCAGACTCGTCCTGGGTCCCAACATCCACTCTATAGAAACGAGTAAACGTATTCACCGACACCAACCCCCCCTCCCACCAATCTGAATAGTTTACCTCCTCTCAGCCAGAAACCCCCCTCAGCCCCCCCCCCCACTAATCTGCATAGTTTACCTCCACTCAGCCAGTCTCCCCCCCCCCCCAAATCGGAACAGTTGACCTCCACACAGCCAGACCCCCCCCCCCATCTGAATAGTTACCAATTTGTTATCACTTCACTAGGCAGGCTTCACGCTGCTGCAGACAGAGACAGTGCCTGTGGCTGTGCTGTTCTGCTTTCCCCTCTTCGGCTCCTCGAGGTAGTGGCTGAAGCAGGAGAGCACTATGTTCCTCCCATCCAGGCCGGCTTCTCAGTCAATGATGTCACGGCCAGGACTACAGAGTGCCTGACAGGAGGAGTTTTCTCCTCTTCCCTGACAGAGAAGCAGAAGGGAAGGCTTCAGGCTGTGCTGAGTGCAGGAACGCACTCGGCACGTTGCAGGCAGTTAGCAGCAGGCGGCCAGCAATTAATTTACACTCGAGGTCAGCAGCCAGGGAAGTTGTCCTGCAGTGGCGCCCCCCCCTCTCTCCAATAAACGTTACTGCCCAGGGCACCCATCCCTTTCGCCCTGCCCTTGCTCTGGTGGGGACCCAAACACATTGCTTGAAATGCCATCTGTGGTCCTGATAATCAGATTTCACACTTCTTGCGTTAACTTTACATACACTTTAATAGACACAAAAATGAAGACCCACCCCATATTTGAACAATAAACCTTTAAGATTAAGGATCTTTACCCTGTAAACAAAATGAGAAAGTCAGCAGCTGCAAATACTGTAGGTGCCGACTTTTAAAAAAAACATACAGCCCCAGGAACCAGCAATGTCCTCACCCAACCCGGCTCTACGCTGGTCTTCGGGTCCAGGCTCCTGCATCTCAACTGTGGGCGGCTGATTGGACTCCTTGTGGTTTCACAGCCAGCTGCCCCTAAGCATGCGCAAGCCAAGAGGCTGTGGGGGAAGGGGGGGACTTTTGCTCAGCTCGCCGTGGTGGTCCAATCGGAAGTGGAAGCAGGTACCTGTGAAAATCAGGTACTTTCTTCCCGCCTAAAGAATAGACATTCCAAATATGGGGCGGAGGAGGAAAAGCGGAACTTTCCCTTTTGGGTGAAGCTCCGCTTTAAGATACTATACTTGAGGATATATTTTTTCTTTACAACTGAATTTAACCTACAGCTTAAAGAATTACCTTTATCCCGCTCAAGCTCATCTTTACAGACCGCATCAGCACATGCATCAAAATACTTCTGCAACGTGTCCACCTGCCTGCATAGAATGTCACGGAAAGTCTCCATTTCAGCAAGTTTCTCACGTAGACTGTGCCCTTTCTGTAAAGGAAATCCAATAATTACAATATTTTCATTTTAGTTTTAATTTTTTTAAAAATACCACCACTATTCCTCACACCCCCAGAAAAAACAAATGTGGCAAAGAGCAAAAAGGACTCCAATCTCAAGCAGATGTCTCATCAACAGTGGTGGGAGATAGACGACCAACTCCTCCAGTCTCCTTCTCCAGGTTGTTTTATTTTTTTTAAAGATACATATACTGTACATATTTTAAAAATTACAGGTTCAAGATATGAAATGTTGGTGATTTGGATGACAGCTACATAAAAAAAATTATTTAAGCGGACCTTCAGTCATTTTTTTTTTATCTTTCCATGTATTGTTTTAACTTTGGATAGTAAAACATTTTATTTCTGCCAATAAAAACCTTACACAGGCCACTTCCCTTCTTGTCTGTTAAAAAGCCTAGGCCAATGACATCATGCATAGCTCTCTTGTAAGAGTTTTCCAGCAAGGAAGGAAGGAAGGATGAGTCATAGGAGAGCCAATGAAAGCTGCAGAGGAGGGAGAAGATAATCGGAGACTGCAGAGAGCCATGGGTAAAGAAATAGAAATGAGGAGAAATGTGCAGGCAAGCAGTGGTCTGTGTATATTATATATATGTATATGAGTGTAGGTGCCCGTGTGCACGTGCCTGTGTAAATCAATGATTATATTTTTAAGGCAAATTTTCAGTCCCAGATACATTCAGGTCCATAAATATTGGGACATCGACACAATTCAAATCTTTTTTTGCTCTATAATGGATTTGAAATGAAACAAACAAGATGTGCTTTAAGCTGGATACACACTATACAATTTTTGTTGTTCGATTTCCTTTAGATTTACCTTCAACCATGTAGTGCAAGGGCCTGCCTAATTGCATACACATTGAAAGTGTTTAGGTTTGACCTCATATTATATGGTTTTTGGTAAATCTAAAGGGAAAAAAAATCTATGGCCCATTAACTGCAGACTTTCAGCTTTAATTTTAGGGTATTTATATCCAAATCAGGTGAAAGGTGTAGGAATTACAACAGTATGTGCCTCCCACTTTTTAAGGGACTAAAAGTAATGGGACAATTGGCTGCTCAGCTGTTCCATGGCCAGGTGTGTGTTATTCCCTCATTATCCCATTTACAAGGAGCAGATAAAAGCTCCAGAGTTCATTTCAAGTGTGCTATTTGCATTTGGAATCTGTTGCTCTCAACTCTCAATATGAGATCCAAAGAGCTGTCACTATCAGTGAAGCAAGCCATCATTAGACTGAAAAAAACAAACCCATCCGAGAGATAGCAAAAACATTAGGTGTGGCCAAATCAACTGCTTGGAACATCCTTAAAAAGAAAGAACGCACACTTGAGCTCAGCAATATTTTCATGTGAAAACACTGAAGAAATTACACTTTGCTACAATGTAAAGTAGTGAGTGTACAGCTTGTATAACAGTGTAAATTTGCTGTCCAGTCAAAATAACTCAACACAGCCATTAAAGTCTAAGCCACTGGTAACAAAAGTGAGTATACCCCTAAGTGACAATGTCCAAATTGGGCCAATTAGCCATTTTCCCTCCCCGGTGCGATAGGACTCGCTAGTGTTACAAGGTCTCAGGTGTAAATGGGGAGCAGGTGTGTTAAATTTGGTGTTATAGCTCTCATTTGTTCAAACTGGTCACTGGAAGTTCAACATAGTTCAACAGTGGCCAAGACCATACAGCAGTTTAACAGGACAGGTTCCACTCACAACAGGCCTCGCCATGGTCGACCAAAGAAGTTGAATGCACGTGCTCCGCGTCATATCCAGAGGTTGTCTTTGGGAAATAGACGTACAAGTGCTGCCGGGGGGCGGGGGGTCAGTCGGTCAGTGCTCAGACACAACACAATGCATCAAATTGGTCTGCATGGCTGTCATCCCGGAAGGAAGCTTCTTCTAAAGATGATGCACAAGAAAGCCCACAAAACCGTTTGCTTTAGACAAGCAGACTAAGGACATGATTACTGGAACCATGTCCTGTGGTCTGATGAGACTAAGATAAACTTATTTGGTTTAGATGGTGTCAAGCGTGTGTGGCAGCAACCAGATGAGGAGTACAAAGACAAGTGTGTGTCTTGCCTACAGTCAAGCATGGTGGTGGGAGTGTCATAGTCTGGGGCTGCATGAGTGCTGCCAGCACCGAGGAGCTACAGTTCATTGAGGGAACCGTGAATGCAAACATGTACTGTGACATACTGAAGCAGAGCATGATATCCCTCCATTTCGAGACTGGGCCCCAGGGCAGTATTCCAACATAACGACTCCAAACAAACCTCCAAGACAACCACTGCCTTGCTAAAGAAGCTGAGGGCAAAGGTGATGGACTGGCCAAGCATGTCTCCAGACCTAAACCCAATTGAGCATCTGTGGGGCATCCTCAAAACGGAAGGTGGAGGAGCGCAAGGTCTCCAACATCCACCAACTCTGTGATGTCATCATAGAGGAGTGGAAGAGGACTCCAGTGGCAACCTGTGAAGCTCTGATGAACTCCATGCCCAAGAGGGTTAAGGCAGTGCTGGAAAATAATGGTGGCCACACAAAATTTGACACTTTGGGCCCAATTTGGACATTTTCACTTAGGGGTGTACTCACTTTTATTGCCAGCGGTTTAGACATTAATGACTGTGGAGTTATTTTGAGGGGACAGCAAATTTACACTGTTATACAAGCTGTACACTCACTAATTTACATTGTAGCAAAGTGTCATTTCTTCAGTGCTTTCACATGAAAAGATAATAAAATATTTACAAAAATGTGAGGGGTCTACTCACTTCTGTGAGATAGAGTAAGTGTGTGAAATTTTTTTTTTTTTTTTTTAACTGTAATTTTTGGTTTTCGACCAAGTGCATCCTGCATTTTCAGTACCAAAATTTCCATTTGGTGCACCTCTAATGCATTTATAGGAGTTTAGAACTGTCCCTTAAAAAAACATAGCGCATAAATGCAGATTTGACAGTACCAGCGTGAATGGGGCCTTTGAGTTTTAGGTCCCATGCACAGAGGGCGTCAGAAGAAAAAAAAAAAAAAAAAAGAGCTGCAGAGCCACTTGTAACACCAGGAAAAAGCAGATGTAAAAACGTGCTTTTAGTAGCTTTTTCTATTGGCGTTATTGCACGTTTGGCCACGTAGGCTTTTAGGCGTTTTTCTGCCTCCATTTAAAATCAATGGTTGCCTAGGGGCAGTCTTTGATATGGCCTTTCAGCCCATGTACCCCATACCCATTCATATAGGGAGGGGGTCCGGGATCTGGGGGGCCCCCACAACCACCGCCCAGGGTTGTCGGGAAGAGGCCCTTGTCCTCATCAACATGGGGACAAGGTGCTTTGGGGTGGGGAGTGCAGAGCTCCCTCTGTCCCAAAGCACCCCCCCCCCCATGTTGAGGGCGTGTGGCCTGGTTATGGTCCGGGGGGGGGGGGGGGGGCGCTCATCCCCTAACCTTTCCTGACCTGCCGGGCTGCATGCTCAGATAAGGGTCTGGTATGGATTTTGGGGGAGGGGGACCCCTCAAAATCCATACAAGTCCCGAAGGGCCTGGTTTGGAACCTGGGGGGACCCCCACGCCATTTTTTTCCCCTATTTTGGCATTGAGTTCCCCCTCAAGATCCTCAAGAGCACAAGTCGCACCACAAGTCGGATCATTCTGATCCGACTTGTGGTGCGACTTCCATTCAAATCAATAGTCTCCCATAGGGAACTATTGGTTTTCACATAAAAAAAAAAAAAAATTATATATATATATATATATATATATATATATATATATATATATATATATATATATATATATATATATATATATATATATATATATATATATATATATATAGTGGCTTAATGCTGTATAAGCAACATTAATCAGCCTTTAGCAGCATCAGGCGCTTTTACAGCTCTGACGCTGGTCATCAGAACGCACAGGCCCTGGGTTTTTTTGCAGCTTAAAAACGCCTATGCCACTTGGGAGCCTGTGTGCGCATGAGGCCATAGAACAACATCAAAGGACGTTTTTAAGCTGCAAAAAAATAAAAAACGTCCGACGCTCCTAAAAGCAGCTGCAAACATGCCCTGTGTGCATGGGGCCATAAAGTTATACTAAAGTCTTTTTTTTTTTTTGTTTAAAAACAAACATGTTATACTTACCTGCTCTGTGCAGTGGTTTTGCACAGAGCAAACCAGATCCTCCTCTTCTCGGGTCACTCGCCGGCAACATAGGGTGAACTCTATGTGACACGTCACTTCCTCCACTGTGGAACGCAGATGGAGCACAGATGGAGCGCAAGCGGGTGTTACCAAACTTTAAAGGATGTAGTTGATCTACAACACTAACTTTTAAGCTTGCGATTTTATTAAATTTAATATATTGCACTATGAGAGGCTTTTCTCTTTTACACCCGAGTGAGACTTGTCCTAGGTATATGACAGCGCAGGAGTGTTGGTGGCTTTTGGGATACCCTGAGCTAGCCCCCATATAAGCGATAAAATGGACCAGTGAGAGTGGAACCTCTTTACCCAATGCGAATTTTGACTACCTGTAATAGGGGTCAATAATGTCTGGTGAGTTGGCTGTGTGCATATATGTTGGTGAAGAAGAGCACTGAATAATCACTGTTGGTGCGGGATTTCCGTATGGAGATACTGGCCACACTTGTTGGATACACCTGGTGAGCATTTGAAGACACTGCGCTTATATTTTTTTAAATTATCTGTATATATATATATATATATATATATATATATATATATATATATATATATATATATATATATATATATATATATATATATTTTTTTTTTTTTTTTTTTTTTTTAACAGAATATGGCAGCTACAACTGGAAGTAAATACATCTATACATCTACAGGACTGACCTTGAATGATGATGTAGATGTGGCTGAATAGCCGCTTGCGCCAGACACAAGGGAGGCCATCGAGCCATGCCGTCGTAGGCTAGTCTCTGATCCATAACCAGATTCAGACTGAGAAAGAAAAGAAAAGAAAAAAAAATTACACATGAATCAAAGCAGCACACAGACCATTAAGACTTGAAAAACAATTAACCGCTACAGAAAAGGACAGCATTTAAGTGAAATGAATGCTTGCAGTATCTTATAGGAAGATGTACAGGGAGAAACGCTAACCCCTCCGTGACCAGGGGACATCTTGTACCTGTATCAGAGTAATTTCGGCAAGGACTTAGCCCTTTCTTCAGGTGTTCCCACTCAAACAATGCAGTGTTCTTTCTATAACCCCTGACAGTAGTGGGCAAAGGAAGGCAAAGTTTCACCAAATAGAATTTAGGCAACATTGCTCTGTCAGGTGTTCACAAGCTGGCAGAATAAGTATTTGGCTCAAAGTTCTTTAATATTAGCAACTAAAAAAATCTCATGTTAACATATCCATGTGTAAACAGCAAGCTTTGTTGAAGGTTGAAGGTTTTAAAAAGTACCATTCAACTCCAATTTGTAAATGTTAAACAATGAACACAGATCCTAATGGGAGTGCTGATTGCCACTTTACACAAGCTGCTAGTAGGCTTCAGCACTTTCTTGAAGCTTCCTGAATACCTGCTGAAGCCTGCTAGCAGCTTGCCTACAGTGACATTTAGCACTCCCATTAGGGTTTGTGTTCAACATTTACAAAATGGAGTTGAATACTTCAAAAGCTTCAACAAAGCTTGCTGAATGCTCTGGAGATGCTTTGTCAAAGCTTGCTGTTCACACTGCTTTAAATACAAGCTGAAGCCTGTGATGCCTGCCAGCACTCATGGCTCTGTCACCCCAAACACCCCCCTCCCCCGCTGCTTTGTCTGAGCCTATGAAAAGGGAGAGAGAGCAAGAGATCGAGATCAGGCTCAGGAAAGTATAAGTGGGGGTGCTGCACAAAGGGGTTTTTTTTTTTTTTTACCTTAATGCTTAGAATGTAATAAAGGTAAAAAACCTTCAGCCTTTAGAACCACTTTAAGTAGAATTGCACATTTAATTTGAACTTTTTGGAAGTTTTTTGGGCCAAAGCTGGCCCAAACATGGTTTCCATCACATAACTACACAGCCACTGGGTGTGCGCTATTAATGGATTATAGTAGCATTCGCTACATACGTGCCGGTTCACACTAGGGCGACCTGGTCGCCTCACAGGTCGCCGCAGGTCGCCTCCCATAGGGAAGCTGCGGACCCGTTCTAATAGGAGCGACACAAGTCGCTCCGACCTAGAAAAAGGGTCCGGAGCTTCTTTGGGGCGACCCGGAGGCGACCGCCATAGACTTCAATGTTATGAAGTCCGTGGCGGCCGCTCCGAGGTCGCAGCGCGCTGCTCGCACCGCGACCACGGAGGTCGCGGTGCGAAGTAGCGTCGCTGCAATGTGAACCGGCGCTCAGCAGCACTGTGTTTAATGTCGGCAGCCAAAATTAAATATTGTCAGGCTGAATGCTTCTCTGCCATTCAAGAAAAGCCTTGCATCAATGCATACAAAGACTCCTCTGATGTTGGGGGGGGGGGGGGGGGGCAGGCAAATGACTTTACAATTTCCAGATTGGCCAGTCAGAAAGCCTTAATACAGTGTAAAGTGAGCCGGTTAACCTCATTGCACATTACACCAAGAACAAAAAGTCAACCACTATAGTAGAACATAAGGTGTCGTGATTTTATACATTTAGCAGCATAGACCATGTAACCGGCCTTTTCAGATCATCAACTTTTTTATGCAAAGCCAACCTACACAAGCCATTAACAAGCAGCACATTATAAAGACCTCAGAAATACTACATTACTGTCCTATTTTACATACACACCATTTTACGAACTAAAAGTGTTAGGTTTATTCTAAAAAAAAAAAAAACCTGCCAATAGTTAAATGAGCAAGAAAACACCCAGACCCCTTTTCTTTAGTCTCCCTGATAACATTAAGGTCAGCTTAGGTGTCAGACTAGTGAAAAGGAACCAGTGTTATTACAGCAACACACAGGTATCTGGATGGCATGCTTGGTCTCTTTCCATTTGCAGTCCTGCAATCCAGATTTTACTGCTGCACTTATGGCTTGTAAGGCACATTAGTAATTCTCTGCAGAAGAGCACTCAGAAATGAGAGGATCAATAACGAAAGGAAAAAAAAAAAGATTAACTACTGCCAGCACAAACAGCTCTATGCCTTAACTCCAGCAATGCCATAAACCAAGTCAAATACGATCTAATCCCACTGCCCCCCCTGATCTGGAAGAGCCACAAATCCCAGCATGACATCAGCAGCTGTCGGAGCATGGGGATATTTGTAGTTTGTAAACAGCTGGAGAGCCACAGGATCCACAAACTTGATCCACTAGGGTGACCAGAAAGAAGAGCTACTAGTACAGAGCTGAGCCAGTACAGTCTAGCAGTTACCTGGCCACTGCCTAATGCCTATGGCACAGACAGTGTGCAGAAAGATCAGTACAGTCCTGCAAATGTCGCTCTAAAAGCTGCTGCACTGCGTCACCTTCTCCAGCACTTTAGACATCCGAGTGGCTTCCATATTACCGCTTCCTCTTTCCAAGAGTGATGTCGTTAGATGAAGAAGAGGAGATGATGTTCATAAGCCCTGCCTAGCCAATTATGCTGCTTGCCAGGAAAAGAGGACTGGTCTGGCTAACATGCTATCCGAGGGCACAACTGAGACATGCACAACTCCCAGCAATCTGAATTGGGTCGATAATCCTAAACAAAGACTCATGGGAAAATGCTTCTCTGCAAACATTTATGGCATTGCCGCACAGAGATACAATCTTCTACAAATCACTACATGCACTGTATAGGAAACTCCTAGGGGAAACAGAACCAATGATTACTAATGCAACATCATTCACATATCATCAGCCTTTTATGAATCCTTAGCATTTCAGAGAAAGCTGGATCCCTGTGCTGCCTATCCCACTGACATCTATACTCACAACTGCTAAACAAGAATCTTTTACAAGTCCATTTAAAAGCCAATACATAACAGAACCCATAAAAATTAAATATAGAATGTAGGTTTAATTTCCAGGAAGCTACCACACAATTCAGATATTAATAACGGTTTGGGCTACATACATTTCACAAAAAAAATCTACAAACTTACTTTAATTTAGCGGTTTTATACTTTTATTCCTATAAATCAAAGAAAAATTTCAGCAGTCAATGCCAACCACATACAAAACCATCAACAAATTGTGTTTCCAAACAGTCCAATCTATTAACATTAGATAAAGACTGTATGAACTTTTCACAATGACTGAGCAGACTGGAAAATTGGCCACACACACACTTTACAATCTCTCGTTTTTTTACGTTAACCACTACAGCCCTGGGAGGTTTAACCCCCCCCCCCCATCCTGACCAGGCCGTTTTTTGCGATACGGCACTGTTACTTTAACTGACAATTGCATGGTCATGCGACACTGTACCCAAAAATAAATCAATGTCATTTTTTTATTGCTTTCATTAGTAATGGCAGCGATCGGTAATTTTTTTAATAGCCGGACTGCGATATTGCGGCAGACAAATCTGACAATAAGTGACAATAAGTGACATAAATGATACTGGCAGGGAAGTATCATTTATTCAGTAACAATCAGGATCAAAGGGTTAAGTGTGCTCCTAGGGAATGCTTTCTAACTGTGTGGGGGTGGACTGACTGCAGAAAAGACATCTGTGTTCCTGATTAGTAGGAACACAAGATCTCTCTCTTCCTGTCTGACAAAACGACAGTTTGCCTTGTTTACATAGGCAGACCGCCATTCTGTCATTCCTCCGAAAACGATAGCGGGAGGCGGGTGGCAGCAGGGCGTGCACCCCAAAGCGGATGGAAGAAATAATGTACAGGTACACAATTTTGCGCTTAAGGGCTGCCCTGCCGCAGTAAATGCAGGGGCAGTCCTTAAGTGGTTAAAAGAAAGGAGAATTCCATCTTGGGGTGGGGGGGGGGCACATCATACTTATCTGCTCTGTGCAATAGTTTTCCACAGAGCAGCCCTGATCCTCCTCTTCTCCCCCCTACCAAGCACCCCCATAACAAGTCACTTGCGGAACTTGTGTATGTGAGCGCTCTGTGTACACAGCTCCCCATCTACGTCATTGTGGCCTGCGCTCCCACACCGGACAAAACCGCGTCACTGGGAGATCTCTCCCTGCCATGTGCGCCCTACAACAGACGGCCCCGCTGGATGGCATGGTTTATTGATCCTTCCTTTTCATAACCTGCACTGAGAAAAGCAACACAATTTAGTATTACTCTATGGAAATCTTTCTCTTATTGGATTTCATATTACAACCTGGCTGAGAGCCCTAGAATTGGAGAGGAGAGGAGCCATACCTACATATATTTTTGCAAAGGATTTATACCAAGCCTGCTTGAATCATACCGTCGGTGAGTGGGGAAATCAGGAGGTGAGCATGGAGTGGCACCTTGGATTTCACAAGGAGAATTCATCAACACTGGCACTGTGCACTGATGGACAATTTATATATTTGATGCACTGGCACTTTATACAGGCAGAGCCAAGTTTAAAGCGGAGTTCCACCCATTTTAAATAGGTTGGAATACATAGATCTTTGTAATCCCCTTTAAAACGGCTTTTACCAATGGAAACTTTTTTTATTTTTATTTTGCTAGTAAATACCTTAATTTCGGCTTTATTCCTCCTCTCCTCACTTCCTGGTCCGATCGGCGATGACGTCATTCGGCGATCCGCAGTGTCTGCTGGGATGTATTCTATTCCAGAAATCTCGCAGTAGCTGTATCTGTACTGAGCCGTGCCTACCCCGCCTCCGCCCCGCCTCCTCTCATTGAGTTGCATTGTATGAATGTATTAAGGCTGTTCTCTGCCCCGCCTTCGCCCCGCCTCCTCTCATTGAGTTGTATTGAGAGGAGGCAGGGCGGAGGCGGGGCAGAGAACAGCCTTAATACATTCATACAATGCAACTCAATGAGAGGAGGCGGGGTGGAGGCGGGGCAGGCACGGCTCAGTACAGATACAGCTACTGCGAGATTTCTGGAATAGAATACATCCCAGCAGACACTGCGGATCGCCGAATGACGTCATCGCCGATCGGACCAGGAAGTGAGGAGAGGAGGAATAAAGCCGAAATTAAGGTATTTACTAGCAAAAAAAAAATAAAAAAAGTTTCCATTGATAAAAGCCATTTTAAAGGGGATTACAAAGATCTAAAGTTCCAAAAATGGGTGGAACTCCACTTTAATTTTTTTGTCACTCATGTAGGCTTGCACCCAAACCCTGCCCTGTGTGTCCATAAAACACAAACACCGAGCGCGGTGCAGCACTGCCCACCCCCTTTACTGGCTGTGACTGACAGCAGCAGGAGCCAATGGCTCCTGATGCCGTGTCTGAGCCAATGAGAGAGAGCTTCTGCTCTTGTGCACATTGCTGGATAGAGATGGGGCTCAGGCAAGCATTTATCGGGGGTCTGCTTGCAGAATGCTTTAGGGTAAAAAAAAAAAAAAAAAAAAAAAGCACTAAATGCACCCATTTTGCAAAAAGCAACAAAAGGAACATTTGGTATTTGTTCGCATTTTAGCCTGCAGGCTTCTCCTAAATTAGGTTGCTACTGAGGTCAAAATCTTCAGCTACGAATCGAGAAAATATCAATGGGAAACAAGTGCAGTAACGCGACCACTTTTGTGCTCCATTAAGAACTATAGCCCCTCTGCCACATTGGCAAATAGAAATTCTGGTTACTTTAGTCACAACTCTGAACGAATGAATGAAGCAGCTGTACAGGCAGAGCCACAAACCACCACAACAAATTTAAAATCTGACAGAAAGTGGCGGGGAGAACCTCGGGATGCTGTAAGTGATGGATGAAAGGTGGACTCTTACACCCATACTTCGATGGACCATGAAATATGATCACTTGCTTTGAAAGATGGCACTATCTTTTTGAATGCTGCATATAATAGTAATTGGTTATGAAGTATACTAGAAAGAGATTAAAGGCTTACTCCATTTGCAAAAAAAAAAAAAAAAAATCCAATAAAATGAAAAAAATAAAATGCGCAATTTTTTGCAAAGCATTGCAACCGCGAACAGTAGATCACTGGTGCAGCGCTCTGGCTCCTGCAGACTCTTTCTCCAGCTAACTATACTCGCCCTTCCCTCTTCTCCTTAGAAAAATGAGGGACAAGGAGATATTCCAACAAGCCAAAAGAATCTGCAGATTCCTGCGTCTGGTGTGTGCAAAGAACTACCGCATCGGTGTTCAATACAAGAAAGAAGACTGTCTGCTCTAAACAACGGTACCAGGGTGATGCCTCTAGCTGCAGGCAACATCGCACTGAAGCCGAGGCCACATATTTACGCTTCTTCTACATGAAGGGGTTAAAGTGGTTGGAAAGGCAGGTTTTTTTTAGCTTCATGCATTCTATGCATGGAGAAAAAATCTTCTGTAAGCAGCAGTGATGTTGCACGAGAGACTCGGCTGTCCGGGACTCTCTCTCCTCATTGGCTCCCACTGCTTTCAAAGTTAGTGAGCCAATGAGGAGAGAGGGGGCGGGACCGAGTCACAGCTTCATGTCTGAATGGACACACTGAGCAGCAGCTTGGCTCGGGTAGCCCCATAGCAAGCTGCTTACTGTGGGGCCACTAGGCAGTAGGTAGGGGCAAGGAGCGCTTGCAAGGGACCCAAGAGGAGGAAGATCTGGGCTGCACTGTGCAAAACCACTGCACAGAGCATGCAAGTATAAGTGCCAGTTCATACTATAGCCATGTCAGACATCACATGTGATTCGCACCACACTGCTCTGCAAAACACATGCGATGTCTATGCGAGACAAATTCAGCCATACAGATTGTATGGCTGAATTCGCAATGCATTAGGGTCAGAGTCATGCAGGATCCTTTTTTCGGTCTGCACCAGAATTGGATCATATATCACACCTATGCGATCAGATTCTTGTCCGAATTGATAATTCGCACTGCGATATGTGAACTAATCTGGGGGAGTCATTACCTTTGTATGGACACTCCCAGCAGTTTGCATATGGCAGTGTGAACTGCCTGTGAGTCGGGTGCAAATCGGGAACCAGCAGTGGATTCACAGGGTTCCCGCATCCCACCAGTTTGAACTTACACTGAGTTTTTTTTTTTTCTGGTTAAAAATAAGAAAAGCAAAAGACTTTAATACTACTTTAGGCTGGGGTTTAGAGAAACCCAAATAAGTGTGCTCATTCACCCAAGATCCAATCAAAAATGATTGCGGCCAGAAGTACACCACTATAGAAACTCTGTGTAGGCTGCCCATGTAGATTATTGTGGCCTCAGCCAGTGCTGCTCCGTCCCAGAGCTTCTCAGTGACCAAACCCCGGTGAGCAGGGCGAAACATGTCAGGGGGGCATGGCTGGAGTTGCACTGGGTGAGGCCACATTCTCTATGATAATGCTCTTACATCTCTGAATGGTGCACAGACGCCGGTGGGAAGCTCTCTGTCTCAGCTTAGAGCAGCACTGCAAGTTTCATTTATTCACCCCAATACCTATAGACCAATGCAACCTTGCGTTTCTGGCATACATAAAACACTTTAGTGGGAGAAAAAGCACAGCAACCACACAGGGAATGAAACTAACATAGTAAGAGGAATGAGAGCTGTGAAGCTACACAAACAGGCATATTTCTATTACATCTCTGAATTATTCATACACAGATCAGTGGTCTACCATCGACAAGCTCTCTGCACAGATTACCATTCCAATCAGATCAATACAAAAAATTGTACCAAGATCTGTATGCAGCACTAGTACTAATAAAATGACTATATGACAGTATGTATAGTCTGAAAAATAAATGCATACTGGGATACAAACTAAAAACGTTTCCCGTTCAGCATATCTGCTTCATTGATGGACTTTCTAGGTCTCCAAAAATCATTCTGGAAGCAGCACATGCTTTTAAAGAGAATGACTGGAGGTAATACAACAAATAGGATGTGAAGGGAGAAGGGATGACAGGATGTAGTGGAGTCTCCAGCATACCGTCAGATGTACCCGATCCATGACAGCCATGAGCAAGCCTATGGGAACCAAGCTGATCTAATCGCTATATTGAGGAAATGCAAAGAAGCTGTCTGAAGGAAATTTCATCATTCAACAGAAGCAAATCACAAATGGCAGGACCAATAATCCCAAAAGAGTTCAGGACAATAGAAAGAAAAAGAAAAAGGGGAAATTTTAGGATATCTCTCCAAACTTAATTTACTCATTTCATTTCTATTCAAGCTGCAAACAATACAAAAAAGATAAAACATTTATATCTATACATTTCGAGTAAAAAAGTACTGAACACATCACCATTTTTCTAGGTAAATCTATTTCTGAAAGGCGCTATTGACATGAAAATTTTCACCACGTCGGTAACAACCCATTCATACATACAAAGAAACCAAAAGAAATATGTTCAAAAATTAAGCTGTGTGTAATAAAATGGAATGACACAGGAAAAAAGTATTGAACACATGAAGAAAGGGAGGTGCAAAAAGGCATGGAAAGCCAAGACACCAGCAGAAATGTATCAGTAATTTGAAAGCAATCATGCCAGTGCAAATTAAGATCAGCTTGTTCAGTGTCAACTGATGGCCTAGAAAAAGGCATCTCATTCTATTACTGTCCATTCATTCCCAAGATTTGCACAGCCTTGTCTGGGAAGGCAGGGGATCCGAAGGGCTTGTTCACACCAACAGTTGTGGGGTAGTTGAGCCATGCTTTTACCGCCCTCAAACCGCTACCCCATTTAGCTGCAGAAGTAGTGTCCAGGATTGTATGCGTGTCGCAGCAGAGAATATACCCCGTCACTTTCAGTTGGGCATAGTGCATGCAGAACATAACCTATTGAAGTGAATGGGTGTGGGTTCAAGGGGTTAAAGCAGGTGGTAAGGAGGCAACACAGCACCTCCTCTGTGCTTGTCAAATGTTCTCTGAAGAGTGATCTGAACGCAAATCGCTCTTCAGAAAGCAAAACTATTGTTAAGAAGACCAGACTCCTTGCCTGCAATTGAACAGTGAATAGAGAAGCAGCACCCTAATAGGATGAATGAACAGAGTGACATATGAACCCATCAGTATGCTTGTGACTGGCTACTTGTGCTGCTTTTCCCACAAAACTCGGTCCCACAAGGGCTGAAAAAGGCTAATGTCAAATTCAGGCGTTTACAACACTTGCATTGAAAAAGTACACTAAATTATGTATTCATGAATGCACAGCTGCATTTATTTGTGTCTTTTATCTGTCTGGAGTTCAGCTTTAAAGCAGAACTCCAGCTTTTCCTCCCAAAACAGATGCATTGTGCATGTGTATAAATCACAACCTACTGTCATTCAATCTGTATCTGAGCAGGTTTGTGTGTCTGATGTCACTCCTCCTTCTGCCTGAATTTCAAAGTTCTCCAACTTCCTGCTTCTTTGCTATGCCAGTCCTGATACTACTTCCTGCTTCTTTGCTATTCCAGTCCTGATACTACTTCCTGCTTCTTTGCTATGCCAGTCCTGATACTACTTCCTGCTTCTTTGCTATGTCAGTCCTGATACTACTTCCTCCTTCTTTGCTATGTCAGTCCTGATACTACTTCCTGCTTCTTTGCTATGTCAGTCCTGATACTACATGTCCCATCATGCCTTTAGCCTCAGTAGTTTCAGGGCAGGTGTTCTGTCAGAATCAGCGACCTGTCAGATTAGGTAACAGAAGTGACATTCTGTCACCTGAATACTTCCTGCGCATGCTTGCTAATCTGACAGAACACCTGCAGTCATAAAGCCCCAGCAGACATCTTACGGTACTACACCCAGCTACATCTTGAATTTCATAGTAATTTACTGAATCAAGTGAGCGTAAATAAACCAATATAGTATTCGGAGATCTGTCATGCTTTTTTCATGTTACATTTTAAAAGCCTAAAGGTTTACCACTGACCAATGCAGGGTGTATCAAGATGGCCTCAGCCACCTTCCTACTGCTGGCGTCCAGCTTCTTTCAAAATGTAACATTCAAAACAGCATCACGGATCTCAATATACTATATTTAAATCTGCTCAGTTTATTGGTAAAATGACTGAAATTTAAGATGTAGCTGGGAGAAGTAACATGTCTGCTGCCGCCTTCTGACTGCAGGTGTGCTGTCACATTAGCAAACCTGCTACGCATGCGCAGTATGTATTCAGGTGATGGAACGTCACTTAACCTGATTCGCCGATTCTGATGGAACACAGGCTATGGGAGTCACTTGGAGCAGCTGTGGGAGTTAATGTGGGTGGGTCTAAGAATTACCGTGGGTGTTTCTGGGCCTTCATATGGGTGGTGATTGGGGGAGAAATGGATGTTATCCTCGTACACAATCCATTCCTCTCTGCAGTGAAGAGGGTACAAGCAGGAAGTGGGAGTGGGCAGAGGCATAGCCAGCGTTCATGACACCCTAAAATACATTCTAATACTCCTCCTGAGTATGGCAATACCACAGGTGTGAGACTTTTCCAGACTGGCCACATACATAGGCCCAGCATGCAAGTAGAACCTTCAGGCTTCTAACACATAGCATGTACGCAACAAGAATTAAAAACCAAAATATATTCTGCTGAGCAAAGGGTAAAAGATTACCTGTGGTTTTAGCAGACAGGAATACTGTCCTAGCACAAGAACAGCATTGGTCCAGACAGCCAATTGAAATGTCCAGGAATTGTCCAGCCCGCAGGCAGAGATATGCCAAAGTATTGGTCCTGGCAGTAGTTCAGGCGGCAGGCAGAGGCACGGCCAGTGTTCAGGCGGCAGGCAGAGGCACGGCCAGTGTTCAGGCGGCAGGCAGAGGCACGGCCAGTGTTCAGGCGGCAGCACTATAAAGCTTAGGGCCTTCGCCAGGTAAGACCTGAGGACAGGGGTAAAGAGGCTTCTCCCACCCAAATCTCTTTGAAGCCTCCGAGTCTCCAGACCCTAATCCGAGAAAACCTGGAGAATTTTTCTCCACTTGGAAACTCTATTCTGGAGATCCTCACATGCGAGACCCCTTTGCGGTCTTGAATCCCACTAATGCAGTCGAATATAAAAGTCTCACACGTGTGGTACCGCCATACTCGGGAGGAGTATTAGAATGTAGGGGTGTCCTCCTTGGTATGTACATGCTATGTGTTATGCCCAGTGCACACGATACGAAAAACGGGCGACGTTCCATCCGTTATTTTTCGTATTCTAGCAGCTCTCAATAATATTCGCTTAAAGGGAGAGGTTACTCATGATACGAATTTTCTCGGACGATAATTCTTAGCTTCCGGTATGCGTAACCACGCTGTAGCGTGTGAGGGGAAAATGATGTCTACTGCTCATGCGCCGTCTACTGCTCACCATTTTTTTCGGACGAACAACATACTGATAATACGATTATCGTACGATGTGTTATAATGCGATCAAAATTTTTATGCTTGCACGACCGGATAATATCGGGTGAACTGTTGTGATCGCCTCTCGTAAGCTGTGTACTAAAGATCCGATTATCGTCCGATCCTTTCACAAGCGTTAATTTTCGTCCGATTTTCGGATCGTGTGTACGGGCCATTAGATATATTTTTAGAACAATGACAACTTTATGTTAAAAAATTGATTTTAATTTTTCCACATTTTCCAAAAAAAAAAAAAAAAAAAATCGGATTTTTGTAAGATCTTACCGTAAAATCCTTTTCTCTTAGCTCATTGACAGACGTAGTCTTCTTGATTCACAAGAACTGGGTTATGTTGTCTCCGCAGGAGTAGGACTAGGCAGAAAAAAAAAACGTTCTGGCTCCACCCTAGGGGCAGTCCCAGAGGGTATATCCTCCCTCTCTCTGCTACAAGGAATCGGTTCTGTCACAAAGCAGCAACAGAGAATTTAACCCAACCCAACTCAATGATAGAGGGGCGGGTACTACGTCTGTCAATGAGCTAAGAGAAAAGGATTTTACGGTAAGATCTTACAAAAATCCGATTTTCTCTGTCGCTCATTGACAGACGTAGTCTTCTTGATTCACAAGAACTGGGACATCCAGAAGCAGTGCCACAAATGAGGGGTGGGATTGACAGAAATCAAAATCCAATCTAGAAGGCCCAACCGGTGCCAACTAGAAGTTTTAAAGGCTCATTATAAACAAAGAATGAGACTCAAATAAAAATTTCCAACGGAAAAAAACCCTCGAGGTAGACCACTGGTCTCCTCAAATGGCGGCCTGCAAAACCTCGCGGCCAAACGAGGCATCAGACGATGCCATTACATCAACTTTATAATGTTTTGTAAAGGTATGCACCGACGACCAGGTAGCCGCCTTGCACACCTGGACCACTGACGCCTGATGGCGAAAGGCCCATGACGCACTAAGTGCCCGAGTGGAGTGCGCCTTAACAGGGAACGGGGGCTCCCGACCCTTAATAGAATAAGCCTGTACCACCGTCTGTCTGATCCATTTGGAAATAGTCGCGGCAGATGCAGGCAACCCCTTTTTGGGTCCATCCGGGATCACAAAAAGTGAATCAGTCTTGCGAAACGAGTCTGTCGTTTTCAAGTATACCCTGATCGCCCGGACCACATCCAAGGAGTGCAAAGCAAACTCCCGAGGATGACTGGGCTTAGGACACAGGGAAGGCAATACAATTTCTTCATTCAGATGAAATTCTGAAACCACTTTTGGTAGAAAGGCTGGATTCGGACGAAGAACCACCTTATCTCTATGAACCACCAGATATGGGGAACGACAAGATAATGCGGCCAGTTCTGACACCCTGCGTGCAGAAGTGATAGCCACCAAGAAGGCCGCCTTCTGGGACAACGTAGGTAGAGGAATCTCCCTAATATCTTCAAAGGGAGGTTTCTGAAGAACCGACAATACTAAATTAAGATCCCAGGGTGGTAACGGCGCGCGCACTGGCGGAGCCAGATGTCGCACCCCCTGGATGAAATTCCGCACCAAGGAATGAGTAGCCAAAGGCTTCTGAAAGAAGATAGCTAATGCTGAGACCTGACCCTTGATAGTGCTCAAAGCCAGTTTCTGCTCAACCCCTTGTTGCAGAAAAGCTAATATTCGACTAACCGAATAAGATCGTGGGTGGAACCCCAGGGGTTCACATCATGCAATGTAGGACTTCCAGGTGCGATGATAAATCTTTCTGGAAGTCGCTTTCCTTGCTTTAACTAGAGTAGGAATAACTGAAGCTGACAATCCCTTGTCCTTCAACACCTGGGTCTCAATAGCCAGGCCGTTAAAGCCAGCGATCGTAAAGCAGGATGGAAGATCGGTCCCTGAGACAGTAGATCCTCCCTGAGAGGAAGTCTCCACGGGACGTCCGCCACCAGTCTGACCAAGTCGGCGTACCAAGCTCGGCGAGGCCAGTCCGGAGCTACCAGGATTACTGGAATTCCTTCCTCCTCTATCCTGCGAAGAAGTCTTGGCAGTAACCCGAGAGGAGGGAAGGCATACATTAGCTGGTATTGCCCCCACGGGGCGACCAGTGCGTCTGCGGTCTCTGCTAGAGGATTACGGGAGCGAGCCACGAATCTCTGTACTTTCCTGTTGAATCGTGATGCCAACAGATCCACTTCCGGGGTGCCCCAACGTAGGCACAACTGGTGGAAAACTTCTGGATGGAGGGACCATTCCCCCTGATCCAGGGTCTGACGGCTGAGATAATCTGCCTGCCAATTTTCCACCCCCGGAATGAACACCGCAGAGATAGCTGGAACAAATTGTTCCGCCCAGCGAAGAATGCAAGCCACTTCTTTGGCCGCTTGGACACTCTTGGTGCCCCCCTGGTGATTGACATAAGCCACAGCCGTGGCGTTGTCCGACTGGATCCGAACCGGGCTGCCCTGGAGCTGCTCGGTCCAGTGAATCAGACAAAGTCTGATCGCTCTCAGTTCCAATACATTTATCGGTAACCTGGATTCTTCCGGGGACCAAAGTCCCTGAACGGATAACTGACCGAGAATTCCTCCCCATCCGGATAGGCTGGCATCCGTGGTCACTATCGTCCAATAAATTTCCCTGGCTGAGCATCGGAGACCGAAGCCACCAGACCAGAGACTCTCTGGTCTGTTTGCTCAATTGGATCCGATAGTCCAGGGACTCCGGATTCCGATTCCATCTGAGAAGAATCTCTTGCTGAAGAATTTGGGTATGGGACTGGGCAAATGGGACTGCTTCGAAGGAAGCCACCATCAACCCCAGAACCCTCATGCAAGTCCGAAGGGAAGACCAGCTGTTGGATAGTAACAACTGGACTGCTGATTGAATCTTCCGGAGTTTCCCTACCGGAAGGAAAACTCTTGTCCTGACTGTGTCTAGAATTAGACCCAGATATTCGAGCTTCTGGGTGGGAACCAGAAAAGACTTTTGCTGGTTCACCAGCCACCCGAATTCCTCTAAAGAAATTATAGTAATTTCTATGTTTTGTAGCAGGGTCTGTGGAGACTCTGCATGAAGCAGGAGATCGTCTAGGTAACCTAGAATCGATATGCCTCTTTGGCGCAGTAGTGCCAACATTGGGGCCAACACCTTCGTGAAGACCCGAGGAGCTGTGGCGAGACCGAAAGGTAACGCCACAAACTGATAGTGGTTCTCTTCTACGGAAAAACGTAGAAACCGCTGATGTCCTGCGAAAATGGGAATGTGAAGATATGCGTCCTTGATGTCTATGGACGCTAGGACATCCCCTGAATGCAGGAAGGCTGCTACTGTGCGAATGGATTCCATCTTGAATTTTCTTATGTGGAGAAAGGAATTGAGTGCCCTTAAGTCCAGAATTGGACGCACTTTGCCCTCTTTCCTGGGTATTGTAAATAGGTTTGAATAAAACCCCTGAAAGCGTTCTGTCCAAGGAACGTGGACTACCACTCCTTGTTGTAGTAAATCCGTGACTGCTCTCCGCAGATCTTCTAAACGATCCGGGGATAGTCGGATATTGGAAGGGAAGAATCGCGCCGGTGGGAGAGATCGAAACTCGATCTTGTACCCTGACCTTATGATTTCGCAAACCCACTTGTCCGGGATTCTGGAAAGCCATGGATCTGGGAACCGGCGAAGACGTCCCCCCACCCCAGTTATGGGTGGGGGCGCACCTTCAGGCTTTGGTAGACTTATCTTCAGGTCTGGAGGGGGCGGGCCTTTGCTTGCCCGACCAAGTCCCCTGAAGCCTCCTGAAGGAGCTTTGGAGGACTTAATTTTTTCACCCGCGGGGCGAAAAAATTTTTTGTGAGCAGAGAAAGAAGGCCCTCGTCTTTGACGAGGTCCTTTACCCTTAGCATTTTGCGGTAAAAAGGGGCTCTTTCCTCCCGTGAGATCCTTAATGATCTCATCTAAGTTGGCTCCAAATAAACGCTCTCCTGAAAAGGGGATATTAGCCAATGCTTTTTTGGAACCTTGGTCGGCTAACCAACCTTTTAGCCACAGTGTACGCCTGAGAACCACTGCTGAAACTGAGGCTCGCGCCAATAGTGGAGTGGCGTCTAACGCCGCATCACACACAAACTGTAACCCTTGTATCATCTGTTCCAACAAATCTGATACCGCCTGAGGGACCTCTTCTAAGTCCCGGCGTAACCACTTGGTCCATTCAGTTACAGTCTGCGAAACCAGCCCAATAGCAATTATTGGTCTGAAAGCTGATCCAATCAAGGAAAACATGGTGCGAAACATAGCTTCTATCTTGCGATCCACCGGATCTTTAAAAGACGGAGCGTCTTCTAAAGGAATAACCGTGGCTTTATTCAATCTAGCAATTGGTGAATCCACCACAGGTGGTTCTGTCCATTTCTTAATGAGGGTTTCCTCAAACGGATAACGCCTGTTAATGCGTTTAGAAATAGCAGAAGTGCGTTTTGGCAGACTCCACTCTTCTTTGATTGGATTGCCCAAACATTTGGGCAATGGAAAAACCTTCGCCACTTTGATGCGTTTTTTAGTCCCAAAGGGGATTTCAGTTTCAGTTATTTCCGACGGAGTACCCTGTAATCTTAAGGTTTCTTGAACAGATACAATGAGTGCGTTTACCAACGCTTCCTCTCGGGCTATGGCTGATGCCGAAACATCCTCCTCACTGTCTGAAGAGACAGTACCCGAGACACCAATCCCAGATGAGGTACCTGCAACTGCAGAAATAGGCTCAGATTCTGAATCCGAAGTTTCAGATAATATGGGGTTAGGCGGGGGTCGCTTTCTTGCGCCCTGTCCCTGACAAGCCACATCCACCCGGGACACAAAAGTTTCCATAATAGCTGACAATGATTCAATCGTCAATGGGGTGCTGGAGGATCCTGCAGACCCCTCGAGGGGATCCGGTGGAGATACATGAGTGGCAGGGTCCATGTTAACCCAGGACACTTGTCAGAAAAGAAAAACTCTTTTTTTTTATGTGTATCCCCCTAGCGCAATAGCGCCCCTCAGGGTACCTGCTTCTCGATCCCCACAGAGAGAGAGAGGGACCCTCAAGGCTCACCACCCGATGCAGAGAAGTTTCCAACCCACTGCAGTCAGCGTTTGTCTTTTACAGACTGGAAAGGGCTGTGTTTGTTTTCCCGGGTAGAAAGGAAGTGGCTCCGCCCCCTGTGTACGCCTTTCGGCGTTCCCAGCTCTCCACGAGGTTAGCTGAGCTCATCAAACATGGCCGCCCCCATACGGGAGAAAATAGACTCCAAAAACATGGCGGCCGGCGTGACCCGAGGACATTCATGCACCTGGTCTACAGAAAAATGGCGGCGGATTGCCGAAATCGTTTTCCCAGCACATCCACCTGCATTCTGCTAAATGGCGGTTTATCGATCTGCAGGAGGTCCACTACAATTAAGGTAGGATTATACCTCCTATGTCTGCTGCAATACTGCAGTCTGCTGGTTAGAGTGTTAGCTCTCAAACCAAGTCCACGTCCCACCAAACACATGCTGTATTTACAAGGGGGGACTTTTAGTGTCAGACAGATACTGACCATGTATGGAGGGGGCCCATATTCCAAAACTGCCTCAAAACGAGGGAAAAAAGGAAACATTTACTCACCATACCGAACCGACAGGCACCCTCTCTTCACAATACCCTCTCCACCGGGGTGGGGGGTTGTGGACCACCCCGGACGCCTCGACTCTCTGGTTCCTGGCGTCCAAGCGAGACTTTTAACTCGCAAGGTCAGTCCCTCCAATGGGACTCCGTCGCGGCCGACCCAGCGCGGAGCTCTGGTCTGCACGCGCTCGTAGGCAGAAACCGGGGTGACCACTGGATCTCAACATCCAGCCCGTCGCCCGGCCCCGCATACTTACTTGAATGTGTCGCGGCCGACCAAGCGCGATGCAATGGTCTCGTAGGCCGGCTGGGGTGACCACTAGTGTCGCCCAGTCCGGCGTATTTGCTTGAAGATCTCACAGAAAAAAACACTGGAGAAAACTACCTAAAAAAATGGATTTTTGTAAAATCTTACCGTAAAATCCTTTTCTCTTAGCTCATCGACAGACGTAGTCCTCGGTGATACACCACCTTCGGGTTATGTTACCTCCGCAGGAGCAGGACTAGACAGGAAATTAAAAAGCTCTGGCCACACCCTAGGGGCAGTCCCAGAGGGTATATCCTCTCTCTCTCTCTGCCTCAGCAAATCAGTTATGTGAAAAAGCAGTGCTTAGAGAATTTAACCCAACCCAACTCCAAAACAGAGGGGCGGGGACTACGTCTGTCGATGAGCTAAGAGAAAAGGATTTTACGGTAAGATTTTACAAAAATCCATTTTTCTCTAGCGCTCTTCGGGACGTCCCAGAGCAGTATCACCACTGAGGGGTGGGAAAATGGAAATCAAATCCCAATCTAGAAGGCCCAACCGGTGCCAACTAGAAGTTTACAATGCTCATCCTTAATGATGAGACTCAACAAAAAAATTTTTCAAACAGAAAAAAACCCTCGAGGTAGACCACCGGTCTCCTCAAATTGCGGCCTGCAAAACTTTGCGGCCAAATGAGGCATCCGCCGATGCCGTCACATCAATTTTATAGAATTTAGTAAAGGTATGTACCGACGACCAAGTGGCCGCCTTACATACCTGGACCACTGACGCCTGATGGCGAAAGGCCCAGGAAGTACTGAGCGCTCGAGTGGAGTGCGCCCTAACAGGGAACGGAGGACTCTGACCCTTAATAGAATAAGCCTGTACCACCGTTTGTCTAATCCATTTGGCAATGGTCGCGGCAGATGCAGGCAAACCCTTTCTGGGGCCATCCGTGATCACAAAAAGTGAATCCGTCTTACGGAATGATTCCGTAGCTTTCAGGTATACCCTGATTGCCCGAACCACATCCAAGGAATGCAACGCATGTTCCCGATGATGCTTGGGCTGAGGACACAAGGAAGGTAGTACAATATCTTCATTCAGATGAAAATCTGAAACCACCTTAGGAAGAAAAGATGGCTTAGGATGAAGTACTACCTTATCCCTATGAATCACTAGGTATGGGGACTGGCATGATAATGCAGCCAGTTCTGACACCCTGCGAGCAGAAGTAATAGCCACCAAGAAGACCACCTTCTGGGATAAAGTAAGCAAGGGAATCTCCCTGATGTTTTCAAAGGGAGGTTTCTGTAGAACCGACAAAACCAAATTAAGATCCCAGGGCGGTAAGGGCGCGCGGACTGGAGGAGCCAGGTGCCGCACCCCCTGGATGAAATTCCGCACCAAGGATTTGGTAGCTAAAGGTTTCTGAAAGAAGATTGCTAATGCTGAAACTTGACCCTTGATGGTGCTCAAGGCTAGCTTCTGCTCAACCCCTTGTTGCAAAAAGGCCAATATTCGAGACACCGAATAGGTACGTGGAGGAAATCCTAAAGATTCGCACCACGCAATATAAGTCTTCCATGTGTGATAATAGACTTTGCTGGAAGTCGCTTTCCTAGCTTAAATAAGGGTAGGAATGACAGAAGTAGACAAACCTCTGTCCTTCAGTACTTGGGTCTCAATGGCCAGGCCATTAAAACCAGCGACTGTAAAGCACGAAGGTAAATAGGTCCTTGAGACTACAGACACTCCCTGAGACGAAGTTCCCACGGAACGTCTGCGACTAACCTGTCCAAGTCGGCCAGGCCGGCTTGAAGAGGCCAGCCTAGAATTTCTAGGACCACTGGCGCTGATTGGATCTGAACCAGGCGTCCCTAGAGGTACCTGGCCCCGACCATCCGAGAAAGTCTGGTCGTTTTCTGTTCCCACACATTTATCAGATACCTGATAGTTATCAGGCAAGGTGATCTTTTCTGGTTGAACCTCAGGGACCGAAGTCACCCGACTAGAGGCTACTTGGCCTATCTGGTCAATCAGATCCGATTCCTGTGAGGTATCGGGACTAATCTTAGGAAAAGGTAAAGGAAAAGATCTATACAGGGAACGGTAGCTACCGCTTCCTGTACTAAAATGTTGGAAGGGAAGAATCGCACCGGTAGTAGTGGTTGATGCTCGATCTAATGTCCTGAATACCGGTGAAAACGTCCCCCCACCCTGAAATTGGGTGGGGGCGCACCTTCAGGCTGTGTACTCCTTTACTTCGGGTTTGGCTGGGTTGGTCCTCTGCTTGTCCGACCAGCCCTTCTTGAACCCTCCTGGAGGAGTCTTGCCTTTCCCGGAAGTACCAGCCGGGCGTCCTTTATGGGCGGTAAAGAAAGGTCCTCGCTTGTTGCGAGGTTCCTTAGCTTTTGCAGCCTGTGGCAAAAAAGTACTCTTGCCCCCGGTGGCATCCTTAATGATTTCATCTAGGTTGGCTCCAAATAGACGATTCCCCTGGAAAGGGAGATTGGTCAAAGTCTTTTTGGAACCTAGGTCAGCTGACCAGCATTTTAACCACAGCACACGTCTGAGGATCACTGCTAACTTAGATGCATGCCCTAACAAGGGAGTAGTGTCCAAGGCTGCGTCACAGATAAACCGTAGCCCTTGTATGATCTGTTCTATCAAATCAGATGTCTCCTGGGGAATATCTTTTCCCCTAAGATCTTGGCGTACCATCTTCGCCCATTCTGTAAGTGTCTGGGAAACTAGACCAATAACAATTACTGGTCTAAATGCTGACCCTATCAGAGAAAAGATAGTGCGGGACTCCGCTTCTATCTTTCGATCCACCGGATCCTTAAAGGACGAAGTGTCCTCCACTGGAATAACCGTGGCTTTATTCAGCCTGGAAATAGGCGGATCCACGACTGGTGGTACCGTCCATTTCTTAATGAAGGATTCCTCAAACGGATAGCGTCTAGCAATACGCTTGGAAATAGTAAAGGTACGTTTAGAATGTTCCCATTCTCCTTTAATCTGATTTCCAAAACATTTAGGTACAGGAAAAGCCTTCGCCGTCTTGATGGGCTTATTAGTCCCAAAAGGCCTCTCTGTTTCAGTTACCTCTGCCGGTAAAGCCTCAAGTTTTAAGGTTTCTTGCACTGCCACAACTAGTGCGTCCACCAATGCTTCTTCCTGAATTATAGCAGGAGAAGAAGCGTCCTCCTCACTGTCTGAGGGGGCTTTACCTGGGATAGCAGCCCTTGCAGAGGAACCTGCAACTGCAGTGACCATCTCTGAATCAGAGTCAGAGGTGTCAGATAGTATAGGGGTAGGCGGAGGTCGCTTCCTTGACCCCCGTCCCTGACAGGCCGCCTCCACCCGAGCCACCATAGACTCCAAAATTGCTGTAAATGACTCTATACTCTGTACACCGGCGGGTCCCGAGGCCCCCTCGAGGGAAACAGGTGGGGGAATCTGTGTGGCAGGGTCCATAATAACTCCAGTTACTTCCTGGATGATATAATTCAAAGTAAAGAAAAACTTTTTTTTTTTTTTTTTTTTGACCCTCAGCGCCACAAAAAACCCCTTAGTGTTACCTGCTAGGGATCCCTATCGATCGAGAGAGAGAGAGATAGACCCCCAGGCTCACCACTTGATGTTCAGAGTTGAACTGCAACAGCTTACAGCGCTGTCTTAGACAAACAGGAAGTCTTTTGGCTGGCTGCCCAGGAAGAAAGGAGGCGGCTCCGCCCCTCTGTACGCCTTCCGGCGCCTCCCCCAAGCTCCACGAGGTGTAGAATCACCTAAAACATGGCCGCCCCCATGCTGGAGACACGAGGCTACGCCAAAATGGCGGCTGGTGCGATCCAGCAAAAAAAATGGCGGCGGCCTGTGCTGACTAGCGGTGTGCTACAGGCACACAACACTCTCTCTGCATGGGGATATGGCGTGTTTGGCGGTACCGGCCCTGGCGGACCGCATGGCCGTTCGGGAGGCCTGCTATTAGCTGGAGATCTGACTTGGAAGGCAGTCTACATGTCCATGGCTTCTGACTGGTAGGTAGCTTATACTTAACCCATAAGATTCCCAGAATGCCACAGATTACATCTTTAAAACATGTATACAATAGATAGTTAGCTCCCAAACCAAGCCTCCTGGCTTTTGCACACATAAAATCACACTCAAAGTAGGAGGATTTGTGACATGTTATAGGATAGAAAGAAACTCTTTCTTACCATACAGAGAGGGGCCCGCGTTCACCACAAAACCCGTCAGGGAAAACAGGGGGAACATACTACTCACCATACCGGAACCAGGCGGGCACCAACTCCTGACAGTACCCCTCTCCACCGGGGCGGGAGGGCTGTCGACCGATACAGACGCCGTGACTCATGGTCTTTGGCGTTTCAGCGAGACGTTTAACTCGCGGGTTCAGTCCTTTAATGGGACTTTGTCGCGGCCGACTCAGCGCGGAGCTATGGCCTGCACGCGCTCGTAGGCTGAACTGGGGTGACCACCGGATCTCAACATCCAGCCCGTCGCCCAGTTCAGCTTTCTTGCTTGAAGATCTCACAGGAACACTGGAGAAAAAAAGCTGTCCAAAAATCCTTTTAGAAAAAAATTTCTTGCCAGGACCTAAGATCCCAGCAAGGTATCTAGGTCCTTACTCCTAACTAGACAGAAAATAACTGATTTGCTGAGGCAGAGAGAGAGAGGATATACCCTCTGGGACTGCCCCTAGGGTGTGGCCAGAGCTTTTTAATTTCCTGTCTAGTCCTGCTCCTGCGGAGGTAACATAACCCGAAGGTGGTGTATCACCGAGGACTACGTCTGTCGATGAGCGCTAGAGAAAATATATATTTTTTTTTTTTTTTTAAATGTTGCCAGGACCAGAGATCACAGCAAGGAACTTGGGTCCTTACTCCTGACTAGACAGAAAAAAACTGATTCCTTGTAGCAGAGAGAGGGAGGATATACCCTCTGGGACTGCCCCTAGGGTGGAGCCAGAACGTTTTTTCTTTCTGCCTAGTCCTACTCCTGCGGAGACAACATAACCCAGTTCTTGTGAATCAAGAAGACTACGTCTGTCAATGAGCGACAGAGAAATAACCTTTTCAAAAAGACTCATTATGCCTCGTAGAATATACATTGGGGTGGCTTTCCAAAATGGGGTCATTTTGTTGGTAATGCCATTGTCCTGGTTCTCCTGGGCCTTCAAAAATGTGATAGGTACTCAAGAAATGGCTTTAGAATGCCTGAGGGTGCTATTTGGATGTTGGGTCTCTGTATATGGCCAGGCTGTGGGAAAGGCTCATACGTGGTATCGTCATACTCAGGCACAGCAGCAGAATGTATTTTGGGGTGTAATTGCAAATGTCATGTGTAAGAAACAACTTATAAATATGACAATTTTGTGGGAAAAAAAAAATCTTCCATTACCCAAACTATTGTGGGCAAAAAAAATGCAACTTCAAAAAACTCACTATGCTTCTTAAATACCTTGGACTGCCATATTTACAAAAATGGGTCATTTGGGGGGTATTTGTACTGTCCTGACATTTTAGGGCCTCAAGAAATGAAATAGGTAGTCCGTACATCAGGATTGATCAATTTTCAATGATACGTAGCCTAGCTTGTAGACTCCTTTCACACAAACCTATCAAACGCTTATCAGGATTTTTTTTACCAAAGATATGTAGCAGAACACATTCTGGCCTAAATTTATGACAAAATTTGATTTCATTGGATTTCTTTTGAAACAAAGTAGAAAATACTGTTAATTTTCATAATTTTCACATAAAATAAAAAACCCAGTGGTGAATAAATATCACCTCTATTTTGGAGAACAAAATGATAAAAATTTGATTTGGGTACAGTGTAGCATGACTGAGTAATTGTCATTCAAAATGTGAGAGCACTGAAAGCTGAAAATTGGTATGGGAAGGAAGGGGGTGAAAGTGCCCAAAATTAAGGTGGTTAGATGCTGTGAAATGTGAGGAGGGATTAGGGAGGTTTGGACTCTTCCTGTAGGTGTGACTGGGCGAGACTGAATGACAATTAGGATGTATTCTATCTAGGGCTGAACGATAGTCGATGTGATATCGACTAACGTTCTGCGGGCGTGGGCAATATTCATATCGCCGAAGACACGATATTTACCATTAGGCAGGGAGAAGTCGGGACTCGGGGGGAGGAGGACGACTCACAGTGCTGGCAGCCGTCCCACACGTTCAGCGGTGAGCAGTGTGCCGTGAGCAGCTGCACAGCTAACCAATCACGCGTGCCTGCACACCTGATTGGTTCCCTGTGCCGCTACTCACGTGATTGGTTCGCTGTGCCGCGCTCACCGCTCGGTCAAGAGAACTAGCGCCAGGGCGGCAGACTGAACGTGTGGGACAGATGTGTCATGTCGGGCTGTGTTCTTCTACCTCCTGCCACAACTGTGAGTCCTGACTCTGCCTAATCAGTCTTCTGCATTCCACCCAGAGAAATATCGCGATATACATAGTTGAAAACGAAAAATCGCAATGTTTTTTTCCCCCAATATCGTGCAGCCCCAATTCTATACCAGCCACCCACCCACCACCGCTATGAAGGAAGTTACATCATTTGCAGACTACAAAAGGGGTGTGTTCTAGGTCACATGGTACAAAGACAACACTAAACCTAGACTATTAGGAAATCTGCAAAGCAACATGGTACAGAGCAACATGGTGATTTATGCTGTGATTGATCATTCTATTCACTTCAAGTCAAAGATGGCGTTTAGCTTTAAAATAGCTAAGCCATTATAAAAAGAATGTATTAATGCAGGGCAAAAATCTAAAAAATAATTGGAAGAGTTCTGTATTCATTAAAATAAAATGTATTGTGTTTATATCAGCCTTTTGAAATCAGCAGCACGCCGACAAGGAACCAGCTGACAGGAACCAGCTGACAGGAGAGAGGAGTGACCAGAGAGTAAATAGCTGCTGCTCCTACACTGTCCAATCAGATGCTGGGGGCAGTGAGGGGAGCTATCTTTACAGCTTTAGAGAAAAGTCAGGACACAAGGCTGACTGTAAATCGTAAGCTTCGTACATATGATGAGAATATTGGACGAATGTTCGCCGTTTTTTTTTACATTCCAGCTCATAGCGAAAAAAAAAAAAAAATGAGGTTACAAAAATTCTTATACAACAGAATACAACCTCGGATGTGATTAAATGCGTTTGTATTGTAAGGTTTTCTTTAGCTTCTGAGCATGCCGTGGTCTTGTTCTTCCGGGTTTTTTTGTATGGACGAATGCTGTACTGATTAAACAAAAATTGTACGCTCTGGTAATTTTGCATGAACTGACGTGACCAGCTCTCAAAAGATATTTCGTACTAATGACCAGATAGGATGATCGCTCCGAAAGCAGTATTATACGTCCGTTTTGCTCATTGTGTGTACTAGGCATTAGGGCTAGACAAACACAAAAATCCTTTGGCAGGAAAAGCAGAGTAAATAAAGATTTTCATCTGTATTTAGCACTTGGCCTGGTGCTACGGTTCCAAATAAAAAAAAAAAAAGTGGGCTAGGTTTCATTTGTTTAAATCTGTGAGCTCCATTCATAGTTATGGATGTATGTTCAATAAAACCACACAGAAGGCACACGCGTAAAAGTTACAATTTGGCACTCAATCTACAAGCATTCCCATGTACAATGGAGAACCAGTTTTCACTGGAAGCAAAAACTAGTAGTATTTTAGGTTTGTAGAAGGAAACCCAGGCAGAACATACAAAGTCCACGCACACAATGTTCTTGGTGGGAATCAAACCCAAAACGTTAACACTGCCAGAAAATAATGCAAGCTACTTAGCCAATTTTCTACCAGCGATTAATATGGAGATTTTTAATGCTTTTTCTTGTATAGCAATTTTTTTTATTCAGAACCAAGGAAAAAAAAAAATCAATATTGCTAATATGAAAATCCCAGGATCTGTGATCTATACAATCATATAGCACTAATCCCACCGATGCACCACAAAAAATCAGTTGCAAAAAAATAAAAAAAAAATTGAAAAATACTCTGCTGCCACAAAAGAGTGCAAAAAAACAAATTCACCTGGAATTTGCAAGGTAAATAGCAGCGCTAAATAGTGAATCAATGAACCTCAAATAAAACACAAACATTCTCTAGTGACCATAAGTGCACTAAGACTCAAAAACAGATATCACCCAGTGATAAAATAGTGACAGTGAAAAAAAGTTTATAAAAGTCCAAACACAATAGTATAAAAGTGTTTATTAAAATGCAATCCATGATGTCCAGGGATGTGACTATAACGTGCATTGTCAATGTGCATAAGGATCACTGATTCTCATTAACTGAACTAGGCATGACAAGTCCAAATACACTGACTGAGGTGAGTATGAGTAGACATGTTAAATCACTCTTCGGCCTCTTTCACACAGGCGTTCCGTATGTCCGTATATCACCCCATCCGTTTGCGGGTGATATACGGACATAATGAATGTCTATGGGATTGCTGATGTCAGCGGATAACCATCCGATGACATCCGATTTGCATCCTTTCAGTTCTGTTCCGTTTTTTGGAACGGAACCAAATTTTTCTTCCGTTTAAAAAACGGAAAGGACGCAATATCGGATGTCAGCGGTGTCATCCACTGACATCCACAATCCCATAGACATACATTATGTCTGTATATTAGGGCTGCACAATATTGGAAAAAAAGTACATTGCAATATTTTTTTTAACGATATATATTGCGATATTGAGAGGAAATCATGGAAGTATTGCAGCAGCGCAGCCTTCTTCTGATTGTAATTGCAGATTGCACCATACAGCCAGGGCAGGCCAGGGTTAATGTTATTGTAGGGATTGACAGCGACAGTCAGTGTGGATTAAGCACAGTCGGGACTCAGTGGTGGCAGGAGGTAGAAGAACACAGCCTGACCGTAGAGATGCACCGAAATTTCGGCCACCGAGAGCCTATCCCATTTCGGCCGATAATGGGTTAACATTGCCTTAATTAATATGGCCGCAGTGAGGAAGGAGGAGGGCGCAGCGGGGCAGGTTTTAAAAGTCCCGCCTCTGGCCGGCCGCCCACCTCTCAATGACGTCCCTACTACTACTACGATCTGTGTATGAATGAAGGGACATACCAGGCGGGAGGGTGGGGCGAGCGGCCGCTAATAGATATACCTATATGATCCTTCCCTGTCAGCAGGACTGTGTGTGAATGAACTGACCTGACACCGGGCGGGGGGGGGGAGCAGCCGCTAATAGCTGTAACTATGTGAGCCTTCACTTCCCTGTCAGGCATGTATCTCCGCTGACAAGGAAGTGAAGGCTCACATAGTTATATCCATTAGCAGCCGCTCCCCCCGCCCGGTGTCAGGTCAGTTCATTCACACACACATCGTAGTAGTGACATCACCGGGATGCGGGCCGCCGGCCAGAGGCGCTTCTTTTGAATAAAGGACACCCGAGGAGGGACGCTGAGCCAGAGGGGGGGGGGGGGGGGGGAGGGTGTACTGCCGAGGGGGGCGCTGAGGCAGCTTACCAATGGTATTTGTATTAAGAAGCATGAGGGGTTAATGTATTGTCACTGCTGGTCACTCATCTATTAGTGACCGAGCAGTGGCAGTTAATTATCCCCTTTGTGCTGCATTAGTGCAACCAGTATCAGTGATAATTAACACTGGTTGCACTAATGCAGCACAAAGGGGTTAATTAACTGCCACTGGTCGGTCACTAATAGATGAGTGACCAGCAGTAACAATACATTAACCCCTCATGCTTCTTAATACAAATACCATTGGTAATTAAATTAACATCTTGCCAACCCATCACAGTACATACAACCCTGACAGGGTGGCAGCGACAGGTGTACGTCGCTGCCTGTTTTTGGTGTATGCCCCTCTTCTATCTATTTTAAAATTTTTTGGGGGAAAAAGTCATTTTCGGCCCAGAATTTTCATTTCGGTGCATCCCTACTGACATGACATCCATCCAGTCCCACACGTAATGACTCAACTCTTCACTCTGAACTGTTACAATACAAGCTTGTTTCCAGTTCTTCAGTGTGCCGAAAGCCGCTGATTGGTTACAGGGAGGAGCTGAGCTCCTCACTCTAGGATCATATTACCATCAGCTGGAGAACTAGGCTATCTGCAGGGACGGATGTCGGGCTGTGTTCTGCTACAACCACTGAGTCATCCCGACTTCTCCCTGCCTAATGCCTATGCCTTACATCGTATCTTCGGCGATGTGACAATCGCCCACGCCCACAGCACGATAGTCGATATCACATCGACTATCGTTCAGCCCTACCGTATATCATCCGCAAATGGATGGGATGATATGCGGACATACGGACCGGATGACAAGTGTCATCCGTGTCTGTAAAAAAAAAAAAAAAAAAGTCCAGGAGCGGATCGCAATACGGTCCGCTCCGTGTGAAAGAGGCCTAAACCAGACATTATTCCACATGGTGCCAAAGCCAAGATGCAATGAACTGGTGATGGAAAGGGGGTAACCACTTCTCTCCCATACTGCAATGAGAGCTTTCTCTACTGTTTGTCAAAAATTATACAATATTGAAAAAAATTAAAAGCATTGAAATTCTAAAACAGACTTGTAAATGTTTGTAATCACCAACATTCAACTGCAACGTCGTTCTACCTGCTGAAACAAATTGCCATAGCATGTAGTGAACTCCAGCTTCAGCTTGGTCTCCTACTCCTACTCTAAACTCCAACATAAAAAGACAATACTAAAGAAAGAGCATTCAAAAAATACAAGGCTGAGGGGTCATTGGCAGCATTCCAACATTACAAAGAGTGCAATAAGAAATGTAAAGGCAAAAATCAAGGCAGCTAAAATAGACCATGAGAAACAAAGCGGAAGAGAGTAAAAAAAAAAAAAAAAAAAAAAAAAACCCAAGAAATTCTTTATATAAACAGTAAGAAAGCGAGGCCAGAACACATTGACCCCATAAGATGACAAAGTGAATCTGGCCACAGAGGACAGAGAGAAAGCGAAAGTGTTAAATCATTTCTTCTATTCAGTCTAAACAAAAGAATTTGGGGGCTACACTAACCCAGCTTGTAATGCTACATTAATACACCCCAGGAAGTACCCCCATGGTTAACAGAAGATAAACTTATAAATAAACTAGAGAAACTTAACATAACTAAATCACCAAGTCCGGATGGCTTGCACCCGAGGGTTCTTAAAGCGGAGTTCCACCCAAAAATGGAACTTCCACTTTAGGGAGTCCTGACCCCCTGACATGCCACATTTGGCATGTCATTTTTTTGGAGGGGGGGGGGGGGAGCGGGTACCTAGTTTTGACAGGTACCCGCTCCCACTTCCGCTCGGAGCGCCGCGGCGCCCTCTCCCCCTCCCTCCCTGCAATCTTCTGGGACACGTCAGAGGTCCCAGAAGATTGCCGGCCAATCAAGACGCGCAGCGCGACTCGCGCATTCGCAGTGGGTACCCGGCTGTGAAGCCGTAAACTATCACAGCCAGGTGCCCACAGCAGTGATGCCGGCGCCGAGGGAGAGGATCGAGGCTTCGGGCGGCAGCATCGCTGGACCGTTGGACAGGTGAGTGAATGGCTGGAACTCCGCTTTAAGGAACTCAGCCAGGCGATAGCCAGACCATTATTCTTGATCTTTACGGATAGTCTGCAGACGGGAATGGTGCCAGCTGATTCGAAAAAAGCCAACGTGGTACCAATATTTAAAAAAAGGGCCAAGATATATCCCGGCCGGGTAACTATAGGCCGGTCAGCCCAACATCAGTAGTCTGCAAGATTATGGAGGGGATGTTAAGGCACTATATACAAGACTTTAGTAACGAAAACGGAATTCGTAGTAATCAGCATGGTTTCATGAAAAATCGTTCTTGCCAGACCAATCCTATTAACCTTCTACGATGAAGTGAGTTGCCATCTAGATAAAGAAAGGCCTGTGGATGTGGTGTATCTGGACTTTGCAAAGGCATTTGACACAGTTCCCTACAAACGCTTACTGTACAAACTAAGGTACGTAGGTATGGACCATAGGGTGAGTACCTGGATTGAGAACTGGCTCCAGGGGAGAGCCCAGAGGGTGGTGATAAATGGGGACTACTCGGAATATTCATAAATGATCTAGAGGAGGGTATATCCAGCACAATCCTGGTATTTGCAGATGATACTAAACTAAGTAGGGAAATAACTTCTATGCAGGATGTGGAAACCTTACAAGCAGACATGAATAAAATGAGGTGGGCCAGGGCTCGACAAATCCAGGGTGACAGATCGCATTGGCGACTAGAATTAGCGACCTAGCGCCTGGGGTGCACTGCAGGAGGTGTCCTGTCCCTTTTGCGCCCCCCCCCCACCCACTCCGAGTGCACAGACTACCGCGCCATCCGATAATTGAGGCCGCGTCTTTTCGGCCTTCTTCAGTGAGAGAACGGGGAACTGGCGCCCTCTTGTGGTGGCCGGGAGTTTGACAAGCAGTCACTAATGGCTCTGTTCCCCCTGCCTGTCCCCTTCCCAAGAGGAGATGTGACGGAAGTTTTTGCAGTCTTCATCTCCCTGTCCACTTACCTTTGCTTAAAGGTAAGTGGACAGGGAGTGTGGTTATTATTTTTATTTATATATATATATATATATATATATATATATATATATATATATATATATATATATATATATATAAAAAATTTTTGCCTTATCGCCATGCCACAGCCACACAGCTGAAGGCCCCTTTCACACGCGCTGTCTGATCAGGTCCACCTGTCAGTTTTTCAGGCAGACCTGATCGGACCCTTCAGTCTCCTCTATGGAGCGGTAATCTGCCGCCATCTGATCCTGTCCGCCAAAAACAGACGGATGGTGGTTCTATTTTCTATCCCGTGGATCGAAACAGATGGCATTGGATGGAAACAGACAGTCTGTTTCCATCCGATTGCCCTATAGAGCAGAGTGGGGTTCTAGTCGTCTTTATGTGTAAATATAGTATGTTATTTTTTTGGGAAATAAAGATTGGTTGTCATAAAAAAAAAAAAAAAAAAACTCCTAACTTTTTTAGCTGGCTCCTAGATTTCAGGCAAATTTGTCAAGCCCTGGGGTGGGCAACTACATGGCAGATGAGGTTTAATGTTGAAAATTGTAAGGTAATGCACTTGGGCATCAGAAATATAAGCTCAAGGTACTCAACTAGGTGGGGGGGGGGGACCACTGGGTGAATCTAGGATGAAAAAGGAACTGGAGGTCCTCGTGTACAACAGGCTTGGCATTGGCATGCAATGCCAAGCCGCTGCAAGCAAAGCCAGCAGAATACTGGCATGTATAAGGGGATTCACTCCAGAAATAAGATTTTTCTCTCACTTTACAAGACTCTGGTCCGGTCACACCTGGAGTATGCCGTCCAGTTCTGGGCACCTGTCCTCAGGAAGGATGTGCTGGAACTGGAGAGAGTCCAGAGAAGGGCAACAAAGATAATTAGGGGAATGGAGGATCTCAGCTATGAGGAAAGACTGCAGGCATTGAACTTGTTCTCTCTGGAGAAGAGACGCTTGAAAAGGGGATATGATATCAATGTACGAATACTGTACTGGTGACCCAAGCATAAGGAACAAACTTTTCAGAGAAAGGGAATACAATAAGACACGTGGCCACTCATTAAAACTAGAGGAAAAGCGGTTTAACCTTAAATACGTATGGGGTTCTTTACTGTCAGAGCAGTGGGGATGTGGAATTCTCTTCCACAAGCAGTGGAGCATCGATAGTTTCAAAAAACGATTAGACGGGCACCTTATAGACCACAATATACAGGGGTATACAATGTGCGGTTAACAACAAACACACACACACACACACCATAGGTTGGACTGGATGGACTGATGTCTTTTTTCAACCTCACTATGTACCGTTGGAAGAACCCCCTCTATTATGTTTCGCACAATAGGGGCTTAATCATACAGGCCTTTATGAATAAGCCCCTGCTGGACGCAAGGTTAGATGGGTAAGAGACCAAGCTGAAGGCATTCTTTCACTTCATGCCGTACCAGTGCGTGGACAGGCACCATTTTATTGTGTACTTAATGTGCCTGACGAGCCAGTAATTCATTACTGATTAGATTTGATTTTGTTTATGGTCTAGTAAGTAGTTCTACCTACTGTTTGCGTTTATTGCCGCTAATTATTTTTGCAGAAAAAAAAATGGCATAGACAAATGAAAAATTAAAGGAAATATCTGTACAAAAGACATTTCTATGGACCTCCCCCTCAGAATACTGGCTGCCTGGCTGTCACACTAAGCGAATGGCTTTAATACTTTAACAAGCATGGAGACTAGAAAGGACAAAGCTTCACACAGTGTAGGGAATAAAATATTAAAGCCAGAAATTACCAGGAAACCAAGATTTATAAAAGGTGAGAAATGGCAGCCCCCATATTTCTCAGTGTAGGGTAAATGCCATCTGCATTTAAACATCCCACACTTATAAAAAGGTGTACAAGTTACTTTTAGATTCAGTTACAGTGTATATTGTGTTAAAAAACGAACTATAAATTATCTGATTACTCAAAGAAATTAAAGTGGAACTAAAGGCAAAGCTTGTTTTCCGTATTTTGGATAGAGTAAAGTAGGGTTATAAACATGGACGTTCCTTTAAAAAAAAACACCCACAGTGAAAGGACGACAATATTCATAGCAACAGTTTTTTTTGCGCTCGCAATGAGCTTTACATACAATAGCTAGCAATTTTAGAGAGATTTAGCCCACAGCCACGTCTTAGATCTCAAGATTTCATGAATCTAGTACAGGACAGAAGATGAAGCCAATCATTTTAGTTTTAAGCCCAACTCTGGGATGGGAAACCCCTTCCAGTGGAGTATACAGATAAGGATATCACTCCGATATTGCTGAATTACATGCTTGTTCAACATCAATGATTTCTGTAAAAATCCAGTTTTCTGGAAGTCTCTGGTTTTTAAAATATAGAAGTGTCAGCAAAAAAAAAAAAAAAAAAAAAAAGCTACATTTTTGCCTCAGCACTGTTTTACTGTAATTACCTGAAAGATAAAAAAAAAAAAAAAAAAACCCTGCAATACTAAAGCATTTTACTTTGCCACAATGTGAAACAAATGTGAGTAATGCTATAGAAGGGATAGCTTTTAGTTTGAAGCCAATGATAGATACATTTACTGTCATTTACTGGAAATGCAGTGAATGACATGGTGTTTGTAAGCATTAATAATTCACATAATGACCAGAAACTGACTTACTACTGTACTACATTCTACTCTACAGAATTGGTTTGGTAAACCCTGAAATCTCAGAGCATGAAAGTGCTTGCAGCATACCACAGTTATAGCAGTATAATGTATAGTTCAATTGAACACACATGACTATCCTACACCACACATAATCAAACACAAGATGGTGCTAGTAAGCAAGCAGTCATAGAAACTGAAGGTTACTATTGGTCAAAGACCAAAGGTAACACTTCCCAAGCTGTGTAAATGTTAGTTACATTAAAAGGACGAGCAAATTGGTCAATACATGCATTGCAAGGTGAACATTTTAGGTAAAATATAAAAACTAAGGCCTCATATGCACACTGGACATTTTTGCTCTCTCCCCTAGTCTACTTGTCTTCTGACAGCAGCGTTTTGGCAGTAAGAATGTTTGATATTGTAAACGTGTACACTCTTTAACTGTGCCTGTGGTGTTTTTCATAGGTCATTTGACTCAAAACGCATAAAAAAGGCAACAGGTGCATTTTTGATGCATTCTTGCTGCACTTTCAGTGCATTTCAACAGGGAGGTGCATTTTCGGTGCATTTTCCTTGCATTTAACTAATCAAACCAAAAAAACTAACCAAAAAAAGCAGCAACCAGGGTTTTAGACAACACTTCAAAAAAGTTGCGGCTAATGGCAGAAAAAGTCAAAGCAAGAGATCATAAAGTTTAAATACCTTTTTTAAAATGATATATATATTATATATAAAACATTTTTTTAAACTGTCAATTTCGGTTTCGGCAAGTGCATCCTGAATATTTGGTTTCGGTACCAGAATTTTCATTTTGGTGCACCACTAGAGGTCACCTATACTACTGCTTACCGTATGCAGCTGCATCATTTAGTAATGGTAAAGATTTAAAGTGTATGAAATCTGGAAATTTACTTTAAGCCCACAGAGAAACAATCCAGGAACATTACTACTTTAGTTCCCACGGGCTTACACCCATGGCATATTCTATTTTCCAACAAAGGTTACATAGTTACATAGTTAGTGAGGTTGAAAAAAGACACAAGTCCATCCAGTTCAACCCATGATGCGTGTGTGTGTTTGCTTTTAACCGTACATTGTATACCCCTGTATGTTGTGGTCTTTAAGGTGTCCATCTAATAGTTTTTTGAAACTATCAAGGCTCCCCGCTGATACGACTGCTTGTGGAAGAGAATTCCACATCCTTACCGTTCTTACAGTGAAGAACCCCTTACGCATTTTAAGGTTAAACCGCCTTTCCTCTAGTTTTAGTGAGTGGCCACGTGTCTTATTGTATCTCCTTTCTCTGAATATTTTGTTCCTTATGCTCGGGTCACCAGTACAGTATTTGTACATTGATATCATATCCCCCCTCAATCGTCTTTTCTCCAGAGAGGTTTACTGCACAGGTAGGCAACCATCTAGGTTTGCTGTCAAGTTATTCCCAACTCCACACTGAAGACAGATTTCCACAATCCCCTTGCCATGCATACATGCACAAATATGAAGACAACAGAAAACTTGGGGGGTATTGCTGCAGATTAGAATATGACCATGTTTTTTGTTACACCCTAAATATGGGTGTAACATGAAACAATGTCAGAAAAGTTGAATTACTTGTTATCAAGTCAGCAGATTCAAACTTGCTTTGTGGGAAACAGCAGCAAAAGCATAATCCACAATTTAAGCAGGAAGCCAAGCTGCTCTATGTATTGAGAAAATATGGCTGCCCTCATTCACATACACAATTACAAAATATAGCTAGAGGGTTATCTTTGTTTTTAGAAAAACTGAAACATTTAGAGTCTATGTACACGGGACGTTAGAAAAAACGTCCTACAAAGCTATTTCTGACGCCGGGAAAAAGCAGCTGTTAAACGTGCTTTCAGTAGCTTTTTCCATTTGCGTTATTGCACGTTTGGCCACGTTGCTTTTAGCAGCGTTTTTCTGCCTCCATTCAAAATCAATGGTTCCCTATGGGGAACGCAACTGCCTGCAAATGACTGTAAACGACCATGAGTACATGGACAGATAAGATAACATGGAGCTGCGTTCAGGGGCTTCTGAAAAAACCGCCCAACTGCTCCTAAACGGCCATTTCCAGCGTCCCGTGTACATGGAGACTTACATTAAAGAAGACGTAAAGCTTCCGATGTAACTTACCTATAGGCAAGAATTTTCATGGGCTTACCTATAGGTACTGTAAAGATCTCCAAAACATACACCGGTTTAGGAGATATTTACTTTGCATGCAACCAGTGACATCACTGGCGCATGTAACCTCAAGGAATGGCCACCCGTGCCATTCCTTCATGCCCTGTGTCAGGTGGGTCCTGCGCGCATGCGTGTGTGTGAGGTCATCGCGGCTCCGGCCAAATCAGATGGCCGGAGGACAAAAACCAGGAAGGAAGCCGGGTTAACATGTCGGCCATGTCAGCGGGTGGCGCTACGGGGGCTGTGTTCTAAGGTAAGTATTTCATAATGAGCGAATATGCAAGGCATACTCAATACGTCTGTCTTTCAGGTTATTTATTTATTCTTTTTGAGGTTTACAACCTCTTTAATCTTGAGCAGCTGATGATTAATATATCTCACACACACACACGATATAAAAAGTCTACACACCCCTATCAAATGTCAGGTTTCTGTGCTGTAAAAATAAAATAAAGATCAATATTTCAGAATTTTCCACCTTTAATGTGACCTATAAACTGTACAGCTAAAAAAAAAAAATTGATTTTTTTTTTGGGGGGGGGGGGGGGGGTTAAAGTAAAAATAAAAAAAAATAATGTGGTTGCATAAGTGTGCACGCCCTCTTCTAACTGGGGATGTAGCTGTGTTCAGAATTAAGCAATTCCATACAAACTCATGTTAAATAGGAGTCAGTACACGCCTGCCATCATTTAAAGTGCCTCTGATTACCCCACACCTAAAGTTCAGCAGTTCTAGTAGGTCTTTTCCTGACATTTTCTTAGTCGTATACTACAGCAAAAGCCATGGTCTGCAGAGAGCTTCCAAAGCATCAGAGGGATCTCATTGTTAAAGATATCCATGAGTACAAAAGAATTTCCAAGGCATTAGATATACCATGGAACACAATGGAGAACTGGACGTCCCTCCAAAACTGATGAAAAGACGAGAAGAAAACTGGTCAGGGAGGCTGCCAAGAGGCCTACAGCAACATTAACGGAGCTGCAGAAATATCTGGCTGCAGGGCTGCCGCTAGAAATCCTGGGGCCCCATACAGCCTACCTGACAGGGCCCCCTTCCACCGAAAATATCAAAATTATATTATCACCCCCTCCCCCAATACCTCTTCCTAGCAGAAATCCCTCCCAATCAGTGCTAGATAGCGAGTAGTGCCTTACTAAGCTGACCAAGATTTCCCATAGATGCAAATGTTAGACAGGGAGCAGTGCCATACCAAGTTCACCAAGATTTCCCATTGAGGCCAATGTTGAAAATCGGGAGTACTGTAGTGCTATACCAAGGTGACCAAGATTTCCCATTGAGGCCAATGTTGAAAATCGGGAGTAGTGCTATACCAAGGTGACCAAGATTTCCCAAGAAGAAGAGCCGAGAGCAAAAGAGCAGAAGACCGGAGAGGAGAAGAAAAGGAAAGGACAGCAGAAGAGGGGACAGCAAAAGAGCAGAAGACCCCGGAGAGAAGAAGACAAGAAGAGCGGACAGCAAAAGAGCAGAAGACCCCGGAGAGGAGAAGACAAGAAGAGCGGACAGAAAAAGAGCAGAAGACCCCGGAGAGGAGAAGACCCCGGAGAGGAGAAGACAAGAAGAGCTGGATGAAGATTTTTAATAAACTTTCCAAAACGTCTCCTGTCGTTATTTCCATACACTGCCTTTTATGTGGTGAATGAGTAGGGGTACAGTGTACCCCATACCCATTCACATAGGGAGGGGGTCCGGGATCTGGGGGGCCCCCTTGTTAAAAGGGGCTTCCAGATTCCGATGAGCCCCCTGCCCGCAGACCCCCACAACCACCGGCCAGGGTTGTGGGGATGAGGCCCTTGTCCTCAACATGGGGTCAAGGTGCTTTGAGGTGGGGGGTGCAGAGCTCCCCCTGCCCCAAAGCACCAACACCCCCCCATGTTGAGGGCATGTGGCCTGGTGTGGTCCAGGGGGGGTGGGGCCGCTCGCTCGTCCCCTCCCCTTTCCTGGCCTGCATGCTCGGATAAGGGTCTGGTATGGATTTTGGGGGGGAACCCCACGCCGTTTTGGTTGGGGGGGGGGGGGGGGAGTGCAACCATGTGTTGATGACCTCACTCACAAAATGACCTGTGAGTTGTCAAGAGGAATCATTACATCCTGTGGGTGGTCTCTGGTATACAGTCCATAGCATGAGGAATAGTCTTTTTTGGAGCATACAGCCAGGAGTTCTTATTTTCCTGTTCCTCCAGCTATCCAGTGAAAGCTGTTGACATTCAGCTAACAAAGTATTATTTGACCTTTCTTTGGGATATTGGGATTGGGAGTGTATGTTTGAGTTTTGTTAAAGAGGAAGGTAAGCCCAGTGTGTTTTGTTTACCCCCTGAAAAGTAAAAGCATAATGTGCTAGTATGGCATGGGCTGGCTGTGTGGGTACATGTGACCACAATCTCCCATATGCTGTGTGTCTGAGCTATGGGGTACAGTGTCAACGCAGAAGCCTTTTCTTACAAAGAAAAAAATCCAAGCCAAGCTAAATTTTGCAAAAACACAGGTATGGCTTCACCAGAAGAGGATTAAAGTTTTGGAATGGGCCAGCGAGAGCCCAGACCTGAATCCGATTGACAATCTGTTGGGTGATCTGAAGAGGGCTATGCACAGGAGAGGTCCTCACAATCTGACAGATCTGGAGTGTTTTTGCAAAGAGTGGGCAAGTATTGGCAAGTCAAGATGTGCCATGCTGATAAACTCATACCCAAAAATTGCTGTAATGAAATCAAAAGGTGCGTCAAAGGGTGTTCACACTTATGCAACTATTTTTTTTTTTTACTTCCCTGAAAAACAATTTCAGTTTGTTGTTTGAGTTGTACAGTTTAAAGGTCACATTAAAAAGGTGTAAAAAAAAAAAAAAAGTTCTGAAAGGATCTCTCGTTCTCGTCATGTGACAGTGTTACAAGGTCTCAGGTGTGAATGGGGAGCAGGTGTGTTATATTTGGTGTCATCGCTCTCACTCTCTCATACTGGTCCCTGGAAGTTCAACATGGCACCTCATGGCAAAGAACTCTTGAGGATCTAAAAAAAGAATTGCTGCACAAGATAAAGATGGCCTAGGCTATAAGAAGATTGGCAACGCCCTGAAACTGAGCTGCAGCACGGTGGCCAAGACCATACAGCAGTTTAACAGAACAGGTTCCACCCAGAACAGGCTTCGCCATGGTCGACCAAAAAAGTTGACTGCACGTGCTCAGCATCACATCCGAAGGTTGTCTTTGGGAAATAGACGTATGAGTGCTGCCAGCATTGCTGCAGAGGTTGAAGGGGTGGGGGTCAGCCTGTCAGTGCTCAGACCTGATGCACACTGCATAAAATTGGTCTGCATGGCTGTCCTGTCTTCCCAGAAGGAAGCCTCAAGAAAGCCTGCAAACAGTTTGCTGAAGACAAGCAGACTAAGACAAAGGAGTACTGGAACCATGTCCTGTGGTCTGATGAGATCAAGATAAACCTATTTGGTTCAGATGGTGTCACACGTTTGTTGAGGCAACCAGGTGAGGAGTACAAAGATAAGTGTGTGTCACCTACAGTTAAGCATGGTGGTGCGAGTATCATGATCTGGGGCTGCACTGGGGAGCTACAGTTAATTGAGGGAACCATGAATGCCAACATGTGCTGTGACATACTGATGCACAGCATGATCCCCTCTCTTCAGAGGCTGGGCTGCAGGGCAGTATTCCAACATGATAAAGACTCCAAACACACTTCCAAGATGATCACTGCCTTGCTAAAGAAGCTGAGGGTAAAGGTGATGGACTGACCAAGCATGTCTCCACACCTAAACTCTATTGAGCATTTGTGGGGCATCCTCAAACGGAAGGTAGAGGAGCACAAGGTCTCTAACATTCACCAACTCCATGATGTCATCATGGAGGAGTGGAAGAGGACTCCAGTGGTAACCTGTGTAGCTCTGGTGAACGCCATGCCCAAGAGAGTTAAGGTAGTGCTGGAAAATAATGGTGGCCACACAAAACATTGACACTTTGGGCCCAATTTGTACATTTTTACTTAGGGGGTGTACTCACTTTTGTTGCCAGCGGTTTAGACAAATAATGGCTGTGCGTTACGTTATTTTGAGGGGACAGCAAATTTGCACTGTTATACAAGCTGTACACTCACTAATTTACATTGTAGCAAAGTGTCATTTCTTCAGTGTAGTCACATGAAAAGATAGAATAAAATATTTACAAAAATGTGAGGGGTGTACTTTTATGAAATACTGTATATATAAAATTATATAATTTCAGATCTGTACACTTTGCAAAATGCCATCGTGCGTTGCTTTTCAGAGTAAGGCACAAGTAGCTCTAAGAACAATCTACAGAAATCTGAAGTAAATGCTTCATTGATTTCCCCTCATTTTATTTTATATCTACTGCAGATTCAGCATTTTTGGGTACATTTTTTCATTGTCAACCAAGCTCTCTTTACAAAGTCTTGCATGGCATAGGAACCAAACCCACTTCCTTATTTGTGGGTGGTCTCGTGTGTATTTCAGGCACATGGAACAGATCATTTCATTATCTCTCACATCCAGCCAATCACATTTCTCAAACGTCTTACTGTTAATACAAGGATCAGCGACGTTTAGACACATGCTTTCCATTTAAAAAAAAAAGACTATGCAGAAGGCAATCCTTCATATAGAGCAGACTCCATAATGTCTATATCAGAAACAGACAACGCTGCTGTAGACTTTACACCTTCACCGCTATGCTAAAGCCTCGTACACACAAAATCAGGCAAGAATTTTTCGACCAAATAACTATTGTACAATTTTTGTATCATGTGTACACAACTTTCTATAGCCGATTTCCGACCTTCTGAACGAAAAATTCCGAAGGGACAAGCTCAAAAATGTTTCTAACAAGGGGAACAGAACAAAAGCTTTTCGCTTAAAGTGGATGTAAACCCGATTCATGCAATTTGACCTGGGCACATCTGTAGTGTTTTCTTATCTCTCTTCAAAGCCCCAAGTTCAGTTGCTTTCTCCTGCTCCGTTCTTCTGTTATCAGCATTATAACTTCTGACAAGATCTCCATCAACTGAATTTTGTGTCGGGTGGGTGCTATAGATTAGCAGACAGCTGGTCTATTCACAGCACAGATCTGCATGTTTCTGCCTATGTGAAGAGGGGGTGCGTGCCTTTCCTCCAATCAGCTGTCTCCGTGTATGGCCAAACTTCCCTCCCACAGTTGAATCAGGAATAGAAGGCCAACAGGAGGTGCGCTTTCTAAACAGTATCAAAAGCTGAAGACAGCACATATACAAGTAAAACTTATATACGGAGATTGGTTTCATCTCTGTGGCTCATTTGAGGCTGTTCACTTCACTGGGTATATGTGAGGGATTACATCCACTTTAATGTGTACGATTGTCGCATGAAAAAAAAGCAAAAAAAAAAAAAAAACGAAAGACTGTGCATGATCAGAAAAAAAATAAAAGCCTCACAAATTCTTTCATAGGTTCAGATTTGCTGTGAAACGAGGAAAACCAGACGATCGTTTGCCCAATTTTCTTATAGTGTGTACTACCCCACTTTAGAGTCAGGACTTTAAGAATAACAGAAGATGTTAAATTTTGTGAACTTATTCAATATAGTGCTTCCTTTTAGTAAGGGACAATTAGAAGTAGTAATCACCATCATAAGGCGGTGGTCTCCAAACTGCTGCCCTAGTTTGCCTTTGGGGCACTATGCCTCCAACTAATAGCCATGATGGGGCACTACGCCTTCTACTGATATCAACGAAGGGGTACTATTCCTCCACCAATGATGGGGAACTATTCCTTCCATTGAGCACAAACGATATAGAGATTATCCATCGATCCATCTATCATCGATCCATCTACTATCGATCCATCTACTATCGATCCATCTACTATCGATCCATCTACTATCGATCCATCTATCATCTATCAATCATCTATCCATCTATCTATATAAAAATTTTACTTCCACAAACCACCAAGATTTGTTTACTTCCACTGATACGGGAACATTTTTAACTCCCACTGGCCACAATCCAGCTCGCATAAAGTCTGAAGGACAGTAAACTGGCCCTTTGTTTAGCAAGTTTGGAGACCCCAGGTATAAAGGGTAACGAAATCTGGATGCTGCAGTTCATCAACGGGAAAGCTCTTCAGTCAATCTGAACATTTGTTGGTTTACATAGATATGGAAGTTTCCAGTCTACATAACACCTTCCATGTATGTGCATTGCTTTGGAAACAGTGATGTTCTAGCTCTACATCTGGAGGCAGCAAGCTACAATCAGCTCTGCAGAAGCCAGGCACAAAAATAGGAGCAGGGCAAAATAGCCCTAGGAGGATTGCACCACCTACAATTAATTTTTTACCTAGTCAAAAAATAATAATTTGATGCTGCCACAAAAATCAAACCAGACTTTTACCCAGAAGATAAATAATTTTTAGGTATCGGGGACTCCTTACTAAAAAACAATTTATCAAGTGTTCGTGGGGAATGGTCCTTACATTGGTGGTTCGTAGGAATTATGACCCCCTTACAGTGGCAGCCCAGATTACCACCATTACAGACAGCTAAAAACATGGTGTCATGCTGCTGGCTTTCAATGTAGCAGTGCTCTTGGAACTGTGTACAGTAGGTACTATGAAATAGGTGGTCAATAACACTAGAAACCTCTGGATGAACGCTCCACAGAACATCAAGATAGGGTGCCCTAAAGTGATTCTAGGATTAGAGTAACTGGTGAAAAAAGCCCAAGGATGTAAAGAAGCTTGTGTACAGTAATCCCCAGCTCCATCGCGGTTCAGTTTTTGCGGGTTTTTTGGCAACGTTATTTTACTATATAAATCATTAAAAATGAAATATTTTTGTGTTTTCCATAGCTCTTGCTATGTCTCTCAGTATCTTTTATGTGTTTAAATGAGTTTCTATTGTTTTAAAAGTGTGTTTAAAGACCTTAAAATGCTTTTACACGTACAGTGACAGTAAAAAAACATGCCTACAATGCATTTTAATAGGGTTTTTCTATTTTGCGGATTTTCACTTTTCGCGGCTGGGTCTGGAACGTAACCCCCGCAATGGAGGGGGGTTTACTGTATACTTCCTGGCAGCCCATGGCTCGAAATGCAACTACTTCACTGCTCCCCAACCTCTGAAAGTATTTGACTCTTTCTGTGGGTCATATAACTGGTTCCTGCCCCCAACCAGAGGCAGCCTGCTATAGACTGATATGCTGCCTGCAGTGAGGCTGACCACTGCACCTGTAAATCACTGGGCGACACTTCACCCAGACAGCCCTGTGTTCAAGGGGCTATGCCTTATAAACCACGTAATCTCACTGCAAAGCATAGTGTGACATTCCCCCACATGTTAACAAGTGCTTCATGACTCAGCCCTAGAAGTCACTTGCTAGCTGGGTTATTCATTAGCACTAGATTATTACAGACAGCCTTTCTTGTAAGGGGGAAGTCAGTCTACATCAGATGTTCAGGAGGAAAGCTGATTACCAGCTACGTCAGATAGAAAAATGACGCACAAGCAGGCATAAGACCGCAAATACAAGTGACAAACTTAGAAACTGACACCTAAGGTTTTTCAGGTCACAAACTAAAAAAAAAAAAAAAACCAACAGGTTTACAGCAATCCTTTCTAACATGTAAAAAAAAAAAAAACATAATGACTACAAATTTGATGGGTTTTTATTCCATGAAAGATCCATTGAAACTCCTAAAAAAAAAAAAAAAAAAAATGTATTCTTTAATTCCATGACAGCTGAGGCCATCACTGGGTAAAGTCGGCACGGCATGAGAACACGCAACTAATGCGTTGGTAGTCTACTTGGTAAAGGGTATCAACTGCAGCCCCCAAACATGTTCAGCACACTGCACAACTACTTTGTTTTTGGAAATTTACTGACATACACCCAACTGTAGTCCATAAAGTAATTTGTTGGATGATGCTGGCCATGATTCAACCTGAAGATGAAGCAGGCCAGACCTTGAAGTAAGTCAATGGGGACAGAACCAGCGAAAAGGATGGGCAAAAGCCACTTTTAATTTTCTTCGGTATTTAAAAAGAGCAAGGCTGCATTAAAAACACCAGTTGTTGCAGCTGTATACCCATTAAAAAAAAAAAAAAAAGTGTTTTTCTCTTGTGTTTGCATAATTGGTGTGGTTATTAGACTAGCAAAAAACACAAACTTTTTACCCCATTATGTTAAACCTCAATAAAATCACACCAAAAATCAAATCCTAACATTATGACCACCCACCATAACATGATCACTAACCTAATATTAAGCAGGTCATCCCTTTTGCCACCAAATAGCTCTGACCTGCAGGCAAGGGCTCCACTAGACCCTAATGCCCCTTTCACACGAACGATCCGATCAGATCCGCCTGTCAGTTTTTCAGGCGGACCTGATCGGATGCTCCATGCATCCCCATGAGGCAGCAGATGTCAGCGGAGACCTCTCCGCTGACACCCGCTGCTATCCTATTCCGATCCCATCTGTGAAATCCAGACGGATGGAAACCCCATTTTCCATCCGTCCAGCGGATCGGATGAGAACGGACAGGCGGTCCGTTCTCATCCGATTCCCACATAGGACAGCGGGGATCTGACAGCTCCGTCTCCGCACACAGAGTGGAGACGGAGCTGTCATCCGCCTGCTCAGCGGGGATCAGGGGATCGATCCCCCGCTGAGCAGAGAACGGACCGCACTGTGTGAAAGGACCCTAAAAGGTGTGCTGTGTTGTCTAGCACCAATCTGTCAGTAGCACATTTTTTAAATTCTGTTAGTTGCAAAGTGGGGCCTCCATGGATCAGACTTTTTTCCAGCGTATCCCACAGATGCTCAATTGGATTGCGATCTGGAAAATGCAGAGGTCAAAGCAACGCCTCAAAGACATCTTCCATTGCTAAATAGTCCAGTTCTGATGCTCATGCGCCCATTGGAGCGCTTCTGGCTGTGGACAAAGGTCACATGTCAGCATGTGCACCCTGACCAGTTTGCAGATATGTAGCCCAAAACACAAACTGTAATAGAAAGGTGTCGGTACACACAGTGTATCAGAACCAACATTTTCAACAATGTGAGTTCTTCTATTACTGGATAAGACAACAGGGGCCAGCCTTTGCTTCCCATGTTCATCAATGGGCCTTGGCCGCCCAGGACCTTGTCACTGGTTTTCCTTTCTTGGACCACTTTTGGTTATTACCTGACCTCTGCAGACCGGAAACAACCCACAAGAGCTGCAGTATTGGAGTTGCTCTGACCCAGTTATTAGAATGTGGCCCTTGTCAAAGTGGTTCAAATCTTTACACCTAAATATTTTTAATGCTTTCTATAGTTTTTATCAAAGATTTTAAAGCATATAGAGAATAACCTCATGTAAAATTTTTTTTTTTTTTAGCAACATCAAATTGGTTACTAGCGTTACAAACTAGGATCCATTTTTAATGCTTTCAATAAAACCAACTTTAGGGACAACATGTTCACTTGCTTCCAAATATACCCCACCCACTTTTAGATGCCATTGTAATGAGTTAGGCTCCTTTCACACTTATGCAACCTAAAAGTCGTGTGATTTTTCCACGATTTTGACTAGACTGAAGCAATGTCTGTGTAATTTTGAGGTCAATGAACCTCAAAACGCTTCAAAGCCAGACCAAAGTAGTGCAGGGACTATGAAGTCGCACAGATATGAACGATACTCATTGGAAATCATGGAGTATGATTTGTCATGCACCTTTGCAGTCCGAAGTTGCAGGACTGATAGGGGCCTTAATCAGGGTTATTCACATTGCACATTGGTGATCCTAATGTAATGGCTGAATATATTCTATATCATTCGCTCTATATCTATATAAAGTATATCCATCCCAGATAAATCGCAGAAAGTAAATGGATTCTGGTAGAATATGAACAGACAACCATATTGCAGTAAGCCTGTAATAAAGTGCCAAGTCAGCGATGAGGGACGGTTGTCAGCCATCACCCTCTTCCCCTCAGGAACCTGTGTGTAGCCTTTCCAGCAGCAAAACCTAGGTCTCCATTTCTGAAAATCAAAGTGACAGAAAACACTAAAGCACGTGTACAATGAGCAATCACTGCCATCTCATACAGTCACGCTGCAAATATGACTAACAGGAAGGTAGACCCTGTCACTAAGCACACAGAACATAAACCTCAGGGCTCATGTCCATGCAAGTACAGGATTAGACCAACTGGTTTCTGTACTTATATCCTTTCCTGCTCATATTTTGACAAAGCATTACTCACAGAAGTAGGACAACTGGAAAGATCTGATTAATAAACCAGGAATGTCACCAATTCACTTACATGGGGGTTCCCCAACAATTAAAGTTAATGAGCACAAGAGCGATTTCCTCAGAATGCAAAGGCATGTTAAAGAAGTCCCCTTTTCCACACAGTTTCCATTTGTGTTAAGGCAGGTAGCAATGTTTAAGAGTAACAAAGTGTATTTCCACTTTGGCAGCCGCATTAAGAAAATACCTACTTTATAAAATGGTACACGAGCCCATTGCAAAAGCATAACTTAAACGTTAACCAGTGCTTTAACTTTTTTTTTAGTGGCCTAAAATCCCCACATTGCAGCTACTGTTTTTATTTCTGAAAGCATATCTTTCAGTTAAAGTATAACTAAAGCCAAAACTTTTTATTTTTAGTTTTGGAGTCCAGAGGGATTAGAATGGTTGTCAGTATTTTTTGCTGTCTCTGCCCTCGTTAAGGAGATTCCCCCTCTCCATTTGTCCCGTTTACCATTATAGAAAGTAAAAGGAAATCGCAAATTTTGGGTTATTCCCAGAAAAGAAATGGAAGGGAAATTTTCAGATGAGACTAGTTGTGACCTGGGGTTCCTCAAGGAATTACCATAATTTGTATGGCTTTCCTCTCACTTTCCTGTTTGGCTTTGGGACAGTAAGTATAGGGAAATCGCCACAATGGGACAACAGATCGCAAGAAAAAAAAGTCTATATATCTCTAAATATATTATATCTATCTATCTCTACACATAGATAGATATACATTATATATATCTATATCTATCTAACAGTTTATAGCCCCCCTACCCCTGTAAAAATCACTTCATGCAGTATATTACATGAAATCAGGAAAAAAAAAAAAATTGCCTAACCGTCGACTTCTACATTGAAGGGCATGATGTTACTACCCTTCTGTCACAATTGTTGTGAAATGCTGTATAACCCCAATAAGGAAACACCCCAAGTGCAAGATTTGAAATGCTCCTCATTCCTAAGGGATCTTTCGCACGGTCCGCCTCCGATGTTCCCTGCTTATATGGCTGCTTGTGGAAGAGAATGCCACATCCTTACTGCTCTGACAGTGAAGAACCCCTTACGTATTTTAAGGTTAAACTGTTTTTCCTCTAGTTTTAGTGAGTGGCCTAATGTCTTATTGTATTCCCTTTCTTTGAAAAGTTTGTTCCTTATGCTAGGGTTGCCAGTACAGTTTTTAGCACATTGATATCATATTCCCCCTCTATCGTCTCTTCTCCAGAGAGAATAAGTTCAGTGCTTGTAGTCTTTCCTCATAGCTGATGTCCTCCATTCCCCTAATTTTTGTTGCCCTTCTCTGGACTCTCTCCAGTTCTAGCATATCCTTTGAGGACCGGTGCCCAGAACTGGACAGCATACTCCAGATGTGGCCGGACCAGAGTCTTGTAGAGTGGGAGAATAATCTCTTTATTTCTGGAGTGAATCCCCTTTTTTATACATCCCATTATTCTGTTGGCTTTGCTTGCAGCGGCTTGGCATTGCATGCCACTGCCAAGCCTGTTGTCTACCAGTACCCCCAGGTCCTTTACCATCCTAGACTCACCCAGAGGTTTCCCCCCCCAGTGAGTAGCTTGCTTTCATGTTTCTGACGCCCAAGTGCATTACTTTACATTTTTCAACATTAAACCTCATCTGCCATGTAGTTGCCCACCCCATTATTATGTTCAGATCCGCTTGTAAGGTTTCCACATTCTGCATAGAAGATATTGGCATGCTTAGTTTAGCATCGTCTGCAAATACTGAGATTGTACTAGATATCCCCTCCTCTAGATCATTTATGATTAAACAGGATTGGCCCCAGGACAGAACCTTGAGGGACCCCACTTTCCACACCCGCCCAATGAGTACTCCCCATTTATCACCACCCTCTGGATTCTCCCCTGGAGCCAGTTCTCTATCCAGGTACTCACCTTATGGTCCATACCTACCATCCTTAGTTTGAACAGTAAGCGTTTGTGGGGAACGGTGTCAAAGGCCTTTGCAAAGTCCAGATACACCACATCCACAGGCTTACCTTTATCTAGGTGGCAGCTCACTTCATCGTAGAAGGTTAATAGATTGGTTTGGCAAGAACGATTTTTCATGAATCCATGCTGATTACTACTAATACAGTTTTCATTACTAAAGTCTATGTGGTCCCTTAACATCCCCTCCAAAATCTTGCAGACTACTGATGTTAGGCTAACCACCAGCAAAGCAAGTGTTTCATAGTGTTACAGATAAATGTTCTAAAATTTTCCTGAACCCATGAAAATCCTCGGCTCGCGTCACTTCCGGTTCAGCGCGTCATAACAGCTGATGCCGACCTCCTAGTGTGCTTTTATCTGCACTTGGTAACCCCAAATCTACGTTGTTAGAACAGTAAGACACGCCACAGGCCTTTTTCTGACATCACATGCGGGAATAGCTGGTTTCATGTGCAGCGTGAGGTGGCGGAGGAGTGTGAAGTTTTTTGATATACAGGCGTTTTTGGAGTGGATACTCTTGGAGGGCCCGGTCTCACTTCGGAGTCTGGTCATATTGAACCATTCTGCTTGCATTGACCCCCTGTAATTAAGGGGTCTGTGCTTTCTGGTAAGCATTCCCACACACTGGGTGCCTATGTGGTGAAGGGAGTGAAGATCTGTTTTATGAGGAAGATTTATCCCTTGGAGATTGCACAATTTTTTATCCATTTATTTGCCGGTGTTTGGGACTATACCTATGAATCATCTATTCACTGACTTTTAATGCACTTTCTAATATATGCACTTTTTTCAAAAGGAACATTTGTTGTGATTTATATTTTTATCTGTTTTTAAGTTTGTGTACCATTTTTCACAAACATTGGCTTTGCTGAGTTGATGAATTTTATTATTTATGCACTTTATATGCAATTTGTTATTATTTATTGCACATTTGCACTTTCAGGTGAGCTCAGCTTAGTACACCTTGGGTGTATCATCTACTATTTTAAGAAGGTCTAACGTAAAGGGGAAACAAGATCCCTATTCATCTGCAACCCTACATATGCTTAGTTCTGCACCACTCTAAACTGGGATCAGGGGATAACAGATAACTGGCTACCCATTTTTAAACTGCACAATAACCTTCTGTCCTACTGTAGATATAGGATTCCTGCCAAGGCATTTCCACTACATACCAATGCATCTGTCTGGATCTGCACACAAGCAGTCTCAGCAGCAGTGACTAAGGAGGGATTAAGTTTGGTGTCTGTAGCAGATTTAGACAGATTAAAAAGATTATGGACTTAAATTGACTCGACTACATTTGTAAACTGAATGATCAAAATCTGGAACAACATCAGTTTCTACAAATCACAAGACTTCTACAACAACACAAAAATAGCCTGGATTAAATATGAACCTGCCCCAGTCAGACTACTAAAAAAATAACTACTAGTTGCCTCCTATGGTTTCTAGATGCATCCATGTAAAAACCTGCTGGGGTGGAAGTGAACACCGCACCACGCACCTGCAATGCAATTCAGGCTGTATCTTTCTGTAATAGCAGAAGTAGCACAAGACTGCTTAGGCCTTTAGGCTAGTGCTTAAGCATCAGAGGGTGACCGTGCTCTACAGCACATAAGATTTCTTAGGAAACATTTAAAGTGCACCTTTCCCTCTGAAAAATACTAGCATGCAGATATGAGATTTCTTTATTGTACATTGCATGACACAGAGCCACCATATTTGTTACTCATAGGTGTTATGTGCCACCAACAGGTGATTGGACAAAAGGGGAGAGAAAACACACACACACCAGGTAGTCAACCCCTATAAAACTCCCCTTAGAGAGAAAGTATTACATTTTTTTCCACCAGTGTCTGAAGGTGCTGGTCACTGAAGTACCACAAGCTCTAGCACATGCTCAAATAGTACCAGGAGGATCAAGAGATTGGATCCGCATAATACCATTCTTATAGCTATCAGAGACACCTTTGCTAAAGGAAGAAGCCTGGAGGCGGGAACTGCTTGCAATGCGACTGTTCGGCACTGGAGCCTGCGTATACAGAATCATGTGCAGTAATACCTGACCAAGGTGTTTTCAGGTAGGGTGCTGTGCCTGAAGATTGGATCTTGTCAGATTGGCAATTTCCCTTACACCCTCATTTGGAGGAGGTGAGGTTTGCAGAGGGGGCTCACCCTGACAATGAGTGGAGCGTGGCCTTAGTTGATGCATCTCCGTTTTATCCGGCGAAGTCCACCAGAGCTTTGCCTCTCCAGGGACTTGCAGTTCTGATTGGCTTTTGGTAGCAGTGGGAGCCAGTGGCTCCCTCTGCTGTCAAATCAGGAGAAGGAGGGGGCGCAACCAAGCAATGGCTCCGTGTGTGAATAGACACACAGAGCCGCGGGTCGGGAGCATGCCTGCTTTGGTGTCCCCAGGGCAAGTTGCTTGCTCTGAGGGCACCCGGCAGGAGGGAAGAGCCAGGAGCGCCAGCGTGGGACCGAGAAGAAGAGGATTCAGGCTGTTTTGTGCAAAACCATTTCACACAGCAGGTAAGTATAACAGGTTATTAAAAAAAATTTAATTTAATATCGCTTTAAACATGCTTTGCTTTTAAAACACTTACAGATTCAGGTAAAAGCAAAAAATGTGGACCTAATGAAAGTTTCCATTTCCTGGCTGAGTGACACTGATGTCCAAGCCTCACCGCTTCATCCTGGGAAGTCTACATCACCAGCGCCCTACTGTAAAATCTCCCCTGTAAACTGCCAGATTTTGTAAAATTTCATAAAAAGTCAGGAGAAAGGTATTTGCCCTCCCCTCAGATGATGTGGACTCTAAAGTTTAGGGAAGAAAAGGGAGTTGGATTCTGACAGAAGATCCGCCTGCATTGTTTACATAAGCAGGTGGGTCTTCTCTCAGTTTCTCGGACAATCGCAGGAGAGCAGCGGCAATCGCCACCGCTCCTCCAGCAGCCGCCTCCCGCTGTGTCTAAACAGAGTGGGGGAAAGGCTCTGGCAGTGAAACCACATGCACTCAGTCACGTAGTACTACATGACTGGACGCAGCCAAGCCACGCTTCCGCAGTAAAAAGGCGGCAGGCGGTCGGCAAGTGGTTAAAGAAAAAATTAGACTGATTTTTAGACAGAACTGTATTATATTATATTATATTATATAGGACAGACTCCATTGTCATAGGCAGGTGGCTTGATAGAAGCTCCCTGCGCCTGCTGTCACTTTTGCAGGCCAAACAAAAACAATGTCTTCCTTCCAAAAAAAAAAAATTTCATTTTAAAAACATTTGATTTTCAAATAGTTAGTGGGGTCAAATCGACGTTCGTTTTTGACCACAGTGATGGAAAGATTTGAAAGAGAAGAATAGAAAACTTCTTGGTCAAAGGAATTTTTAGGCAGTGTATGTGGTTTTCATTGAAAAATTACATTCATTTTAAAACTGAATGTTAAAAGCAAGTGGAATTTTCAAATGACATTCTTTCATTCGGTGAACGTACGAAGATTTTTCATATGAATATTCTCGTCCGAAAATCAATGTGTATGGCCAGCATAAGGCTCGAGTCACACCTATGAAGTTTTCTTTTCATGCTTTTTGATGTGCGGTTTGCGCAAGCGATCTAGCTTCGATTTGCATTTTTTATGCTTTTTGGCAGATTAAAAAACACAGACAAGTTATACTTACCTGCTCTGTGCAATGGTTTTGCACAGAGCAGTCCTGATTCTCCTCTTCTGGGGTCCCCCTGATGCTTCTGGCTCTTCCGGTCGTCAGAGTGCCCCCAATAGCAAGCTGCAAAGTATAGTATAGAGTGCCACTATAGTAAGATAAAAAAAAAAAAACCTTCTTCCTTTAGAACCACTGACTTCCTGCCCAGGACTACATGTTCCATAAAGCATCGCTCTTCACACATTCACATGTTCTCAGGCACTTACTGACATGTATGGATGGTAAACTGAGCTGTATGTGTGCTGCACTGTCTGATATGTAAACAAATAATGCATTCTGTATGCAGGCCAACTTATCGATTAGGAAAATAGTTGATAACTATTTTCCCAATCGATTAGTTGTTTCGGCCCTATACAATTTTTTCAATTGAAAAATTAAGAAAACCGTAAAGATAGCCCAATTTATTTTTATTATGTGAAAGATAATGTTAAGCCGAGTAAATTGATACCCAACATGTCATGCTTCAAAATTGTGCAAGCTCGTGGAATGACAACAAACTACGGTACTTAAAAATCTCCACAGGCGATGCTTTAACCACTTGCCGACTGCCGCACGACTATTTACATCGGCAGTCAGCCCCTCACAGGCAGAGAGACGTAGATCTACGTCGCTAGCCTGTGAGGGTCTAGGGAGCGAGCGCGTGGTCACGGACCCCCCCCCCCCCGTCACTCAGCGATCGTCGCTGCAGAGGGAGCAAGGCAGGCGGCTAGTGTAAACAAGCCGCCTGTCATTCTCCCCTGTGTAGAAACAGTGATCATATGGTTCTACTATGTAGGACCGTTGATCGCTGTTTCTACAGCTCAAGCCACAGCCAATCAGAGTTAGAATCACGCCCCTAGGGACACACACCACCCCTCCCTCTCAAATAAAGTTAACCCCCTTCACTACCAGTGTCATTTTGCAGTAACAGTGCATATGTATAGCACTGATTACTGCAGTAATGTCACTGGTAGGCTTGTGACGGTATCAGATTTTCATGCTGCGATTAATTGATTAAGGTTTTGCCACGGTATACGGTATTATCACGGTATTCTATTATTAAATTTAAATTATTAAATTTCCACCTCACTTCAATTTCATTGCTGAATTTAGGGGCTTTGGTTCACTTATGCACATTATTATATAGTCAGTACAGACTCTGTGAACCAGGCCTAAAATAGGTCATCAAGCAGTGTCTGGCCTAACTGGTGATAACTGGTCCTGGCGCTCGGCTCCGATCCGATGGCCTGGTCATTAAGAGGGCAAATCCTTGTGGTCAAGAAGTGGTTAAACCTGAAGGAGGTGTTGTTTATAAATGACTTTACTATTGCTTTAGGCCTGGTTCACATGTATGCGGGTTGGTGGTTCACATGTATGCGGGTTGGCGGCCCACATTTGCACAGGCATAGCAGCCCATTGATTTGAACGGGCTGCTATGCCCTCATTTTCCGCAGAAAAAAGGTGCATGCAGCATTTTTTTAAAATTCAGTGGCCTTGAAATCCATCCTGCTTTTGCACCATGCGACTAACCTGCAGTTCCTGCTCTGGCAAGCTTTCTGCATTTTTTGTATACGTGGGCATGGCATTTAAAAACAGTTTGCAGTGCAGCAACGGCAGGTAAGTCGCATGGTGCAAAAGAAGGATGGATTTCATGGCCACTGCATTTTTTTAAATTCTGCATGCACCTTTTTTCAGCTGAAAACGCAGGCATAGCAGCTCAAGCCCATTCACATCAATGGGCTGCTATGCCTGTGCAAATGTGGGCCCCCAACCCGCATACATGTGAACCAGGCCTAAAGCAATAGTAAAGTCATTAATTGGTTAAACCTGCAGGAGGACCGGTGTTTTTATCTATTAATGACTATACTATTGCTTTAGGCCTGGTTCACATGTATGCGGGTTGGGGGCCCACATTTGCACAGGCATAGCAGCCCATTGATGTGAATGGGCTTGAGCTGCTATGCCTGCGTTTTCAGCTGAAAAAAGGTGCATGCAGAATTTAAAAAAATGTAGTGGCCATGAAATCCATCCTTCTTTTGCGCCATGCGACTTACCTGCCGTTGCTGCACACGCAAACTGTTTATTTTTAAATGCCGTGCCCACGTATACAAAAAATGCAGAAAGCTTGCCAAAGCAGGAACTGCAGGTTAGTCGCATGGTGCAAAAGCAGAATGGATTTCAAGGCCACTGAATTTTAAAAAAATGCTGCATGCACCTTTTTTCTGCGGAAAATGAGGACATAGCAGCCCGTTCAAATCAATGGGCTGCTATGCCTGTGCAAATGTGGGCCGCCAACCCGCATACATGTGAACCGCCAACCCGCATACATGTGAACCGCCAACCCGCATACATGTGAACCACCAACCCGCATACATGTGAACCAGGCCTAAAGCAATAGTAAAGTCATTAATAGATAAAAACACCGGTCCTCCTGCAGGTTTCACCACTTCTGGATCGCAAGGATTTGCCCCTTTAAAGACCAGGCCATCGGATCAGAGCGCCAGGACCAGTCATCACCAGGTAGGCCAGACACTGCTTGATGGCTATATAATAATGTAATGTGGGCTGCTAGGCGTGTGTGTGTGTGTATATATATATATTTATTAGAGCTGCACGATTCTGGCCAAAATGAGAATCACGATTTTTTAGCTTGGAATAAAGATCACGATTCTCTCACGATTCTCTGTGTAACAAAAAAAAAAATTGGGATAACTTTACGGTTACGTTTTTTTTTTTTTTTTTTATTCATTAAAGTCTAATCATTGCGTTTGAAAGACTGCTGCGCAAATACAGTGTGACATAAAATATTACAACAATCACCATTTTATTCTGTAGGGTCTCTGCTAAAAAAATATATAAAATGTTTGGGGGTTCAAAGTACTTTTCTAGCAAAAAAAAAAATGATTTTAACTTGCAAGCAACAAGTGTCAGAAAAAGATCCAGTCTTTAAGAGGTTAAACTTCCTTTCTCCCTGGCAGAGGGAAGGAAAAGATACAAATGTAATCATTTTTGTTTATAGTTAGGAGACTTAATGCTGAAAGGGGTTAGCTGTGTGAGTGAAGTCATCCACCTCACTGAAATGTATCAATTCACAAGTCAGGCAGACTTGACAGAGAAACTCGGTATTTTAAAAATGCCACAATAACAATACCGTGGCTATGCAATACCGCGATATATCGAATTACCAAAAACCGGCATATGTCTAGTTACTGGTAACCCCAAAAGTGTCAAAAATGTCAGTTAAGGGTCCGATCTGTCCGCCGCAATGTCGTAGTACCGCAAAAAAGAAGGAAGAAGAAAAAAAAAAAAAAAAAAAAAATCGCAGATCGCCGCCATTACGCGTTAAAAAAATAATCTTTCCCTTTGATAGTAAACGCGATAACTTTTGCGCAAACCAATCATAATACGCTTTTTGTGTTTTTTTTTTTACCAAACATATGTAGCATAAAACAAATAGGCCGAAAATGTTAAAAAAAATTTATTTTTACATTTTTTTTGGGGGGGAATTTCATATAAAAAAATGTGAAAAATATTGTTATTTTTGCAAAATTGTCGCTCTTTTTGTTTAAAGCGCATGATCAAAAAAAAAAAAAAAAAAAAAAAAAAAAAAAAAAAAAAAAAAAAAAAAAAATCGCACAGGTGATCAAATACCACCAAAAGAAAGCTCTGTAGTCGGAAAAAAAGGACGTCAAATTCGTTTTAGGTACAGCGTTGCACGACCGCGCAATTGTCCGTTAAAGTCACGCAGTGCCGAACCACAAAATAGGCCCTGGTCAGGAAGGGGGTAAAATCTTCCGGGGCTTAAGTGGTTAAAAATTTCTACAGGTTATCAGTTTAGAGTTAGAGGAGGTCTAGTTCTAGAATTATTGCTCTCGTTCTAACGATGAGGTGCCATGTTGAACTTCCAGTGACCAGTATGAGAGAGAGAGGGTGATAACACCAAATTTACCACCTGCTCCTCATTCCCACCTGAAACCTTATAACACTTATGAGTCACATGACACCGGCGAGGGAAAATGGCTAATTGGGTCCAATTTGGACATTTTGACTTAGGGGTGTACTCACTTTTGTTGCCAGTGGTTTAGAAATTAATGGCTGTACACTCACTACTTTACATTGTAGCAAAGTGTCATTTCTACAGTGGTGTCACATGAAAAGATGTAATAAAATAGTTACAAAAATGTGAGGGGTGTACTCACTTTTGTGAGATAATGTATATTGCTGCCTAGTGGAATAGATTGTGACTTCGCATTTATTGATGGCTGAGCGTAGCAGCTGCTCAACAAGCAGATCTGTAGTCTATTGATCGGTGACATAATTCTCTGCTCTGTGTGTGGTGCAGGATGACACTGCAGATTACAGATCAATACTGCTCGTGTTTGGATAACTTCAAATTAAGAACACAGAGAAAAGTATCAAAACAACCAGAAAATACGCTTCCATAAAGGTTAACTCCTGGCAGACTGGATAGAGCTAAAAACAATGAAAGTGAAATTTTACACACAGTGCCGAATCCTACACAATTACGCCTGGTTCACATAAGTGAGATTTTAGATGCGATTGGAGTCGCACAGAATTGCATGACAATGGAAAGGGAATTATTCTCTATGATGCCAGTTCACATCAACGCAGGACAGAATCGCACATTATTGGAAATGTGTCTGGTTCTACTTTGGTGCATTTGCAGCATAATTTTGGTTCAAAGACTTCAAAAGAAAAAATGCACCAAAAATGAATGTACATGCACTTTTGCAGGTTAAGGCTCCTTAACCACTTCACAACAGGGGTAAATCCAATCCTAACACCTGGACAGTTTTGCAACTTTGATATGTTGGTAAAACCTTACATATTGAAACTATATAGTGTATCCAGATGAACTACACCTTTTTTTTTTCTCAGGACAAATCAGCATATTCCCAGCACACGCACGCCTATATGGGACCCCACGGAAGATGATCTGCTTCTGTGAGGCTGCATATGATCCCTTTGATTAAGCTCCGAAGGGCGGAGCGAAAAGTGTTGGAGGTGTGGCCTGGCAGAAGCCCAGGATGAAGTTGCCAAAATTCCATCACGAGTGGGTTTACTTTGATGTGCGGCCGAAGGGATATTCATAGTTCCACACACCGATGCTTGGAGCCAGGACAGGCTCCCTCCCCAGCCAGCACTCACAGCAGTGAACCAGGACTAGCACCCTTATATTAGCCTGAGCCCCTCGCACAGCGGGTTTTTGGTCATGCTGCATATGTGCACACATGGTGGGAAGAGGTTAGGAGAAAAAAATGTTCTAAAAAAAAATTGTGCCAGGACCAAAGATCCTAGCAAGGAACTCTGCCCCTACTCCTGACTAGGCAAAAAAAAAAAAAAAAAAGAGGCTATAGCAGAGAGAGGGAGTATACCCCCCCGGACTGCCCATGGGTGTAGCCAGAATTCTTTTCTGCCTAGCGTTCTACTCCTGTAGGGGACAGTATAACCCAATAAATAAATATCAGGAGCTGTGTGTCAAACGAAAAGGGAAATCTAAACTGCAAGGTGTTAGCCCCCGTTCACACTAAGGCGACCTGTGAGGCGACCTGGTCGCCTCACAGGTCGCCTTCCATAGGGAAGCTGCGGACCCATTCTAATAGGAGCGACACAAGTCGCTCCGACTTAGAAAAAGGGTCCGGAGCTTCTTTGGGGCGACCAGGAGGCGACCGCCATAGACTTCAATGTTATGAAGTCCATGCCGGCCGCTCCGAGGTCGCGGCGCGCTGCTCGCACCGCGACCTCGGAGGTCGCCCCTGGAAGTAGCGTCACTTGTATGTGAACGGGGCCTTAACTAGCCTTACCAACCAAACTCATGGCATCATTTCCATTATGACACGCATTTATGATTTTTTTTTTCCCAATAAAAAAGGTCCAAATACAACTTTGGCATCCTCACATAGCTGACTTTTTTTTTTGGAAGAATTAAAAAATATATATATTTTTCTGAGTACTGCTTAGACGTAATTAAAATGTTCCCTAAAACAAAGTCCTCACTTTTTGAATTCAGGTCTACTTTATATGCAAGTCTGACAAGCACTAGAATTAATATTTGACAATGGACGTTGTTCAAACATGTTTTATAAATACTGACTAGAAATGTCGATTTTCTAGCCATTAACAAAGGACAGAAAACAGCCAATTATCCAGATACCGAATGACCCAGTAAATTCGGGTAAAAGTCTGACTGAACTTGTTGATAAGCTTAAGCATGTCCCCAATATAATTTTTATCTTCTCTACGAATCCTATTGTGCTCACCAGACTAAATCATTTATTTTTTAATAAGAAAGGTTTATACTCATCTCACTAATCCCCACCAGACTATCCGGCTCATCCAGTTTGCAAAGCTTTGGGAAGGGAGCCAAAAGAATGCTCTTTTTACACATGGGTTTACACCATGCGCCTAAATAGAAAGCAGCATGAAAGCACAATGATCTAAATATGTTTCCAGGAGGAAAGTCGGCAATTGTTCTGTCAAACATCTTGTACTCAATGCGTGTCAATTCACTGGCATCTCAGCATGCAAAGAACCCTTGTCTGCAGCCTTTTATGCTAGGCAACTGGTATCATTAATATACATAACAGAAAAAAAAAAAAAAAAAAAAGTCGCACTCCTTTAGTGTTAACACTGCATTAACCACAAAACAAAATCAGCTCAAGAACGGCATGTTAACCATTCCCAGCTGGTTAAAGTGCTATGTTAATAATCTCTGCCATGGCTGCAGAACTAGAATGTTAAAGGGACCCTGACCGCAACTTTAAAAAAAAAAAAAAACAGACTTTTTTGTCTTACCGTAAAATCCTTTTCTCTGAAGTTCATTAACAAACGCAGCTTCATATAATTCTTGACCATTGGGTTATGCTGCCCCCCTACAGGAGTAGAACACCAGGCAGGAAAAAGCTTTACCACATCTGTTATAGGCTTCAGTTTCGTTGGAAGCTGCGTTTAGAAGAAAAACCTGAACCCACTCAAAATAGAGGGGCGGGTGCTGCGTCTGTCAATGAACTTCAGAGAAAAGGATTTTACGGTAAGACAAAAATCCAGTCTATCGTTCATTGACAGACGCAGGTCCATATAATTCTTGACCATTGGGACGTCCCAAAGGAGAATTTGCACGAGGGGTGGGAAAACGCGGAAAAAAAAACGCAATTCTAAAAAAAATAAAAAAAGTCTTTCAAAAAACGTTCCCCCAAAAAAAAAAAACAGCTAAGATCGAAGTCCCAGCAGGGAACTAGGTTCTACTCCTAAAATAGGCAGAAACAAACCGAAGCCTAAAGCAGAGTGTGTGGCTGTGCCTGCAGGGATGGCCCCATAGGCGTGGTAAAGCTTTTTCCTGCCTAGTGTTCCACTCCTGTAGGGGGCAGCATAATGGTCAAGAATTATATGGAGCTGTGTGTCAATGAACGATAGAGAAAAAAATAAAAATTAGGAAAAGTACTGAAAATTCAAGTATTTTAAAAAAGTTTACTTGTAGCATTCCTTTCTAAAAATTATTTACTTCTGTGTCTCTGAACTCACTAGAAAATGTATTCCAAAAAGAGTCCCACCCTTCCTTACATAGCAAAGCCCTGTACTTTTCTGGGATTGTTTCATGTTTCTCTTTGCTGACCCAACTCCACCACCACTCCCTCCCTCACCTTCCTACACAACCCTTTATGTAGCTGCTAGGGAAGTAACCAAGAGGAATACTATAGTGTGCGATATACGAAACGAGCACCCAGCAGCTGTCTCAGTCAGGGCTTTTGGATGCCTACACAAAAGGAGATCTAGGTAAATAGCATGCCTAAAAAGCATGTTGAAAAGACCCATTTGAGGATAAGGTCTTTTTAAAAATTAGGAGATGATTTAGCCTTTTCTAGTTCATAACAATGTACAGGCTCTTTAAGATAAGTCCAGGCAAAATCTAACAGTAAACTTGCTCTGTGCCCAATTCTAAACCCAATCTATCGAACCCTGTAAAAGCAAAAATTGGTGTACTTACCTTTCCTGCACCGGATCTAGTCCAGTCTCCAGTGGTGAAAGCTGTGGGCAGGGAAAGGACCGACAACAGCTGTAAAATGAATAGAAAGTAATGTCACCCACAGAGTTATTATGGGGCTTCCGTTGTCGAGTGCCTCTCCTGCACCCGCCTCCCCGCTGACAGTTCAGCCTGGGACCAGATCGTATTGGCTGCAGAATAGCAGAATAGGTACGTACAGCGAGTTTTGCTTTACATGGATAGATTAGGTTTAGAATGTGGCACAGAGAAGGTTTTCCCTGGACTTCTTCTTTAATACCAAAAATCCTGAAAACAAGTAAAGCTCTGAAAATAAAGCAGCTCTTCGTTGCATCTGAGCGCCACAAAACAAAAACACTATTAAATTCATTTTTATTATTCAAAGCAAATGGCCCCCATCCATCCATGTCTCCATGGTTTATTTTGAGGAGAAATACATTTGAAAAACACCCACTTAGCATTATTGGTTGTAACCATCTTGAGTAAGAACAAATGATTCATGTAGCATTTACTTCCCATCCCCCGGAGCTCAAGTATGCATGCAGTAGAGTGTGCTGAGCTGTGAAACCCCCTCCTCCCCTCCTGAAGACTCCTGGGATGTATGACATAATTTGCCTAGGCATGAAACCAGGAAGTAACTGAAGAAAAAAAACAAGTAAATATGCTATACTTTCCTATATACCGTATTTTCCGGCGTATAAGACGACCCCCCAACTTTTCCATTTAAAATATAGAGTATGCATAAAACAGTGCAAGTGGATTAAACTTTTCCAAATTCACTCTAAAGCTGAAAGGAAGTATAAAACAATAAATCCATGGGAGCTGCCATGCTCCACAAACCTACTCCTTGTATCCCAATCCCCTCCACAGTCACCCTCCTTGTATCCCAGTCTCTTCTACAGTTGTCCCCCCTTACTTGCACATTACTCCCTTTCACAGTCCCCTTTACAGCCCCCCCCCCCCTTACACAGCAGATAGAGGATGCAGCATGTCCGAGCATAAGGCAGGAAGTGTCCAACTTTCCATTTAACAAGCAGATTGGTTGCTAGGACCACCCCTAGCAACAACAAATCACAGGCTTTTTAACTTAGACAGCGGTGGAGGTAGGGGCGGGGGAGCCTGGATGGGAGTTCTGTCAGCTTAGGCAGTCCGTGTGGCAGCATAGCTGAAGTGCTCTCACTCCCCCACCGCATATTCTGCAGTTCGGCTCCAGCATCCGCCGTATAAGACGACCCCCGACTTTTGAGAAGATTTTCCTGGGTTAAAAAGTCGTCTTCTACGCCGGAAAATACGGTATTTACTAATGCTAGCCTAGCAGCATGAGGAGTAAAACTAATAATTGTTAAATGGAAAAGTGAAATTCCACTTTAAAGTGGCAGTAAAGCTTACCTGGTTTACTTGTACCCATCAGTAAGCTTAAAATAAGACTTAATCAATATAGAAGAAATGGCTGCACTCCAGGTATCAAAATTCTGGTTTATTAACCGAACATCCCAATGTGGCAAACAGGTAGACGCGTTTCACACACCAGCAAGTGTGCTTAATCAGAATTTTGAGGATACCTGGAGTGCAGCCATTTCTTCTATATTGATTATCTGCGGATGCAAGCCGAGGCGTGCACCTGTACATCATCAGGCTTCTTATTTCACCTGGAGCAGTGAGTCTTCCTGGTCTTAAAATAAGGCTTACTTGTAGGTACAGTAAATATCTCTTAAACGTGCATAATTTAGGAGATATTTACTGCATGCCGTCCATTGAAAGGGCCGTACTGCAGCTTTGATTCCCACATGCATGCACAGAAGTGTTGTCATCGCTGCTTGGCCTGTCAGACTGCCAAAGCTCACGAACCCGGAAGCAAGACCAGGTGAAGATGAAAGACCTGTTCTCAGCGACAGTGAGCTGCTGGAGGGCTTCGTTCTAAGGTAAGTCTTTCATAGAATGTGCTAGTATGTGCACAGTACATGCTGTGTCTGAAACTGTATATACATAAACACAGAGAAACCCTATAAAATGCTTCCTCCATTCCCGTGCTGCAGTTTGACTCCTCAGCATTTGACACTTCCTGGAAGACCACTGGCTTTCTTGCAATGCCTTTAACACCAGTAGCTGGCAACAGGTAGAACAAAGGATCATTTCTGCTGGCCTGCAACACAAAGCGCCATCTTGTGCAGCTTTCACCATCACCCTGTGCACAACACGGAGAGCACTTTTACACAGATCTACACAGCCTTAAAGAATAATTACAAAATCAATGAAGGCATTATAAGGCAGCTATTGTGCTTTCCAAGAAAAAAATCAATGAAACGCTACAAGAATGGCCTGCATTCAAAATCATTCGCAAGCAATCTGTTCAATTTATTTTTAATGAAAACCAACAGAACTTCAGGAGGGAGATGAAGTTTGAGAGCAAGTTTTTTTACTCATATGATTTCTAAAAAATACTACAAATGTAAGACATATCTGTGGTGAAAATAGCAAAATAGCCTAAATGAAACGATATTCAATTATAGAAATGTCTTCAAAGCTTTGTTAAAAGGGAATCTGAACACACTGACAGTGTTTTTTAAATTTAATTCAGATTCATACCATACATAAGTGATGATTAAGCCCATCTCATACAAAAACTGCTTCATTTGCTGGTCATAGGTTATTACAACATTGGCAATCTTGCTTTTCGGGTCACTCATCTGGGTGTGATGTGTCATGTGAATTAAGAGACCGCGTCACTGAAAGTAGTAGGCACCCAAGTTACATACGACGGCCTTACAATATACAGGGACTGGTACTGGCAGCTACTGGTTTCTATTAAGTAGTTTGGAATGTCTAATGACATCTCCCCAACAAATTATACTTTTCTGGATTATGGGCAAAGAACTCACTTTCCAGAAGCATTTTAATAGTGCTTAAAGTGATACTAAAAGCTGTTTTTTTTTTTGTAAATAAACATACTTACCTGCTTTGTGCATTGGTTCTGCACAGAGTAGCCCCGAGCCTCTTCTTCTTAGGTCCCCTGCCGGCTCGGTGCCCCCATAGCAAGCTGCCTGCTTTGGGGGTACTTGTGTGTGCTCACTCATAAGCCCCGCTCTGTGTCCATAGGATGCACAGAACAGAGCTTGGCCCTGCCCACTGCTCCAGACAGAGAGCCTGAAGAGCAGTTGCTCTTATGCACATCGCTGAATTGAGATCTTGCTCAGTTTAAAAAGGCAGGGGGTGTGATGGGTTGCTGCATACTGAAGGTTGTACCTTCAAACATAGAACGCATGAAGGTAAAACAGAAAAAAAAAATTCAGGCTTTAGAACCACTTTAAAAAAAACATACCCTAGCTGTATAAACACACACAATATATCATTAGAGGTGCACAGCAACATATCATGGGCATTACGCAACTGTCTGGGATCCATCCATTCATGAGAAAACATATAGATCATAAAGGGCAAACTAACAAAGAAGTAAAGTACAGTATACAGTAGAGAGGGACAACATAAAACCAGAGCCAACTCAAGATAGTCAGACACTAATAAGACCAACACAGCAAGCATCATGAGTTACTAAAGTATTGTTTAATATTACTCACTGGAGAAAGTTCTTTCCAAACAGTTCAGGCAAACACTGGCATCCTGGAAAAGGGAGGTCACCCACTGCTGACAAAAAAATGCTCAGCAAGGGGCTGAGCAAGGCATTGTCATGTGAAAGTTAGGAGGAATGCCTCTGCTCTGAGTCAGAACTTGCATAGGACTCTTAAAGTGGTTGTATAGGCTTAAGATTTACCTTCCTGCCCTCAGACCATCTTCTAATACCTAACCTAAGCCTCATCTCGATCCAGCGATGTGCACGAGAGCCTCGGCTCTCCCTCCTCATTGGGGGAGACAGCGATTGGCTCCCTCTACTGTTAATCACAGGCAGTAAAACAATAAGGAGAGAGCAGAGGCAGGACTGAGCTGCACTCCATATGTTCATGGACTAAAAACTAACTATATGTCCTTTCATACATGTTGCCTGTTCTAACATAGAACCTTCTACAGTTGTTAGGTCACATATTCAACTTACAGTAGGAATTTTTTAAGTTAGCGCACTTAAACATATTCCTGAGCTGTACATCAAAGTGTAAACACAAAAGAAATTCAAGTTTTACCTTGTGCTGTTCGATGGAATCTATCCAGCGCTGTCTGTGATCTGGATCCTGTGCACGCAGGTACCAGACGCTGTCATTAACACTGATATCAAAACGGCATTCATCAAATTCATGCGGCTGAAATAAAAACAAAAAATGACATCAAATTTTACATTTGACCTGCAATCAGCTTTATGGAGAAACTTAAAAACATATATTTTTATAGCTGTAAAATAAATGGTTACATGCAAGATTTTATGCCACACACTGTCACATTGCTCTCACTCCCTTTAAAACTCAGAAAATGTGTTTATTCCACAATTTATAGTCAGCTTCTGACTTCAAATAAACTTGTATGGTACATTTTAGTTTACACCTTCTCTTCTGAATTTTAACCATGTTTAGAAAAAAAAATACATATACAAATGATGATTGCGATTTTCTTTATTTTGCCATCACATTTTAGTGAGACAACAAATGATGCTGTCCAAGGACAGGCATCCAACACAACTAGTTGGACAGTTGGCAGTAGGTAGAGATATAACACGGCAACAGCAGAGTAACATTTTGTATATCAAATCATTTTTTCCCCCCGTTTATGAAGAATCTAACTGCAAAAACACGTAAAATTCAACTGTCCACCTGGAACTGCATTGTGTACAATATATCCATATGTTGTAAAAGTTTCCAAGGGGCTTTTCTTCTCAATAATATTAGAACAATTAATGTAATTAAAATATATTCTTTGCTTGATTCGGCCACTCCTAAACCACTTTACATTAGAGAATGGGAGCGTGACCCACAGTGTGAGTTCACTGAAGAACTGCAACACCTCTATTGCCTCGCCAGCTGTGAAGGGAGAAAAGGCAGGCGGCTAATGTAAACAAAGCCGCCTGTCATTCTTCCCTGTGTAAAAGCACTGATCTAACGGTCCTGCTATGTAGGACCGTTGATCTGTGTTGTTACACACACAGCCACATCCCTGCACAGTAAGAGAAACGCCCCTAGGGACACACATTGTCACTGCATCTCTAATAAAGTTAACCCCTTCCCTGCCAGTGTCATTTTTACAGTAACAGTGCATATGTATAGCACTGATTACTGCAGTAATGTCACTGGTACCCCCAAAAGTGTCAAAAATGTCAGTCAAGGGTCCGATCTGTCCGCCGCAAAAAAAAAAATAAAAAAAAAAAAAATCTTTCCCTTAGTTAGTAAACACAATAACTTTTGCGCAAACCAATCAAAATACGCTTATTGTCATTTTTTTTTACCAAACATAGGTAGCAGAAAACAAATTGGCCAAAAATGTAAAAAAAAAAAAAAATTGGATTTTTACATTTCTTGGGGGGGGGGGGGGGGGGGAATTTCATAAAAAAAATGTGAAAATTATTGTTGTTATTTTTGCTAAATTGTCGCTCTTTTTTTTATTATAGCGCATGATCAAGAAAAAAAAAAAAAAAAAAAAAAAATCGCACAGGTGATCAAATACCACCAAAAGAAAGCTCTTATTGTGGGAAAAAAAAGGAAGTCAAATTCGTTTAGGTAAAGCGTCGCACAACCGTGCAATTGTCCGTTATCACAAAATACAGAAAGGGGGGTAAAATCTTCCGGGGCTTAAGTGGTTAATGAATGCAGCGCTCACGATTATCCAATTGTTTTGATATAAATTTTATAGTTAATCATCCACACACACACTCTCAAAAAGCTCCAAGTTCAAAGTCCGGCAAGATTTTTATTTCTACATTCCTTTAACCTCTACTTGCACCCACAGTACACAATCCAAGGCTGGAATTAACAAAGCGTGAAAGACTGAATTCTGTTTACAACACTGGCACAATGCCCTTCTTCTGAAGTCACAATGAGGGCATGGTGTCAAGCTATCGAAGGCTTGTTATCATCCATTACAGCATTACATTCATGGGTAAAAAACAATAGTAGCGCTTCTCTTCCAAGCTGCTTGTACAAACCATTAAACAATGTACGAAATCTCCACCTCGCTAAGCAGAGAAACAAAACTTCAAAAAAGGTATACTTATGGTTCCAGTTCTCCTATGCAGTAGCAAAAAACAACTCTGTGTAAATTGTACCTATGGACATAAAATGAAGCACCAACTGCAAAGTAAACTTGCATAGAATTGTAATCTGGAGGAAGAAAAAAAAAATTCTAGGAGATGAAAGTAGAGGAAAATATAGGCTTAAATACAATAAGTGAGCCTGCAGTCTACAGAGGTTAATTAGCTAAATGACTTGAGAACCTTCCTTGAAAAATGTAGATGTGTTCACTTTATTTCATCTGCACATGATTGAACGTTTAAAAACAGTAATTTGTTTTAATTTGTTTTACATCAAGAACTCTCAACCTTTTGAAGAGCAAGGGCCACTTAGGTGAATGGTAACCGATTGCGAGCCACAATGAAATGGTTCAGAATTCCAATTTTTTTTATTTTTTTTTTGAATAGCACAATAAAAATTTTCCCCCAGCAGCTGCTGAATGCCAAGGGGAGGGAGAGGAGGAGAAGCCAGATTTCAGCAGTTGCAGGAAGAAAATTAAGATAGATTCCTATATATGCCACTCCTGTTGCCCCTCCTGTTCCAAGTGTAAAGCAGAATGCCACAGGGAGACCGCACGTCTCACCAGTGGTTTGGGATGTGGTAAAAACCACCGCCGCACAAACCACAAATGTGAATGAGCCCTTACTATCCTGAGCCCTATGCATTAAGATACAAAGCCTTTTGTGTGCAGCACTCCACTTCTCATTAGCTGAGACAGCAGCACGGCGCCATGGGCTCCCGCTGCTGTCAAAATCAGTCAGCCAATAGGAGAGAAAGGGAGCAGGGTCGGGCTGCGGCTCCATGCCTGAATGGACACAGGGAGCTGTGGCTCGGCACAGGTGCCCCCATAGCATGTTGCTTGTTGTGGGTGCACTTAACAGGAAGGAGGGGCCAGGAGCACCAAGAAGGACCTGAGAAAGAATCTGGGCTGCTCTGTGCAAAACCACTTCACAGAGCAGGTAAGTAGAACAGGTTTGTTATTTTTAACTTCAAAAGAAAAAAAAAAGGACTTTACAATTACTTTAAGCCTAGAGATATTTCAGGTTAGCTAGGGTATTCCAGGTGTGGATATTTTTAGATAGTTACATTGCTCCAGCTTGGACCAATATAAACTATGCATACACCATACCTGTGGTATCTCTCTAGAAGGGAAATCACTGTAGTAGACAGTGCTACTTCAGTGAGCTTGACTTGCTTCCAGATTCCACATTGAGCAGCTGTCCTACTGCATTAGGAATACATGGGATTGGCCATTCAGCAGAGGTTCCATACAGAGAATGCCCTGCATTTCCTTAATGGATGCAAAGCATCATCAGATTGGGCAAGGTGAAGAGTCGAACGCCACTGCCCGACTTCTCTACCTTGTTGAAGCAGAAAAAAACTTTGCATCCACTAAGACAATGTAAAGTGATCCCTGGATGATGTCTGTGCCGAGCAGATGACCCCCTCTGTTCACAAAACAAGCAGGGGAGCTTGGCAAAGCCCCTGAAGCTAGTGGAGATCACTGCAATAGCAGGGTTTACTACACCGATATCTTTCTTCTAGAGGAATCCCACAGGTATGGTATATGAAACCGGTGTGTACTATCCCACGCTCCCTAACCTGTGTCGTCCCTCACTTCTACCCTGTGTCTGATGGCAGCAACAATATAATTGTGTTCCCACGACTGCAAACGAAATCAAGAAATGTTGGCTGCACCTTTTATTAGGCATGCTATATGGCGAATTGCCTATACCAAGCTGGACGGACCAATTAAACTACATAAAAACATCCATGCCTAGAATTCTTCTTTAACCACTTCCAGACCGCCCGCCGCAGTTTTACGTCACTAGTTTGATATTAAAAACGGGTTATGGCAGCAGATCAAAGTCGTCCCAGCGGCAGAATACCGTTCATTTCCCAGCAGCTTCCCGATCGTTTTACCAGCTTACCAGAGCCGTCAGTAGCAGGGAAAACCTTCCGGTCCTTAACCCTCCTAGGCAGGAAGTCAAGTGAGGGCAAGCTGGCCTCCACTTGACTATGCCCTTGGAGGACCTGAGCTTCCTCCCAACGGCTTTTAAAAGGGGCCATTTTCTTTTCAGGATGATAAAAAAAAAAAAATAAAAAAAAAATATATATTTTTGCTTTTTAGTGTAGATGTGAGATGCGAGGTCTTTTTGACTCCAGATCTCACATAAAAAAGAGGACCTGGCCTGCTCATTTCTATTACAAGGGATGTTTACATTCCTTGTAATAGGAATAAAAGTGATAACAAAAAAAGAAAAAAAACAGTAAAAATAAAAAACGGGGGGGGGGGGGGGGGGAAGATTGTAAAGTGCCCTGTCCCTCTGAGCTCGCGCGCAGAAACAAACGCATACGCAAGTCGCGCCCACATATGCAAACTGTGTTCAAACCACCAATGCGAGATATCGCTGCGATTGTTAGAGCGAGAGCAATAATTCTAGCCCTAGACCTCCTCTAATTCTTAACTGGTAACCTGTAGAAATTTTTAAAGCGTCTCTTTCAGAGATTTTTTAAGTACCAATGTTTGTCAAACATTCCACGAGCGTGTGCGCAATTTTGAAGCATGACATATTGGGTATCTATTTACTCGGCATAACATTACCTTTCACATTATAGCGAGAAAAAAAATGGGCTAACTTTACAGTTTAGTTTTTTTAAATGCAGTGAACGGTATTTTTTCCAAAATAATTGCGTTTGAAAGACCGCTGCGCAAATACCACATAACAAAAAAATATGTCAGCTAAAGTCTTACAAAAGTCACTGGCAAATGCTAACATCCCCGTTAGCGAATCTAAAATACGTAAAACCCTAAACAAGAATGGATTTCATGGGAGGATACCACAGAGGAAGCCACTGCTGTCCAAACAAAACATTGCTGCATGTTTACAGTTTGCACAAGAGCACCTGGATGTTCCACAGCAGTACTGGCAAAATATTCTGTGGACAGATGAAACCAAAGTTGAGTTGTTTGGAAGAAACACACAACACTATGTGTGGCGAAAAAGAGGCACAGCACATAAACATCAAAACCTCATCCCAACTGTGAAGTATGGTGGTGGGGGCATCATGGTTTGGGGCTGCTTTGCTGCGTCATCGAAGGAAAAGGGAATTCCCAAGTTTATCAAGCCATTTTGCAGGAGAACTTAAGGCCATCTGTCTACCAGCTGAAGCTCAACAGAAGATGTGTGTTGCAACAGAAGCTCAACAGAAGATGGGTGTTGCAACAGGACAATGACCTAAAGCATAGAAGTAAATCAACAGAATGGCTTAAACAAAAGAAAAATACGCCTTCTGAAGTGGCCCAGTCAGAGTACTGACCTCAACCCCATTGAGATGCTGTGGCATGACCTCAAGAAAGCGATTCACAGCAGACATCCCAAGAATATTGCTGAACTGAAACAGTTCTGCGAAGAGGAATGGTCAAGAATTACTCCTGACTAGAGATGCACCGAAATTTCGGTAACCGATAGATTTGGCCAAAAATGGGCCTATCCCATTTTGGCCGAAAAGGGGTTAAAAGTTGCCGAAAATGTATGGCCAGTAATATCTGTAAAAAATGAGCTCTTCACTTCCCCGTCATCTCCAGGTATCTGTGGTGACCGCTGCGATGTGATCCTCAGCACCGGAGGCTTCATTGTTAGCTACACTGGTTGCGATGAATGGCAGCCGACTGGCGTCTAGCAACCAGTGACAGACGACCCAGCATGGATAGCGTAGGAGGATTTAGTTCCCCTCCACGGCTATTGCTGAATCGCTCCACCCCCACCTCCCTTCATGTGCCGAGTGCTGCGGAGGAAGGTAATGTGGCTGTCTGCTGTGTTTTTTATTATCTCTTAGCCATACATGTTCTTGTGCAGTCTAGAGGTATATAGGAGGCTACAAATGAAAGAGAAGCACTCTTATTAAATGTAAAGGCTGCAATGAATAAAGCATCACTATCCCCAGTATGAATAAATGAGAGCGAGAGCGAGCAAGACCATTTTTCTTGCATGGAAAAAGGGGAGAAAGTTTTAGATTGTTTGTTTTTTTAACTATTCATACTGGGGATAGTGGTGGTTTACTCATTGCAGCCTTTACATTTAATAAGAGTGCTTTTCTCTTTCATTTGTAGCCTCCTATATACCTCTAGACTGCACAAGAACATGTATCAAGAAAATGTGCAAATAATGCAACAGATCAACAATAACTTTGTAGTAATAGATGTGCAAATATGACAATAAGTGCTGACAAATGGTTAGAATCATTTCTTATACCCATGTTTCAGCACTTATTGTCTTTTTTGCACAGGTTATGATTACGAATATTTTCTTGATCTGTTGTGAATTATCAGTATGCGAATCATGGCATTAGTGCAACCAGTATCAGTGAGTGCAACCAGTGTTCATTAACCACTTAAGCCCCGGAGGATTTGGCTGCTAAACGACGAGGGAGTATTTTGCGATTCGGCACTGCGTGACTTTAACGGACAATTGCGCGGTCGTGCGACGCCGTACCTAAACGAATTTGACGTCCTTTTTTTCCCACAGAGCTTTCTTTTGGTGGTATTTGATCACCTGTGCGATTTTTTGATCACGCGCTATAAACAAAAAAGAGCGTCAATTTTACAAAAATAACAATATTTTTCACATTTTTTTTATATGAAATTCCCCCAAAAAAAAAAAAAAAAAAAAAGGTAAAAATCTAATTTTTTTTACATTTTCGGCCAATTTGTTTTATGCTACCTAGGTTTTGGGAAAAAAAAAAAAAAAAAAAAAAAAAAAAAAAAAAAAAAATCGCAAAAAGCGTATTTTGATTGGTTTGCGCAAAGGTTATTGTGTTTACTAACAAAGGGAAAGATTGTCATTTTTGTTGTTTTTTTTTTAACGTGTAATGGCGGCGATCTGCGATTTTTTTTTGCGGTACTGCGACATTGCGGCGGACAGATCGGACCCTTGACTGACATTTCTACAGTAATCAGTGCTATATATATATATATATATATATATATATATATATATATATATATATATATATATATATATATATGCACTGTTACTGTAAAAATACACTGGCAGTGAAGGGGTTAACTTTATTTGAGAGGGAGGGGCTGTGTGTGTCCCTAGGGGCGTGATTCTAACTGATTGGCTGTCTGTTGAGCTGTACATAGTAGAACCGTATGATCGGTGTCTCTACACAGGAGAATGACAGGCAGCTTGTTAACACAAGCTGCCTGACTTTCTCCCTCTCCCCCGCCGATCACAGAGTGAGCGGCGGACATCGGGTCCGCCGGTCACACGCGCGGGGGGGTGGGGGTCCGTGACCGCGCGGGAGGGGCTGACCGCCGCAGTAAATGTACTTGCGGCGGTCGGCAAGTGGTTAACACTGACACTGGTTGCACTAATGCAGCACAAAGGTCGGTTGGTAATACATCAGTGACCAGCAGTGGCAATACGTTAACCCCCTCATGCTGCATAATACAAATACCATTGGTAATTAAATTAACCACTTGCCAACCCATCACAGTATATATACTGCAACAGCGTGGCAGCTACAGGTGTACGTCGCTGCCTGTTTCTGGTGTATGCCCCTGTTCTATCTATTTTAAAATCATTTGGGGAAAAAAGTAATTTTTGGTTTCAGGTTTTCGGCCAAGGGCATCCTGCATTTTCGGTTTCAGCGCGGATTTTTCATTTCAGAGCATCCCTACTGGCCGTTTTGCACGTCTGATCTGCAACTACAGTAAACGTTTGGTTGAAGTTATTGCTGCCAAAGGAGGTTCAACCAGTTATTAAATGCAAGGGTTCACATACTTTGTCCACCTGCACTGTGAATGTTTACATGGCGTGTTCAATAAAAACATGGAAACATTTAATTCTTTGTGTATTAGTTTAAGCAGACTGATTGTCTATTGTTGTGACTTAGATGATGATCAGATCACATTTTATGACCAATTTGTGCAGAAATCCATATCATTCCAAAGGGTTCACATACTTTTTCTTGCAGCTGTGTGTGTGTGTGTGTGTGTGTGTGTGTGTGTGTGTGTGTGTGTGTGTGTGTGTGTGTGCAGGGCTCGACAAACCCCGGGCGCCAGGTCGCATTTGCGACTAGAATTAGCGACCTGGCGCCTGGGGTGCCCTGCAGGAGGTGTCCTGTCCCTTTTGCGCCCCCACCTCCTCCCGAGTGCACGGACTTCCACGCCGTCCAAAAATTTAGGCCCTGGCTTTTTGGCCTTCTTCTGTGAGATGAGGCTAGGGGAACTGGCAAACTCTTGTGGTGGCCGGGAGGAATGCCTGTTCTCAATGCCTTCCCATCTCCTTCCAAAGAACAGATGAGAGGGAAGTTTTTGCAGGCTTCATCTCTGTCCAGTTACCTTTGCTTAAAAGGTAAGTGGACAGGGAGTGTGGTTATTTATTTATTTTTTAAATTTAGTATCAGTTTTATTAAATAAAGCTTGGTTGTTTAAAAAAAAAAAAAAAAAAAAACTGGCTCCTAACTTTTTTAGCTGGCTCCTAGATTTCAGGCAAATTTGTCAAGCTGTGTGTGTGTGTGTGTGTGTGTGTGTGTGTGTGTGTGTGTGTGTGTGTGTGTGTGTGTGTGTGTGTGTGTGTGTGTGTGTGTGTGTGTGTGTGTGTGTGTGTGTGTATGTATGTATGTATGTATGTATGTATGTATGTATGTATGTATGTATATATATATATATATATATATACATACATATACACATACATACATACACTATTATATTATATTATATTATAATACATACATACATACATACACCACATTACCAGTTTGTTGCTTCCCCCTCAAATTATCCGCACCGTCACAAGTTCCAGGAAGCATACCTAGAGTTTCAGGTAGAGTTCTGGGAAGGGAGAGGAATTCATCTGCACTTAGTGAAAAAAGCCACCATTAGAAGAATGGTGAGAAAAGAATAAAAAGCCTGCATTTATCTTTAATTATCGGTCTGTAGACTGCCATTACTGAACCATTCTAAAAGGTGCCTTTGTTGCAATTAAAGATAAAGGTGATGTTCCTCTTTAAGTAGCTACTGTAGCATTCAATGACATTTTACACTCCATAGAAGACTAGAAGATCTCCTGGAAACATACAGTGCCATGTAAGCATTTTCCACCCACTGAAATGTCTTACATTTACATAGTGCTGACTGACATTCAAAATTTCACCAACTCAAAACAGAGGATACTAAACAGACAAGGAGCTGGTATACTTGTGCTACTTTACGCAAAAACACGCTCTCCAAACTGTGGGACTGAACATCTCAGCCTGCTTAATTAAGAGTCCAACAGTTCAGACCAGGATACCTGAAAAGACACAAGCTTTTTTTAATTCCTGAGCGAATTCAGCAAATTCTAGCCAAAATTCTGCAGCCCTATTTAGGTTAAAGGACAAGTTAAAGCTTGTTCTAAAAGCTTCAAAACAATAGAGCTCCACAGGTTGCCTTGGTGTGCTCCTGCAAATACAATTTCACAACAGAAGAACAAACAACCTCTCAATGCCAAGATTTCATGGAAATCCAGGTATGCGGTGGATCCAGGATAAACCCCAAAGCCCAGTCCCAAAACAAGTAATAGCACTGGGCTCCACCAACTCCCCCACCCCCCGCCGGGTGATCTGTTCCACTATCTGCATCCAGCAACACCTTCCCCATCGCTCCAATATCTTGGCTGAACCGCCCACAGCGCTGCCATCTTCTTACTCTCGCTGGCTGTAGCCACTCCAGGGGAGCTTCACATAGAGGTTCCTCGGTTCCAGTTGTGCCGCTCCATCCCCCCCCCCTCCCTGCGCCCGGATAACCCCAATTCACTTTACACCGCAACCTCCCTCCCTCCTGCGCAGCTCCCCCTCTGTGAACACTTAAGTGCAGCAATTTTCTTGCCCATGTGCAAGAGGCCTTACAGATTCATGTAAGGGAAACATTACTTGTATTAGCGCTTAAAACCTCCGCAGCACATAAGGTTTTATAGTTCAGCCATTTGGAATACCTTTAATTTCACAACTAATCTTACCAAAGTGTCACAAAGCCCGCAGTCTTCCACCACCACAAAATGCCTATATAAAAAATATAGACTTTCTATAACTGGAAAATTCTACCTACCCAGCACAAATCCCATAATGCAAAGCTTGGTATTCCAGTAACATAAAGGTCTACCCAGCCCCAAGCCTTCAATGTAAGGCCTGGTGTTTCAGTATTGCAGCTTACCCAACCCAAATATCACAATAAAAGGCTTGGTGCTCCAGTAACCCAACATAGGCCCAGCCATTGCCACGCGGAACAATGTACTCAGAACTTCTAATACATTACTATCTAAAGAAAAGGGGTGCTTCAAGGCACTGTCAAGAGATAATAGTAAACTATTTAAAAAAAAAAAAAAAAAAAAAAAAAAAAATGTTCCAACGCGTTCTCTTATTTGCATTAAAGTGGAAGAAAAGGCTTGTGTTCATTGAATTCCCCACAATAACAAACGCATTAAGTCCATTGTTATGTACAATTTATTTAAATGTGTTTGTACCTTTTATGTCATTATAATGCATTGCAGTCACATGACAGCAGTGCCTCTCCATTGATTCAGCTAGTGCAGCTGGTGGGCATGTCTCCTTCCTCTTCTCCGGTCAGAGTACTCATTACCTTTTGTATCACTTGACCCTCCCTCTTAGGATTGTAAGCTCCAACGAGCAGGACCCTCCGATTCCTCCGGTATTGAACTGTAACCGTAGTGTCTGCCATAACATTGTAAAGCGCTGCGCAAACTGTTGGCGCTATATAAATATATATATTTAACAACAACAACAACTAGGGATGCACCGATCCAATATTCGGATCAGATATCGGCGCCGATATGGCCATTATAGATGGATCGGGGGATTGAAACATTGACCGATCCACTGGCGGATACGGTTTTTGCTTAGTAACGGCTCAGCCATCCCTTACTTGGTGCAGTCGTAGTATGGGATGGGAGCCGCTACTTCCTGTGTAGTCCCGGCTCAAAGGCGGAGTGATATCAGATGCACTCCGCCTGTGAATGGAGGAGCCGTACACATGAAGCAGCAGCTTTGCGCTGTACTGCAGCCGCTTGCTTTGTGTGCAGCTCCGGATCGGTTCCGGTATCGGCGATTTCACAACGCCAGGTATCGGGTCCAAAAAAGTCAGATCGGTGCATCCCCAACAACATCATCATAGGACAGGGGTGGGGACAGGTATATCGGGGTAAGGGTTGAGCTGTGCCACCTGCACAGATACCAACAATGATACAAGTGTCTGTGTACAGCCACATTCAAGAAATGCTGACCTTCTCTTTTAGACTTTAATGCCATATTTACTAAAAAAGTTTTATATATATATTATACATAAGTGTCTATTTTAAAAGGGTGTTTTTTCATTTTTAACTGGAATTCCACTTTAAAGTAGTTACCAAAACTATTTCTTTTTTACCTTCATGTGTTTTATGCATGAATGTAAAAAAAAAAAAAAAAACACCTGTGTGCTACTACAGCCCCTAAGTGCCCCCAATAACTATCTGAGCCCCATCTCGATCCAACAATGTGCACAGGAGCCTCAGCTGTCCCAGAACTCTCCCTCATCATTGGCCAAGACAGCAGCGGGAGTAATTGCATTACTGGTAACTGTTTCAGCTATACAGATAAAGTTGTACTTACAGGCAATCCAATTACACAAAAAAATGGATTTTTGTAAGAACTTACCGTAAAATCCTTTTCTCTTAAGCTCATTGACAGACGTAGTCTTCTTGATTCTCAAGAGCTGGGTTATGTTGTCTCCGCAGGAGTAGGACTAGGCAGAATGACAAAATGTTCTGGCTCCACCCTAGGGGGCAGTCCCTGAGGGTATATCCTCCCTCTCTCTGCTACAGGGAATCAGTTCTGTTTAAAGCAGTACAGAGAAATTAACCCAACCCAACTCAATGATAGAGGGGCGGGTACTACGTCTGTCAATGAGCTTAAGAGAAAAGGATTTTACGGTAAGTTCTTACAAAAATCCATTTTTCTCTATCGCTCATTGACAGACGTAGTCTTCTTGATTCTCAAGAGCTGGGACATCCAGAAGCAGTGCCACAAATGAGGGGTGGGATTGACTAAATCAAATCCAATCTAGTAGGCCCAACCGGTGCCAAACTAGAAGTTTTAAAGGCTCATTATAAACAAAGAATGAGACTAAAGAAAAATTTTCCAACGGAAAAAACCCTCGAGGTAGACCACTGGTCTCCTCAAATTGCGGCCTGCAAAACCTTGCGGCCAAATGAGGCATCAGACGATGCCATTACATCAACTTTATAATGTTTAGAGAAGGTATGCACCGACGACCAGGTAGCCGCCTTGCACACCTGGACCACTGACGCCTGATGGCGAAAGGCCCATGACGCACTAAGTGCCCGAGTGGAGTGCGCCTTAACAGGGAACGGGGGCTCCCGACCCTTAATAGAATAAGCCTGCACTACCGTCTGTCTGATCCATCTGGAAATGGTCGCGGCAGATGCAGGCAACCCCTTTTTGGGTCCATCTGGGATCACAAAAAGTGAATCCGTCTTGCGAAACAAGTCTGTCGTTTTCAAGTATACCCTGATCGCCCGGACCACATCCAAGGAGTGCAAAGCAAATTCCCGAGGATGACTGGGCTTAGGACACAGGGAAGGTAATACAATTTCTTCATTCAGATGAAATTCTGAAACTACTTTTGGTAGGAAGGATGGATTCGGACGAAGAACCACCTTATCTCTATGAACCACCAGATATGGTGAACGACAAGATAATGCGGCCAGTTCTGACACCCTGCGTGCAGAAGTAATAGCCACCAAGAAGGCCACCTTCTGGGACAACGTGGGTAGAGGAATCTCCCTAATATCTTCAAAGGGAGGTTTCTGAAGAACCGACAACACTAAATTAAGATCCCAGGGGGTAACGGCGCGTGCACTGGCGGAGCCAGATGTCGCACCCCCTGGATGAAATTCCGCACCAAGGAATGAGTAGCCAAAGGCTTCTGAAAGAAGATGGCTAATGCTGAGACCTGACCCTTGATAGTACTCAAGGCCAGTTTCTGCTCAACCCCCTGTTGCAGAAAAGCTAATATTCGACTAATCGAATAAGACCGAGGACGGAACCCCAAAGGTTCACACCATGCAATGTAGGACTTCCATGTGCGATGATAAATCTTTCTGGAAGTCGCTTTCCTTGCTTCAACTAGAGTAGGAATAACTGAAGCTGACAATCCCTTGTCCTTCAGCACCTGGGTCTCAATAGCCAGGCCGTTAAAGCCAGCGATCGTAAAGCAGGATGGAAGATCGGTCCCTGAGACAGTAGATCCTCTCTGAGAGGAAGTCTCCACGGGACGTCCGCCACCAGTCTGACCATGTCGGCATACCAAGCTCGACGAGGCCAGTCCGGAGCTACCAGGATTACTGGGATTCCTTCCTCCTCTACCCTGCGAAGAAGTCTTGGCAGTAACGCGAGAGGAGGGAAGGCATATATTAGCTGGTATTGCCGGCACGGGGCGATCAGTGCGTCTGCGGTTTCTGCTAGAGGATCGCGGGAGCGAGCCACGAATCTCTGAACTTTCCTGTTGAATCGTGATGCCAACAGATCCACATCCGGGGTGCCCCACCGAAGGCACAACTGGTGGAAAACGTCTGGATGGAGGGACCATTCCCCCTGATCCAGGGTCTGACGGCTGAGATAATCTGCCTGCCAATTCTCCACCCCCGGAATGAACACCGCAGAGATTGCTGGAACAAATCGTTCCGCCCAGCGAAGAATGCAAGCCACTTCTTTGGCCGCTCGGACACTCTTGGTGCCCCCCTGGTGATTGACATAAGCCACGGCCGTGGCATTGTCCGACTGGATCCGAACCGGGCTGCCCTGGAGCTGCTCGGTCCAGTGAATCAGACAAAGTCTGATCGCTCTCAGTTCCAATACATTTATCGGTAATCTGGATTCTTCCGGGGACCAAAGTCCCTGGGCAGATAATTGACCGAGAATTCCTCCCCATCCGGATAGACTGGCATCCGTGGTCACTATCATCCAATATATTGGCAGAAATGACTTTCCCTGGCTGAGCATTGGAGACCGAAGCCACCAAACCAGAGACTCTCTGGTCTGTTTGCTCAATCGTATCTGATTGTCCAGGGATTCCGGATTCCGATTCCATCTGAGGAGAATCTCTTGCTGAAGAATTCGGGTATGGGACTGGGCAAATGGGACTGCTTCGAATGAAGCCACCATCAACCCCAGAACCCTCATGCAAGTCCGAAGGGAAGACCAGCTGTTGGACAGTAACAACTGGACTGCTGATTGAATCTTTCGAAGTTTCCCTACCGGAAGAAACACTCTTGTCCTGACTGTGTCTAGAATTAGACCCAGATATTCGAGCCTCTGGGTGGGAACCAGAAAAGACTTTTGCTGGTTCACCAGCCACCCGAATTCCTGTAAAGAAATCATAGTAATTTCTATGTTTTGTAGCAAGGTCTGAGGAGACTCTGCATGAAGCAGAAGATCGTCTAGGTAACCTAGAATCGATATACCTCTTTGGCGCAGAAGTGCCAACATAGGGGCCAACACTTTTGTGAAGACCCGCGGAGCCGTGGCGAGACCGAAAGGTAACGCCACAAACTGATAGTGGTTCTCCTCTACGGAAAAGCGTAGAAAACGCTGATGTCCTGCGAAAATGGGAATGTGAAGATAGGCGTCCTTGATGTCTATGGACGCTAAGACATCCCCTGGATGCAGGAAGGCTGCTACCGTGCGAATGGACTCCATTCTGAATCTTCTTATGTTGACGAAAGAATTGAGTGCTCTTAAGTCCAGAATTGGACGCACTTTGCCCTCTTTCCTGGGTATTGTAAACAGGTTTGAATAAAACCCTTGAAACCGTTCTGTCCAAGGAACGTGGACTACCACTCCTTGTTGTAGTAGATCTGTGACTGCTCTCCGCAGATCTTCTAGACGATCCGGAGATAGTCGGATATTGGAAGGGAAGAATCGCGCCGGTGGGAGAGATCGAAACTCGATCTTGTACCCTGACTTTATGACTTCGCAAACCCATTTGTCCGGGATTCTGGAAAGCCATGGATCCGGGAACCGGCGAAGACGTCCCCCCACCCCAGTTATGGGTGGGGGCGCACCTTCAGGCTTTGGATGGTTTATCTTCAGGTCTGGAGGGGGCGGGCTTTTGCTTGCCCGACCAACGACCCCTGACGCCTCCTGTAGGAACCTTGGAGGACTTAGTTTTTTCACCCGCTGGACGAAAAAACCTCTTGTGAGCAGAAAAAGAAGGCCCTCGTCTTTGACGAGTTCCTCTACCTTTAAAATTTTGCGGTAAAAAGGTGCTTTTTCCACCGGTGAGATCCTTAATGATCTCATCTAAGTTGGCTCCAAATAGACGTTCTCCTGAAAAGGGGATATTAGCCAATGCTTTTTTGGAACCTTGGTCGGCTATCCAACCTTTTAGCCACAGTGTACGCCTGAGAACCACTGCTGAGACTGATGCTCGCGCCATTAATGGAGTGGCGTCTAACGCCGCATCACATACAAACTGTAACCCCTGTATCATTTGTTCCAACAAATCTGATACCGCCTGAGGGACTTCATCTAAGTCCCGGCGTAACCACTTGGCCCATTCAGTTACAGCCTGCGAAACCAAACCAATAGCAATTATTGGCCTGAAAGCTGATCCAATCAAGGAAAACATGGTGCGAGACATAGCTTCTATCTTGCGATCCACTGGATCTTTAAAAGACGGAGCGTCTTCTAAAGGAATAACCGTGGCTTTATTCAATCTAGCGATTGGTGAATCCACCACAGGTGGTTCTGTCCATTTCTTAATAAGGGTTTCCTCAAACGGATAACGCCTGTCAATGCGTTTGGAAATATTAAAAGTGCGTTTTGGCAGACGCCATTCTTCATCGATTGGATTGCCAAAACATTTGGGCAATGGAAAAACCTTTGCCACTTTGATGCGCTTTTTAGTCCCAAAAGGGATCTCAGTTTCAGCTATTTCTGATGGAATACCCTGTAACCTTAAAGTCTCTTGAACAGATACAATGAGTGCGTTTACCAACGCTTCCTCTCGGGCTATGGCGGATGCCGAAACATCCTCCTCACTGTCTGAAGAGACAGGACCCGAGACACCAATACCAGATGAAGTACCTGCAACTGCAGAAATAGGCTCAGAGTCTGAATCCGAGGTCTCAGATAATAAGGGGTTAGGCGGGGGTCGCTTTCTTGCGCCCTGTCCCTGACAAGCCACTTCCACCCGGGACACAAAAGTTTCCATAATGGCTGACAAAGATTCAACTGTCAATGGGGTGCTGGAGGATCCCGCAGACCCCTCGAGGGGATCCGGAGGAGATACATGAGTGGCAGGGTCCATGTTAATACAGGACACTTTTGCCAGCAATAAACAAAAAACTTTTTTTTTTTTTTTTGTGTGTCTCCCCCTAGCGCAATAGCGCCCCTCAGAGTACCTGCTTCTCGATCCCAGAGAGAGAGAGAGGGACCCCCAAGGCTCACCAACCGATGCAGTGCAGTTTCCAACAAACTGCAGCCAGCGTCTGTCTTACACAGACTGGAAGGAGCTGTTTGCTTTTTCCCCGGGCAGAAGGCGTGGCTCCGCCCCCTGTGTACGCCTTCCGGCGTTCCCAGCCCTCCACGAGGAAGCTGGGCTCACAAAACATGGCCGCCCCCATAGAAGAGACATAAGACTCCAAAAACATGGCGGCCGGCGTGACCTGAGGACATACATGCATACGGTCTACGGCAAAATGGCGGCGGACCGCCGATATCGTCTTCCCAGCACATCCACCTGCACTCTGCTGAGAGGTGACATATGGATCTACAGAGATACACTGCACATAAGGTAGGATTATACCTCCTATGTTTGCTGTAATGTTACAGTCTGCTGGGTAGAGTGTTAGCTCTTGAACCGAGTCCACTTCCCACAAACACATGCTGTATTACAAGGGGGACTTGTACGTGTCAGATATATACTGACCATATATGGAGGGGCCCATAATATATACTGCCTCATAAATGAGGAAAAAAGGGAACGTTTACTCACCATACCGAACCGACAGGCACCCTCTCTTCATAATACCCTCTCCACCGAGGTGGGGGTTTGTGGACGCCTCGACTCTCTGGTCCTGGCGTCCAAGCGAGCTTTTAACTCGCAAAGTCAGTCCCTTTACTGGGACTCCGTCGCGGCCGACTCAGCGCACTGGTCTGCACGCGCTTTTAGGCAGAAACCGGGGTGACCACTGGATCTCATATCCAGCCCGTCGCCCGGCCCCGCATACTTACTTGAATATGTCGCGGCCGACCAAGCGCAATGCCTGGTCTGCACGCGCTCGTAGGCCGGCTGGGGTGACCACAAGTGTCGCCCAGTCCGGCATTTTTGCTTGAAGATCTCACAGGAAAAAAACACTGGAGAAAACTACCTAAAAAATGTCTTTTTCTTAAGAAAAAAAGTCTTGCCAGGACCAAAAGATCCCAGCAAGGAACTTAGGTCCTTACTCCTGACTAGACAGAAAAAAACTGATTCCCTGTAGCAGAGAGAGGGAGGATATACCCTCAGGGACTGCCCCCTAGGGTGGAGCCAGAACATTTTGTCATTCTGCCTAGTCCTACTCCTGCGGAGACAACATAACCCAGCTCTTGAGAATCAAGAAGACTACGTCTGTCAATGAGCGATAGAGAAAGATTAACTTCTCCTGCCCTTCACTAATGTTTAAAAAAAAAAAATGGCAACACCTGGTAACTGGTAAAAAGATGCCCTCTTATACATAGGGCAGACGTTTCTAAAAACTATACAAAAACGTAATACGACAGCACAGTGGCTATAGGGTTAGCACTTCCACCTGGCAGCACTAGGGTCCTCAGTTCGAATTCCAGCCACGACATTACCTGCCTTGAGTTTATATGTTCTCCCTGTGCCTGCATGGGTTTCCTCCGGGAACTTAGGTTTCCTCCCACACTCCAAAGACATGCTGGTTGGTTAACTGGCTCCTGCCCAAATTGGCCCTAGTATGTGCATGTATGAATGTGAGTTAGGGACCTTCGATTGTAAGCTTAAGAGCAGGAACGGATGTGAATGTACAATAATATATATATATATATATATATATATATATATATATATATATATATATATATATATATATATATATATATATAAATAAAAATCGCTGCGTAAACTGTCAGCGCTATATACAGTAACTACCTGTAATAAAGTGATGCCAGATTTCCTTTGAGCCATAAAAATGGCAAGCCTTTAGATGTACACGTGCTTTGCTTCTATCAGTCACAAACAATTAATGCTTGAGGAGGGCACAGGCAATACACAGCACATGGGTACAAAGTCTGCGCAGCTGCTCTGTGTGACCCGATAGCTTCATTCATCATGAGTCAGAGGGTGTAAAATACATGCGGATGTTGCTAAAAAAACACACCAGGTGGAGGCCAGATTCTGCATGACACCACTCATCCAATTCAAGAGTGCTTCCAGCACTGAATGATGTGTAGACAGACAACACAAGAGACACCCGATGCTTCTTACCCCTTAGCGCCGATGGTATGCAAATATGCAGCCTTGGCTTCAGGGGGCTGTACCAGGGTGATGCCTGCAGCTGGAGGCATCAACCCCATACCGCTGTTTAGAGCCAATGGTCAGCTTTCATGTAACGACAACCAATGCGGCTCAGAAGCCGCTCGATTGTCATTACAAAAAGTGGGAGGGGACATTCTCTCTCTCTCCCCCCCCCCCCCCTTCGCAGTTTACCTGGGTCTCCTAGCCAAAGACCCAAACAAAGCCGCATTCGTCTCCGATTTAAAAACCCAGAAGCGATGTCATGACATCATTTCCGGGTACTGGAGCCTTAAAGGCGCCAGATTTAAAAAAAAAAAAAAAACCCACATTCAAACCAACCAAACTTGGCTTTTTAATGCTTTTAAGTGCAAAGGAGGTATTTGGGGTCTTTTAGACCCCAGATCCCTCCATAAAGAGAACCAGTCACTGCTTATTAGGATCGCAATGGATATTTACATTCCCTGTGACAGCACTAAAAGGGATAAAAATATATATATACACACACACACATATAATATATATATATAATATATATATATATATTTATTTTTTCCCTCCCCCCTCAAATGGATAGTGTAAAAAAAAAAAAAAAAAAATTTAAATAAAAAATGAACGCTTCTGCCCCTCTGTGTTTGCATGTAGAAGTGAATACGCAAGTGGCGCACGTATACGTAAATGGTGTTTAAACCACACGTGAGGTATTGCCGTGATAATGCTAGCACAAGACTTCCTCCAACTCTAACAGGTAACCGTTTTTTTTTTTTTTTTTTTTTTTTCTTTTTTTAAAGCATCACCTAAGGAGATTTTTAGGTACCGAAGTTTGTCACCATACCACGAGTGTGGGCAATTTTTAAAGCATGACATGTTGGGTATCCATTTACTCAGTGTAAAATCTTTCACACTGTACAAAAAAAAAAAAAAAAAAAAAAAAAAAAAAAAATGGGCTAACTTTACGGTTTATTTTTTTAATTCATGAAAGTGTACTACTTCTAGGGCTGCAACTAATGATTTTCAGAATCAATTAGTTGGCTGATTGTTTCGATTAATCCGATAAAAATCTCAATAAATATCCAGCTATATAGTTGGATATGTAATCCACTCTTGAGACAGATATACTGATTAGAGGTTTGAATGTGGTACATGGACTCAGAGATCCAACATTTTTAAAATGTAAAAAGACCTAAACGCTGTTTTGCAAATTTTCAGACAGGACTGTTATATATTATTCATGACAGACTCCCTAATAGGCCGGTAGCTTGATACAAGCTCCCTGCGCCTGTTGGCCATACACAAACTCATTTTTCTTTAGAAAATTTTTTGTTTTAGGAACATTTATCCGATTTCTAACCATTAGCGGGATACATTCAGTATTTGTTGTCAACCACAGTGACAGGAAAATTTGAAGGAGCAGAATAGAAAACTTCTCTATCAAACGAATTTACAAAAAGTGCACGTGGCTTTTGCTCAGAAGTTAGATTCATTTTAAAATTGAATGTTAAAAGCAAGTGGAATTTTCGAACACTCATCCATTCAACAAATATACAAATGATTTTTGTACAAAATCAATACACGTATGGGCAGCATAAGACATTTAGTAGCAGCATGTTTTTTTTTTCCCCCCCCATCACCTGTCATGATGGGGGTAGGAATATATATATATATATATATATATATATATATATATATATATATATATATATATATATATAGTACAAAAACAGCAGATCACCAACAACTATAATTTCTAATGTTGAGTGCCCCCACAAGCGAGCAGCTTTTTATGGGGGCACTTGAGCCGAGCTGCTGCTCAGTGAGTCCTCTCTCTCCTGATTGGCTGACTTTGACTGCAGCGGGAGCCAATGGCACCACAGCTGTTTAAGCCAATCAGAAGGGAAAGTCCCGAACAGCCGAGGGGCTCATGGACATTGCTGGATAGACATGGGGCTCAGGTAAGTATTAGGGGTGCTGGTGGCAGCTGCAGCACACAGAGGGCTTTTTAGCTTAATGCATAGAATGCATTACGATAAAAAAAACCTTCTGACTTTACAACCACCTAAAAGAGGAACTGCAGTCTGCTCACAATTTGTAATAAAAACCATCTTTACCATTCTGAAGCTTCCCTCCAACCATCTTGCATATTATTTTGTTTATACTGTAATTCTGTACCTGCCCATTATGCATCAGAAATCTCCCTTCACCAAGTCTGGCTGCAGCCATTTTAACTGTGGGAAGCTGAAGCTGCTGCCTGTTTACTTCCTGGATTTACACACACACTTCTCCTCTCTGGATGAGAACTCATGGATCTCTGCAGTCTCCTGTTATCTCTGCTCTTATCCAGAGAAAAGCCGCAAGTAGTGCCTGTAAAGTAAAATAGTACCTGTGAAAGGCACAGTGATCGGCATGTACCTAGTATTGATGGATCACTTTTTTAAAATCAAATTATTTCTAAACTCAACATATATGGTCAACTAAAGTTCAAGTGTTACTAAATCCACAACAGGAATCACAGTCTGTATATACAATACAGCATGCTGGTTATACTCACTGTGGAACCTAAAGGGTTAATCCTCTGCATTGTAGAAAAATATATATACAAAGTATATTCCCTGCGCCAAGTTTAGGGTAACCAATATATGTGAGGAAATGAAAAAGCAATATATTAATATAAAATGGGTGAAAATAGCTAGATACGCAGCTGCTGTAAAAATTAGTAAAATGCCAAAGTAATGGTCTTTGTAAAAAAGGCCAAATACAGCGCTTGCCACCTAAAATGACAACTAGGATTCTATAAATTACAATTACCAATAAAAATGAACCTGTGCTAGTAAAGTGCCTCCATAAATACCACGAATGGTGAAATCGTATTAAATAGCATAAAATTGAGTGTGATTGAGTATCAAGACATAAAACGTGACAGTGAATCATAATCTGGTATGCATAAGTGACTGACTAGAATAACATCAATCAACAGTGATCTTTAAAAGAGATGAAAGTCCAACAATAAATCGTGATTAATGCTCAGGCAATTAATGTCCTCAATAAGTGGTTATCCACAAAAAGTGCAAGTGCTATGGCTTGATTGTTCAAAGTATCGAGTTGCTTGTCCCAAAAATGAATAAGATGGGTCACTTACCAGATAACGTGGGTCTTATGTGTTGTATGACACTAAGATCATTCAGGCTTTGGTGGCCCCTTGGGCCAAGTGGCTTTCCCTTTAAGGTGGTCCTGTGGGCTAGTAGTGATTCCTCGGGACTCCGGGATATAGTAATCAAGGATAATGGAAAAGGAGAAAAGAAAGGCTCCAAATAGCGTAATATAGTCTTATTGAAGTTTTATTACCCATCCATCGGGTTCAGACAAGGTAAAAATCACATACACACTATCCCTGGTGGTCAGCGGTGCGGGCTGCTCGTCCTCCTCTCGGAATCACGGCTAACTTCCGGCTTGCGTTCCAACTAGGGTAGCGTGATGACGTTATGCGGTCCAAACTGACGCGTTTCGTCACTTCCGGTGACGTCTTCAGAGCTTTTGCCATAGCACTTGCACTTTTTGTGGATAACCACTTATTGAGGACATTAATTGCCTGAGCATTAATCACGATTTATTGTTGGACTTTCATCTCTTTTAAAGATCACTGTTGATTGATGTTGTTATTTATTCTAGTCACAGTCACTTATGCATACCAGATTATGATTCACTGTCACGTTTTATGTCTTAATACTCAATCACACTCAATTTTATGCTATTTAATACGATTTCACCATTCAAGTGGTATTTATGGAGACACATTAGCACTTTACTAGCACAGGTTAATTTTTATTGGTAATTGTAATTTATAGAATCCTAGTTGTCATTTTAAGTAGCAAGTGCTGTATTTGGCCTTTTTTTTTTTTTTTACAAAGACCGTTCCTTTGGCACAATCCTCTGCATTGTGTAAAAAGGTTTTTTGATCCTGTCTTCTCTGATCCTCCCCTTTCACAGTCCCCAAAAACCATTTCCTGATAGAACAGAGCCTTGGAGTCAGGCTGCACATGCTCAGTTTGGTATGTATTGCTTGAGATTTTTTTTTTTCTTGGGAGTGTGCATGTGAACAGCACAGAGCCAATCAGCACTGTCCAGATAAAAAGGTACAGGGTTCCTGCAGACTCATAGGACAATCAGGGGGAAATGAAAACTCCTCCTATAAGGTTTAACCAGGCACTGATAAAAAAAAAAGTCACAACACTGCTCTAACTGCTGATGAGAAAAGGTATTTAGCAATTTAAATTTACTAAAATAATTGCATTTTCATGTTCTGTGTACTGTGGGAGAGCCGATATAGTGAATGCAGGGTCCTGGGTTTAGCAACACATACACAAAAAAAAAAAAAAACACAACTATACATGATTCCCCTTTAAAACAGATTAAACATTGCAGATAATAGACACTAACCACTACTAAATTATCTAAGGTCAAATGAGACTGCAACCGAGCGTTGCACTGGAAATCAAATCCTTTTACAGCTGGACAACAAAAAGGTCCAATGGCTTTCAACCAAATGATTAATCATTTTAGCAAATTCTAGGCAGAGAAAACAAGCGATGCAGCCATCACATTCCATTACACCAGGGCTGGGCGACCACCTCTCCAGCTGTTGTGGAACTACATGTCCCATGAGGTACTGCAATACTGAGTTACTCTTAGAAGCTGAGGCATGATGGGACTTTTAGTTCAACAGCTGGAAGACCACAGTTTGCCCACTCCTGCATTATCCTGACTTTGGCATTTGACATCAATTTGCTAGATTTCAAAGATCATTTTACTGACTGGAAGCTGCACCAAGAGAATTTTTTATTCCATGACCTGTAGATCAACAGTTCTGACACGTACACAATCCCATCACACAGGCTGTAAATCTGCTAGAGCTGATTTGACTGAATATGCCCTGCACTACCTTGCACACGGGCCTGTGAACTGAATGTGCCCTGCGCTACCTTGCACACGGGCCTATGAACTGAATATGCCCTGCACTACCTTGTACACAGGCCTGTGAACTGAATGTGCCCTGCACTACCTTGTACACGGGCCTGTGACATGAATGTGCCCTGCACTACCTTGTACACAGGCCTGTGAACTGAATGTGCCCTGCACTACCTTGTACACAGGCCTGTGAACTGAATGTGCCCTGCACTACCTTGTACACGGGCCTGTGACATGAATGTGCCCTGCACTACCTTGCACACGGGCCTATGAACTGAATGTGCCCTGCACTACCTTGTACACGGGCCTATGAACTGAATGTGCCCTGCACTACCTTGTACACAGGCCTGTGAACTGAATGTGCCCTGCACTACCTTGTACACGGGCCTGTGACATGAATGTGCCCTGCACTACCTTGCACACGGGCCTATGAACTGAATGTGCCCTGCACTACCTTGTACACGGGCCTATGAACTGAATGTGCCCTGCACTACCTTGTACACAGGCCTGTGAACTGAATGTGCCCTGCACTACCTTGTACACAGGCCTGTGAACTGAATGTGCCCTGCACTACCTTGTACACAGGCCTGTGAACTAAATGTGCCCTGCGCTACCTTGTACACAGGCCTGTGAACTGAATGTGCCCTGCACTACCTTGTACACAGGCCTGTGAACTGAATGTGCCCTGCACTACCTTGTACACAGGCCTGTGAACTGAATGTGCCCTGCACTACCTTGTACACAGGCCTGTGAACTGAATGTGCCCTGCACTACCTTGTACACAGGCCTGTGAACTGAATGTGCCCTGCACTACCTTGTACACAGGCCTGTGAACTGAATGTGCCCTGCACTACCTTGTACACAGGCCTGTGAACTAAATGTGCCCTGCGCTACCTTGTACACAGGCCTGTGAACTGAATGTGCCCTGCACTACCTTGTACACAGGCCTGTGAACTGAATGTGCCCTGCACTACCTTGTACACAGGCCTGTGAACTGAATGTGCCCTGCACTACCTTGTACACAGGCCTGTGAACTGAATGTGCCCTGCACTACCTTGTACACAGGCCTGTGAACTGAATGTGCCCTGCACTACCTTGTACACAGGCCTGTGAAGTGAATATGCCCTGCACTACCTTGTACACAGATCTGTGAACTGAATGTGCCCTGCACTACCTTGTACACAGATCTGTGAACTGAATGTGCCCTGCACTACCTTGTACACAGGTGAAATTATGACTGCAAACATGGACCTATACATGTAGCCATAAGATGAAGCACTATAATGTTTCTCTGGCTACATCAAACTCAGCTCTTGCTGCATATTAGCCTCTGAAAATCCCAAATTTAAAACCGAACTCCAGCCTGACCCGTTTCTGCCCTTGGGCTACATGGGATGTCAATCACAGCAGGGGTGCACACAACTACCACTGGGCTGGTTTCATCTGGATAAAAAACTGAAGGCTGCACTCTCTGCACACCAAGGATTGCAGCTAACCGTATATTACAAGTTGTTGTGCTACTATATGTATGTGAAAGCAGTGTTAACTTATTCTGCGTTGCTGGATAAGGCTGGTAATTTGTGCTGTATAATCTAGAAGCAGTGAAGAATATGGAAGGAGAGCCCAGACTAGTGTCTTCTGCTGTGCAATCTGGACTGCCAGAACAGAAAAATTGTTCATGATCCTCCGCTGTCCAATTTTAGGTGAAGCTATATGCATTAGTTTAAATAGGCATGGCGTTTGCTGTCATTTTTTGTAGAGTGAACATTAAACTGGGTATATGTACCGAAAGTCAGCCGGTTCAGCAAGACCATACACCTCTGTTCAACAGAAGCTGATCACTAGACTGAACACAGCGGGGGAAATCCCTGCATCCACATTGCTTGTGATTGCAGGTATCTGCAAATTTTTGGTCAACCCATGAGTTGAAATTCGAATAAAAAATAAAGAGACACACACACACCTCTCTGGGTATACACCTAGCATAAAGTGGTTGTTAACTGTTATAGATACACTGTTAAAGGACTAATCTAAGGTTATACACAAATAAAATCCTGCTTAAATTGTACTTGTTTATCTGCAGTCTTGGCTCTTCTACATCGTTCAAAGTCCAGAATTTATGCAGCTTGTCAGAGCTTTTAGAAATCAGGGGGCAGGGAGCTGAAGTTACTCTTCATGAAGAGAGCTGATTTAAGGGGGGGGGGGCAGACACCCCCCTCCCTTCGCATAGCACACCAAAACAGAACAGAGGCAGTCAATCACAGGCTGTGTGCTGGAGCTATCTTCCCTATCACCTTTTTACATCTCAATGTCAGGAAAACCTGGTCTAAAGTGACTCATGTAGATAAAACGACAACAGACATAAGACATAAAATCACACCAAGTGCTCTGGACTAAGAAAAGTACACACTAGAGGGATTGGCTTTGTGCATATATGTTATATAAAATTTTACCATAAGGGTAGAAAGGTGGGGGGGGGGGAATACACTAAAAAAACTAGTGCAGCCACCTCATCTAAGAATTTGTAAGCTGGAATATAATAAAATGTTTGATTTTTAGTGGTTTCATGCTTTGTGGGTTTGTGAAAAATCGTATTTATCTCGGTATCACCTGGAGCATACAGGGGGGAGGGGGGGGGGGGGTGTAAGCAGTAAAGGAAGACTAAAAAGGAACTATTAACTAGTATTAAAAAAAAAAAAAAAAAAAAAACACCTATCAGTGGCAATCCTATTTTACATCTCCCTAGCTGCTTGGGGATGCAAAGTATTTGTCAAGCCAAAAGCTGTCTCTGAGCCACTGAAGGAAAGAGCCTATCCTCTCGTGTACATCGCAGGAATTAAATTCTCATGCTGCGTGCAGGTTTTATTTTTTTTAACCTTCATGCATTCTCTGCATTAAAGAGAAGTTTAGGTTTCCCTTTTCCGATGCTGCATCTGTCCCCTGGCGCCTTTGCACAGAGCGATCGAACACCGCTCATCGCTCAGTTCTGTCATCACGACCACGGAGTCAGGAGAGCTGCGGGGGGCGGACGGCTCAGGCGATCAGTGGCTGAGCTGGGTGTCTGTCCAGGCACCTGGCAGGTCCCAAATCCATGGTGGTGATGACAGTGCCTGGAGCGACTTCTGTGACGTAAGCAGAGAGCAGACTTCAGCCGCTCTCTGCTCAAAATGAGTCGCAGGAGTGCAGAACGAACTGAACTCCATAGGAGATATACAGCCAAAACGAGTTTGGCTGTACATCTTTTTAACGTTAAAAACTATATACACACACACTATATATACATACACACTATAATATATATATATATATATATATATATATATATATATATATATATATACATATATACACACTATATATATATATATATATATATATATATATATATATATATATATATATACACACACACACACACACACACAGAAAAGCTTGGGAGGAGCGGCTGTACTAAGTATACAATGTTAGTACAGCAATCTCCCCTGCTCAGCTAATGTATTGACAGGGGGACAGCCCCCCCCCCCCCATCCCCCCGAGAACACTCCTGTCAGTGCTCGGCCAGTTTCTGTTGGACCGGCTGCCATATACACAGGCCGAATGTCAGCCAGTCGATGACACCAGATATTGACCCCATGTGTAGCGAGGTGCACAGGTCTTCCATGCATCCTTTTGCAGGCAGTCCCATTCATGTCAATCAGACGCAGTCTAATTTCACATACACATATTGGGGGGAGGGGGGGTGAAACAGTTATATTGGCTTAAATCTTGATTTCCCAGTTAGAGTTCAGTTTAAATATTAGTGTGAGCAAGAAATACACTACCATGGAAAAAAAGCAACATTTCTGCACAGAAGGTATTTGGCACCCAGGCACCACAATCAACTGGAGCCATCAGTTAGGGGCCCTGTAATTCTGCTTGCTGTTTGGATAAGGCATTCTAAAAGCAAATGGTCTATTTCATAAGCATATCTAACTAGCAGAAAAGAGCCAAAGAAAAAAAAAAAAAAATTTGTCTCAGTACCAAAATTTCATCTGGTGCACCTCTAAAAGCAAAGTGGGTGGGTCTCTCGCTCTATCTATATACACACACACAGATATTTTATACAATTGTAAGTCGACTTTTTAATTGATAGCATAAATTTAAATGCATATGAATTTGTCGGCTATTCTTGGCACCTTTAGTGCGGTTGTGGAACTTGTATTAGGACTAGTCTGGACATTTTTTAGCATGCGTTTTATTTAGATTGTCATTATGGCTCCTGTTGTCGGTTTGCTTGCAATACTCGAACTGGAAAGACTATTGGCAGATGTGTAGACTCGCTCGATCTACATAGACATCTCCCCCGAAGAACATTCCGTGTGCAGGTCTGTTTGCCGGTAGAGATCTATGTGTATTGTGGTGCGGAGTCAATATGGTTTTGATATCTGTCTTTATGAAGGGATACAGGCTTATGTCTTTCTACTGTGCTTGATCACCATAGTGGAAACATGGCCTTTTCCCTGCAGATAGCCTCACGTCTATGGGAACAGTTGTATAATCCTATTAGGCATTGTTCTCCGAAGCTTTGCTAAATGGGATTCACACCAGTAGTAATGGAGGAAGTTCATGCACGGGTTTGATTGGAGCAGCATTTAGTTCTACATGCTGGTTTCATTGTGTAGGGTTAGGCCATAAGCCGTGCACACTGTTTTATTCACGTCTGTACTTCTTCCCGTTATATTTGAATGTATGCAAGTGTGTCATTGGCTGAGTAACTTATGTCATGTGACTGTACATCTGGAACTGATTGGCTGATGTGGTGTAGCCATCACTTTTTGCTCTTTTGTTGCCCCATTAACGAAGCCCTTTGCTCAACACAGGACAACTTGGAAGCATCCAAACTGAAAGCCCGTTTGTGTCTGTATCTTGGGGATGGCGAGGACGCTCCATTGCCTTATACAAAAGAGCTGAGAACTGTGCTTTTTAGCACAACGGGATTTATTGTGCTTGGCGTTTATTAATATCCAACAGTGCACTTATTAGAGCAACGGAGATATTTGTGCAGCAAACGCATATTCATTTCCACAACAGTGCAAGAAAAATGTATCCCTTTAAATTCTATGCATGTCTTCACACTGGTCCTTTGTGCTTCTGACGTGGTCCTTTGTGCTTCTGACGTGGTGTTAAAAATTTTGCTCGCTGCATTTTTGTTTTTTTAAACCAAAAAAAAAAAAAAAAAAAAAAAAAAAAAAAAAAAAAAAAAAACACAAAACCCACCAAAAATGCACCTCACCACTGAAAAGCATTAAAAAGCGCAGCATGAACCCCTCAATAGCGCACCAGTGTTACATTTTTGATGTGGTGGAGTCCCACTACCTATGAAAAACCTTAAAGCGGAGTTTCACCCAGTTTTTTTTTTAATAAAAATACCCCCGGGACAGTCAGGGCTAGTACATTCCACAATTGATAGCCTCTGAACTGTCCCGGGTTGCACTTACCTGCAAGAAGAAATACTTACCTTGAAAATGTATTCTCCAGCGCTGCCATCTCAGGTGTGGGCAGCTTGAAGCCAGCGCGATCCTCTTCCGTGTCCTCTTCGGTCCCACGATGCACTGCACCGGCCCCGCCGTCACTTCCGGTGCAGCAGCGTCATCCCTGCACAGCTTCTGGGCATGCCCAGAAGCTGTTTGCAAGGTATGACGGCGCCTGCAAGGTAGAGTCCATCCTTTCACCTTTTCTGCGTCGCTCAAAGACACGGTGGTTGGAACCAAAGATCTTAAATTTGGACTCATCAGACCAAAGCACAGATTTCCACTGGTCTAATGTCCATTCCTTGTGTTCTTTAGCCCAAACAAGTCTCTGCTTGTTGCCTTTCTTTAGCAGTGGTTTCCTAGCAGATATTCTACCATGCAGGCCTGATTCACACAGTCTCCTCTTAAAAGTTGTTCTAGAGATGTGTCTGCTGCTAGAACTCCGTGTGCCATTGACCTGGTCTCTAATCTGAGCTGCTGTTAACCTGCGATTTCTGAGGCTGGTGACTCGGATGAACTTATCCTCCGCAGCAGAGGTGACTCTTGGTCTTCCTTTCCTGGGGCGGTCCGCATGTCAGCCAGTTTCTTTGTAGCGCTTGATGGTTTTTGTGACTGCACTTGGGGACACTTTCAATGTTTTCCCAATTTTTCGGACTGACTGACCTTCATTTCTTAAAGTAATGATGGCCACTCATTTTCCTGTACTTAGCTGCTTTTTTCTTGCCATAATACAAATTCTAACAGTCTATTCAGTAGGACTATCAGCTGTGTATCCACCTGACTTCTGCACAACACAACTGATGGTCCCAACCCCATTTATAAGGCAAGAAATCACACTTATTAAACCTGACAGGGCACACCTGTGAAGTGAAAACCATTTCAGGTGACTACCTCTTGAAGTGTGACTCTACAATTTTCATTTAAATTTACAATTGTCATGTAAATAAAGAAAACTCTTTGAATTAGAAGGGGTGTCCAAACCTTTGGTCTGTACTGTATATATAATATATACACACATACATAAAACACATACATACATATTATATACACACATATATATACATACATACATACATACATACACACACATATACACACACATACATACACACACACTATATATTATGTATAAATATATATTATGTATTCATATACACCCACGGTAATTGTTCCCAATTTTTTTTTGACTGGGTATTTGGACAAAAAAAAAAAATTAGAAGTCTTCTCACCGGGGTCATAGCAGCAAGAAGTTGCTTTATCAACTAGGGAAGTATTGCTATGTCGCCAATGGGGAAAAAATTCTCTGTCCAATAGGGCTGCTGAATATAATCGCCGAATCGATGCATCGCGATGCGACCCTTTGCGATTCTGCATCGATTCGGGGTGCCTGCAAAATCGATTACCTAATGACGTCATTTCCAAGAGGCTTCCGTGGCCGGTCTCCGCTGGGACGGATCTGATTGGCCGGCTCACCCTCACACGAGTCGGTCACGTGACAGGCACCCCGGTCACCTCGCTGAACCCGAGCTCCACGTCTTCTCCCTATTCTCTGTAGCCTCATGGCGACCGCGACTCCCAGCAACCCCCGGCAGTCCAGCCGCCGCAGCAGCATGAGCACCCCGCTCAGCCCGACCCGCATCTCCCGGCTACAGGAGAAAGAGGATCTCCGGGAGCTCAATGACCGCCTGGCCGTCTACATAGACAAGGTGCGGAGCCTGGAGAGAGAACAGCGTGCTACAACTGCAGGTCACCGAGCGGGAGGAGGGCAGCAGCCGGGAGATCTCCGGCATTAAGGAGCTCTATGAGACCGAGCTGGCCGATGCCCGCAGGACCCTGGATGACACGGCCCGGGAGAGGGCCAAGCTACAGATAGAACTGGGCAAGATACGGGGGGACTACGAGCAGCTCCAGAGCAGGCGAGTGTCGGGGGGAGGGGGGCTCTATTCACACACACTGCCCTCCATTCATTAACAGCAACCAGGCGATTTAAAAAGGGAAGAGTCCGGCCTGATCCAATGAGAGGTGATGGTGACTGTCACATGGCTACATTACCGAGCCCTATCACAGTGCCAGTCACCCGCCTCACTGGGGGGAGATGTATGCAGCGCTTCATTATTGTCTGCCAACCGGATCTATACCCCCCCAAAATCACTGGGCAGCCCTCATCTAAATGCTCTATTACCCCCCCCCCCCATATCACTGGTCAGCCTTCATCTAAATGCTCTATTACCCCCCCCCCCTTTCATTGATGTTGACCTGCATTCTATCTAAGTTGCTACCAAAAGACTCAGCAATGATTTGTTAAAGTGATACTAAAGGGTATTATTTTTTTCTATAAAATAAAAAAGCTATCATACTTACCTTCTGGCCGTCTCTTGTACCATGTCTGCAGTCTCTGACCCTCTCCTGTAGTGTTATCTGCAGTCTCTGACCCTCTCCTGTAGTGTTATCTGCAGTCTCTGACCCTCTCCTGTAGTGTTATCTGCAGTCTCTGACCCTCTCCTGTAGTGTTATCTGCAGTCTCTGACCCTCTCCTGTAGTGTTATCTGCAGTCTCTGACCCTCTCCTGTAGTGTTATCTGCAGTCTCTGACCCTCTCCTGTAGTGTTATCTGCAGTCTCTGACCCTCTCCTGTAGTGTTATCTGCAGTCTCTGACCCTCTCCTGTAGTGTGTCTGCAGTCTCTGACCCTCTCCTGTAGTGTGTCTGCAGTCTCTGACCCTCTCCTGTAGTGTGTCTGCAGTCTCTGACCCTCTCCTGTAGTGTGTCTGCAGTCTCTGACCCTCTCCTGTAGTGTATCCGAAACTGTTGTAGTGAAAACCGTTGGGCAGTGGGCTGGGCATGGGCAGTGGGCTGGGCACTGGCAGTAATCGTGATGCATCGCGGAATCGAATCGCGACCCTAATAATCGTAATCGCATCGAATCGTGAGGTAAGTGAAGATGCGCAGCCCTACTGTCCAATCATTCAAACCCTCATCAGTTAGGGGAAACTGGCAGCAGCAAATATTAACAAATGTAATGAGGTGAAATCCAGGGGACCCTTGGGGTATTGTTCAGAAATGTTTACAGTCAGCTATTAAGGGCCCTTTTTTTTTTGTTAACATGCTGTGAGTTGAACACATAGTGGGGTTTTCCCCAATATGACTGCAAAAGTGGAAATAAATGTTAAGCAAACATTGTCCACTGCTTGACTAATCTATACAAAAAAAGGTAATAATGAGGCTTTAATACTATAGGGCTTGCCCGTAAAAGGCAGCCTTTACATACCAGTTTTAGCAACAAATATAGTATTATTGGCAAATGTTTCAAATTTACACTAAAGGTCCAGTTAAAAATGCCAGTGCTCTAGTGGACACAGGTTGTCTCTTTACTCGTTTTTTTGCAATTTTTAGAACAGAAAAATACCAAAAACGCACACGGAAACTGACTGTACATGGGATTTTTGTCAAGCAACCAAACGCTGAAAGGATTGGGTGACACCCAGTCTAATTAAATGAATGGCAAGGCTTGTAGACTAAACACATTACAACTTTCATGGTGTTTTACAGCCTTTAAATTATAGTTGGTGAGGAGAACTCGGTTTGTGACTTTGATGTACACAACTGCAAAAACGTAAAAGACTGAAAGCATCCAATTCTGTAAGAAATAAATCTATTTTACACGGGCTGGTTATGGGTTTCAGCACATGATAACAATTATGCAATTAAACTCTTCCAGGAAGGATAGGCAGTACGACTTCTACAATATGTGCCCGGATGTGAACCAGGACCCAATGAATGTATGCTCTTTGTTCATTTAAAGAAGGGCACCATGCAGTTTAATGTCCTGACCAAGAGAAAATCCTAAGATAAAGCCAATAACACTGTAAATGCAAAGCATTTCACAAGAGAATTCAAATCCTTATGATTCTTATCTTGGTTATGCAAGAGCAAATCCAGATGTGATCAAAGTCAGCTGGCTTTCATGTGACATGCACACCACTCTGCAAAGGATGATTTTTATTAAATACATCTGAACGGTCAAGTGTTCTTCTACACTGGGACATTCTTCTGCAAAAGGCTACTTGAGAAGCTTATTTACAGATAAAACACTTGGCTGTAACAGAACGCTACATACAACTTGAAAGCAGGTGCTTTCATTCACAGATCATGGTACATGCAGTGTATTCAATTAAAGTACTTTCATCACGGGCAGCGGAGGAGGAAGTAGGGGGCTTTACCCCCATCTGACCATCTGTATGTGCTGATTTACAGTGGGAGCACACGAGGCCACTTTCACGTTTAGAAGTATTTTGTCACTAACTTGCTATTATAGCGAGGTCATTATCACACTACATTAACCACTAATCCACTGGGCACTTCCACCTCCTTCCTAACCAGACCAATTTTCAGCTTTCAGTGCTCTCACATTTTGAATGACAATTATTCAGTCATGCAACACCGTACCCAGATTACATTTTTGTCCTTTATGTCACACAAATGGAGCTTTCTTTATATGGTATTTAACCCTCACTGGGGTTTCTTTAACTGAAAATATAGACCGAAAATTTTGTAAAAAAAAAAAAAAAAAATATATTATATTATATTATATTATATTATATTATATATATATATATATATATACACATACACATACACATACACACATACATACATACATATATATATATACACACACACACACACACACACACACACACACATACATACACTTTATTTGGGTTATTTTTACCGAAAATATGTAGCAGTATAACTTATGGCCAAAACGTATGAAGAGAAATTACTAAAATTGGCTAAATTTTAAAACCGAGTCTAAGAAAAATGCATTTATTTAGTCTTTGTGAAGGTTATAGTCTATAAGCTATGGTGCCAATTATTGAAAATTTATCAAATTGATTGATATACTGCCAGCCCATCTCATTTCTTGAGACACTGAGGCCTCTTTCACACATATGGTCCATTCAGTTCATTAGTTCAGTCACGTCAAAATGTATCGGTTTTTCATCCGTGTTTTTTTTCACATCCACTACCAATGCAAAAAAAAAAAAAAAGGACCGTTTGTCCGTGTACAGCCATTTTTCATCCGATCTGTTTTTTTGACGGATGAGAAATAGGGCATTCATCCGTTCCAAAAAACGGACATTGACCGAAGCGGATGAAAACGGATGTTAAAGCGGAGTTCCAGCCTAAACACACATTCACCTGTCCAACGGTCCAGCGATGCGGCCGCCCGAAGCCTCTTCTCCCTCTGCTCTGCGGCGCCGGCATCACTGGTGTGGGCACCCGGCTGTGACAGTTTGCGGAGTCACAGCCGGGTACGAACTGCGAATTCGCGAGTTGCGCTATGCATCGCGATTGGCCGGCAATCTTCTGGGACCTCTGACATGTCCCAGAAGATTGCAGGGAGGGAGGGGGAGAGGAGAACTTCCGCTAAGGGCGCCGCGATGCTCCGAGCGGAAGTGGGAGCGGGTACCTGTCAAAACTAGGTACCCGCCCCCCCCCCCCCCCCAAAAAAAAAATAAAATGACATGCCAAATGTGGCATGTCAGGGGGTTAGAACTGCCTAAAGCGGAAGTTCCACTTTTGGGCGGAACTCCGCTTTAACGAATGATCATCCATTGCCATCCGTTTTTACATAGAGATGCATTGATATCCGTTTTTCATCTATCCGTATATATGAAAGGGGCCTTACAAGTCAGGAAAGCACAAATACCCCCCAAAATGATCCCTTTTCGGAAAGTAGACATTCCAAGGTATTTAGTAGGTGAGTTTTTTGAAGTTGTAATGTTTGCCCTCAATTCTTTGCAAAATTATTTTTTTTTTTTATTTATCTTTTTTTTTTTTTTTTCTTCACAAAATTGTCAAGTTATTTCTTACACACTTTATAGGCATATCTGCATCTACACCTCAAAAGACATTTGCCTACTCCTCCAGAGCATGGCGATACCACGCGTGAGATTTTTTACACAGCCAGGCCACGTACAGAGGCCCAACAGCCAAATTGCACATCCAGGCGTTCTACACATAACTCCCTGACAACCTATTACACTTCTGAAGGCCCTGGAGCACCAGGACAGTGGAAACCACCACAAAATTATCCCATTTTGGAAAGCAAACACCCCAACAGTCTAGTCTTATGAGTCTTTTGAACAGGTCATTTTTTCCCACAATTTTTTTTTTTTTTTTTATTTTTTTACACAAAGACATGCATTTTTCTTGTCACATTTTATCCACTTGCCGACCGCCGCAAGTACATATACTGCGGCGGTCAGCCCCTCACAGGCAAAGTGACGTAGGGGTACGTCACTAGCCTGTGAGGCTCTGGGGAGCGAGCGCGCGCCGCCGGATGCACGCTCCCGCTCGGTCACGGACCCCCTGTCCCCCGCGCGGTCCGCCGGGCACTCGCGATCGTCTGTTACACCGGGAGAAAGGCAGGCGGCTAATGTAAACAAAGCCGCCTGTCATTCTCCCCTGTGTAAGAATAATGATCATACGGTTCTGCCATGTAAGACTGTTGATCACTGTTCTTACACCTCAAGCCACAACCACACAGTTAGAAACACACCCCTAGGGACACACTTAACCCCTCCCTCTCAAAAAAGTTAACCCCTTCCCTGCCATTTTTACAGTAACAGTGCATATGTATAGCACTGATTACTGTAGTAATGTCACTGGTAACCCCAAAAGTGTCAAAAATGTCAGTCAAGGGTCCGATCTGTCCGCCGCAATGTCGCAGTCCTGCAAAAAAAAAAAAACAAAAAAACACACACAGATCGCCGCCATTACGCGTTAAGAAAACCACAAGAATGACAAAAATCTTTCCCTTAGTAAACGCAATAACTTTTGCGCAAACCAATCAAAATACGCTTTTTGCGATTTTTTTTTACCAAAAATATGTAGCATAAAACAAATTGGCCTAAAATGTTAAAAAATTTTGATTTTTACATTTTATTTTTGGGAATTTCATACAAAAAAAATGTGAAAAATATTATTTTTTCAAAATTGATGCTTTTTTTGTTTATAGCGCATGGGAAAAAAAAAAAAAAAAAAAACACGCACAGGTGATCAAATACCACCAAAAGAAAGCTCTGTTTGTGGGGGAAAAAAAAAGGACATCAAATTTGTTTAGGTACAGTGTCGCACGACCGCGCAATTGTCCGTTAAAAATCACGCAGTGCCGAATCGCAAAATAGGCCCTGGTCAGGAAGGGGGTAAAATCTTCCGGGGCTTAAGTGGTTATAAAGTTGTCCAAGATATTTCTAAACACATAGCAAAAAGGACACTCCAAAACACATTCTGCTACTCCCGCATGCGCAGTATAGCGATACCACGTGTGAGACCTTTACACAGTCTAGCCACATACAGAGGCCCAACATTCAGGCAGCACGGTAAGGTGCTCTAGGGACAAAAAAAAAAAAACACAACAACCAAATTTAATTTGACTATCCATTACACTATTGTGAGGCTCTGTAGGGCGCTAAAACAGCACTCATTTACCTGTAAACTTGCATCTCCACAATACAACTCCTTCAAAGCTGCAGCAGCCATCTATGGCACGCCTTCATTTTCTGTCTGAACAACCACAAACATTCATTGATCACCCCTCCTCCTGATCTGTACGGTCTTTCACACCCATTAGCTATCTTTTCCATGAATCATTTTGTTCCACAGAATTTAATAAAAGGACACATCCCCCTGGACGTCCATGATCAAGCAACCAATCTACACACTGCACAGCTAAAGTCTGCAGCAAACATATCTAAAAGTGATCCCGAGCATTAGTTCTTTAATATAAAATGTATTTTATTTTATGTAGCACAGTAAAGCTTTCCTAAAACAAAGTATTCACATATCATTCCATCACAAGCATAAGTATTATTCCTCATTTCAGGACAGTGGGAGGGAAGAGCCAGATCAATATTTCACACCCCATTAGCTACAGTGCTTCCCACCCTTAGCTCAAGTATGCATGCAGGAGAGTGCTGAGCTGTGAAAACCCCTCCTGAAGACTCCGGGATTTATGACAATTTGCCTAGGCATGAAACCAGGAACTAACTGAAGAAATAAAAAACACAGTTTAACAAGTAAATATGCTATACTTTCTAATGCTAGCCTAGCAGCATGAGGATTAGAACAAATAAATGTTGAATGGGAAAGTGAAGTTCCACTTTTAAGTGGCTGCTTCACTTTTTGCCACTTTTGTTATATTACAGCCTTTTTCCAAAATGGGTTAAATTCATTGCTCACTACTATATTGAAGCACCTTCGACACCAGGTACAGCCTCAAGTCTTTGAGTATGCTTTTTAAGCCTTTGCAGGACCTCTCAAGCTCCATCAGGTTGGATGGGGAGCGACGGAGCAAAGCCATTTTCGGATCTCTCCAGAGCTATTCAAAAATCGGGTTCAGGTCTGGGCTCTGCCTGGGTCACGCAAGGACATTCACAGAGTTGTCCCATAGCCACTCCTTTGTTATCTTGGCTGTATGCTTTGTGTTGTTTTCCTTTTGGAAGATAGACCTTTGTCCCAGTCTGAGGTCCAGAGCGTTCTGGAGCAGCTTTTCATAAAGGATGTCTCTGTACATTGCTGCATTCAGCTTTCCCTCGATCCTGACTGATCTCCCAGTTACTGCCACTGAAAAACACCCCCAGAGCATGATGCTGCCACCACCATGCTTCACTGTAGGGATAGTATTGGCCAGGTGATGAGCGGTGCCTGGTTTCCTCCACACATGATGCTTGCCATTCAGGTCAAAGAATTCAATCTTGGTTTCAGACCAGGGAATTTTGTTTCACGTGGTCTTAAAATCTTTCAGGTGCCTTTTGGCAAACTCCAGGCAGGCTGTTATGTGCCTTTTACTGAGGAGTTACTGCCATCTGGCCACTCTACCATACAGGCCTGGTCAGTGGAATGCTACAGAGATGGTTGTTCTTCTTGAAGGTTCTTCCCTCTCCACAGAGAAAGGCTGGAGCTCTGTCAGAGTGACCATCAGGGTCTCCTCTATGACCAAGGCCCATCTCCTCCGATCGCTCAGTTTGGCCGGGTGGAACGCTCTAGGAAGAGTTCTTGTGATTCCAAACTTCTATCACATAAGGATAATGGAGGCCACATTGGGACCTTCAATGCGGCAGAAATGTTTCTGTACCTGGATACAATCCTGTCTCGGAGGTCTGCAGACAATTCCTTGGACTTCATGGCTTGGTTTGTGCTCCGACATGCACTGTTAGCTGTGGGACCTTATATAGACAGGTGTGTGCCTTTCCAAATCATGTCCAATCAACTGAATTTACCACATGTGGACTCCAATCAACTTGTATAAACATCTCATGGATGATCAGTGGAAAAAGGATACCCTGGAGCTCAATTTTGAGTGTCATGGCAAAAGCTATGAATACTTATGTACATGGGGATTTTATAATTTTAGGTTTTTAATAAATTTGAAAAGATTTTAAACAAACGTCTTTCGTATTGTTATCATCGGGTATTGTTTGAAGAATTTTGGGGGGGGGGGGGGGACTTTTTAAGTTTTATGTGTATTGGAGAGAGAGAGGGGGGGGGGGTGTTTACAGGGAGGAACAGTCAATTTTTGGGAGTTAAAAAGTATGGGAATTTTTTTTTTTTTTTTTAAAATCATACCTTCCGAGGTGGATGCAGCATTGGTCTACCTCTGACACGGAGAACCAATCGATCAATGATCGGTTCTCAGAGCTCCCTGACCAGAGAGCTGGTGTCTGTCAATCACTTGCTCTCTGCTATGCCCTCCCCCCTTACTCATTGGAGCGCTGGGCTGTGGAAGGGGCAGGAGCAGCCGGCTCGCAATCTTGCCCAAGTCTGGACTGGCTCTGCGACTTCACCCGACAGCGGGCTTCAGCCTGCTGAAACGGACTGCACTTGAGTGATCCAAACTAGCTTTGGCTGTACTTCTCCTTTAAAGGTCCACTTTATCTAGTGCTTCTTGTGACTAATTAAATTGACACATACTAAGGGCAGCCATACATGGATCAAAATTCGGCGGGCTCAGCAGGGACCAGGCAAAATTTCAATCCATATATGGACTAGCTGGTTGTACAGACTTCTGCACAACCAGTCCATTTGGTTTTTCCTGAATGATCAGCGGCTCTGGCTATAGCAGCGAGCATTGGGCAGTGTATTTTTTTGGCGGGGAAGGTCCCCTGCTGTCAGAATACAACACACCGGAAGTAATGCCCCCACCCACATCTAGTGTGTGGATGGGGAATATTCGTTTTTCTTTTTTTTGTTTTTTTTTTTTTTAAATGTTCAACCTGCTGGTTGCATTCTTGCACTTCATGCTAAATTTGCTCTCCCCCCCTCCTCCCTTTCCTACATTGCCACACCTCACAGTCCAACCTTACCCATTCCCCTCTGCTCTCAGCAGTGCAGATCATCGCCATCCACCCCTCCTCATTAAAGTATTTACACTGCTCTGGTAATGTAAATTTTAAAATTATTTAGGATTAAAAACATTGATTCACATTGTCCAACATTCAAAGAAACTGGCACATAGCACATTTAAGAGTGGGTGCAACACCACAAAGAACTTGTCTAACACTTATGATGAATGCATAATGCCACACAAAACCAACCTATTTACCCTTTAAAAAGAGGTTGTAAACCCACTCTGATAACTTGTAACTATAGGTAAGCCTGTAATAAAGGCTTACCTATAGGTAGGGTAAATATCTCCAAAACTTGCACCGTTTAGGAGATATTTACTTTTCATGCAGCCGATGAGGGCACGGGTGGCCATTCCTTCAGAGCCCTGTCCCGTGCACGGCAGCTCCCACGCGCATACACAGCAGTGATGTCCTCACGCCTCCGGCCAATCAGATGCCCAGAGGACGCGAACCAGGACGGCCGAGCATGTCAGCCGTCTCACTTATAAGCGGGCGGCACTGGGGGGGCTTCGTTCTAAAGGTAATCATTTCATAATGAGCTAGTATGCGATGCATTATGCCTTTGTCTTACAGGGTGGTTTTTTTTTTTTTTTTTTTTTTTGTTTACAACCTCTAACTGCCCCAGTGCTTTTAAATCCGTATCCTAGATTTAGATTGGTGTAAAATACAGCAGTTTAAATAAAATTTCTATTCTAAAAATGTAAAAAACAAAAACAAACCCAGGATAAATGAAAGGATAAAAATAAAAACTACTCAGGTTTAGGACATGGTGCCATGCAGAGACATCCCTGTATAAACGAATGGGCGAGCCTCTTGTTTGAACACTCAGAGAAACACGCCAAGATATATCACAAAACCCATAATCCTTCTTAGAAATTTGGCACAGGGAGGCAGCAGAAAACAGCACTTGATGATTTGGACTTGTGGGGGGGGCGATTATTAAAATGATATGTCGTTAAACTAGCTGTCAAAGCCTAGTACACACGCTGCTCGCACCGCGACCTCGGAGGTCGCCCCCCCAAGTCGGATCGCGGCAATGTGAACGGGGCCTAATGGTTAAAAAAGCCATGGAAAACCAAATGAAGTGTTTATTTTGTTCTGACTTCTCCAAGCAAATGAGAAATTAAATCTCTTTGGCAATTATGGACATTCTTCTAACCCTCATTGCCCTTTGTACTATAACTCACTGAGCCATGCATATAACAGTAATAAATAACAGTTTTATTGGCTGTATCCTGTCCAGGTCGAAGATATTAATGCTAGTAGCTATCTTTAAGAATTTTTTGTCTATACGCGTCATGTGCCCTGGCACAAGAGAAAACGTGTACTCTGCTCAGGTACACACCACCCCGTATACACTTACATTTTGTTAGCGCCTCCATTGCCTTGTTCAGCACTGGGGATAGAAGTAAATAACGGGGACTACTGGGTATGCTAGAACATGTGACTCCCATGTACTGAGCCAATCAAAGTTGTCACAGTGAAGGCTATAAACCTGTGTAAGCTACATCTCTAGCTAACAGAGCTTTCCTTTCACTACTGCCAGCTGATCAGAGAAGTAAGAGCCATTGGAAGCTAAGAATATAGGCTTGTGTAAGTCTGCATTAAAAAAAGGTTGCTTTACTCTGTGGCAAGGTACAGGTTCACTTTAAAGGGTAACTCCACTTTCATGGGGAAAAAATATATATAGCGTATACAATTGTGACACAAATCATAATGTAATTGAATGTTATTAAAAATTACCTTTCAAACTATTTATTAAATTTCTTGGTAAACACAAACAGGTACCTTTCCTTTTCAATCTGCAGCTGTTGTATTTTTCTGAAAATGCAATATGGCTACCTGTAGGTGTTCTGTATACAGAAAGTATACTGATCACCCCACTGAAACATCATTTCCGGCTTGTGTGATTGGCTCACCAATTTTCCCATAAGTCTGCCTAAAATACAAGTCAGATTTCCGGCATCCCCTGCAACAAAAATTTCATTTTTGGTGATACACCCAATAGGAACACGTCTAAAGTGATGCAGACCCAGCAGCTTTCCTCATTAGAGCCCTGCAACTGCCACAGCTGATAAATAACTATGAAACCACTCCCATTTGACCCACTCAGCACAGAGGAACAAAATGATTTCTTCAGAATAATAAAAAGGTAGGAATCTGCAACAAAGTTTGTTAAGATCCTTATAATGTACAGAGATCACTGAGAGGGGAATGTTTTTTTCCTCAACAAAAGTGGAGTTGCTCTGTAAAGTGATCTTGTCCTGACCAGATTAAGTAGGTTGACAAAGACTGGCAGTTTCCTTTCCATCAGTGGATACTTTGTTTGCACTCTAAGCCTGGGTTCACACTATTGCAAAAACAGACATTGCATGTGATTCGCACTGCATTGCTGTGCAGATCAAATGCATTGTCTGTGCAATGCGAATTCAGCCATACAACTGTATGGCTGAACTGGCATTGGATTAACGAAAAAGGTGCAAAAACTTTGTTCTCGAAATGGAATTGGATCACGAGTGTTAACATTCATGCAATCCTATTCCTGTCCGAATTCACAGTTCACACTACGATCCGCAAACCCATCTGGCGGGGGGGTGTCATTAACTTTGTATGGACACCCGCAGTAGTTCGCAGAAGGCAGTGTGAACTGCTTGCAGGGAAGATGCGATATGGAACCCGCACATAATCGCTCTGGTTCCCACATTGCAGTAGTGTGAACCAAGGCTTAGGCTGCATTCACATCTGGGCGTTTTAAACCATGGGCACAATCACCCCAATTCCGCATGCAAATTCAAAACACTTTGATGTCACTGTTCTGGATCAAACATTAGTAGTTCATGTGGAGTGATCCCTTAAGTGCCACATCCCAAACTAGTTTTCTAATATATACAATTGTGCAATTTTTGATGTAACAGTGCCTAAAAAGTCCCACCCAAAGGGGAACCACAATTTTTTTATTTTAGTCTAGATCAAAGGAGTTCTTCCTTCCTATCCAACTCCTATTTGTTGCATACTTGTTCCAGGTCTATGACTATGACTCAAAAGCACTGATGCCAGACAGAGCCAGGTAACTAATATGTATGCAAAAAAAAAATTAAAATACAAAGGCAGAAATGGCAACCCCATAATTCTCATGACAGGTGTTAAGTAAAACATCCTGCTAGTTTCTATAATATAAACTGAAGAGCTCCTAAACTGTCTTTGGATAATCCAATCCCATGCAGAATCCAATCATAAGTTTTTCTTCATAAGTAGGACTGCTGAAATAAACATTAAAAAAAAAAAAAATAATATTGCACTGTCTGCTATGGGAAAAAGCCTTTGCATCAAAATAAAGCCTGAGTGTCATTTCGCTTTTCTTACTGCAAACGCAACTACTGACATGATTGCATCAAACAAGACAAATTCAAATATAACTATTGGCAAAACTTCGCTCCCCCCCCCCCCCCCCCCCCATTTTTGATGGAGTAAGGGAAGATAACTCCTGCAAGGTTTATTTTTGCCCTTTGTCCCAACAGGGAGATTTACCTTCACTTCCTGTCCCATAGCAAAATCAGGAAGTGAGAAATTTCCTGAAAAATGGCTGGAAAAAAAAAGAAAAAAAAAGGGAATCTCTGCGGGACCCCCAGAGTCCCCATTGGAAGATTTCCCCTTTATTACTTTGAGGACAGCCCAAAAAAAAAAAAATGGGATTTTGGACCGTAAAATCCCATTTCTCTGATGTTCATTGACGGACAAAGCTCACGATAGTCTTAACCATTGGGTTATACTGCCCCCTACAGGAGTAGGACACTGGGCAGAAATAAAAATAAAAAAAGTCTGGCTACGCCTATAGGCAGTGCCAGGGGATATACTTCCTCTCTCTGCTATAGGTACTCAGTTTGGTTACAAGCAGTGTCAGAACTACAACTCCACAGAGGGGTGGGTGCTGTGTCTGTTAATGATCAGAGAAATGGATTTTATGGTAAGTCAAAAATCAGATTCTCTTTCGTTCATTGGACGGACACCACTATTGATCTTCTTAATCATTGCGACGTCCCAAAGCAGTGTTAAAAACATGGAGAGGTGGGAAAGGCAAAAAAAAAAAATACACTTAAACAATACACCCTCAAGAGGCTCAGGTCCTCTCAACAGCAGCCTGCAAAACCTTGCGGCCAAAAGAAGCATTCGCAGATGTCACACATCCACTTTATAAAATTTTGTGAAATTGTGCACCGGACGACCAGGTGGCCGCCTTGCAAACCTGCGTCACTGACACCTGATGATAGAAGGGCCAGGAGGCACTAAGCGCCTTAGTAGAGTGCACCTTTAAACAGGGAAAGGAGGAACCTGACCCTTGATGGACAAGGTCTGAATCACTGGGTCTGAGCCATCTGGAAATGGTCAGAGGAAGCGGCCAACCCTTTTCAAGGACCATCTGTGAGCACAAAGTCTGACTTCCTGAAAGACTCCATAGCTGCCAGGTACATCCTAATTGCCCACACCACATTCAAGGCATGCAAGGCAATGTCCTTTGGATGTTTAGGCCTGGGACACAGGGAAGGCAACACAAGGTCTTCATTTAAAAATGAAAATCGGAGACAACCTTTGGAAGGAACGACTACAGGGCGAAGAACCACCTGATCTCTGAATCACCAGGTAAGGTGAACAGGGATAACGCCACCAGTTCTGACACACTGCGTGCAGAGGTGATGGCGACCAAAAAGGCCACCTTCTGGGACAGCAATAGCAAGGGAAATTACCGAAGATTCTCAAAAGGGAGGTTTCTGGAGAGCCGAAAGCATCAAAATTGAGGTCTCAAGGGGGCAACGGAGACCGCACTGGAGGAACTAAAATGTCGGACACACCCTGAAGAAAGGAACACACGAGGAAGTGTGTGGCCAAAGGTCGTTGGAAGAAGACCGCCAAAGCCCTACACCTGGCCCTTGGTGGTACTCAAGGCCAATTTCTTTTCAAACCCCTTCCCGTTGAAGGCAGGTCAAGATCCGAGCCACTGAGAAGGAGCGAGGATGAACCCCAAGAGACTTACACCACACAATGCAAGTCTTCAATCTACTATGGTAGATCTTCCTAGAAGTGGATTTTAGTAATACCAGAATCGGATAAACCTCTATCCCTCAGCACCGATCGTTCAACAGCCAAGCCGTCAAAGCCAGCGACTATAAAGCAGGATGGAAGAAGAGTCCTTGGAAAAGCAGATCCTCCCTTAGAGGAAGCTTCCAAGGAACGTTGGTGACCAGCCACACCAGATCGGCGTATCAAGCCAGTCGAGGCCACTCCGAAACCACTAAGATAACCGAAATCCCTTCTGCCTCGATACTTTGAGGAGGAGGAAAGGTGTAAATCAGGCGATACTGACCCCTCGGAGCCACGTCTGTTGCGTCCGCCAGAGGATCCAGTGTCAAAAATCAGAAACCTCTGCACCTTTCTGTTGAGCCGAGACGCCAACAGACCCACCTCGGGGATGCCCCACTGGAGAGACAACTGATGAAAACCCTCCGGATGAAGAGAGTACTCCCCTTGGTCGAATGCCTGCCGACTGAGGTAATCCGCCAAGACATTGATCGGTAGTTTGGATTTTCCAGTGTTGCTGGACAGGCTGGCATCCGTGGTGACCACTGTCCAATGCAAGTGGAGGAAGGATTTTCCCCAGTCGATTTTCAGAACCGGGACAATCCCCCCTTGAAGCAACAGGTCTTTTACCACCCCCAGACAGACCCTGTAAGCAGTCCAGGACAAGCGCAAGCTGGAAGGAAAGAACCTTGCTGGGGAACAAGAGCAAAACTCAATCTTGTAACCAGACCAAATGACTTTGTGGACCCACTTGTCTTGTACCAGAGAAGTCCACAGGTCGGGAAACCAGGGAAGACATCCCCCCACCCCCAATATGGTTATTACTTTCACTTTTTCACAGTATAAATTAACCCCTTATAGCAGCAATTATCTGCTCTTTTTGTACTATAAAAGGACTAGGTTCAAACCCATGCATTTTTTCGGTGCTTTTTGCAGAAACGTACTACAGTTCATTTAACATTGTGTCCTATGGGACACTTTCAAATCAATGCTTTTTTCAGCCGCTGCGTATATGAAAAGTGTCAATTTTTTCAACGCAAAAAACTGTGTTTTTTGCTTCAACAGACTTGCGTTTTTTAATCTGCCCAACAAATGGTAAAAAAAAAAAAAAAAAAAACATAAAATGCAAAATCGCTGCAAAATTGCATGTGCAAAAAATGCACAGCAAAAAGCACTGCAGAAGCGGATCATAAGCAAACTGCATAGATGTGAATCAAGCCTTATGCTGGCCATACATGTATCGATTTTCAGATGAGAATATTCAGACGAGAATATTTATACGAAAAATCTTTGTACATTCGTGAATGAATGCATGTTTGAAAGATTTCACTTCCTTTTAACATTCGAGTTTAAAATGTAATTTCTGAATGAAAACCACATAGACTGAAAATTCCTTTGACCAGGAAGTTTTCTATTCTGCTTTTACCATCACTGTGGTTGAAAACAAACTATTTGACCCCACTAATTATTAGAAAATGGAACGAACTAACTTTCTTAAAACATTTGAAGGAAGACATTGTTTTTGTATGGCCAAAACCGTCTTAAAAAATAAAATAAATTTTCTTTAAAAAATTTGATCTGAGTCTGATGATATTTACCAGATTCAACCTCTAATAGTATATACAGTATATCTCTTCTACCTGTTATTCTCAGAGTGTATTAGATATTTTGCTCCCTAACCATATAGTTGGTTATTTATATTTACCCCTGCATATAGATATTTAAGAAGAAATTGCTTTTTTTTTTTTATCAACTAAATTATACTCCACACTTTTAAGGTTTTTATCCAATTAATCGAAACAATAAAATCGGCCAACTAATCAATTATGAAAAAAATCGTTACAGCCCTAATGTACTGTAAATACAGCCTCTTTCCAATTTTTAATGCTGCAACTTCTCCCAAATATCTGGTGTTCCCGCAAGTTTTCACTTTTTCAGTTGGAAAGCACTAAAGCAGACCTACTGATGTGGCGAGTTTGCATATCCTCGCTTTCTCTTTTGATACAGGACACTGTTCTGTATTACAGGTGATCTATTTAACCGTCAGGCCCTCTGCCCAGCCCTACGGTCTTGATTGACAGCGGCTGGAAGCAGAACCCTCACATGCAAAACAGCTGCTTGTGTGCACAATAGTGGCAGAGAGGAGGAACATCCTTGCGGAATGCATGCGTCACCAGTGGGAACATACTTTCTCACTTTGTTTTTTACACTAAGTGACATGCTTTGGAAACTGACACAGCCCTGCATAACAGACAATAAAAAATAAACGGTTATACAAAAAAAAAAAAAAAAAAAAAGAAATAAAATTATTGATTGTGGTATACATAAAATATGTTTTGTACTTGAGAAGTGGTCACAGGCATTTTATTCCAAAGAACCCCTAATAAATATTTAGAATAGTTGATCTAACAAACAGGTGAAATATGAAGAAAAACCAGAAACTCTAGCGAAGATCAAGGCAATAAAAGTCAAGTACACTGATAATGGTAAAGTATTGTTAGGAAACTGCTATTGCTTGTCTTCAACATGGGTGACAAAGTTCAACAGTTGATCCAAGGAACAAATTACAGATAGGGAAGGGGGGAGAGAGGGGGAAAAAAAAAAAAAAAAAAAAAAAAAAAAAAACAGCTCTTTAAAAGCTGTACAGGCAATGATTAAGGAATATTTGTTGACTCATTTTTACAACTTCCATACTGGGCCAATCCTGGCACTCAGCTCCTACATGTAAAATTCATCATTTTATTGGTAGAAAATTACTCAGAACCCTCAAAAACTTTTTTTTTTTTTTTTTTTTTTAACCAGAGATCCTAGGGAATAAAATGGCAGTCATTGCAACTTTTTATGTCACACAGTATTTGTGCAGCAATTTTTCAAACACTTTTTTTTGAAAGAAAAAAAAAAAAAAAAAAAAAAAAAAAAAAGAAAAACCACCACTAAAGTTAATCCGATTTTTTGGTATAATGTGAAAGGTGATGTTACGCCAAGCAAATCGATACCCAACATGTCACAATTTAAACACACTCATAGAATAGCGCCAAAACGTTGGTACCTAAAAATCTCCATGGGCAATGCTTTAAAAGTTACCAGTTTACAGTTACAGAGTAGGTCCTGAGCTAGCCTTGTAGCTCTCACTCCCAACGTTCTCGGCAATACCTCACATGTAGGTATTAAATGCTGTGTACATATGTGGCCACGACGTACGTATGCGTTCGCTTCTGCGTTCGAGCACGTGGGGATAGGGGCACCTTTTTTTTTTTCCATAAATTTATTTTTTTACACTTAATCCTTTAATTAAATAAAAATCTTGGCTATGAAACTGAGATTACGGCAGTATTGACAACTGCCATTACATTATGTTGCGCCCAGGCTTCCGAGAGTCAGTGATGCCAGGGACCATCTGGTCCTTGGTATTCTCTATGGTGTACTTCTGCTGCTGACAGATTCCTGCTCTGGCTCGCCGATTGCACGGGCAAGCCAGTAGAAGCACCGGAAGGCGGTGGGAGAGGGGTGGGGGGGGGGGGATGGACATGCCCTGCCAACGCCTGCAAGTACGATCAAGCGGCCGAATAGCCGCTATGATTGTTCTTACTGTGCAGGGAATCGCTGGCTAAAAAAAAAAAAAAAATGTTGTTATCTGAATGATACCTGCAGCAGCAGGCATCATTCAGTAATCCGCCCAGTTCATTTGGCTGTACTTCTGTACATCACAGGAACTCTTGTTAACCGGCTCTCTGCTCATAGAGCTCAGAGAACAGAGCAATCAGCAGTCTTTGATCGTTCTCAGTCTTTGGACTGATGCTGCATCCACCTAGCCAAGTATGATTTTGAAAAAAAAAAAAAAAAAAAAAAAAAAAAAAAAAAAAAAAAAAAAGGAAGAACTTTTTAGGGCCGGTTCACATTTCTGCGAGTGCCCCGTTCGCATGTAATTCGGAGCGCACTGCTCCTTCATTACATGCGATTGGAGGTGCAGATGCAAATTCAGCCATACACTTTGTATGGCTGAATTCGCACTGTATCTGCAGCAAACACGCACAGGACCCTTTTTTCCAGCCGCATCAGGATCGGATCGCACAGTGGTTCACACTTGTGCGATCCGATCCTGTGCGAACTGTCAGATCGCACTGCGATATGCGATCAAACTGGGGGTGTCGTTAACATTTCATTGAAACCCCCTGTGTATCGCATATGGCAGTGTGAACTGCCAGATGTGCGTTTGCGATGCGGGAACAGGCTGCAAATTCGCAGCCTTCACGCATCGCACAAGTGTGACCCAGGACTCAAAATTTCAATTCTTATTTTGCAATAAACACAATCAATTATCTAATCATGACTTTAGGAGATGGATACCTAAAAAGAAGAAGGATTTTTCATCAATCAAAAATTAATTTAAATTAAACCATATCACTTTGGGTGTAACTGGCTTAACCTGCTCAGGATTCAATGATCTAAAACCTTTCAAAAGTTCAGCTCCTGGCACCTATGCTCCTCCGGCTCTGCACGGGCCAGCATAATTTCCTAGAGATCCATTATTGTTCCTAAGATTTGCTGTCAATCAGATGATAATCAGCACTGGTGTGGGTACCTCAATCTGTGGTTTAAGGGCAGAATATCTTCAACATAACTCCCTGTAAAGCTGCTGTTTGAGTATGAATTTAATTGCATATTTACATTGGCCCAGCTTGAACCAAAGTATGAGCAATGCCCTGTGAAAGATGCAAATCACTGTAGTAGTCTTCCAGTTCCAATCAGAGAACGTCTTGTATTTATTGGAAAAAATAAATCAAGGTATTCTGTGAAGGAGAGCAGCACCAAGCAAGTAACCCCTGTGGTAATTATGCAGGAGGGCAGTCACATCGCTGAACCCAAAGAGTGTTGCCATCACTGTAGCAGAAACTACTACAGTGATTTGCAGCTTTCACAGGTCATCATTCAGGTACGAGATATGCATATCTACATCAGTCCAGGCTGGATAAATTCTCATCTAAACTTCAGCTTCACCCAAAAGGGCAAGTTCCACTTATTTGCCTCCCCCTCACTGCCACATTTGACACCTTTTGGGGGGGGGGGGGGGTTGAGCCATTCACAAAGCGCAGAGCACTTAGCACATGCGCAGTAGGAAACCAGCTTAAAGCCGCCAGGTTTCACTGACAGTTTCTCTTACACGAAGTGGCGATGGCAGCACCTGAGTCCATTGAAATATCGGCTAGGGGGGAAGACACCGCTGAAATCCTGGACAGTAAGTGTCCTAATATTAAAAGTCAGCAGCAACAGTTTGGGTACATGGCTGAAGCTTCTCTTTAAAACTCATCTAACATTTTACAAGCAGAGAAAACTTTACAGAGGAGGAGTTAACCAAATGAAAGGTTAGGTTGTGCTGGAAAAACAGTTAATTCTTACAGACTAGGTGTGAGGTTTCACAGTTTGTCCAGCACAAGACGACTTGAGAGCTGGTTGACTGCTCTTGCTTGCAAAGTTCTCTGAATTGTTGATAATTCATTGGAGTACCAAGCAAGAATGTGACGGGTCCTTCAGAGAAGAAAAAAAAAAAAAGTGTATGGTTCATAGCACTGTCTCCGTAGGGCCTGCTGTATGATGACTTGTTGCGCCTCCTCTGATTACTAGCACAGTCACTTGGGGTACAGTTCACACATTCGCTCCTTACTCCCGATGGCTCGTCACAAAAACAGTCCAGTCCTTTGGTTTTATTGTGGAACTTGGATGGGAGAAGGGAATAGTGGGATACTCCAAGTGTAACTATTCACAATGGATAAGGACAACTCTCGCTTGGCCTCACCAGGTTGCTTGTGGAAGCAGCTGCACTGCTTAACCCATACTGCCACATATATGGAAAGGGTTAGGTCTTCTTCCTCTTTTCTCTCCAGCAACATACTTGGTAAACTACATCTTCAGGACACTTACTAGCATCCCCTTTACCGACACCTGTCCACTGACTTCTAGCCAGGGGTGGCCCCCCTCAGGTCAGGCCCCTTGACACCGATCTGTACTCCCTGTACTGCAGAATCTGATCCTCCAGTGTATCCCCTTTCATTCAGCTTCACTGGACCTCTGGGTTCAGTTCCTCCTAGCACTCCTCAGGCCGACTACCCGAGGCCGCATGGCACCTCTACAGAGGAGGCAGCAGCCCCCCCCCCCTCCTGGGCTCCGCTATCCAGCCGAAAGACCACTAGCACATGTGCTCTTGGCTTTTACAGTATCCCAGCATGCACATAGGCACTTTTCCTCTGCCAAAACACCAGGGCTGTATTAAACCCCTGTGTACTCATTTGTCAGCTTTCCTCCCACTGTTCAATGTGCCTCCCTATTGGACCAGTGTGAAACACTCTGCAGACAGAATAAGTTGTACCTGAGCACACCTCACTAACAGATCCTGCTCTCTGGTAGGCAAAGAATCTAGATTTACCTGCAATCCTTCTGGTAAGCAGACAGGACTCAAAACTATACTTTCTCTCTAGCACCTACCTAGGAGGGTGCTACGGGTACAGATTGCATTTTTTGCTTCATTTAAATACTTTCACTAGATAAAAAACATTTGTGACCAGTAACCTGTTCTATACACACACTTTCCCCCCCCCCCCCAAGAATAAAGTTTTACTCATTTTCAAACATAAAACACAGACACAGAAAAGACTATATTGTGTCAATTACAGAAAACATTTCCGATGTGAAGAGCAGAAAGGCTAAATCTCTCCACGCTGGAGTAAACAGTATAACAATGAAGCAACCTGCGCTTACATGTACAATACAGCGTATCCGACATACAACATTTGTCTGGAATCTGTAGAAGGTGAGCATAATAGATCCTGGATTCTAGAGACTCTTATTGAGCGTGTTGCAGGGGTCTTCATGTAGGTCTTGGAGGGCAATGAGTAGCAAACATTGGGAAATTGGAATGTTGCCCTATATACACTATTTTAAAATCTAAAAGCTCTTTCTCAGTGCTAAAAAGAAGAAAAAAAAAAAAAAAAACACAGCACACCACAACTTGACAGAAATGGCTCCGACTGTGCCGATAGGAGAATTGAGCAATTTTCTTTTCCTCAACCCCTGGTTGAAGGAAAGAAAATTGCATAATGTATGGCCTGCCTTAGAGTGGCAAGTTTAAATTACAAACAGAAGCCTAGTAAATGCCTGCGTAGTAGAGCAATTACACACTGGAAGATTAGGATAAGTAAAGCTTACCGTGATAACAGCTTTGCTGAGACAGATGGATCCCCTGCAGCCATATTCAGTCTCATCTTCTGACTTATAATAGCTCAAGGTGTTGTTTTTCAGGACAACCCATCGATCCTGCCAGCCATGGATATAGTTGGTCCACTAGAGAAAACAAATGAAGTAATTTAAAGAACTATTTGGTGGGTGCAGCACTCCAATAGTCAACACAAGACAATATATACTACATTGCAATGCATTCATGTAAATTACACTTAAGGCCCGTACAAATAAGAAAAAAAACGGAAGTAAAATATTGCTCGAAGGATCTGCCGATTTGCTGATAGTTTGTAAGGTGCTTTCGACAGCCGATTCATGACAAAAGCTAAATGTGCAGGCTATTAAAGAGGAAGTAAACCCACCTCTGACACTTTTACCTATAGATAAGCCTATATTAAGGCTTACCTATAGGTAATGTAAATATCTCTTAAACATGCACCGTTTAGGAGATATTTACCTTACATGCAGCCAGTGACGTCACTGGCGCATGCACTCTGAAGGAACATCCGCTCGTGCCGTTTCTTCAGAGCCCCGTGCCGTGATCGTCGGCTCCTGCGCGCGTGCGCGGGAGTGACGTCACCGCGGCTCCGGCCAATCAGATGGCCGGACGCCGCGATCACGGAAGACGGGCAACTGGACATGTCGTCCGTCATACAGGTGAGCGGGTGGCACGGGCTCGTTCTTAGGTAAGCATTTCATAATGAGCTAGTATGCGATGCATACTAGCTCATTATGGGTTTCTCTTTCAGGTTGCAGCAAAAAAAAAAAAAAAAAGTTTCATGGGTTTACAACCTCTAAATTTTTATCGTAGATAAAATTTTTCATTCAACTAGTATAGTTTGTCAAAAAATAAAAATTGTAAGAGCAAGACTACGCATGCTCGGAACTGAAAGAATGCATACAAAACAATTCAACACGACATCACTGCTGAAGTTAAATTCGTCGTACGAGAAATTTCATATGTTGAGTAACCTCTTCACTTCGCATATGAGACTAGTATGCATCAAAACACGGAGGAAAATTAGTCCAATAATCTGATCGCATGTACAAAGCTTTAGTTTGGAATTTAGGGGCTGGCCATACAAAACTGGGAATTCAGTATTTGGAAGATGCTGGCGAGTTAAACATCTGGCCAATTTAAAAGGTAGACCTTCAAAAAACTAAATTCCACCTTCTATTACTGTAATTGTTCACCTATTTATGAATTTAAAGTGGTTTTAAGATAAATAACCTTCTGTGTCTATGGACATAATGCCTGCACACCACGGCCAACGCAGTAGTGTGAACAAGGAACACAGTCAAGGCATTTTGCCTTTTCATGCAGTGGGACTGTACTGAAATAACCGTCCAGGGCAGTCCCATGACATCTAGTGTAAATGGACCCTTGCAAAGCCTATAAACAGAACTTAAAAAAAGCATATGTCAAAGGGGGGGAGAAAAAAAAAAAAAAAAAACACCCTTCATGTAGGTAATTCTATGCAATGCACATTTATTTCACAAATTTTATGCCTTCAGCCACTCCGACTTTTCAATTTCACAGCCATTTAATCACGATCAGGGCTTGATTAGCTGCATTGGAGGGCAGGTGAGAGAACCTGTCCCCTACCCAATGTCTTTACATAGGGAGCTGGAAGAGACAAATCCCACGGATGATCAGAAACACGAAAATAACCCATAAAAAGCCTGGCTGCCATGGTTTGTTTTGTGCCATCCAATACGCAGCTACGCAACCAGAAAGCTTTTCCAGAATCGCACAAAAATAAAAAATCAAATCATACCTTTAGTACGCATTGTTGAATTCGCTACTAGTAGCATGCAAAAAATGCAAAAGATAGATCGTCAGATTACGAGGCATTAGGAGCAAAGCAAAATTTTAGACAAGAAAATTCGAACAAGAATTCAACTACAGACGAGTCTAATTATTCATTAAACAGGTGTCAAGCAGATTATAAAAAGGGCATTACTAAAGAAAACCCCTGCCCATTTCATGCCATCAGCAATGGCACCACATGGAAGAGAAAATGTCAAGGCCTGGGAAAGAAAGATTTTACACAAGAAAGGTAAAGGCTAGAAGAACAGCAAAGCTTTACATATCAGTCAGAATACTGTAGCAAAACGGATACAAAAGATTAATATGGAACTGCAACCATCCCAGAGACCTCCATGAAAAACTAAAACACCTTGACAGGAGCGTCTGAGAAGAGTTGAAAAAGATCGACATGCGAGTTCACTGCAGTTGGCTAAAGTAGAAGGCAAAACTGGAATGAAGGTTTCCGGTGACAAAACGGCATACCACTGTAAAGAAATTGCATGCGTGTCACGTACACAAAGGAAGCCTCTCCTAAAGCCCATGCAAAAAAAAAAAAAGCCAGCCTAGAATTTGCCAGGGCCCATGCTGAAAAAGTAGACTACTGGGGACTTTGTACTCTGGAGTGAGGAGACCAAGATAAATGTTTTTGTAACGGATGGCTTCAAAACTGTATGGTGTCACAAAGGTGAGGAGTACAAAGAAAAAGGCACGGTGGTGGCAGCATCCTTCTGTCGGGCTGCATGAGTGCTGCTGGTGTCAGAGAGCTGCATTTCATTGATGGTATCATTTATTCACAGATGTATTCCCACCATCACTCTGTGCCCTTGGGTCACCATATATTTATCTAACATGACAATGATCCAACACACATCTAAGAGTCGGTTCACACTATGGCGACACGACTTCGGGGGCGACTAGTGAAGTCGCCATGCACCACGACTTTGGCGCGACTTGCACGGACTTCACATAATGGAAGTCAATGCAAGTCGCTCCGACTTCGGTCAAAAGTAGTGCAGGAACCTTTTTCTAAGTCGGAGCGACTTGAGAGTCGCTCCTATTAGAACGGTTCCCATAGCACAGAATGGAGCACGACTTGTCAGGCGACCCAAGTCGCAGTAGTGTGAACCGGCAGTAAGGCCACTGTTGCATATCTGGAAATTATTCACAGCGTTTTCGCTTTTGACACATTTTGTTATGTTACAGCCTTATTCCACAATGGATTAAATACATTATGTTCCTCGAAATTCTACAAACAATCCCACAAAAAACAACGTGAAAGAAGTTTGAAGTCTTTGCAAATTTATTCAAAAAAAAAAAACAAACAAACGCAGACCCCATGTACATAAGTATTCACAGCCTTTGCACAATACAGATCGAAAAACATTTGGCATCAATTACAGCCTCAAGTCTTTTCAAGTATGATGTTACAAGCTTGGCACACCTATTTTTGGTCATTTTCAAATCTCCCCAGAGATGTTCAATCGAGTTCAAGTCTGGGCCACTCAAGGAGATTGAGTTGTCCCGTAGCCACTCCATTGTTATCTTGGCTGTGTGCTTAAGGTCGTTGTCCTGTTGGAAGATTATTCTTTGTCCCAGTCTGAGGTCCAGAGCGCTCTGGAGCAGTTTTATTAGGGATGTCTCTGTACATTGCTTCTTTCATCTTTCCATCAATGCCGACTAGTCACCCGGTTCCTGCCACTAAAAAAACATCTCCCCAGCATGATGCTGCCACCAACATGCTTCAATGTAGGGATGGTATTGGCCAGGCGACAAGCAATGCCTGGTTTTCTCCAGACATGACGCTTGCCATTCAGGCAAAAGAATTCCCTCTTGGAATCATCAGACCAGACGATTTTGTTTCTCATGGTCAGAGTCCTTCGGGGGCATTTTGGCAAACTCAAGGCAGGCTGTAATGTGCCTTTTACCGAGGAGTGGCTTCCGTCTGGCCACTCTACCATACAGGCCTGATTGGTGAAATACTGCAGAGATGGTTCTTCTGGAAGTTTCTCTGCTCTCCACAGAGAAACGCTGGAGCTCTGTCAAAATTGACAATCGTGTTATTGGTCACCGCCCTGACTAAAGCCTTGTACACACGCGTCGAAAATCGGCAGGGAATTTTCGTCCGACGACCGATCTGCCGATTTTCAGCTTGTTAGTATGATGCTTCCGACAACAGACTCCGACTTTTCGGCCGAAAAAAATCTGGTGTGCAGGCTATAAAATTTTTGTTGGCCGTCAAAACACGGCCGATTTTCGTGCAGTCAGTACAGATTTCGACAGGGAAAAATCAAATGAGCAAGACTGGGCATGCTCAGAGAAGAAAGAACACAAAGACAGCAAACCAACACATGACATCACTTCTGAAGTAGAATTTTGTCGGGCGAGAAAATACGTGTGTAGTCTAGGCACATTCCAACCAACAAAACACCACTCTGGACAAAAGACAGACGATCGGTCGGCCGATAATTGCTGCGTGTGTATGAGGCTTAAGGCCCTTTTTCCCCCTGATCGCTCAGTTTGGTATTGCAGATGGCTCTAGGAAGAGTCCTGGTGGTTCCAAACTTCTTTCATTTACGGATGATGGAGACCACTGTGCTCATTGGAACCATCAATGCTGCAAAACTTTTTCTGTACCCTTCACCAGATCTGTGCCTCAATACAATCCTGTCTCGCAGGTCTACAGGCAATTCCTTGGACTTCATGGCTTGGTTTGTGCTCTGACATGCACTGTTAACTGTGGGACCTTATATAGAAGGATGTGTGTCTTTCCAAATTATGTCCAATCAACTGAGTTTACGAAATGTGGACTCCAATCAACGTGTAGAAACATCTCAAGGATGATCAGTGGAAACCGGATGCACCTGAGCTCAATTTTGAGTGTCGTGGCAAAGGCTGTGAATATTTATGTACATGGGATGTTTTGTTTTTTGTTTTAAATAAATTTGCCAAGATTTCAAACAAACCTCTTTCACGTTGTCATTATGGGGTATTGTTGGTAGAATTTTGAGGAAAATAAATGTATTCCATTTTGGAATACAGCTGTAAAATAAAAGTGCAGCGCTGTGAAGACTTTCCGGATGCACTGTATGTCTCCTGATCGGAACCCAATTGAATACCTATGGGGTACTCTGAAGAGAAAAGTTGAGCATCGTTCTCCATCCAGCATCCAGGCTCTAAGAGAGGCAATTCTTGAAGAATTGAAAAATAGGAGATGTTTCAGTAGGTCCCCAACTTCTTGGTGCTGTCCTTTCAAATCATGGAGGTCATACAAAAATTCTAGATGTAGTAGTCGTGGTGTATTCATTTTTGCCTCAACTAATTTGAGGAAAACTGAAGATTTTGCAGTCCAAGTTATATTAACCTTACTTTCATGTAAGGAGCTAGGAAATGTATTCTAAAACTCAGTTTTGTCAAATTTTTGGAAATTGTTCTTGTGTTCATTACTTTTCAAAAGGGGTGTATTCATTTATGCATCTCTAGCTCTATCTCTTTAACCACTTTACCACCGGAGGATTTTGCTGTCTTACGTCCAGGCCACTTTTTGCGATTTGCCGCTTTGCGATTTTAACTGACAATTGCGCGGTCGTACAACGCCATACCCAAACAAAATTTACGTCCTTTTTTCCCACAAACAGAGCTTTCTTCTGGTGGTATTTGATCACCTGTGCAATTTTTACTTTTTGCGCCATAAACAAAAAAAAAAAAAAGAGCGTTTATTTTGAAAAAATAATATTTAAAATTTTTTTTATATGAAATTCCCCAAAAAAAATTGTAAAAAATCTAATTTTTTTTTAAATTTTTGGCCAATTTGTTTTCTGCTACCTATGTTTGATAAAAAGAAAATCACAATAAGCGTATTTTGATTGGTTTGCGCAAAAGTTATTGCGTTTACTAAGGGAAAGATTTGTCATTTTTGGTGTTTTTTTTTTTTAACGAGTAATGGCGGCGATCTGCGATTTTTTTTGCGGGACTGCGACATTGCGGCGGACAGATCGGACCCTTGACTGACATTTTTGACACTTTTAGGGGTACCAGTGACATTTCTACAGTAATCAGTGCTATAAATATGCACTGTTACTGTAAAAATGACACTGGCAGGGAAGGGGTTAATTTTATTGGAGAGGGAGGGGTGAATGTATGCCTGGTGCTTACTAACGTGTGTGGGGGGAGGTGACTGTGTGACAAGGACAGATCGAGGGTTCAACTATGCTGAACCCTGCAATCTGTCACTGTTTGTCACTAAGGAGATCCGCCCGCTTTGTTTACACAAGCGGGCGGATCTCCAGACTCTATTCCCCGTCGATCGGGGAAGAGCAGCGGTGATCACCACCACTCCTCCCCTGGCCCGACTCCCGCTGTGACTGAAAACAGCGGGAGCGCGCCTCCGGCGGCACGCAAGCGCCGCCTACAGGGGGAGGAGTCCAGCGACGTAGGTCTACGTCGCTGGACGGAATCGAGCCACTTTGCCGCAGTACGGTCAACGTGACTGGTCGGCAAGTGGTTAAAGCACAATTCCAAGTTTCATTCAACATTAGGGCTGGCTGACACCAGATGTATTGGGACTGTTGGGCGGCTATTCCAGTGCAGTTCCACTGCATGGACAAAGCAAAATGCCTGGTTTCATATGTGCCAGGTTCTCACCATTGCATTGCAGTGGTATGCAGGTACAATGCACTGGGAAAAAAGTAAAAGTACTGCATATAAAAACTTTTTTCAGCACAGCGCAATGCAAAAGCAATCCAGTGCCTCACATGGCATGGCTGGCAATTGAACTGGAGCGCCAGCTCAAACCGCACACCAGCTGCTGCACTGCACTGGTGTGAGCCAGCCCTAAATTTTTTATGTTGACCAAACCAGCTTTCTACTTGACTAATGCATGTAGCCGCTGTCAGCTCTGTATAAACTGTATGTAGCAGCAGCTTCAAACAGTAAACAGCGCTGTGTTTCGGCAGTGGTACACGACTTCCCATCCAGTGTCAGGACATCTAGAGCCCAGGGCGAATATACCAAACTGCGCCCCCCGCCCCACCCCAGTTATTTGAGCATTATGTGTCAGCAAAAATCCCCCCAGAAAAACAATGAGCACTAATCTGCATGCTTACCCACCCCAAGCATACATTCCCCCTCCCAGTACAAATCATCCCCCCTGCTGAAACCCCCCCATCCCCCAAATCCCCAACCAGCTCAAATGCCTCCCCAAAAAAAAAAAAGTCCACCCTCCTGGCATAAATAAACTATCCCTAAAATTTCCCCTTGTAGTACACATCCCCCCGCCCCCACTTCAAATCCCTCCTGCCAGCACAAATTCCCCTCAAATACTCCTCTAGCACAAATCATCACCCTAAATCACCACTATTACCACCCCCCCCACCCCAAATTCCCCTCCTAAAACAATACTTACTCACTGCTTCCCCTCAAATGCCCCCTTCCAACACAAATACCCCCCCTCCCACCTTGATCTTTGTGGTGCCCCCCTTCTTAACATGATACCACAGTGCCCAGGGCAGCCGCCCCTCCTGCCCACCCCTTGTCCCGGCCCTGTTCCCATCCCTAAGGCCCCTTTCACACCTGTCAGTTTTTTGGCAGATCTGAACAGACGGCCCATGCATCTCTATGGGCATCGGATGTCAGTGGAGACATGTCCGCTGACATCTTATCTGTCAAAACCGGACGGATGGAAACCATTTTTAATCCGTCTGGCGGATCAGATCGGATGAGAACGGACAGATGGTCTGTTCCCATCCGATTCCCCCATAGAGAAGAATGGGGACCTGACAGCTGTGTCTCCGCACACAGCGCAGAGACACAGCTGTCTTCTGCCTGCTCAGTGGGGGAATCGGCGCATCCATCTCCCCCCCCCCCCCCCGCTGAGAAAAGCGGCGGACTCCGTGTGTGAAAGGGGACTAAAACAATTCAACTCAAGCACTGCTCAGCCACTCAGCCAGCAAGTCTTGTATTTTATAAATGAATACATCGCTTCCTCTGACTGACCGAATCCGAGATCCTGAGGTCATCCACCTGACACCACAGCCTGTCCAACATCATATTGAGTGTTTTAGAGCACCTAGAAAGATGGGGCAAAATACTACATGTACAAATGTACTTTGTCCCATCAGAATTTAAAAAAAAAGAAAAAAAAAAAAGAAACTGTGATAAATTTTCTAGTGACCATTTTTCTTAAGCATTGGACCAATTTTTTTTTTTTTTTAAAGTAATGAGCATTGTCTACATCAATTAGCAGACTGGTAGAGACATCCAACTGCAATTACTAAATCTTATGGTCTAAGGCAGGGTTTTCTCTACCTTTTTTCTGTCAAGGAGCCCTTAATGTTGCACAATCTCAAGCACCCCATTCTAAAAACGTAAAAACGTAATAGTTTTACATATTGCAGTAGCATGCACACACATAGGACACCCAACATTAGAGATGATTTATTCTTAAAAATGCAATGTACCTTTGCACATAGGTACTGACTAGCATTTCAGCTAGGGATGCACGGATCCGATATTCGGATTGGATATCGGCGCCGATACGGCCATTTTAGATGGATCGGTAACATTGACCGATCCACTGGCCAATCCGGTTTTTTGCTTGGTAACGGCTCAGCCATCCCTTACTAGATGCAGTACTAGTATGGGACGGGAGTTGCTACTTCCTGTATAGGTCCGGCTCACAGGCGGAGTGATAACAGATGCACTCCGCCTGTGAATGGAGGAGCCGTACACATGAAGCAGCGGCTTTGCTCTGTACAGCAGCCACTTGCTTTGTGTGTAGCTCCGGATCGGTGTCCGCGATTTCACAACGCCAGATATCGGTATCTGTTCCAAAAAAGTGGGATCAGTGCATCCCTAATTTCAGCTTTTCTATTCTGCCCCAGTTTCTCTCCCTCAATCCGCTAACGTAACCCCAGTGTTAAGAGGGGCAGGTAAGGGGCAAACAAGGATGTTCGGGCGCCTGGCGATCTTCTGATCAACCTATGCCATTATCAGTTGTCGGGACACTAGCAGCTGGCCAACACAATTCCCAAACTTGTAATGCTACAAATTAAAACACTGTGGCTTTGTGGAACAAGAAAGGCAGCCTTGACTCTGGTTTGTTGACAATTGTTGGGAAATTTTTAGGCATTTTGCCAAAGCACCCCAGTGTGCCACGGCACCCTGGTTGAAAAAGGCTGGTCTAATGCCTCGTACACACGCACCGATTGTTGGCCGACCGATCGGCCGTCTTTTGTCCAGTGTTGTTGTGTTGGTTGAAAAATGCTCTAGACTGCACACGAATTTTGTCGGCCAACAACAACCAACTTCAGAAGTGATGTCATGTTCTGGTTTACTTTCCGTGTGTTTTTTCTTCTTTGAGCATGCCCACTCTTGCGCATCACATTTTTGTCTGCCGAAATCTGTACTGACTGAAGAACAATCGGCCGTTCTGGTGGCAGCCAAGAAAACTTTTATAGCATGCACACCAGATTTTATTCGGCCGAAAAGTCGCAGTCGGTTGTCGGAAGCATCATACTAACAAGCAGACAATCGGCCGATCGGACGTTGGCCGAAATTTCACGGCCAACAATCGGTGCGCGTGTACGTGGCTTAAGGCACTATATGAAAAACGATGTATCAGCACTATTTTGTGAGTAAAATAGTGCTGTATTGTTGTATTATGTAAAATGACCACAAGAGCAACCATAATATTGTAGTATTAAAACAATAAATACAATAAATTACTTCACAGCATATCACACACACAAAAATCAGCCAAAAACCACAAAGGCTGAGAATGATGAAGACCACCCATTGAGGATCTAATTTACAGCTTTATTGGTTAAGTGTCACTTAAAATACATTGGAACAACGTTCAGGAAGGAAATGACAGCTTCCTGGTGATCCTCAATTGTAAAATAAGTTCTACTACTCTGTAAGGCAAACATTACCTAACCCACAATCACACATCACTGCTTTCAGCCACTTAACCCCAATGACTGGATATACGCTGAAATGAAAGAAAAATTTGTGAGGTAAACAGTTTTAGCCCCAGTTCACACTAGGGCGACCTGTGAGGCGACCTGGTCGCCTCACAGGTCGCCGCAGGTCACCTCCCATAGGGAAGCTACGGACCCGTTCTAATAGGAGCGACACAAGTCGCTCCGACCTAGAAAAAGGGTCCGGAGCTTCTTTGGGGCGACCAGGAGGCGACCGCCATAGACTTCAATGTTATGAAGTCTGTGGCGGCCGCTCCGAGGTCGCGGCGCGCTGCTCGCACCGCGATCTCAGAGGTCGCCCCTGAAAGTAGCGTCGCGCCAGTGTGAACCGGCGCTAAATCTACTATGTAATGGTCATTAAAAGATCAGAATTATCGGGGCACTACCTAGCTGTACAAGCCAAAACCCGCATTATTTGTGGATCGCCATCATTAAAAGGGTCAATAAACCCGGACTATGAAAAGTAGAGATGCCCTGAAATTTCGGCTGCCGAAACTGATGTTTTTGGCATTTTGCCGACAGAAGAAAAAAAAAAAAAAAAAAGTGCTGATAATGGGGCCAAAAAATGCGATCTTTGCCACGATTTTACTGTGCTTATGGTGTGTTTTTTCATAGGCCAGGTGACTCAAAGACCACATCAAAAACACGTTTTCAATACATTTCAATGGGGAGGTGCGTTTTTGGTGCAGTTTTTAACAGACCAAAAAAGAAGCAAGCTTTTTACCACAATAGGAGTGCAACGAACCAGTGTAAGGACAGAATTTAAAGTAGTGCATTTTTCTTGAGCTTCTCTTGCGCCAAAGGTGCCGATAATGGCAGACAAAAAAAATCTATTTATATTAAAGTCAATAATACAATAATTGTTTAAAAAAAAAAAAAAATTTCAGCACCAAAATTTCCATTTGGTGCACTTCCAATGAAAATCTCTCATTACAGACTATGTAAAAGTGTCTACACATACTCACAAATCCACTTAATTTGTCTTAATTTGTTTTGTGTAGGGAGAAATACAGGCATGCCCCACTTTAAGTACACAATAGGACCAGAGCATGTATGTGAAACGAAAATGTACTTAAAGTGAAGCAATACCTTTTTTCACTTCTCAATGCATGTAAATACACTAGCTTTATAGGAAATCTTAGTCCGCTTGATATGGCACTGCTCTCAAAGCATAAAGGACACCAAACCTGGGGAGCACATTAAGGGGACCAAGGACTATGACATGGTAGATTACCTAGGCAAGCTGGCTTGCCAAAACATAGGATACGTTGTAGTCCTGGGCCCCCTGTATGTGCTCATTAAATTTGGTGTCCCTGTCACTTATGGTTCCGGAGCAGTGCCATCTCAAGCTGACCAAGATTTCATATAGAAAGCAATGTTAAAAGCTGGGAGTAAGCCATGGCAAGCTGACCAAAAATGGGGTATGCCTGTACACCAGGTTGATCCTGGCTTCAGCTGCCACACTATGACCCCGCTGTGGTCGGAGCTTGTATAGCTTAGCACCTACTGTGCATTCTCTGCTTTGACTTCAAAACATGAATTTCCTCCTTGTTCTAGCCAGAGCAACCCCCAAATGCTTTTCGCTAGGGCTGAGCTGGGGGCGGGGCTACGTTGAAGCAGGTCACGTCCTAAGTCGTCACCAAGGACCCCCCCAAAGCTGTGCAAGGTGGGTTGGAAGGGTCAGTCCTGGGATCTGATCTAACCAAAGGCATTGATGGGTGGTTCAGATTCCTAATTGACAGCTTCCTACTGGCTTTGCATGGCCTGGGGGAGGCCGATGTAACGTTCGAATTCCATACCTCGTTAGAATTCCATACCATCGTCACTTCCTGTCTGAAACAGCTGAGCAGCGCGCATGCTCAGAGCCCCGGAAACATAATTGAAGAGCAAAGAATTTGAGAAGTGCGCATGCTCGGAGGGAATGAACTTCTCACGGCACTGTGTGTAATTTTATGCTTGCGGCAGTTAAATAAAAACAGTTCGGCTGCAACATCAATCATCTCCTCTCCTGTCCCTGTCACTTCCCTGATCTCGCCTAATAAATATAAAAGCGGCGGCGGGTGTATGAGATGTATATGACGGCGATCGCGGCTCCGTGATCCGCTTTTATATTTATTACCCGAGATCAGGGAAGTGACAGGGGAAGGAGCGGACATGAGCCATGATGCAGAGGAGCTGTTTTAATGTAACCGCCGCAAGTTTAAAGCGGAGTTCCACCCTGGATTTTTTTTTTTTTTTTTTTTAATACCCCCGGGACAGTCAGGGCTAGTGCATTCCACAATGGCTAGCCTCTGATCTGTCCCGGGTTGCACTTACCTGTTAGGACAAATACTTACCTTGCAAACGTCTTGTCCAGCGCTGCCATCTCAGATGTGGGCAGCTTGAAGCCAGCGCGTCCTCTTCGGCGTCTTCTTCCGCCTTCTTTGGTCCCACGATGCTCTGCGCCGGCCCCGACGTCACTTCCGGGTCGCGCGCGTCATCCCTCCACAGCTTCTGGGCATGCCCAGAAGCTGTTTAGAAGGGGATGACGCGCGCGACCCGAAACTGACGTCGGGGCCGGTGCAGGCGCAATGATTCCTGGGAGCTATGATGTCCAGCTCCCAGGAATCATTGCAGAGCCAGGAAGTGACGACGGGCCGCGGCCGAGGAAGGAGGAAGAAGGAAGTAAGGTAAGTATATTTTCTTCGCTACGAGGTAAGTAAAAAAAAAAAAAAAATATGCGATTATCCATTTCTTTTTCAGGTGACCCGGAGCGAGAAGATGGAGGCAAGTATAAAAATAGGGTGGAACTCCACTTTAAGTACTGTGAGAAATCAGTACCCTCCTTGGTGCACCGGAAGTGACGAGGGTATGTTTTTCTCACGGAACACCGGTGTTTTGTGAGAATTACCTACCCGTGAGAAAAACCTACCCCTCGTCACTTCCGGGTTACAGCAGTGTGTGTAATGCAGCGGTTACATTAAAACAGCTGTGCTGCAATACGAGTCATCTCCGCTCCTCTCCCTGTCACTTCCCTGATCTTGGATAGTAAATATAAAAGCGGCGGCGGGTGTATGAAAACAAATCACGGAGCCGAGAACCGCTTTTATATTAACTAGCCCAGATCAGGAAAGTGACAGGGACAGGAGCGGAGATGACTCGTATTGCAGCCCAGCTGTTTTATGTAACCGCCGCGTGGGTAGGTTTTTCTCACGGTACACCGTGATCTTTTCATACTAGTGCGCATGCGCACTAATCAGCTCCTCAGTTGTTCCCTTAGGTATCCGGGGCTGTGGGCATGCGCACTGCTGCGCTGCTCAGCTGTTCCTGGCCGGAAGTGACGAGGGTAGGTAATTCTCACGGGGTAGGTAATTCTCACGTTACACTGGGTCTCAGCTACAGCTAAAACAGGAAAAAGTCATATGACCCTTTATTGAAAAATGTGTAAAGGTATTTAGTGCTTTTATTCAAAAAGTAGTTTTACATGTATTGAGTAGCTACTGGTGTTGCCCTGTTATGTAGACTAATAGTATCAGGGTTTAGAATCACTTTACCAAGTGCCAAAAATTCTCAGCTTAACTATTGGCAACAATAAATAATGACAAACTCCCTACCCCCAGCTGATAAGAAAATAGGAGTGTCTAGGAGGGATCTAAAATCAGATTACCCAACTTATTTCTGGATCCCACAGTTGTCCTCCCCAGTTCTTTCGATTTTTTCCTTTAGATTTACCAAACCATATAATATGAGGTCAGACCTAAACACTTTCAATTTGTATGCAATCAGGCAGACCCTTGTACTACATAGTTGAAGGTAAATCTAAAGGAAATCTACCAACAAAAGTTGTATAGTGTGTATCCAGCTTTAGTGGATGGATACACATCAAATGTACAGACTCCTCTGCACTGCCAAGTCTGACAGATCCGTAATGATGGGTGCACAGACCCTGGGGTATCCAGGACCCCGACATCCTGCGCATCCACCACAGCAGATGAGTGCGCAAAGCCAATACAGGTCCATCACCAGGGTGAATAAAATTTGATTTTTTTTTTTTTTTTAAATCGGATTTTTTTGTTTAACAAATTTTAATAAAATTCCTTTGAGGTAAAAATCTATCCAAAGATTTCAGATACATTAATGAATTAGTTTATGCAGCATGAAATGGAGCTTAGTTATGTAAAATGAGGCTGTATATTCTGCAATATTTACATTTTTGGTAAACTCATTCAATGAATGCAAGCTCTACGAGCTGAGATAACATGCACTGCATTGATGCATTCACACAATTTCACACTAACTACCAGAAAGAATGAGTCCTTACATTTAAAGAGCACCTGTCATTTCAGATCCACCATGGCAGTGCTGGTAGTGGGCATCCACTCACTGCTGCCCCCACATGCCTCACCTTGTGTCACTGCCACATCACCAGCCATCCCATTAAAGTGAATGGGACTGTCCGTGAGTCAACAGCGGGTCAGAGATGACAGCTGCACTTTAAAAACGATGATTTAAAATAGAGTTGATTTAAATCAAGTCTTTTTACTAGCGATTTAAATCAAATCCACCCTGTCCATCACTAATTTGGGCTGCCAGCACTCAGCAAAACACTAGGACAGAAAAGTAAACTGAGGTCACTTCACGCTATACAGGGCTGAGCCCCCATGTGAATGAGCCCTAATGGTCTACTTAAAAAGAGCAAATTCTTTAAAACAAAAAGTTCTATAAACAACATCTAAACGCTGCAGAAACAACACTCATTTTACAAATCCTGAAACGCACTTTGTATCTGGATCTAGACATTTTCAAGAAGCATTCTGCAGAGTCTCTACATTACAGACACACCCAAGTGGACTTGAGAAATTCCAAAAGCTACTACTGGGACATCTGATGACTTCCAACTGCAAGAAGGGAGGGCAGGCAGTACAGCATGTCTCCGATCATCCCTGATCTCCTAATCTACTAGAAGGGTGGATGTTATGCTAGAAAAGAACTGCAGGGAAGAAGAAAAAGAAGTGTATTTATCTGTGATGTCAAAAGCAGCAAAGCACGCTTGTCTGGAGTGGCATTGCTTCACATACAAAGATTATGCAAGGATTGAATTGTCATGTCCTCTTACAGCCTATGTGTTAATAAATGAAAAGTTTCACAATCTGTATACCCTTTATATTCAGTGCACATCCACAATGTCAATTTATAGCAGCAATCTCCAAATATTCTCATCTCATTCCTCTCTGGTGTTTGAAAGGCAGTATGAGGAGGCAATTTATTGTGTGAATTCATCAATGCAGTGCATGTTATCTCAGCTTGCAGAGCTTGGATTCATTGAATGAGTTTAACAAAAAATGTAAATATTGCAGAATATACAGCCTCATTTTACATAACTAAGCTCCATTTCATGCTGCATAAACTAAATTATTAATGTATCTGAAATCTTTGGATAGATTTTTACTCCAAAGGCATTTTAGTAAAATGTTAAAAAAAAAAAAAAAATCATTTTCTATTCACCCTGGTGATGGACCTGTATTGGCTTTGCGCACTCATCTGCTGGCGTGGATGCGCAGGATGTCGGGGTCCTGATTACCCCAGGGTCTGTGCACCCATCATTACGGATCTGTCAGACTTGGCAGTGCAGAGGAGTCTGTACATTTGATGTGTATCCATCCACTAAAGCTGGATACACACTATACAACTTTTGTTGGTAGATTTCCTTTAGCTTTACCTTCAACTATGTAGTACAAGGGCCTGCCTGACTGCATAAAAACTGAAAGTGTTTAGGTCTGACCTCATATTATATGGTTTTGGTAGGTCTAAAAGGAAAAAAATTTAAAAAATTTTTATAGTGTGTATCCAGCTTAGCTGGCAATAGATGGATAGTCCCCCCCACCCCCAATCAGCCAGTGGGCTGATGGAAAAATAAATGAACAGGTTTACCCATCCACACAATCAGTGGATAGAGGAATCCTCCCAACTGAGCCACTGAGGTGGATTTACAAAAACTAGAGAGTGGAAAATATGGTGCAGCTGTGGATGCTAACCAATCAGCTTCTAACTTCAGATAGTTCAAGTAACCACTTGCCGACCGCTCACTGGAGCTCTACTGCGGCAAAGTGACTCCTCCCCTTGTGGGCGGCGCATGCGCGCCGCCGGAGGCTCGCTTCCGCTGTATTCAGTCACAGCAGGAGTTGGGCCAGGGGAGGAGCGGCGGTTATCACTGCCGCTCTTCCCCGATTGTCGGGGATCGAGTCTGGAGATCGGCCCGCTTGTGTAAACAAAGCAGGCGGATTTCCTAAGTGACAGACAGGGCCAGATTGCAGGGTTCAGCATAGCTGAACCTGCGATCTGTCCCTGTGTCACTCAGTCACCTCCCCCCACACACGTTAGTAAGCACCAGGCATACATTAACCCCTCCCTCTCCAATAAAAGTAACCCCTTCCCTGCCAGTGTCATTTTTACAGTAACCGTGCATATTTATAGCACTGATTACTGTAGTAATGTCACTGGTACCCCCAAAAGTGTCAAAAATGTCAGTCAAGGGTCCGATCAGTCCGCCGCAATGTCGCAAAAAAAAAAAAATAAATAAAAAACACACCAAAAATGACAGAAATCTTTCCCTTAGTTAGTAAACGCAATAACTTTTGCGCAAACCAATCAAAATACGCTTATTGTGATTTTTTTTTTTTTTTTTTTTACTAAACATAGGTAGCAGAAAACAAAATTGGCCAAAAATTTTAAAAAAAATTTAGATTTTTACATTTTTTTTTGGGGGGGGGGGGGGGGATTTCATATTAAAAAAAAATGTGAAATAGTTATTTTTTCAAATTTTACGCTCTTTTTTTGTTTATAGCGCAAAAAGTAAAAATTGCACAGGGGATCAAATACCACCAAAATACCGCTCTGTTTGTGGGAAAAAAAGGACGTAAATTTTGTTTGAGTACGGCATCGCACAACCGCGCAATTGTCAGTTAAAGTCGCACAGTGCCGAATCGCAAAAAATGGCCTGGACGTAAGACAGCAAAATCCTCCGGTGGTAAAGTGGTTAAGCTTTAAAAAAAAAAAAAGCGGATTGGTTTCTGTGCAGAGCTGCACCAGATTTTAGACTCCCCAGTTTTAACCCCTTGCTGGCCACTCCATGTACATTTACTGTAGAGTGGCAGCTCCTGTGCACAGAATAACATACTGGTACGTTACTCAATTTTTCCCGATCTGGTGCACGCACGTGTGCTGCTGGCGACCCTCTCCCGCTGTGATTCAACACAACTGGAGCCAATCCAGTGGACCCATTGTCCACTGGGACCCGCCGATCATTCCCAAGAGAGGCAGAATGGCATTCTGTTAGCAGGGAAGATAGAGATCCTGTGTGTCCGCTAAGCAGGAACACGGATCTCTGTTTTCTCCAAGTTAAAGCATCCCCCACCCAGTTAGTAACCACACCCAGGAACACATTTAACCCTTTGATCGCCCTAGATGTTAACCCATTCCCAGCCAATGTCATCAGTAAAGTAACGTGCACATTTTTTAGCACATCACCGTATTAATGTCACTGGTCCCCCAAAAAAACTTGCCAAAAGTGTCACTTCGTGTCCGATTTGTCCGCCCCAGTGTTGCAGTCCCGCTTTAAGTCGATGATCGCCGCCATTACTAGTAAAAGACTTAAAAAGTTCCATAAAAATATCCCATAGTTTGTAGATGCTTTAACTTTTGTGCAAACCAATCAATTTACGCTTCTGGGGAATATTTATTATTTATTTTAACCAAAAACATAGAATACATATTGACCTAAATTGGTAAAGAAATCAGTTTTACATTTTTTTTTTAAATGGTCGGTCTTTTTTGTTTATAGTGCAAATAACCACAGAGGTGCTCAAATACCACCAAAAGAAAGTTCTATTTGCGAGAAAAAAAAAATACATTTTATTTGGGTACAGTGTACAGACCGTGCAATTGTTGAACCCGACTCATTTCGTTCAGTCTTTGGCCAGCTTTACTCACCGCATGTCTGAAAGAGCCCAAAGGCAGAGTAACACAAGGTAACCAAGTTCCAGGAGTCTTTACTACTAAACAGAGCATTTGAGGTCCTATAGGAAGCCTTGTCCTATACAGCACACAGGCAAAATGTGCATAGAAGAACAAATACATTTGGAAAAGGGATATTAAAGGTTGGAATTTATTCTTTTTTTTTTTTATATTATAATATATGTTTTATTATTTTATTTGCCTTCTCTGTGCAATGATTTTTCATAGAGCAGCCCCTATCCTCTTCTGGGGTCCCCAGTGAGCGCTTCTGGCTCCGCCTCTTCTCCCAAGTGCCCCCATAGCAAACTGCTTCCTATGGGGGCACTTGTGCGTGCTCGCTCCCGATCTCTGCTCTGTGTATCCATAAGACACAGAACATGGCTCAGCCCAGGCCCCACTCCCTCCTCACTGGCTCTGACAGTAGCGGGAGCCAATGAGGAGTGTGAGCCAAGAAAGCCTCGGCTCTCGTGCACATCTCTGAATCGAGATTGTTCGAAGGTAATAGAAGAGCAAAGTCTGGAATTTTCTAAACTCCTCGATATCTTTATTGTAATATCAAAATGACATCACAGGCATAGCAGGAACAATAAAAGGGTAACGTGTTTCGGGCAAAATACAGCACTTTGTTTTTCCATGGTCTTACAGAAGAGCTGTGCAGCACCCTCAAGCCATACTCGCAGCAAAGAGGCTTGGGTAGTTCACCTGGAGCGGCAACAAGCTTGTTCTGCATTTCGGGCCCAGGTAAGTATTTAGGGGAGGCTGCACTCAGAAGGTTTTTTTATCCTACTACATAGAATGCAGCAAGGTAACCCAACTGGATTTACAACCACTTTGAAGATTCGCACATGGAGAAAAATGCACCAATTTCTATACGCACAATCAATTAGTGTTAAGAATGCTGAATAAAACAAACAAAAAAAAAACGCAACTGTTGCACGACAATTCATTCATTTGTTGCACGATAGTATTGCGCTGTCTACGCACATCCACCTCTCTTCGCTACATAATTTTTTACCACTCTGGTGATGGTCTATTAATTTCAAGTTGGTAAAAGCACTTGATTATTTTGGTGCACGCCATCACTGAAACTGTTGCATTTCACTTTTAATGTAAATATAATGTGAACATGATGTGTACCAGTCCTCCAAAGCCATAGAGTTGATCAAAGAGTGTTAACTCTTTCATCGCCTATGGGAGCAGCCAGCCGCACCGGCAGAGCGGGCGAACCAGCGGAAACGGTGAGCCTGAGAAACACCAGCAGGTGTGTGGACATCCTCTCCCACCGGTTCGGAAAACTGTTCCAGCAGCTCAGACCGGTTTCATGAGAAAGCCGGACGCCTGCAGAAGAAATGGTACCGGGGTTATGGGTTATCTCCTCCGCAATAATACCAGGAAAACCACTTGCAAACCGCAACATAAATACATATTGGGGTCAGCAAGTGGTTAACCAGCAAAATCTGATGAAAAATGTGAAGTTTAAGTCTGGGGGGTAGAGAAATTACGTTTAATACTCCCATTATTCCTTGCTCTGGCAGGCTTTCCCTACACTGTTTGTCTGATCCCCTGCAGCCTCTTCCGAGAGCTCATATACACAGGCAGCCAGGGGAACAGTAAAATAAGAAAGTTGAGCTGCAGTTTTGCTGCTCCCCAATTGAATAAGGAGATGCAGCTGCTCAGGGCGGTACACATTCTGCAGCAAAAACTAAACTGCATGTCACAATTGTCCGCACTGCTAACAAACCTGACCCAATTAATGTATGGGGGCCACATCACAACCCCCTACATCAGAGGTTCTCAACTCCAATCCTCAGGACCCACCAACAGGCCAGATTTTAAGTATTACCTTGGGGAGAAGCAGACTAGAATATTGCAATCACTGAGCAGCAAATTATATCACCTGTGCTGTATTTCAGTTATCTTTCAGACCTGGCCTGCTTAGTGGGTCCTGAGGACAGGAGTTGAGAACCACTGCCCTTAGGCTCCATTCACACCTGGGCGTTTGTTTCAGGCGTTTTTATGGGCAGGCGTTTTTAGATTGACTAGAGACCAATGGAAAACGCCTGTGATCTGCCCAATAAGAAGCTCATGTACTTTTTTGAGCATTTTGCTTCAGGCGTTAGAACGCTCAGATGTGAACAGGGGCCATTTAAATGAATGGGGTTTTACTTGTTGGGCGTTTTGGAAACGTTTCTTTTGAGCGTTTTTGGAGCTGAAAACGCCAAGGTGTGAATGGAGCCTTATTGAAGTATTATTTAGCAAACATTGCAGCAAAATGTAAATGCCACGTGGCATGAAAGCAACCAATACAAACTAAAAGGGACTGCATTGCAATGCAGCAATTTCAGGGTTAAAACAGCTGGTGATGTAATGACAAAGCCTCACTGCCTGTCAAATGCCCTCAAAAAGACAATCCACCATGATGTGACAGATGCCTGAAACCCCAAGACTCCTACCCCCTGTGCACTGTCCTTGTACCAGCCCATGCTCTCTCCCCTAGTGGTGGAAGGTACCACAGCACACAGGGGATGGGGGGGGGGGGGGGCAAGGTATCCGACACACCCAGATGATGAAGATTCTTCTCCAAGTTTCTCTCCTCTGGACTATGAAGACAAGCAAAGTAGGATAGGTCAGGATTCATTCTTATGTTAGCACATTTTTTTACTTTTAAAAACGTGACAGAAGAATGTTCAATTTAAAAATATATATAAAATTATTTTAGTTTGTTATATGACATTTTGTCTCCAAGAGCTTGTTGGGGTACAGGAGGGTTTGGGATATTGCTTTTTTTCCCCAAAAGTCACCTTGTACAACCGTGACAGTGCAAAAATAATAGGCACAGGACTGCTATGCAGTGTATTGCATTCAGATCCTCTTCAGTAAAAGTAAACTTACCTTATAAAGAATAATTTCATCATTCACAAAAAAAAAAAAAAAAGTGACCTACCTACAAATAAACCTGGTGACCAATCCAAACCCAGCAGCCATGATACCCTGTGCCGCCAGCCTATGGGCACATCATACACCAGGGCTTGACGAATCTGCCTAGAATCTAGGAGCCAGCTAAAAAAGTTAAGAGCCAGTTTTTTAAATCCGCTGCCCAGCGCCCAGAACTGCATGTCCAGGGCATCAGGCAATAAGAATTGCTATCACCTGGTGCCAAGTAATAAATAAAATGAAAATTAAAAAAGGTGGCACTGTTGAGGCTGTGCTAATAGGCAATGTTGAGGTGGCGCTAATAAGCTGCACTGACACCGGTACTGATAAGCAGCGCTCCCCGTCCACTCAGCGGCAGTAAAGGGTGACTAATCAAGCCCAGCTGTCAACCTGGGAAGATGATGTTAGAGGTGGACAGGCAGTGAGAGCAAGCCGCACTCATCACAGCACTGTCCACCAGAGGGCGTTGGTTTGCACACAGAAGCGTGTATCACGCTCCAGCAGACCGCAAAGCCGCGGCCTCAATTATCAGCCAGCCCCGACGCTAGTCTGTGCACCCGCGGGTGGGCCACATGGGAGGATCCCGACTACTGCTGCAGTGTAACCCAGGCGCAAGGACACAACTTCTAGTCGCCACTGCGACCTGGCGCCTGGGTTTTGTTTGAGCCCTGTCATACACAATAAACCCGGAGCTAGTAATCATCATTGTGCTAGCAATGGCAAACATTTATTGGTCAGCACGACCACGTGACCAATAAGAAATGTATCTGAGACTGCTTCATCTCCCATAATATGCCAGAGAAAAAAGAAGCGCTTCCCAATGATCAGCACCATCATGCTGCGCAATACAAGCATCATGATGAATACTCTCTCTAGGGTCATGTATTACAGTGTATGAACCTCTACTTCCACAGTGTGGTCACTATGTGCAGCTGAGTTAGGAGGGGCAGCCAGGTTATTGGGAACTCACTCCCATTTTTATTTTTTGTGACAAGGTGAACTGAAGCTTGAAAGAGTTAGTTCTGGTCTATGCAGATAAGGAGCATCGGTAGGTAAAAACTAACTGCAGCTCTGGCTAGAGTTGAATAATGCCCTTACAGGTAGGGATGCACCGAAATGAAAATTCTGGGCCGAAACCGAAAATGCAGGATGCCCTTGGCCGAAAACCGAAACCGAAAATGACTTTTTCCCCAAATTTTTTTTTTAAAATAGATAGAAGAGGGGCATACACCAAAAACAGGTAGCGACATACACCTGTCGCTGCCACCCTGTCACAGTATATGTACTGTGATGGGTTGGCAAGAGGTTAATTTAATTACCAATGGTATTTCTATTATGCAGCATGAGGGGTTAATGTATTGTCAATGCTGGTCACTCATCTATTAGTGACCGACCAGTGGCAGTTAATTTACCCCTTTGTGCTGCATTAGTGCAACCAGTATCAGTGTTAACACTGGTTGCACTGATGCAGCACGAAGGGGTTAATTAACTGCCAATGGTCGGTCACTAATGCATCTGTGACCAGCAGTGACAATACATTAACCCCTCATGCTGCATAATACTAATACCAATGGTAAGCTCGCCTCAGCTTCCCCCCCCCCCCCCCCCCACTGCCTCAGCGTCCCTCCCCATCCCAACGATTCAATCTCCTTACTGTCACTCTGCTGAGTGCTCCTCCGGTGTCCTTCATTCAAAAGAAGCGCCTCTGGCCGGCGGCCCGCCTCCCGGTGACGTCACTACTACGATGTGTGTATGAATGAAGTGTCATACCGGGCGGGAGGGCAGGCGAGCGGCCGCTTATAGATATAACTATGTGAGCCTTCACTTCACTGTCAGCGGGACTGTGTGTGAACGAACTGACCTGACAGCGGGCAGGGGGAGCGGCCGCTAATAACTATAACTATGTGAGCCTTCACTTCCCTGTCAGGCATGTATCTCCTCTGACAGGGAAGTGAAGGCTCACATAGTTATAGTCATTAGCGGCCGCTCCCCCCGCCCGGTGTCCGGTCAGTTCATTCACACACAGTCCTGCTGACAGTGAAGTGAAGGCTCACATAGTTATATCTATTAGCGGCCGCTCGCCCGCCCTCCCGCCCGGTGTGTCACTTCATTCATACACACATCATAGTAGTAGGGACGTCATTGAGAGGTGGTCGGCCGGCCAGAGGCGGGACTTTTAAAACCTGCACTGCACCCTCCTCCTTCCTCACGGCGGCCATTAATTTCGGCATTGTTAACCCATTATCAGCCGAAATGGGATAGGCTCATTTTCGGCCGATAATTTCAGTGGCCGAAATTTCGGTGCATCCCTACTTACAGGTGTAGGCCATTTATTTACCTCATGAAGCCTGACCAGAAAACTCCCAGGATGTTGCCAAGAAGCTTAGCTGTTATGGTTTATTTTTACAGGAGTGCGCTCTCAAACATTGATGCATCAGGGGAGAGAAGAAGCATGTGGGGGGTTTAAATCAGAGCTCGCTCCTGAGATAGTAAGGGAGTACAGTAATAGCTCAACTTCTCTTAGCAACATCCTAGGAGTTGTTCAGGTCAGGCTTCATAATATATGCAAATGGTCTACACCACGCATGTCAAACACAAGGCATGCAGGCCAAATTCTGCCCGCCAGACCTTGTCATGTGGCCCTCCCACAAAGTTTTGCAGTCGAATCGTGGCAGAACTCCATTCCGCCACCTCCAGCTCTCAACCTCCTAAACCTTGTAGACAACCTTCCTAGAGGAGTTGAAGCTGTTATAGCTGCAAAGGGTGGGTCAACTCAATATTGAACCCTACGGACTAAGACTGGGATGTCATTAAAGTTCATGTGTGTGTAAAGGCAGGGATCCTAACACTTTTGACAATATACTTTATATATGTATGGACCTACCCTAAAGGTTGGTCCACAACACAGTCCTGGAAAGACGTTTGGGGTGTTTTTCCGTACTGCAGGTGTATGCAGGGCCCTTGCAATCTGCAAGCAGGTGCCAATGTATAGTTATTGGCACCCCAAAAACAGATCAAAGGGAGGGCCAGATCAATATTGCACCCTACGGACAGAGTGGGATGCCATTAAAGTTCATGTGTGTGTAAAGGCAGGGATCCTAACACTTTTGACAATATACTGTATATATGTATGGACCTACCATAAAGGTTGGTCCCAACCACAACACAGTCATGGAAAGACGTCTGGTGTGTGTTTTTCCATACTGCAGGTGTATGCACTGAAATAACTATAACTGCAATAACGATACAATTTTGGCATGCAGGTGCCAGTGTATAGTTATTGGCACCCCAAAAACAGATCAAAGGGTGGGCCAAATCAATATTGACAGCCCATTCAGACTGGCGCGACACGACTTTGTGGGGCGACCTGTGAAGTCAATGCAAGTCACCTCCAGGTCGCCCCAAAGTAGTACAGGACCCTTTTTCTAAGTAAGAGCGCCTTGCGTCGCTCCTATTAGAACGGGTCCTGTACTACTCAATGGCAAGCGACCGACCGCGACTTGTCAGGCGACCAAGTCGTCTGACAAGTCGCGCTAGTCTGAATGGACTCTGAACCCTACAGAAAGAGTGGGATGCCATTAAAGTTCATGTGTGTGTAAAGGCAGACGTCCCAATACTTTTGGCAATATATGTATGGACCTACCCTGAGTCCCGGTTCACATATATGTGATACGGGGGAACCCTGCGAATCCACTGCAGGATCCCGCATTGCATTAGACTGGCAGGCAGTTCACACTGCCATATGCAAATCGCTGGGGGTGTCAATACAAAGTTAATGACACCCCCAGATCAGTTCACATGACGCAGTGTGATCTGACAGTTCAGACAGGAATCGGATGGCATAGGTGTGAACATCCATGCGATCTGATTCTGGTGTGGACCAACAAAGGGGTCCTGTGCGAGTTGTGTCCGAATCCAATGCAAGTTCAGCCATGCAATCTGTATGGGTGGATTTGCATCGCACAGACACTGCATGTGATTTGCAGAGCAGGGCGCCCCAATCACATGACATGTCTGTCATCACAGATGTGTGACCCGGTGTTCCGTGAAAAAACCATACCCGTGAGAAAACCATACCCTCGTCACTTCCGGTTCCGCTACGGAGGGTATGGATTTCTCATGGTAGTTAAACTTGCGGCGGGTATATTAAAACACTTCGGGTGCAACATAAATCATGTCCTCTCCTATCGCTGTAACATCCCTCATCTCCGGTAATAAATATAAAAGCGGATCACGGAGCTGCGATCGCCGTCACATTTACGTCTCATACACCCGCCGCCGCTTTTATATTTATTACCGGAGATGAGGGATGTTACAGCGATAGGAGAGGACATGATTTATGTTGCACCCGAAGTGTTTTAATGTACCCGCCGCAAGCATTAAATTTCACAGAGTGCCGTGAGTTTTTCCTAACCTCTGAGCATGCGCACTTCTCAAATTCTTTGATTGTCAATTAGGTATCCGGGGCTCGGAGCATGCGCACTGCTGCGCTGCTCAGCTGTTTCCCACAGGAAGTGACCAGGGTATGGTTTCTCCACGGGGTATGGAATTCTAACGTTACACCGGCACTAAAGGTTGGTCCACCCCACAACACAGTCCTGGAAAGACGTTGGGTGTGTGGTATTCAGGCATGGGTGCGACTACTAAAGAGCAACGCGTTTCTGTGCGGGTTGGGATCACACATAGTCCTGAGCCCAGACCAAAGCCCACCATACAATCACATTGTCCAATCTCTGCCTCCAGCTCTGTAATGGAATGGTTTGGGTGTGATGTGTGGAGACTGTATGGTATGGTATGGTATTAGATGGTATGGTATGGTAAGGTATTAGATGGTATGGTGTATGGTAAGGTATTAGATGGTATGGTGTATGGTAAGGTATTAGATGGTATGGTGTATGGTAAGGTATTAGATGGTATGCTGTATGGTAAGGTATGGTATTAGATGGTATGCTGTATGGTAAGGTATGGTATTAGATGGTATGCTGTATGGTAAGGAATGGTATTAGATGGTATGCTGTATGGTAAGGTATTAGATGGTATGGTATGGTAAGGTATTAGATGGTATGGTATGGTAAGGTATTAGATGGTATGGTGTATGGTAAGGTATTAGATGGTATGCTGTATGGTAAGCTGTAATAGAGGCAGCACCCATTGACACATTCCTGCCCTCAGCTGGGATGTCACCAGTTGCCGACCTGCAGAAAAGTCGCCGGTCACATGACCCCTCCCCGCACTCACCTTGGAGAGGACTCCGCAGAGCTCCACGGGCGGCCCGGGCTCGGTCTCCAGGTCTTCCTCTGAGCCCGAGGAGTTCCAGCTCTGGTTATCCGACATGAGCAGGAGCCCGAGACTCCGCCAGCCGCCTCCCGACACGACGTGACGCGCTGCCTTCCCCGAGAGTCCGGGCTGCTGCTGCTGGCCACTGCTCGGAGCCCACCCCACTCGTGATGAGAGACCCGGATGTAAATAAACAGACGGCGGATCGTAGCGACCAACTGTCCAACTCAAACAGCCGCCATCTTCCTTCATCGACGTCACTGCCCTGACTGAAGGCGTGGAAGCCGAACTGACATCTTTGGACAGAACCACGCCCATCTCCTCAGGCCCGCCCTCTCTGTCAAGTTGAATTATAGTAGGTGTGCCTCAAGGGGCGCCGCCTACACGTGGGCAGGTCGGGGCTCTCTATAGTAAAAAAGGAACGCTAGCCGCCATATTGGAGTCTGGCACGGTGCCGGGAATGGGACTGAAGAGTTACATTCTGACTTTATTTAGTCAGACTGGTTGTTATAGGTTACAACACAGTCTCCCCTACCCAGTCCATCATGAATGCTGCAGCCAGACCCATACACCTTACCAACCGCTGCACCAAAAATGCAGGACGCGTTGTTATGGAACCCTGATTGCGGTGCGATTGGCAGGCGATAAGTGGTACTGCAATCGCAGCAAAATCACAATGTGCAAAGATTGTCACTCAAAAAGGAGCTTTTGGGGTACAGCGTAGCGCGTTGCGAATCTGCCACGATTGCAGCGTGATTTATCATGGGGTGCCATTATCAAGTAATGACATTGCAATTGCGTCCTGCATTTTGCCACGATTCTGGAATCACAGGCAGAATCGCAACTATTCTGCCTGCGATTCCAAATGCCTAGATGTGAATGGAGCCTCAGCGTCTGCCAATCCCTCCATTGGCTGCCACTCACCCAACATATTAAATTCAAAATATTAACAATAACTTACAAAGCCACCCACAACTCTAGCTCCCTCATCACCTCCTCCCATACACGCCTCCAGGACTTCTCCCGAGCCTCTTCCACTCTCTGGAACTCCCTACCCCAATCTGTCCAGCTAGCTCCAATTCTATCCACTTTTAGGCGATCCTTGAAAACCTTTTCTATCATATAAGCCTATCTTGCCTCCACCTAACAACTGTACTTTCATTTTCTCCATCATTTCATCCCCCACAGTTATTACCTTTTGTATCAGTTGATCCTCCCTTCTAGATTGTAAGCTCCAACGAGCAAGGCCCTCTGATTCCTCCTGTATTAAATTGTATTGTAATTGTACTGTCTGCCCTAACGTTGCACAGCATTGCACATACTGTTGGCGCTATATAAATCATTTATAATAATAATAATAAAAAAACATTTTCTCACTGAACTTTTTTTTTATTTTGAATAGAGTATGGGAGGGTTATAACACCTGTCAGTTTTTTCCCCATCTGTGTCCCCATTGGGGAGATTTCCCTTCACTTCCAGTCCAATAGCTAAAACAGGAAGTGAAAGGAAACCCCTCAAAAGTGAGGGAATCCCTGGTTGTTTCCAGAATTATTACAAGATTTGTGTCTTCAGAAGTAGCACTCCACTAATACATATTCACCTTTTCCTTAATTATTTACATTATTGTGGTATTGAGGTGGATAGAGCAGAACTATATTCTCTTCTCTTTTACAGCCGTGGAAGCTCCCATCTTAGCCTCTGTTTGATCTGCAGTTGCCATGGTGCTCTACATGGGATCGGTTATGACCCAGCCATTTGATTGTTTGGTTAAGAGCACAAACAGCCGTGACAGTTATTATTCACAGCAACAGCATGCCTTCAATGGAACTGTTTTTGGGAGAGAGTTTAACCACTTGGTTACAGGGCACTTATACCCCCTTCCCCTGCCCAGGCCAATTTTCAGCTTTCAGCGCTGTCACATTGCGAATGACAATTGCACGGTCATAAAACACTTTAATCATATGAAATTTCTATAAATTTTTTTTCTTCTTCACAGATGAGCACTGATAGGCTGCACTGATGGGCACTGATGAGGTCGCACTGATCAGGCTGCACTGATGGGTGGCTCTGATAGGCACTAATAGGTCGCACTTATGGGCACTGATAGGTGGCACTGATGGGCACTGATAGGGGTGGCACTGATAGGTGGCACTGATGGACACTGATAGAGGTGGCACTGATCGGAGGGGTGGCACTGATGGGCGGCACTTATATGCAGCACTGGTGGGCATTGATCGGGAGACACTAATGATGAGACACTAATGGACACCAATTGACAGCACTGATGGGCACTGATAGGTGGCACTGATGGGCACTGATTAGCAGCACTGGTGGGCACTAAGGGGACAGATGTCCCTCTAACAGAAGCCAGGTAATGGCTTTCTTCTTTTCTTCCCACTGAGAGCGTGAAGAAAAAAAAAAAAGCAAGTAACAGGCTTCTGTTTACTTCCGTGATCAGCTGTCATTGACTGACCGCCGCTCACGTAATATAGGGCCCGCTGTGATTGGCCCTTTACTCAGCTTTGTGATAAGCTGAGTCCCAGGGCTCAGCCATCACAGAGCACGCCGCCTGCTCGCCCCATGGGGCACACGGGCAGCAGGAGAATGGGAGGATGTCCAATTATGCTGTCCCAGCATTTTAGCCCACGCTGTAGCCGTCTTTCAGCTATAGCGTGGGCTACAAGTGGTTAAAGAGGAACTTTATCCATAACAACTTGATACAAAAATAATGTTCATTAGCAAGGAACATACATTTCACATTAACTATTTCAATACAGTGCACTTTCACCCCCTTCCTGTCCAGGCCAATTTTCAGCTTTCTGCGGTCTCACACTTTGAATGACAATTGCGCGGTCATGCTACACTGTACCCATATGAAATTTTTATAATTTTTTTCACACAAATAGAGCTTTCTTTTGGTGGTATTTAATAGGGATCGACCGATTATCGGCAAAGTCGATATATTGAGGGCCGATATGCACTTTCCCCCGATATATCTAAATCAGCCTTTTGATTTACAGATATTGCCGATATTTAGGGAAAGTGCTTGTACCGGGGTGATGCCTGCAGCTAGAGGTCGGCTGTCTTGTAATGACAACCGATGCAGGTGAGAAGCCGCTCGGCTGTCATTCCAAGGAGCAGGAGGGGACGCCCCCCCCCCTGCTGCCTTCCACGGCTCGCCCGGGTCAAAACAGCCAAACTTGGCGTTTTGAATGCTTTTAAGTGCAGAGGAGGGGTTCGGGGTCTTTTAGACCCCCCAGATCCCTCCACACAGTACCTGTTGACATTAACCACTTACCGCAAACTGACGTAGATCTACGTAGGCAGATTTTGCGGGGGTATACCGGGATGATGCCTCTAGCTAGAGGCACCATCCTGGTACCGTGGTTAACAGCCGACGGTCGGCGTTCCGTTGGTAACGACCGATGCGGCTCGGGAGCCGCTCAATCGTTACCCAGGTGAGCGGGAGGGGACATTCCCCCCCCCCCTCCCGCCGCCTTCCGTGACTTTGCTCGGGGCTCCCGTCCCACCGGGAGCCCCGAGCACCCAGCCGGCGCGTCCGCCGGCTGGATGGAGTCCTGATCAAAGCCGGAAACGGCTTCGATCGGATCTCCGATGACGTAACCCGGAGGCGGCGTCCATGACGTCACGTGCGGGTTACTCTGCTGCAAAAGGCGGCAGATTTAAAAAATGGCTGTATGCAAATATGCCGTTTTCGGAGTTTTGCATACATGAAAGTGTAGTGGAGGGGTCGAGGGTCTTTTAGACCCTCGATCCCTCCATAAAGAGTACCAGTCACTGCATATTGGTGTCACAAGGGATGTTTACATTGCTTGTGACAGCAATAAAAGTGATCAGATTTTTTTTTTTTTTTTTTTTAAAACCTGTAATAAAGTTTAAAAAAAAATAAAATAAATAGGAAAAAGAAAAAATTTTAGCCGCCCCCGTCACCGTTAGCTCGTGCACGAAAAAAAACATATACGGAAGTCGAGCCGTGAATGAAATCGCTGTTCAAACCACACGTGAGGAATCGCCGCGATCGCCAGAGCGTGAGCAATAATTAAAAAACAAGAGCTACACTCTAACTCTAAACTGGTAACCGCTAAAAAAATTTAAAGCGTCGCCTATTGAGATCACTATTGACCGTAGTTTGTCGCCATCCCGCGGGGAGGCGCAATTTTAAACTGTAACATGTTGGGTATCTATTTACTCGGTGTGACATCATCTTTCACAATATACAAAAAAAATGGGCTAACTTTACTGTTGTAGTATTTTTTAAATGCAATGTGATTTTTCAAAAATTTTCCAAAAAAATTGCGTTTTAAAGACCGCTGCGCAAATACCGTGTGACAAAAAATATTGCAATGACCGAAATTTTATTCTCCAGAGTCTTTGCTAAAAAAATATATATAATGTTTGGGGGTTCTAAGTAGTTTTCTAGGAAAAAATACTGATTTTAACTTGTAAACAAAAAGTGTCCGAAATAGGGCTGGGGCTTAAGTGGTTAAAAAAAAAAAAAAAAAAAGATTTTTTAATGTCCGAAAATATCGGCCAATATCGGCCGATACCGATATCCGATGACCAAAAAATCGGTATCGGTGTCGGCAGTAAAAAAACGATGTCGGACGATCACTAGTATTTAACCACCCCCCACCCGCGCTACAGCCTATATACGGGTGCAGCGCGGACTTGAATTTTCGGGAGGCCGTCTTTATACGGCCTCCCAGTAACCCGCTCCCCGCGCGCTCCCGTGAGCGCGCCTCGGGGAAAATCTGTGTCGGCCGTGTCCCTTGGACAATGCCGATCACAGATCGTGGTGAATGGCCAATCACAGCGGCCATTCACCACGTGATCGGACCGTCCAATGAGAGATGATCTCATATGTAAACATATGAGATCATCTCTCATCGCCGGCGCTCCTTCCTCACACGGAGCCTGCAGTGTGAGGAAGGAGGGGGAGCCGTCAGCCACCGGGGACACACAGCAATGTAATTAGGGCACTGATCACCAGTGCCCTGATTACTAAAGGTAAAACAAATACACAAATTGCCCCCCCATCAGTGCCCACAGTGCCCGCCATCATCTAGGCACTGATGAGCACTGACTGGCAGCACTATGGGCACTGAGTGTGGGCACTGATGGTGCTGCCCATAAGTGCCGCCCATCAGTGCTCATCAGTGCCACCCGTCAGTGTCCATCAGTGCCATCCGCCAGTGCCATCAGTGCCGCCTATCAGTGCCCATCAGTGCCGCCTCTAAGTGCCCAGCAGTGCCACCTCTCAGTGCCACCTCTCAGTGCCCAGCAGTGCCACCTCTCAGTGCCCAGCAGTGCCACCTCTCAGTGCCCAGCAGTGCCGCCTATCAGTGCCACCTATCTGTGCTGCCTATCAGTGCTCATCAGTGCGGCATATTAGTACCTCCTCATCAGTGCCCATAAGTGCCACCTCATCAGTGCCCATCAGTGCAGCCTATCAGTGCCGCCTCATCAGCGCACATCAGTGAAGGGGAAAAATTTATTTTCAAAATTTACTCGCAGAAAATAAGAAAAACTTTTTTTTTTTTCAAAATTTTCTGCCTTTATTCTTTTTTTTTGTAAAAAATAAAAAAACCCGGCCCAAGGATAGAGGAGGCTTGGCCTTCCCGAACCCTTGGATCTATTACTTGGCGGCGCAGCTGCAGCACTTGGTGAAGGCCCTTTGTGGGGAGGACCGGGGGAGTGGGGACTCTACGGTTCAGGTTATACTCCATGAGGTGGCGGCACGCGGGGTCCCGGAGGCATTAGAATCGCAGTTCTTCCTGAAGTCTAACAAATTGTTTCCTACCTATAGATTGATGCATAAAATCTGGTCGAAGGCGAAACAGTTGCAGGGGGTTACCGGTTTTACCGAATATAGTTTAATATGGGATAACCTGACATATCCGGAGTTGGCCGGGCTGCCGTGTGCGGCGACTTGGCGAGCTCGGGGAATTACTCACCTTAAGCAGGTGTTCCTCCAGGGACGCTTGCTAGACTTTGCCCAGCTTAGTGCGGCCTATGCCCTACCTCCGACTATGCAGTTTTTCGTATTTACAGCTGCGGCATGCAGTCCGGGCCCAGCCCTCCTTGCCGAGCCCGGAACTGTCCCCAACACCAGTTTTTTCTATGATGAGGCGCTGTGCTACCACCAAGGGGTTTATTTCGGAATGTTGCTCTATGTTGCTAACAGCTTATCTGGAGAAAATTCTTAGCCCTGCTAAATCTCATTGGGAGGCGGATGTTGGGGTTCTCAGTGATGATCAGTGGGACGAGGCCTTGGAGTCGGTGCGTACGTGCTTCCTCGGAGTCGCGCAGCGACTCTCTCAACTTTACATACTCCTCCGGGTCCATCGCACCCCCCTCTGCCTTTACAGGATGGGTCTTAGAGCTGACTCCTTGTGCACCAGGTGTAGTAGAGACTGTGGAGACCTCATTCACCTTCTGTGGCGCTGCCCCAAGCTCCACAGGTATTGGACGGCGGTGGTCCAGACTGTTAATGCTGCTTTTTCCCTCTCTGTGCCGGTTGATCCGAAGCCGTGTCTCCTTGGCATGGTGGAGGACTACTCGCCTGATGTCAACGTTTGTTTGGCGTTGTCAAGGTCCTTTTTTCAGGCCCGGAAGCTTATTTTGCAGCACTGGACGTCCCCGTCCCCTCCCTCGCTGGAGTTGTGGGTGAAGGCGATGGGCGCTACCCTACGGTATGAACGCCTAATTTATCAACATAGAGGTGTCCCGCTAAGATATGAAAAAATATGGGCTGGGTGGCTGGCGCAGCCAGGCCTGGCACCAGCTGATCTTATCATGGATCGTTTACTCCAATAGCTCCCTGTATGTTCTGACTGCAGGTTATGGAGCAGATCTTTGATGTGTGCCCGTGTTACCATGCTTGGGTGTGTGGCTGTCCTTATTTTACTGGGAATGCACTTTCTTGAAGATGTCATGTATTTGTTATTTTCTGCTTGTACTCTCTTTGTAAGGGAGTTTTGTTGAATTGAAGCCTGTGAACTTTCAATTGTGTTCAATAAACTTTGTTTCTGATTTAAAAAAAAAAAATAAAAACCCAGAGATGATTAAATACCACCAAAAGAAAGCTCTATTTGTGTGAAAAAAAATGATAAAAATTTCATATGGGTACAGTGTAGCATGACCGCGCAATTGTCAGTCAAAGTGTGACAGCGCTGAAAGCTGAAAATTGGCCTGGATGGGAAGGGTGTTTAAGTGCACAGAAGGCAAGTGGTTAATCACTGCTGGGTTTTTTTTTATTTCTTACAAAAAGAAAAAAAGACAGAAAAGTTTGAAAAAAAAAAAAAGTTTTTCTTATTTTCTGTGACTAAACTTTGAAAATAAGTAATTTTTCTCCTTCACTGAGGTGCACTGATGAGGCGGCACTGTTGGACACTGATAGACTGCACTGATGGGCAATGATGAGGTGGCACTTATGGGCACTGATGAGGTGGCACTGATGAGGAGGTACTAATATGCCGCGCTGATGGGCACTGATAGGCGGCACTGATGGGCACTAATAGGCCGCACTGACGGGCAGCACTGATGGGCACTGACGGGCAACATTGATGGGCATTGACGGGCGGTATTGATGGGCACTGACGGGTGGCTCTGATTGGCACTGAGGGGCGGCACTGACGGGCGGCACTGATGGACACTGATGGGCAACACAGATGAGTAGGCACTGATTGGAAACACTATGGGCACTGATTGTGGACACTGATCATCAGTGCCCTGATTACCTTTCCTATGTTCCCGTTTGAGGAGGAGCTGCTGATCGGCTCTCCTCGCCATACACTCTGACATGGGTAAAGAGCCAAGTCATTGGCTCTTTACCAAGATCATGGTCACGCTGTGTCCTAGCAGAACTGCGCGGCCACGATCGGCGCACTGCGCACACCCGTGGGCGCGCGAGAGAGTCTGTTCTGGTGCGCCTCATATGACAACATTCCAGAGCAAGAGCTGCACCGCTCCGCCGTTATTGGACGGTGGGTGGGCGGGCGGTAAGTGGTTAATAATTATGCTACCAAAATGAGTGTGTGCTGTAAATTGCCTCCAGCATTGCTCCTGTTTGCCTATTGCTGGTAGCTGCCAATTTGCTAAAGCCCAGAGCCCCTGAACAGCAATAAGACCCCTTTCCCACTTTTGCAATCTAAAAGTCACGCAATTTTGTCACTTTTTTGCCGTGATTTTGCTGCAATTTTGACTGGACTTGAAGCAATGCCTGTGTAATGGACCTAAAAATGCATCAAAGTCTGACCAAAGTAGTGCAGGGACTACTTTGAAGTCGTGTTATGAAGGGTACTAAATGTAAATTATGGAGTATGACTTGTCATTCAACTTTGCAGTCCCAAGTCGCAGGACAAGTTGCACATGTGTGAAAGGGGTCTCAATCATAAAATGGAACTAAACCTATCGATTTAACGGCTTCAAAAAACAATCACATTCCTAGAATTTTGAGATTGCTTACTGTCACATTTGCTTGTGTGCTCAACCAAACTGTCAAACCATCAAATGGCTGGTGTCATAACTGATCACATGTGCAGCTCCATGGCAGTTGCAGATCACACAGAAACAGCTTCCTTGGCTATAAAGGATAGAAGGGTTTAATTCCACTTTAACCACTTGCCGACCGGTCACGTTGACCGTACTGCGGCAAAGTGGCTCGATTCCGTCCAGCAGCGTAGACCTACGTCGCTGGACTCCTCCCCCTGTAGGCGTGCTCCCGCTGTTTTCAGTCACAGCGGGAGTAGGGCCAGGGGAGGAGCGGCGGCGATCGCCGCTGCTCTTCCCTGATCGTCGGGGAATCGAGTTTGGAGATCCGCCCGCTTGTGTAAACAAAGCGGGCGGATCTCCTAAGTGACAAGGAGTGACAGATTGCAGGGTTCAGCATAGCTGAACCTGTGATCTGTCCCTGTGTCACTCAGTCACCTCCCCCCACACACGTCAGTAAGCACCAGGCATACATTAACCCCTCCCTCTCCAATAAAATTAACCCCTTCCCTGCCAGTGTCATTTTTACAGTAACAGTGCATATTTATAGCACTGATTACTGCAGTAATGTCACTGGTACCCCCAAAAGTGTCAAAAATGTCAGTCAAGGGTCCGATCTGTCCGCCGCAATGTCGCAGTCCAGCAAAAAAAAAAAAGCTGATCACCGCCATTACGCGTTAAAAAAAAACACCAAAAATTACAGAAATCTTTCCCTTAGTTAGTAAACGCAATAACTTTTGCGCAAACCAATCAAAATACGCTTATTGTGATTTTTTTACCAAACATAGGTAGCAGAAAACAAATTGGCCAAAAATTTAAAAAAATTTTGATTTTTACATTTTTTTGGGGGGAATTTCATATAAAAAAATGTTAAAAATATTGTTATTTTTTCAAAATAAACGCTATTTTTTTGTTTATAGCGCAAAAAGTAAAAATCGCACAGGTGATCAAATACCACCAAAAGAAAGCTCTGTTTGTGGGAAAACAAAGGACGTAAATTTCATTTGGGTATAGCGTCGCATGACCGCGCAATTGTCAGTTAAAGTCGCACAGTGTCGAATTGCAAAAAGTGGCCAGGACGTTAGACAGCAAAATCCTCCGGTGGTAAAGTGGTTAAGGGCTCTTTCACACGGGCGGTCCGATCAGATCCGCCTGTCAGTTTTTTAGGCGGATCTGATCGGATCCTCCATGCAGCTCTATGGGGCAGCGGGTGTCAGCGGAGACACCTCCGCTGACACCCGCTGCCATCCGCATCCGATCCTGTGCGTGAAATCTGGACGGATGGAAACCCTATTTTTCCATCCGTTCAGTAATCGGATCGGATCGGATCTGATGACAGCGGACAAGCGGTCCGCTCTCATCCGATCCCCCATAGAGGGCAGCGGGGGCTGAGACACCTCCCTCTCCGCTCTGCAAGCGGAGACGGAGCTATCATCCGCTGGCTCAGCGGGGATCGCGGATCGATCCCCGCTGAGCAACACGGATCCGCCTACGGAGGCGGACCGTGTGAAAGAGCCCTAAGGCTGTCAGCAGATCGGCCTCTACAAACTCAGCAGTGCCTAGAAGTGCTTAAAAATAGAGAGCAACTGAGCATGTGCAGAGCAGGATGAGGCAGTATATTACTAGATTTTAAACAGTATAGACACTTATTTTTTATGTGTCATACTGAAGTGAGGTTGGACAACAGCTAAGGCCCCTTTCACACTTGTGCGACTTGAAAGTCGCGCAATTTTACAGCGATTTTACAACGATTTTGACGCAATTTTGATGCGATTTTGACTGGACTTGAAGCAATGTCTATGTCTTTGGACCTCAAAACGCATTAAAATCGGGCCAAAGTAGTGCAGGAACTACTTTGAAGTTGCTGCAACTTTAAGTTGCGCATATATGAATGGGTATCATTGGAAAACATGGCAAACGACATGTCGTGCAACTCTGATGTCCAAAGTTGCATGACAAGTTGCACAAGTGTGAAAGGGGCCTAAAGCAGGCTAATCACAGCCTTTTCTAGTCAGATGCTGTATTTTCTGTTTGGACTCATGCAGCAGCATTTGACAAGAATGCCCATCAATATAACCTCAAGTGTAACTACAGGCTTTTTTTTTTTCATTTTGGATAGAGTAAGGGGTTATAATAACCCCTGCCGGTTGTTTTATTTATTTTTTTTTGCCATCTGTGGCCTATCAGGGAGATTTCACTAAGGCCATGTTTACACTGGTGCGACACAAAAGTAGCAAGACTTTCAATCCAACTTTGCCCTGCAACTTCAGTCCGACTTCCACGCACCTTTAATAAACAGGATCTGATTTTGATCCGACTTTGAGATGATTGTGACTTGTCCTTTGACCAATCAAAACAAATTTATTAAAAAAATGGGAAAAAATGGCGTGGGGTCCCCCCCCCCCCAAAATCCATACCAGGACCCTTGGATCTGGTATGGATCTTTAGGGGGAACCCCACATCAGAAAAAAATAAACGATGTGGGTGTCACCCCCCCCCAAGATCATACCAGACACTTATCCAAGCATGCAGCCTTGCAGGTCAGGAAAGAGGGGGGACAAGGGAGCGCCCCTCTTGAACCATACCAGGGCACATGCTCTCAACGTGGGGGGGTGGGTGCTTTGGGGCAGGGGGGGCTCTGCCCCTCCACCTAAATGCACCATATCCCCATGTTGATGGGGACAAGGGCCTCTTCCCCACAACCCTGGGCTGTGGTTGTGGGGGTCTGCAGGTGGGGGGATTTTTGAAATCTGGAAGCCCCCTTTACCAAGGGGCCCCCTGATCCCAGCCCATGTGAATGAGTATGTGGTACATAGGGCCTCGACCCATTCACCCAAAAAAAAAAAAAAAAACAGTGTAGTGTAATAAAAACTTGAGACTGGTTTTTGACAAGTCCTTTATTGAAAATGAATAACGTTCCCCATGGTAGCTCCAACATTGATCACAATGTTTTCCTCCGCTGACCCGCTGAAAAATAAAACACTTTTCCTCCGACGCTGGCTCCCATCATTTTGTCAGCTCAGGTGTCTGACAGTTCTTATATAACTTTGGGGCGTGACCATCTGGTAATGTCATCCGGAGACCCCACTCCCTTGTGACGTCACGGACCATCATGTCTGAGGTGGTGACGTCACAAGGGGGCAGGGCCTCCAGGTTACGTCACCTCATGGCCACGTCCCATAGTTGTATAAGGACTGTCAGATACAGGAGTTGCCAGAAAGGCGGGAGCCTTAGTCGGGGGAGGAGCAATTTTTTTTATAGGGTCGGCGGCAACAGCAGCTACAGCCATCATGATTGACGTTGGATCTACATCAGGGATATTCTTCATTTTTAATAAAAAATAGAGGGAATATGATCTGAAGCAAACACAGTGATGTGCCTCCATCCCTAATGGTTAATGCAAACAGAAAACAGAGGTCGTGGGACTTTGAATGAGGCAGGTCACAAACTAAGATATACAAAATAAGATTATAAGCGTAATCATTTATTGTACATACAGTAACTGATACAAATGTTGACATCAGTAGCAAATATGATGCAGACATTTATACAGAAAAGGCAGACACAAAAAAATGCATATAGTAAAAACATTGTTATAATAGTAAGATATAAATCAGTAAAAAAGTACATGGTCGTCGCTAAATGTTGCATCTATGCGTCTAAGTAGCTCTACGCGTTTCATGGAATCCTGTCCATTCATCAGGAGCTTAAAGTGGAGTTCCACCCTAAAATGTGACTTGGGTTCATCTTCATGCCCGGGGTCACCTGAAAAACAAATGGATAATAGCAATTTTTTTTTTTTTACTTACCTTGTAGAGAAAATACACTTACCTTACTTCCTCTTCCTCCCCTCGGTGGCCACGGCGAGTCATCACTTCCTGGCTTGCAATGATTCCTGGGAGCTGAACGTCATCGCTCCCAGGAATCAATGCGCCTGCACCGGCCCCGACGTCAGTTCCGGTTCAGGTGCCGTCATACCTTGCTAAACAGCTTCTGGGCATGCCCAGAAGCTGTGCAGGGATGACGCTGAAGCACCCGAAGTGACGGCGGGGCCGGTGCAGTGCATCGTGGGACTGAAGAAGACGGAAGAGGACGCAGAAGAGGATTGCACTGGCTTCAAGCTGCCCACACCTGAGATGGCAGCGCTGGACAATACATTTTCAAGGTAAGTATTTCTTCTTGCAGGTAAGTGTAACCTGGGACAGTACAGAGGCTAGCCATTGTGGAATTCACTAGCCCTGACTGTCCCGGGGGTATTTTTATATTTTTTTTTTTTAGGTGGAACTCCGCTTTAAAGCCAAAGCGTTACCTGTAAATGTATAATATGAAGGTTTGTAGACTGAGAGAGTGGCAGAGTGCAGAGTACAGCGCGCCAGGCCCAGGCCATGAGGAAGCCATGAGGAGGCCATGAGGAGGCCATATAATTTAATTTAATATAAAACTAAATATATAGTCCAGTCCATAACCAGTCCACCACAGTCGTCAGGCACAGCCAGCCAGAAGAGTTGAGAGGCAGCACAGGCAGACAGACAGGCCTGGAGGACGGAGCCAGACGGACCTCAGTGTGCCTGGGCAGGCCACACCACCACCAGCCAGCCAGGCAGCACTGCAGCACAGGTACCAAAAAAAAAATACGGTTACTCACAGACTCAGTCACAGTCAGGACAGGAGGACTCAGACCCCCACCACCAGTGTGCCACACCACCACCAGCCACCACCACCAGCCAGCCACTCCAGGCAGCAGGGACCAAAAAAAAAAACAAAATACGGTTACTCACACAGTCAGGAGGACTCAGGACTCAGACCCCCACAGTGTGCCACACCACCAGCCAGCCAGCCAGCAGGTACCAAAAAAAAAACCAATAAAAATACCACAGTCAGGACTTGAATGGACTCAGGAGTCAGACTCAGATCAGGTACCACCGTACCACACTGCCAGTACCCCCACCAGTGCCACACCACCAGCCACCACTGCCCACCACCACAACCACCAGCAGCAGCAGGTACCACTTGAGTAAAAAAAAAAAAAACCCACTCAGGAGTTACTCAGGAGGACACAGGTCAGGTACCACTGCCAGTACCAGTGTACCACCACCACCACGCAGCCAGAAGCTACCACTCAGCAAATACCACTCGGTACCACTCAGCAAATACCACTCAGGTACCCACTGCCAGTGTACCACGCAGCCAGCCAGTACCACTCAGCAAATACCACTCGGTACCACTCAGCAAATACCACTCAGGTACCCACTGCCAGTGTACCACGCAGCCAGCCAGTACCACTCAGCAAATACCACTCGGTACCACTCAGCAAATACCACTCAGGTACCCACTGCCAGTGTACCACGCTGCCAGCCAGTACCACTCAGGTACCATCAGTGCCAATTAGCAAATACCACTCAGGTACCGTACCAGTGTACCACGCAGTTGGTATCACTCAGCAAATACCACACAGGTACCACTCAGGAATCAGTATTCACCTTACCACATAGGTGTCTCATTGTCCCACAGCGACATTAAAATAGTGTAGATTACTGTACAATGTCTTATAATAATAATTGCTTCTATTTAGTGTTCATTTCCATCATTTAACATATTTAATATTGGGGGCATCCAAGTTATTCAACATATTTGATTATTTTTTTAAAGTAACGCAATAGTTATTTTCGCTGGTAATTAGTTACTTTTTTCTGATGTAACTCAGTTACTGTACTAACTCAGTTACTTTTTGGGAGAAGTAACTAGTAACTATAACGAATTACTGCTCATCACTTACACATGTCAGCATCAAAAATATACCCAGCATCTGGGGGGATAAAATGAATGCTCCAGGGCAGATGTCTGATCCGGGGCCGTGGCAAGCATGAACCACCCAGTCCAAAGGAGGAGGGGAGGGAGAAGACGGGAAGGCAGCCGGAGGACAAACCAGGACATGAGGAACCATTCCGTGAGAAGTGAACATCCATGTAGACAGGTGCTAATCTAAAAGAAAATGTATATATAAGCATTAAAAAGTGAAAAGTATATGCTGATAAGTAAAAAGGTAGAGATTAGTGTCTGATAATGTGTTCACCAAAGTCATGGGAAATTCAAAGGTACTGAGGGAGATCCGTGAAAGACACCAAACAGTGCTCAGTGACCAAAGGATGAAATGAAGGTCACAAAAAACAAACAAGACCTAAGCTGGAAGACCTCCCCTCCCCCTTTGGACTGGGTGGTTCATTCTTGCCACAGCCCCGGATCAGACGTCTGCCCTGGAGCATTCATTTCGTCCCCCCCAAATGCTGGGTATATTTTTGATGCCTTCATGTGTAAGTGATGAGGCATTACATTTATTTATTTTTGAGATTTTGTGTATTTCTATACAAACCTACATATTATACATTTACAGGTAACTCTTTGGCTTTAGTCCCGGTTCACACTTCTGCGATGTAGGAACGCTGCGAATATGCAGCGTGTTCCCACATCACGTTCGCACCCCTGGCAGTTCACACTGCCATATGCGATACGCAGGGGGTGTTAATTAATAGTTAACGACACCCCCAGTTGAGATCGCATATCGCAGTGCGATCTGCAAGTTTGCACATAATCGGATCGCACTAGTGTGAACCACCATGCGATCCGATTCTGCAGCGGATAAAAAAAAGGGTCCTGTGCGTGTTTAGTGCGATTGCGGTGCGAATTCAGCCATACAAACTATATGGCTGAAATTGGCACCGCACAGAGATCGCATGTAATTTAGGAGCAGTGCACTCCGAATTACATGCGATCTCTGTGATCGCACATCTGTGAACCGGCACTAAAGCTCCTGATGAGTGGACAGGGTTCCACGAAACGCGTAGAGCTACTTAGAGGCATAGATGCAACATTTAGCAACGACCATGTACTTTTTTTTACTGATTTATATCTTACTATTATAACAATGTTTTTACTATATGCATTTTTTTGTGTCAGCCTTTTCTGTATAAATGTCTGTATCATATTTGCTACTGATGTCAACATTTCTATCAATGTCTGTATTTACAATAAATTATTACGTTTATAATCTTATTTTGTATATCTTAGTTCATGACCTGCCTCATTCAAAGTCCCACGACCTCTGTTTTCATTTTTAATAAAGGACTTGTCAAAATCTAACAGTGCTAACATTGCCTCTGATCACAAGTCGCATGTCACAAGTTGGATCAATTAACCACTTGCCGACCGCCGCAAGTACATATACTGCGGCGATCAGCCCCTCACAGGCAAAGTGACGTATGGGTACATCACTAGCCTGTGAGGCTCTGGGGAGCGAGCGCGCGGTCACAGACCCCCCCGCGCGTGTGAGCAGCGGACCCGATGTCCGCCGCTCACTCGCGATCGTCCGTGACAGCGGGAGAAAGGCAGGCGGCTAGTGAAAACAAGTGTAGAAACAGTGATCATACGGTTCTACTATGTAGGACCGTTGATCATTGTTCCTACACCTCAAGCCACAGCCAATCACAGTTAGAATCACGCCCCTAGGGACACACACAGCCCCTCCCTCTCAAATAAAGTTAACCCCTTCACTACCAGTGTCATTTTACAGTAACAGTGCATATGTATAGCAATGATTACTGTAGTAATGTCACTGGTAACCCCAAAAGTGTCAAAAATGTCAGTCAAGGGTCCGATCTGTCCGCCCCAATGTCGCAGTACCTCAAAATAAAAATCGCAGATCGCCGCCATTACGCGTTAAAAAAAAAAAACAACAAAAATGACAAAAATCTTTCCCTTTGTTAGTAAACGCGATAACTTTTGCGCAAACCAATCAAAATACGCTTTTTGCGTTTTTTTTTTTTTTACCAAACATATGTAGCATAAAACAAATTGGCCGAAAATGTTAAAAAATTTTGATTTTTACATTTTTTTTGGGGAATTTCATATAAAAAAATTTGAAAAATATTGTTATTTTTGCAAAATTGACGCTCTTTTTTTGTTTATAGCGCATGATCAAAAAATTGCACAGGTGATCAAATACCACCAAAAGAAAGCTCTGTTTGTGGGGAAAAAAGGACGTCAAATTCGTTTAGGTACAGCGTCGCACGACCGCGCAATTGTCCGTTAAAGTCACGCAGTAAAAAATCGCAAAAAAACCCCTGGTCTTTTAGCAGCCAAATCCTCCAGGGCTTAAGTGGTTAAATAGAAGCAGAGTTCATTTTCACCCAGCCACGCATAGAGCAGAGGAGGCTCTGTCTTTGTCACTCTGCATAAACTGAGCCCTTATGGACCTGTCATTCACCAGCTCTGCTTTGATCAACAGGGGAGCAGTGGACAGGTCCACTGCTGATCAAAAAAGGATCAGTTCACACCTATGCAGTTTGCTTTTTATCCATTTCTGCAGTGCTGTGCTGTGCATGCATTTGAAGAAGAGGGCAAGTCCCTGGAAACACGTCATGCACACCCCCTCTCCATACATCCACCAGGCATTTTGACAGCTGCCATCCTCGTGTGCAGCCTAGAACGCCACTGCTAATAGACATACTTTGAGCTGACTGACTCCCTGTCATCCCCAGTCTCTGTTTACCCAGTGATGCCTACAGCCTCACACTGATTACAGCTGCTTGGTCCCAGGTGTTCCCTATCCATGTTGTTTCATTCTACTTTCTATGTAAAGTGTGCTGCTTATTTTAATAAAGTGTTTTTTATTTTATACTGACCTCAGTGCCCTGCTATTCTTCCATATTAAGGGAATCCTACCCAGATCTTCTACAGGAGCTGCAGAGGTTCCACTCTCGGTCCCTTCTCCTGTTCATCCATCCAGTTGCCTCATCCATTCCTCTACCCTGTTGATGGTCTACAGATACAGATGAAAGTTCCAATGGGCCAAGGGACTTTGCACTTCTCCTAGGAGTGCCGTATGTATCGTGTACTTGTACACTCTTTGGATTTGCTAAACTACTATACTGAATTTTGAAACTTACAAATGCAGCTGTTTAGAAATTGGATGAAAGATGCTGCACTAGGGAACACTTTTTGAAAGATAAAAAGTGCATTTTATATACAACTATATTGATCAGACCAAAATGAGAGACAAATGAGGAGAAAAGAGGGACAGAGGGACTTTGTTCTGAATGAGGGACAGTCCCCCAAAATTAGTGGCAGTTGGGAGCTTTGGTTTTGATGGTTGATTGATTCTTGCCATATGTGGCTGTGAATGCGCTGAGATGGGAGCTTCAGCTTCTGACATCACATTTGCATACTTACTAAAATTTTGATCCTGGTAAACTGTTAACCCTGTTTATGGCATTTTATTTGCCCTATTTCCAGATCAACGTGTCCCAATCATACCAAAACCCTTCCTTTAAATATGGGGGAGCACCCATCATGCCCATTATTTGGTTTGGTCCCACCCATATACCATCCTAAATATGCAAGGACCACCCACTTGTAAACCTGATTTTCGCAATGTTTTTCTAAGTTATTGCACATGTGCAGTAACTTAACAACTTGACCCCCTTTATGACCAGAGCCATCTTTTGCTATTCAGCACTGCTGTACTTTACCTGATAATTGCTCAGTCAAGCAACAATGTGCGCAAATTAAATTTATATAATTTTTTTCACACAAATAGAGATTGTTTGTGGTGCCATTTTTTCACTACTGGGTTTTTTATTTTTTATTATATAAACAAAAAAAGACAGAACCCCATGGCGAGTAGGAATCAGGAAGCAGGTTATAAACTCCACACTAGATGGTACAGAACACCGGCAGTGTTGCACCGGATGTTCCCTCATGTATTAAATACCTGTTGGCACTGTTCAGAGTCTGAGGGGACCCTCCTTTACATTTTCTGGGACTGTCCGACATTTAAAGAGTTCTAGACGATGGTGACCCAAGCCATCAAAACTATCACGAATGTTCCTCTTGAGCCTTTTTGCTACATGATACTACACTCTCTATCAAAAATTTTAAAAATTCACTCTTAAACCACCTATTAACTGCTGCAAAGGCGTGTATTCTAGCGTTATGGAAAGGTTTCACCCCACCAACCAGATCCCTGTGGCTAGCCAGGATAACTGAGATCCAGGAAATGGAGAACCTTGCAATGGCACTGAAAGATCAGGATGAGAAATATTGGATATTTACAAGGAACAGACCCCTCTAGCCTCTCTATAATTTTGCATCTACAGAGCTTCTTCTTTGCACCACTTGGGGGGGGGGGGGGGTCACTGGGACCCTCCCATATTCCTCCACCCTAATCCTCTATCCCCCCCTCCCGCTTCTTTTTTTTTTTTTCTCTTCTATTCATCTACCTATCTTCTCTCTGCTTTCTCCAGTTTGGACTAGGTTAGGTCCTTGAGTCATGAGCTGTGAGAAATGGTGTGGCCAACCAACATTATATCCTGCATACTGATTGTTTGAATTATTTCCTGCACACTATATTGTTTGAATTGTATTGGACAATACTTGTCAATTGTTTTCTGGAATGGTGATACAGTTTCTATTAAAAATAAAGAATTAAAAAAATCAAACATATTTTCTACTTCAATTAAAAAAAAAAAAATATCTAATTTCTTCATAAATGTAGGGCAAAATGTATTCTTCCCAATAAGTGTATATTAATTGCTTTGCGTGAAAATGATAGCATCTACAAACTATGATACTGTATACATACTGGAGTTTACGCAGCTATGATGCTATACTGGTAATGGGGGTGATCAGCAGGACCTATAGTGGGACTGTGATCTGGAGCTAACAGACCCTCCCTGGAAGGTACACCGACATCAATAGTAACAATAATAAAGTGATCTGATATTATACTGTACACTGTGTTAATTACACTGGCTGGGAAGGGGTTAACATCAAGGGGTTAACTGTGTCCCTAAAAAGTGTAATATGTGCTGCTTTTACTAACAGATCTGGCTGTTTTTTCTCTCTGCAAAAAAAATAGCCAGAACACTAAGTGCCGGTTCACACTACTCTGACTTGTCAGGCGACTTGGTCGCCTGACAAGTCGTGCTCCATTCTGTGCAATTGGAACCGTTCTAATAGGAGCGACTCAAGTCGCTCCGACTTAAAAAAAGGTTCCTGCACTACTTTTGGCTGAAGTCGGAGCGACTTGCATTGACTTCCATTATGTGAAGTCAGTGCAAGCCGCCCAGGAAGTCGTGTCACCATAGTGTGAACCGACACTAACCTGTGTACAGAGCCCTGTGTGTTTGTAAACACAGGACTTGGTACTGTGATTGGCTGCGGCTGATCAACAGGTCTCAGCCATAAATCAATGGCCGGGATCTGCTAAAAAATCCTGCTGTAGCCAGTGACAGTGTAGGTTAGGAGGGGACTCATGCATGCACGCCCCTAACCCGGAACAGGCTGCATGACGTACGAACCCGCCCGTGCTAACCATTAGCGGTAAATGTACTGTGGGCGGGCTTGAACTGATTAAATAAAGGTTGATGTTGTGATCCTGGGACACTGGATTGGCAGGCAGGACAGAGAGCCAAGATGCCTTTGCAACTAAAAACTACCAACTGGTCAAACATGTGTTATTGCAGCTTTAGGCACACCCTGTGTGCACACCTATGGTGTCTGGGTTTCAGGTAGTTTGAAACCCAGACACATGATTCAAAACCGGGACTGTCTCGGGGGAATCACGGTGTTCCGTGAAAAAACCCGTCCCATGAAAATTCCCTACCCTCGTCACTTCCAGGGAGGGTACGTCATACATCAGCTGAGTCGCTTGGCAGTGCGCATGCTAACAGCTGCGGAGGGTAGGAAATTTTCACGGGTAGTGTTTTATCCTGGAACCCCGCCTCATTCATCAGCTGTTGCCACGCGAAATCATCTCGGCTCCAACCCGTCAGACTTCCCTCATCTCTGCTCCACGAAAATTAAATTGGCAGCGGGTCTATGAAAATACAAATCACGGCTACAGTGTTTTATACCGTAACAGTCACTCATTTGGGACGCTGCACCTGCTGATGAGGGAAGTCTCTGAGATGATTTAATTTAGCGGCTGGGCATGCGCAGTCGGACGCGCTGCAACAGCTGATAAAAGACGCGGTGTAAGGTTAAAAAACACTACCCCATGAAAATTCCCTACTCGCCGCAGCTGTGAGCATGCGCACTAGTAAGCTGCTCAGCTGCTGAATGATGTACCCTCACAGGAAGTGACGAGGGTAGGGAATTTTCACAGGGTAGGGTTTTTTAATGTTACACCGGATGGGTGGCAACCCTAATTAGTAGAAGCATTTGGGGACAGTAAAGCCTGGCAGAAAACACATGTTGTGTCCATTTTGATGCAAAGCAATGTTAACGCATCTATGTGAACAACCACAGGTGCTGTGACGCACACAATTTTTGACAGAGAGCTGTGCAGCTTCAAAAATTCTCATGAAACAGCTGCTTTTGAAGCCAAATTTGTCATTTATACAGTGCCAACTGTTTATGGTTTACATTCTGTACATTTACATCAATTGTCAGCAGTATTAGGAATAACCTCTTTTACTTGCCTATTAAAAACAGAGAATGAAAACACAGGCCTATCAAGCAGAGATAACATTCACTAGATAAAGAATTATTGGAGCAATGGATGCAAGTTTCCCACATCCAAGATGGCCGCCACGGCTTCATGGGTAGGAGGAGCTATCCAGGAAGCAGGAAGAAGCTGAAGTAAAAGAGGAAACTATTACAAGTGAATGGAGGGAAAGAGAAAATAAGATGATCCTGCTGCTGCTGATGTTCTCAGGACTGAAGAAGTGGTAGGTGTGATCATAGGGAGATGTCTGTCTATAGAGATATGGGGGATGGAGGGGGTCATATTGTCAGTCCATGGAATAGTATCAGTGCATATGATGTGCACTGTCTGCACTGTGATGTCTGAACTTGTCCATCTCCTATCTCTAGGAGTTCAGAGGTATTGGATCTCATTCTCAGCAATAATGGGGGAAAATAATATATTTCTGTGCTACAGTTTTTAAAAACAAGTTCAACGAATATTTTATATATTTTTTGTAATAAAAGCTTGGAATGGGAAGGAATTGTTATTATTCTTGCTAAAGCTGAAGTTTTTTCTGCGTACATTTTACCTTTCCTGGGTTCTCGGTCCTAACCCCCCTTTGTCAACATGCCAACCACATTTTAACCCCTTCAGGTATTTTTCATTTTTGTTTTTTTTTTTTGTTTACATGTTTAAAAAAATCATTTTTGCCCTAAAGATTACATAACTCCCCCCCCCCCCAACAATATATATTTTCTATATGTAGACGCCCTAGAGCGGCCTTTCCCAAACTTTTCAACCCTCCAAATATTTTTCAGCTCTCAGGCTCGGTTCACAGTTGTGCGATGCGGGAACGCTGCGAATATGCAGCGTGTTCCCGCATCGCATCCCCACATCTAGCAGTTCACACTGCCATATGCGATACGCAGGGGGTGTCAATTAAAAGTTAACGACACCCCCAGTTTGATTGCATATCGCTGTGCGATCTGCAAGTATGCACAGAATCGGATCGCACAAGTGTGAACCACTGTGCGATCCGATTTTGATGCGGCTCAAAAAATGCCTCCTGTGCGTCTTTGGTGCAGATGCAGTGCGAATTCAGCCATACAAAGTGTATGGCTGAAATTCGCACCGCACATGAGATCGCATGTAATGAAGAAGCAGTGCACTCCGAATTACATGCGATCTCCGCAGCCGCACAAGTGTGAACCGGCACTTAGGGATCTCTTGCTAAAAATGACCATATTTACAACTGATGATACGTAAGTGTGATGGTCAGTGGGATGAATGCTCCTTAGGGCCCTTTCACACGAGCGTTCCGTATGTCCGCAAATCATCCTATTTTTTTGCGGATGATTTACGGACATAATGAATGTCTATGGCATTGCGGGTGTCAGCGGATGACCATCCGCTGACAACCGATTTTCTTCCTTTCAGTTCTGTTCCGTTTTTTGGAATGGAACAGAACCCTATTTTTCCTCCGTTCAAAAAATGGAAAGGAAGGAAAATCGGATGTCAGCGGTGTCATCCGCTGACATCCGCAATTCCCATAGACATACATTATGTCCGCATATCATCCGCAAACGGATGGGATGATATGCGGGCACACGGAGCGCATGACACAAGTGTCATCCGCTCCATGAAAAAAAAAAAAGTGCCGGAGCGGATCGCAATGCGGTCCACTCCGTGTGAAAGAGCCCTTACACTTGTGGACAATGGGAAGAATTTCCTTCTTCCAGATCGCTAAAAAGATCAACGGTGTCGGGGAACTTATCCAAGAGGCAGACATTGCTCAAGGAACCCCTAGCAACCTCTGGAGGAACCCTGGTAAAGAAACACTGCCCTAGATAATAAAATAGCGGTAGTTCCAATTTTTAGTTACATGATATTAGCACAATGGTTTATTAACCACATCATGCCCACGCTACAGCGTGGACTTAAAATGCCGGGAGGGCGTCCATGGACAGCCTACTGTGCTTGCGCTGCCTGCACCCTGCTATGTGATCTTTAAAGCTGGATACACACTATACAACTTTTGTTGTCAGATTTCCTTTAGATTTACCTTCAACTATGTAGTGCAAGGGCCTGTCTGATTGCATACAAGTTGAAAGTGTTTAGATCTGACCTCATATTAGATGGTTTTGGTAAATCTAAAGGAAAAAATCTAAAGACAATTGTATAGTGTGTATCCAGCTTTAGTCCTTGGGACTCGACTGATCACAGATAAGGGTAAAGGGCTAATCGTGGCCCTTTACCACATGATCAGCTGTCAGCCAATGACAGCTGATTACATAATGTAAACAGAAGCCGTTAATTGCCTTTTTTTTTTTCCTCGTGCTGACAGCGTAAGAAGAAAAGGAAAAAGCTGATAACTGGCTTCTGTAAAAGAAACATCCATTCCATGTTTGCCCACCAGTGCTGACAACCAATGCCCATCAATACTGCTAATCAGTGCCTCATCAGTGTCACCTATCAGTGCTGCCTCATCCGTGCCCATAAGCGCACATCAATGAAGGAAAAAAATTACCTGTTTGCAAGATGTTATAACAAACTATGAAAAAGGTTTTATTTTTAAACATTTTTGGTATTTTTTCAATTATTTAGCAAAACATAAAAAACCCAGTAGTGAATAAATGCCACCAAAAGAAATCTCTGTGTGAAAAAAAAGGCAAAAATGTCATATTGGTATGGTGTTTTTTGACCGCGCAATTGTCATTCGAAATGTGACAGCGCTGAAAGCTGAAAATTGGCCTGGGCAGGGAAATGGGGTAAAAATAAAAAATAAATTCTCTAAAGTTTCTATAAGGGCAAATAAATACACTATTGTGCCCAATTTTTGGGATAGTATAAAAAAATGAGGTTGTACTGGATAAATAAATACCCAATATGTCAAACCTTAAAATTGCATGTGCCTGTGAAATAGCAACAAACTTCAGGAACCCCATATTTCCATAGGCAATGCTTTAAGGAGCAGTTCACACCACATGCAGTCCAGTGCGTTTTTTTTTCTGCTTAAAAAAAACGCATGGAAAGTAGGTTAAACGGTTTACAATGCCATAGTTCACACCAGTGCGGTCAGTTCCTGGGCGTTCTAGTTCCAGAAAATAAAGTAAAGCATGCTGCATTTTTCCTGCTCTGGACTGTACTAGAATGTGGTAAAATGCATCAAAAATACACCGGACCCCAGTACAGTGGAAAAAAAGTATCTGGAACGATCCCAGAAACGCATCAAAAATGCATTGGAACACCTCAAAAACCCGTTAAAACCATGCATGCAGAAACGCATCCGGAACAGCTCTGCAGTGCGTTTTTGTGATGTGAACCAGCCCTAAAGGCCCATACAGGTTATCCGTTTGTGGGTTAAACATTAATAATTGGCCTAGAATTATTGCTCTTACTCCAGTGTGCAAGGTTATATCTAGTACTATTGCTATTTTGGTACATATGCGCCCCAACCCATGTGTTTTTGTGTGTGTGGGGATTTACAATGTTTTTTTTCTCTTTTCCCAAACACAAGGACCCACAGGCCGAATCCTGCCTTCCAGGCCATCTCATGTGGCCTTCACACCTCTCTTGCAGCTGCAGCAATCCTCTTGTTCCTGCCCCCACCTTGTCTCAGCAGTTGACAGAAAGGAGGATAGAATCCCTTCTCCAGGTCCTGCGCTTTTCTGTGCAGGTGCGGAGAAGCTTGTCCCCCCCCCCCCCCCCCCCCCAATCTCAGCAGTCGGCAGAAGAGAGGGGGGACAGAATTTGTCCTACAGATCCTCCACCTCTCTGTGCAGCTGCAGTACCCTCTCGATCTTCATCTTCTTTGGTCCCAGCATTCAGACTCCAGCAGCTGACTACTGCTCCAAACCCTGCACTTTCTGCTTCCTAACTCCACCCCTAGCTTCTTCCTGACAGTAGCACGATATAAGGGGGGTGCACAGTGATGTAAGGGAGGGTGGGGGACTCTTGACACCTGATGTAATGGGGGGATGGGGTTCTCTAGAAATCTAGTTTTACAACCAGCACTTCGAGGGCAATTCTAGTACTGATGCGGCCTGCAATGAAATGGACTTTGACACCTCGTCGTAAAGTGTGACAAAAGGTTATTTTTATTTTTTTTAAATGAAAATAACACACCTGTTATATTTACCTGATTTGTGCAATGCTGTTACACAGAGCACCCCAAACTTCTTTTTGGATCCCCCCACCAGCGCTGTCCAATCCTCTATTCAGTGTCTGCCGCCATAGCAAGCGCTTATTATAAAATAAACATGCATGGGCTTGCTCCCGGGCCAGGCTCTGTATTTCTATAGATACAGACAGTACAGCCCTGCCCACTCCACATTTGATTGACAGCAGTGGGAGCCAATGGCTTCACCTGCCCCCTCCTCGTCCAGTGAGGAGAGAGAGAGAGAGAGCACTGGATCTATAGCAGCCAAGAGTGTGTTTAACCATTGCCGTCGCACCGCGGTTCATATACTGCGGCAGGGCGGCTCGTACAGGCACTGTAACATGTACTTCGCGGCTTACTTCTGAGTCTGCTGTCATTGAACACAGCGGGAATAGGTCAGCACATCCTTGCTAGGGTTGCCACCTCATCCCTTTAAACCAGCACACATATTTATTATACATGTTCTGAGGCTGATATAATGCACATAAGGAACTAAGTGAGTTTAACTTGCCGACCGCCACCAGTACATACACTGCAGCAGGTCGGCTCTGTCCTGCGAAACAACATACCTGTACGTCACTTCGTGGCACCGCTAGCAGGGGCTCGTGCCCATTCACCACAGGGGGAGCCAATTCATGGGTCCGGCGGCCACGATTGCTCCCTGTTGAGACAGAACGGCGGTCTGCCATTGTAAACACGGCAGACCGCTGTTCTGTCAGTTATGAACACACGGATCCTGTGTTCCTCTTATTTAGGAACACAGGTCTCTGTGCTCATGCACCAAGTCCATCCCCACCCCCCCTCCACATTTTAGAAAGCACCCCTGAGGGACACATTTAACCCTTTGAGCACCCCTGGTGTTAATCCCTTCCCTGCCAGTGTCATTAGTACTGATTACTACTGTAGTAATATCAATGGTCCCCCCAAAAGTGTCAGTTTGGTGTTCGATCTGTCCACTGCAATGTCGCAGTCCAGCTAAAAATCACTGATCTCCTTTCCTTTGATTTAAAAATCCTTTGATTAAAAAAAAAAAAAAAAAAAAAATCACTGATCGCCGCCATTACTAGTAAAAAAAATAAATAAAAATGACAAATCTTTCACTTTTGTAGATGCGCAAACCAAACAATATACACTAAGAGCCCATTCAGACTAGCGCGACACGTCTTTGGGGGGCGACCTGTGAAGTCGCTTGCACCACGACTTGCAGAGACTTCACTTAATAGAAGTCTATGCAAGTCGCCTCCAGGTCGCCCCAAAGTAGTACAGGACCCTTTTTCTAAGTCGGAGCGACTTGTGTTGCTCCTATTAGAAGGGGTCCTGTGCTAATCAATGGACCGCTACCGAGTGCGACTTGTCAGGCTGAAAAGTCGCCTGACAAGTCGCGCTAATGTGAATGGGCTCTTATTGGGATTTTTTTTTTACCAAACATATGTAGCAAAATACAGATTGGCCTAAAATTATGAAAAAAAATTATTTTGTATTGGGAATGTTATATAGCAAAATGTAAAAAATATTGTTTTTTTTTTTTCAGAATTGTCGCTCTAATTTTCTTTATAGCGCAAAAAATATAAATTGCACAGGTTATCAAATACCACCAAAAGAAAGCTCTATTTGTGGGAAAAAAAGGACATCAATTTTATTTGGGTACATGGTCGCACAACCGCGCAGTTGTAAGTTAAAGTAACACAGATCCATAGCGCAAAAAATGGCCTGGTCATTAAGGGGGGAAACCTCCCGGTCCAGAAGTGGTTAATTACCACTTTAATCAGCCACAGGACCTGTGTAATTAATGTGTGTCCTGGTTTAAAGGGATTAGGTGGCAACCTTAATCCTGGCTAATGTTTTATGGCCGGGCCTGCTGAGTGGTAGTAGACAGAGTAGTGATGTGGGGGTTGGCAAAAGTAACCACAGAGCTCAGTGGAGGAGCAGGATGGGTTCAGAAGAGATTTTATATCTTCAGTGAAGTGGTGTTGTGCACAGCAGAGAAATGTTCTACATTTGTAGATTTGTGTATTGGGGTACCATTGAAGATGTATGGCACCACAACCCAAATGGGGTTATTTATCAGTCAGAATTTGGAGCAGCTGTGCATGGCAACCAATCTGCTTCTAACTTTTATTTTCAAAGTTTACCTGAACAAGCTAGAACCTGATTGGTTACTATGTACAGCTGTTCCAGATTCTGTGTACTCCGGTTTTAGTACATTCTCTCCATTTTATGTAATATGCATGGCACCACAAGGCATAGGCATTGCTTACAGTACTCGTAGTTGCTGACCTTTAGGCCTCATGCACACTGGACATTCTAAAAACGCCAGTAGCTTTGTAGTGAGTGTTTCAGTGTTTTTCAGCTTTTTGGCATTGGCGTTTTTCAGCGTTTGTGAGCGTTTTTTGTCGTTTTTAACTAAAAATCACCTCTCTGCTCTTTTAGTAACTCCCACTTCCCACAATGCAATGCTTTCCACACAATGCTTGCCAGAATTGCATTGCATGGGTGTTCACACCCATGCGATAAGATTTAGGTGCGGGGGGAAATAGGGTCCTGCAACATTTTGGTGCAAAGGTGGACCCTTTTTTTCCCGCATCACATCGGTGGGAACACCCATGCTATGCGATTCTGTCAAGCTCACTACATTTTGCAATCTGTTTTGGAGTGTTGGTCATGGAACACTAAGGCCCCGTTCACATCTGGCAGATTTGACATGCGATTTTACTGTCAAATCGCATGCCAAATCAGAGCCTATTGCCCGCAACATCATTCTCCAAATTGGTGCAACTCTGACTTTGTGGCGCTGCACTGATTCCAAAAAGTAGTTTCTGCTAGGGATCGACTGATTATCGGCAAAGCCGATATTTCGAGGGCCGATATGCACTTTCCCGATATATCGGAATCGCCCCCTTAGTTCACCGATATTTCGGGAAAGTGCTTGTACCGGGGTGATGCCTGCAGCTAGAGGCATCACCCCGGTACCGGCCTCCATAGCTGAGAAGCCGCTCGGCTATCATTGCAAGGAACGGGAGGGGACGCCCCCCCCCCCGTCCTCCTCCACCTTCCGCGGCTCGCCCGGGTTTCCCGTCCCACCGGGAGACCCGGGCAACCAGCCTCCACGGCCGCCAAAGAGAAGACCCGTTTAAAGCCGCATTCGGCTCGGATCAGGTTTCTATGTAAAAATCCAGAAGTGATGTCATACATCACTTCTGGGTACTCGGCGCCAAATTCAAAAAAATTACAGCATTCCAAACAGCCAAACTTGGCGTTTTGAATACTTTTAAGTGCAGAGGAGGGGTTTGGGGTCTTTTAGACCCCCAGATCCCTCCGCAAGCGTACCTGTCAAAAAAAAATAAATAAATACAATTTTTTTTTTAATGTAGGAAAATATTAGCTGATACCGATATGCAATGACCAAAATATCGGTAAAAAAAAAACGATATTGGTCGATCACTAGTTTCTGCAATACTTTTGGCGACTTCAGAGCGATTTCAGTAGACATCTGTGCATGAACCCATACAGATGTCTGTCAAATCGCCCCCAAACTCGTACTGACATGCACGTTCAGCTGAATGATTTCAAACCCACCCTCGGTGTGAACCGGTGCTGTTGCCGGCAATAGGCTCAGATTTGACATGCGATTCGACATGACAAATTGCATTCCAATTCGGGACAATGTCATTGGGGGCTTCATGTTTCATGACCGATTCCCCGAAACCGATTGCAAAATGCAGTGCGCTTGCCAGAATTGCATCGCATGGGGGTTCACACCCATGCAATGCGATTAGGTGTTGAGAATAAAAGGGTCCTACAACATTTTGGTGCAAATGTGATGCGATTTGAGCCATACAAAATATATGGTTCAAATCGCATCGCACAGACATCACATGTGATGTGCACAGGAATGTGGTGCGTTTTTGAGGCAAATCACAATGCGGTGTTCAGCATGCCCCAGTGTGAACCCAGGCTATGTTTCATGAACGACACCTCGAAACAGAAAACGCCCCTTCGAAAAATTGACACATAGGATAACATGCTGGGGAGTTTACTGGCTGCAGAAAAAAACCTCTGACGCCAAAAAAAGGCAGCTGTAACAAGTCCTGTGTGCATGAGGCCTTAGGGATTGCATGGTTTTCATATGTGGCCATTATTGGTGCTCCTCTGAAAATGCGATCCATCATGGAATGCTTTTCAGAGGGCATTTTAACCCACAAAATGTCGACCCACTGCATCTTGAATGGGTTGTGCTCGACAACCAACTGAGCGTGAAAAGCCGTTTATTTTTCTCAGCATACAACCTGAGTGGCTGCATTTCTTTGTTTATGCGGGTGGTCAGGGGGTGGTAAAACCACAGCTCAACCCCTTGCTTTTACTGCTCCTGGCCATTTGTGTGAACATGCCCTAGGTTTTATAAAGGCTGTTCAAAGAATATAGTGACTGATGGACAGGCTGCATGATGAGTGAAGTATTAGGACTCATGCACACAGGGAGATTTTACAGCTGCTTCTAGGAGCGTCAGGTGTTTTTTTTTTTTTTGCAGCTTAGAAACGCCCCTCCATGTTTTTCTATGGCCTCATGTACACACAGGCTTTTAGGAGCTGTAAGTGGCATAGGCGTTTTTAGGCTGTAAAAAAAACCCAGGACCAGCGCGTTCTGGAGCAGCAGCGTTAAGCTGTAAAAACCCTGACGCTGCTAAAAGCTTCTTAACGCCGCATACAGCGCTAGGCCACGTCAGATGTCTTCAAGCTGTAGTATTTGGATTTGATGTTGGAAAATAGAAGAGGGCAGAGAAAGGCTGCTAAATGCGAACGCTGCTTAACGTGGCTAAAACGGGCATTAAGGCCAATACAAAATGCTTCTAAAAGCACATTTTTACAGCTGTTTTTTTCTGGTGTTAGAACTGGCTTTGCAGCTCCTTTTTCCAAACGCCCCGTGTGCATGAGGCCTTAAAGTGGAATTAAACAAAAAAAAAAACACTGACGGGTAAGATTTTTATGAGCGAAAAGACCTTATTGGTCTCATTTGTCATAAACCCTTCCCCCTGTCTGCCAGTGCTTGTACACTCAGCCGCTCACATGGCACGTGCACGGTACATTTATGGCACAGCTCTGTGCCGCAATATTGTGACTCCTGTGTTCATGCATCGGATTTATTGATACCATCACATCCTGGTCATTCAAGTGGCTGCAGAGTCAGACCAGGAGAAGATGGCAGAACCAGTGACCAATGGGACAGCATAGCGTTTGAGGGGATCACTGGCCAGGTAAGTCTGCCATAGTGTGCTAATATGCTGTGCATAGTAGCACATTATGGCTCAATCCTCCTGGCGGCCATTTTTTTTTTTTTTTTTTTCATAGTGGAGGGTTAAAGCAATTGTTAAAGTAAAAATAAAAATAACAAACATGTCTATACCTATCTGCTCTGTGCAGTGGAATGGCACAGCATGGCTGTAAACCTCCTCTTCTCGGGTCCCCCGCTGGCGCTCCTGGCCATCCTCCCTGTCCAGTGCCCCCATGGGAAGCAGCTTTCCATGGGGACACTCGTGTGTGCTCACTCCTGAGCCCCACTGCTGCGTCCATTGACACAGTGAGACTCGGCCCTCTGCTCCCTCCTCAATGGCTTTGATTGACAGCACCTTGAGCCAATGGCTACCTGTGCTCCAGCGAGAGCCGGGTGTGAAGGGAGAGAAGAGCTGCAGACATGCACAGCGCTGGATGGAATGAGGGCTCAGGTAAGTAAATAGGGGGGATGCTGATGCCTGAACATTTTTTTAACCTTAACTACTTCAGCTCTGGAATGTTTATCCCCCTTTCATGACCAGGCCATTTTTTAAGATACGGCAATTAAACTGACAATTGCACAGATGTGCGATGCTGTACACAAAATGTATGTCCTTCTTTTTCCCACAAATAGAGCTTTCTTTTGGTGGTATTTGATCACCTCTGCGGTTTTTATTTTTTGCGCTGTACACCAAAAATGCCATCAATTATTGAAAAAAAAAAAAAACTTTTACTTTCTGCTATAAAACATATATCCAATGAAAAAAATGTAAAAAAATCAAATTTCTTCATCAGTTTAGGCCAATATGTATTCTGCTTCATGTTTATGGTAAAAAAAATCCCAATAGGCGTACATTGATTGGTTTGTGCAAAAGTTATAGCATCTACAAACTATTGGACGTTTTTTTGGAATTTTTGTTCATTTTCACCGTAGTAATAGCGGTGATCAGCAGCTTATGGCCGGACTGCAACATTGTGGCGGACAAATTGGACACTAAGTATCGCGTTTGACATTTTTTTGGGTAGCAGTGACACCAATGCAGTATTCAGTGCTAAAAAATATGCACTGTCATTGTACTAATGAAACTGGCAGGGAAGGGGTTAACATCAGGGGTGATCAAAGGGTTAAATGTGTTCCTAGGGAGTGCTTTTGAACTGTGTGGGGTGGAGCTTCAACTGTGGGAAGACCGAGATCCGTGTTCCTGATTAGAAGAAACACATGATCTCTATCTTTCCTACTAACAGAACAGCGATCTGCCTTGTTTACATAGGAAGAGCGCCGTTCTGCCTCTCTGGGGAACGATCGGCGGATCCGCTGATTGGCTCCCGTTGTGTCCAATCACAAAACGCTTCTAAAATCATGTGTGCCCCAGACTCGGAGGTGCAGAATCATGTATTTATATCAAGAATATATATGCACAGTAAATATATGTGGGGCGCTCGGCAATGGGTTAATGTAAGGATTGCATTAAGGTAACAAATGTTAAGACTTTAGAACCACTTTAATTGCACTTTATGTACTCTGCCATAATTAAAGGTAGCAAAGGCAAGGTGAATTTAAAGAGGAACTAAGCTCAAAAAGTTTATTTTTTTTCAGTTGTGGATAGAGAGGAGGGGGATTAGAACACAGTTTTTCTTCTTGTCTGTGCCCCCGTTAGGGAGATTCACCCTCTCTATTTTTCCAGTTTACTATTATAATTGAAAGTAAAAGAAAATCCAAAATTTTGGGTTTTCCTCCAAAAAGTAAAGGAAAGGGGGAAATCTTCCAATGGGGACTCTGGTGACCTGGGGTTCCCCAAGCAATGCCCTTAATTTTCAGGGATTATTTCTCACTTCCTGTTTGTCTATGGGACAGGAAGTGAAGGGAATTCTCCCCAATGGGACACCAATGGCAAAAAAATTCTGAAATTCTTACTCCAAAATGTAAAAAAAAAAGTTTTACCTATAGTTCTAATTAAAAAAAAAAAAAAAAAAAGTTTAGATATCACCCCTTCCCCACGCCTTATACTTAAAGCAGAGCTTCACCCATAAGGAAGGGAAGCTCCGCTTGTTTGCTTTCTCCCCCCCTCCGCTGCCAAATTTGGCTCCTTTCGGGGGAGAGGGGGGAGCGGGTACTTAATTTTGAAAGGTACCCGCACCCACTTCTGGATGACCTTGCTGCAGAAAGTTCTCCCGGAACTTCAGCCCTCTTCCCCTCGCTGCTGGGCCATTCACAAAGTGCAGTGCATTCCGCGCATGCGTAGTAGGGAACCCTTACCAGGAATGGCAGCGGCAGCACCTGAGAGCCAATTGAAAAATCGGCTGGGGTGCCAACATCATGGAATCCCTGGACAGGTAAGTGTCCTACTATTAAAAGTCAGCAGCTACAGTATTTGTAGCTGCTGACTTTTAATTTTTTGGTGGGGGGGCTGGAGCTCTGCTTTAATTGAACCCTTCTTCAATTCAACTTTGTGCCCATCTGTAGCCACTCTGTCTTTTACTTCCCTAACCAGCTTTGCTGTCAGTCAAATCTTGTAACAAGGGAGTGGGGGGGGCATGGCTGAGCCGCAAGCAGCGTGGCTCAGGATTGAGCCCGCAAGAGTGCCCCATAGCAAGCGACTCCCAATCCAGCAAAGAGACATCCCCATATATTCAGCAAAGAAACAGCCAAATCCAGCAGACACATCCCCCCCATTGTTCAGCAAAGAGATGGCCCCATCCAGCAAAGAGATGGCCCCATCCAGCAAAGAGTCAGCCACAGCACAGGCCCACATCCAGCAACATTGTCAATAAATTTACCATTGTTAACAACTTTTCTCCAGACCAGTCCACAGTGAGCACTGACCAGTCCGGCAGGCTACACACACCACAGCTCTTCCACGCAGCTGAGCTGCAACTGGCATGGCATCCAAACCAACATCTGGTCTGCAGGGAGAGGCGGATTGCAGATTATATCAATCTGCCTTCCCCCTGCAGCCGGATCTAAGTTAGCTGCATCAGCTCACTCCATGGCCGCCCTGCATTAGCAATTTTTAGTTACTACAGCAGCAACAACCTGGTCTCATTGGTTGGGCCCCCTACATGTGTATGAGCTGCCCCCCCCTCCCAATGGGGGCCCTGGCTGGCGGGATCCATAGGCAAAGCTTGTGACTATTCCTTTGCCTGCCTTTTTTGGGGTATAAGGCTAACTGAACCTTTTACACCATGTTACTTGTTACACCCTTATTATTATTAGGGTGTGAAGTGGTTGCAAGGCAGCCCACAAATGCTCCCTCCGTACCCCTTAGACAGTGTGCGGCAGTAGCTCTCCCACAAAGCAGCTGTGGGTTATTAATTCTGGAGACCCAAAGCTTTTTCTAGTTTATGGGCTCCTGCTAATTTATTAGTGTCATGTCAAAGGCTCACAGACATTTGTGGTTTTCTGACATGAGTCTGTGCAACATTTGTGTAGAAAAGTTTACATTTTGATTTGGAATTTTGAGTGTACCCCTATATTGTTTGGAAATCATACAGATGATGGTGGCAGATATGGAAATCCCTCCAGGTACAGGGAGAAAGCATATGTACTGTGTATGATCATTAGATCAATAATTTGATTTTATAATAGCTATATATAGACTACCCTTTTGAAGTAAGGGCGGGTTCACACTGGTGTATCTGCAATTTTTGTGCGTTTTTTACCTGCACCAAAGATGCAGCATGCAGGACTTTTGCTGCGCTTTTGGAAAATGCTGCAAAATAGAAAGATTATGGGACTAGAACAGTGGGTAAAACGTGGGAAAATTGTGGATTTGCCAGACTGTGACCAAATTGTTGTGTGCTAGTGTGAACCAGGCCTTAGTCTAATGACTTGCTAGGCTGGAAATTAAAGAGGAGCTCCAGTCATTTTTGTAAAAATGAAAAGTCAGCAGCTACAAAAACTCTACCTGCTGACTTTTATTAAACAGACACTCATCTGTCCCAGGATACAGTGCTGTATTCATCCGAGCTCTTTTCTCTACTCGCCTTCGGTCCTCGGTGCCAGTATCTTAACTATGGGCATGCGGCTTCACACCTGGGTGCCCACTGCGCATGCATGAGCCACGCTGCGCATTGTGAATGGCCCCGCCTCACCTAGGCAATCCGATCAAAAGTGGGTACCACCTGTCAACAACCAAATACCAGATCCCCCCCCCCCAGTCTGGTGCTCTGGGCAACCAACTGTTCTGACCTTACTGAAGTCTGCCATTGCGTGAAGGCTCACTGACTGTCGGATACTTTTCATGTGCAAGAAGGAATGGTATGAATGACTCTCTACCCACTGTCAAAATTGAGTAGCCCTTTACTTTTTTGGATTTGTGATGGAAGTGATACGTGTAAATAGTTTTTTTTTTATCTGCATGTATCATCCGATCACAACATTACCAGTCAGGCCTGGCAATCTGTAACGATCCACATGCTCAAGGAAAAAAAAACACTTTAAAATAACCTTGGCAATGCTCCTGTTTAGAGAAAACTCTAAAAAAAAAAAAAAGAGTTTTGTACATAAATATGATTTTGTGGAAGGTAATAATATGAGTGAGCAATATGATATTTCTTCTGTAAATATTAGTGATCCCTTCATAACTAATTTGATGTTTTATGTGCTGACTTTAAAGATGGCCCTGTGTATAAAATATTCTTGTGAAGTCCATTAATCGTTCAATACTGACAGTTACATTCTTAGCAGTATTGATAATCTAGGGCTTTTAATTTTATTGGATTGAAGCCCAGCTGACTAGGATCCTTCCAGTAATACCTTATTTTAGCTTTTGAAAAAAAGAGAAAATGAGCACTCAGGCCCATGTTGGAGGGTCATTCATACATACGAAATGGCAAGACTTTGGATTTACATGCGTTTGATATCTAATCGAACAAAAAGTTATACTGACTGCTGATGAATCAATTAGTCCTTACAATTTTTATATCTTATGATGTCTCTGGCGTTTAACTTTGCTGGAGTATCTGGGTATTGCAGGATTTTCTTTTTTCTGCCAAATTTACTTTATAATGTAATATAATATTGTTTATTAATTCACCCACTTGAGCTAATAGGGGTGCAACAGCTGAAATATGAACAAAGGCAGAAATGTCTTGCTTTTGTGATCCTTGTAAGATATAAGAATGCAGTGGCCCAACACACACTGGGCATCCAGAACTAAAATTGTCCTATTATGCCTCGTTTCCACTGAGTGGTACGGTTCGGAACGGTACACCTTGCGTTTCCACTGCCAATAGTACCCTTTCATGATAGGCGTGGTGTAGCAGGAAAGCTGTGATAGACGATTCTCTGTCAACCAATCAAAGTTCTGCAGAGTGTAGCTCCACCCTGTTGGTACGGTACTAATGTGCTTGGTACCCCAACGAAAGGGTCCCAAGAAAGTGGTACGGTTCGGAATTAGGGTACCATTCACAATGGAAACGGCAAAAATAGCGTACCGAACCGTACCGCTCAGTGGAAACGAGCCATTAGTAATAGCACCTCCGTGATACGGTTTCCTTGCAGCCTTAACAGCACAAGGCAGCCTGGTTGTGGCAAGTTCCTGTTGGGTTGGTCTACCATCAACCAGTAAAGATTCCCTCTTCCTCACTTGGGGTTCACTGACCTGGTGGTAGTCATGTGTGAAAGTTGCTACTTAGCTGCCCCTGGGGTGCTTTGGAACCATTGATCCTCCCAGGCACAGACAGTGGTAACTGGAGGAGAATGGCTTTGTTGACATTTAGTCAATATCCTGATATCCAGTTCACAAATCCATAGAGAATTAACCCATTCCCAGACCGACCTGTGTGTCAATGCATAATTGATGGATGGAAGAATTAAATTGCCATGAATCTTGGCAATTCATCATTTTCCAGACACAGCATGAACATGGATTTCCCAAATCCTAATCCAGGACAGCCCATGCGTTAGGCACCTCCTGCAACAAGAAATGCATCACCAAATGCACTTTAAAAAGAAGTCCCTCTGCTGAACTGGTCAGGTTTTTCCTCCGGACGAAGGAGATGCATCACCTGGGATCTAGGTGAGGGAGGCCTTTGTTTCAATGGCTGTCATTTTCTTCTACCTACCTGGCTTCCCTGGGAGCAGCTAGAAGGATTTTCTAAGAGATTGCCCTCCAGGACCACTCCACAGTATGGGAAGAAGGTAGCTTGGTTCCCTTTCTCCTTCTGTGCCTGGTGAAGGCCTTGTTTGGAAATGGCAGTGGGAACGGGTACCTGTGTTTGACGCCGTTCCTCGGAAGTTTAGCCCCCCCCCCTCCTCCTTCCCCGCCACCTGGTCAGTTAGAAAGCGCAGCGTGCTTCGCGCAAGCGCAGTAGGGAACCGGCTGTGAAGCCAAAAGGTGTCACTGCCAATTTCCCTCAGATTGAATGGTGGCGGCAGCACCTGGCAGCCAATCCAAAAATTGGCTGGGTTGCTGACATCGCGGGCTCCCTGCAGGTAAGTGTCTATATATTAAACGTCAGCAGGTACAGTATTTGTAGCTGCTGACGTTTTTTTTTCCCCAGCTGGAACACCTCTTTAAGGACCAATCTTATTTCCGACACTTGTTGCTTACAAAGTAAAATCTGTATTTTTTTGCTAGAAAATTACTTGGAACCCCCAAATACATACACACATATATATATATATATCTCACAAAAGTGAGTACACCCCTCACATTTCTGTAAATATTTCATTATATCTTTTCGTGTGACGATACTGAAGAAATGACACTTTGCTACAATGTAAAGAGTGTACAGCTTGTATAACGGTTTAAATTTGCTGTCCCCTCAAAATAACTCAACACACAGCGATTAATGTCTAAAACGCTGGCAACAAAAGTGAGTACACCCCTAGGTGAAAATGTCCAAATTGGACCCAATTAGCCATTTTCTCTCCCCGGTGTCATGTGACTCGTTAATGTTACAAGGTCTCAGGTGTGAATAGGGAGCAGGTGTTACATTTAGTGTTATCACTCTCTCATACTGGTCACTGGAAGTTCAGCATGGCACCTCATGGCAAAGAACTCTCTGAGGATCTGAAAAAAGAAGTGTTGATCTACATAAAGTTGGCAATCTTCTTAAAGCCTAGGCCATGACGCTGAAACTGAGCTGCAGCACGGTGGCCAAAGCCATACAGCCGTTTAACAGGACAGGTTCCACTCAGAACAGGCCTCGCCATGGTGGACCAAAGAAGTTGAGTGCATGTGCTCAGCGTCATATCTGGAGGTTGTCTTTGGGAAATAGACGTATGAGTGCTGCCAGCATTGCTGCAGAGGTTGAAGGGGTGGGAGGGTATCGGCCTCTCAGTGCTCAGAGCATACGCCGCACACTGCATCAAATTTGTCTGCATGGCTGCTGTCCCAGAAAGAAGCCTCTTCTAAAAATGATGCACAGGAAAGCCACAAACTGTTTGCTGAAGACCAGCAGACTAGGGACATGTATTGCTGGAACCATGTCCTGTGGTCTGATTAGACCAAGATAAACTTATTTGGTTGTCAAGTGTGTGTGGCGGCAACCAGGTGAGGAGTACAAAGACAAGTGTGTCTTTCCTACAGTCAAGCATGGTGGTGGAAGTGTCATGGTCTGGGGCTGCATGAGTGCTGCAGGCACTGGGGAGCTACAGTTCATTGAGGGAACCATGAAAGCCAACATGTACTGTGACATACTGAAGCAGAGCATGATCCCCCTCCCTTTGGAGACTGGGCCGCAGGGCAGTATTCCAACATAACAACCCCAAACACCTCCAAGATGACCCCTGCCTTGCTTAAGAAGCTGAGGGTAAAGGTGATGGACTGGCCAAGCATGTCTCCAGACCTAAACCCTATGAGCATCCTCAATCGGAAGGTGGAGGAGCGCAAGTTCTCTAACATCCACCAGCTCAGTGGTTTCGTCATGGAGGAGTGGAAGAGGACTCCAGGGGCAACCTGTGAAGCTCTGGTGAACTCCATGCCCAAGTGGTTTAAGGCAGTGCTGGAAAATAGTGGTGGCCACAGAAAATATTGACACTTTGAGCCCACTTTAAATATTTTCACTTAGGGATGTACTTACTTTTGTTGCCAGCAGTTTAGACATTAAGTGCCGGTTCACACTACCGCGGCACGACTTCGGGGGCGACCTGTGAAGTTGCGTGCACCGCGACTTCGGCGCGACTTGCACGGATTTCATATAATGAATGTCAATGCAAGTCGCTCTGACAAGTCGCGGTAGTGTCAATGGGCACTAATGGCTGTATGTTATTTTGAGGGGACAGCAAATTTACACTGTTACACTGTTCTACAAGCTGTACACTCACTACTTTACATTGTAGCAAAGTGTCATTTCTTCAGTGTTGCCACATGAAAAGATATAAAATATTTACAAAAAATGTGAGGGGTGTACTCATATTTGTGAGATACTGTGTATATATGGAGAATAAAATGGCGGTCGTTGCAATATTTTATGTCACATGGTATTTGCTCAAAGGTCTTTCAAACGCAAATTTTGGAAAAATAGACTTCACTAAGCCCCCGTTCACACTAAGGCGACCTGTGAGGTGACCTGGTCACCTCACAGGTCGCCATAGGTCGCCTCCCATAGGGAAGCTGCGGACCCGTTCTAATAGGAGCGACACAAGTCGCTCCGACTTAGAAAAAGGGTCCGGAGCTTCTTTGGGGCGACCAGGAGGCGACCGCCATAGACTTCAATGTTATGAAGTCCGTGGCGGCCGCTCCGAGGTCGCGGCACGCTGCTCGCACCGCGACCTCGGAGGTCGCGGTGCGAAGTAGCGTCGCCCCTATGTGAACGGGGGCTGAATGTCAGAAAAAGGAAACAGTAAAGTTAGCCCAATTTTTTGTATATTAAGAAAGATGTAACGCTGAGTAAATAGATACCTAACATGGTACAGATTAAAATTTAAAATCTTCATAGGCGATGCTTTAAAAAAAAAAAATGTAACGGTTACCAGTTTAGAGTTACAGAGGAGGTCTTTTGCTAGAATTATTGCTCCCGCTCTGAGGATTGCAGCGATACCTAACGTGTGATTTGAACACCGTTTACATTTGCGGGCGCGACTTACATATGTGTTTTCTTTGTTGTGCGAGCACGTGGGGGGCGCTCTAGACCCCAAATTCCTTCTTTGCACTTAAACGCATTCAAAACGCCAAAATCAGCGTTTTTGAATATAGTAATTTTTTAAAAATCTACACCATTGGCAGCTGAGTAAACCGTAAGTGACGTCGCTTCCGGGTTACTACATCGAAGCCGATCGTTCGTGACTCCAGCCAGCCGGTGGGACGGGAGACCCGGGCGGAGGATGGCAGGGGAGAAGGACATCCCCCTCCCACCCCTTGTGATAATGGGCGAGCGGCTGCTGAGTCGCATTGGCTGTTATTACTAGAAAGCCGACCACCTGCTCTAAAAAAACGGTACCGGGTTGATGCCTCTAACTGCAGGCATCACCCCGGTACAACCACTTTGTCAAACCGTTGTACAGGTACGTTGGTTTGCGGGAAGTGGTAAGAGTGTATTTGAAGATGCGTTTCCTGTTCCTGTTGAAGGAGGTGCTTACATCTCCTAGAAATAGAGTTACTGGTAAGTCTAACTGCAGTTTTTATTGGGCAGACATAGGGAAGCTTCCATTCACACATCCCAGACTTGACTTAAATAACAAACCGTCAAAAAATCATTATGTATGAAAGATATTTCTTGTGAGATTGGAACATAGAAGATTGTAGGTCTATACTTTTTGTATGTAAGGTGACAGAAAATCTGCTAGTCCTACTGCACGGGGAATGGTTTCTAGTCATTTAATGCATTTCTAGTAAATTGATTCTTTGAAAAGCTTGAATCCTGAGTGGGTCATTATTTCTGCTAGAGTAGAGATATTGACAGTATTCCCTCAGAAAATCCTGTACTTCTCTTCAAAGCCATTAAGTGGCAGTTAAAGATTTTTGTTTCCCTATTTTTAGGACATTTATATATAAAAATTTAACGTCGATGGTTATTTTTAAAGGTTAAATGTTATTTCTCTATCGCTCATTGACAGACGTAGTCCTCGGTGATACAGCACCTTCGGGTTATGTTGCCTCCACAGGAGCAGGACTAGACAGGAAATTAAAATGCTCTGGCCACACCCTAGGGGCAGTCCCAGAGGGTATATCCTCTCTCTCTCTGCCTCAGCAAATCAGTTATTTTCTGTCTAGTTAGGAGTAAGAAACTAGATACCTTGCTGGGATCTTCGGTCCTGGCAAGATTTTTTTCTTAAAAGATTTTTTAGACAGCTTTTTTTCTCCAGTGTTCCTGTGAGATCTTCAAGCAAGAAAGCTGAACTGGGCGACGGGCTGGATGTTGAGATCCGGTGGTCACCCCAGTTCAGCCTACGAGCGCGTGCAGGCCATAGCTCCGCGCTGGGTCGGCCGCGACAAAGTCCCATAAGGGACTGACCCCGCGAGTTAAACTTCTCGCTGAAACGCCAAAGACCACGAGTCACGGCGTCCGTATCGGTCGACAGCCCTCCCGCCCCGGTGGAGAGGGGTACTGTCAGGAGTTGGTGCCCGCCTGGTTCCGGTATGGTGAGTAGTATGTTCCCCCTTTTCCCCTGACGGGTCTTGTGGTGAACGCGGGCCCCTCTCTGTATGGTAAGATAGAGTCCCCCTCTATCCTATAACATGACACAGATCCCCCTACTTTGAGTGTGATTTTATGTGCAAAGAGCCAGGAGGCTTGGTTTGGGAGCTAACAATCTAATTGTATACATGTTTAAAAGATTGTAATCAGTGGCATTCTGGGAATCTTACTGTGATAAGAATAAGGTACCTACCAGTCAGAAGCCACGGACATGTAGACTGCCTTCCTAAATCAGATCTCCAGCTATAAGCAGGCCTTCCGAACGGCCATGCGGTCCGCCAGGGCCGGTACCGCCAACCACGCCAAATCCCCATGCAGAGAGAGTGTTGTGTGCCTTGCAGCACACCGCTATTCGGTACAGGCCGCCGCCATTTTTTTTTGCTGGATTGCACGAGCCGCCATTTTGGCGTAGCCTCGTGTCTCCAGCATGGGGGCGGCCATGTTTGAGGTGATCCAAACACCTCGTGGAGCTAGGGGAGGCGCCGGAAGGCGTGCAGAGGGGCGGAGCCGCCTCCTTTCTGCCAGCCAAAAGACTTCCTGTTTGTCAAGACAGCGCTGTAACCTGTTGCAGTTAAACTCTGAGCATCAAGTGGTGAGCCTGGGGGTCTATCTCTCTCTCTCTCGATCGATAGGGATCCCTAGCAGGTAACACTAAGGGGCTTTTGTGGCGCTGGGGGTCTGAAAAAAAAAAAAAAAAGTTTTTTATTTTTGAATTATATTATCCAGGAAGTTACTGGAATAATCATGGACCCTGCCACACATATTCCCCCACCTGTTTCCCTCGAGGGGGCCACGGGACCCGCCGGTGCACAGAGTGTAGAGGCATTTACAGCAATTTTGGAGTCTATGGTGGCTCGGGTGGAGGCGGCCTGTCAGGGACGGGGGTCAAGGAAGCGACCCCCGCCTACCCCTATACTATCTGACACCTCTGACTCAGATTCAGAGATGGTCACTGCAGTTGCAGGTCCCTCTGCAAGGGCTGTTACCTCAGGTAAAGCTCCCTCAGACAGTGAGGAGGACGTTTCTTCTCCCGCTATAATTCAGGAAGAAGCATTGGTGGACGCACTAGTTGTGGCAGTGCAGGAAACCTTAAAACTTGAGGTTTTACCAGCAGAAGCAACTGAAACAGAGATTCCTTTTGGTACTAACAAGCCCATCAAAACGGTGAAGGTTTTTCCTGTACCCAAGTGTTTTGGTAATAAGATTAAAGGAGAATGGAAGCATTCTAAACGTACCTTTACTATTTCCAAGCATATTGCTAGACGCTATCCGTTTGAGGAATCCATCATTAAGAAATGGACGGTACCACCAGTGGTGGATCCACCTATTTCCAGGCTGAATAAAGCCACGGTTATCCCAGTGGAGGACACTTCGTCCTTTAAGGATCCGGTGGATCGAAAGATGGAAGCAGAGTCCCGCACTATCTTCTCTCTGATAGGGTCAGCATTTAGACCAGTAATTGTTATTGGTCTAGTTTCCCAGACACTTACGGAATGGGCGAGAATGGTACGCCAAGACCTTAGGGGAAAAGATATTCCCCAGGAGACATCTGATTTGATGGAACAGATTATACAAGGGCTACAGTTTATCTGTGACACAGCCTTGGACACTACTCCCCTATTAGGGCATGCATCTATGTCAGCGGTTATCCTCAGACGTGTGCTGTGGTTAAAATGCTGGTCAGCTGACCTAGGTTCCAAAAAGACCTTGACAAATCTCCCCTTTCAGGGGAATCGTCTATTTGGGGCCACCCTAGATGAAATCATTAAGGATGCCACTGGGGGCAAGAGCACTTTTTTGCCACAGGCTGCTAAAGCTAAGGGACCTCGCAACAAGCGAGGACCTTTCTTTACCGCCCATAAAGGGCGCCCGGCTGGAACAAGCGGGAAAGGCAAAACTCCTCTAGGAGGGTTCAAGAAGGGCTGGTCGGACAAACAGAGGACCAACTCAGCCAAACCCGAAGCAAAGGAGTACACAGCCTGAAGGTGCGCCCCCACCCGGTTTCAGGGTGGGGGGACGTTTTCACCGGTATTCAGGACATTAGATCGAGCATCAACTACTACTACCGGTGCGATTCTTCCCTTCCAACATTTAAGTACTACAGGGAGCGGTGGTCACCGTTCCCTGAATAGATCTTTTCCTTTACCTTTTCCTAAGATTAGTCCCTATTCCCCACAGGAATCGGATCTGGTTGACCAGACAGGCCAAGAAGCCTCTAGTCGGGTGACTTCGGTCCCTGAGGTTCAACCAGAAAAGATCACCCTTCCTGATAGGAATCAGGTATCTGATAAATGTGTGGGAACAGAAAACGACCAGACTTTCTCGGATGGTCGGGGCCAGATAGCTCTAGGGACGCCTGGTTCAGATCCAATCAGCGCCAGTGGTCCTAGAAATTCTAGGCTGGCCTCGTCAAGCCGGCCTGGCCGACTTGGACATGCTAGTCGCAGACGTTCCGTGGGAACTTCGTCTCAGGGAGTGTCTGTGGTCTCAAGGACCAATTTACCATCGTGCTTTACAGTCGCTGGTTTTAATGGCCTGGCCATTGAGACCCAAGTACTGAAGGACAGAGGTTTGTCTGCTTCAGTCATTCCTACCCTTATTAAAGCAAGGAAAGCGACTTCCAGCAAGGTCTATTATCACACATGGAAGACTTGTATTGCGTGGTGCGAATCTTTAGGATTTCCTCCACGTACCTATTCGGTGACTCGAATATTGGCTTTTTTGCAACAAGGGGTTGAGCAGAAGCTAGCCTTGAGCACCATCAAGGGTCAAGTTTCAGCATTAGCAATCTTCTTTCAGAAACCTTTAGCTACCAAGTCCTTGGTGCGGAATTTCATCCAGGGGGTGCGGCACCTGGCTCCACCAGTCCGCGCGCCCTTACCGCCCTGGGATCTTAATTTAGTTTTGTCGGTTCTACAGAAACCTCCCTTTGAAAACATCAGGGAGATTCCCTTGCTTACTTTATCCCAGAAGGTGGCCTTCTTGGTGGCTATCACTTCTGCTCGCAGGGTGTCAGAACTGGCTGCATTATCATGCCAGTCCCCATACCTAGTGATTCATAGGGATAAGGTAGTACTTCATCCTAAGCCATCCTTTCTTCCTAAGGTGGTTTCAGATTTTCATCTGAATGAAGATATTGTACTACCTTCCTTGTGTCCTCAGCCCAAGCATCATCGGGAACATGCGTTGCATTCCTTGGATGTGGTTCGGGCAATCAGGGTATACCTGAAAGCTACGGAATCATTCCGTAAGACGGATTCACTTTTTGTGATCACGGATGGCCCCAGAAAGGGTTTGCCTGCATCTGCCGCGACCATTGCCAAATGGATTAGACAGACGGTGGTACAGGCTTATTCTATTAGGGGTCAGAGTCCTCCGTTCCCTGTTAGGGCGCACTCCACTCGAGCGCTCAGTACTTCCTGGGCTTTTCGCCATCAGGCGTCAGTGGTCCAGGTATGTAAGGCGGCCACCTGGTCGTCGGTACATACCTTTACAAAATTCTATAAAATTGATGTGACGGCATCGGCGGATGCCTCATTTGGCCGCAAGGTTTTGCAGGCCGCAATTTGAGGAGACGGGTGGTCTACCTCGAGGGTTTTTTTCTGTTTGAAAAAAATAAAATAAAAAATGTTTTCTTTTTTGTTGAGTCTCATCATTAAGGATGAGCATTGTAAACTTCTAGTTGGCACCGGTTGGGCCTTCTAGATTGGGATTTGATTTCCATTTTCCCACCCCTCATTTGTGATACTGCTCTGGGACGTCCCGAAGGTGCTGTATCACCGAGGACTACGTCTGTCAATGAGCGATAGAGAAAAATGGATTTTTGTAAGATCTTACCGTAAAATCCTTTTCTCTTAGCTCATTGACAGACGTAGTCCCCGCCCCTCTGTTTTTGAGTTGGGTTGGGTTAAAATCTCTAAAGACTGCTTTTTGACATAACTGATTTGCTGAGGCAGAGAGAGAGAGGATATACCCTCTGGGACTGCCCCTAGGGTGTGGCCAGAGCATTTTAATTTCCTGTCTAGTCCTGCTCCTGTGGAGGCAACATAACCCGAAGGTGCTGTATCACCGAGGACTACGTCTGTCAATGAGCTAAGAGAAAAGGATTTTACGGTAAGATTTTACAAAAATCCATTTTTTGTGCCAACGTTTGCAGATATAACATACATTAGTCCACATTTTACCAGAAAGTAAACCTACTTATTAAAACGAGATCCCAATACCATGAGCAAATCTATAATTTGGGATTACCATCAAATGGTGAGGATCCCCAAATAAATGTCCAAGACAAGAACAGACGTACGAGTCTACATTCTATGCTAGTTCATGGATTTCCCACTCTATTGTAAACAGTATTTCTTTATGGAATACATTACAAGGCAGATATGAAAGTTCCAAAATACAAGTGTCCCAAAGGTGTTTTTTGCCTCCAGTCAAACATATATAGGGTGCCAGTTAGCTGCCAAAAGTTCTGTTTAAGAGGAACCACCGTCTGGATGTGATATAAAACCCATTTAAGGTTATACTGTGGGTTCACTATATATAAAGGTTCCCATGTTGTATTATTGCATGGAACAGTGATTCTCAACTACCGGCTGTGGCCTCTCTTCTCCCAGGCCTTCAGCAAGTGGCAGATCTATTAAGCTCAACTGTGCCACCCAGCTCCTACAGTGTCTTTCAACATTCCATAGTGCCCCCAGGCCCTCTGAGAGCTGTTAGCCTCCACGGTGCCCCCAGGCAGCTGAAGCCCTTCTTAGGGCCCCTCACCTCCAACAGTGTCCCACAGCCCCCCAACTTCCCAGAATGCCCCTTAGAAAGCTTATCCCCCACAGGGCAACAAAGTCTGCTGTAGAGGGCTCTAACCCACTGCACAACACCCTTCTCCCCTCTCCTCTACGGTGACACCCAGTCTCAACCAGAGCCTCCCAGCATTTCAATACAAGTTTGCATTGCCATACTTTTATTGTGCAAGTAAAAACTTTATTTTTTACTTGAGGGACATAGGGTACATGGAAGGTTTTAGAAGGATTTACTCGGTCCTGGTTTTAAAAAGGTTGAGAACCACTGCTTCGTAGAAAATTATACCATCTTGCCCTATTTTAGGGTAAAGGAAATTAGGACAGCCCTCCATGCCCCCCCACGGTTAGAAACACGCACTTGGTATACATTTAACCCCTTGATGATCACCCACAATTTTTAACCCCTTCTTTGCCAGTGTCATTATTACAGTAGCAGTGCATATTTTTAGCACTGATTACTGTACTAATGTCACTGGTCCCCCCAAAAGTGTAAAAAATGTCAGTCAGGGGTCCGATCTGTCCGCCGCAATGTCGCAGTCCCGCAAAAAATCGCAGATCGCCGCCGTTACTAGTAAAAAAAAAAAAAAACAATAAAAATGACATACATCTTTCCCGTGGTTAGTAAACGCAATAACTTTTGCGCAAACCAATCAAAATAGGCTTATTGTGATTTATTTTACCAAAAATATGTAGCAGAAAACAAATTGGCCTAAAATGTAAAAAAATTTAGATTTTTTTTAATTTTTTTTTTGGGAATGTTATAAAGCAAATGTGAAAAAATATTGTTTTTTTTTTTTTTTTTTTTGCGCAAAAAAATAAAAATCCCACAGGTGATCAAATACCACCAAAAGAAAGCTCAATTAGTGGGGAAAAAAAGGACATCAATTTTTTTTAGGTACATCATCGCACGACTGCGCAATTGTCCGTTAAAATAATGCAGTGCCGAATTGCAAAATATGGCCTGGTCATCAAAGCGGAGTTCCGGGCACAAAAACAATTTTTTTTTTTGTGCCCCTCCGTTAGGTAGCCCTCACCTGAAAAGGAATTGGATAGTTATTTTTATTTTTTTTGTTTACTCGCCTTTTTATTGAAGATCGTAAATACTCACCTCTGACTGCTTCCTCTCTCGGAGCCGCGGTTCACCCCGTCACTTCCTGCCTCGCGATGATTCCTGGGAGCTAAACGTCATAGCTCCCAGGAATCAATGCGACGGCACCGGCCCCGCTCGTCATTTCCGGGCGACGCCGCATTCCCCAGCTAAACAGCTTCTGGGCATGCCCAGAAGCTGTTTAGGAATGCGGCGCCACGCCGGAAGTGACAAGAGGGGCCGGTGCAGTGCATTCTGGGACAAGAAGACGCGGAAGAAGACAGAGAAGAGGACCGCGCCGGCTTCAGCTGCCCACAACAGAGATGGAAACGCTGTGGAAGAAATTTTATAAGTAAGTATTTCTTCTAAAAGGTAAGTGCGAACCGGGACAGATCAGAGGCTAGCCATTGTGGAATGTGCTAGCCCTGACTGTCCTGGGGGTATGTTCAGTAAAAAATAATTTCTGTGCCCGGAACTCCGCTTTAAGGGGCAAATCCTTCCGGTCCAGAAGTGGTTAAACAGTGCAAGTTTAGGAGATATAATCTGTAAATACAGGTAAGACCTGGTGGAGCATTATACCCTAACCTGCTTTATTCAAAACTTGGAGGAAATAAAGTTTATTTATATTTTTACAATCAAGTTTACTTTTTGTCCCATTATGCTGCTGTGTATCTAGCACATTGAGGGAGTATTAGGACTCGTGTGTGGTGGTGTGCATTGTTAGGGGCCCTGGAATGCATTGTTAAAATTTCTCACATTGTTTACCTTTTTAACTTCATTGATACGTCACAAAATTACATTTCACTCAACTCTTTGCCCCCAGCACGTTCCACTGTGTGCATAATAATGCAGGTATGCTGTGTTTTTAGGTAGAACACACCAGAGCACATAGAAAATAATGGGGGGGGTTGTTGAGGATTAAATAAAGTTGCTCTGTCACTTTTGTGGCATTAATTACTCTTGTTACAGGAGAAGTTCCGCCAAAGCTTTTCTGGCTATACTTCTTCTTCCTGTGACCCGTTTTCAGCACCTGGTCCAGACTCTGAAAAGAAAGATCCTGACCATATGGTTGGTATCCGGCCAGAAGCCTGGACTGGCAACTGGCTCAGCGATCCCCAAGAGCCTGAGCCACCTACTCCTGCCCCTTCCACAGCCCAGCGCTCCAGTGAGCACTGGAGGGACACAGCAGAGAGCCGATGACTGACAGTCACAGGCACTCTGCAGACTTAGGACTGAGAGCTGGGCGATCAGCGGTGTTTGATTGCTCAGTTCTCGGTCATATGCTGGCCATACACTAACTGAAAGATCGTTCGAAAATCTGTCATTTGGTCCGATTGTTAGTTTTTCGTCCAGTTAATGGGCACACATAGAAAATCGTTATTTTACTTTTCAGAGCCGAAAAATCGAAGGAACAGTTTTGAAAATCCGCCGACCGAACGATAAATTGAAAGGTTAATTTGTTTCTCGGCCGACCTGTTTGCACTAGGCATATAACAAACTGAACGAAAAACTGATTAATTTATGTCCATTGAACGATTTATCGTTGAAAATTCGGTCATTACATGATGGCACGATCGTCTGCTCTCACGGCCGACTTTTCCTTTTTCGAAAATGAGTTTGCCCAATATAGAGGTGGCGGGGGGACAGCTGCAGCTGGGATCAGTGCTGCAGCCATCTAAGTGAGTATGATTTGGTTTTTTTTGTGATTCATGAACTTCTTTTTTGATATGTTGCACCTAATTCAAAAAACATCTGCAACAGTTTTGTTTCTGAAAGCAGCTTGTGCACCACATTCAGGAAGTTCTAAATTGTTCCCTTGTGGCACAACGCCTGCACCAAATTCAAAATAAAATACTTACAGTTCATATTATGTGAAAGTGGAGCTATTTAAAGTGATCATAAAGGCAGAACAGTTTTTTCTATCTTTTTCTGTGCATTAAGATAAAAAAACCTTTTGTGTGTAGCAGCCCCCTTCAGCCCCCCTAATACTTACCTGAGTCCATATTTATCCAGTGGTGTTGCAGCAGCTGCCCGGGACTCCCCTCCTCGTTGGCTGAGACGGCAGCATGGCACGATTGGCTCTCGCTGCTATCAGGCAGCCGACCAGGAGAGCGAGGGGTTACGGCTCTGTGTCTGAATGGACACAGAGAGCTGCGGCTTGGCTCGGGTGCCCCCATAGCAGGCTGCTTGCTGTGGGGGCACTTACCAGGGGGGAGGAGCCAGGATCACAGAAGAGGGACCAGAGAAGAGGAGAAACCGGGCTGCTCTGTGCAAAACCAACTGAATAGAGCAGATGAATATAGCATGTTTGTTTTTTTTTTTTTTAAATAAATAAAAACGAGACGATCACTTTAAAGCCCCGTTCACACTAAGGCGACCTGGTCGCCTCACAGGTCGCCGTAGGTCGCCTCCCATAGGGAAGCTGTGGACCCGTTCTAATAGGAGCGACACAAGTCGCTCCGACTTAGAAAAAGGGTCCGGAGCTTCTTTGGGGCGACCAGGAGGCGACCGCCATAGACTTCAATGTTATGAAGTCCGTGGCCGCCGCTCCGAGGTCGCGGCGCGCTGCTCGCACCGCGAACTCGGAGGTCACGGTGCGAAGTAGCGTCGCTTGCATGTGAACGGGGGCTAAGAGCCCATTGAGGCCCCGTTCACACTGGGGCGATCTGACTTCCCCAGGCGACCTCCGAGGTCGGCACAGACTTCATAACATTGAAGTCTATGACGGTCGCTCCGGGTCGCCCCAAAGAAGCTCCGGACCCTTTTTCTAAGTCGGAGCGACTTGTGTCGCTCCTATTAGAACGGGTCCGCAGCTTCCCTATGGAAGGCGACCTACGGCAACCTGTGAGGCGACCAGGTCACCTCACAGGTCGCCCCAGTGTGAACGGGGACTCACACTGCCGCGACTTGTCAGGCGACTTGTTAGCCTGACAAGTCTCAGTCGGTCGCGGTCCATTGAGTAGTACAGGACCCATTCTAATAGAAGCGACACAAGTCGCTCCGACTTAGAAAAAGGGTCCTGTACTACTTTGGGGCGACCTCGGAGCGAATTGCATAGACTTCCATTATGTGAAGTCCCTGCAAGTCGCGGTGCGCGCGACTTAACAGGTCGCCCCCCGAAGTCGTGTCGCCTCAGTGTGAACCGGCTCTAAGAGCCGGTTCAAACTACCACGACTCAAAGTCGCCCGCGCAGCACAACTTCATCATGGCTTGCAAACAACTTCTCATAATAGAAGTCATTGCAAGTCGCTCCGACTTCACCCAAAAGTAGTGCAGGAACCTTTTTCTAAGTTGGAGCGACTTGAGTCGCTCTGATTAGAATGATTCTATTGCACAGCATGGAACCAGTGTGAACTGGCTCTAAGACCCACTTACTTTTAGCGTACAGAGACAGATTTGGCAAAAGTGCCTTGCATGCATTCTAAAAGTGGTACAGCATGTGCCAAATTCAAGTACAAGTTCTAGAAAGGTACATGTATTTGGCACTTGCTGCACTACTTTAGAACGCATGAGAGACACTTTCTCAAAATCAATCTTCATGACTTCCAGGAATTTTTTTTTTTTTATGAGCCTTTACGCTGAGCCTGCATTAATTTATGCAGATCTGCACAGCTATAAGGAAAGGGTGTGAACAAGCTCCAAGCCGCCTGTTTATACAGAATCTTGAATTGAAATACTTTATAGCTTTCATGTGTTTCGAGATAACCTTTTGAGAACTTTTAACATTATTATTTCACTGTAAGGTCCACAAATTCTGCCCGGCCAGAGTTTTCTAAAGTCAGGCAGAGGACAGCTACAAGTGCAGGCATTTTCCTGGCATTGAAACATAGGATATGTCTGTTTATGAAACTGTGCAGGCCGCCACTTACCCTGTACGGTTTGTTTAAATCTCCTGCACAGGTTGGCCTTTTCTCAACTCCATATTTTATTGCTCTGTTTTTGTGTATTGATGCAGGAGCCCTGTTTTTAAAATCTGTTCCCATCTGGTTATTGTTCTCTGTAACCTTTGTGTATTTCCCTTTTCATGTCTCTGTAGCAATGTTTCCATTGTTGACGCCGAACGCTCAGCAGGCTTGTTAGTGGATTTGCAAGCCGTCATGTCAAAATACCTTGCATTTCAAAAAAAGTTACAGAAAAAAAAATATTGACATTTGTAAAAAGATTTTTTAAAGTACTGTAACCCAAAGGCCACTCACATTAACGCATCTGCAGAAATTTTCGGTTCAAGTTTTACATCTGTGTGAGGCACGGGAGTGTGTTGCAGCAGTGTGCATGTCAATGCAGGACAGCTTGCCCAAAGCAATACATAAACACAGGTATGAATCCAAGATCAACAGAGCTCATCTACAAAAGTATATCTAAAAAGCAATATTTTTTTTCTCTATCGTCCATTGACAGACACAGCCTCATCTTCATGAGCTGTGTGGGTTATGTTGCCACCTGCAGGAGTAGTCTAGGCAGTACATAAGTACAAAGTTTTAGCATATACACGCCCACGGGGCTGTCCCTCCAGACTTAACCCTCACAGACAAAGCCCAGCACATCAGTTTGTTTCTGCCTAGAGAAGGAGTAGGACCTAGGTTTCCTGCTGGGACTATGGTTTCAGTTTTTTTGTTCTTTTCAGAATATTTTCTTTAATTTCTCTTTACTCACTTGCTAGCTAGTGTTCAGGGGAGAATTTCCTGGTGATCTACAAGCAACGATGCCAGCTGGGGCTTCGCACTGGATAATCTAGATCCTTATGGTCCCCCCAGCCTGGCCTACGAGCGTGCGCTGGTTATAGTCCTAGGCCTAGCCACGACAGTGCCCCTTTTCCGGATGGGGATGAGCCTGCGAGCGGATACCTCGCCGGGACGCGACAACCTGGAACACGCCCTGAGTCGCAGCACCCCCACTTCAGGTGGGAGGCAGTCTGCCCGGAGCTGAGCCCACCTGGTCCATGGTATGGTGAGTAAATGCCCCCTTTGCCCCTGCTGGCTTTGGGGGGAATGTGGGCCCTCTCCTGGGGATATTAGGATTTGTGCCTCCCAAAAGATACCCCTGGCCTGCTCGGTTGGTGTGTCCTATCCTCCCCCCTTCCCTGTCCCTGCAGTGGCTGTGTGTCTGGAGCACCTGGCGCCCTGGGGGGGGGGGTGACATGGTACTTTGGGCTTGCCGGTTCCTGTTGTGGTTCCTGAGGCCTCCCATGTGTCGGTCCCTGGCCGCATAGCTCGCCGTGAGCGCCGCCATCTTCCAATGTGATTTTTTTTTTTTCCCCATAGACTTGCATGGGGCAGCCATTTTCCTTGAGCTTCCTATTGATTTGTATGGGCAACCATTTTTGTGTAGCTCTTGTGCTATGCTGAGCAGCGTGTCCTTTCCTCAGGCGACATCACTTCCTGTCTTTCTCTCCATGCTGCTGTAACAATCGGGAGGACGGTTTGTCTGAGGTGGTACAGTACTTGGGGTCCCTGCGGACGTATCCTTACACATTCTCCTGTCAGTTTAGTTTAAGGGGTTCCCTGCAGATTCTGATTTGGGCAGAAGCCAATGTTCTGGCTCTTTCCGCAGTCCACATTCCAGGTGTGGAGAATTGGCAGGCGGATTACCTGAGTCGTCAGATGTTGGATCAAGGGGAATGGTCCCTTCATCCGGAGGTGTTTCATCTCCTATGTCCGGTGGGGGACCCCGGACATGGATCTGTTTGCGTCCAGCCTCAACAGAAAGTTCAGCAGTTTGTGGCCAGGTCTCGGAATCTTCTGGCCGACGCCACAGAGGCTCTGGTGGCTCCTTGGAGTCATGATCGGCTGATTTATGCCTTTCCTCCGCTTTTACTCCTGCTGTGTTTTTTTTTTTCTTTTTCACTGGGTGGCGATGGATGGCATTCCGGTCGTTCTGGTGGCCCCAGACTGGCCTCGCCGGTCTTGGTAAGCAGAGCTGGTAAAAATGGTCGTGGATCCTCCATGGCGTCTTCCTCTGTGGGAAGATCTTCTTTCTCAAGGTCCGATCTTCAATCCTGCTTTACGGTCGCTGGCTTTAACGGCTTGGCTGTTTGAAAGCAAGGTGTTAAAGGATAGAGGTCTCTCTGACTCAGTGATTCCAACTCTTTTGAAGGGCAGGAAGTCGACTTCCAGGGAGATCTATCATTGCACGTGGAAATCGCTTGTTTTCTGTAGCTAGGGTTTTTAACCTTTTTACAAAAAGGGGTTGAGCAGCACTTGGCGTTGGGTACTATCAAGGGCCAGGTGTCGGCCTTGGCTATTTACTTCCAATGTCCATTGGCCACTAATAGCTTGATTCGCACTTTCATCCAGGGTGTGCGTCATCTGGCTCCGCCGAGGAGATCCCTGTTGCCACCATGGGATCTCAATCTGGTTTTGTCTGTTCTTCAAAAGCCTCCCTTTGAGAATATTAGGGAGATTTCTCTGCTTTCCTTGTCACAGAAAGTTGCCTTCCTAGTGGCTATCACTTCTGCTTGCAGAGTTTCTGAGTTGGCAGCGCTATCCTGACGTTCACCTTGTTTGGTGGTCCACAGGGATAAAGTGGTCCTTCGGCCAAAACCGTCTTTTCTCTCTAAGGTGGTGTCTGATTTTCATCTTAATGAAGACATTGTGTTGCCTTCCTTATGTCCTAAACCTCAACATCCCAAGGAGATGGCCTTGCACTCTCTGGATGTGGTTCAGGCAATAAGGGTCTATCTGACGGTTACTGAGTCCTTTAGAAACTCGGACTCTCTCTTTGTTCTTACAGACGGTCCTCGCAAAGGTTTGGCTGCGTCCGCTGCAACCATTTTGAGATGGATCAGGCAGACGGTTGTTCAGGCTTATTCACTCAAGGGTCAGGTTCCTCCTTTTCCTGTAAAGGCTCATTCTACTAGAGCGCTGAGTGCTTCTTGGGCTTTTCACCATCAGGCCTCGGTTGTACAAGTTTGTAAGGCAGCGACTTGGTTGTCTGTGCACACCTTTACCAAATTTTACAAGGTAGATATGTTGGCTTCTTCGGATGCCTCTTTTGGCTGCAAGGTTTTGCAGGCTGCGGTTTCATAATACAATGTTTTTTTCTTATTCTCTTAGGAGTCTTTTACCTGGGTGAGCTTATGTTTTGGTTAAGCTTCATGTTACCCAGTTGGCTAGGTTTAGCCTTTGGAGTTTATGTTCGATTCTGGTTGCGTTTTCCCACCCCTCATGCCTATACTACTTTGGGACGTCCCACACAGCTCATAAAGATGAGGGTGTGTCTGTCAATGAACGATAGAGAAAATAAGATTTTTGTAAGATCTTACCGTAAATCTTTTTCTCTGTCCATTGACAGACGCAGCACCTGCCCCTCTGACTTGGGGATGTTTTTTTTGTCTTCACTGCTTGCAACTAAACTGATATGCTGGGTTGTGTCTGTGAGGGTTATGTCTGGAGGTACAGCCCCGTGGGCGTGTATATGCTAAAACTGTGTACTAATGTACTGCCTAGACTACTCCTGCAGGTGGCAGCATAACCCACACAACACAGGCTGTGTCTGTCAATGGACGATAGAGAAAAAGATTTTACAGTAAGATATTACAAAAATCTTATTTTTGTTTTGGATAGAGTGAAGAAGACTTACTTGTCAGGTTTTTATTGCTGTCTGTGCCCTTGTTAAGGAGATTCACCTTTATTAATTCCTTTTTAACATTAACCCCAAAATTAAATTAAAAGTGTTACTAACACCCACAACAGTAAAATCGGTGTGTATATGCAGTAAAGAATGCTTGTTATACTCATTGTGGAACCTAAGGGGTTAATCCTCCGCATTGTGTATATAGGCTGTGTGATCCTGTCTCTCTGATCCCCTTTAACTGACTCCAATCCATCTTGTGATAGAACAGATCATTAGGAGTCAGGCTGCACATGCTGAGTTTGGTGTGTATTGCTAGAGAGTTTTTTTTTTTTTCTTGGGAGGGTGCATGTGATCAGCACAGGGCCAATCGGCACTGTCCAGACAGAGGATCAGGAGATAATGAAAACTCCTACAAGCTTTACTAGGAACTGATAGAAGTCACAAGGCTGCTATATAATACTGATGGGAAAAGGTATTTAGCAGTTTATATTTACTAAAATAATTGCATTTCCTTGTTCTGTGTACTGTGGAAGACCAGATATAGTGAATGCAAGGTCCTGGGTTTAGTAACACTTTAATTTGAAAAAACAACAAAAGCAAAATAGATTTCGGGTTGTCACCAGAACAAAGGAAAAATCTTCCAATGCGGACACTGGTTCTAATAATCCTGGTGATAACCAGGGATTCCCTCACTTCAGAGGGATGCCCTGTTTTGACTCTGGGACAGTAGTGCCTCGTTTCCACTGAGCGGAACGGTTCGGGTCGGTACAGTTTGGAAGGGTTAGAATGGTCCAGTCTATTCAGGGGAGCGTTTCCACTGCAAGTCGGGCCACCAGGGACCATGGGGGGTTCACCCCAAATGAGGTGTTTGTTTTGCTCTTTCATTTGACGTGAGCATTGAAGTTTTCCTGTCTGCCAATCAGTGGAATGTATCGTGTGACCCCAGTAGCTCCGCCCTAACCGTACCGTTCCATTTCCTATGGCCCTACATCTGAAGCAGGACCAGGAATGGTGCGGTTTGGTTCGGTTGTATGGGCCACTTTCACAATGGAAACACTTAAATAAGCGTACCGTACCGAACCGACCCCAACCGATCCGCTCAGTGGAAACGAGGCATAAGTGAAAGGGAAAGCTCCACAATGGGACACAGATGACAAAGGAAAATGGCAGGGGTTATAACCCTCCCTTACTCTACCCAAAAGGGAAAATATCGTTTTGCCTTTAGTTCTACTTTAATTGCTCTTAATGCAGTAAATTGCAGCATCGTTAGGATGGGCTAATGCACTTTCCATTATGTGTGTAAGCTGCTTAGACCTTACAAAAAAGGTAACTTTTGCATCTGAAGATTTGTAATAAGGTTTGGAGACCTAGCTGCTAGCCCTGGCTTTGCAGAACAGAGTGACCTCTATTCTGGGTGTATAGACATTTCTACTTGCCTCTCTATTATTTCATGTAGCCTAAAGCAGTATGCAAGTAGAACTAAAGCAAAACTTTTAGTTTTGGATAGAGTTTAGAACCCCTATCACCCCCTGTGGTTTTATTGTTGTCTATGCCTCTGTTAGGGCCCTGTTTACACCTGAGCGTATTTCAGCTCATAAAACGCTCAACAAGCAGAATCCCATTCATTTCAATGTCTCCTGTTCACATCTGAGTGTTTTGTCACCTGAATCAAAACGCCTGAAGCTCAAAAAAGTACACAAGCTTCTTTTTTGGCAGATTACAAGCGTTTTTGTTACCGGTAGATGTCAATGCCTGCCTCCAAACACCTGCAAAAAAGGCCAGAAAAAACGCCTGAAAACAATACGCTCAGGTGTGAATGGAGCCTAAGGAGATTAACCCTCTCTGTGTCCTGTTTAACATTATCATTATGGCCCCTTTCACACACTCTGTCCGTCTTTCTCAGCAGGGGATCGATCCGCCGATCCCCCGCTGAGCAGGAGGATGACAGCTGTGTCTCCGCGCTGCGAGCAGAGACACAGCTGTCAGGTCCCCATGCATCTCTAAGGGGGAAATCTGATGGAAACGGACTGTTGGACGGATGGAAAATAGGGTTTCCATCCGTCCAGATTTGACGGATCGGATGTCAGTGGACATGTCTCCGCTGACATCCAATGCCACATAGGGATGCATGGGGGGACCGTTCAGATCCGCCAAAAAAACGGACAGGCGGATCTGAACGGTCCGAGAGGTTTGAAATACATTTCAAACCTCTCATGTTTCTGGACGACGGATCCGACCTGCACCAGGTTTGAGACACACACCTGAGCGGCTTCACCTTTCTGTTTCTCAGGATCTGAACGGTCCGCCTGTGTGAAAGAGCCCTAAAGGTCCAAGTAAAAGAAATCCCAAATTTGGGTTGTCCCCAGAAAAGTAATAGAGGGGAAAATCTTCCAATGGGGATACTACTTCCAGTGACCTGGGTGTCCCCAAGGAATTCCCCTAATTTGCAGGCATTTCCCCCTCCCTTCCTGTTTGGCTATTAGACAGGAAGTGAAGCGAAATCTCTGCAATGGGACACACATGGAGATAAAAAAAAATCTAGCGGGTTATAACCCTCCCTTGCTCTATCCACAAAAAAAAAAAAAAAAAGCCTATAGTTCTACTTTAAACCCAAAATCAAAATGTTATTACATTTATAGCTTATCAATTATTGGCTGCATGCTTTTCTTTTTTTTAGGCTTTCTTTCTTTTAATTGCATCTGGTGATCCAGCAAGTAAGTTTGTTTTTCAAAAGAACAAGCCCTCTTCCAGATGTATCAGTTTACAGGGATGAGACAAACCAATTAACACTGGCAGGGGTTCTTAAAATGATCAGCTTTTATTTATGTAAATCTTTTATGTAAATCTTTATCCCAAAAGGAAAAAAAAACTTTCTGTAATTGCTTATAAAGTGTTAGCTGGGGTTTGGCTTTAATTTGTAAGTGTATTTAAAGGGTAAGTTCACCTTTTTTGTAAAATAAATAAAATAAATGTACATCATCTGCAGGTAGAAAATGTGCATTTTTTATTTACACTGAAGCCTGTAAAGAATTGCATCGGCAATCGGCAGATCACCGGTCCAATGCCATGCTCCTGCAGACTCTCAGTACAGCTGTTTGCTCATACCTCCTGTACTCTGTGAATGAATGACACGGCTGTGTGGGCGGGGCTTCGCACAGCTAGGCTGTTTTTAAATGATGAAAGTGGGTGCAGTCACAGTGGGGAATCGGGCATAACCTGTTATGAAGGTGAACTTATCCTTTAAATCTGCTGGTACATTTAAAGTGTTTTTAGCCACTTATCCACTGGGCACTTAAACCCCTTTCCTAACCAGACCAATTTTCAGCCTTCAGTGCTCTCACAATTCGAATGACAATTACTCGATTATCCAACACTGTACCCATATGAAATTTCGATTCTTTTTTTTCACACAAATGGAGCTTTTTTTTGGTGGCATTTAATCATAATTGGGTTTTTTATTTTTTGCCCTATAAATGAAAAAAGACCGAAAATTTTGTAATAAAAAAAAAAAAGCATTTTTCTTTGTTTCGGTTTTAACATTTTGAAAATTTAGTAATTTTTCTTCATAAATTTTGGCCAAAAGTTATACTGCTACATATCTTTAGTAAAAATAACCCAAATAAATATAAATTATTTGGTCTTTGTGAAGATTATAGAGTCTTCAAGCTATGGTGCCAATCATTGAAAATTGATCATACCTGATGTACTGACGGCCTATCTAATTTCTTGAGACCCTAAAGCCCCGTACACACGATCAGATTATCGAACGATCTGTCGTCCGTTTTTTGTGGCATGCTAGTCTTATGTCGAAAGTGAAGAGGTGATCTTCATACGAATTTTTCCGTGCAACAGAATTCTACTTCATAAGTGATGTCATGTGTTGGATTGTTTTGTATGTGTTCTTTCGTCTCTGAGCATGCCTAGTCTTGCTCTTAAGATTTTTTTCCGTCGAAATCAGTACTAATGAGACGAAAATCGGACGTTGTATTACGGACGACAAAAATTATATAGCCAGCACATCAGGATTTTGTCAGCCGAAAAGTCAGGGTCGGCTGTCGAAAGCACCATACTAACAATCCGAAAATCGGCAGATCGGTCGTCGGACGAATTTTCCCTACAGATTTTCTTATCGTGTGTACGGGCCTTAAGGCCCCTTTCACACACTCCGTCCGTCAGATGGACTCAGTTTATCTCAGTGGGGGATCGATCCGCCGATCCCCGCTGAGCAGGAGAATGACAGCTGTTCTCCGTGCTGTGTGCGGAGACACAGCTGTCAGGTCCCCATGCAACTCTAAGGGGGAATCGGATGGGAACGGACTTTTGGTATGTTCTCATCCGATCCCATCCGATCCGCTGGACGTATGGAAAATAGGGTTTCCATCCGTCTAGATTTGACGGATCGGATCGGATGTCAGAGGAAAAAGGTGGGCTATAAAAGGTGGGCCAATTCAATATTGAACCCTACGGACTAAGACTGGGATGTCATTAAAGTTCATATGCGTGTAAAGGTAGGCGTCCCAATACTTTTGGTAATATAGTGTATATACAGTACAGCTTTGCAATACATGCACATTCTCTTATGTTTTTTTTCAAGTATCCCTATCCTGCAAGTACAGAAAAATACCATTTTGATCTGCCAGAGATTCACTCGGCTCCTAATTGCCTAATGTGGGTCGATAACACAGAGCATTTTGTGGGCTGAATGGTATGAGCTCTCCCAGTTTTTTTTCTAACCTACTTACAGTGCAATCAAAACTAAAACTAAAGTTGGCAGGCAGGATTTGCATGACACAAGTAATCTCTATAGGTCTCTCCTTGCCTGTTGGCGTTTATGTACACTAAGTCACTCATGCGCAGCTCCGCGCTCATTTATGGCACTCCTCTCCCGATGTGATGTGACTCCCGGGGCATGTGCAGGTGTGATGTCATTGCTGCCGAAGGGCCCATGTGAATTACAGTAAAACCTTGGATTGCGAGCATAATTCGTTCTGGAAACATGCTTGTAATCCAAAGCACTCTTATATCAAAGCGAATTTCCCCATAGGAAATAATGGAAACTCAGATAATTCGTTCCACAACCATTTATTCATAAGTCCTTCAGTTTATAGTCCATATAAAAAGATTATAGCATTGCGACAGGTTATATAACCATAAAATGTCCATCCACAAATAGCCGCTTCCACAAGGGGATTAGAAGCAAAATCCAGCAGGAGCTACAGAGTATAAAAGATAAGAGAGGTGCCTCTAAGTGTAGCAATATGGTTCCATTTAATGAAGGTTCTACATTTAGCAACTCACATGGTTGATGATTAAAACAGGCACATCTAAGTATGCAGGCATCCGGGGTAAAGCTGTCCACATAGACCATCTTCTGCACCGCCGACTGCCATTCTGTAATCCTGACCGGGAAGACCACCCTGCAGTAAAGCGATCTGAAAGCGAGGGGCAGCATGGAAGGGATGACGTAGATGGCGGTGCGGAGGATGGTCCTATGTAGACAGCTTTAGCCTGGATGCCTGCATCCTTAGATCTGCCTGTTCCAATCATCAACCATGTGAGTTGCTAAATGTTGTACCTTCATTAAATGTAACCATATTGCTACACTTAGAGGCGCCTCTCTTCTCTTTTATACTCAGCTGTGACTTGAGGCTACTTGTATATCAAGACATCGCTTGTATATCAAGTCAAAATTTATTTGAAAATTTTGCTTGTCTTGCAAAGCGCTCTTAAACCAAGTTACTCTCAAACCAAGGTTTTACTGTATTCTTAATATTTTGGTGAAGAGATGCGTTTCATGTTCTTCATCACTACTAATTTGATGCATTGAAAATAGGTGCTAAAGCTTTCATCACATACCATTTTTTTTATAACGTATTATCAATGCTTTTATTGCTACTCTTGTATTTATAGTTGTGAAAATCTAGATTGTAGGGACATGTTTTTTATGGTCAGACAACTTCATCACAGTGCTGCTGCCATTTCTGTCTATCCCCCGCACTGCTGAATTTGAAAGGTTTTCCACATTCTGTGTATTCATGATGCAGATTGCATGAGACTGGAGGCTGATATTGAAAACAAGTTCTAATGCTTTAATCTTTTGCTTTGCAAATATAAAGACCACATGTATCTCAGATATGCAATTATGTTTTTTAATCAGTAGCTACATTTTTTATTACATTCACCCACTTTCATCTCCTGTACATCAGGACTCATATTGGTATAGGTAGGTGAGCACTGTACAGTAGACCAATTACAGAGAGGTAGTTGACAGAGGAATTACCTTCTTTATTAAGCTGCTGATTCTTTACTATCCCAATAATAGGCCAAGCCACATTCTTTACCAAACTCTATTGTATTGTCTGCCGTGGAGGTCAGGACCTAGCTTTGCTGGATGGCAGGGGTGACTGGATCCTCAGAATGGTTGAACATATAGAATTTTTGATGCCTACACTTGTAGAGGGTTGAATAGTATTGTACGCACAAACTTCAACTGATGTCCTGGATAAATCAAATGTCCTTCCTTTTGCATTTGCATATGATAAATGCAATGTAATGTAACTGTTTGTTACATCGTATTTGTTATGACATTTGCATGTACAACCTGCCATTACTTTTAGAGCCGGTTCACACTGAGGCGACACGACTTCGGGTCGCGTGCAGCGCTGTGCACCGCGACTTCGGCGCGACTTACAGGGACTTCACATAATGGAAGTCTATGCAAGTCGCTCCGAGGTCGCCCCCAAAGTTGTGTCGCTCGTATTTGGACTTGTGTCGCTTCTATTAGAACGGGTCCTGTACTACTCAATGGACCGCGACTGATCGCGACTTGTCAGGTTGACAAGTCGCCTGACAAGTCGCGGCAGTGTGAATGGGCTCTTAGGCTTGGTTCACACCTCTGTAATCTGAAGGAGATATATATATATAGGCAGTCTGCCCCTATCAATTCCACCCTATACCCACAGGGGTCCCTGACCATCTCTATCAGCCTTGTGAGCACCTCCAGTGGCAGTGGTTTTCTATCATTGACGGGACGGGAGCACTATGCAGGTTTAGATTTGACGAGATATGTACTTTTTAATGTGAGTTGTTATAAAATTTTTAACAAACTGCCCATTGCTGCATTAGACGGTGCTTACCTTTTTTATACTTGGTTCTCACACACATGAGCGGTGGGGAAAATCAAATGTGATTCAGACAGGAAACAGGAATCGTACCGCATTCCTGTTCAAATCTCGTGTGATTCTTTTTAGTGTGATTTGTGCCCATTCATTTTGTATGGATGTAAATGGCACTGCAAAGTATCAGTACTTGGTATTGGCGAGTACTTGACCAAAAATATTGGTACTTGCCGATGGTATCGGTGCAACCCTAGTTGTATGGTGTAAAAGTGCCCATTGAGATTTGAAGATGCTGGTGTACATGGAGGTGCATCGGGGGTTGCGTAAAGCATGCGCACAAATGTATGCTTTTAATGCACACTATCTGCATGCAGAGCATACGTCCGTGCAGATGCTTTACACTAACCCTGGCATATAACTGTGTACTGCTGAATTTCCTAATTCATCTCAATGGGCGGCTGTACTCTCTTGCTATGGGTACCTGGAGAGTACTGGCTATACAGCCTTATATGCAATAAAAATATTTTTTTGCTAGAACTGTAAGGTCTGAATGTGTGTTGCCCAAGCCAAACATTCACGTTTCAAAAGACCTCTCAGAATACATCTTTTAGACTGACAGATCCAGTATTTATACAGCCTTAACTACCCCCCAGTTCCCAATCTGCCAAAATGAGATTGGTCAGTAGCAGGTCTAACAGCCCACTGGGTGTAAATCTAATATTATTTGGCAGTTTTTTCATGAATGAATGGTGTCTTTCTTCTATTCTTCATGAAATTTTGTGTACAGTTCAGATTACTTTATATTGTCTTCTATGGTAGATAGTCTACACGTGGACTCTAAATTCATCAAGTAAAGTGAGCAGTTATCTGTGCAGTTGTGTATGAAATTACCCGCTATAGTAATGTAAATTTAAGATACTAATAATCTTGCTTGTAGATCCCTAAAGCAGGACTATCCCTTTCCTGTTATTTTTATTGTAATCCATCTTTTCACATTCTTTAACTCCATGTGAATATTTTTCCTCGAGTGATGGTCATGATTTCAGTAATGCATTGCAGATGTTTCTTCTCACAGGTGTGGCAGATCATATGTAAGTTTTTGTCTTTTGGTGTTTCACTAGTTCCCCAGCTTCAGGAGAAGGGGTAATGAATAGAAGTTACCATAGACATTTCATTCATGCTTTACCAGCAAAGTTAGTTTGGCCGAGTCAGCAGTTGGATCTATCTGTGGCCATTCTATTCAATCTATTCATTTGACTTTTCTTGAACAGTCTTGCTGGATAATTTCCATTGGTACAGCACTTGCAGCCAATCTGCTGTAGCCCTGATCATTGTATTCTGATGGCAGGGGAGTCCCACTGTCCGAATACAATGACACAGCAGGGAGGGGGAAATCGGGTCAGTTTTTTTTTTTTTTCATCCAACAAAAAAAACCTCCTTCTTACACTTAGATTTGTTAAGATTCTATTAGCTATGTGGTAGACCTACCCAGCGAAGCTGGCAATTGGTCACCCTAAAGCAGAGCTCCACCCAAAAGGGGAAGTTCCGCTTTAATCATCCAAATATGCCACATTTGGCATGTCATTTCTTTCTTTTTTGGGGGTGGACAGATACCTGCTCCCACTTCCACTCAAGCTGCCTAGGCAGCTCGAGCAGAAGTTCTCCTCTCCCCCTCCCTCCTTGCATTCCTTTGTGTCACAGGTCCCAGAAGATTGCCGAACCAATAGAAATGCACCGCACGACTCGCGCATGCGCAGTACACATTCGGCTGTAAAGCCGCAAGCTGTCACAGCTGGGTGCCCACACTTGCAATGCCGGGGCGCGGAGAGCAGAGCGAGAGAAAGGAGGTTGCGGGCGACCGCATCACTGGACCGTGGTACAAGTGAGTGTGTGTCTATTAAAAGTCAGCAGCTACACTTTTTGTAGCTGCTGACTTTTAATAAACACAAACATGAGTGGAACTCCGCTTTAAAGCTGAACTCCAGGATAAGCAAACACTGTAAAAAAAAATAAAAAATTAAAAAGTGTAATCATCCTTGAATCTTGGGGTGCTTTCTGTGATTTCTTCTAGATCTGTGCAATATTCATATGTTTAAACTTTGCCTCTTTGCTGAATCCTCCTGTAATAAAGATCAGTCCCTGCTGCACCATTTCATTGGGCAGGGTGGCTGGTCTTGTCTCCACCCCCCGTAGTGTTCTGTAGACTGCCTGTATTTGGTGGGCAACGGGAACATCACATTCTTTTGAGTCTCAATGGGAACGTCACATTCTGGTGGATTTAACGTTTTTTCCAACTTTTTGGCCATCTTCCTTCCAAACCGAGCTGCGCTCTGCTCATTTAAGATCAGTTTGTCCCTGTTATAGAGCCAGTAACTGATTTGAAAAGTCAGTCAAGTTCTCCATGAAACCAAACCCCTCCTTCCTGCACCAGTTCCTCAGCTACCTGTTAAGTTCCTGCTGTCTCCTTGGTGTGGCTCGAGGTACAGGCAGTTTTACTGAAAATACTGCCTTGGAGGTCTTTTCTTCAATATAGTCTATAAGTCCCTGAAGTAATTTTGTAGCACGCTCCATCTTTTTCTAACTTTGTTGTTTGTACCAATATGTACCATGACAGCTGGGTCCTCCCCAGCCCCACCCAACAAACTGTCCATCAGATCTGCAGTGTGCACCCGGGAAACAACACACTGTTTGTCGAACAGTCTTTTGACAGATTGCCCTCTTTGTCCGTCTAATAATTGCATTCCCTACCACCAGTATCTATCTATCCTTTTCTGTAACCTTGTCCCCCATCTTCACTGAAGGGGATGTTCGCATAACACCCCTGGTATTGTGGTGAGGTCTCAACGCGAACGTCACATTCTGGTGGAGAATCAATGCGAATGTCCCATTCTGCTGGAGGCTCAACGGAAGCGAGCTTTTGTAGTGAAGTCTCAACGGGAGTGTCACATTCTGGTAAAGTTTCAAGGGGGACATTGCACTGTGGTGTGGTCTCAAGGGGGACATTGCACTGTGGTGAAGTCTCAAGGGGGATGTCACATTCTGGTGGATTTTACATTTCTTCCAACTTTTTGCCCATCTTTTTTCTCCAACAGAACTTCACTCTGCTCATTTAAGAGCAGTCTGACCCTGCCCTCTCTGTCCCTCCTAATAATTGAATCCCCTACCACCAGGATCTGTCTATCTTTTTCTGTAACCTTGCCTTCATTTTCGCTCGAGGAGAGGTTCTCATGGCTCCCCTGGTATTCTGGTGCTGTCTCAGCGGGAGCGTCCCATTCTGGTGCTGTCTCAGCGGGCGCGTCCCATTATGGCGAGGTCTCAGCGGGAGCGTCCCATTCTGTCGGAGTCTGAAAAGGAGTGTCACATTCGGTCTCGCTCATAAGGGCAGGCCTACCACGTGACCTGTGTCTGCAGTAAATGCCGCCTTAATCTTCAATAAATAAGAATAAGATTTAGCACCATTAACTACATTTAATATATGTTTTCCTTATACATACTGTACAATGAAATATCCTCCCTTCTCTTCTACACATACTGCCCACTATAATACCTTTTACACTCATCTGCTGTACATATTTCCCTCTGTTATACCCCCCCCCCCCCCCACTCCTCTCCTGTACATACTGCCCTTTGTCATATCATTCACACACTGCCCACCATTGTACCCTGCACACTCTTCTTCTGTACATTCTACCCGGTGTCATATCCTCCACACTCCTATCCTACACATAATGCCCACCATCGTACCCAGGGCTGGCCTTAGGTGTTAAGGCGCCCTGTGCGAGCTAATCTTGTGGCGCCCCCCCCCCCATCCTCACCCCTCGCCCCCTGGTCACCTAAACATACACAAAGAGGAAAAAATATTTGTAACAAATAAGAGAGAGCTGCAGGGGCTGTGGGCATGGTGCAGGAGATGCAGGGCCTGTGGGAATGGTGCAGGGGCTGCCAGCATGGTGCAGGAAATGCAGGGGCTGCAAGCATAGTGTAGGAGATGCAGGGTTGTGGGCATGGTACATGCAGGGATGTGGGCATGGTGCAGGAGATGCAGAGGCTGCGGGCATGGTGCATGAGATGCAGGGGCTGTGGGCATGCTGTGGGCATGGTGCAGGAGATGCAGGGGCTGCAGGCATTGTGTAGGAGAAGCAGGGCCCACATGCATGGTGCAGGAGATGCAGGGGTTGCAGGCATTGTGTAGGAGAAGCAGAGCTGCTGACATGATGCAGGGCTGTGGGCATGGTACAGGAGAAGCAGTGCTGTGGGCATGGTACAGGAGAAGCAGTGCTGTGGGCATAGTACAGAAGATGCAGTGCTGCGGGCATGGTTCAGGAGATTTTGCAGGGGCTGCGGAGGGGGTCTCACTTACTGTTTAGTGAGGCGCCTTACATTTTAAAATGGTGCCGTCCGGTGCCAACACATCACCGCACATGCGTCCCGTCTGCCTGAGAATAGCTGAACATGTACAGGCTTTCACGAGTGGTGGCGCATGCGCAGTGCACCTGTCGGGCCGGCCACGGCTGCTTTTTTCAGGTGTGTTGATCTTCAGCCAGCCCCATCTTCAGACAGTCCTGCTGTGAGTAACTGACTGCTGCGATCTGTGATGGCCGCACGGCACCCCTGTTGCCCATGGCGCCCTCTGCGGCCGCACAGCTTGCACACCCCAAAGGCCGGCCCTGATCGTACCCTCCACACTCCTCTACTGTACATACTGCCCCCCCCCCCATAATACTTTCCACACTCCTCTCCTGCACATACTGCCCTTTGTCATATCCTCCACACACTACCCACTATCATACCTGACACACTCCTCTCCTGTAAATACTACCCCTGTAATACCCCCAACAATTCTCTCCTGTACATACAGCCCTGTGTTATACCCCCCACCCCCACTCCTCTCCTGTACATAGTGCATGTACAAATGGAAGAGAATAAAGGCTGGCCTGTGAATAGTGGAAAGGGTTGGGTTAATGATACAAATTTTGTTACCTAACCCCTGGATAAGATTAAAAGTTCAGTTGAACTGTGTACCAATGTAAAATACCTGTTTCCTTGTATGACTGTATTAGTGGATCTGCTCCTAATCCATTCCTTTATACACATTTAAAACACTTGTCTTCCCAACATCATTTAGCTCGCCACAAAATCAATTTTTCAGAATTCATTAGTGACCTAGGGGGACAGAGAAAAGAACTAACACACAGTGTGCAGGTGACCTTGGAATCCTACTCTCCCAGAATTATGAAGAGGTTTTTCAAGGCTGGAGCAGTAAGAGACCTGGGCCACCGCAGAGGTGATCATACACTCTCTTCTATGGCGGGAGAGGTAAAGGTTAAGATCACTTTGTTTTTTTTGTTTTTTTTTACACCCCTATATTCCCCGATTGCAGATAAATACAAGCTTTCTTTGATTTTGAGAACAAGGCCTTACCTTAGCCCTTGCTATATTTCCTGTAAAGTTTCAGAGACTCCCTGGTAGACAGAGGAGCCAGTAAGACACAGGAAGGAGTTTATCAGCTGATCTATTTAGCATACCCATCAACTAAGTTTTCACAGCATCCTTGGCATTTCTTCACGCATGCTTTTTCCTGGCTTCCCCAGTGACCTTTTATACGGGCTCAGGCCGCATGCTAAACTCCCTGGAGCCTCATGCAGACCATGAGGTCATGTAGTGCAAGGGCCTGCCTGATTGGCAATTTTAATAAATTGTTCTAAAGATAATGCGCTAGGCTGGTGCGCCCTCTGTCCGTTCCTTTTTTAGAGTCTGTTTGGGTTACCACGAACCTGTTGAGAGTGGCAGCACAGCCGAGACTACGTCCATTTGAATCGCATTCTCAGGATTCCCGTTTCAGGATAACCCCCTCAAGCGCAGGAGTCATTTGTCTTTTCTACTATCTCACAGTACAACCTGTCATGTTTCGGAGTAATTCCTTCTTCTTGGGATTTTGGGGTACAGAGCCATCTATAAGGTAATAAAGGGCACAATAACTATCACAAAACACAAAAGACTATCTATAAAGTACATAGTGATGTATTTAGTGTTTGTAGATATCATAATACAGTTGTGCTGCAAACAATGGAAGAGGCTATAAACACTTACATTTACATATGATAGAAGAAATTCATGCCTTCCGATGGCGCTGGGTTGACACATTTCCCAATTCGCAGAGGGGGTGCAGAAATTCATGCCTTCCGATGGCGCTGGGTTGACACATTTCCCAATTCGCAGAGGGGGTGCAGAAATTCATGCCTTCCGATGGAGCTGGGTTGACACATTTCCCAATTCGCAGAGGGGGTGCAGGCGCCTGTGCCCAGAGTGTGCTACCATAAGGGCCCACCCCAGGGGTAACAGCCAGGTCGCAAAAGGCAACCACAGAGTCAAGAGAGAGAGGTAAAAGGTTTACAAAAAAGGAGTCTGCAAAAAAAAAAAATGTCAAAAAATTATGATATGCTGTAGGGAGGATGGGCAGTGCATGCTTAATAGCCAAAGTAGAAAGGTTTGGAGTAAAAAAGGGTTACAAAAAAGCAGTCATAGAAGCTTCGGGGTATTTTTTTTGTTCCACAACCCCATACTTCTCTCTTCATTTTTCAAATCTTGTAGACCTGAAAGTTTTATTTTGTGCTTGCATTTTTACAGTCTAGAGTAGGAAACCTACTCTTAAATTAGTTCATTTTTTTTGTCTTTGGCGTAGGTACTTGCCTTATTAATTACATTTGTTAGTCGCAATTGTATTTTACTTGCATGTGTTGAAAAGAGTTATCACTTTTCTTTTGGAAAATGGCACACTGGTAAATCACTTTGACCAATCCTGTGCTAGAACTCAAAATTGAAATTCGGCCAGCCTCAGATCTTTTAGTACAGTCTTGCTTTTTTGCTGTTTGTAAACTAATTTGTTATTGTTCATATGCTGACAGTAGTCAAAGTAAATCCGATTATTGGGTAAAAGTGAATTGACATACAGTATACTGTATTCCAGGAAGGTATAAATAGCTGCTCCAATAAGAAAATCATGTTTCTGCTTTTCAGGAACTTTAATCTACTTGCTTTTCATGGTGTAATCTTTGTGTTGGCGCCAGTTCCCCTGAATCATCCATCATACATATTTTAGTATAACTTGATTTTTCCATGTGCCAACAAGTAAAACATATATATCAAATACTTTGTAAGAAACCAAAGCTGTGTTCCAAGCTTTGTGGCACAAATGCACACAATCATCAGGGCTTGTGTATAGAAAAACAATCACCTTGTGAAACAACCCATTCATTTTAAAATAGAAATGAAAGGCAAAACATTTGTGTATAGATATCGAAATACATTATGAATAACCTTTTTTTACGTGATCACATTCCCTCTTTTCTCAGCTGACGAAGCGCTGGGGGAGGAGAAGCAGCAGTACACTGATCTTCCCAGTGAAAGGCTGTGTAGGTGGGTGTGTCAGGACAAGTCTGATCATTGGAGGAGAGCAGGCTGAGTTCCCAGCATAGCTATAAAACTGACCATGGTGTCCTCCCCTGCTTAGTGTGGTCAGTTTTTAAAAGTAAAGCAGAGGGACTGACGGAAACATCGGGGATTTCACACAAAGGAAGCAATACAAAGAGAACAGGATACTTTCTCATACAAGTATATGGTACAGCAGGCACATATCAGGAATATGAATTGTTTGGGTAACAAATTCTTTAATTCCTCTCATCCCAAAAAAATCACAAAGCAAGCATGGTAAAAAATTGTAAGATCAAGGCGGACACTATTATGATTTATTGTAGCCCGATGCTCAATATCGGACATTTCCACATTTACATGGATGTTTAGCTTATAATTGTGCTCTGTATACCTGTGATGTGGAGATGAAATCCGGTAACCATTCATATCCTTATACGGCCATGTCCTAGATCTGGAATAGTTTGCAGGACAGTGGAAGGATTGCCATGGTCTTGTCTAATAGCTTTCCTGAAGATTCCTGAGTTGCCTAACCTGGGACCTGTGGTCCTGCATTGTACATGAGGATGTCATGGGCCCTCCCACATTCCAGGATGGGAGAACAGAGAAACACCAGCTGCTGGGGGGAGGATGGGGCAAGGAATAAGGTAAGTATTTCTGTTTTTGCCTCAAGACAAATTAATGTTAGAGGGTTATTATATGGGATCAGGGGATTGGTGTCACAAAATCTCAGCGTAGCTGAGCCAGCTCTATTGGCCTTTTCAGCCCTGCATGTCAGGAGGCATAATGATGTGTTGGCAGAATGCACTGTGAGACAATCTGACAAGTTGAGGGGGAGATAAAGTTGCTGGCATTCACCCAAACCAAATCATTTAAAAGAAGTGTTGATTGTTGTGATGGACTGTCCAGCACCCAGCTTCTTGGGTGCTTCCTTTTAGTATACAGCTTCCTCCAGTCTGGAACCAGAAACCAGGCATTATAGCTGAGCACCCAAGAACTAGACAACACTAGCTTAGGTGTGAACTGGAACTGACTTTATTGTAAATTCACACAGAATATATGCAAGATCAGGTAAGAGCTTGTTAACATTATCTTAGACCAGTGGTGTACAAACTTTCTAAACCAAGGACCAGTTTACTGTGCTTCAGACTATAGGGGGGCCAGACTTTAGCCAGTGGGCATAAACAATGCCCCATCGTTGGTGTGAGTGGGAGGAATAGTGTCCCATCGTTGGTGTCAGTGGGAGGAATAGTGTACCATCGTTGGTGTCAGTGGGAGGAATAGTGTACCATCGTTGGTGTCAGTGGGAGGAATAGTGTACCATCGTTGGTGTCAGTGGGAGGAAAAGTGTCCCATCGTTGGCGTCAGTGGGAGAATTGGTGTCCCATCAGTGGTGTCAGTGGGAGGAATAGTGTCCTATTATTGGTGTCGGTGGGAGGAAAAGTGCCTCATTATTGGTATAAGCTGGAGAAATAGAGCCTTCATCAATGGTGTCAGTGGGAGAAATATAGCCTTATTGTTGGTGTTAGTAGGAGAAATAGTGCCCTATCATTATTGTCAGTGGGAGAAATAGTGCCCTATCGTTGGTGTCAGTAGGAGGAATAGTGTCTCAAGGGCAAGATAAAGGTATGTAAAGGGCTGCAGTTTGGAGACTGCTGTCCTAGATAATTAGCACATCTAAGGCTACATTCACACCTGAGCGTAGCGTTTTTCGCGCGTTTTTACCGCGATTTTTGCGGCGTTTTTTACCGCGATTTTTGTGCAGGAGTTTTTAGATTGAATAGAGATCAATGGAAAACGCCTGTAATCTGCCCAAAAAGAAGCTCATGTACTTTTTTGAGCGTTGGGCGTTTTGTGTACAGCGTCAAAACGCTCAGATGTGAACAGGGGCCATTGAAATGAATAGGATTTGTCTTGTTGGGCGTTTTGAGAGCTGATCCTAGAGCAGAAAAACGCCCCAGAAACGCCCCAAAACGCCTAGATGTGAACGGAGCCTTAAGGAACAGCCAACATAAACATACACAGTATGCTAATTAACAACAAGCCTTGATTAGTCAGGTGGTGCCCAGACAATCCGACAACAAGTCCACAGCCCTGAATACACAAAGTACATTACACATTAGAATAAGCATAAACACATAAATGTCCTACAATGGTTTGATAACAAGGTAAAGTGTACACACAATAATCACATCTCCAAGAAATGAGTATACATACAGTATCTCACAAAAGTGAGTACACCCCTCACATTTTTGTAAATATTTTATATCTTTTCATGTGACAACACTGTAGAAATGACACCTTGCTACAATGTAAAGTAGTGAGTGTACATCTTGTATAACAGTGTAAATTTGCTGCCCCCTCAAAATAACTCAACACACAGCCATTAATGTCTAAACCGCTGGCAACAAAATTGAGTACACCCCTAATTGAAAATGTCCAAATTTGGCCCAAAGTTTCAATATTTTGCGTGGCCACCATTATTTCTCTTTCGTTCATTGACGGACACAGTTTCAGACCTTCATAACTGTTGGGTTATACTGCCCCATACAGGAGTAGGACACTGGGCAGAAAAAAAGTCTTGCTACACCCATGGGCAGTCCCAGGAGGTATACTCCCTCTCTCTGCCTAGTCAGGAAAAAGGAACTTTGGTCCTGGCAATTTTTTCTTTTTAGATAGAAATTGTTTTCTCCTGGATTTTTCCTGTGAGATCTACAATCAACTGCCGGACTGGGCGATGGGCTTAAAAATCGAGATCCAGTGGTCACTCCAGTCTGGCCAGCGAGCGCGCACAAACCTCAGCTCTGCACTAGGTTGGCCGCGACATAGCCCCCAGCCCCACTGGACAGGGGCTGGCCTTTGAGTTAAACGCCTCGCGAGGTCACGTACAACTGGGTCTCGGCTTGAGTCGCAGCGTTCCTCCTGGCTGACATCCTCCCATTTCGATTGGAGAGGGGTACTGTCTGAAGCGGTACCCGCCTGGTTCCAGGTATGGTGTGTAGCTGTCCCCCCTTCTCCCCCTGGAGGGTTTTGGGGTGGACGTGGGCCCCTCCTTGGGACAGTTGGACCCCCGGGTTCCCCTCTTTCCCCTCAGGCACCCCCCTTGTCATCTGTCCCCCATCCTACCCCCCTCCACATATTTTGGGGCTGTTTGGGTGGTCTGGTTTACCTCCTGGGATGGGGGCAAGGCACTATGCTGGTGATGGGAGCCGGGGGGGGGGGGGGTGCGCTGCTAACAACTGGACGATCGACTTTGCGGAGAGGGGGTTGCACCTGGTGGGAGCTCCTGCCAGGACTCCTGTCCTGCCTGGGTCTGTTCTTGAGGCCTGGGTCCCTGTAATCCTTGTGGAGCCGCATGGGGCCTCAATTTTTTTGTAGCCTGTGTGTTTCTATATACGGCGGCCATGTTTGTGTAGTCCGTAGTTGCGGAGGTTTGCTATTGAAAGAAGCGGCGGCCATGACAATGGAGCCCTGTGGGCGGCGATTTCAGTGGTGGGAGCTCCTCTTCATCCCCTGGTCAACTTCCTGACTGCCGCACATGGAGTGCAGATTATTCTGGTGGCTGCAGGTGCCTGTTTCTGCTGGGTGGTGAGTCTGGTGGGGTTCTCTCCCTCTCTGTTGAGGATCGCTTGGTGCTTGTGCCTGGCGACCAGTTGGAGCTTCCAGTGCGGTGGGGGTGGTCCCTTGCAGTGTTTTACACTTTTTGTGCGGTCCCCCTGGTGACTCATGGAGTCTCTGGAGCACATCTCCCCACCTGATCCCCTCTCTGAGGCTGCGGGGCCCTCCGGGTCCCAACCATCCGTCGATGCACTGACGGTGGTCCTGGAGACCTTTGTGTCCCAGGTGGAGGTGGTCTTTAGGTGACTGGCTAGCAAAAAGCACCCCCCGCCTTCCCCTGCCTCATCTGTCTCATCAGATCCTGATTCTGTTTTGGCCGCGGCGGACGTGGGTCACCCTACTGGGTCTGCAACCACGCGCCCAGAATACTCGGATAGGGAGTATGATTCCTCCACATCTTCAACTACACACAAAGAGGCAGAAGAACTGATTGTATCTGCGCGCAAGACCTTGAAGATGGAGGATGCAGCTGCGATGGAGGCGCAGGTTCCCTTTTGGCACTCCCAAACCATCCAGAGCGGTTTTTCCTTTTCCCGCCTATTTTGACAGAAATGCCGCTAAAGAGTGGGGCTCCTAAGCACTTTAGTCTTTCTTAAGAAGTGGACTGTTTCACCGGTGGTGAATCCTCCGGTTTCCAGATTAAACAAGGCAATTATGATTTTCATTAGAGTCCCTGGCTTTTAAGGATGTAGCTGACAGGAAGGCGGAGGCTGTGGTCCGTGATCTATACTCTGGCTGCTTGGCCACTGAGGCTGGTATTCACCATTGCCCTGGTGTCCCAAACGCTGACCGAGTGGGCTAAGCTTTTACATCGTGACCTAGAGGGTGAACAGCTCCCCCTGCCTTTGCTGAGTTGGCAGACCAGCTGGTCCAGGGGCTACAGTTTATCTGCGATGCCTCTTTGGATGCTGCTCCCCTAGTGGCTCGGCTCTGTTTTGGTAGTGGTCCTTTGGTGTGTCTTTTGGCTCAAATGCTGGTCTGCGGACCAGACTTCTAAAAAGGCCTTTACTGCTCTTCCCTTTCAAGGAGATCGCCTGTTTGGAGCTACCCTGGATGACATCATAAAAGGTCTCGCAGGGGGGAAGAGTACCTTTCTTCTGCAGGCTACTAAGGACAAGGAACTGACAAGGGCTCGAAGCCTTTCAGGGCCTGCTCCAAATGAACCTGGTCTGGCAAGCTGAGAGCGGGCTTCTCCAGAAACGCCAACAAGGCTCCTTCAGCATGAAGGTGCACCCTCACCCGTATCGGGGGTGGGGGGGACGTCTTTGCTCATTTCCGGACCTGTGGACTTCCCTGTTGCAAGACAAGTGGGTTCACTAAGTCATTCTGTCCAGGCTACAAGATCGAGTTTCGCTCTTGTACCCCGGCAAGGTTCTTTCCTTCCAATTTGCGCCTGTCCCCAGGCCGCTTACAGGGTCTGTTTTGGGGGCGTTACAAGACCTGTTACATCAAGAGGTGATTGTCCCGGTTCCGACTTCGGAACGTTTTCAGGGTTTTTATTCAAACATGTTTACAGTTCCCAGGAAGGAGCGCAAAGTGCGTCCAAACCTTGACCTCAAGGCGCTGAACTGCTTTCTGCGGGTGCAGGAGTTCAGAATGGAGTCCATTCGCACGGTGGTGGCATCCCTGCATCAGGGGGATTTCCTCGCCTCTATCGACATCAAGGATGTTTACCTTCACATTCCAATATGTGTCGGTCACCAGTGCTTCCTCCGTTTTCCCGTGGGAGAGGAGCATTATCAGTTTGTGTTGTTACCCTTTGGTTTTGTCTCTGCTTCTTGGGTCTTCACAAAACTGTTAGCGCCAGTACTAGCTTTGCTACGCCCACGGGGGTTTGCGGTACTGGGCTACTTGGATGATCTCCTTCTGCGAGCGGAGTCTCCTTCTACTCTGGGGAAAAACCTGGAGATCACAATACGAACTCTGCAGAAGTTTGGCTGGATTCTGAATTTTCAGAAATCTGCTCTGGTTCTGTCCACAAAGCTGGACTATCTGGGCCTGACTTTGGACTTGGCCTTAGCCAGAGTGCTCCTTCCTCTGGACAAACTCCCGAAATTGCAGGATGCAATTTTTCTCCTGCTGCCCAACAGTTGGTCATCCCTCCGGACTTACATGTGGGTGCTGGGCTGGATGATGTCTACCTTTTTGAGGCTGTTCTGTTTTGCACAGTTCTATACGAGGTCCCTGCAAAGGGAGATTCTGACCAAATTGGACAAGACTCCGCAGTCCCTGGACAATCCGATCCGGCTAAGTTTGGGAACGAAGGAGTCCCTGATATGGTGGCTTCATTCTCCGGCGCTTCGGCTGGGCAAATCCCTCCTCCCCTTGTATTGGACAGTGGTCACCACGGATGCCAGTCTGTCCGGCTTGGGAGGTGTCCTCGGCAAGCATACTACTCAGGGGATCTGGACACTGGAATAGTCCATACTACCGATCAATGTCTTGGAACTCGGAACGTTCAGACTGTATCTGGACCATTGGACGTATCGTCTTCAGGGTTGTCCAGTGCACATTCAATCAGACAATGCCATGGGCTTGGCTTATGTCAATCACCAAGGGGGGGACAAGAAGTGTCCTGGCGGCTCTGGAGGTAGCTGGTATTCTTAGGTGGGCAGAACGGTTCGTTCCAGCCCTCTCCGCTGTACACATTCCCGGGGTGGAAAACGGGCAGGTGGATTACCTCAGTCGGCGAGTGTTGGACCACTGGGAGTGGTCCCTTCATCCGGAGGGGTTTCATCAGTTTTGTCTTCGGTGGGGCACCCCCGCAGTGGATCTGTTGGCCTCTCGGCTCAACATAAAGGTGCAGAGGTTTGTGGCTCAGTCAAGGGATCCTCTGGCGGATGCCACATATGCGCTGGTGGCCCCATGGCGTCAGTATTATCTGATTTACGCCTTCCCTCCTCTCAAGCACCTGACAAGACTGCTAGGCAGGATCGAGGCTCCTGCTTACATTGTCCCAGAAGGTGGCTTTTTTGGTGGCTATCACCTCTGTGCGCAAAGGTGTCCAAACTGGCAGCGTTATCCTGTTGTTCATCTTATCTAGTGATTCACAGAGATAAGGTGATTCTTTGCCCCTCTCCGTTGTTCCTTCCTAAGGTTGTCTCTTATTTTCATTTGAAAGAAGACATTGTTTCCTTCCCTGTGTCCCAGACCTAAACATCCAAAGGAAATTGTCTTGCATGCCTTGGATGTGGTCTGAGCAATTAGGGTGTACCTGGCAGCTACGGAGTCTTTCAGGAAGTCCGACTCTCTTTTTGTGCTTACGGATGGGCTTTGTAAAGGGTTGCCCGCTTCCTCTGCGCTTAATGCCTCCTGGGCTTTCTGTCATCAGGCATCAGTGACGCAGGTTTGCAAGGCGGCCACTTGGTCGTCAGTGCACACTTTCACAAAGTTTTACAAAGTGCATGTGTTGGCATCTGCGGATGCTTCTTTTGACCGCAAGGTTTTTTAGGCTGAGGTTGAGAGGACCTGATCCTCTCCGAGGGTGTATTGTTTTTTTCAGGTGGGCTCCAGTTGTTTTGGTTGAGCTCCTCCTGTTGCCTTGTTGGCTGTTTAGCCTTGGGATTTTTTGTTGCTGTTCCCACCCCTCATGTTTAACACTGCTTTGGGACGTCCCAACGGTTATGAAGATCTGAAGCTGTGCCCGCAAATGAATGAAAGACAAAATGGGATTTTTGACTTACCATAAAATCCATTTCTCTGATGTTCATTGACGGACACAGCTCCCACCCATCTGTGGAGTTGTAAAACGTCTGACAATGCTTGTAACTAAACTGAGTTCCTATAGCAGAGAGAGGGAGTATACCCTGGGACTGCCCATGGGCATAGCCAGACTTTCTTTCTGCCTAGTGTCCCACTCCTGTAAGGGGCAGTATAACACAACAGTTATGAAGATCTGAAGTTGTGTCCATCAGTGAACATCAGAAAAATGGTTTTAACGGTAAGTCAAAAATCCAATTTTTCCAGCACTGCCTTAACCCTCTTGGGCATGGAGCTCACCAGAGCTTCACAGGTTGCCACTGGAGTCCTCTTCCACTACGACATCATGGAGCTGGTGGATGTTAGAGACCTTGCGCTCCTCCACCTTCCATTTGAGGATGCCCCACAGATGCTCAATAGGGTTTAGGTCTGGAGACATGCTTGGCCAGTCCATCACCTTTACCCTCAGCTTCTTTAGCAAGGCAGTGGTAGTCTTGGTGTGTTTGGGGTCGTTATCATGTTGGAATACTGCCCTGAAGCCCAGTCTCTGAAGGGAGGGGATCATGCTCTGCTTCAGTATGTCACAGTACATGTTGGCATTCATGGTTCCCTCATCGAACTGTAGCTCCCCAATGCTGGCAGCACTCATGCAGGCTCAGACCATGATACTCCCACCATGCTTGACTGTAGGCAAAACACACTTGTCTTTGTACTCCTCACCTGGTTGCTGCCACACACACTTGACACCATCTGAACCAAATAAGTTTATCTTGGTCTCATCAGACCACAGGACATGGTTCCAGTAATCCATGTCCTTAGTCTGCTTGTCTTCAGCAAACGGTTTGCAGGCTTTCTTGTGCATTATCTTTAGAAGAGGCTTCCTTCTGGGACGACAGCCATGCAGACCAATTTGATGCAGTGTGCGGCGTATGGTCTGAGCACTGACATGGCTTTTTTGAGCTGATTATATTAACATCTACTCTTGAGTCTCACAGTGTAAAGTAGTCATTGCTAGTTTGGGCACAAAGGCCCCAAATCTGTATCCCGATCCTAGATTCCCAGATTCTGTGTGTTCAGGGAGACAAGGACCTGAATTCAAAGCAAGACTACTCCAAGGGTCCCCCAGGCATACACTCCCCAAGAATAGAGCCCCCTCAAAAGCCAGGACCCCCATAGTCAGTAGGCAAGAGGCTACTTTGAAGTCCCCTCCAAAAGCCCCTGTCCTGGTTGGGTCTGTCATATTGGTGAAAAGGTGCCTTTTGTATTCAACATACAGTCATGGTAGGGACACTATGACTCGGGTGAAGCATTTTTCACTTGCTTGCATCTTTTATTAATTTATTTATTATTATTTTTTTAAATCCTTTTTTTTTTATTTTTTTTTATTTAGGTTTATTATCTTTGAATTTTGCAAATGCTGATTAAGAGGTTCAGACCCAATGAGCCTCAGTGATAATAATAATTGGTCTTTCTGGCTTAAAGGATGTGGTTCTCAGACTAAATAAGACTTTTAGTGCATTTATTTTTTGTTGCTTAGGACTGTTTTTACCTGGTGATCTGGTCAGTAACACACCTCATGTGTAAGTGTGCCCCTACATTCGGTAAAGGAGCACACAGGGCACAGCACATCACAGCATTGTCAGTCTGTGGGGGAGGAGAATGTTAGATGTGGAATTGTAGGCCACACTCCCGCATAATCTCACTTAACTTAACTAGAATAATAACACTGACCCCAGTTTTGGCGATGAAAAGGCCGCGGCACTCTTTATTGGTTTAAATAAATAAATTAAATCATAACAATTACTTGAATAGTTGAATCATTCAATTCAATTGAATCATCAATTACTTGCTTGTAAAAACACTCAAACTGAAATAACTTATAATTGCTCAGTTATAAAACAACTCGAGCAACAATAAACATAAAATACCATACGAAATACAATGTCCCCCCTAGTATACTAGGGTGACCCAACCACACAAAGGTGCACGCGACAAAGGGAGGGAGGGCGGGGAACTTTCTTCTTTGTGCTCTTCGGTGCAAAAGGAAGCACCCCAGCCCAAACCAAGCTTATAAAGCCTCTGCCCCAGCTTGCTAGAACCTTCCTTGCACACCGATTGGCCGATACCTGCTGTATGCTCAGGTAAAATTAACCTCCTACTAGCCTAAACCTGTAAACCTATACCCCTATGCTTACCTGACAGAACTGCTAATGGTGGGCACAATCCCACACAAGTGGCCACATAATGTGCCCCCTTTTATATTCTAGGACAGGGCTTCCCAAACTTTTTTGGGCCGAGACTCCCTTCTGAATCCAGTTATTTTTCGGGACCCACTTGCAGCCAGTTTCACCTCATAGTGCCCCTTTACACATCACAGTGTTATACTATTGCGGTATGACTTAACCAGTTCTTGACTGTCCTTCGCAGTTTTTATTTGTAAATTACTTTACTACTGCTTTAGGCCTGGTTCACATGTATGCGGGTTGGCAGCCCACATTTTCCACACGCATAGCAGCCCATTGAATTGAATGGGCTGCTGTGCCTTCGTTTTCCGCAGAAAAAAGGTGCATGCAGCATTTAAAAAAAATGCAGTGGCCTTGAAATCCATCCTGCTTTTGCACCATGCGTCTTACCCACAGTTCCTGCACTGGCAAGCTTTCTGCGTTTTTATATACATAGGCCCAGCATTTAAAAACACAGTTTGCAAGTGCAGGAACTGCAGGTAAGTCGCATGGTGCAAAAGCAGGATGGATTTCAAGGCCACTGCATTTTTTTACATACATTCTAAGGTAAGTATTTCATAATGAGCTAGTATGCGATGCATACTAGCTCATTATGCCTTTTGCCTTACAGGGTTTGTTTTTGTTTTTTTCATTTTTTTTTTAGATGGGTTTACTTCCTCTTTAAGGAGCCCCATCATCTACACTCACCAGTATCAAGCTTGTTAAGACCCCTTTGCAATATTGCCTAGGGGTCCACATCTTCTGGTAAGTGGATTCACTTTGCGGGGTGTGAACACGAAGTCACCTTTCACGAAAGTCACTTGAATGTTTTAACATTGAGCACCATTCACAAACTTTCACTGGACACTTGCTTGAATGTTTTTGGAATTTTTTTGCTTTTTCATTTTTTTGCTTTTAAAAAACAATTTTTTTTATCTTTGTCAGTGGGACTATGTATTCACGTAAATAAGTAATATACACATATTGTTATAATTAGTCACACATGTATAAGGAGATGCGCTGTGTTATACTTATACATTTTGATCACTGGGTGATGAGCAGCAATGGCAGTATTCTTTTGGAGTGATATATTTGCTTAGCGCAGGGTGGACTCTTTGTCTAGAATCATTGATTATATGATACCACGTGTGACACTTTTACACAGCCTGTCCACATACAGAGACCCGACATGCAGGGAGCACCGTTGTTTCCTGACTTCCCATTACAATTTTGTGAGGCACTGTAGGGCATTGATGAGCACTGTAGTGGCACGGATGAGCACTGATGTGGCATGGATGTGGCACGGATGAGCAATGATGTGCCATGGACGTGGCACGGATGAGCACTGACGTGGCACGGATGAGCACTGACGTGGCACGGATGAGCACTGACGTGGCACGGATGAGCACTGACGTGGCACGGATGAGCACGGATGTGACATGAATGAGATTGAGCACTGATGTGTCATGGATGTGGCACGGATGAGCACTGACATGACATGGATGACGAACAGATGACCACTGACGTGGCATGTATGTGGCACGGATAAGAACTTACGTGGCATGGATGTGGCACGGATGAGCACTGATGTGGCACGGATGAGCACTGGCATGGCATGTATGAGCACTGATGTGGCATGTATGAGCATGGATGTGGCATGGGTGGGCAAAGATGTGGCATTGATGAGGAATGGATGAGGCATTAAGGAGGCATGGGTAGGCATATTTGGGGTATGGAGGAGGCAGAGGATGGGTGCAGCTGCAGTTTCTCTCCTCTCCTCGCACACTGTACCGATCGTTGTGTGTACACGTGTACAGTGTGCGAGGGGAGGAGAGAAATGAACCGGACATGCGCTATTTTGTTGACACGTGATCGCTCCGCCATTGGACGGAGCGTTCACGTGGTAAAGGGCCGCTGTCATTGGCCCTTTACCACGATCCGTGATGCGCTGGGTCCCCGGGACCCGGCGAGCATGGACACTTCCGTGTGCGCGCGGGAAGCGTGATTCTGGGAGGACGTCATAGTACGCCCTTCCAGAATAAGCCAACCACGCTGTAGCCGTCATTCTGCTATTGCCTCGTCGGCAAGTGGTTAAACTGAATGGGCTGTTTTAAAAGGTGATCTTTTACAATCGCTTTAAGATATCAACATGTGCAGTTTATTTATGCATAGTCTTAGGGGGAGGTCTTCATGATCAGGAGTCGAGAAATTTTAAAAAGCATCGGTGGCATGCATGTCTCAAATGAGTTGTTAAAGTCCCACTGTGGGACATTAACTTGATCTTAAGCCCTGGTTCACACCAATGCAACTTGTCATGCGACTTGACAGTTCAAAGTCGCATGACAAGTCACACCCTATTTGCGGCATTATATATTAACGTGACACTCTAGGCCATCTGTTTTGTTTACAAGAAACCAAAACTAAAAAGAAAAGTCGGACTGTATAGGCCATAAAAGGAGTCCTAAGATAAAATTCTAATTTTTATTGTACACAATCTTTAAAAGCAAAATAATTCATAAAAACTTTGATTTATGGTGCTTAATTGAATAACTGTACATGGAACAATGATATTGCTCTTATTTGATAAATCCAATAAAGCAGAATTTGTCATGTGTCAACACGTTTCGCCGAAATTAAGCTTCATCAGGATGCATGAGTTTAATACAGTAATTCTCTAAGAAAAAAAAGACAATATTTAGGATTTTAAAAAATCATAAATGTACATTATATTACAACAATAACTAATTTGCTGTGTGGGACATACCTCAGCATAACACACAGCACATATGGCCCCCCGGGCTGGCACAGGAGAAATTCAGGGCTTTCTAATCAGGGGAAAGGGTCTTCTTATCTCGCAGTTTTGAACACTTGGTTGCAGTTTATCTTCTCTTTTGCCAACCCTCTTATCTAATAAATGACCATGTTTGGTAAGCTAAAAGCCTTCAGAATCAAAGAACCCTATACATTGTTTTTCACAATAGAAAAGGGGTTTGGGGGCTTTTACAATTTTACGGTTCTTAGGAGACTGTCCTGCTTAAAGAGGAACTACAGTCTGCTCAAATAATTAAAGAAAAAAACCTTTGCCATTCTGAAGCTTCCCTCCAACCACTTTGCATGTTATTTTATATATAATGTGATTCTGTACTTCCAAAACATGCTGCAGAATTCTCCCTCCACAAAGTCTGGCTGCAGCCATTATAACTGTGGGCAGCTGAAACTGCTGCCTGTTAACTTCCTGGATTTACACAGAGGCGCACACACACACAGACACCTATATACCACACACACACACGCGCTCACACCACTGCATGCCTGCACTTTTCTCCTCTCGGGATGAATACACATGGATCTCTGCAATCTCTCCACTCTCATCCAGCCCCCTCCAGCTCTGCAGCTCTCATTGGTTCTCCTGTGATTTATCCCTCCTCCACTTTCCTGCCCCCTCCCCCCTTGCTGGCATACTCTCATGAGAGTGGGAGAGAGAGCTGTGCATGCTGTCATTATCCTAGGCTAATAACCAGACAAAAAAGAGGAAGTGGGCTGTATAAGGTATTTACTGGCACAAAAAAAATGTTTTACTATCCAAAGTTAAAACAACAAGGGCAGAGGATTTATTAAGTAGAAAGATGAAAAAATGACTAAAGAGCCGCTTTAACTTTTGTCAGCCTACCTTCATTGTCAGAGTTTATATATACTTACATTTTGTAACTGGTAATTTCCTTTTCTTTGTGTCCTGAAAATAGCACCCCTCCCATCTGTTTTTGTATTGCAGTATTTTGCTGGTGATTCTGCCCTGTTTAGCTCTGTGAACTGCATTTCTTTATTTAGTGGGCATCTATAGATACCGTCCAGTTGTACATCCTCAAGGACATAAAATAAGGGATGACCAAGAAAGTACAACATGTATTTTTTTTTCTGGAACTGGCAAACCTTCAAAAGTCATGGGACCATGAAAACTGTCTACATTGTTTATAAATGAGCTTTTATTGTTTCAAACAACTTGCCTCGTCATCAGGCAAACCAACATTGTGCACATTTGAGATTCCTAGACTATCTTTTAGACAGGAGTGAAGAAATATAATTTCCTTGAATGATGGACTGTGATCTAATGCAACACAAGATTCTATTAAAAACAACATGTACTGTTTATCATTTTTGAATAGGAATCGTTTTTTTTTCTGCTGCAAAAATGTTAAATTATCTTTTTTATCTATCTTTTAAAAATATTTCCTGGGTTTTTGTTTGCTGCTGAGCTGCTGGTCATGGGCCAGTTTTGGTGTTTGGAAGTATTTCTGAATGCCTGGATTTCCATGTAGAAAACAAATAAATAAAATAATAAATATCTACAAACACTGAGAACCTCCAACTTTTCTTTCATAATAAGACCCCGTTCACACTGGGGCGAGGTTGCCTGACAGGTCGCCTGATAGGTCGCCTGCCATAGAGAAGCTGTGGACCCGTTCTAATAGGAGCGACACAAGTCGCTCCGACTTAGAAAAAGGGTCCGGGGCTTCTTTGGGGCGACCTGGAGCGACCTGCATTGACTTCAGTGTTATGAAGTCCGTGCCGGCCGCTCCGAGGTCGCGGTGCGAGCTGTGCGCCGCGACCTGTGAGGTCGCCCCGGCAAGTCGGATCGCCCCAGTGTGAATGGGGTCTTACTGTCACATTAACACTTTACTCTTTCCCTTCTTGCACCCCCCCCCAATGCTAAATACATAGGAGTCTATTTATAATATGTGACTTGCAACAAACATTCCCTGGTGGTGAATCAATCACTGTCAAATAAACTCAGTAAGGGCTCTTTCACACATGGAGTCCACCAGGCGGGCTCCGTTTTTCTCAGCGGGGGATCGATCCGCCGATCCCCCGCTGAGCAGGCGGATGACAGCTGTGTCTCCTCGCTGTGTGCGGAGACACAGCTGTCAGGTCCCTATTTTTCTCTATGGGGGAATCGGATGGGAACGGACCGTCTGTCCGTTCTCATCCGATCCGCCGGACGGATGGAAAATAGGGTTTCCATCTGTCCGGTTTGGACGCATCGGATCGGATGTCAGCGGACCTGTCTCCGCTGACATCCTATGCCCCATAGAGATGCATGGGGCGTCCGTTCAGATCCACCAAAAAAACTGACAGGCGGATCTGAACGGACTCCATGTGTGAAAGGGGCCTAACTTGAAGATTCACTTGCAGAGAATGTTTGCTCAATGTCAAGTTTGCTGCTCTATATACAGCAGGCAAAACAAGTATTGAACATGTCACCGATTTTCTAGGTAAATATATTTCTAAAGGGGCTATTGACATGAAATTTTCACCACTTGTCAGTAACAATCCATGCAATCCATACATACAAAGAAACAAAAACAAATACGTCGGAAATTAAGTTATATGTTATAAAATTGAATGACAAAGGGAAAACATTTTGATCACATGAACTGAAATGTATTTAATACTTCGTACAAAACCCTTTGGGGGTAATGACAGCTTCAAGACACCTCCTGTATGGAGAAGCTAGTCGCATGCATTGTTCGGATGTGATGTTGGCCCAGTCTTCAAATCTTGAAGGTTCCGTTGGCTTTTTCTATTAACTCTGATCTTTAGTGCTTTCTATATATTTTCTATTGGGTTCAAGTCAGGTGATTAACTGGGCCATTCTAGCAGCTTTATTTTCTTTCTTTGAAACCGATTGAGAGTTTCCTTGGCTTTGTGTTTGGGATCATTGTCTTGCTGAAATGTCCACTCTCATTTCATCTTCATCATCCTAGTAGATGGCAGCATATTTTTATCAAGAATCTCTTGTTACATTTTTCCCTTCATCCTCCCTTCAAGAATATGAAGTTTGCCAGTTCCATATGCTGAAAAACAGCCCCACGCCATGATGTTCCCATTTCCAAACTTCACTGTTGGTATGGTGTTTTTGGGGTGATATGCAGTGCCATTTGACCTCCAAACATGGTATGTATTATGGCATCCAAAGAGTTTGGTCTCATCTGACCAGACTATATTCTCCCAGTATTTTACAGACTTGTCTAAATGCTGTGCAGAAAACGTTAATCAAGCTTCAACATGCTTTTTCTTCAGCAATGGAGTCTTGCGAGGTGAGCATGCATACAGGCCATGGTGCTTGAGTGCAGTCTTCCTGAAGCTCTCCACAAGTGGTCCTATGCTCTTGCACAGCTCTTCTGATTTTTATTTTCACTTCTCTGTCAGAAATCTTGCGAGGAGCACTTGGTCGTGGATGGTTTATGATGAAATTATGTTCTTTCCATTTCTGGATTATGGCCCCAACAGTGCTCACTGGAACATTCAGAAATCCTTCTGGAACGAATGCCATCAGTATGTTGTGCAATAATAAGGTTGCGATGGTCTTGAAAGAGCTCTTTGCTTTTACCCAACATATGAGAGTTTGGTATTGGGACATATTTTTTATAGGCCATCAGTTGAGACTGAACCAGCTGATAATAATTTGCACTGACGGGTGGTTTCTAATTACTGATAGATTTCAGCTTGTGTCTTGGCTTTCCATGCCGTTTAAGGGCTCTTTCACACGGGCGGTCCGATCAGATCCGCCTGTCAGTTTTTTAGGCGGATCTGATCGGATCCTCCATGCAGCTCTATGGGGCAGCGGGTGTCAGCGGAGGTCACCTCCGCTGACACCCCCTGCCATCTGCATCTGATCCTGTGCTGAAATCTGGACGGATGGAAACCCTATTTTTCCATCCGTTCAGTAATCGGAGCGGAGCGGATCTGATGAGAGCGGACAAGCGGTCCGCTCTCCTCCGATCCCCCATAGAGGGCAGCGGGTGCTGAGACACCTCCCTCTCCGCTCTGCAAGCGGAGACGGAGCTGTCATCCGCCCGGCTCAGCGGGGATCGCGCATCGATCCCCGCTGAGCAACACGGATCCGCCTGCGGAGGCGGACCGTGTGAAAGAGCCCTTACACTTCACTTTCTTCATGTGTCATTCCATTTTTATTACACATAACTTAATTTCTGAACTTATTTGTTTTGGTTTCTTTGTATGTATGGATTGCATGGGTTGTTACCGACATGTGGTGAAAATGTCATGTCATTCGCACCTTTAGAAATCTATTTACCTAGAAAAATGGTGACGTGTTCAATACCTTTTACCCCCTGTATGTGTCCCTTGTGTATGTAAAGCCGATGGATAGTGGAGAAGGGTTGGAACCTCCTTTAGGTTTAATGCCTTCTGTGTTTCCGCTAGGAAGATTCACCTTTACTTTTTGTCCTGGTTACCGTTGTCTCCAGTAGAGAAAATAATACATTCAGAAATGTCACAGCAACAAGAGATGATGGGAAATCTTCCAAAAGTGACACCTATTGTAGTGACATCTAAGAGGGGGGATATTTCCTTGCTTTGAAGAGATCTACATTTACTTCTCAGTGTGTCTCTGGAACATAAAATGAAGGGAAATTGCTCTGATGGGACACGGATGCCAAAATGTAAAAGAAAAAGAAGAGAAAAAAAAGATATGCAATGAACATTCTCTGCTCTAAAAAATAACTTTTGGCTTTACATACGCTTTAACGCCTAACCTAGCTTAAGCATAACTCTAACCTATCCCTTAAAGTGGTAGTAAAATTATTAAACAAAAAAAACTCTGGCCTGCCTGCAAAGTAATAAATATAATAGTGTGCTTGTATGCATTGCATGCTAGCAAATTATGACGGACTTACCTTGAAACAAAGCCGTTAAAGTGGACACTCTGTCGCTGCTGACAGGACTTCCATCTTCCCTCGGTCTTCCTTTCCGGGTTTCAGGGCTCCAACCACTTGAATGGCTGAGCCGCAATGACGTCATGCCCACAGCACAGAGCTCTGAATGAACGGCAGGAGTATGCTGTTCCGTCAAGGCGCATGCACCGGTGACATCACCCGCTGCCAAACAAGCAAATATCTAGGACATTTAGGAGATACAGTGGTGATCGAAAGTTTGGGCACCCAGGTAAAAATTTGTATTAATGTGCATAAAGAAGCCAAGGAAAGGTGGAAAAATCTCCAAAAGGCATCAAATTACAGATTAGACATTCTTATAATATGTCAACAAAAGTTAGATTTTATTTCCATCATTTACTCTTTCAAAATAACAGAAAACAAAAAAAAATGGCATCTGCAAATGTTTGGGCACCCTGCAGAGTTAATATCTTGTACTGCCCCCTTTGGCAAGTATCACAGCTTGTAAATGCTTTTTGTAGCCAGCCAAGAGTCTTTCAATTCTTGTTTGAGGTATCTTTGCCCATTCTTCCTTAAAAAAGTCTTCCAGTTCTTTGAGATTTCTGGGCTGTCTGTCACGCACTGCTCTTTTAAGGTCTATCCATAGATTTTCAATTATGTTGAGGTCAGGAGATTGTGAAGGCCATGGCAAAACCTTCCGTTTACGCCTCTTGATGTAAACCCCTGTGGATTTCGAGGTGTGTTTAGGATCATTATCCATTTGTAGAAGCCATCCTCTCTTTAACTTCAGCTTTTTCACAGATGGCATCAAGTTACCATCCAAAATTTGCTGAAATTTTATTGAATCAATTTTTCCTTCTACTCGTTAGATGTTCCCTGTGCCACTGGCTGCAATACAACCCCAAAGCATGATTGATCCACCCCCATGCTTAACAGTTGGACAGAGGTTCTTTTCATTAAATTCTGTGCCCCTTCTTCTCCAAACGTACCTTTGCTAATTCCGGCCAAAAAGTTAAATTTTAACCTCATCGGTCCACAGAACTTGTTTTCAAAATGCATCAGGCTTGTCTATATGTTCATTTGCAAAGTTCAAACGCTGATTTTTGTGGTGAGGACGTAGAAGAGGTTTTCTTCTAATGACTCTTCCATGAAGACCATATTTGTACAAGTATCTCTTTATAGTGGAATAGTGTACCACAACTCCAGTGTCAGCCAGATCTTTCTGGAGGGATCGTGCAGTCAAACGTGGGTTTTGAATTGTTTTTCTCACAATCCGGCGAGCTGTTCTATCTGATATTTTTCTTGGTCTTCCAGATCTTGCTTTAACTTCCACTGTTCCTGATGACTGCCATTTCTTAATTACATTCCGAACAGAGGATATTGACATCTGAAAACGCTTTGCTATCTTCTTATAGCCTTCTCCAGCTTTGTGAGCGTCAACTATTTTCAGTTTCAGTTTTGAAGACAACTGCTTAGAAGATCCCATGGTGCTGATTGTTGGGGCAAGGTCAGACGAGTCTGGGCATTTAAAACCTCTGAGATTGACGTCACCTGGTCTTCCCAGACGATGATTGAGAACAATCCATGACACTGGCAGGTCTCAGCCTTGCAAAGGGGGCAGTGCATGCTATAAATTCTGCAGGGTGCCCAAACTTTTGCAGACATCTTTTTTTTTTTCGTTTTCTGTAATTTTGAAAGTGTCAATGATGGAAATAAAATCTAACTTTTTTTGACACATTATAAGAATGTCTAATCTGTAATTTGATGCCTTTTGGAGATTTTTCCATCTTTCCTTGGCTTCTTTATGCACATTAATACAATTTTTACCTGGGGTGCCCAAACCTTTGATAACCACTGTATTCATTTTACCTACAGGTAAGTGTTATTGTAAGCTTACCTGTAGGTAAAAGTTACAAAGCATAGTTTACTACCGCTTAAACATAACCTGAAATGTAAAAATAAACGACTTCACCTAATGGCAAAATAAACCTTAAAGGTAGCACACTTAACATATATTCTGCTTTCAGCTGGGGCCCTATAGAGTATTTCTGTCAATGGGTGTACATGTGTTAACTCATAAATAAGAACAAGTATAAGCAACATACATTTGTAAAATACTAAAAGAATTAAATGCTGAAATATTAATGGATTTTGATGCCACAGAAGTATCTTTAAATAATTAATTACTTTAAGGGAGTATTGAAGACATTTACAGATTTTATAAGAAACCTTTTTAAAGTGTTTCTAAACCCAGGACCCTGCATTCACTATACCCTATCTAGTCTCCTACAGTACACAAAACATGGAAATGCAATTATTTTAGTAAATATTAACTGCTAAATACCTTTTCTCATCAACCGTATATAGCAGTCTTGTGACTTCTATCAGCGTCTGATTAAAGCTTATAGGAGGAGTTTTAATTCAACTCTCACTATGAGGCTGCAGGACCCCCTGACCCTCTGTCTGGACAGTGCTGACTGGTCCTGTGCTGATCAAATGCCCCATCCCAAGAAAAAAAATAAACTCTCTACCAATACACACGAAACTGAGCATGTGCAGAGTGACTCCAAAGTCTCTGTCTTATCAGGGGATGGATTTGAGGACAGTGGAAGAATTTTTTTACAGAATGCGGAGAATTACCCCTTAGGTTCCACAGTGAGTATAACAAGCATGCTTTACTGCATACACAGACTGATGTTACTATTGTGGGTTTAGCACCTAAATGATTTTATTTTGAAATCAAATTAGAGGGAGTTTTCAGTGTCCAAGGAAGATTTCTGCCACTCAAGAATTAAATATGAATATGGCTATAAGTGTTTGGTGATTGCAAAGATGTCAGGCTTTGAACACCGTGTTGAAACCTATAAAGTGTATTGATCTTGTGTAATCAAAAATTTGGTCCCATTGGCAATTGTGCAAACTGTTGGTGCTATATACTGTAAATCCTGTATAATAATAATATATTCTAATCTATTTATTGGCCTTGCACAATCCAGAGAATTAGTTTAGAATAAGATTGTCTGGGTTTCTCCTGCATATGAACATGAAAAAGGGGTCTAGTTTTAAAAGAATTACTATGCAAATGTCTTGGCATTTATTTTAATAAATAATCTTCGTAACATTTGTAATGTTGGTTGAATGCTCTTAGGGTTATTTTCCCTTAGGCAAGAATATTGGGAAATGTTAAATTCGCCCGGTGAAAGGCAATAAGTAGGATCTGACAACTCCCACATTACAAATATTACGGGCATTATTTGTGATCTTTGTGAAAGTGCTGCAAGTTGTTTTGATGCATAGAACCCTCAGGGCTGGTTCACACTGGTGCGATGCGGAAACCCTGAGAATCCACTGCTGGCTCCTGCATCGCACCCGACTTGCAGGCAGTTCACACTGCCATATGCGAACTACTGGGAGTTTCAATACAAAGTTAATGACATCCCCATATTCATTTGCATATTGCAGTGCAAACTATCAATTCGGACCAGAATCAGATCGCATGGGTGCTAACACCCATGAGATTCAATTCTGGTGCAGACCGAAAAAAGGGTCCTGCACGGCTTTGGTCAGAATGCGATGCAAATTCAGCCATACAATCTGTATGGCTGAATTAGCATCGCACAGACATCGCATGTGGTTTGCAGAGCAGTGCGCTGCGAATCACATGCAATGTCTGACATCTCCATAGTGTGAACCGGTACTTACTGTTGGCCAGCTGAAATAGTAGTTTAGTTTGCACTTTACTGAAATGTCTATATACACAGTTTATGCAGTGAATTTATATATACATTTTATAGGTTTAAATGCTTTATTTATTTTTTGGGAAAACCGGATAATAAGAACTCAATTTGACTACAGAGGGCCTGACTACTGTGCTTAGCTGACAGCGCTTTATTGAAGTTCACATGAAGGAGGATGGAGTGTGTCTCAATTGTTCTGACATTCAAGGCTCCTGCTAAAACTAGTTTCCCCGCAGTGCTTGCACACATTTCAAACAAATCTTTTTCCACATTCAAAGAGCAATCAGACTGACTTGTTCTTAAGGAATTCTGCTGTTAGACACAAGAATACCCTGTGGAGATAGTCAATATGGAACACACAGATTGACAAATTCCTACTTGGTGTTCTGAATTGCACTACAAGTCTTTTCTGAAAAGACTTGACTGAACTATATCAACTTGACATTTCCTAAGTTCCTTCTTCAGAGAGAGCTGGGACATGGGAAGTTCAAGTGCAGAAAGAGTTAGGTTTTTGAAGAACTGGCTGACTTGGTCATAGTCGGGTTCTGTCTGATGAACTGGTTATATTTGATGTGTAGAAAGAAGCTGTGCAGAGAGAATAATGATCGGAAGCTTAGTGGTGATTTTGAATAAGGGCACTCTAAACACAACTTTCTCCTTTTGGTTCAATCTGATTATATAGAAAATTTTGCATCACAAATAACTAGTAATACAGAAATAAAGAGGAACCCCAAGGGGGCAGTATACAAATCTTCCAACCACGTTGAAATGTATACACAAAGGGTATCAGAATAACACACAGTTTACAAGTTAAGGAAGCAGACCATAACAAGAGTTGGGCAACACCATCACTGGACTTCTAGCGAGTACCAAGAGTACCAAAAAAAAAAAAAATTGTCATAAAGATTTGGTGTTGCCCTCCATATAGATCAGAAGGTCAGGTGCAACTAGTCAACTGATATATTCGTTGTTTGGCAAAGGTGTCATGTTTGACTGCTCAAGGTGGATCGGAGAACTGCAAGGAGAGTGAGAAAACAAGAGAAGATGAAGGATAACAAGTATCCGGGACTGTATTACTGAATTGGTAGAGGACAGATGGTGCACCTATACCACCTGGTGTCAAGTTTAAACCCCTTTTCCTGTATCTTGGTTGCCAATGACATATTGTGTGTCAGAATAAAACCTTTTATCCCAGTCAGGAGGAGCGATATTGGTTCAGAGTTCCCTTTCCCAGGTTAGTGTGTAAGCAGGGGGTAGGGCATAGAGGCGCCTATAAAGATAGAATATAATTGAGAGTGTGCGTCGAGGGGGACTTTCTGTTGGAGGGGAGATTCAAAGTTAGTGTGGTCAGCAGTAACATTAGGGAGCTGGTCAATGGATCTAAGATGGAAGAGAACTTGCTGTAACTATTGTAATGGAGTGCTTGGCAAGGTGGTAGATGGGTTAGCTGTAGTCAGTAATGGGTCAGATCTTAGCACCTGGGAAAGCTGTTGATGATCTCCCTTTTTCCAAGGTCCAAAAGTAGAGGTGCGAAGAGCTGGCAGAAAAAAGGTGTCAGGGAGCTCAAATAATGAGATAGATGTGGAGAGTGAGCGGTCCCAAATTCGAAGCACCTGACAGGTGAAGTTAATTGAAGACGGGGGACCACTACAAAAAGTATGCGGTATCCAGGAAAAGGCACATAAGTCGATGGGGTTCATATGGGTCTCCAGTTGGACTTGTATCTTAGTGGAAGAATGATAGAACCCAATCAAACCAATACTCTGGTGAAGACGCGGCTTTATGATAGAGAGTGGCATCCGGTAGTCCTGACCCGCCCCGATGTTTCAGGAGTGTTAGGATTTTATAGCAAAGTCATAGATGAGAAGCATTCCAAAAAAACTTGGAGAACAGTTGATGGATTTTCCGAAAGAAGGATGAGTGAAAATCAATTGGAATTGTCTAAAAAGGGGTAGCGAGACTGCAGAATGATGTCCATTTTACCACATCATTTACTTGCTCCTTTTACTTGTCCAGGAAAATTAGGTTAATTTGAAAAAATCAACCCAAATTTTTTTTTCTTATCGCATAGACCCTTGAGATCTTTCTCACACTGGGTTGTAAGCTTGTGCTGTAAACATATAATCATTATATGTCATCTGGCATTAAAGACACCTAGTCAGCAAATGTATAAGGAGTATGAAACCAACACATTTTAGTTTTATTACAAAAATTCTTTAGGCTTCTCATATGCTTTTCAATTCTTTTTGTACTTGCAGGCTGAACTAAAAAAAAAAAAAAATAAAAAAACAGATTCCTTTATCCATGCTATACAGCATGGATAGACAAACCTATTGCTGTGGTTATTATATTCTGACAGCCGACACCAGAGTCCTCAGTATAACTGAACAGTGGCTGCATCTGATTGGATGCTGCCACTGTTTGGCGAACTAATTTCCACCTGGATTCTTCAAGTTTTTTTTTTTTTTTTCAAAGGATGTCAGGCGGGAGGGTGGTGGCAGGGCCACTTACAATGCAAATGTCATTGTATGGCCAGCTTTACTATTTTAATAAAAAAAAAAAATAAGTACAGCGTTTATTATTTATCCGTGCGAATTATGATATGCACTTTTAATTATTTAATTTAATTATCTATTTAATGAATTAGCACTGTATTATTTTTTTTATCTTATACTCTAGATATCTGGCGACATTTATTGATACAGCATCTGGGGTTTTAATATTAAGGGTGTGGTGCAGACATATACCGCTTTACAATTTATTAGTTGGGGGACTTTGCTGCTCTTAAATAGGCAATACCAAGGGTTAATGTGGTAGAGGATCGGGTTGGCAAGTAAAGCTGGCCTTACACTATGCTAATTTTGGCTAGTTCCTGTCGCCACCCTCTCACCCAACATCTCTCAAAAGAAAATATTTGTTCAAACAGCTGCTGCATCCAATCAGATGCCAAAACAAAAAAGTAGGGGGAAAATACCCCACCAAAAAGTAGATAAATTGACCCCAAACAGTATGTGAAGTATAAAAGTATGAATTTTATTGGACTTGTTTGCTTAAAGAGTAGTTCCCCCCCCCCCCAGGAAAAAAATTAAAAGTCAGCAGCTACAAATACTGTAGCTGCTGACTTTTAAATATAAGAACATGATAGCAATTTATAAATACCTCAATGGTGATCTCAGCATAGAAAAAAAAGCTATTCAGTCGCAAGGATTGCATGAGGACGCGAGGACATACAATGCGATTTAGAGGAGAAGCGTTATAACCTCAGGCAACGCAGGGGGTTCTTTACTGTTAGGGCTACAAGATTGTGGAACTCTCTACCACAAGAGGTGGTTTCTGCGGGAAGTATGGCTACTTTCAAAAGACTCTTGGACATATATCTCAAGGATCAGAACATTCAGGGGTATGAGAGATGATTATGGCCACACGCACCTACACAGGTTGAACTGGATGGACTATTGTTTTTATTCAACCTCAACTACTATGTAACTTAATTGTCCAGGGTTTCCGTGATGTCGGCACCCAAAGCCGATTTTCGTATCGGCTCTCTGGTGCTGCTGGTGCCATTTAGGGTAAGGGAACCCGGCAGTGAAGCCTTTTCGGCTTAACAGCTGGGTCTCTACTGCGCGCTGCGCTTTCTAATTTGAGGAAGAAGGAGGGGGACCTAACTTCCGAGGGGGAGGGTACCTGTCAAAAACGGGTACCTGTCCCCCCCCCCCCCTCTCTCCCCTGAAAGGTTCCATATGTGGCACCAGACGGGGGGATGAAGCATATAAGCAGAAGTTCCTCTTTAAATCGCAGCACAGTAAAAACATCAAAAACCTTTACCTGACACTATAATAATAACGTGATTAGTGGACGAATGATTGTCTGTTTTTTATTTTTTTTTTGCACTAATCTCATATCAAAAATGAAGAGTTTACTAAAGTTAAGAAAATTCTCATAAGACGGAATATAAATTCTGAAGTGATGTGTTGCAATGTATTTGTATTGCATTTTCGAACAACAATTGTACTGATATCATCTGAAACATTTTTTCGTGCATGCCTGATTGGATAATATTACATGAACTATCATAATCTGCTCTCGAAAGCTCTGTACCAACCATTAGATTGTACGATCGCTTCAAAAGCAGCATTTTTAGTACGATTTTCTGATCGTGTACAGGCCCTTACATAGACCCCTCAATATGCAATGAGATGTTTATTATTGCCTTCAAATGATGACCATTGTGGATTTCTGTCATCTATAACGTCGCTTTGACTACGGGCCACCGGATGGATAAGGCTCAAAGAATGCTCCTAACCAGCGAACTGTGAGTCTCCCACTTTGTTCCCAGGTAGTGCATTAGTCATCACTGAATGACCAGCTGCACATTATATGGGTTTCGATCCAGTGCTTCCCGCTTGGAGAGTCGGAGTTGCTTATCAGTAGGGATACACTGATCCAATATTTGGATCGGATATCGGCGCCGATACTGCCACAATAGCTGTATCAGGGGATCGGTAAAATTAACCAATCCACGGGCCGATCCGGTTTTGCTGAGTCCCGGCTCAGCCATCCCTTACTTGGTGTAGTAGTATTATGGGATGGGTGCCGCTACTTCCTGTATAGGTCCGGCTCACAGGCGGAGTGATATCAGATGCACTCCGCCTGTGAATGGAGGAGCCATACACATGAAGCAGCGGCTTTGCTCTGTACTGCAGCTGCATGCTTTTACGTGTGTAGTTCCGGATAGGTATCGGCAGATCCACAATGCCAGATATCGGTATCGGGACAAAAAAAATTGGATCGGTGCACCCCTACTTATCAGCTGAGGATCTGGAGTAACTTTTTACACATTCTAGGGTAAATCCTAAGTGCACAAATTAAGTTCTATGATCCATCGGAAAATATCTCATGACAGGAAAAGCCCATTGTTTTGATATGGATTCCCACCATGTGGTTCGTTCAGGAACTTATTAGCATCGGTTCCTGACCTGTGTTATGCTGACTTCCCAAGGGAGCATCTAAGTGTCAGCTATTGAGTAATTCCCTTACCATCCTTTGGACTTTTCACACGCTTGGCTGAAAAAGCTCACTGTTTCTCCATTGATAGAGAATTATACAGCTTTCTATATGAGCCCCTGCATGCCATGTAGATATGAGTTTGGTAGTTAACCTGGAAGCTCTAGTGAACTAATGACATGATGGGTACTCATAATTTTCAGGTGATAATTTACCTCTCATTGCATTAACTTTGGTGTCTTTTGTAGGGCTCCGTTCACATCTTATAGTCTCGGATCGCGAGCATAATCGCCGCGATCCCGAATCATGGCAAATTGTGGGACACTCGTGCGATTCCCGTCCCTTCCAATGGCACCCCAAATGCGTCACAATTTTGCCATGATTGTTGCCCGACGAATCGTGGTAAAATTGCATAAATAGAATCGCAAGACTCCTGTCGCCCAAATTTGTGATTTTACAGTGATTCGTCGGTCAACAATCGTGGCAAAATTGCGCCATGTTTGGGGTGCCTTTGGAAGTGATGGGAATCGCACAGGCAACCCATGATTTGCCATAATTCGGGATCGCAGGCAGAATCATGGCAATTCTGCCCCTGATCTGAAACGCCAAGATGTGATCGAAGCCTAAGACTGGGCCCTGTGGGTTTGTTGTGTTTTTTTTAAATAAAAACATTGGTTTTATAGTGTAAGGGGGAGGTGTTTGAGGTTTTTCCTGTGCTGTGATCTAAACAAACAAGTCCAAAAAAATTCATACTTTTATACTTCACATACCGTTTGGGGTCACTTTAAAAACTATTTTGTTGGGGTACTTTCCTTTCTGTTTTGGTATGTACTTTAGGTATGTGAACCCACGCCTAAAAATGGTGGAATAACAGATGCTTTAACCACTTTACCGCTGCTCAGTAGAGCTCTACTGCGGCAAAGTGGCTCTTGTAGGTCTGACGACGTAGACCTACGTCGGCAGACACTCCCCCTTCTCGGCGGCGCGCTCCCGCTGTATTCAGTCACAGCGGGAGTCGGGCCAGGGGAGGAGCGGCGGTGATCGCCGCCGCTCTTCTCCGATCGTCGGGGAATCGAGTCTGGAGATCCGCCCGCTTTGTTTACAAGTGACAGGCAGGGTCAAATTGCAGGGTTAAGCATTTCTGAACCTGCGATCTGTCCCTGTGTCACTCAGTCACCTCCCCCCACACATGTCAGTAAGCACCAGGCATAATAAAATACGCTTATTGCGATTTTTTTTTTTTTTTTTTACCAAAAATATGTAGCAGAAAACAAATTGGCCTAAAATGATAAAAAATTTAGATTTTTACATTTTTTTGGGGGGGGAATTTCATATAAAAAAAATGTGAAAAATATTATTTTTTCAAAATTGTCGCTATTTTTTGTTTATAGCGCAAAAAGTAAAAATCGCACAGGTGATCAAATACCACCAAAAGAAAGCTCTGTTTGTGGGGAAAAAAGGACGTAAATTTTGTTTGGGTACGGCGTTGCATGACCGCGCAATTGTCAGTTAAAGTCGCACAGTGCCGAATCGCAAAAAGTGGCCCAGACGTAAGACAGCAAAATCTTCCGGTGGTAAACTGGTTAAACTGCTATGCATTATCCAATCAGATACACCCCCGCAGTGCCTATTGAATTCTGACTGCTGGCACCAGGGCCAGTCAGAATACCCGAACAGTGGCTGCATCCATTGGATGTTCTTGCTTGCCATCATTGAATCAGTTTTAGTATTTTGTCCAGATCTGCTACATAAATGTAATACCGGTATATGTGATTTTTTTTGTAAAATTAAATAATTTTAACCATTAGACAAATGTTCCAAGAAGGAACATTTTCATACAAAAACTCTACAATGTATGGACAGCTTTACATTTTTTTTTTTTCATTTAGCCCACAGGGTAAATGACAAAATCGAACCGTGTATGGCTAGCTTTAGGAGTTAAGAACTTTATGTGCTAGTGTTAAAAAGTGCACTAGTAAAAATGAAGTTAAATTTCAAATATAGCCTCTAGTTTTTTTTCATATTCGAGTGATGGCATTTTCAATGTAAGTTGTGGTAACTTTCTTAAAATAATTTTAAGTTCCCTTATCCTATTGATCATTCCTTTAAAAAGTTACAGAAATGTGTAGATCCTTTATACTTTGTCTAACCACCCAGCAATGGATTCCCAGTTAGAATTGCTCTCCATTTTGTTAGGTGTGAGGATGTACAGTAAATGCTCTCAAGACAGCCACTTAGCATGCATCTGGCATAATCGCAATTTCAATACTTTTGCACTGAAAAGTTAGCTGTTTATGGAAAATAAGAATGTTTGTTTTTCAGGTTGTGACCCATAGATTACAAATCTAAAAAATGGATCAGCAAGAAGAGAAAGAGACTGCTCCTAGCAATGACGCTTTCCAATACAGAATGGGTCTCAATGACAACAAGGCTGGGATGGAGGGGCTGGATAAGGAGAAAATCAACAAGATAATCATGGATGCTACAAAAGTGAGTTGACATTCTGTTTTTTATTTAATTATTAGGGTAATCTGTAAACTCGAAGAGAAAGCCCCTTTCTATTCATATTTTACTTTTTGTTACTTTACTTTGGATTAAAGCCATACAGTTTTTATTTTTTGTATTTAAAAAAAAAAAAAAAAAAGGATCTTTGTGTAACGAAATGCAGCTATGTGAGAAATTACCTAATGTAAACCTATTGAACAAATTTACACAAGAGAATTCTGAAGACTAAACCCCACCAGATTCCTTTTTATCTCTGTATATAGTGATCCAGAGCCACGAATACCAGAGTGCTCAGATATGCTTTAGTTGTTTTTACAGCTTTGTCCTGGCTGATTCTCGCTTCACTATTATTGAGTAGTGATGTAAAGGAGGTGGTGGAACAGAGCTAGTGACCACAGATGCATTAGCATTTTTCAACGAAAAGAAAACTGATATGCAGGTCTTCAGAGGTGTACACTCTTAAATGCATTTAGTGGATAGTTAGGGAGGTGACCTCTTTTTGGATGATTTTAAGACACTAAGCTAGGTGGAAGCGTACATTCTACGAATATGCAGGGCACTCTTTGACCAATGCCCTCGGCCCCCTTAAATTGTTTGCCCATCTCTACTAGCACCTGGGTATTCACATATACCAAGATGTTTTATGATTTCTACCATAATTTGATATAGCCTGCCAAACAATGCTGCCATGCACAGTGGCAACCCCAGATCAGACATCATTAAGGCTTTTTTAGAAGTGTCTGGCCTACCCTCTATTCCGATGACAGCAATTAAAAACCTAGATGCCCCTATAACCTTCATTAAACTCCAAACTACCATTACAAAATTGCAAATGTACAAAGCCCTAGGACCTGATGGCCTTGCCTTACACTATTACAAACATTTTTCCTCTTCTTTGGCTCCACAGGTTTTTTTTCTCTCTTTTTGCACACACTCAGACACTATTTTTCCATTGATATATCATATGCACATATCACTCAAAGCCAGGCAAAGATCTCAACCAGACATGACTTATGTCTTCTTGTGAAGTCAGAGACAACATGATCTGAACCCTTGACCAAATTGCTCATGCAAGATTGAATGCCATCCCTCTTCTTAAGCTCCACATGGATGCAGAAGGTTTTCAGTCAAGTGGATTAGGAATTTCTTGACTTGACACGGTGCCATATTGGCCTTCCCACTTGTATGTTACTGTAGATTGCATCCCTATACTCCTTAACCATGGCAATGATTAAAATGCACGCTGCCCCATCCGCAACATTCACTATTGCCAGTGGCACTCGCCAAGGTTGTCTGTCTGCTTTCACCGCTTAACTTTATCTTAACCTTGGAACTGTTTCTCAGACACATTAGGAAATCCAATGGCTGAAGATTTGGACTATCAACCATAAAACAGTAGCATATGCTGATGACCTCCTGTTTTATATGACTCAATTTTCTCCCTAAGTATAAAAACAGAGGCCTTAAACATATCCTTATTAGCAGAACTAGGGGGCTGTTTGAAGAAATATGTTTTCTTGAAATAGGCACAAACTGTCATTACCTACTTGGGAACACATTCCCACAGACCTCTATTGTGTGGTTAAAAAAAATGTTCTCTCCTTTCTTCGCACACTCTGGAAAGACTTTGTAGCATGGGGAAAAAGCACACATTTACCTAGTTTGGCGGGTGTAATGCACTTACGATGAATGCTTTACCCTTTTTACAAGCACTGCTAGTGCAGATCCCCCAAATACTTTTTACAAAAGGTACTTTTGACTCACCTTGGGTTTTGAAGGACATCTGCCTTTTACCCAAATCCAATGATGAGATTGGTTTTCTGGATCCTATCCTATACCATAACACCACCAACCTGACCCATATAATCACCTGGTGCTGCCATACAGGGTCCAAGCTATGGGTGGCAATTGAACATGACTGTGCAACCCTCCCCCTCTTGGAGGCACTATGGGTGGGAGACGATGTTTCCCTCTCTCCTTAGAAACCATCCCTTAATAGACCCTGCCCATTATTGGTCATTCTAATTTCATGCAAAATCATGATTATAGAGACTTTAGATACTGGATACAATAGAATAGGTTCCTGGCAAATCATTTTCTTTCAATACAGGGTGGCATATTCTCAATGAACAACAATTGGACCTTGATATCACGAGTTACTTTTTTGGTGTTATATGCAGCTCTCCAATTTTCTGGGCTGTCTACCTGACACTTGTAGACCTTTTGTAGACCGCTGTCTCCCTTTGAAGAAACCTGCTTCTAACAAGGGCCCTTGAAGTGCACACTTTGTGCATTGCATCAATTACTTTTATATAACCTCCAGAAACCCCCTGAATCTTTCTTCCACAAATGGGAGGGAGATTTGAACACAACAGGCAGAACACATGATATTTTTCTCACCTCCAATCCCCATCAGTAACAAATTCCAAGCTCTTAAAGTAGAAGTTGGGGTCTAATCTAAGCTTAAACCTGCTCCCACCCACATTCTAAGCCCTCTACTAACTAGCCTGTAAAGGACAGGTGTGTATACTTACCTATTGTACGGACGCTCCAGTCTGATATAAACAGGAGAGGGCAGTGATGTTACCCATAGACCTACTATAGGGCATTCGTTGTCCACTGTTCCTCCTCTCCCCTGAAGCTGGTGGTGGGATCCAATGACATACTGAACATCAGCTTCCTTCTGTTAGGTAAGTATAGACCTATTTCAGGGTAGTTCGTATAGGGCTTAAAATGGGGGTGGGAGCAGGTTTAAACTAAGATAGTTTCAGACTGAACTTCTAATTTAACTATAACCTTCTGACAAGATAGATCCCCATCAGTTCTGGCTGACATCTACCCAGACGCAGATGACCAATATTAAAAAATGTTAGAATTACAAATATTAGAATTCTAGACATTTTAGAATGTCTAGAATATCTGATAACACACAATTACTTCTGTAACAAAAAAGTTAAAACGCTATGGCGCTAATTCAAATAAAAAATAATGTAGTGTCATCTAATGTGATATTCAACATAAATCAAACAGTCCAAAGTAAAACATTCCATGAGAAAGTGACACAGTTTTCACAGACCAATCCAATCACTGTGGTAAGGAAATAAGCGTCTTAATTCATTTTCTTCACAACGTGCTCCACCACAAACAGTGTGTAAAGAATGCACACTCACCAACCATGCATACTAGATGTGCTTTATGATAATTCTAGCTTGTAATATCAACCCTTAGAAAGATCCAGTAGTGGTGGTAGCTATTAGCTCCAGAGGCGTCTCCAGAATTTTTTTCTTATATTATTCACATAATACGGACCCGGGAAAAGCATATTAAAATATCATCGTGCAGTGCATTTATTATAGAATGCAGATCATACAAACAAAAAATTGTCACCAACATGTACAGCTCAGTGTGTGCTCACCATCTATTCCAGTTGCGGCGTGTATTCCAAAGGGTCAGATGTGGAAACCAAGATACCAGTATTAACGTCAGTAATGGCAGACGCGCAGGCTCCATGCATTTCGCCCTGTACTTCTTTTTTGATGGGGTTGAGCAGCCATGGACACCAGGTTTTCACCCTCTTTCCAACCTGTCTATGGGTTGGTAGGAGAGGGTTTGCATTTTTGGCGATATGAACCCCTTTGTTCATATATAAAAATCTTTTACCACTATATAAATGACCTGATTTTTGTGTGCTCTGGACGGTTGGGGGGTCCCTTGATGAGTTTTTGTTTATTTTTGAATGATTATGCAAATTCTGGAAAAACATGGACATTTTAGGCACACACATAAAAAAATCCAAAAAGTTTATTCTAAACAAATTTCACATCCGTTATAAAAACCATATAAAATCAGATAGGGGTATTTGAATATCTGACCAAACCATATGCTAGCACCAACTAGGGTCAGCTGGCAACCCAGGGCCCTGTGGTGATAGCCAACACAGTTGAATTTGGTCAGCATCAATGGGGGGTGCGTGCAAACATTACCAGCACCATAGTATAGTAAAGTGTCCCTCCTGCACGAGGAGATGGAAATGTGAACAAAAGCTAAAGGAAGCGAGACACACTACCTCAAAGAAAGAGAAAGGTAGGTTAAATATCAAACCACATACCCTAAAACGTCTCTACTGATAACAAACAGGGGTAGGCATAAGTAGCTCTTCCTCAAAATAGCATCAACGTATGTGGAGTGGCTCAATCGAATTGACTTACATGACCGCAATATTGTGCCATCTTTAAAAAATATATATGAAAAAAACAGTGTGAGATGTATACTGCATCCAAGGGACCTAGTAGATAGGGCATACATCAGCCCATTAAGGCTGTGCTAGCCCTTTAATTGTCATAACTGATGATGTAGAGATACTCACCTCACATTATATACTCATAAAAAGAATAGCCAGGGGTAAAGTGTTGATTGGATTATATGACTTTGAGTAGTCAACGTAAAACATATCCAGCTAGAGAAGTGTCACTGGTTGTATCAACAGTGGAACAATTGTAAAGCACTGTTTCCAAAAAATATGAGGATCTGCAAAGTAAACAAGTAACCAAAAATGCATCTTAACTGTTCATGACAACTAGCACTGAAAAGAGTAGCCAAAGCAGAGCCAAGCAAGACAGTCCACATACCCAGGTTGCCACAGGTCGCCACATGTCGCCACAGGCCAGCCCTGTAGATAAAGGTGGTGTCTAACCCTATACATGGCCAACAATTATGCCTTATACGCGCGTTCCGATCGGGGCATCCACGCCATCCGGCAATGGCGTCTCCCGACACGACCGATCTGAAGTGTGCATGCCTAAATCCTACACCACGCATACGCGAACGATTCGCCAGCTGCTCAAGAACGATCGAACGCCCGCCCATAGAGTCAGCTGAGGCGGACAGCTCACTCAGACAGGAAGCACAACCAGGGCACAGCGTCCCCAGGTGTAATCTCCCGATGCCGCAACCAATATCCCCATTCCTGGGAGGGAGGTGGGGAGCTGCGGCTTTCCGACCGCACATATGCCCAAGAGGCATAGCATACACGGCTCTACAGATTGAAGGACCTGCAACACAGCTGTAATACAAAAATAAAATTAGAAAGCAGAAAATTAAATAGGAAAAACAAGGGTGATAGACTAGTATTACAAATATTTTTTCACAAGAAAAACCCTCATTGAATGATTAAAGTTCAAACCCAATTAGCATGTGCCACATCAATATAATCACACACTGTGTATGGACATTTCAGACCCAAAAATTATACACAATGGGTAAAATTACTTCTCGATAAATCTTTTTACCCTGGGAGAATAGACTTATAGAAAAGGCTTATAGGACTGTATTTCATTAATACCAGATGGATAGGTAGCCATGAGTCGCTCTATCCACATTGTTTTTTTGAAGTATTCGCTTGTCCCAGTTACCCCCTTTTGGGGTTCTGGGGAATAACTTTCAACACCAAAAAGGTTACCAAAGTTGTTGGAGAAAATTGGCCTGATGTGTGAAATCTGATGTGTACAATTCCTTCTCAGCGTAAGGGATGCTGCGGATTATTGCAGCAGGATGTGCACTATGGGCATGTAAGATGGTATTACCCGAAGTCTCCTTACCATATAGACTAGTGGCAAGCCGAGAGCGGGCTTCTCCAGACCCATGGACAACGCTCCTTCAGCATGCAGATGAGCCCTCACCCGTATCGGGGGTGGGGGGTCATCTTCGCTGGTTTCCGGACCCGTGGACTTCCCTTGTCCAAGACAAGCGGGTCCACAAAGCCATTCGGTCCAGCTACAAGATCTAGTTTCGCTCTTGTCCCCCGGCAAGGTTCTTTCCTTCCAACTTGTGCCTGTCCTTGGACTGCTTACAGAGTCTGTTTGGGGCGGTACAAGACCTGTTCCTTCAAGGAGTGGTTGTCCAGGTTCTGACTTCGGAACGTTTTCAGGGTTTATACTCACACCTGTTTACAGTTCCCAGGAAGGATTGTAAGGTGCGTCCAATCCTGGACCTCAAGGCGCTGAACTACTTTGTGCAGGGATGCCAGGTGGTGGCATCCCTGCATCAGGGGCATTTCCTTGCTTCGATTGACATCAATGATGCTTACCTTCACATTACAATATGTGCCGGTCACCAGCACTTCCTCCGTTTTGCTGTGGGAGAGAAGCATTATCAGTTTGTGGCGCTACCCTTTGGTCTTGCCTCTGCTCCTCGGGTCTTCACAAAAGTGTTAGCCCCGGTGCTAGCATTGTTACGCCAACGGGGATCACGGTATTGGGCTACTTGGATGGCCTCCTTTGAGCGGAGTCTCCTACTGCTCTGGTGGAAAACCTGGAAATAACCATAGGAACTCTGAGGGAGTTTGACTGGATTTTGAATTTTCAGAAGTCTGCTCTGGTTCCGTCCACAAAGCTGGACTATCTGGGTCTGACTCTGAACTTTAGCCTTAGCCAGAGTGCTCCTTCCTCTGGACGAACTCCAGAAATTGAAGGCTGCAATTTTGCTTCCTGCTGTCCAGCAGATGGTTATCCCTCTGGACTTGCATGCAGGTGCTGGGTCTGATGGTGTCTACCTTCGAGGCGGTTTCGTTTGCACAGTTCCATATGAGGTACCTGCAAAAGGAAATGCTGGCCAAATGGGACAAGACTCCGCAGTCTCTGGACAATCAGATCTGTCTGAGCCGGGGGAACGAAAGAGTCCCTGAAACAGTGGCTTTGTTCCTCCGTCGATTCGGCTGGGCAAATCTTTCCTCCCCTTGTATTGGGACAGTGGTCACCACGGATGCCAGCCTGTCCGGGGAGACATCCTCTGCAAAAAAATCTGCTCGGGGGTTCTGGACACTGGAAGAGTGCAGACTACCGATCAATGTCTTGGAACTCTGAGCAATCATCTTCAGGGATGTCCAGTGCGCATTTAATCGGGTAATGCCACAGCTGTGGCTTATATCAATCACCAGAGGAGCACAGGAAGTGTACTGGCGGCTCTTGAGGTAGCCAGCATTCTAAGGGGGGCAGAACAGTTCGTTCCAGCCCTCCCCACCGTACACATTCCCGGGGTGGAAAACTGGCAGGCGGATTACCTCAGTCGGCAGGCATTGGACCAAGGGGAGTCGTCCCTTCATCCGGAGGTGTTTCATCAGTTGTGTTTTCAGTGGGGCATCCCCGACGTGGATCTGTTGGCGTTTCTGCTCAACAGAAAGGTGCGTAGGTTTGTGGCTCTGTCACGGGATCCTCTGGTGGATGCCACAGACGCACTGGTGGCCCAGTGGGGTCAGTATCGTCTAATTTACGCCTTCTCTCCTCTCAAGCTTCTGCCAAGACTTATACGCAGGATTGAGGCAAGAAGGGATTCGGGTCATCTTAGTGGCTCTGGACTGGTCTTCCCGGGCTTATTACACCGATCTCGTGCGACTGGTCGCCGACGTTCCTTGGAAGCTTCCTCTAAGGGAGGATCTGCTGTCCCAAGGACCGATCTTCCATCCTGCTTTACAATCGCTGGCTTTGACGGCTTGGCTGTTGAACACCAGCTGCTGATGAATAGAGTCGGCTATTCCAACGCTGTTAAAATCTAGGAAATCTACTTCTAGGAAGATCTACCATTGTACGTGGAAGTTGTACATTGCGTGGTGTGTGTCTCTTGGGGGTTCAACCTCGCTCTTTCACGGTGGCATGGATTTTTACCTTCCTTCAACAGGGGGCTTGAGCAGAAACTGGCCTTGAGTACTATCAAGGGTCAGGTGTTGGTTTTAGCAGACTTCTTTCAACGGCCCTTGGCCACATACTCTCTGGGGCGTAGTTTTCTTCAGGGAGTTAGGCATTTGGCCCCTCCAGTGTGGTCTCCGTTGCCGCCTTGGGAACCTCAATTTTGTGCTCTCAGTACTCCAGAAGCCTCCTTTTTGATAATTTTCATGAGATTCCCCTGCTTACGCCGTCCCAGAAGGTGGCCTTGGTGGCTAACACCTCTGCACGCATGGTGTCGGAATTGGCAGCATTATCCTGTCGTTCACCTTACTTGGTGTCTCACTGAGATAAGGTGGTTCTTCGTCCCTGTCCTTCGTTCCTTCAAAGGTTGTCTCTGATTTTCATTTGAATGAAGACATTGTGTTGCCTGTGTCCCAGGCCGAAATATCCTAAGGCAATTGACTTGCATGCCATGGATGTGGTCCAGGCAATTATGGTGTACTTGGCAGCTACGGAGTCTTTGTGGAAGTCGGACTCACTATTTGTGCTCATGGATGGACCTCGGAAAGGGTTGTTCGCTCCCTCTGTGACCATTTCCAGATCAGACAGACAGTTATCCAAATCCTATTCCATCAGGGGTCGGGTTCCTCCTTTCCCTGTCGAGGCGCAATCTGCTCGGGCGCTCGGTGCCTCCTGGGCCTTTCGCCATCAGGCGTCAGTGACACAGGTTTGCAAGGCGTCCACCTGGTCGCACACTTTCACAAAAATCTAAAAGGTGGATGTGTTGGCATCCCAAACACAACACTACCTGCCTGGTGTTTGGATGTTCTCCCTGTGCCTGCGTGGGTTTTCCCCAGGTACTCCAGTTTCCTCCTGCACTCCAAGGACATGCTGGTAGGTTAATTGGATCCTGTCTAAATTGGCCCTAGTATGTGTCTGATTGGGAGTTAGGGATCTTAGATTGTAAGCTCCTTGAGGGCAGGGACTGATGTGAATGTACAATATATATGTAAAGCGCTACGAAAATTGACAATGCTATATTAATACCATTAATAGATAAAAATATTCCTGTTGGCCAGTTCTTAAGACAGCAGAGGATCTGCAATAATGAGTTTAAAAGTGAAAGTGAATAGGCTCAGATGTACTATCGGTTTCTCCAGCGGGGCTATTTGGAATCAACACTCAAAAGAGCAGTTACCATAGCTAGAACAACATCAAGGAGCAGATTGAGGAAGGACACTAAGAGAAGTGCAAGTCAGGGACCACCTTTTTTTTTTTCCTGCAATGTGCAGTCTTGAATTTAGGAAAACTAGGGTCATAGTGGAACGTCATTTCCTGGTGCTTCATAATGACAATACAGTACATATGTCCATATACTTTCTGGTGGCATCAGTGGTCTCTCGACATGTGCCTTCCTTAGGGGGTTACTTTCCTTCATCAAAAAACAATATGTGCAATTCAAAGTGTGCCATTTTATAAAACAAATCATGAAACATGAAATAGTTGCAAACATAGTTATCACAAACGTAAGAAAAAATGTCCATCAAAGATTGTCGATAGTAACAGGTAGTGAGGTGACCCGCAAGGTTCAGCGGAGACCAGCGGAATTTTGATCCAGGTATGGGCAGGGAGGCTATACAGAAGTCCATCTACTGATCGACTTCTGTACAACCACCCTGTTAGATTTTTGCTGCTTGGTTAGTGCTGCTGGCTATAGCCGGTTTTGCTGATTAGTATATAACGGCAGGGAAGTCTCCCTGCTATCAGGACTAAATATCTCAGCAGAGAGTTCCACATTGAGTGCTGGGTTGTGATTGAGAAAAAAAAAAAAATTACAGGGTAATTGTACAGAAGCCGATTGGTAGATTGACTAATGTACAATTTTCCTGCCCAAACGTGGTTTGAATTTTGGCTGGTCCCTGCTGAACCTGACGAATTTTGATCCATGTATGACCAGCCTCAAGTGGTATTACAGGTTCAGCTTTTCTTTTCTTTTTTTTTTTATAATAACAGATAACAGACATGTCATACTTACTGCTATGTGCAGTGGTTTTGCACAGAGCAGCCCCGATCTTCTTCTTCTCGGGTCCCCCACTGGCACTCCTGGCTCCTCCCTTCGACCAGTGCCGCCAATAGCAAGCCGCTTGCTATCGGCTTGCCGCACTGGTGCGTGCTCGTTTCTGAGCCCTGCTCTATGCATCAATAGGACACATAGAGCTGTGGTCGGCCCTGCCCCCTGCTCTCTCCTCATTGGCTCACTGGCAGTGATTGACAGCAGTGGCTCCCGCTGCTGTCTCAGCCAATGAGGAGAGGGAGTCCCGGGACAGCCAAGGCTCTCGTGGACATTGCTGGATCAAGAGGGGCTCAGGGGAGTATTAGGGGGGTTGTGGGGCAAACGGCACACAGGATTTTTACCTTCATGCAATGAATTCATGAAGGTATAAAACCTTTAGCCTTTACAACCGCTTTAACTTCTTTTCTTTGTTCTGTGACAATGTTACAGTAAACAGTTCTGCCAGTTCAGATTTCCTATTCTCTTACGGATTGTTGTGATTACCCATTTTTAGTTCTGTAAACAAGGGCCATCTTTTAGCACTGCCAAAAGCTGAAATAAAAGCTGAACCTGTGAAAAGCAGACAAGATCTCCATCTGCCAATTGGAGAAAAGATTTCATAATATTAATAAGCTAAATACTGTATCTTATTTACCTGCCTTTCATAAAAGGAAAATGTCACTAGCTCTGTCTTTAGGCCTAGCTTATACCATAACATTAGATAAGCCTAGGAAATTATTACTTTTTCTTTAAGATGGAAAGTTTCCATTTTTTAAGGGGAATAACAAACTATACCAGCAGCATTTTTAATTAAACCGCTGAACCATATATTAGTTATTTTCTTACAGTACTTTGCTTGATGTTAAAGGCTTTGAGGGTGGTCAGTGAGTTTTATAGCCTGTTTCCACCAATTACCTATGGATAAGGTAAAGTTCTATTTGTTTTGCAGGGCTCCAGATTTTATGAAAATGAGCTCAAGAAAGACCAGCAAGTTAACCAGCGCATTGAGAAAATACTTCAACAAAAAGCCCTGCTGACCAGTTCACAAATCAGTAAAGCTCAAATTCAGGTACTCATGTGTTTACTTATATTTTTTGTTATGCTTTTTATATCATTTCAGGAATATTTAGTAAAGGTAGTACCATATTAAATAAAATCTGATTATTGTTGCTGATCAATATTTGAAAGAAATCCAAACATATTTTCCAGAATTTAAGCCTTTACACTTTGCCAGAGAAATCTGAAAATCCCTGAAAACATGAAAAGCTTTTCTGCTGATGCTTTTTTTGGAAGCTTAGGTTGGCCACAGGCAAAAAAGTCTCACCAAGAATTACGCTATGGAATTCTTGGAGGTTGGTTAGTGAACATAAGGAAGGGGAAGGAATAGAAAAGAAAATCCAAATGTGATAGTATCTTGTTCCTTTAGGACTGACACAAATGGCATCTAACTCTAAGTTGAAATGTTTTCACAAATGAGGACAAGTGGGGTAAATGTACCACGTTTGCATAAGTATATACCTTGATGCATTCACTGACCTAGATAGACCAGCAAAGATCCCAAGAGAGGCTTTATTAAATAAACTTTTACAAATTATTTCAAGGAGACATCCGAAACCCATTTCAAAAATATTTTTGGTTGTGGAAATCATGATCACCAAGTCATAAAGTGTCTTCTTAGCCGTTTGACACAGGTGAAGACCAAAAACAAATTGTACCTACCATATTCACTGGCGTATAAGATGACTGGGCGTTTAAGACGACCCCCTAATTTTCAAGTTAAAACCTAGGTTTTGGGCTATACTCGCCATATAAGACTACCCCCCCCTTCCGAGGCAGCCCAAAAAATAATGTATGTTCCGTATCGGAGTGACAAAAAAAAAAAGAGGTCTACTTTACATGGCCCAAAACTAACGTCCCTAATAATCTCTCAACCCGCTGGATGTTCGGTAATAATGTATGTACCATAGCGGAGTAAAAAATGTGAGGACTACCGTACTTTACATGGCCCAAAACGAACGTCCCTCTTAATCTCTCAATGCGCTGGATGTTCTGTAATACTGTATGTACCGTAGCTTCGGCTACATACAGTATACCGCGCTGACCCAATCATGGTGAGAGATGTATTCTATTATTGAATTTAAAGCCTGCTCGGATTGGCTGAGTCAGAGAGTAACATCATCAGCCCGCCTCTCTGATTCCGCCAATCCGAGCAGGCTTTGTATTCAATAATAGAATACATCGCTCACTGTGATTGGTTCAGCGCAGTTCCCCATGTGTCTTGATAAGCAAATAAAAACATTTCACATGCAAGAGCGAATCACCTGAGAACATAAAGGAACACAAATACAAATATTTATTACATGAAATACCAATGTACAATTAAACAAACCACATATAATAGAATAACGCATGACCCTCGAAAGACCAAATCGAAAAAAAATTAAAAAATCAAAATTAATTTCTTTTAACCACTTAAGCCCCGAAGGATTTGGCTGCTAAAAGACCAGGGGGTATTTTGCGATTCGGCACTGCGTGACTTTAACGGACAATTGCGCGTCGTCCTAACGAATTTGACGTCCTTTTTTTCCCACAAAACAGAGCTTTCTTTTGGTGGTATTTGATTACCTGTTCGATTTTTTGATCACGCGCTATAAACAAGAAAAGAGCGTAAATTTTGCAAAAATAACAATATTTCTCACATTTTTTTATATGAAATTCCCCCCCAAAAAAAAAGTAAAAATCAAAATTTTTTAACGTTTTCGGCCAATTTGTTTAATGCTACATATGTTTGGTAAAAAAAAACGTAAAAAGCGTATTTTGATTGTTTGCGCAAAAGTTATCGCGTTCACTAACAAAGGGAAAGATTTTTGTCATTTTTTTTTTTAACGCGTAATGGCGGCGATCTGCGATTTTTTTTTTTTTTTTTTGCGGTACTGCGACATTGGGGCGGACAGATCGGACCCTTGACTGACATTTTTGACTTTTTTGGGGTTACCAGTGACATTTCTACAGTAATCAGTGCTATGTATATGCACTGTTACTGTAAAATTACACTGACAGTGAAGGGGTTAACTTAATTTGAGAGGGAGGGGCTGTGTGTGTCCCTAGGGGCGTGATTCTAACTGTGATTGGCTGTGGCTTGAGCTGTAGGAACACTGATCAACGGTCCTACATAGTAGAACCGTATGATCAGTGTTTCTACACAGGGGAGAATGACAGGCGGCTTGTTTACACAGCCTGCCTGCCTTTCTCGCTCTCCCCCCGACGATCGCAGAGTGACCGGCGGACCCGATGTCACACGCGCAGGGGGGTCCGTGACTGCGCGGGAGCGAGCCGCCGGCCGCGCGCTCGCTCCCTAGAGCCTCACAGGCTAGTGACGTACCGATACGTCACTCTGCCTGTGAGGGGCTGACCGCCGCAGTATATGTACTTGCGGCAGTCGGCAAGCGGTTAAAAAAAAAATGTTTTTTTATAAACAGAATCTGTCTACTTAAGAGGTAGACTAGATAGTGTTAAACAATAATAGTGTATACAATACTAATAAATACACTTAGGAATTTACACTTAGGAAAGGAAAAAATTATCAAATTCACATTGGATGAGAAAAATCAAAACAATGTGTTAAAAGTGCATGGATGGCCAGAGGGCCATTATTTATTCCAAATGTAAAATTTGAAGGAATAACAAAATATCTAAATGTGGATAAACCTCCTGGCCAAACATGCACCTCCAAACAGTGGTACTGGGGCAAAAAGGAAAAAAAGATAAGCAGAAAGCAGAGCATGTATGATGGAGAGTGGCAAAAAGGATAGGATAATAGATATTAACCAATACAGACAATCACCATGGATAACCTAATTATAACAGTGACTCACATCCCATTTGAAAATGAGTCCGGATGCAATGCGAGTCTGGAGTCAAAATATCCAAAATAACTCTCTCTGACATAGTAGACTAAAGATATCACCTCCCCTCTTAGGGGCACATATTTTTCAATAACCTGGACTTTCATAGCGTAAATGTCCCCAAAATGACATCCTTTAAAATTTTTGGCTATATTTGTTGTTTTGTTTTTCTCCACGCTGTACACATGATCATAGAAACGGTCTCTAAGATGTCTCGTTGTCCTAACGACGTATTGCATGTGGCATCGGCTACAGAAATCAAATATATAACATAACTGGTATTACAGTTATAGAACAATTGAATCTCTAACTCTTTTTGATTGGCAGAAGATCAAAATGTATTGCCCCCTAAGATGTGACAACATGAGCATCCTGGTGTCCAACATTTAAAATTACCTTTAAAGTGCAGCCAGGTAAGTGACTGCACTTTATTATCTCTGTTAAAAAAAACTGGCAGACAAAGATTGACCCAAAGTGGGAGCTCTCCTGGGTACTATGTTAACCCCTTCCTTTAAAATATTAGCACAAGTCTCATCCATATTTAAAAGAGGTAAATGCTTTTTGATAATTTCCCTAACTTGGCCAAATTCAGCAAGGGGGTTGAGGGGGTTAATTTGGGACAATGGTTGGATACAGTGCATCCGGAAAGTATTCACGGCGCTTCACTTTTTTCACATTTTGTTATGTTACAGCCTTATTTCAAAGCGGAATTAATTTCACTATTTTCTTCAAAATTCTACAAACAATACCACATAATGACAAAGTGAAAATTTATTAAAAATAAAAAAAAATGACGTACATAAGTATTCACAGCCTTTGCCATGACACTCGTAATTGAGCTCAGGTGCATCCTATCGTCGCTTATCATCCTTGAGATGTATCCACAACTTGATTGGAGTCCACCTGTGGCAAATTCAGTTGATTGGACATGATTTGAAAAGGCACACACCTGTCTATACAAGGTTCCACAGTTAACAGTGCATGTCAGAGCAGAAACCAAGCCATGACGTCCAAAGAATTGTCTGTAGACCTCCGAGAGAGAATTGTATCGAGGCACAGATCTAGGGAAGGGTACAGAAACATTTCTGCAGGATTGATGGTCCCAATGAGCACAGTGGCCTCCATCATCTGTAAATGGAAGAAGTTTGAAACCCCCCCCCCCCCGACTTTTCCCAGAGCAGGCTGCCCAACCAAACTTGAGTGGTCAGGGTAGAAGGGCCCTAGTCAGGGAGGTGACCAAGAACACAATGGTCAATCTGACAGAGCTCCAGCGTTTGTCTGTGGGGAGAGGCGAACCTTCCAGAAGAACAACCATCCCTGCAGCACTCCACCAATCAGGCCTGTATGGAAGTGTGGCCAGAATGAAGCCCCTCCTCAATAAAAAGCACACGACCTCCCGCCTAGAATTTGCCAAAAGGCACCTGGAGGACTCTCAGACCATGAGAAACAAAATTCTCTGGTCCAATGAAACAAAGATTGAACTCTTTGGCCTGAATGACAAGTGTCCTTTCTGGAGGAAACCACGCACCGCTCATCATCTGGCCAATACCATCCCTACAGTGAAGCATAGTGGAGGCATCAGCATGCTGTGGGGATGTTTTTCAGCAGCAGGAACTGGAAGACTAGTCAGGATCGAGGTAAAGATGAATGCAGCAATGTACAGAGACTTCCTTAATGAAAAACCTGATCCAGAATGCTCAGACTGGGGCAAAGTTTCATCTTCCAACAGGACCACGGCCCTAAGCATACAGATAACAAAGGAGTAGCTACAGGACAACTCTGTGAATGTCCTTGAGTGGCCCAACCAGAGCCCAGACATGAACTTGATTGAACATCTCTAGATAGATCTGAAAATGGCTGTGCACTGATGCTCCCCATCCAACTTGATGGAGCTTGAGAGATCCTGCAAAGAAGAATGGGAGAAACTGCCCAAAAATAGATGTGCCAAGCTTGTAGCATCATACTCCAAAGACTTGAGGCTGTAATCTGTGCTAAAGATGCTTCAACAGTACAACAAGTATTGAGCAAATGCTGTGAATACTTGTGTATATGTGATATTTTTATTTTTAATATATTTGCAAAGATTCCAAACAAACTTATTTCACAATGTCATTATGGGGTATTGTCAGTAGAATTTTGTGGAAAATAATACATTTATTTAAATAATAATAAATAAATCGCTGTGAATACTTTTCGAATGCACTGTTGATATTTACAGCCACTAGTAGTCCGACTCCCTGGATACCTAAAAGATACAAATCATCTTCTACAATTATTGAGGGACTTTACCTGGGAGGTGGACTACTCGTGGGTTACTTGCGATGTCACAAGCCTTTTCTCTTTTATACCCCATCACTTGGCCATTAAGGCAGTCTCTTTTCATTTTGAAACATATACTGATTTGGCAATTGAACATCGTATGTTTATCCTGGAAGTGTATGGATATTATATTGTGAGTCCACAATGGGATGGAAAGGTCCAAAAAAGTATCGTAATGGGGCATTTCCAGATTATGAAGGGAGGCTCCTCTGAAGTTTGTCGGAAGTGGAAAAATAAAGCCACACATACCACAACTTATGCTTTTTCCACGTGTCCATTTCGGGGGCTCTAGCATTTAGCTGTGGGTGGAGAGCACAGGTGTCCAGTCTAGCTCTATTGCGGGCAGCTGCTATGGCTGGACGGGGCACCTGCCAGCACGAAAGTTTAGGGCAGTATGTGCTTAGGAACAAATACCCGGAACACAAAATTCTTGCATTCCACGAATTCTTCCCTGGTGGCAAACAGGTGCTAAACATTTGTATTTTATCCACTCTCTGGTACTCTACTCTCTCACAAGTAATGCATCTGACCTTCATTTTATCATTGACTCTTTGGACAGATCACTAAGAGCAGACATTCCCCTACTGTGTTATGATAGCTGATTTTTTTTCCCCCTGTATTAAACCTATTCTGTTATAATGTACAGCAGGGGTGTCTAACCTTTTGACCTTGCTGGGCCACAGTGGAAGAAAAGGAATGGTCTTGGGCCACAAAAAAAGTCCACTAACAATAAGGATAGTTGATGAGTAGAAAAAGTGGGGAAGATCACAAGTTAACAATCACTAATATAGATAATGTACCTATCTGAGTAATAAAATTTCATTTTTAAATATTTTTTGTTATAAAAATAAGAGGGCAACATAAAACGAATGCGATATTTGACACTGTTTTTGATAAACTGAATTTTCAAGGTTCTCATCAGATGTTTTGGTTCTAATTTTGCCCCTTCTGTGCTTCATCCTTGAAAATAGTTGCTCACAAATATAGGTGCTGCCAATAACTGATTACTTGAATAAGTTGTGAAAACATATTAAAGCAAATTGCTGAATATCTGATAGTCATGGGCACCACACCCCCAGAAATTGTAGACAATAGGCAATAAAAGGTAATATGGGGTTTTTAAGGTGCCAATACACAAACATTAAGACTGGCGCGACACGACTTGCTGGGGCGACCTGTGACGCTGGGGTGACGCTGTGCACCGCGACCTCGGCGCGACTTGCAGGGACTTTATATAATTGAAGTCAATGCAAGTCGCCTCCAGGTCGCCCCAAAGTAGTACAGGACCCTTTTTCTAAGTCGGAGCGACTTGTGTCGCTCCTATTAGAAAGGGTTCTGTACTATTCAATGGCGATCGACCGACCGCGACTTGTCAGGCGACCAAGTCGCCTGACAAGTCGCGCTAGTGTGAATGGACCCTAAAACATAACATTAAAGTTCTTTTATTTGTACAAAATGTAAAAACGTGTATATATAAAAAGAATTGTTTTACATGTGCTATGCAGGTAATTAATTTCACTCATCATGTTTCACTATGGTTTGGCTTCTTCAGGAGTTATTTATGGCCTGCACATGAGAACACTACAAGAAAAAAAATATTTTTTATATATATCATTATTCTAAGAACAACAAATAAATATGACAATTACATAAGGGAACATATTACATTTAAGTCTTCAAACCACATATCCACCAATGCTTACACTGATAGGTCCTCAGGAGGGAGTATAGGTCCTTGCCAGGGTGCCAGGAAACCAGACCACATGGGAAAGCAAACATTAATAAGCGCACAGCAAGAATGAGGAAGTGATATCAGGAACAAGTAGGGGTCAAATCCAGAAGCGGGTAGTCATCCAAGCCGGGGTCGTGAGCCAGGAGAGTCGTCAGCCAAGCCAGGTCATACATGGAGAAAGGAAGACTGCTAGCAGAGATGCACCTTGGAGCACAAACGCAAGGGCAAGGACTGCAACTCATCAGGTGATACAGATAGTCAGCATCATCACAATGAGACACCCAGGCAGCAGGCAAGTGATGATGCAATCAGAGTTTATAAGACGCAGCAGTCTGCGCATGTCCAAGATGTCTGCCAACAGGAGGGCAAGGTAAGACCTTGACAGTCCTACAAATTTGTACCTAGATAAGTACAATGGATTAACCAGCAGAGTCTAATCACTCTGATCTTGCAGTGTAAACACATTTAAAAAAAAAAAAAAAAAATCCCCCAAAAAATCAACATTTTTAAGTAGGTTTACGATTTTGTGTTGGGGCACATTCATAGCCATCTTGGGCCGCAGGTTGGACAACCCTGATTTACAGAATGAGAGGACCCCACACATGACAAAAGCTACTTTTTTCTAATGTACCCTCATGAGGATACAAGGACTTGGGTTTTGTTTTGTTTTTTTGGGAGATAAAATTGTAGCAATATTAAGGTCAATCCTGGGCAAAAATGTTTTAAAATAAAATGGTACCCCAGCAGCTGCTTAAAAATACAATTAACCACTTGCCGACCACCGCATGACTATTTACTGCGGCAGTCAGCCCCTACTGGGCAAAACGACGTAGGGCTACGTCGCTCTCCCACAAGCCTCTAGGGGGCGAGCGTGCGCCGCCGGGGGCGCGCTCCCGCTCGTTCACTAACATCCCCGCGCGAGTGACCGGCGGCTCTGATGTCCGCCGGTCACTCGCAATCTCCCGCTGGAGAGGGAGAAAGGCAGGCGGCTAATGTAAACAAAGCCGCCTGTCATTCTCCCTGGTGTAACTGCAGAGACTATACGATCCTGCTATGTAGGATCGTATGTCTCTGTGGTTACATCACAAGCCACGCCCCCCCACAGTTAGAATCACGCCCCTAGGGATACATTTAACCCCTTGATCACCAATAAAGTTAACCCCTTCCATGCCAGTGTAACTTTTACAGTAACAGTGCATATTTATAGCACTGATTACTATAGTAATGTCACTGGTACCCCCAAAAGTGTCAAAAATGTCAGTCAAGGGTCCGATCTGTCCACCGCAGTGTCGCAGTCCCGCAAAAAAAAAAAAGGCAGATCGCCGCCATTACTAGTAAAAAAAAAAAACAATAAAAATGACATAAATCTTTCCTGTAGTTAGTAAACGCAATAACTTTTGCACAAACCAATCAAAATACGCTTATTGCAATTTATTTTACTAAACCTATGTAGCAGAAAACAAATTGGCCTAAAATGTTAAAAAAAAATTGGATTTTTACATTTTTTTGGGGGGGGAATTTCATATAAGAAATGTGAAAAATATTGTTATTTTTTCAAAATTGTTGCTCTTTTTTTGTTTATAGCGCAAAAAGTTAAAATCACACAGGTGATCAAATACCACCAAAAGAAAGATCTGTTTATGGGAAAAAAAGGACGTCAATTTAACCGCACAACCGTGCAATTGTCCGTTAAAGTCACGCAGTGCCGAATCGCAAAATAGGCCCTGGTCTTTGAGCAGCCAAATCCTCCGGGGCTTAAGTGGTTAAACTAACCATAAACTAAACTCAATAGGCTAAGGAGGTCACGTGACATGAAGACATCTGGAAAAGGTAAGTATAAACCAAAGTAAAGAATTACAAACTGCAGGGGGAGGAAAACTGCACCTGGAGTTGGGCTTTACATTGATAGTAAGGTTGTGTGGTATTTTTTTAGATAAGGGAAGTTTTTTTTTGTTTATTTAACCACATTATAATGAAAATTTTAGTACCATGAATAAGCATTGAAATGGAACAGGGATGAAAGGATTTCAGCTTGGAAACATCCTTGATTTTCTGTTTGCTTGTGTTCTTGGCTTGCGCAAAATCCTGAAGGTCAAGGTTAAACAGTGCTTGACTGTGAGCACTGAGATAGATCTCCTATTGTTCATCAGAGGAGTGCGAGGCCAGTCATGATTCTGGTCATGCTTGAATCAAGAGGTTTAGAAGACTTGGAAATCATGAGACAAAGCTGGAATGCACACACTCATTAATACCAGAGTGAAAAAACACGCTGTTATCAAAAGAAAATCAGGAGCGTCAAACAACCGCCGCGATATGGGTGCAGGCTGTGTGGCTTGGCTATGAAATGTATTTTGATCATTAGCTTGGTGCCACAGTTTGTGGTTATTATAATATCCAGATTTCTCTGAAACTCTATCCGACTGTGTGTTGCTGTGTATAGTAAGCTGATTATTTTACTGTTTTCTGAAATTGTACAGCGCTTTAGTTTCAGCTTCCATACAATTTATTTATTATGGCTCAATCATGGCAATATTATATTAAAGCTGAACTCCATTCAAACAGCCAAATACCCACTTGAAAAACACATCTAAGGGAACTGTTTTACCTGCCAAAAGATTTGTATTTTTGTCCATCCGTTCCTGAGATTTACACAGCAGATTCCTGTCTGGCAGGGTGGGAGACCTGAGTTTCCTCTACTGCAGTTAAGTAATACTTACAGTGCCTTGCGAAAGTATTCGGCCCTCTTGAACTTTGCGACCTTTTGCCACATTTCAGGCTTCAAATATAAAGATATAAAACTGTGTTTTTTTGTGAAGAATCAACAACAAGTGGGACACAATCATGAAGTGGAACGAAATTTATTGGATATGTCAAACTTTTTTAACAAATAAAAAGCTGAAAAATTGGGCGTGCAAAATGATTCAGCCCCCTTAAGTTAATACTTTGTAGCGCCACCTTTTGCTGCGATTACAACTGTAAGTCGCTTGGGGTATGTCTCTATCAGTTTTGCACATCGAGAGACTGAAATTTTTGCCCATTCCTCCTCGCAAAACAGCTCGAGCTCAGTGAGGTTAGATGGAGAGCGTTTGTGAACATCAGTTTTCAGTTCTTGGACTTTGACTTGGCCATTCTAACACCTGGATATGTTTATTTGTGAACCATTCCATTGTAGATTTTGCTTTATGTTTTGGATCATTGTCTTGTTGGAAGACAAATCTCCGTCCCAGTCTCAGGTCTTTTGCAGACTCCATCAGGTTTTCTTCCAGAATGGTCCTGTATTTGGCTCCATCCATCTTCCCATCAATTTTAACCATCTTCCCTGTCCCTGCTCAAGAAAAGCAGGCCCAAACCATGATGCTGCCACCACCATGTTTGACAGTGGGGATGGTGTGTTCAGGGTGATGAGCTGTGTTGCTTTTACGCCAAACATAACGTTTTGCATTGTTGCCAAAAAGTTCAATTTTGGTTTCATCTGACCAGAGCACCTTCTTCCACGTTTGGTGTGTCTCCCAGGTGGCTTGTGGCAAACTTTAAACAACACTTTTTATGGAGATCTTTAAGAAATGGCTTTCTTCTTGCCACTCTTCCATAAAGGCCAGATTTGTGCAGTATACGACTGATTGTTGTCCTATGGACAGAGTCTCCCACCTCAGCGGTAGATCTCTGCAGTTCATCCAGAGTGATCATGGGCCTCTTGGCTGCATCTCTGATCTGTCTTCTCCTTGTATGAGCTGAAAGTTTAGAGGGACGGCCAGGTCTTCGTAGATTTGCAGTGGTCTGATACTCCTTCCATTTCAATAATATCGCTTGCACAGTGCTCCTTGGGATGTTTAAAGCTTGGGAAATCTTTTTGTATCCAAATCCGGCTTTAAACTTCTCCACAACAGCATCTCGGACCTGCCTGGTGTGTTCCTTGTTCTTCATGATGCTCTCTGCGCTTTAAACGGACCTCTGAGACTATCACAGTGCAGGTGCATTTATACAGAGACTTGATTACACACAGGTGGATTCTATTTATCATCATTAGTCATGTAGGTCAACATTGGATCATTCAGACATCGTCACTGAACTTCTGGAGAGAGTTTGCTGCACTGAAAGTAAAGAGGCTGAATAATTTTGCACGCCCAATTTTTACGTTTTTTATTTGTTAAAGTTTGAAATATCCAATAAATTTCGTTCCACTTCATGATTGTGTCCCACTTGTTGTTGTTTCTTCACAAATAATTACAGTTTTATATCTTTATGTTTTGAAGTCTGAAATGTGGCAAAAGGTCGCAAAGTTCAAGGGGGCCGAATACTTTCGCAAGGCACTGTACAGGTCTTGTGTAAGCCTGTGACTCAACAGTGAAAGGAGAAGCAGCAAACTGGTTCGCTCATCTTTCTTTTACTCTGCTCTCCCCTCATGTCCACATGTTCTTTGTTAGCATATGGGCACTGCAGTTAAACTGATTGCACAGAGCAGGTAAATATAATATGTTTGTTATTTATTAAAAAAAAAAAAAAAAAAGTTACATTGCTAATCACTTTCATTTGTATCTGTTCTATATTTCTGGAGTACAGCTATAAGTTTAATATAGCTGCAGGGCAGCTGTTTGGCATATGACCTGGAAGATAGAAACACTGTAGTAGTGGCTTCCTCTGGGATCAGCCAGATATGGAATATGCATGCCTAAAATTATACAAGCTGGACCATCTCTTTCTTCCCCATTCTGATGCTCGGTTTGAATTTCAGCAAGTCATCTCCACCACGTCTAGATAACGAAATGCAAAGAGTTGCTGCCATGTAATTGACTGATTAGCAATTTGTGTTACCAAGCAATTGAACAGGTGTACATAATAAAGTGGCCGGTGAGTGTATATTTAAACCCCAGGACAAAGTTATAATATATTGTGGCCTACCAGTCTTAACCACTTGCCGACCAGCCACCACAGATATACGGCGGCAGGTTGGCGGGTTCCCACGAATCGCTGTACCCGTACTGCACTTTGCGGGAGCGATCATGGGGGCGCGTGCACGTCCATTCACCAGCGGGGAAGCTGATCTGCGGAGTTGGCAGCTGAGATTGCCGCCGGGCACCCGCAATCGCTCCCCGTGGAGACAGAATGGCGGTCTGCTGTTGTAAACACAGCAGACCGTTGTTCTGTCAGCAATCAACACAGGGCTCCTGTATTCCTCCTATTTAGGAACACAGGTCCCTGTGTTGATTCCATAAGCCCACCCCCCTCACAGTTAGAGAACACCCCCTAGGCATGCATTTAAACCTTTTATCGCCCTTGGTGTTAACCCCATTCCCTGCCAGTGTCATTATTACAGTAACAGTGCATATTTTTAGCACTGATTACTGTAGTAATGTCACTGGTACCCCCAAAAGTGTCAAAAATGTCAGTTAGGGGTCCGAGCTGTCCACCGCAATGTCGCAGTCCCACTAAAAATCGCTGATCACCGCCATTACTAGTAAAAAATAAGTAAATAAAAGTGACATAAATCTTTCCGCTAGTTTGTAGACACGATAACTTTTGCGCAAACCAATCAAAATATGCTAGTTGGGACTTTTTTTTTAACCAAAAATATGTAGCAGAATACAAATTGGCCTAAAATGATGAAAAAATGTTGATTTTTTTTTTTTTTTGTTGTGAATGTTATATAGCAGAAAGTGAAAAATATTAGTTTTTTTTTCAGAATTGTCGCTCTTTTATTTGTTTATAACGCAAAAAATAAAAATCGCAGAGGTGATCAAATACAGGCAAAAGAAAGCTCTATCTGTGGGGGGGGGGGGGGGGGGAGAGAAAGGACATCAATTTTATTTGGATACAGTGTCGCACGACTCAATTGTCAGTTAAAGTAATGCAGTGCGGAATCGCAAAAAAGAAACCGCCTGGTCATTAAGGGGGAAGATCTTCTGGTCCAAAAGTGGTTAAGGTGTGGCAGCTGTCTTAGTTTTCTTTTTTCATGTTAACATTTTCTGTAAGTGAAATACCTGCCTACTAAAAGGTGCTACTGCTTGACTTGCAAGCTCTATAGTAGTGTGACGGCAGTCACTGGGCTCGCAGTAATGCTGAAAGGGTTCTTTGCTGCTGTGGAACTAGTGTGCAGACCGTGGCCGATTCCCATTACATAAGTATCTTATGTTTTACAGGTGACAAGATATCGTTGTTCATATGGCTGCATACAGTATGAACAGCTAATTGGTTTGTAGATATCCTTAAAAATCCACCTTTCGTGGACTAAGGAAAATGAAATCAGCCTTATGTAAAAATACTAATTGTAGAAAACTAATTAGGCCACAGTGTATCCTGGCAACAGATTCAGCCAATTGGAGAGAACCTCATCTGAGAGGCCTCTTTGTGATACAGGTTGCCATATCTCCTGCAGTGACTGATTACTGAGCATCCCATATTAGCATCTGCCATCTGCCTGTTTAATAAATAAATGATGTTGCTTACCAACTCATTAATACATAAAATCAAATGCCTTATGCTTATTTGAAAACATCTGTGAATGCTCAGTAAATGTATATATGTGATGAACCCTCGTTCATGGCGGCTCTTTTAGAATGTTAATTATTTGGCTGAGCTAGTGTGATCTCTACCCTGACATGGCGTAGAAAAGGTAAATGTGCTTTAGTCTCTATTTTGAGACAAATGTCACCATGATCGGGAGTGTGATCTACAGTGCCTTGCGAAAGTATTCAGCCCCCTTGAACTTTGTGACCTTTTGCCACATTTCAGGCTTCAAATATAAAGATATAAAACTGTAATTTTTTGTGAAGAATCAACAAGTGGGACACAATCATGAAGTGGAACGAAATTTATTGGATATTTCAAACTTTTTTAACAAATAAAAAAATTAAAAATTGGGTGTGCAAAATTATTCAGCCCCCTTAAGTTAATACTTTGTAGCGCCACCTTTTGCTGTGATTACAGCTGTAAGTCGCTTGGGGTATGTCTCTATCAGTTTTGCACATCGAGAGACTGAAATTTTTGCCCATTCCTCCTTGCCAAACAGCTCGAGCTCAGTGAGGTTGGATGGAGAGCGTTTGTGAACAGCAGTTTTCAGTTCTTTCCACAGATTCTCAATTGGATTCAGGTCTTGACTTTGACTTGGCCATTCTAACACCTGGATATGTTTGTTTGTGAACCATTCCATTGTAGATTTTGCTTTATGTTTTGGATCATTGTCTTGTTGGAAGACAAATCTCCGTCCCAGTCTCAGGTCTTTTGCAGACTCCCATCAGGTTTTCTTCCAGAATAGTCCTGTATTTGGCTCCATCCGTCTTCCCATCAATTGTAACCTTCTTCCCTGTCCCTGCTGAAGAAAAGCAGGCCCAAACCATGATGCTGCCACCACCATGTTTGACAGTGGGGATGGTGTGTTCAGGGTGATGAGCTGTGTTGCTTTTACGCCAAACATAACGTTTTGCATTGTTGCCAAAAAGTTCAATTTTGGTTTCATCTGACCAGAGCACCTTCTTCCACATGTTTGGTGTGTCTCCCAGGTGGCTTGTGGCAAACTTTAAACGACACTTTTTATGGATATCTTTAAGAAATGGCTTTCTTCTTGCCACTCTTCCATAAAGGCCAAATTTGTGCAGTATACGACTGATTGTTGTCCTATGGACAGAATCTCCCACCTCAGCTGTAGATCTCTGCAGTTCATCCAGAGTGATCATGGGCCTCTTGGCTGCATCTCTGATCAGTCTTCTCCTTGTATGAGCTGAAAGTTTAGAGGGACGGCCAGGTCTTTGTAGATTTTCAGTGGTCTGATACTCCTTCCATTTCAATATTATTGCTTGCACAGTGCTCCTTGGAATGTTTAAAGCTTGGGAAATCTTTTTGTATCCAAATCCGGCTTTAAACTTCTCCACAACAGTATCTCGGACCTGCCTGGTGTGTTCCTTGTTCTTCATGATGCTCTCTGCGCTTTAAACGGACCTCTGAGACTATCACAGTGCAGGTGCATTTATACGGAGACTTGATTACACACAGGTGGATTCTATTTATCATCATTAGTCATTTAGGTCAACATTGGATCATTCAGAGATCCTCACTGGATTTCTGGAGAGAGTTTGCTGCACTGAAAGTAAAGGGGCTGAATAATTTTGCACGCCCAATTTTTCATTTTTTTATTTGTTAACAAAGTTTGAAATATCCAATAAATTTCGTTCCACTTCATGATTGTGTCCCACTTGTTGATTTTTCACAAAAAATTACAGTTTTATATCTTTATGTTTGAAGCCTGAAATGTGGCAAAAGGTCGCAAAGTTCAAGGGGGCCGAATACTTTCACAAGGCACTGTACTTCTTAAATTTGAGTGCACACAGAAGTAAACCAAGATTGTCAACACGGAAGCACAGAAAACGCACCCAAATCGCTAATTTTCCCAGTAAGATATGCGGCACAACAGTATCTGTCAACACTGCTGCCTTTTAGAAAGGAACAAGGAATCTCTGCTGAAGGCCAAGCATTCCTCTTTATGGTAATGTCTAAATGAATAGGGGTCAGGGGACAGAGTAGTGATCAGATGGTAAAAAAAAAAAATAAAAAAAATAATGCAGCCACCACATTTAAGGACTGGTAAGCTGTAATGTATATTGGTTGTACCAATTGTATTGGTTTGGGAGCTGACAATCTAATGTCATTTCAAAACTGTAAAGATGACTGAAGTCAGTGGCAGTACTAGAATATTACTGTGATAGTATAAGGTATCCTACCTGTCAGAAGTGTTCACAGGGCGATGTCTATACATGTATACTGCAGTCCAGATCGCATTCCTCCAGCAAAGGCAGATGCCTTCCGACGGCCCACGGACCGCATATGGCCCGCCAGGGTCCGGTACCGCCGGCCAGGCTGATCACCATTAGGGTAAAGGTTTGTGGGGCCGAGATACTCCCGCAGGCCGCCAGACACGCCGTTATCCTGTACAGGCCACCGCCATTGTCTGGCAGATCGCACGAGGCCGCCATATTGGCGTAGCCTCGTGTCTCCAGCATGGGGGCGGCCATGTTTGAGGTGACCCAAACACCTCGTGGAGCTAGGGGAGGCGCCGGAAGGCGTGCAGAGGGGCGGAGCCGCCTCCTTTTTTCCCGGGAAGCCAGCCAAAAGACTTCCTGTCTGTTCTAAACAGTGCTGTAACAGGTTGCATTTGAAACTCTGAGCATCAAGGGTCTATCTCTCTCTCTCGCTCTGTAGGGGTCCCTAAGCAGGTAACACTGAGGGGCATTGTGGCGCTGGGGGTCTGAAAAGAAAAAAAAAAAAAAAGTTTTATTTTTGTTGGCAATTGATTTTTTTCGGTTAGTATCTGGAACTGTCATGGACCCTGCCACACAGGTACCCCCACCTGTTTCCCTCGAGGGGGCCGCGGGACCCGCCAGTGCACAGAGTATGGATGCATTTACAGCAGTTTTGCAGTTTTGGAGTCTTTGGTGGCTCGGGTGGAGACGGCCTGTCAGGAACGGGGGTCAAGAAAGCGTCCCCCGCCTACCCCTATATCATCTGAGACTTCAGATTCAGATTCTGAGATGGTCATTGCAGCTGCAGGTCCCTCTGCAGGGGCTGTTGTCTCAGGTAAAGTTCCCTCAGACAGTGAGGAGGACGTTCATGCTTCCGCCATAGCACAAGAAGAAGCATTGGTGGACGCACTAGTTGTGGCGGTTCGGGAAACCTTAAGACTTGAGGTTTTACCGGCAGAGGCAACTGAAATGGAAATTCCCTTTGGTACTAGCAAACCCACCAAGACGGTGAAGGTTTTTCCTTTACCCAAGTGTTTTGGTAATAAGATTAAAGAGGAATGGGATCATTCAAAGCGTACCTTTACTATTTCCAAGCGCATTGCTAGACGCTATCCGTTTGAGGAATCCCTCATTAAGAAATGGACGGTACCACCAGTGGTGGATCCACCTATTTCCAGACTGAATAAAGCCACGGTTATTCCGGTGGAGGACGCTTCGTCCTTTAAGGATTCGGTGGATCGGAAGGTAGAAGCGGAGTCCCGCACTATCTTTTCCCTGATAGGGTCAGCCTTTAGACCAGTAATTGTCATTGGTCTAGTTTCTCAAACATTAACGGAATGGGCGAGATTGGTGCGCCAGGACCTGAAGGGGAAAGGTATCCCCCAGGCAACATCTGATTTGATGGAACAGATTATACAAGGACTACAGTTTGTCTGTGACGCAGCCTTGGATGCCACCCCCCTATTAGGGCATGCATCTATGTCAGCGGTAATCCTCAGACGTGTGCTGTGGTTAAAATGCTGGTCAGCGGACCTAGGTTCCAAAAAGACCTTGGCGAATCTCCCCTTTCAGGGGAATCGCCTATTTGGGGCCACCCTAGATGAGATCATTAAGGATGCCACTGGGGGCAAAAGCACTTTTTTGCCACAGGCTGCTAAAGCTAAAGCACCTCGTAACAAGCGTGGACCTTTCTTTGCCGCCCATAAAGAGTTAGTTCGCTCTGCTGGAGCAAGCGGGAAGGGCTAAATCCCTTTAGGATGGTTCAAGATGTGCTGGTCGGACAAACAAATGACCGACTCAGCCAAACCTGAAGCTAAGGCTTACACAGCCTGAAGGTGCGCCCCCACCCGGCTTGAGGGTGGGGGGACGTCTTCACCGGTATTCAGAGCACTAGATCGAGCATTGATCACTGCTACCGGTGCGATTCTTCCCTTCCAACATTTAAGTACTACAGGGAGCGGTAGCTACCGTTCCCTGAACAGATCATTTTCTTTACCTTTTCCAAAGATTAGTCTCAGTTCCCCACAGGAATCGGATCCGGTTGAGCAGACAGACCAAGCAGCCTCTAGCCGGGTGACTTCGGTCTCCAATGTTCAACCAGGAGAAATCATCACTCCTGATAGGAATCCGGTGTCGGATAAATGTGTGGGAACAGAGAACGATCAGACTTTGTCGGATTGCCTGGGCCAGGTAGCTCTAGGGCAGCCTGGTTCGGATCCAGTCAGGCAATATCAGGGTGATGACTTAGGTCAATCACCAAGGATTTCACCATCTGTGTCTTCTTCAGAGCATCCCGGAGGCGCGGAGATTGGTAACGCGCGCCCACGATCCTCCAGCGGACGCAGCAGACGCGCTCAACGGCCTGTTAAGGCTGTGTCAGCTATTAGAGGTATTCCCTCCTCTCAGATTGCTGCTGAGATTTTTCCGCAGGATGGAGATGGAGGGAACTCCAGTTATCCTGGAAATTCTAAGCTAGCCTCGTCAAGCCGGTCAGGCCGACTTGGACATGCTAGTCGCGAACGCTCCTTGGGAACTTCCTCTCAGGGAGGGTCTGCGGTCTCAAGGACCGATCTTCCATTGTGCTTTACAGTCGCTGGTTTTAATGGCCTGGCCATTGAGACCCAGGTACTGAAGGACAGAGGGTTGTCAGCTTCAGTTATTCCTACTCTAATTAAGGCAAGGAAAGCGACTTCCAGCAAGGTCTATTATCGCACATGGAAGACTTGTATCGCGTGGTGCGAATCTTTGGGATTTCCTCCACGTACCTATTCGGTGACCCGAATATTGGCTTTTCTGCAAAAGGGGGTTGAGCAGAAACTATCCTTGAGCACCATCAAGGGTCAGGTTTCAGCATTAGCAATCTTCTTTCAGAAGCCCTTGGCTACTCATTCCTTGGTGTGGAATTTCATTCAGGGGGTGCGGCACCTGGCTCCACCAGTCCGCGCGCCCTTACCGCCCTGGGATCTTAATTTGGTTTTGTCGGTTCTGCAGAAACCTCCCTTTGAAAACATCAGGGAGATTCCCTTGCTTACTTTATCCCAGAAGGTGGCCTTCTTGGTGGCTATCACTTCTGCACGCAGGGTGTCAGAACTGGCTGCATTATCATGCCAGTCCCCATATTTAGTGGTTCATAGGGATAAGGTAGTTCTTCATCCGAAGCCATCCTTTCTTCCAAAGGTGGTTTCAGACTTTCATCTGAATGAAGATATTGTGCTACCTTCCTTGTGTCCTCAACCCAATCATCATCGGGAACATGCGTTGCAATCCTTGGATGTGGTTCGGGCAATCAGGGTATACCTGAAGGCTACGGAATCGTTCCGTAAAACGGATTCACTTTTTGTGATCACGGATGGCCCCAGAAAGGGGTTGCCTGCATCTGCCGCGACTATCTCCAAATGGATTAGACAGACGGTGGTACAGGCTTATTCTATTAGGGGTCGGAATCCTCCGTTCCCTGTTAAGACGCACTCCACTCGAGCGCTCAGTACTTCCTGGGCCTTCCGCCATCAGACGTCAGTGGTCCAGGTATGTAAGGCGGCCACCTGGTCGTCAGTACATACCTTTACAAAATTTTATAAAATTGATGTGATGGCATCGGCGGATGCCTCATTTGGCCCCAAGGTTTTGCAGGCCGCAATTTGAGGAGACCGGTGGTCTACCTCGAGGGTTTTTTCTGTTGGAATTTCTGTTGAGTCTCATCTTTGATTAATGAGCCTTGAGAACTTCTAGTTGGCACCGGTTGGGCCTTCTAGATTGGATTTTTGATTTCCATTTTCCCACCCCTCATTTGTGGTACTGCTTTGGGACGTCCCGAGTTGTTAGTATCAACGAGGACTACGTCTGTCAATGAGTGACAGAGAAAAATGGATTTTTGTAAAATCTTACCGTAAAATCCTTTTCTCTTAAGCTCATTGACAGACGTAGTACCCGCCCCTCTGTTTTGAGTTGGGTTGGGTTAAATTCTCTAAACACTGCTTTGTGACATAACTGATTTGCTGTAGCAGAGAGAGAGAGAGGATATACCCTCTGGGACTGCCCCTAAGGTGTGGCCAGAATGTTTTCTTTCCTGTCTAGTCCTACTCCTGTAGAGGGCAGCATAACCCGAGTTGTTAGTATCAACGAGGACTACGTCTGTCAATGAGCTTAAGAGAAAAGGATTTTACGGTAAGATTTTACAAAAATCCATTTTTTTTAAAATCAGGATCAAGTTTATTAACTTTTAACAGTACAATAAACAAGGCACATTCCGGAGTTTTACATTATACAATACTTTTGCAGAATACAAAGTAGAATAATGTTCTTGTACAAAGACAAAGCAGGTTTATAAAACCAATTGAACCTGAGATGTCATTAGTCATTATCTCAGTGTATGCATCCCTAGGTATGGTTTAAGGTGCAAGATCAGCTTTTGAGCTTGCAACAGTGCTCTGGACACCCCCTTTCTGACATATATGTCCGTTATAACCTCATCCAGTTTACCCAATAAGCAAGGTTTAGGTTCAAGAGAGGTGGTTACTTTAAAAGTATTGTTAATGGTGTTTACTATGCCAGTCCAAAAGCGGTGAAACTTTGGGCACTGCCAAAGGAGATGTATCAGGTTCCCCTTAGCTCCCTCACATCTCGTACACAATGGGTCTGGGCGGAATAAACAATTTAAGTGAGGTTTGATGAACCCGCAATAATTTATATATAGTTGGAACAGTCTTTGGGTTACATTTAAAGAACAGCCGTGGACAGATTTCAGGGCCTCCAACCACTGATCTATTTCACCCTAAAAGCTCTATTTCACCCTAAAAGCAAACTTTTATTATTTAGCAGCTTGCTATTACTTAGATGTAATGGCTGCATTTTTTTTTCTTTTTTAGACTGTTTATGCTAATTGCATCTGGTGAAACAGTCAACAAGTCTGTTGCTTTTTAAAGGAACAAGCTCTCCGGCAGAATGTAGCAGTTAAAGGGTTGAGACAAACCATTTACTACTGACAGGAATTTATGTAAAACCTTTATCCTAAAAGGGAAAAAAAACAGTTTGCTGTAACTGCTTTCAAAGTATTAGCTGGAGTTTGGCTTCAATTTGTTAGTGTATCTAAATCTGCTATTCTAACGCTCCCTCTCCCCCAGACTGACAATGCTGCAGTTTGCTGTGCCCCCATGCTCCTCTGTCAAGAGTGGAGGCGTTCTAATACAGGAGGTGTGTTACTCGCCAGATCACCAGGTGAAAACAGAGGGGGAATAAAAAGCCTTAAAACAATGCAGCCACCGCATCTAATGATTGGTAAGCTGCAATACATTGCATTTTTGGTTTTAGGTTTAATACCACTTTAAGTAATTAAAATAGCATACTAGCTCATTATGAAATACTTACCTTGGAACAAAGCCCCCACAGCAGCGCCCGCACATCGCTGACATGGCCAACATGTTAACCTGTCTTCCTTCCGGGTTTGCATCCTCAGGCCATCTGATTGGCCGGAGCTGCGATGACGTCCTTCACACGCATGCGCACGGGAGCCATCGTTCACGGTACAGGGCAGCCGTTCCTTCAGGGTGTATGGGCAAGTGGCTGCTGCAAAGTAAATATTTCCTAAACGGTGCATGTTTAGGAGATATTTACAATACCTCTAGGTAAGCCTTATCATAGGCTTACCTATAGGTACAAGTTACAGAGTAAGCTTTACTTCCTCTTTAAGAGTGCTTCTTTCCCGGAGAGATATGGTGTCTGATTCTTTAGGAATATTCCATGACCATCATCCTGGAAATATTTTACCTCTATGCCCCTTTTGCTACTGGCATCTGGGTACATCTTTTTTGGTAAGAATTTTTATTCTCTCTCCTGGATGGTGGATACACGTGTGACAGTGACTCCTCTGTGGATATCGGTGGTTCATTATGATCCTAATTGGAATGGACTTTCTCCAGCTCTCCTGACTCTATTTTTGCACTTTTGCGGTTTCTTATTTACAGTTTTATATGTGGACTTCCTTTTTTTGCATATTTGCTTCTGTTTGCATAATTTGCTGTTTCATATTTATAGTTACATATGTAAACTTTTTTGCACATTGTTTGATTTTTGCACATTTTTTGCACTTTGCATTTCATTATGTTATATGTCATTATATAATCTTCGTTGATATATTCACTTATAAGACTATGGTATTTCACATTTAGTGCAGCACTTATTTTTTTTATATAAATAGTTAATACACAATATCCTGTCAGGTTGTGGTGCTAGCAGTTATCTATGGAGAATGAAAATGGAAATTTTTTTTAACATTTATGTTCTATCGTTCAAAGATCATTCACATGTACTCCTGAAGAAGATTAATCGAAATGCATTGAGTCTACATGTGGAGTATATTGGATCTATACAATTACATGAACCCCAAATTCAGTATTTTATTGTTGGTTTTGTGGTTTGGTTTTTATTGAATGTCCTAAAAAAAACTTTCTCTTACGTCCTCCGACAGTCGCCGCCTCTCCATATTCGTCACAATGGGGTAATTGACCTTTGCTCCGTAGGAGTAGCTAGGCAACAGAATATGTCAATATTAAAGCTTTTAGCATATCCCACCCCCAGGGGGTGGTCCCCTCAGTCAATACCCTCCTGCTTCCTGTTCCATACCTCAGTTTCATTGTCTAGCTTTCAGGAGTTAGCTGTCTGTTTCTGTGCTGGGGCATTTTGTCTCAGCCTTTATCTTCTTTTTGGTTTTATTTGAGTTTTTTTCTCTCTCTTTACTTAGCTGTTACTTTTGTCAGCTTTAGTTAGTTCTTCTGATGAAGAGGATCGTGCGGGCTGGGTCTCGGGCTGGCCCCCCTGGTCGCAGGTTGTGGGCCAGTGGCTTCCCAGCCTGCCATCGAGCGTTCAGTCAGGTATTTTTTCCTGGCATTGGTGAACGACCCATCCCTGTTCGCTGCAGGGATGCTGTGGTGAGGTGGCTACCTCACTGGACGCCATGCGGTTTCGCACCGCAGTTCTGCTGCGTCCTGGCTGCGACTCTCCCTGCCCCATGTGCAGTGGCTTGATCGCTTGTGCAGGCTCCCCACGCCATTCAGAAGGTAAGTGTACTCTGTGTGGGGACCTGTCTGTTTAGTGGGTGTCAGTCTGGGACTGTGTAACCCTGCATGTCTGTTCACACTATTGGGCTCCCTGTCTGGATGCTGCTGTGGGCTGCAAGGAGGGGGGCTGTGATACACTGCTCTGTGTTACAACTGTGTGGTTCTCTGTGTGACATGCTGTATGTTGTAGGGCATGCTGTGGTACATGTTTTGTGCAACATGCGGCGGCCGCTGCTGCGGTCCGCCATTTTATTAATAGCTGCAGGCATATGAGGGCTTCTTCTGTATGCTGGGAGCGGCGTTTTTGGCGCCAAGCGCAGCCATTTTGGCGGCGATCACTCCGGCCTCATGTAGCACTGCATTTACCTCCTCCCCCGGCGGCCATTTTTTTGTAGCCTTCCATAGGCTTTATAGGAGCGGCTTCTGTTGCATCACTTCCTTTTCCCTGGGCACACCGATCGATACAGCATCAGCAGTGATCTCTCCAGGTTTTTATCCTCTTTAGTCCTGTGTTCCTTGCCTGAGTTTGTAGTTTTCCCTGTGGGGGTCGACTTTTGCTGGTGTGTGTGAGCGGTGGGCTTCGCTCGCCGTGCTTTTAAAGGGGCAGTTACCCTTTTTTCTCCTGCACACTTCTAGGGGGCATGAATTCTCAGGAAAGCAAATTTCCTCCCGCTTTACTGGGAGGCCAAGGGGCTGCTGCTGTTTCCCCTGAGGTGGGCGATTTGGCCACAGTTGTGGCTAACCTGGCTGCTCAGGTGCAGATGCTTGTGGCTGCTCAATCCACTAAACGGCCCAGAGTTTCAATCTCCTCTGATTCAGAGGGCGATGGTGATGGGGCTGCTATGGCTGGGGTCCCCTTATCGGGGTCCCGTTCGTCCCTGGACTTTGCAGGGTCGGAGGGGGATGCAGAGGTTGAGGGGGTTGATGATTCTCCCCCTGGCTCGTCTGAAGAGCTTGCAATCATGGATGAATTGGTTGCTTCTATCAAACAAACGTTGCATTTACAGGATGAACCGTGTCCGCCTGCCGTTCTGGCTTCTTATGGGACACAGCGGAGACGCAAAACATCGCAGGTTTTTCCTTGCACTGAGGATTTTCAGCGCGCTGTTAGTGAACAATGGCGCAATCTAAAAAAGCCTTTTGCTGTGCCAAGTAGGTTCAAGCTGCGTTATCCCTTCACACCCGCCACTGATGAACGCTGGTGTGTTCCACCTCCGGTGGATCACGCGGTGGCGGTTTTGAATAAATCCACTGCGATTCCAGCAGAGGATACCCCGGTGTTCCGGGAACCTACGGACAGGAGACTGGAGTCTCTTGCCCGCCATACTTACTCGGTTACTGGTTCCATGTTAAAAGCTATTTTTGCTTCCCTTATGACAGCTCAGGCTGTCGCGGATTGGACGCAAGTACTCAGGCGCGTCCTGGTGGCTGATTCTGCCCCGCCGACAACATTGGCTATGGTGGATCAGATCCATCAGGGTGTCATGTATTTGTGTGATGCGGAATTAGATGTAATTCCTTTGGCTGCACGTGTGCACAGCGTGGCGGTGTTGACACGCCGTTTGATTTGGCTGAAATGTTGGTCTGTGGACCAATCTTCTCGCAAGACTTTGGCTAATTTGCCCTGTACGGGATCTCGCCTTTTTGGCGACTCACTGTATATGCTGATTAAAGGTATTTCTGGGGGTAAGAGCACGCTCTTGCCCCAATCTCACAAGGCTAAGGGCGCTCCACGTAAGAAGCATGCTTCGTTTAGGCCCTCTCAGGGGTCCTTTCGTGCCTTTCGGTCGCACTATAAGGGCAAGCCCTTCAAGGGTCAAGGCTCCCAAAAGAAACCGTGGGCAGGTAAGCAGAAGTCCGGCCAGTCCGGGTCCGCTGCCCATAACAACGTGACCTGAAGGGACGCCCTCACCCAGTTCTGGGGTGGGGGGACGTTTGCTCGGTTTTCTTCAGCCCTGGCAGGCCCGCGTTCGGGACAGGTGGGTTCAGGAGATCGTTCGGTCCGGGTACAAGATCGAGTTCCTGTCTCGGCCGGCGAACAGGTTTTTTCCCTCATACCTTCAACTGTCTCCGGAGCATTTGCGGGATCTGCACCTGGCGGTGCAGGACCTGCGGGCTCAGGGAGTGGTGGATCCGGTGCCTCATCGGGACAGATTTCGGGGGTTTTATTCAAATCTGTTCACTGTGCCCAGAAAGGAGGGCAAGGTACGTCCAATTCTGGACTTGAAAGCTCTGAACCGCTTTGTGCGGGTTCGCAAGTTCCGCATGGAATCCCTGCGCTCGGTGGTGGCTGCTCTAGTTCCGGGAGAATTCAGGGCCTCCATCGACTTGAAGGATGCGTACCTACACATCCCCATTTTCGAGGGTCACCAAAGGTACCTTCGATTCGCCATTGCGGAGGATCATTATCAATTCGTGGCGTTGCCCTTCGGTCTCGCTTCGGCTCTGCGGGCTTTCACCAAGGTGCTTGCACCGGTTCTGGCCTTACTGAGAGCCCAGGGTATCTCAATCCTGGGGTATCTGGACATTTTGGTTCGGTCTGCGACCAGTCAGGGTCTGGTGAAGGACCTGTCCGTCACGGAAGACAAGCTCAAAACACTTCAGGACGAAGTCAGGTCCCTTGGGGACGTTCCGTACTCATCCCTCCGGACGGGCATGAGGTGTTTAGGTTTGATGGTCTCGGCCTTCGAGGCGATTCCCTTCACCCAGTTTCACACGAGGGGTCTCCAGGCGGAGATCCTGTCCAGGTGGGACGGGCGACCACAATCTCTGGATCTTCAGATCTCGTTGAGTCTTCGCACGAGAAGGAATCTTCTGTGGTGGCTGCAGTCCCCGGCGGTGTCGGGGGGCAAGTCTTTTCGTCCGCTTTCGTGGACGGTGATCACCACGGATGCCAGCCTGTCGGGCTGGGGTGGTGTTCTGGGCGTTCTGTCCGCCCAGGGTACTTGGTCGGAGGAGGAATCCTCCCTTCCGATCAACATTCTGGAATTGCGGGCGATAAATCTCTGCCTTCGACGTTGGACGGACATGCTTTAGGGCTGTCCGGTTCGGGTGCAGACGGACAATGCCACAGCGGTGGCCTACATCAACCACCAAGGGGGCACCAGGAGTGCCCGAGCGGCTCGGGAAGTAGCCGACATTCTGTCTTGGGCCGAGACGCACGTCCCGGCGATAACGGCAGTTCACATTCCGGGGGTGGAGAACTGGCAGGCGCATTATCTGAGCCGCCAGACTCTGGACCAGGGAGAATGGTCGCTCCACCCGGAGGTCTTCCAGATGTTGTGCGCGAAGTGGGGTCTTCCGGATGTGGACCTGTTCGCGTCTCGTCTGAACAACAAGGTGGGAAGGTTCGTGGCAAGGACGCGCGATCCTCGGGCAGACGCGTCAGACGCGTTAGTGGCTCCGTGGCATCAGTATCGACTGATGTATGCATTCCCACCAATTCAGTTGCTATCCCGGTTCCTTCGCAGGTTGTCCTCGGAACTAAAAACGGTGATTCTGGTGGCGCCAGACTGGCCCCGCCGGTCTTGGTACGCAGACCTCGTGAATCTGGCGGTCGACGCTCCATGGCGTCTGCCTCTTCGGGAAGATCTTCTGTCTCAAGGACCGATATTCCATCCTGCTTTACAGTCGCTGGCTTTGACGGCCTGGCTGTTGAGACCGAGGTCCTGAAGGATAGGGGTCTCTCTCCAGAGGTCATTCATACTTTGATCAATGCTAGAAAGGCCTCTTCGGGGAAGATATACGACCGTACTTGGAAGGCCTATTTTGCCTGGTGTGAGTCCAGGGGGTATTCCCCTCGCTCATACTCGGTATCGAGAGTGTTGGCTTTCCTTCAAACGGGCGTGGACCAGCTTTTGGTGTTGGCCACGATTAAGGGTCAGATTTCTGCTCTGGCCGTTCTTTTTCAACGCCCTGTGGCGTCTAATTCTCTGGTTGGCACCTTTGTTCAAGGGGTGCGGCACCTGGTCCCTCCTCGGAGGGAGCCTTTGCCTCCGTGGGACTTGAACCTCGTTCTATCCGTGCTACAACATGCTCCTTTTGAAAGGATCAGGGAGATCTCGTTGCCTCTGTTGTCCATGAATGTCGCCTTTTTGGTGGCGATCACTTCGGCTCGCAGAGTTTCGGAGCTGGCAGCTTTGTCCTGCAGGTCTCCGTATCTGGTACTCCACTTGGATAAGGTGGTCTTGCGACCTAATCCTTCTTTTCTTCCGAAAAGGATTTCGGAATTTCACCTCAATGAGGACATTGTCTTGCCTTCACTTTGCGCGGAGCCTAAGCATCCGAGGGAGGTGGCCTTACATTCCTTGGATGTTGTTCGGGCGATCAGGGTTTGCCTGAATTCGACAAAATCTTTTCGCAAGACGGATTCTCTTTTTGTCCTTCCTGAGGGACCTCGGAAGGGCTTGGCGGCGTCGGCTTCTACCATCGCCAAATGGATCAGACAGACCATTGAGCAGGCATATGCTTTGAAGGGGAAAGTCCCTCCTATGCCTGTGAAGGCGCACTCTACCAGATCTCTGTGTACGTCTTGGGCCTGTCCTCATCGGGCTTCTGTGGCCCAGGTGTGTAAGGCGGCGACTTGGTCGTCCGTTCACACCTTCTCCAAATTCTACAAAGTGGATGTTCAGGCATCGGCAGATGCTTCTTTTGGACGCAAGGTTCTTAGTGCGGCAGTACCTTAGGGTCCCTTGTTTTTGGGCCCTTTGGTTGTTTGGGATGTTTTTATCCCTGGGTTATTTGTTCTTCCTGGGTTGTTGCTCCTGTTGAGCAAAGTCTTTCATGCTGCCCAGCTGGTTTTCTTCCTTTGGTAAGGTTACTTTCTTTGATATGGGTCCGGCGTTGCCTTAGGCGCGGCTGCGTTTCCCACCCCTCATGCTTACACTGCTTTGGGACGTCCCCATTGTGACGAATATGGAGAGGCGGCGACTGTCGGAGGACGTAAGAGAAAACTGAATTTTTGTAAAATCTTACCTGTAAAATTCCTTTCTCTGAGTCCTCCGACAGTCGCCGCCCCCGCCCCTCTTTTGGGGTTTATGTACTCTACTGCTATTCTACTGAAACTGAGGTATGGAACAGGAAGCAGGAGGGTATTGACTGAGGGGACCACCCCCTGGGGGTGGGATATGCTAAAAGCTTTAATATTGACATATTCTGTTGCCTAGCTACTCCTACGGAGCAAAGGTCAATTACCCCATTGTGACGAATATGGAGAGGCGGCGACTGTCGGAGGACTCAGAGAAAGGAATTTTACAGGTAAGATTTTACAAAAATTCAGTTTTTATGATTTTTACATATGCAGTGTTCCTCCTGTATCCATATATCCCTTTAAAAGTCTTGGCTACCTTTACTGTCATTTATTTATGCTGAATTCAAGGAAGAGGGCATATTGCACACAGTATATTGGCTAGCCCACTTATTTACTTAAGTTATTATAATGGTTCCTCTGTGTTAAAAAGGTTGAGCGAGGCTGATCTAGATACACTTTTACATGTCTTTCTCTTTCTTGGGCAGGTTGATCGGATGGCACTGGAGCTGGAGAGAAGGCGTGATTTGAGCCGTATTATAGTGCATGTGGATATGGATGCTTTTTATGCAGCTGTAGAAATGAGAGACAATCCTGAGCTGAAGGAGAAGCCTATGGCTGTGGGTTCAATGAGCATGCTTGTGAGTAAGGGCAGTATAAAGCAATCATGGTTTGTGAACAGGACCATTTCCACCAATTAATTTGTGCTGTAATGAGGTTGGGCTTTTGTAGTATGTAACAAACTTCATGAGCTTGTGTAAATAATAGATGTATGTAAAATGATAAGATTACATTTTTTGGAAATAAACATACAATGATCAACACTGCAGAACGCCTTTGGGATGAATAAGAGCCCAGACTGCGAGCTAGGCTTTCTTGTCCACATTAGTGCCTGACCTCACAAATGCGCTTCTTCCCAGAAGAGTCAAAGCTGTTATAGCTGCAAAGGGTGGGCCAACTCAATTTTGAACCCTACGGACTAAGACTGGGATGCCATTAAGGTTCATGTGCGTGTAAAGGCAGGCATCACAATATTTTTGACAACAAAGTGTATATCCTCTCTGTCAAGCCCTCCACTGGCTTCCGCTCACTCAACGAATTAAATTCAAAATACTTACAACATCTTACAAAGCAATCCACAGCCTAGCCCCCAGCTACATCACCAGCCTCATCTCAAAATACCAACCTAATCGCTCTCTTCGTTCCTCTCAAAACCTCCTGCTCTCTAGCTCACTCATCACCTCCTCCCATGCTCGCCTCCAGGACTTTTCCAGAGCCTCTCCAATCCTATGGAACTCCTTACCCTTATCTGTCCGATTTATCTCCGACTCTATTAGCTTTTAGGCGATCTCTGAAAACCCTCCTTTTCAGAGAAGCCTATCCTACCCACACCTAACAAATATACCTCCATTTTCTCCATCAACCCATCCCCCACGGTTATTGCCTTTTGTTTCACTTGACCCTCCCTTCTAGATTATAAGCTCTAACGAGCAGGGCCCTCTAGTTCCTCCTGTTTTGAACTGTATTGTAACTGTATTGTCTTCCTTCACATTGTAAAGCGCTGCGCAAACTGTTGGCGCTATATAAATCCTGTATAATAATAATAATAATAATGTATAATAATATCCATATCATAGGCCTGTGACTAAAGAGCTAGTCTTAAACCTCCTCCCACCCCCATTCTAAGCCTTATGCTAACTAGCCTGTTGAGGAAAGATGTCTGTACCGACCTATTCTAAGGGTTCTCTGGTCTGGTCATGTGCTAGGTTCCGAGCCCCAGCTTCTGAGGAGAAGAGGGAAAGCCAACAATAGATGCCCCATAATAAGCCTATGGATGACTTCCCTACCCAGGCATTGCACCCATTTTCTCTGCTCCCTCCCTCCCCGAAAGCTCGCGCTGGCAGCAGATCACGTGATGTGATTGGACCGGAGCGCCTTTAGAATAGATAAGCTTACAGGCTAATTAGCACGTTTAAGATTAGATTTTAATTTAAATTAAATGCTGGACATAAAGAAAGAAGGATTAAAGATTTTGATGTTACACGAAATGTGCATTAACATGTTTGGTTAAGTTTTTTGATTTTATATTTGTTACGATTTCTATTCTGTTGAATTTATCATCAGCTTTAAAATTTATGTTTTTTATCATTATTTTGAAGTCCACTTCAAACTATTTGGCAAGAAGGTTTGGAGTACGTGCAGCAATGCCAGGATTCATTGCAAAGAAATTGTGCCCCAATCTGATCATTGTTCCACTTAATTTCGACAAATATCGAGAAGTAAGCAAAGAGGTGTGTATATTATATTTTAAAAATATTACCAGTATCATTAACAAAAAAATAAATTTGAGGTTTTATCATATGTATGAGAGAACAACGTATTGCTACTTTTTTTTTTTTTTTATATGTATTTGGATAAATGTCTTCTTGCCAGTTATGTCTCCAGATGAAGCCAGGATGTGCAACCACCCATAACTGAAATATCAGTTGTGGGTTGATTCCTATATAAACTATGCAAGTTTCTATTTACTTCTGCTATAACTTTTTTTCCACTAATTTCATGAAATCCTGAAATGTACATTTATTTTGTTCTCAGGTTCGAGAAATTTTTGCAGAGTATGATCACAACTTTTTACCTCTCAGTCTTGATGAAGCCTATTTGGATATTACTGATCATTTGGAGGAAAGGTTGACATGGCCAGAAGAGCGGAGAAGATATGTTAAAGCTAGCCTAATACAGAAAGAAGACTCTCCAGCAGGTAAAGTACAGAATTTAGGATTCTTTTGCTCTCTTAAATGCCACTGCGCTTGACTCATTTTGTTTTGGATAGTGAAATGTGGAACAGCCTTTGCATAAAACTATACTTGTTTTTTTCTATGGCCATGACTTGTGGATCTAGCTCTGTGAAGATCTTGAAAGAAAGAAAGACATTTCTTACTACATACAAATAAGACATCCAATCGAACTTCAGTTTTAGATGTAGCGCTTGAATTCTTGAGGCATTATGACAATTCCCTTAAATTAGAAATGCATTTTCTTGCCTTGATACCTCTATATCTGCTTAATAGTACTTCAATGAATCCTAAGGTTGTTAGATAGGATTTAGGTCAGGACTTTATGTAGACCAGTTTTGGCCTCACCCTGTACAGCGATTCTCTAGCCCCAGTTCCATTCTCCAGACAACATTCTAAAGCCAGCCATAGATGGTTCAAATTTCACCTGCTTCAGCAGCGACCCACACTGACTGTGTTGTTAATGTGGGAACCAGCGATTTTCATCACACCATCTATGAGCTGCCCAATTGCAAGCAGATTGAGATTGATGGACACAGGGGTCAGTTTACGCCACAGGTAAAGCAGAGCTCCATCCAAAAGGGGAAGTTCCGCTTTAAGGTCTTCTCCCCCACTCCTATTTGGGAAATAAAGCTTTTGAGGAGGAGGGGGGGAGCAGATACCTGATTTTTGACAGGTACCTGCTCCCACTTCTGCTCTGACCGCCTAGGTGATCAGAAGCAGAAGGCCTCCTTCCCGCCTTCCTTCCGAAGTCTTCTGTGACACATGACAGGTCCCAGAAGACTGTGGGACCATTCACAGTGTGCAGCGCCGCTTGCGTATGCGTAGTGGGCACTGAGCTGTGAAGCTGCAAGCTGTCACAGGTGCCCATAGTAAAGATGCTGGCGAGACAGGATGCAGGGAGAAAATGGCTAGGGTGAGCACACTGCTGGATTGTGGGACAGGTGAGTGGCTGTTTATTAAAAGTCAGCAGCTACAGTTTCTGTAGCTGCTGACTTTTAAAGGGGTTGTAAAGTCTCTTCATTCTATGCATTAGGGGAAAAATCTTCTGCGCTTTAGCTGCCCCTCAGACACCCCCCCCCCCCCCACTGCCTGTGTCAATGGACGTAGCAACGGGACTTGTGAGCATGTCTGCATGGGTGCCCCCATAGAAAGCCGCTCTCCTTGGGGGCACCCAATGAAGGGGAGGAGCTAGGAGTGCCGCCGGGGACCCCAGAAAAAGAGGATCGGGGCTGCTCTGTGCAAAACCCTTGCACAGAGCTGGTAAGTATAACATGTTTGTTATTAAAAAGAAAATGAACCTTTTAAAATCTCTTTAATTTTTACTTAAAAGGCTTGAGCTCCTCTTTAACCTCTTGCTCACACAACAGTTGCTACCACATTTTTTTCTGTAAACAAGCACTGTATCTGCTTTAACAATTCTGATTTTTAATAAACTGTACTACATGCTGTCAAACAGGTTAAAAATCTAGTACTACTCTTCAGAGGGACAAAATTCTTTAACGGCCGGATCATGTAAATGGGCTGCAAATCGCACCAGAATGCACAAAAAGTAGTGCATTTACTACTTTTGAAAAACATACTGCACCAAATCGCTCCCGACCTGATCACACAGTGATGGGTTGATCTTTTATTGGCCCCATTTTTAATGACCGAACGGCCTTTCTTTTTCTGTTGCCAGAGTGAACAATTTACAATGGTCCAATTTTCTGGTCTGTAGTCTTTTTACACCAGCAGTTTAATTTGTAGATTTTGGTGATAGGTGTGGTGACCTCTACAGGAACGTGTGAACCAGAACAGACACAATGCACATCCCCAGTGCTATTTGAAGACAGTCCTTCCTTCCTGAATGAACAAACCCTACCTCAGTCCCTGCCAGATCCAGCAAGGATAGAAGAGCCTACGGAAAATGCAATTGTCTTTGGGACATCAGCAGAAGAAGCTGTGAAAGAAATGAGATTTCGAATTGAACAAAAAACCTCGTTGACTGCCAGTGCAGGTATGAATGACTTGTAAACGCAACTGTTGTTTTTAGCCATTGTGAAATGTTAAACTGAAGGATGTAATTGATCAAGCAGTTATGCAAGTTTTTTTTAGCTTCATCTACACCAGGGGTCTCAAACTGGTGGCCCTCCAGCTGTTGCAGAACTACAAATTCCCATGATGCATAGCAATGCTGACAGTTACAAGCATGACTCTCATAGGCAGAGGCATGATGGGACTTGTAGTTCCGCAACAGCTGGAGGGCCGCCAGTTTGAGACCCCTGATCTACTATGTATGTTAGGACTGGGCAATATACCCAGGTAGCCAGATCACCTTAAAATTACAGCAGTTTCTTAGATGTTTGCATATTTATGGTTAGGATGGTTGACACCACATGCGGATTCATTGCATTCACTGACTCTGGAATGCTGCGTAAAAAAAGTACTAAAGACTAATAAAACGGATGTAAGATCTCTAAATATCTATTGTCTTTGTGATGCTAATATGCACGTAGGTGGATCTACAACTCTGGACAAGCAAAATAAGTTGTTGCCTGCTGTATATAAACTGGAACTGATAGGTAGGTTGTGTTTTCAGTTTTTTTAAAAGTCCTTAATCTTTGCACGACCCTATATGGTTCCAATAATATGCCTGTGTCTGCCCAGGATGTTTCTGTAAGGCAAGTTACCCTGCCGTGCCTTTAAAGTATGTGGAATATCCTATCTGTTGAGATCTTGCAAGGAAAACAAACTGGATATTGGGCTTGCCTAAATCAGCCCATGAGCGCAAGCTGAAGACAATAGTTGTGTATTTTTGTTATGACGTCAGCAGTTTCACTGTTTTTGTTCTTGTTAGCCAATGGTGAATGAAGGCTCCGTGAGGGTTTCCGTTACCTGGCAACAGCTGCTTTTCTTTGTGCTATTTACTTTCCCAGCTGCAGTTGATCCATTTTTCCGCTGAGTTAATGAATCGCACAGGAACACATTATAAGTAAATGAACTGTCAGCTTCTAAATTACATTCTGATCAGTTTATTACTTTTTGCATCAGGAAGGTCTTTGCAGCTGTAGTTTTCGATGGTGTTATTCAGTGCATGGTTAAAGTTTCTTCTTCTTTTATGACTTTATCCTTAGTGGAAGTTATTACTGTTTATAAGATTTTACCCCGCTTCTAAAATTAATTCAATAGTGTGTGTTGCACACATTTGAGAATAATTAAAGTGGAGTTTCACCCAAAAGTGGAACCTCTGCTTATCTGATTCCTTTCCCCGATCCCCTGCCACATTTGGCATCTTTTGTGGGGGGGGAGCGGGTACCTGTTTTTGACTGGTACCCTGTCCCCACTTTCTTTTGACCTCGCTGCGGCAAGGTACTTCACCAGTTCGGTCCCCCTCCTCCACCTTCCTTCTGCCGGGCCAGAAAGATATCACAGCGCGCTTTGCGCATTCGCAGTAGGGAGCCGGCTGTGAGGCCACAAGGCTTCACTGCTGGGTTTCCTTACCGGCATTGATGGTGGCAGATGGGGTGCCGACATCGCTGGATTCAAGGACAGGTAAGTGTCCAAATAATAAAAGTCAGCAGCTACTGTATGTGTAACAGCTGACTTTTAATTTTTGGAGGGGGGGGGGGGGGGGACTCTGCTTTAGCCAATTCAGCTCCGGAGCAATTTCTTTTCTTTATTGCATACATGTACAAATCCTTATTTATGGCAATAAAATTACATAAACTCCCAGAACATTATATATTTTCTTAAAGCAGATGCCCTGTAGAATTAAAAAGTGATAGTTGCAAATTTTTGTTTCACGTGATATTTGCACAAATGTTTATTAATTGCAAATTTACCAGAAATAATCTAATAAAATTAATTTTAGTGCAAAACCACGCCATATAATACCCATTTTTGGTAAAATTTGAAGGGTGAGGTTGCATCGAGTAAATAGATATCTAACATTCCATGTTTTAAAATTGCGTGCGAAGTATTATCGCCAAAAACATTAGTGTCCAAAAACACCATAGGTGATGCTTTAAAAGCTGTTACAGCTCATCAATTTAGAGTTAACTAGGAGCTCTTGTGCTAGAATTATTGTTCCCACTCTGATGTTAGCGGCAATATGTCACGTGTGGTGCGACCGCGGTTTACATACACATACGCACAGGGCTTTTTTTCAGCCGGAACAGTGTTCGGCCTCCTCTGGCAGCCCTCTCCTATCCAACCTGTGTCGGCTGCTGCCCTCGAGTTGTTCAGGTACCAGCATGGCAACGTACAGCTGCCTGTGATATTCAGGAGGCAGCTTCCATCCCCGACTCTACTCACATTTTAACACAGAGTGGAGGAGCCCTGAAACTCTGCGCCAGCTACAGTTATGATGTCTCCTCGATCAGCTGCAAAAAAAGGCAGTGTATACAATATGGACTAGAGCACTGGCGGTGGAAGAGGTAAGGGAGCTATGAAGGAAAAGAGCCCTCCAGAGACTTAATTCGTGGAGAGAGGAGAACTGTAAAAAGGAGGGGGGGGGGAATTGTACAGAGAGCACTGTGAAAGTGTGTGTGGGGTTTTTGAGTTCGGAGGAGTACTGGGGGGGGGGGTAGTTTGCAGAGAGGAGAACTGGGAACGTGTATGTGTGTGTGCGTGGGGATGTGTGTGTGTGGGGGGGGGGATTAATGCATAGAGGAGAGCTGGGGGGGGGGGGGTTTGTGCAGAAAGGAGGGCAGGGAGAGTGAGGGATATTTAGGCGGAGAGGAGAGCTAGGAAAGTGGAGGGGCTATTTGCAGAGCGGAGAGCTGGGAAAGTGGGGGGATTTGTCTGAAGAGGAGGACTGGAAAAGTGGGGGAATTTGTGTGGAGTAGAGGGCAGGGATAGTGAGGGGGTATTAGGCGGAGGAGGACAGGGAGAGTGAGGGGGGATTTAGGCGGAGAGGAGAGCTGGGAAAGTGGAGGGATTTGTGTGGAGAGGAGGGCTGGGAGGGAAATTGGGGGGATTTTTGAGGAGAGCTGGGAAAGTGGGGGGGGGGATTTTTGAGGAGAGCTGAGAAAGTGTGGGGGGGGGGATTTGTGTGGAGAGGAGAGCTGGGAGAGAGGGGGGGGATTTGTGTGGAGAGGAGAGCTGTGAAAGTGGGGAGAATTTGTGCATAGAGGGGGACTGGGAAAGTGGGGGATTTGTGCTGAGAGGGGAGCTGGGAGAGTGGTGGGGAGGGAGGGATTTGGGGAGAGCTGGGAAGGTGGGGGGGATTTGTGCAGAAAGGGGAGCTGGGAAACTGGGGGGGGGATTTGTGCAGAGAGGAGGGCTGGGAAAGTGAGGGGGGTTTAGGCAGAGAGGAGAGCTGGAAAAGTGGGGGAGGGATTTGTGCGAAGGGGAGAGCTGGGAAAGTGGGGGGGATTTGTGCAGAGCGGAGACCTGGGAAAGTGGGTGGGATTTGTGTGGAGAGGAGAGCTGGGAAAGTGGGGGGATTTGTGCAGAGAGGAGAGCTGGGAAAGTAGGGGGGGGGGTTAGCAGAGAGGACAGCTGGGGGGTGGACATTTGTGCAGAGAGGAGAACTGGGAAGGGGTGTAAGCTTTGTACAGAGGTAAGAGCTGCAAAGGGCAGAAGTTTGTGCAAAATGAGAGCTGGGGGTGCAGAGGTGAAACATGGGGAGTGGTGAGAGCTGTGGATAAGGGTTAGCTTTAGATGGGGGGGGGGCAGAGATAATATGGATAAGTGTGCAGAGATGGGTTGTGGACTGGGGGTGTAATCTGTAGTTAGAGGGGTGCAGAGTTGAGATGATAATGGGGGAGGGGAGCAAAGGTGAATTGTGGATAGGGGTGCAGAGTGGAGCTGTGGATGAGGATTGCAGAGGCTAGGTGTGGACAGAGAGGTAAGAAAAGAGGTAAGCGGAAGTGAGGATTTGATGGTTACTATTGGGGGGATACTTGAGGGGGGGGAGACCAGGGAAATTTGCTGGGGGACCGTAAAGCATACAGTGTTAGTGATCAAGAGTATGTAATGTATGGCACAGCGTGCAGGGTCCATCGGTGAGAATTTTGTAACACCTTGTACATTAGATACTCAGAACTGCTATAATCTGTGTGCTGTATGTTGCATATTAAAGGCCTCTGGATGGTACTCCTTAATGCTGTACTCTGAACAATGGCTTTTGATTACATACTCCTGAGCCCTGCACTCTGTATGCTGAACTGCATATTACATACACTTTACCACTGCTCTCTGTGTGCTGGGCTGTATGTTACATATCCCTGACCCCTACACTGCACTTAGTAAACAATGCTATATGCTCCATATTTCTCAGAACATGGGATGCTTCGCATTCAATGTAAGTACTAGCCTTTTTGCTGATTTATTTTTTTTTTCTGCACCTTGTGTGATCTGCTCTGCTCACAACTGCACAATAAACACTTCTGAGCCCCGTGTGTTATGAAGTCCTGTACTTTGTGTGTTCCACATTCCTGAACCATGTGCCTGGTGTGACATGCAGTTATAAGCCTTCACTTATTATTATTTGGCGCAGCTGTACTTCTCTCCTCTAGGGAAGGTGTGTCTGGGGGTGGAGATTGGGTGTGATTGAGGGTGGGGTTTGGGTGTGGTTGGGGGCAGGGATTTGGGCAGGGGGGGGGTGAGTTCCTGCACCTATTTTCTGAGAAAAAAAGCCCTCTTGGGCGTGCGTTTGCATCTGTGCAGGGCAACCGGAGTTTTGGCAATTTTTTTTTTTTTTTTTTACATATTTTATCTTTTTTTTTTTTACTTTTTTCTTTTTTTTTTCATTTATTTATTTTTGTGATTGCTATTACAAGGGGTTAATAAAACCCCATGTGATAGCTTTGGGCAGTTGACCAGTCTAATAGACCCCAATGTCTCCCCTGCCAGTTATGCTACCTAACCAAGTACAGATTGGCTTGGTTACAGATGTCCCCTGGCTGTACTGGCCAGGAAAGTGTGCAAATGAAACCGAAAGTGATGTCATTGTTCGCATGTGAGATTAAGGCATGTATTTGCCTCGGTCTCACTGCAGTCTCTCCCCCAGCCTGCGGATGTGTTCCCTGGTGTCTGTAAGTGTTGGACAGCCCGGGAACCACAGAAGGAGGGTGGGCCACCAGGGGGAGGGGGGTTTAGGCGCGTTTACACAATAACCATTTACAAGGGCCGCTGGCAATAATCACATGACAAGTCCGACAGGCTTGTTGTATCCAAGTTGATCAATCGATCAATCAACTTGGGTACAATTAGCCTGCCCATACAAAGTCTGAACCAGCCGAGATTCAAACCGTTTATGGCCAGCTTAAGGATTAAGACTAAGGAACCCGAGGGCTTACTCCATCATTTAGGTGTAGTGTTGTGTGTGTTTGTGTGTGCTCTGCACTTATTATCCCGCCTTTCAGGCTAAAGCAAGCACCATCCCACTGACGCTGTTTCTGCTTCTAAAGCACCAGATATATCGTCCAGTCTCCACTGTCCTTGGTCAATTGTGGCAGTCTGTGCCCTCATCCTCACCAGGTGCTTGGGTTTGTAAATACTCAAGGCTTTGTTTAAGGCCCCGTTCACACCTGAGCGATTTTTCTGCTTGAAGCTTGTAGCTCTAAGATGCTCAACAAGCAAAATCACATTTATTTTAATGGCTCCTGTTCACATCTGAGCATTCTGTCGCCTGAAGCAAACCGCCTGTTGCTCAGAAAAGTACATGAGCTTCTTTTTGGCATATTGGAGCCAAATTGGGTCCCATAGACTTCAATAGGAACATAAAAATGTGCGACATGAGCATTTTGTCAAGCGTTTTCTGCTCAAACAGCAGCACTCCTCTCCTAATCTCCACCTAATGCTTTCTATTGGCTAAACAAAAACGCCTGAAGCTCTAATATGCTTCTAAAACACTTGTAATACTCTTCTAAAAATGCTGGAAAACTCTCAAATAAAAACGCCTGAAAGTCGCTCTGCTCGGGTGTGAATGCAGCCTATCTTTTGCCTGTTTTTTTCTACTGCGCAGTGTAGCATATCTTCCCAAAGAGGACAATCCAACTACAATGGGTGACTTCAGCCTATACTCCCCTATTGATTTTAGGGACATTTAGTCAGTATGAACAGAAGGAACCAACATCTGTTGTCTAGATCCTGGAATTCCTATTGTCATGGAGTTGTCCTTATCAGGGTCTTCTTCAGCTCTGTTAAGTGAGGCCTCAGCCTCACTTCTATATCCACAAATGCCTCCATGTCCATGTTGGCCTTTTTTTTTTGGTTTGTGAACAATTACTGGAGAAGTCTATTCGCAGAGTTTAGTTCTGACCCTTCTGGGCCACCATCCTAAATTGTGCCTAAGGCATCTATTATCTCTGATTCAGATTCCAAGTCCTTACAGTTTGTCCTTGGAAAGGCTGTTTTTGGGCCACCTGCAGATGGCACTTATTTACCAGGGGCTGTTTTTAACCTCATTGATGCAATGCATACTACCCCTCATTTAGAGGACCAATCTAATGTTCTAGGCCTAGGGTCTTGTAGAGCTTCCAAAGCTATAAATACTTTCCTGATGCACCTGGTATTAAGGCCATTCCTCTATGAGGACTGAAAACAATCTGTAGGATGCCAGACCCCTCATGAGAATGTGATGGAGCTTTTTTTTCCTTTGGAAAGATATTGATTAACAAGTGGGTTGATGGTGTTCTTAAAGTGGTTGTAAACCCAATTAATGAAATTTGATCTAAATACATATATCTTTAGTGTTTACTTATTTGTCTACATAGCTCGAAGTGCCATTTCTGTCTGGTGCTTTGTTCCTCTGTTATCAGCATGAGTCACTTCTGACAAGTTCTCCAACACATGAGATAACAGTAGCTGAAATTTGTGTCGGGGAGGGTGCTTAGAGGGATATATACAGGGAGCTTGTCTGTTCAAATTATAGCTCTGCACTTTCCTTCACTCTTCTGCCTATGTGCAGAGGGGGGGGGGCTTTCCTCCAATCAGCTCTCACACAGTGCAAAAAAAGTCTCTCTGCCCCACGATATCCACTTTTCAAAGGGTGTAGAGAGGGGAAGACTGCAGATATACAAGTAAATCTAATGTAGAAGAATTTGTTTACTTTCTATGTATCATCTGAGGCTGTTCACTACACTGGGTATACAGTACCTTGCGAAAGTATTCGGCCCCCTTGAACTTTGCAACCTTTTGCCACATTTCAGGCTTCAAACATAAAGATATAAAACTGTAATTATTTGTGAAGAATCAACAACAAGTGGGACACAATCATGAAGTGGAACGAAATTTATTGGATATTTCAAACTTTAACAAATAAAAAACTGAAAAATTGGGCGTGCAAAATTATTCAGCCCCTTTACTTTCAGTGCAGCAAACTCTCTCCAGAAGTTCAGTGAGGGTCTCTGAATGATCCAATGTTGACCTAAATGACTAATGATGATAAATAGAATCCACCTGTGTGTAATCAAGTCTCTGTATAAATGCACCTGCACTGTGATAGTCTCAGAGGTCCGTTTAAAGCGCAGAGAGCAAGGAACACACCAGGCAGGTCCGAGATACTGTTGTGGAGAAGTTTAACTTCTTCCCATCCGCGCTACAGCCTATATACGGCTGCAGCGCGGACTCGAATTTTTGGGAGGCCGTTTTTAAACGGCCTCCCAGTGACACGCCCCCAGCGCGCTCCCGCGAGCACGCTGCGGGGAAAATCTGTGTCGGCCGTGTCCCTTGGACACGGCCGATCACAGATCGTGGTGAATGGCCAATCACAGCGGCCATTCACCACGTGATCGGGCCGTCCAATGAGCGATGATCTCATATGTAAACATATGAGATCATCTCTCATCGCCGGCGCTCCTTCCTCACACGGAGCCTGCAGTGTGAGGAAGGAGGGGACACAGGAGAATGTAATCAGGGCACTGATCACCAGTGCCCTGATTACTGAAGGTAAAAACACACACACAGTGCCCCCCCATCAGTGCCCACAGTGCCCGCCATCAGTGTCCCCCATCAATGCCCACAATCAGTGCCCATAGTGCTGCTAGTCAGTGCCCATCAGTGCCTGCTCATCTAGGCACTGATGAGCACTGACTGGCAGCACTATGGGCACTGAGTGTGGGCACTGATGGTGCTGCCCATCAGTGCCGCTCATCAGTGCCACCCATCAGTGTCCAGTGCCATCCGCCAGTGCCCATCAGTGCCCATCAGTGCCGCCCGTCAGTGCCGCCTCTCAGTGCCCATCAGTGCCCAGCAGTGCCACCTCTCAGTGCCCAGCAGTGCCGCCTATCAGTGCTCATCAGTGCCGCCTATCAGTGCTCATCAGTGCCGCCTCTCAGTGCCGCCTCTCAGTGCCGCCTATCAATGCCGCCTATCAGTGCTCATCAGTGCGGCATATTAGTACCTCCTCATCAGTGCCCATAAGTGCCACCTCATCAGTGCCCATAAGTGCCACCTCATCAGTGCCCATCAGTGCAGCCTATCAGTGCCCATCAGTGCCGCCTCATCAGCGCACATCAGTGAAGGAGAAAAATTTATTTTCAAAATTTACTCGCAGAAAATAAGAAAAACTTTTTTTTTTTTTTCAAAATTTTCTGTCTTTATTCTTTTTTTTTGTAAAAAATAAAAAACCCAGAGGTGATTACATACCACCAAAAGAAAGCTCTATTTGTGTGAAAAAAATGATAAAAATTTCATATGGGTACAGTGTAGCATGACCGCACAATTGTCAGTCAAAGTGTGACAGCGCTGAAAGCTGAAAATTGGCCTGGATGGGAAGGGTGTTTAAGTGCACAGTAGGCAAGTGGTTAAAGCCGGATTTGGATACAAAAAGATTTCCCAAGCTTTAATCATCCCAAGGAGCACTGTGCAAGCGATAATATTGAAATGGAAGGAGTATCAGACCACTGCAAATCTATGAAGACCTGGCCGTCCCTCAAAACTTTCAGCTCATACAAGGAGAAGACTGATCAGAGATGCAGCCAAGAGGCCCATGATCACTCTGGATGAACTGCAGAGATCTACAGCTGAGGTGGGAGACTCTGTCCATAGGACAACAATCAGTCGTATACTGCACAAATCTGGCCTTTATGGAAGAGAGGCAAGAAGAAAGCCATTTCTTAAAGATATCCATAAAAAGTGTAGTTTAAAGTTTGCCACAAGCCACCTGGGAGACACGCCAAACATGTGGAAGAAGGTGCTCTGGTCAGATGAAACCAAGATCAAACTTTTTGGCAACAATGCAAAATGTTCTGTTTTGCCGTAAAAGCAACACAGCTCATCACCCTGAACACACCATCCCCACTGTCAAACATGGTGGTGGCAGCATCATGGTTTGGGCCTGCTTTTCTTCAGCAGGGACAGGGCAGATGGTTAAAATTGATGGGAAGATGGATGGAGCCAAATACAGGACCATTCTGGAAGAAAACCTGATGGGAGTCTGCAAAAGACCTGAGACTGGGACGGAGATTTGTCTTCCAACAAGACAATGATCCAAAACGTAAAGCAAAATCTACAATGGAATGGTTCAAAAATAAACATATCCAGGTGTTAGAATGGCCAAGTCAAAGTCCAGACCTGAATCCAATCGAGAATCTGTGGAAAGAACTGAAAACTGCTGTTCACAAACGCTCTTCATCCAACCTCACTGAGCTCGAGCTGTTTTGCAAGGAGGAATGGGCACAAATTTCAGTCTCTCGATGTGCAAAACTGATAGAGACATACCCCAAGCGACTTACAGCTGTAATCGCAGCAAAAGGTGGCGCTACAAAGTATTAACTTAAGGGGGCTGAATAATTTTGCACGCCCAATTTTTCAGTTTTTTATTTGTTAAAAAAGTTTGAAATATCCAATAAATTTCGTTCCACTTCATGATTGTGTCCCACTTGTTGATTCTTCACAAAAAATTACAGTTTTATATCTTTATGTTTTAAGCCTGAAATGTGGCAAAAGGTCGCAAAGTTCAAGGGGGCCGAATACTTTGGCAAGGCACTGTATGTGAGGGTTTGCAACCAGTTTTAGAGAATTCGTTATTTTCCCTACTTAGATCTCAGTTTGAATTGATGGGAATGACCCTCAATCTTGTATTGGTTATTACTCCGATTTGTCCAACTGTCCCAAAATGGGTTCAATACATTTAAAGAATGTCCCTCATCACAGGGGCAGGCCCTGATATCATAGTCCCTTACAAACATCTAAGCTTGTGTCTCACACATGGATGATGGTCGATCATATGCATAGAGCATTTTAAATATTTCCCTAAAACACTGATGATGCATCCATGGAACAGAGCCAGAGGTCTTCTAACCCATCTGTTTCTCCAAGTGGGAGGTTATTTTGTTTATCCTGCTGGATCCACTGGTAGTTACCTCCAGGCATTTGGATGCTCAGGCCTTCCCCTGTAGCCTTCAATTTAAACTGTTGAGTCGGGTACCTCTTTTTCTACTTTGGAAGGAGCCTATCTTTGGAATCGAAATCCCAATTAAGGTCTTGCTCCTTCCTGTGAAGGAGTCCCCTCTCAAGGGGTTGCTCCGCATCCTGTGTTTGACTCTCCTCCGCTCTAATTCTCTTATGTTGACCCACATGGTTGACATGCATCAGTTACTATTGAGATTGTGTATATTTGTGTGTATGTATATGTATATATAATATATATATATATATATATATATATATATATATATATATATATACACAGTGCCTTGAAAAAGTATTTATACCCCTTAAAATTTTCCACATTTTGTCATGTTACAACCAAAAACATAAATGTATTTTATTGGTATTTTCTGGGATAGACCAACACAAAGTGGCACATAATTGTGAAGTGGAAGGAAAGTTATAAATTAATTTTAGGATTTTTTACAAATATGTGAAAAGTGTGTTGTGCATTGTTATTTGGCCCCCCTGAGTCAATACTTTGTAGAGCCACCTTTTGGTGTAATTACAGCTGCAAGTCTTTTTGGGGATGTCTCTACTAGCTTTGCACATCTAGAGAGTGACCGTTTTTTTCCCATTATTCTTTGAAAAATAGCTCAAGCTCTGTCGGATTGGATGGAGAGCCTGTCTGTGAACAGCAATTTTCAAGTTTTGCCACAGATTCTCAATTGCATTTAGGTCTGGGCTTTGACTGGGCCATTTTAACACATAAATATAAGTTGATCTAAAACATTCCATTGTAGCTCTGGCTGTATATTTAGGGTCGTTTGAGGTGGACCTCCAACCCAGTCTGAAGTCTTTTGCAGACTTTATATTAGGATTGCCCTGTATGTGGCTCCATCCATCTTCCCATCAACTCTGACCAGCTTCCCTGTTCCTTCTGAAGAAAAGCATTCCCACAACATGATGCTGCCACACTGTTTCACAGTGGGGATGGTGTGTTCAGGGAGATGTGCAGTCTTAGTTTTCTGCCACATATAGTGTTTTGCTTTTAGGCCAAAAAGTTCAATTTTGGTCTCATCTGACCAGAGCACCTTCTTTTACGTTTCCTGTGTCCCCCACATGGCTTCTCACAAACTGCAAACGGGACTTCTTTTGGCTTTCTTTTAACAGTGACTTTCTTCTTGCCAATCTTCCATAAAGACCAGATTTGTGGAGTGCGTGACTAATACTTGCCCTGTGGCCAGTTTCTCCCATCTGAGCTGTAGATCTCTGCTCCAGAGTTACAGTGGGCCTCTTGGCTGCTTCTCTGATTAATGCTTTCCTGGCCTGGTCTGTGAGTTTAGGTGGACAGCCATGTCTTGATAGGTTTGCAGTTGTGCCATACTCTTTCCATTTTCGGATGATGGATTGAACAGTGCTCCATGAGATGTTCAAAGCTTGTGGTATTTTTTTTTTTTTTTTTTTATACCCTAACCCTGCTTTAAAATACATTTTCATTTTTGGTTGTAACATGACAAAATTTGGAAGATTTTCAGAGGGTATAATTACTTTTTCAAGGCACTGTGTGTGTGTATGTATGTATGTATATGTGTGTGTGTATGTATGTGTGTGTGTGTGTGTGTGTGTGTGTGTGTATATATATATATATATATATATATATATATATATATTTACATATATATATATATATATATATATATATATATATATATATATATATATATATATATATATAGTGTGTGTGTGTGTGTGTTCATTTATTTTTAATGGCTTGACTTTGCACAGTCTTTAAACAGCTCTGGCCCCTGCTACCACCACTAGCCCTAATGCCTTTTCTTTGCATTTCAGTTGTGGAATGCTCAAGAGACCTTCCCTGAAGAGATGTAGTTACCTCAGTTCTTGCAGTTCAAGTAATACTGAAGGTCTTGTTTATATACAAACCTCATTTAAAAGCTATATGCCAGATATGTATTGTTAAAATCCATGGGTTATCATTGAGTAGAGTGGGTCAACCCAAGTATTTTCTCACAATGTCCATTCTCTGTGGATTTTTAACTGCTTCCTTATAAGAATCTGATTTTCCCCTCCCTGTTGGGGTTTCTGGGGTTCTTGGGGCACCTCCTTTTAGCATGGTTTACCCTTCTCATGTGAACTCTCATTCATTTTTGACCTCTTCCCTTGTAATAGAGAGTCTGGAACCTAGGCAAGACACCTTGATAGTCTCTTTGATTCAAGTCGTCCCAGGTATATTTCAAGGGTCATCAGGGAATAGGATAGTTAACCCACCGCACCCCTCAACCCCCTGGCTGGGAAGACACAAATCATCCTTAATGTTGCTGAGCTGTCACCTTTAGGAACTGGCTGTATGACAAGTCAGCTAATCTGGCCCCTATGCTGAATAGTGCTTAAAGGGTCATTTGTCACTGCTGTGTCTTTCCTTAGGGTCAAGATATTGCTTTAATTATCCTCCCCACAATGAGGAGTGAGAGTTCAGAACTTGTGTGCCCCTCTTTTCTACCTTGGAAGGAAGCTGCTATGTTTGTTTGTTTCCCTGCATGGTCAGCAGACTAGACACCTGGCAAAAGGGATAGTGTAACTTAGGTCTTCATGAGACCTAATTACTGAGAGATGGGTCATTTTTCTCTGGCTCAATTGTTATCTTCTAGAAAATCTCACTAGGTTCCTCCTTGATTCCGATCTTCTGTTGGTTGAATGTTTCTAGTAATAACACTAGGATTCCTACTTACTTCCTGGGAGAGGATGCTGAACTTTTCAAGAGAAGGTTGGATGATTCTTGAACCATATAGTTCGTAGGTGGTTAAGTAGATTGCAGTGTGGCTATTACACCCTCGGAGCATCTCTGGTTGTTAGATAGGAGCCTTGCTTCTCTTTCCGGTCCTGGTGGTATTATACAGCAGTTTGAGGTATGGTGTACCATTTTATGTGGTTGTGTTGTTTGATCACCCTACCCTCCCTTTCATGAGGATTGTTCGTACGCTTCATTTTTTTTTTTAAAACCCAAGGGTCTAAAGGGTCTTTTTCTTTTGTTCATTTGGACTTTATGCTGTGAGGGCTCTTACAGCCATGACTATGTTGTACGAGATTGGTTGTCTAATTGGGTAACATTATTTCTTATTATGGACCTCCCTATCCCTGAATTCAAGGGTTAGGAGTGTTAGGATTAAGCTTTCTGCTATTGGCAGGCTGGTCGTTTGGACAAACTATGTCTATCCAAACTTCCTTTCCTAGATGTAAGTCTTTTTCTGCAGTTGACCTAAGGGTCTCTTGGTTTGACATGGTATTGAGAGACCGGTCTTTTGAGAAGTCCATTGAGGGACACAGGTCCGATCACCATACCTCCCTACTTTCTGATATAAGAATGAGGGACACCTATTAGAAAATGTATGTAGGCATAGGAGACGCCCCCTTAAAGGCGAATTATACAAAAAAAAATAGGTAAACCCACAAGTCCTTTTCTTTTTTTTTTATCACTACTATTCCTATATACTGGCTTTCGACATTTACAAATGCAGCAATTTAGAAATTGGATGAAAGGTTTAGCACTGTAAAACACTTTTTGAAGATTAAATAGTACATTTTATATACAACTATATAGATCAGACCAAAACGAGGGACAAAGGAGGAGGAAAGAGGAACATTGTTCCAAATCAGGGACAGTCCCTGAAAATCAAGGACAGTTGGGAGCTATGCCATCACTCTGTCATTTAAACTTGTTTTAAAAAACCAAGGCATTATGGTTAGAGTAATGCCTCGTACACACGCATCGATAGTTGGCCGACCGATCGGCCGTCTTTTTTGTCCAGTGTTGTTGTGTTGGTTGAAATGTGCTCTAGACTGCACACAAATTTTCTCGGCCAACAAAAACCAACTTCAGAAGTGATGTCATGTGCTGGTTTACTTTCCGTGAGTTTTTTCTTCTCTGAGCATGCCCAGTCTTGCTCATCAGATTTTTGTCTGCCGAAATCTGTACTGACTGACGGAAAATCGGCCGTTCTGTTGACGGCCAACAAAAATTTTATAGCCTGCACACCAGATTTTGTTCGGCCGAAAAGTCGGTGTCGGTTGTCGAAAGCATCATACTAACAAGCCGAAAATCGGCCGATCGGATGTTGGCCGAAAATTCACGGCCAACTATCGATGCGTGTGTACGAGGCATTAGGGTTATATGGGAGGCTGGCTTCAACATTTTGTGATTGCTAGCTAGTGTTGTGATCTCATATAAACAGCAGTATAACTCGACTGTTTAAGAATTACTGAATTTCTGTGTCCCTCAATGGACAAACTACAGAGATGCTGAGAGGGGGCGTTTCAAGAGCCACAGACAGAACTGGAAACACTCCACATGATTCACAGCTTGCAGGCAGAAAGATACTATGGGATATGTAGTCCTTAGAATTTGTAAGTAAACCAAAGAAATGAGCAGAGAAAAAGCTGTAAAACGTGCAGGGAATCCAAGAAGTTGATTAAAGAGGTGGCCATCAAACAGGCAGAAGTCACAACATGAATGGAGATTTTTCAAGTAAGCTTCTACTGGATTGTCAAAAATAATCATTGCTTATATTGCTTTTACTATGCTGATGCTATAAAATGAAAGGGTATGCTGTGACTGTTTTAGTTTAATGGCTAGAGTGAATTGACTATAACAAAATTCACAACCATTATAGTATTTAGCCAGAGGACAGCCAGCTGTGTAAGAGGAATCCCACAGCTTCTGTTTGTCTGCTCTCTGGCCTTTGTGTCTGATTCTCCAGACACATCTAAAATATCTCTAGGGTCCATGCACTCTAGATGGCTGAAATAATGTCAGAACCTCTGGCAAAAAAAGTATTATTTAAAATGCTCAACGTGGCTCATTTTGCACAAGAGTTTATGTGAGTTTGTTGGCATTTGCTTTTATCAGCATTTTTTTTTTTTAAAACATTCCCCTCTGCTCATGTTTCACTATATTGAGTGTACAGTAAAAACCCTGAACGCTTCTCAAAGCCGTGTTTACGAGCCTTTATGCACATCAAGTGTTTTTTTCTGTCTAAAAGCTCATCTCAAAATCTCCATGGTTTTTTTCTGCCTGAAAAACGCTTCTCTGAAAAAAAGACTGTAAACTCCCTAATGTGCAAGAACAAATGAATTAACATAGAGCTGTTTATACAGGCTGAAGAAAAAAAAATGCCAAAAATCTGTATAAGCAACATTTTTATGCAAAGTGTGCATGGACCCTAAAGCATCTCACTGAATAAATCTTTTTTATGTTCCTGATCAAGGTTTGAGGACTTTTTTTTATTGTACTGTGAATATGGGTGTAACATGGTATGAAAGGTGAATTTATCCTTTTTAAAAAGTCCATGCTAGTGTGGAAAGGGAGAAATAACCCAAAGTAAGCAACTAGAAATCCTAATTCTGGGTTTATGGGCCACTACAATAAGCTCATTATACACTGCCTTATTGAAAAGTTTCAGTTTGTTTGTGAAGGTTCTTAGGTCATGATATAGCTAATGGCAGTTAGTCACATTTAACTGGACTTGGTTTGTAATGTTAAAGATGTTTCACAGCTTATCCAAGCTGCTTAATCAGTTTAGATGAGTGTTAGGAACATACCCCAGCTTTTACAGGTACACTATATTACCAAAATTATTAGGTCCCCGGCCTTTACACGCACAAAATCTTTAAAGCGGAGTTCCACCCTGGGAAAGCTTTATTTAATAAAATACCCCCGGGACAGTCAGGGCTAGTACATTCCACAAAATGGCTAGCCTCTGATCTGTCCCGGGTTGCACTTACCTTTTAGAAGAAATACTTACCTTGAAATAGTATTGTCCAGCGCTGCCATCTCAGGTGTGGGCAGCTTGAAGCCAGCGCGATCCTCTTCTGTGTCCTCTTCCGTCTTCTTCGGTCCCACGATGCACTGCACCTGCCCTGCCGTCACTTCCGGTTCCGTAGCGTCATCCCTGCACAGCTTCTGGGCATGCCTAGAAGCTGTTTAGCAAGGTATGATGGCGCCTGCACCGGTGCAGGCGCATTGATTCCTGGGAGCGATGACATTCAGCTCCCAGGAATCATTGCAAAGCCAGGAAGTGACGAATCGCCGTGGCCGCCGAGGGGAGGAAGAGGAAGTAAGGTAAGTATATTTTCTTCTAAACCAGGTAAGTAAAAAAAAAAAAAAAAAAAAAAATCGCGATTATCCATTTGTTTTTCAGGTGACCCCGGGCATGAAGATGGAGGCAAGTTTAATTTTAGGGTGGAACTCCGCTTTAATGGCATCCCAGTCTTAGTCTGTAGGGTTTAGTATTGGGTTGGCCCACCCTTTGCAGCTATAACACCTTCAACTCTTCTGGGAAGGCTGTTCACAAGGTTTAAGAATGTGTCTATGGGAATGTTTGACTATTCTTCCAGAAGCGCAACTGTGAAGTTAGGCACTGATATTGGATGAAAAGTCCTGTTTTGCAGTCTGCTCTCGAATTCATCCCAAAGGTGTTCTAAAGGTTGAGGTCAGGTTGAGTTGGAGGTGCAGGCCAGTCAAGTTCATCCACCTCCAACTCACTCATCCATGTCTTTATGGACCTTGCTTTGTTCCAAATAATTTGGAGGAGGGGGGATTATGGTGTGGGATTGTTTTTCAGGAGTTGGGCTTGGCTCATTAGTTCCAGTGAAGGGAACCCTTAAGTCATTAGCACACCAAGGCATTTAGGACAATTTCATGCTCCCAACTTTGCGGGAACAGTTTGGGGATGGCCCCTGTTCCAACATGACTGCACACCAGTGCACAAACAAGGTCCATAAAGATATGGATGAGCGAGTTTGGGCTGTAGGAACTTAACTGGCCTGAACAGAGTCCTGACCTCAACCTGATAGAACACCTTTGGGATGAATTAGAGTGGAGACTGCGAGCCAGGCCTTTTCGTCCATATAGTGCCTTACCTCACAAATGCATTTCTGGACGAATGGTCAAACATTCCCATAGACCGTCTCCCAAACTTTGTGGACAGCCTTCAGAGAAGAGTTGAAGCTGTTATAGCTGCAAAGGGCGGTTCAACTTAATATTGAAATTGTATAGGAAATGGTTTGACAGCACTCCAGTGTCAGCGGATAAAAAGTCTTTATTTCTCCAAAAACATGACCGCTCAATGAACAGATGCCCCAAAAAGCAGGTGAGTTTCACGAATCAGGTTTGCTTATTCATTGCTGAAAAACTTGTGCTTTTACTGCGATCCATCCAGTGGTCACTACAGCTAAAACGAATCATTAATTAATTAGAAAACCAATTAACTTCTTGAAGTATCCACCCGGATTGCAGGAAAGACACAATGCAACCATACATATAACGATTGCAGCACACCAATGTCCATGTTCATTGAATTACAACCATCATACAAAAATAAATAAATTAAGTAAAACTGGAATACAGAGGACACGACCCAGGTGTCGCAGAGTGTACAGAGGGTAGACCTTCTATATCAAAATAACCCCATTAAAGGGATGCAAATAACTCAATCTGTCACAAACCCCTCTGTGCACTCTGAGACAATAAAGGGAAGAACATGGGGAGAAAAAGAGGGGCAATCAATGCAAGCCACACCTAAATGAAACATACATATTACATTGAAAACCTCATAAAGTCTTCAACTAAAACGGACCACAATAAAGAGAGAAAAACTGGGAAGAAACAGAGAGACCATGATGGTTGTAATTCAATGAACATGGACATTGGTGTGCTGCAATCTTTATATTGTAGCACCCTACAAAGTAGGTGCTAGTTAAATTATAGTGGGCCTTGTCTGCTTAACAGCAGGGTCATGATTTTCAGCTGGGCTGTCATGGCTCCCAAGTGTGGCTGTTGAGACTGGAGAGTCTCCCCACTGTACTCAGTGAGAGGGTTCTCATTGGGCGGTGGAGGAAACCCAGCCAATGGCTCACCCAGGCCTGTATCTTCCCCAGAAAGGCAGATTCTGACGCACAGCATTCTGGGAGTGGTTATAAGTTTGACGTAGCGTCTTTGGGGGGCAAGCAGAGTCCCAGGAGGGAGAGTGCAGCTGTCTTTCCTCTTGTCAGAGGAATCGGGTGTCCCCGGCGGCTTGCCTGATGGGACAGAGGGCTGAGCTGAGCAGCAGAGAGGATCCGGTGTGCTGAGGACCAGCGGAGCTGAGAGGGGTCGAGTTTCAGGAAAGCATTCCCAGTTCGTGAGTACTGCAAGCTGCCTCTGGGGGGTCTGCCTAGAGGGAGGGGACCACTCTGGTGAGGGTCGGAGGGATCCAGGAGCTAGCTAGCCGGTGCAGGAGCAAGTGAAGTGTAGAGGGGATGCCTAGTGAGAGGACCCTGAAGCGTAGAGGGGGTGCCTAGTGAGAGGACCCTGAAGTGTAGAGGGGGTGTCTAGTGAGAGGACCCTGAAGTACAGAGGGGGCGCCAGCGGTTGGGCCCTAAAGTGTTAAAAGTGTACAGCGTGCAGTGTACAGTGTTGAGAGTTGCAGAAGCAGTATACAGAAGCTACCTCAGTCAGGAAGGACTGGAGGGAGCAGTATTCTGGACTTTTGAGCTAACCAGAGTGTCAGAAGTCAAGTTCAAGTACAGTACAGCAAGTCATCGTTTTTCAAGCGCCAGCAAGCGTTGGTCGGCATCCAGCCGGTGTCAAGACATCGCTGAAAGGCATTTTTCTCCAAAGTGTCCCATTTGTGCCTAGTTGAGCCAGAGGAGTATCCCACTCATTCTCTTCTCCCATCCCCAATAGCAAATAAACCAAACAAACCAGAGATACTGGATTGGTCCTTGACTCAAATCTCACGCTTGGGTATTAAGCCTAAATGGGCTGAAGGTGTCACCGGTAACCATGGCAGACCCACATCAGGCCCAATGCCTGGAAATCCTGCTACAATATGTATGGTTGCATTGTGTCTTTCCTGCGGTCTGGGTGGATACTTCAAGGAGTTAATTGGTTTTCCAATTAATTAATGATTCCTTTTAGCTTTGGTGACCACTATATGGATCGCAGTGAAAGCACAAGATTTTCAGCAATGAATAAGCGAACCTCATTCGTGAAACGCGTCTGCTGTTTGAGACATCTGTTCATTGTGCTGTCATGTTTTTGGAGAAATAAAGACTTTTTATCCGCTGACACTGGAGTGCTGTCAAATCATTTCCTATACAATTGCTACTTCCATGGTCCACGGACTAGACGTACACCCAGCACAGATTGGATACTTTTCTCTCACCTGGAGCGGCACCAACCCCTTTGTGATAACTTAATATTGAACCCTACGGACTAAGACTGGGATGCCATTAAAGTTATGGTTAATACTTTGGTAGACTGCTACACTCATGTCACCATGGAATTAGTCAGGGCAGATGCTGAATGTGTAGATGTGTAGATGAGAGATGCAAGTTCCTATTCTAAATACACAATCTACTCTTGGGTGCCAGGAAGTCTGCTGCAGGTGTCCATTAGTTGAGCCAACATATACAATTTTCTTAAATTTCCTTTAAATTTACTTTCAACTGTGTAGTGCAAGAGCCTGCCTGATTGCATACAATTTAAAAGCGTTTAGGTTTGACCGCATATTAAATGGTTTTGGTAAATCTAAAGGAAAATTGTATAATGTGTAGCCAGCTTAAATAGTATGTGAAACTGACAAGTTTTTTTTCTAGTTTAGAATAGAGTGGGGAATCATTAGGGCCCTTTCACGTCTATACGCGTTTGCTGCACTAGAAGGCACCTTTCTAAAGTGACAAAAGCACATCATAAGTATTTCCCTTGCAATCCTGTGTACCTATTCACTTCTGTGTGCTGCGGTTTGAAAAGTCCTGCATACATGTGTGCTATGTAAAAAGCACACGAAAAATGCACCTTCCATAGAAATTAATCAAAACGCATCAAAAGCGCACCGCATTTCTTTTTTGCTCACGTGTCTATGATACACACTTGCATGCTGGGAGTCAGTGTTGTAAAATATCCAGAAAACTCATCACAAACGTATTAAAAATGCTATATGTGTTGCTGTGTTGCACTGAAATTTAGTTCAACACATTGAAACTCGCTAAACACACGTTTTGCGTGTTCATAAACCATGCATAGCATTTACGTGCTTTAGTGTAAGAGGGCCCTTAGAAATCCTGAAGGGTTTGTTCTGCACTCTGGAGCTTTGTAGAAAGTTTTTTCCTCCATTCCTGTCCAATCGAACATGGTTTCAACAGACAGGACGTGAACGGAAATCTACATCAGAAACCCAGACAGCAATATAAACCTGATAGAGGTTCTATGCTTCTCCTACTCCTCAAGCAAAAGCATTTTTATATTTTTCTGTTGCTTTTGGAGAGTTACCTTTTACGTTCTGTCTGGTAAAATGTTGTCAGCAGGGCAGGAAGTAAGGGTAAATCTCCAATGAACCACAAACACCTGACCGGGGTTCTTTATCCAAAGCTTAGAAAACACTTTGGCTGGAATTAATTTTTATTTTTTTTTTGTAATTTTTTATATTGAGATTTTGCATAATAAACATACAGGTGCAGTCAAGATGCATGTGGGTCCAACATAATGGACAATATGTTATAACACCATCTTGTAATACAACTTTTAGTGCAGAGAGTATGCTGTGTATACAACTTAAACAATCACTCATTGAGTTTTTCATGAATATCAACAAAAAGAAGTGGGACCATATAGAACAGGGGTCCTCAAACTACGGCCCGCGACCCGCCAGGGTCCTGAACCCGGCCCGCCGGCTGGGATGTATCATTCATGTTTTTTCTTTTTTCTGAATCACCCAATTGGAGCCAGAGGCTCTAATAGGCTTCAGAAAAAGGTGGACCCGGGGCGCAGAGCAGTGCGCCCTGAGCCCACCCATTTGTGTGACAATAGAGAATGAAAATTCGCTGAAAGGCGAACCAATGCCATTGGCCGAGGAGGAGGCGGGAGGACTCGAGGAGACGCGGGGGACTGAGGAGAAGCCACCGCTGTAGGTAAGTGCACTGACTGGTCTCTCTGCATTGAAAGGGGCCACTCTGTGGTCACTCTGCATCGAAAGGGGCCATGCTGTGGTCACTCTGCATTGAAAGGGGCACACAATACCTTGATTACTGAAGGCCCCTTTCACACTTTTGTGACCTCAAAGTCACGCAATTTTTTATAGCGTTTTTTGCTGCAAAGTAATGCCTATTACATTTTTCTGTTTGCGCCCCCCAAAAAATGTTGAGCACCAGCCGCCACTATATAAATAAAACAATAAAAAATATGCGCATTGGAATTCGTTCATATTTTTTTTCAAACTATAGTCCGGCCCCCAACAGTGTCTGACGGACTGGGAACTGGCCCACTGTTTAAAAAGTTTGAGGACCGCTGATATAGAACATGAAGATAAAGGACTTAAAATTTTAATAGGCACTTACACCAGTGTACTTAATGTCTAATAATGTGCTTTTTTTTTTTTAGCCATGGCTGCTTTTGGAGGACTACAGCCAGTTCCCCTGTGCCAGGCTTCATCAAGTCAAGGGGGCGGCCCAGCAGGGGCTGCTTCACTGCTTTTACTTCCTGTATTAACTGGGATCCATTCACTATCCTTGTCTCCTTGTATGCAGTAGTTAGCAAGGAATAATAACTTTTTTGCAGCAAATTACATTTTGTATTCTGTTACATTGCATAGTATTTTGTTAATAGTCATTTAGCTTCTCATCTGAACTGCATCTGATGCTCTGCCAGTCAATTCATCACCTGATCTGCAGGGGCATATTCACCCCTGGATCGATGTGTCAGTTTTAATTAGACTTTCAGGTAATTAACTTTCATCACAAGCTCATTAGACGTTATGTTTGCATCTAGGCATTGCTCCAAATATGATGCTGGCAAAAGTTTGCAGTGACAAAAATAAACCTAACGGCCAGTATGTGATTCCTCATGACCGTCAGGCGGTAATGGACTTCATCAAAGATTTGCCAATCAGGAAGGTGAGACAACATTGTTTATTCATCCAAAGGCTTTTCGAGGTCTATTTCTTTTTTCAGTGGCTTTTAGATCTATTTCATTTTTTCTTCATTCATTATTTAAATCTGTGTTTGCTGGTTTTGTAAAAGAAAGATTATTACTGTGATAGTCTTATGTTTTCTTAGCTTTGTAATTATTTATATTTTTACTGGCTTTACTTATTTTAGATTTTTATTCATTTCTTTATTTCTTGAGAGATTTTTATACCTAGCGCTATTAGTTAAATACACCTGTCACACACAATAATCATTACCTAGACACAGGAGGGAACATGGCTAAGCATCGTCTATCTGAAAAAAGTTCAGGAGTTGAATATTAGATCTAGAGCTTTGGGTTTCCTGGGGGTTCTCAAAACTGCATTAGAAAGGATAAGCATTCACCTGAAGATATGTTTTTTTCGTTATTCTTGTAGGCAAACTGCTTACATCAGTGGTGTCCAAAATGTTTTCAATGAGGGCCAAACCATATATATATATATATATATATATATATATATATATATATAATCTATATGTGTGTGTGTGTGTATGTATACAGTATATGTGTATATATACAGTCAGGTCCATAAATATTGGGACATTGACACAATTCTAATCTTTATGGCTCTATACACCACCACAATGGATTTGAAATGAAACAAACAAGATGTGCTTGAACTGCAGACTTTCAGCTTTAATTTGAGGGTATTTACGTCCAAATCAGGTGAAAGGTGTAGGAATTACAACAGTTTGTATATGTGCCTCCCACTTTTTAAGGGACCAAAAGTAATGGGACAATTGGCTGCTCAGCTGTTCCATGGCCAGGTGTGTGTTATTCCCTCACTATCCTATTTTCAAGGAGCAGATAAAAGGTCCAGAGTTCATTTCAAGTGTGCTATTTGCATTTGTAATCTGTTGCTGTCAACTCTCAATATGAGATCCAAAGAGCTGTCACTATCAGTGAAGCAAGCCATCATTAGGCTGAAAAAACAAAACAAACCCATCAGAGAGATAGCAAAAACATTAGGTGTGGCTAAATCAACTGTTTGGAACATCCTTAAAAAGAAAGAATGCACCGGTGAGCTCAGCAACACCAAAAGACCCGAAAGACCACGGAAAACAACTGTGGTGGATGACCAAAGAATTCTTTCCCTGGTGAAGAAAACACTCTTCACAACAGTTGGCCAGATCAAGAACACTCTCCAGGAGGTAGGTGTATGGGTGTCAAAGTCAACAATCAAGAGAAGACTTCACCAGAGTAAATACAGAGGGTTCACCACAAGATATAAACCATTGGTGAGCCTTAAAAACAGGAAGGCCAGATTAGAGTTTGCCAAACAACATCTAAAAAAGCCTTCACAGTTCTGGAACAACATCCTATGGACAGATGAGACCAAGATCAACTTGTACCAGAGTGATGGGAAGAGAAGAGTATGGAGAAAGAAAGGAACTGCTCATGATCCAAAGCATACCACCTCATCAGTGAAGCATGGTGGTGGTAGTGTCATGGCGTGGGCATGTATGGCCGCCAATGGAACTGGTTCTCTTGTATTTATTGATGATGTGACTGCTGACAAAAGCAGCAGGATGAATTCTGAAGTGTTTCAGGCAATATTATCTGCTCATATTCAGCCAAATGCTTCTGAACTCATTGGACGGCGCTTAACAGTTTTTTAAGGGAAAGAAGTGGAATGTTATGCAATGGCCAAGTCAATCACCTGACCTGAATCCGATTGAGCATGCATTTCACTTGCTGAAGACAAAACTGAAAGGAAAATGCCCCAAGAACAAGCAGGAACTGAAGACAGTTGCAGTAGAGGCCTGGCAGAGCATCACCAGGGATGAAACCCAGCGTCTGGTGATGTCTATGTGTTCCAGACTTCAGGCTGTAATTGACTGTAAAGGATTTGCAACCAAGTATTAAAAAGTGAAAGTTTGATTTAAGATTGTTAATCTGTCCCATTACTTTTGGTCCCTTAAAAAGTGGGAGGCACATATACAAACTGTTGTAATTCCTACACTGTTCACCTGATTTGGATGTAAATACCCTCAAATTAAAGCTGGAAGTCTGCAGTTAAAGCACATATTGTTTGTTTCATTTCAAATCCATTGTGGTGGTGTATAGAGCCAAAAAGGTTAGAATTGTGTCAATGTCCCAATATTTATGGACCTGACTGTATATGTATGTATATATATATATCAGTACTTTATGAATAAAATCACACTTACATAAACAGTCAGTAGAATTGTATTGATGACACCTCAGTCAGTTCCACAAGATCCTCGGTTGGCTTGTACAGGTGGCTGTGTGCTGTGAAGGAGAGAAGGAATGTAGTTTTCAAATTCATTCTGCACTCCCGCCCAGTCGTGGGCAGCGCCAGCCAGATAAAGCAGAGCGGGGGGACGGAGCGGGACTCAGGACCGCATCGGGGCGGGGATGTGAGATGTCTCAGAGAGAGACATTGACAAGTCAGCGGTGTCTCTAGGGGCCATATGGAACTAAAGGACGGGCTGCAACTGGCCTGGGGGCCGGACTTTGGACATGACTGGCTTACATGTTTGTTTCTTAGGAGTTGCCAAATGTCAGCTTCTTGCAGTTAGTTGGTTCACCATTTTAAGCACAGTATGACCGTGCAGTTAGTATTGCTGTTCCCATGCATAGCATTCTTCCCTACTTCCTCCCCTCTGTTATCTTTCTACACCCCATAATACCCTTGTCCTCTCAAAATATTTTCTAAACCCGCATGCAGTTGTAGTTCCTAACTCCTAGCCCTGTCCACTGTGGCTTATCCCCTTTGCTGTTAGAAGGCCACATGACTGACTGTGATGCTGGTCACAGTTAAGCTAAGTGACATTCTCCCATGAAGCTAAACTCCAGGCACGCAGCCAAGTACACAATAAAGTGCAAATATGGGAATGGTTTTACTGGACAATTGATTTAAAATGCTGTGAAGCCAGTTATGTGATCCAGAAGTCTCTTTCTGAGAGCTCAGCCACATCCTTTGCTTTTAGTACACAGTTTGGCCAATCACCCAGGTCAAAACGCACTCATTGGCTGCTCCCTGCACAGTTAGGGAGAGATTTACTAAAGCTGGAGCATGCAAAATATGGTGTAGCTCTGCATAGAAACGCATTCAGCTTCCAGGTTTTATTGTCAAAGCTTAATTGAACAAGCTGAAGTTAGCAGCTATTTGGCTACCATGCACAGCTGCACCAGATTCTGTTTGCTTCAGTTTTAGTAAAGCCTTGTACACACCACTAGTTTTTGTTTCGTTCAACCCAGTGGGTTGAACTAAAAAAAAAAAAAACTGACAGCTTCGGTCGAAGCTGCTGTACTAACAATCTGATGTTAGTACCACAATCTCACCTGCTGTTCTATGGTGTTCTGACAGGGGGGCGCCCCCCTCCCCCCATCAGAACACTCTGGTCAGCGCTCTCAGCCATTGGCTAAGAGTGCTGATCAGAAGTTGTTCGGCTGCTGGTTTTCCAGCATGCGCGTCCAACAGAAACTAGCCCGGCTACCATACGCACAGGCCAGCCAGTTTTTATTGGGCCCGTCTGTACTACATCTAAATCTTCCCATTAAAGTCTAGCAGTACATTAATGAAATAATTACTGCTGACTGTGATTGGCTTACAGTGATTCCCTTTTCTAACATAATTCGAATACTGCAGTACTGGAGATAGCAGGAGTCAAAAGGCTCGTACACACTATAAGAAAATCAGGCAAGAATTTTAATCCAAGAAGAACTTTTGTACGTTTTTTGTATGGTGTGTATACAACTTTCAACAGCCGATTCTGACTTGTCGTACAAAGGGACAAACTCCAAAATTTTTCTCATACAGGAAAGAAAAAAGAAAAAAATTATTTTCGTTTAATGTGTACTGTTTGTGTACAAGAAAAATCAGAAAAGGGCTGCGCATGATCAGAAACAATAAACAAGAAGAAAAAAAGCCTTTGTCATACAAGAATTTTCATATCAATTTTTGTTCATCGGTTTCGTTCATCGGTTTTCGATTTTTGTTTTTGCTGTGAAACAACCTGAAACAAATTCAGGTTTTTACATTACATTGAATTTTTAAAAATATTTAATTAACAATTACTGTTTTAATGGTATTTGAATACCTGTCTGGAGTTCAGTTTTATACACAGTTACTTACTAAATATCTGTATCAAATATTGTAATCATTTTGCTTTCCTTCTATAGTTGCTTTTTAGATTTCATTATATTCATTTATAAGATCCCTTACGTAAGCTCTGAAAGAGAAAAAGGTAGTGGGGGAAAATACGATGGCGAGGTTTAGGTCCACACGTGGGACATTAGAGACCTATGGTGCGGTCTGCCTTGTGATAGTGGATTTAGATTTATGGTATTAATCTTTTTGTACCTCAGAGAAGGTCACATACAGTTAGGTCCATAAATATTGGGACATCGACACAATTCTAATCTTTATGGCTCTATACACCACCACATAATTAACTGCAGACTTTCAGCTTTAATTTGAGGGTATTTACATCCAAATCAGGTGAACGGTGTAGGAATTACAACAGTTTGTATATGTGCCTCCCACTTTTTAAGGCACCAAAAGTAATGGGGCAGATTAACAATCATAAATCAAACTTTCACTTTTTAATACTTGGTTGCAAATCCTTTGCAGTCAATTACAGCCTGAAGTCTGGAATGCATAGACATCACCAGACCCTGGGTTTCATCCCTGGTGATGCTCTGACAGGCCTCTACTGCAACTGTCTTCAGTTCCTGCTTGTTCTTGGGGCATTTTCCCTTCAGTATTGTCTTTAGCAAGTTAAATGCATGCTCAATCGGATTCAGGTCAGGTGATTGACTTGGCCATTGCATAACATTCCACTTCTTTGCCTTAAAAAACTCTTTGGTTGCTTTCACAGTATGCTTCGGGTCATTGTCCATCTGCACTGTGAAGCGCCGTCCAATGAGTTCTGAAGCATTTGGCTGAACAGGAGCAGATAATATTGCCCAAAACACTTCAGAATCCATCCTGCTGCTTTTGTCCGCAGTCACATCATCAATAAATTCAAGAGAACCAATTCCATTGGCAGCCATACATGCCCACGCCTTGACACTACCACCACCATGCTTCACTGATGAGGGGGTATGCTTTGGAGCATGAGCAGTTCCTTTCCTTCTCCATACTCTTCTCTTCCCATCACTCTGGTACAAGTTGATCTTGGTCTCATCTGTCCGTAGGATGTTCTTCCAGAACTGTGAAGGCTTTTTTAGATGTTGTTTGGAGAACTCTAATCTGGCCTTCCTGTTTTTGAGGCTCACCAATGGTTTACATCTTGTGGTGAACCCTCTGTATTCACTCAGGTGAAGTCTTTCTTGATTGTTGACTTTGACACACATATACCTACCTCCTGGAGAGTGTTCTTGATCTGGCCAACTGTTGTGAAGGGTGTTTTCTTCACCAGGGAAAGAATTCTTCAGTCATCCACCACAGTTGTTTTCCGTGGTCTTCCAGGTCTTTTGGTGTTGTTGAGCTCACCGGTGCGTTCTTTCTTTTTAAGGATGTTCCAAACAGTTGATTTGGCCACACCTAATGTTTTTGCTATCTCTCTGATGGGTTTGTTTTGTTTTTTCAGCCTAATGATGGCTTGCTTCACTGATAGTGACAGCTCTTTGGATCTCATATTGAGAGTTGACAGCAACAGATTCCAAATGCAAATAGCACACTTGAAATTAGCTCTGGACGTTTTATCTGCTCCTTGTAAATGGGATAATGAGGGAATAACACACACCTGGCCATGGAACAGCTGAGCAGCTAATTGTCCCATTACTTTTGGTCCCTTAAAAAGTGTGAGACACATATACAAATTGTTGTAATTCCTACACCTTTCACCTGATTTGGATGTAACTGCCCTCAAACTAAAGCTGAAAGTTTGCAGTTAAAGCACATCTTGTTTGTTTAATTTCAAATCCACTGTGGTGGTGTATAGCGCCTAAATGATGTGTTGTTGTCCCAATATTTATGGACCGGACTGATTAACTGAAGGCTAATGGGCTGTACAGTACAGTACAGTACACCTTGCTATTAAAAACAATTGGAAACAAAATGCTATTTGAAAACTAGAGGCTGCATTTCAGGCCCTAAAACTTTGTGTTTGTTTGCCATTGCTTTAAAATGAACCTGGTCTAAAATATTTCTAAACCTGGGTATATACAGTATGTTACAATGTGACTTCTTTTCTTTTTTTTCTTAGTGTGCCATTTTCTTTTTTTTATCAAACATTTTTATTTCGAGTTTTACATTTAAAAAATACAGACCTATCCTCCAACATCACCTCCTACAATAAAGATTACAAATGACTAACAAGCATATCTAGACACTGGCTGCTTTGCATATGTGGTCTAACCAGTAGGATATAATGCAGAACAAGGTGTGTTCTATCCCTTGTGCAATAAGGATTAGAGTAATTGTTCCACCTAACTTACTACATTGGAATTGATTCTTGCTCATGGAGGACCTCACCCATATCTATTTTCCCGATGCCAGCTTGAGAATGGGGCTAGAACAAATAATCAATGCAGCTATAAGCTGAAACAGGAAGATCTTACTATTTTAGAAGCTGAATAAGTAACAATAGCTATAGGACTAAAGTAAGCACGGCTAGCAAATGCTGCCAAAATTCCAGAACCTTTTGGGACAGCCTTCTTTGCTGATATGCCAATTTTTCTCTGCTCAGCATATTAACTTGGTTGATCCATGAGATCAAAGTTGGGAGTGCAGAGATACCCAATGTTGGGCAATAAATGTATGTGCTAGAAACTAGAGCCTTACAAATAGTATATCAGGATGGTAATATTCCTCAGCTAATCCTCCCAGTAAGCAGATCATGGGATCTAAGGGAATATTTACATACAGTACCTTTTACCTCTGTCCAGTAGCAATTCAATTTATGACATCACCAAAACAAAAATTCCCAAGCACATTTCGGACAGTTTGGAGTATCCTGTGGCTTGGAATGGATAATAGGGTTCATTTTTGTGAGGGTAGCAGGGACACCTGAGGCAGTAGATGAAGCAGCTTCTAAATTGGTCATAAGATGTGTCCCCAAGTTTACTTTCCCAACCTGACCTACATGACAGAGACAAAGCCTTAGAAAATAGTCATTAATGAAGTGTAAAGATCTTTTCTAAGTTGTGTTTACTAGAGTGTGTACCAAAGTAGACTCTTTAAGTCAGAAGTCACAAGTTTGTTGTAATTGTAAATATCGATAAAATTGTTGCTTAGGGTAATTGAATGTATGAGACCAAAGTTGAGGGGTGCAGAAAAAAGCACTTTTGGAGGACCAGAGCTAAAGGATTTAGGCGTATTTGGAGGTATATAAATAGTAAAATAAGTGATAGCTTGGGGTGCCACTATTCAAACTCTTGGAGATGGTTAACATTAGTATATTCCCAAATGTGCCGACAGCTATAGCCTAAGGTGCAAAGGCATGAGCTTGGGCGAAGAAAAAGCACAAGGAGGGTGGAAAAAAAGGGGGGGAAAAAGGTTAGCCAAGATGAAAAGGAAGACGGGAAAAGAGAATGGAAAGGGATGAAGGGGAGGGGAAAACGGGAAAGGGGAAGTGGAGAAAAGGAAGGAAAGGGGGGGGGGAGGGAGGGAAAAAGGGGGGAAGGGGAGGACAGAGGGAAGGGAACGGTGAGGGACAGGGGGAGAGAGGGGGACAACAAGTATGAAACTACAGAACAGTAGAAACAATGTTGGGAGGGCTGTTGGGACTTTGTAGGTACCAATTAGACCATAAAATAAGAATTACAATAAAATCGTGGAATGTTTATTCATATTGCATGTTAAAAACAAGATAAGTGTTACAGAAAATATACATATTATCTGACATAGAAACAGACTAGATGTGTAGGATCATATGTAGAGACACAAGGCAAGGAATTATACAAATATTCCGGTCCAATGAGGAGCATCAAACCAATCCCGACATGTTTCGCGGGCATGGATAGTCCGCTTCTTCAGGGGAATAGAGATATTAGATATAGATTGCCTTGATTAGCCTGTACAATACAATGGTAACAACAATTAATACATATATAGACATACATATAAGCACAAGAGGAGTAGATAGTGCATGCTAGTGTGGAACGCCCATATGCATCCAAAAAAACAGCCATCGTGAACATGCTCATCACCGACCTGATATGGTGAGGGTGCCCCCCAGAAAAAAGTCTCCCCAGCGAATGTGGAGGGATAGTAAAGGCGGGGAATGAAGTAAGGTAAGAAATGAGATAAAGATAACACTAGACCAAAAGGTGCTTGGAAAATATCCTGTACCTTTTTAAGGTGTCTCATTAATGAAACTCGCATATCCAATGGAAGGGGTAGGTAAATATAGAGAGGGCAATTGCAGTGCGGCTAGGGCTGGGGTTCAGCGTGGACAGGTCTTCTAAATAGATAAAGATGAAATGTATAAACGGTCTGTGCCCTACAAATTAACGTGGTCTCCAATGGAAATATTAAACTGGAGGGGCAAGTTTACCTGCTCGGTACCTGGTCATACAGACTACAGCATGAGGATATGCTTGGTGGTGGTAAAGTAAATGGAAACATACATCATTTCAGGGGTATGTAAAAAATGCCAAGTATCAGGGAATAGGCCCGACCTTTAGGAAAATCTATAAGGCATAATAAAGAAAGGATTTGTTAGAGGGAATCGTGCACTGAATCCATCGGATCCCATAAAGCCGACCATCTTACCCACGAACCGCTGCCATCCTGATAGACGCCGTCTCCATGATGGACAGAGGATGAAATCCCGCCTATTAAGGCCCTCAACCCGACGCCGCACGGCGCATGATGTCATACGTCGTGTGGGTGGGTCAGGCCCCCAACTGCGCGCGCATATGGAGGTGCGCGCGCAGTGCTGCTCTTGGTGTAGGCCACAATATGCAGCCCAGAGCGGCCGCAGCAAGCACATCCGGGACACGTATGCGTCCCAGACGTGATGCGCGAGGGGACCACACATCCGCTGAGAGATCAGAGGAGCACGCCACCACCCGGGCGGAGGGAGCAGCGCACTAGGGAATGCAAAGAAGGATGCAAAGTAATGCTGGGCGTCCAAAGAAGCATGCAGTACAATATACAGAAATAGTTCATCATGACAATGTTAAATTACAGAAAAACACCTTTCAACATATATGTGCAACTAATTAAACATGAGTAAATATAAGAATGGGAACAGAAAGATTCCCCGTTATCCTATATATAGAGATTCCTCAGAGGGAGTCCAACATTGGACTCCCCCAGAGGGATCCACGAACATTACATAGTATACAATAATGGTTATTGCATCAGCAAATAATGATACTAGATCCTGGAGAGATGTTAGTTGATCTCTAAATAATATATATTGGAGGTATAAAGTGATACTCCCACATGTGGGAGAAGTCAGTAACTTACCCATCTCCAAGACCGGAGCAGAAATTTCACAGGGTGCAAATTATCGGAGTGGTGAGTGTGGTACAGCACATGGAATAAAGGGTCTAGGCACAAAGGTATGATGATTGCAAGAATATCAAAGGGAATTACCCCAGAAATGGTTTATAAGATAGGGCTTCATTGATCCCTGGAGGTATGGTAGCCTCCAGGGATTCAATCCAATAAGATTCCCTTTGTAATATTCGTTTATCCCAGTTCCCCCCGCGGGGGTCCTGGGGAATTACCTCCAAGACAAAGAAAGAAACCATGGAATTGTCATACTTATGACGGAAACCTATGTGGCGTGTGACACTGGTCTGTATGGTACCCCCCTCTGAGTGATAAATATGATCTCCTATCCGTTTGCTTAACTTTCTAATAGTCTTGCCGACATAGAACGCCCCGCAGCGGCAGATCATGAGGTACACCAGTCCTTGTGTGTTACAATCAGCATAATGTCTAGAATGAAACCATTTCCCATTGGGCAAACGTATACCTGTACCAGTTTTAATCCAGGGGCATTTGTCACAAGAGCCACATCGATATGTGCCTTTTTTGGGGGCCTGATTGGTGATGACATTGGTGTAGTGACTTTTTGTAAGACGGTCACGGAGAGAAGTGGCCCGTCTAAATAACAGACTGGGTCTGGCGTTGAGATATTTACTCAAAGTATAATCTTGAGTGAGAATGGGCCAATGGCGTTTCAGGATGTTACGTAGGATCTCGTCATGTGCGGAGTAGGTGGTAATAAACCTCACATTAGTGTCTTTCTTTTTGGTAGATGTTTTGTACAACAGGTCAGTTCTCGAATAAGCTCTGGCCCTGTTGTACGATTTTCTCAACAGTGTTTTGGAATATCCTCTGGCAAGGAGTCGCTCACGCAACTGATTAGCCTGGACACAGAATTGAGCTTCGGTCGAGCAATTTCTGCGAAGCCTAAGGTATTGGGCATAAGGGATACTTGCGACCAGAGGGGCGGGATGGGCACTTGCTGCGCTAAGAATGGTGTTACCCGCACTGGGTTTGCGGTAAAGGTCAGTGCCAATCTGTCCGTCCAGGGAGAGGCTGATGCTCAGATCCAGGAATGAAACATAATGTCTGTCAAAGGTATACGTAAATTTTAGATTTAAATTGTTGTTATTAAGAGCCATAAGGAATGATGAAAGTTCAATTTGTGTACCTGTCCATATGAGTAGGAGATCATCAATGAACCTGTACCAAATTAAAATCTGAGACAGCCAGTGTTCCATTCCCTCATCCGAGAAGATCAGCCTCTCCCAGGCACCAAGGTACAGATTGGCATATGACGGTGCGCAGCAAGTGCCCATCGCGACCCTCTGGATCTGCAAGTATGTTTGCTCCATAAACGTGAAATAATTCCTAGTTAGGATAAACCTAAGAAGTTTCAGGACAAAGTCCATCAAGGGCCATATTTTATAGTCTTGTTCCTTGAGGAACGATTCTGCCATCCGGATGCCCTGGTCGTGCGGGATACTTGAGTACAGAGCCTCAATATCAATTGCTACGAGCAGGGCATCCGGAGGGACCTGAATCTCCTCAAGGTGTTTCAAAAGATCGGTAGTGTCCCGTATATAGAGTGGAAGTGCCAGGACATGAGGCAGCAAAAACGAATCAACGGATTTGCTGGCGTGTTCCGTGAGCGACTCGTTACATTATTTATTGTATAAATTTAGGGACGTGGTACTCTTCATACAAAATATTACAAACATACAATCTTTTGAACATTAATATATTGTATATTTTGCCATATAGGAGGATATATGGAGTAATATATATGTATATATAGTAAAGTCTAATATCTGCATGATTGCCCAACGTTTACCTAAAAGAGTAAAATTGGGGCAGTGTTTAGTATTTTTGTGTACAGCCAGCCTACAAATACACCAAGACAGGCAGATCAGTATTCATGTGGATAATGATTTACAGATGGGGCCATTGTTATATTTTTTGTCACGCGGTATTTGCGCAGCGGTCTTTCAAATGCCATTTTTTTTGAAAAATTACGAAAAATCACATTTCACTGCATTTAAAAAAAACTAAACAGTAAAGTTAGCCCATTTTTTTAGTATATTGTGAAAAATTATACGCCGAGTAAATAGATACCCAACATGTTACGGTTTAAAATTGCGCACACCCGCAGAATGGCGACAAACTACGGTCAATAAAAATCTCCATAGTCGACGCTTTCAAATTTTTTAACGGTTATCAGTTTAGAGTTAGTGTAGCTCTTTTTTTAAATTATTGCTCACACACTGGCGACCAGGGCGATACCTCACATGTGTGGTTTGAACAGCAATTTCATTTGCCGCGCGACTTCCATATACGTTTTCTTTTTAAATTTTGTTTTTTCCCCTATTTATTTTATTTTATTTTTTTTTTATTTTAACACAGGTTTTTTTTTTTTTTTTTTAAATCTAATCACTTTTATTGCTGTCACAAGCAATGTAAACATCCCTTGTGACACCAATATGCAGTGACAGGTACTCTTTATGGAGGGATCGAGGGTCTAAAAGACCCTAGACCCCTCCACTACACTTCCATGTATTCAAAACGCAGAAAACTGCATTTTTGAATACTATCACTTTTTGAATCTTCCGCCTTCCGCAGCATAGTAACCCTGACGTGACGTGACCTCCGGGTTACGGCATCGGAGACCCGATCTAAGCCACTTCCGGCTTTGATTGGGACTCCATCCAGCTGGCGGACATGCCGGCTGGGTGCTCGGGTCTCCCGGTGGGACAGGAGACCCGGAAAAAGCCACGGAAGGCGGCGGGAGGGGGGGGCATCCCTTCCCGCTCACCGGGGTAACGATCAAGCGGCTCCTGAGCCGCATCGGTCATTCCTGCTGGAAAGCCGACCACCGGCTCTAAAAAACGGTACCAGGATGATGCCTTTAGCTAGAGGCATCACCTCGGTAGAACCACGCAAAATCAGCCGACGTAGGTCTACGTGGATAGACATAAAGTGGTTAAAGTGGAAGTCCGGGCTAATGCTGTCTAAGCTTATACCTGCTCCAAGCCCCATTCTAAGCACTATACTAACTATCTTGTAAAGGAAAGCTGTGTATACTTACCTAATCAGAGGGTGCTCTGGTTTGGTCACGTGATCTTCCCCAGAGACTGACTTCAGTGAAAAGGAGGGATCACCGATAATGGCTGCAGTGCCTGGGTGGAGACATCACCCATTGGTTTACTATGGGGCATCCGTTGTCAGCTGTCCTTCCTCTCGCCTGAAGCCGACGCTGGCAGCCGATCATGTGACTTGACCAGAGCGTCCTTAGATTAAGTAAGTATACACATCTTCCTTTAACAGGATAGTTGGTATAGGACTTAGAAAAGGGGTGGGAGAAGGTTTAAGTTTGGATCACATTAGCCCGGAATTTTGTTTTAAATTAAGTTATGACTTGAGATACAAAATCCAGAATTGGGTGAGTGCCATTTCTTTAAGATTTAACAAAACTGTGTAATTTAGAAGTGTAGCTAGATAATTATTTTAATTTGAACCCATTTAGACAGGCTCTTAACCACTTGCCTACCGGGCACTTTCACCCCCTTCCTGCCCAGGCCAATTTTCAGCTTTCAGCGCTCTCACGCTTTGAATGACAATTGCGCGGTCATGCTACACTGTGCCCATATGAAATTTTTATCATTTTTTTCACACAAATAGAGCTTTCTTTTGGTGGTATTTAATCACCTCTGGGTTTTTTATTTCTTACAAAAAAGAAAAGAAAAAAAGACAGAAAATTTTGAAAAAAAAAACGTTTTTCTTATTTTCTGCGAGTAAATTTTGAAATTAAATACATTTTTCTCCTTCACTGATGTGCGCTGATGAGGCAGCACTGATGGGCACTGATAGGCTGCACTGATGGGCACAGATGAGGTGGCATTTATGGGCACTGATGAGGTGGCACTGATGAGAAGGTACTAATATGCCGCACTGATGAGCACTGATAGGTGGCACTGATAGGCAACACTGATGAGCACTGATAGGCGGCACTGATAGGAGGCACTGCTGGGCACTGAGAGGCGGCAACTGACGGGCGGCACTGATGGGCACTGAGAGGCGGAACTGCTGGACACCGATGGGTGGCACTGATGGACACCGATGGGTGGCACTGATGGACACCGATGGGTGGCACTTATGGGCAGCACCATCAGTGCCCACACTCAGTGCCCATAGTGCTGCTAGTCGGTGCCCATCAGTGCCTAGATGAGCAGGCACTGATGGGCACTGACTGGCAGCACTATGGGCACTGATTGTGGGCCCTGATGGGGGTACTGATGGCGGGCACTGATGGTGCGGCACTTATTGTATTTTATTTACCTCTTTTGTAATCAGGGCACTGGTGATCAGTGCCCTGATTACATTTTTCTGTGTCCCCTAACCGCTGATCGGCTCTGCTCCTTCCTCACACTGCAGTCTCTGTGTGAGGAAGGAGAGCTGGCAATGAGAGATGATCTCATATGTTTACATATGAGATCATCTCTCATTGCATGGTCCGATCACGTGGTAAAAGGCCGCTGTGATTGGCCATTTACCACGATCTGTGATTGGCTGTGTCCAAGGGACACGGCCGACACAGATTTTCCCTGATGCGCACTCGCGGGAGCGCGCGGGGAGCCTGTCACTGGGAGGCCGTTTAAAGACGGCCTCCCGGAAATTCGAGTCCGCGCTGTAGCCATCTTTCGGCTTTAGCGTGGGCAGCAAGAAGTTAAACTAAATAGTTATTGGTAAATCTAAAAGACATTGGGGGAGGTTTACTGAAACTGGTGCACTCAGAATCTGGTGCAGCTGTGCATGGTAGCTATTCAGCTTTTAACTTCACCTTGTTCAATGAAAGTTTTTTTTTTTGCATTTTGGATAGAGAATTGGAGGGTTATAACCCCTGTTCATTTTTTTTGCCATCTGTGCTCCATTGGGGAGATCTACCTTCACTTCCTGTCCCATATCCAAAACAGGAAGAAAGAGGAAATCCCTGTAAATTAAGGGACTCCCAGGCCACCCAAACTAGTGTAATATTTCCTCTCTGTTACTTTTCTGGAGACAATCCAAAATTTTGGATTTTCTTTTACTTTCACTTTTAAAAATAATGGTAAACAGGACAAATAGAGAAGGTGAATCTCATTAACCAATTAAGGACTGCCTGCCACAGATATACTGTGGCAAGCAGCCCCTCCTGCGAGAACTGACGTAGCTGTATGTCGGTCGCGCACCTGCAGCTAGGGGGCGGCGCACTCCCGCCTCCACTCAGCAGCGGGGACTCTGATGCATGGGGCTGGTGGCTCTGATTGCTGCCAGGCACCCGCAATCTTTCCCCGCTGAGAAAGGAAGACGGTCAGCTATTGTAAACACAGCTGACCATTCTTCTATCTGGAATGGTCACAGACCGCCTGTGATCCTAGGATCACATATATAGATATATAGGATCACAGGTCTCTGTGATCATTTTTAAAGCCCAACCCCCCCACAGTTAGAATCACTCCCACTAGGTTTACATTTAACCCCTGATCACCCACTGTGTTAACCCCTTCCCTGCCAGTGTCATTATTACAGTAACAGTAGATATTTTTAGCACTGATTACTTCCATTGCGTAGTATTGCTGAGTATACAAGAAATGTGCTATAGCCACTCACAGTTGGGAAGTTAACCATCAGCGTGCAGGGTCCGCCAAGCTCGATCGCTTCCGCGTTCCACAGCTGGGTGCAGGGACCCTGCACGCTGATGGTGAACTTCCCAACTGTGAGTGGCTATAGCACATTTCTTGTATACTCAGCAATACTACGCAATGGAAGCTACTTTGTAATTGCAGTGCCTAAGGTGACTATGAGTGGGAGCCAGGTTACCCGTAACATCTGTGTGCACCTATGCTGCCAAGTGTGTGGTAAGCGCTCTTACCTAGTGGGGGGCCACGGGTAACAGCACCTCTTAAATAACTGCACGATATTTAATGTGAGCATGCAGTGCACTGTCACAACCTTACTGCATTCCTCAGCACATAGCACTTTAAGGTTTTATGTTGTGGCACCTCGGCTCCTATAGATCCACACGACAAAAACGCACAGTGCACTTTCTATGTTAAATTGTATTTGGAATTTTATACAATTTTTTGCTTATCTATCACTCTGAACGCACATTGCACTTTCTATTACCTTTTGACATTGATGTCATTTTAAATGTGATAGCGCCGTTACCAACAACACTTGCACTTTACTAAAACCTGATAGGTGTTGTAATCCTTCTGCACTCTATCCAAAACTAAAGAAAAAGTTTTGCCTTTAGTTATACTTGAGGCTTCGGCAATAAAACCTGGAAGCTGATAGAATTCTATGCAGAGCTGCACCCATTGTGCAGTCAGATTATAATATATTTAGAAAAACAACAAGGGAAGGGCATTACCACTTAAAAAATGGATTTAAATCCAAAAAAGGATACATTGTATTCACAAACACATGATATAATAGCACTCATGTAAGGAAAATGGAATCGATCGCCTCCAGGACTGCCAGGATACTTCTATGGTGTTGGATGACGTGATGGCGTTCGCATATGCCTGGCTGACGCGTTTCGAGGAAGAACCCTCTTCAGAGGCAAAAGTAAAAAAAATGTAAATGCTAATGCACAAGGTCGGTGCGCCCTTCTCTTGTTGTTTTTCAGTATATTTGGATACCCTTTGTCCTGGGGGGCAGCAAGACCCGAGGTGGTAATAACAAAGACCACACAAGACCACTCACTTTCCCACATAACACTTGAACTAACTTCTTTTATAATATATTTAGTGCAGCACCTTGTGAACCCTGGAAGTACCTGTGTTAAGGCAGCCATTCACATTACAGTCTAAATGTACAACCTCCTTTACATCTACCAACAGCTATGTGGTGCAAGAGTCTCTTAGATTAGATACCAATCAAGTAGCTGGCTTAGTTGGGCCCTTACATCTATTTTTGGTAAATTTAAAGGAGATGTACAGAGATTGTACAATCAAAGTGTACTTAATATGGGCAGCTTTAGTTTTTCAATTTGACCCCAGGGAACCCCATAAATAATAGACCCAGGCTTTAACCCTACCTGGCAGTAATCCCAAGTTTGGCTCGGGGTTAATTTTCAGTACCAAAAGTGGTAAGCCACGCTCGGGGTTACACTGTAGTATCCCTGTAGTGTCACTTACCTTGGCTCTACGATCCCCTGATGTCTTCCGCTGTGTACGCCAGCCGATGCCGGCATCAGTCTTTCGGGTGCCCTTCCCTGCGAGCGCCGGCGACGCACGGGGGGGGGGGGGTTTAACCAGGCTGGGAATTCAAAAAAATAAACCAATTATGACGTACACACAATACATTGTAATCTGTCAGGATTACATTACTGTATCAACCATTTCTTCTCAGTTTTGTCCCTAGTGCTTTGTCCAGTGCCCTGCTGCACTTTTCTTTCTGCCTGGAAACTTGAGAACATCCGTGGCATTCAAAAGGCGTCCCTTTAAGTCAAAAGCGGTTTTAGACCAGCTAGAAAACCACGATGGTGAATTAGAATCACTTGCAGAATTGAGCTATAGTGATTTGTGGGGAAATTCGTCCTCAGACACCTAACGTAACAACAGCGACGATTCTGCGACTAAGCTCAGTGATGTTCGAACTTGGTGCTCTATTAACTGTGGTAAAGATCAGGCAGCGCCCCCTAGATTCCCATTTACTGGAGCTTCCGGTATGAATGCCTTTTTCTCATCAGTCTTTACTCAGGAAAAGGAGGGGTATACTGACCATGACTGTATGGTCATTAGTTTTACACAGGTCTTGCCGCTATGGCTAACAGAGGGTGAAATCATGGAAAGGCTGGATAAAATTAACACAAACAAATCACCAGGCCCGGATGGCGTACATCCGAGAGTACTCAAAGAACTCAGTAAGGTTATATCTAGACCACTGTTCCTGATCTTTGCTGACAGTATTATGACAGGAAATGTACCAGGGGATTGGAGGAAAGCTAACGTGATACCGATATTCAAAAAAGGGCAGAGGCATGTCCCGGGTAATTGTAGGCCTGTCAGTCTGACATCGATAGTATGTAAATTTCTGGAGGGGATGATTAGGGACTATATCGTAGAGTTTGCTAAAGACAACAACATCTTCAGCATTAATCAGCACGGGTTTACAAATGGGCGTTCTTGTCAAACCAATCTCTTAGCATTCTACGAGGAGGTGAGCTGTGAGCTAGATAGGGGAAGACCAGTGGATGTGGTGTACCTGGATTTCGCCAAGGCGTTTGATACAGTTCCCCACAAGCACCTAATTTATAAAATAAGGTCTGCAGGTATCGACCGCAGGGTTTGCTCTTGGATACTGAATTGGCTAAAAGGGCGTGTCCAAAGGGTGGTAATAAACAGCGCATACTCAGACTGAACTGAGGTGGTAAGTGGGGTCCCCCAAGGCTCAGTCCTGGGACCAACCCTGTTCAATTTATTCATAAATAGCATTGAAGAGGGGATCAGTAGCTCTATATCAGTTTTTGCAGATGACACAAAATTGGGCAGGGCAATAACTGCACAGCATGAAGCAGATATCCTACAAAATGACCTGGACAAAATAACGGAGTGGGCTACGACATGGCAAATGAGGTTTAATGTGGAGAAGTGTAAGGTTTTGCACTTGGGGACTAAAAACATAAAAGCACAATACACGTTAGGGGGGGAACCCTTGGGGGAATCAAAAATGGAGAAAGATCTTGGAGTCTTGGTAGATGATAGACTAGGCAATAGCATGCAATGTCAAGCGGCAGCTGCCAAAGCCAGCAGAATATTAGCATGCATAAAGAAAGGGATGTATTCCAGAGATAAGACTATAATCCTTCCACTTTATAAAACTCTGGTCCGACCACATCTGGAGTATTCTGTCCAGTTCTGGTCGCCAGTCCTCAGGAGGGATGTGTTGGAGCTGGAGAGGATCCAGAGAAGGGCAACTAAACTAATTAGGGGATTGGAGGACCTTAATTATGAGGAGCATCTTCAATCGCTTGATTTATTCTCCCTGGAGAAAAGACGTCTGAGAGGGGACATGATAGCAATTTATAAATATCTCAATGGTGATCTCGGCATAGAAAAAAAGCTATTCAGTCGTAGGGAGTGCATGAGGACTCGAGGGCATACATTGCGATTGGAGGAGAAGCGTTTTAACCTCAGGCAACGTGGGGGGTTCTTTACTGTTGGAGCTACAAGATTGTGGAATTCTCTACCACAAGAGGTGGTTTCTGCGGGAAGTATGGTGGCTTTCAAAAGACTCTTAGACGTACATCTCAAGGATAGGAACACTCAGGGGTATGTGAGATGATTACGGCCACACACACCTACACAGGTTGAACTGGATGGACTATTGTCTTTATTCAACCTCACCTACTATGTAACTATGTAACTATGAAAGTAGACGTTGAACATGACAACCCCTTGGCCTACTTACAATTATTTCTGACCGATGAGGTTATTGAAAAAATAGGAAAAAACAGAAAGGAAGAGGGGTAAGAGGTTAATCTAACCCCATATATATTGGGCTTTTAAATGGTGACTCCCTAATGAAAGAACACCCATTACAATAACTTATTAGAAAAGTACAAAAATGCATTAATTTAGTATCAACAGTCATATATAAACAACCTCATAGTATGTAGGGCCATGAACAGACATGGGGCCCATAAAAACATAATACATACCGTGACATCAATAATGTGTAACGGATAAAAGGTGCATAATGTGCCAACATGTTTCGCGGCCTATGTATTCCCCATCTTCGGGGCTTCTGCCATCCGTATATACCTCACAGACATCACAAATAAGCAAAAAGGAAAAGGGGAGGAAAAAAGAACCAGGAAGGAAAAATTGTAGTCAGATGTGTTCCAGTTGGGGAGATCAGAGAAAAATTTCATCAAACGCCGCAAATTCCCGGATATTATATTTTATTGCGTAAAATCCGAATCGTCAACTGGCTACATTTGGAATTCAGTCATATACACTGGAAAAGGAAAAAAATTAAATCCAAAATACAGCAACTATGGAATGGCAACATCTTCAGTTCTTTCATTCATTGAGCCATTGCTAAATCAGGGCTATTGTGTAACAACCAACAACTTTTATATGTCTCCTGAACTTTGAGTTTCTTCTGCAAAACAAAACTGATGCCTATGGAACCGTTAGGGCTAACCTGTGCGACATGCCGCCAATGTTTGGCAATAAGAAGCTGAAGACTGGAGAAATGGTTGCCTGGCAGAAAGGCAAAATTATGGCACTGCGATGGCGTGACAAGAAAAATGTGTGCCTAATGAGTACAGTTCATAATACCTCCACTGTTATGGTGCGCACGAAAGTTGGGAATGAAATCATGAAGCCACAAGTAGTTGTACACGGGATGTCTACTAGACTCTTGTTTGGACAGATTTAAGTGAGTTATTCCTAAGAATTACAGGCCTACAATTTAAAACAACAAATTTCCATGCAAAACAATGTACTGCTTTGACAGTAAAAAATACTGACATAATCAGACCCACAGGGAAGGTAAATTGACAGTAAGGCCCACCTCCTTGTAGGGGTAAGCTGTGGCCCCATCAAACAGCCGTAAAGTGTCAGATCCTCTGCTGCCCACTGAAGTTCTAGCATTTAACAGCTTACACAAGCAAAGCTTAACACCAGGAGGGGGGAAGTATATTTAAAAGAAGTTGAGACCCCCATGCCTGAGATTTATAGGAATTATACAGGTATTGATTTCAGAACTAACATACAGCATGGGGCCAAATGTTTGTGGACACCTGACCATCACTGTGCATTGTGTTACTGTGCATTGCAAATTGTAAAAAAGGGCATGCACTTTTTATGTGCATTCTGGTGCGTTAGCCCCTTTCATAGGAATGAGTGAATTAGAAGTAGAACTATGGACAAAACTTTTTTTTTTTTCATTTTGGATAGATTAAGGGAGGGTTATAACCCCTGTCAGATTTTTTTTTTTTGCCATCTGTGTCCCAATGTGGAGATTTCCCATTACTTCCTGTCCCATAGCCAAACTGAAAGTGAGAGGAAATCCCTGCAGATTAAGGCAATTCCTTGGGGATCCCCAGGTCATCAGACCTAGTGCCCCCATTGGAAGATTTCCCTCTATTACTTTTCTGGGAACAACCCAAAATTTGTCATTTTCTTTTACTTTCATTTTCAATGATAATGCTAAACAGGACAAATAGAGAAAAAAAGAAAACACGGAGTGTGGACTTTTTAAGGGTGCTTAGACAAAACTATTCAAGTGTTATATATATAAAAATATAAACTTTTATTCATCAAAAATAATAATAATAAAAACATTATAATACAGGCATATGGTTGATAGAAAGACAAGTCATTTAATGTGTTTTGTTGCTGCTTTTGCAACTGGTTTCGCCAAACTGGCTTCTTCAGGGAAATGCATAAAAGTTTGTTTAACTTTATACTACAAACAGAAATATAAATGTTACATAGATAGCAAATTCAAAAGACTGCACTTGATCAATCATGTGAGGGTTAATCCAAATGTCTAAAATACCTGTATTGGCATGGAGCTCTGTAATTTATGAAGATAAGTCTGTTAAACGTGAAACCTGCAAAACCTGGACTAGTTGGCCCTCATATCAGGTCTCCCCCAGAGGGGACACAAAGGTGTCAATGAAGGTAAGCTTAGCCTGTATTACAGCAGTAACACATTAATATGGGGCTCACACTTATTGATTTCTCTCTATCCTTTGTAATCAAGCTCTACAAAGAAAGTGTTGTATTCTGATATATCCTCTTTTACTTACTGGGTATTTGAAAACTTCAAGAGAAAACACTCTCTATATTAAATGATCTACAGGGGACACTGCTTCACAAACACCATCTTTTATTGATATAGTGAGCGTTTAACCACTTGCTGATCAGCCACCGCCTATATACGGCGGCAGGGTCCAGCGAATCACCATACCTGTACAGCAGGAGTGATCCTGGAGGCGCCTGCCCACTTGCCAGTGGGGAAGCCGATCCATGGGGCCGCAATCACTCCCCATAAGGAGAGAGAACGGCGGTCTGCTGTTGTAAACACAGCAGACCGTTGTTCTCTCTGGAATCAATGCAGAGCTCCTGTGTTCCTCCTATTTAGGAACACAGGTCTCTGTGTTGATTTCACAAGCCCATCCCCCCCCACAGTTGGAAAACACCCCCTAGGCTCATGTTTAACCCTTTTATCACCCCTGGGTTAACCCCTTCCCTGGCAGTGTCATTATTACAGTAACAGTGCATATTTTTAGCACTGATTACTGTAGTAATGTCACTGGTCCCCCCAAAAGTGTCAGAAATGTCAGTTAGGTGTCCGATCTGTCCGCCGTAATGTCGGAGTCCCGCTAAAAATCGCTGATCGCCACCATTGCTAGTAAAAAAAAAAAAAATTTATAAAAATGACAAAAATCTTTCCCCTAGTTTTGTAGACGCAATTGCTTTTGCGAAAACAAATCAAAATACGCTTATTTGGAATTTTTTTTACCAAAAATATGTAGCCGAATACAAATTGGCCTAAAATGATGATAAAATTTCGATTTTTACATTTTTTTGGGGAATGTTGTATAGCAGAAAGTGAAAAATATTGTTTTTTTTTTTTTTTTTTCCAGAATTGTCCCTCGTTTTTTGTTAATAAAAATCACACAGGTGATTAAATACCACCAAAAGAACATCGATTTTATTTGAGTACAGTGTCGCACGACCGTGCAATTGTCTGTTAAAGTAACGCAGTGCTGAATCGCAAAAAATGGCCTGGTCATAAAGGGGAAAATATTCCAGGCCAGAACAGGTTAATGTATATCAACCAATGTAGATAGACTTCACCTGAGCCCAGAGTGTACACCGATCTGCATGGGGAAAAGAGAATCCCAAACAAAATTTGTTATTGGGCTAGTTGGCCTATAGTCTAATCTACTCTCACATTCATATAACAACCTTTTCTTTGAACACATACCTCGATATGATCAGACAAACACTCGCGCTGCTCCAGCACGCCGACGTAGTGTCTGTTATTTCCTTTTGGTCCCACCGCCGACTGACGTCAGCATGGTATGCAGACACAAAGTTACAGAGCCCCACGCCTGTGCAATGGCAGGGACCCTCCGCCCTGCGTCAGTCCAGCTCAATAGCTCCCTCACCTGGGCGTGGTAAGAAGGAACACCATGCCTACCCGATCAGTACAAGACTCGTCAAAAGGGAGGGGGAAGAAGGAGCCGGACCAAGCGTCGATGCGGACAAGATTTATGATGGGACCCAGCCCATCTGAAACAGACCTGCCCTGTATACACGGCGCCCAAATCGCCACAGTTAGGGCCTAACCTGTAAAAACAAGACAAATAGAGAGAATGAATCTCCTTAACGGGGGCACAGACAGCAATAACGGGGACAGGTGTTCTAATCCCTCTGCACTCTATCCAAAACTAAATAAAAGTTTTGCCTTTAGTTCTACTTTAAGGGATTGAATGGGCCGCCTTAATGCAGCGCACATAACATGTGTAACACACCACATAGATGTAAATTCAGCCAAAAGACCATTTGTGAGGTCAGGGACTGAGGCTGCATCAGAAGTATAGGGATTTGCAAGATGCACACCATTTCCACACTGTTCTTAAATGAGAAGGCTTTTAGTCTAGGCCAAGTTCACTTTAAAAGGCAGAATAGAACAAATAGGAATGATCCCTTGCAGCAGATGATCACCAGCAGCAGTTCACCTAGAATTTCTCAATTTGCAGGCATCATCATTTGTTATGTCTTAGATTTGAGTTGCATAATAACAGATTAAGTAATGACAGGCTATTTATCACTTATTATACATCACTCCCTTGCAGCCCATTACGTTCACGCTCTTCATAGAACGACATCTTAATAAAACCCAGATCGTTTATCACTTCTGATAAGAAAACACAGTGTATTTTTACAAATCCTTTCTTGGACGGTATTCTGCTGCTCAGCAGTTACGGTTTATGATATCCTGTGTAATGCTGCCAGTTGTCTGTAATGCATTATTGACGGATGTGCTTTGCTGCAGGTTCCAGGCATTGGGAAAGTAACTGAGAAAATGTTACAGGCGCTGGGAGTAACAACCTGTACTGACCTCTACCAGCAGAGGGCGCTCCTATCCCTGCTTTTCTCTGAGATTTCTTGGCATAACTTTCTGAATATTTCGCTGGGCATCGGCTCAACACACATAGAGAAGTAAGTAAAAACTTGCGTTCATGTGCTTTCACAAGATTTTTTTCTCCTTCATCTTAGTCCAAGTAAAACTAAAAGTGTAATTTTAACACTCCCGTTTAAAGTACACAAACATATTAAAAAGTGAACAAAAATATCTTAAATAATAAAAATACCAGCGTGTAGGCGCTTTTAGTGTGTTATAAGGGTTTGGTTGTTTGCAGAAAAAAAAATGATATATATATATATATTTATTAGTGGTCAATATTAACCCCCCCCCCCCAATAATAATGTAATGCAGTGTACCAATTATTAGATGTGGTGGCTTTTTTTACTCATTTACACACTGGAATTTTTCAAAACTAGGCGAACGCCAGTCACCGTTAGGGCACATAAAAAATAATTGTTTTCTATGTGCCCCATTTACACTGTTACTTTGTGCCCTTTAAACAAAGTTCAATAAAAAAAAAAAAGAAAACTGTGTGATGCGTTAAAATGTGCACCACATAGCACTTTTTTTCCTAACTGCAACCAAAAACTGACTGCTGCCTGCACACAAAAGTGTTGTGCTTGCAGGCAGTATACATGTGTCCTAAGGCTTTTTTTAAATGTAATCTTTACCTGGTGATCTGGTCAGTAAGTCTGTTATCAGCTTTTGTTCATTTATGTTGAACCTTTATCCCAAAAGAAAAAAAAAACTTTTGCTGCGACTACATAAAGTGTTGCTTGGAGTTAGGCTTCAGTTTGTTAGGTAAGTCCTTCTAAATCTAATAGTGCATGTGACACTACCCCCCCCCCCCCAGATGGACAGTTCTATTGTCCAAAAGTATCTCCATTGCACCCTATGACAGGAAGTTTGTTACTAGCCAGATCACCAGGTGAAATTAAAAGAAAGTGGCCTAAATTCAGAAAACGAATGTAGCAATTACAATAAGGCTGGGTAGGCTGCAATATAATAAATGTTTTTTTAGTTTTTATACTATTTAAAATGTAGTTAATAATTCTAACTGATTAACATGCAGAAGTACCTAAAAGTACTGTGAATTGTGAAATGTATTTTTTTCAATAAAATACTGTTTTCGTATTTTTTCTTTTTCATCCTTAGTTGCATCTCAGAGCTGCCACTACAGCCACTTTTTGTCTGCAATGCAAACACTCTGCCTTGGCTGTATATCGTTTCTCAGGGCAGGTTTCTTGATGGCGACAACAGCATATTATACCTGCACAATGTTTGTGGAAACCGCTTCTTGTAGTTGCCATCAAGTAACAACACAGAAACACATTTGGGTAATAATAGCTACATAGCATTGTCACCCTATAACAAAAAAATGCGTGAGCAAGGACCTTCAAGGCAGGATCACCAGTTCTTTTAACCTGTTGCTGCCTTCTTGACTCTTACTATGTGCATTATAGCCTAGTTAAAGGGATGCTGGGCATAAAAGTATTATAAAGAAAGTTGTAGATTTAAAACTACTGAAATTGCCACCTGAAATTATGTTACAGATTCTAGCAGATTTTAGTAACTAGGTTTACTAGTTCCATCCAGAATCCATGGCAGCACACTGCAATGCACATCTAACGCATGAATCTGGCCTGATGGTTGTGATGATGGACAACATACATTTCTTTTCTGTTAAATCATCACATTCATATTTTGTCTTTTCAGAGACGGAGAAAGGAAAAGCATGAGCACAGAACGGTAGGTTTAAGAATAATCAAAGACGTCAATACAAGTTTATTTATTTTCTTACAGCATTTACTTCTATGTTCAGCACAAAAAAGGGATAATTTTCTCATTTATGGTCTGAAACAGATTTGCTGTGCTGCCTCAATTTTGGAAAACTAATTTCTTTATACTTTCAGTTGTTTTTCAAGGAGATTCAATGTTAGTGCATTTCCCGGCCAACCTACCCTGGTAAAGTGAAGTTCTGGACCAAAGCAGACTCCCCAGCACTTCATTTTGCTGGCTGGGAAGAGAGATCAAACTAACAAAAAAAGCAGAGCTCTCCATTGCATTATACAACAATCGGCCATAACTTTATGACAACTGAAAGTTAGGTGAATAACATTGATTTTTTCCCATTAAAATGGTATCTGAAAGTAAACATGTTGTCCCTGAAGTTGAGGTTTTGAAAGCAGAAAATATGGGCATCGCAGTTTGTTGCATATGGGGTTGTGTAGCTGCAGATTGGTCAGGGTGCTCATGCTGACCCATGCCAGCCAAAAGCACCTACACTGGGCATGTGATTATCAGAACTGGACTACGGAGCAATGGAAGAAAGTGGCCTGGTCTGATGAATCCTGTTTTCTTTTACATCATGTGGGTGGCTGGGTACGTGTGTGTCGCTATATATAAACATTTACAAGCGTGGAAGCTATACAAAGCTATCAAAGTCCCCTTGTAAATTGTTATGGGAGTAACTACACTTGAACATACAGTACATAGAAATGACTAAAATAAATTTTCATCTTTTTAGGAGGTTAGCCTAGACCTCTCTAAAGCCTAGCAAGCACGGGTCAAATGTCAGGTGGCCATCTGTCGAAGGGGCATGACTGAAAAAGGTCTCGGCTCCCGATCAGCACTCTCAGCCAATGGCAGAGAACGGTGATCAGAGAGGGGGGAGCCCAGCCGCCAGAACAATCAGAGCACAATTGCACAGCAGGGGAGATCGCTGTACTAACATCAGATTGTTAGTACAGCGGCTCCGACCTGAACTGTCAATTTTTTTTTCATTCAGCCCGTTGGAATGAACAAAAAAAAACTTGTAGTGTGTACTAGGCTTAAGGGTGTAGCAGCCCACAAAGGAGCAGAATTAAAACAATATTAAACCGAAAACCAAACATGTAATACCCTGTATGTTGTAGCTTACCAATCATTAGATATGGTCGCTGCATTCATTTTCTTTTTTAGGCTTTTTCCCCTGGTGATCTGGGCAGTAACACACCCCATGTTTTAGAGTGCCCCCCCTCTCTGAATGAAGGAGCACAGAGAGTACATTTGGACAGCAGCATTGTCAGTCTGGAGACTAGCAAATTTAATGTAGATACACTAACAAACTGAAGCCAAGCTCCAGATAATATTTTATAAACCGTTACAGAAAAAAGTTTTGTTTCTTTTGGGATAAAGGTTTTACATAAATAATAGCTAATCATTATAAGCACCCCTGCCAGTGGTAAATGGTTTGTCTCAACCCTGTAACTGATTGATCCGCAAGAGTGCTTGTTCTTTTGAAAAACAGCAGACTTACTGGCAGATTTACCAGATGAAATTAGAAGAAAGTAAACCCAAAAAAGAAAACGAATGCAGCCATCACAGCTACGAATTGGTAAGCTGCAGTTTATTAAATGTTTGCCTTTGGGCTTAATTCTGCTTTAAATGCGGTTTACCTTTAAATTAGAAGTCCACCCTAACCCTTAATCTACAGGCATCCACGATCTAAGACTAACCTATTCCTGTAAAGAAGAAATCAGTATACATTAGGGATAGACCAATATGTTTTTTTCATGGCTGATACCAATATTTTGGTCACAACGTATCGGTATCGGCTGATATGGGCCGATATTTTGTACATTTAAAGTTTTGAAAAATAAAGCCAATTTTTGACACAAATCTGGTACTGAACATGTTCATTTTTGTTTAATGCTTAATGGCTATCTTGCTGGCACCCTGTGGTGGGTGGCTGGCTGGCTGGCACCCTGTGGTGGGTGGCTGGCTTGCTTGCACCCTGTGGTGGATGGCAGGCTGGCTGGCACCCTGTGGTGGGTGGCTGGCACCCTGTGGTGGATAACTGGCTGACTGGCACCATGTGGTTGGTGGCTGGCTGGCACCCTGTGGTGGGTGGCTGGCTGGCACAGGGTCTGTGAGTGGCTGGCTGGTACAGTGCCTGTGGGTGGATGGCTGGCTGGTACAGTGCCTGTGGCTGGCTGGAAAAGGGCCTCTGGGTGGTTGGCTGGCTCACTGGTACAGTGCCTGTGGCTGGCTGGTACAGGGCCTGTGGATGTGGGTGGCTGGCTGGCACCGGGCTGCTGTGGGTGGGTGTATGGCTGTGATACACTCCTGCGCGACTAGTCCCAACTCCAGACGAGGCTGTCCAAGGTGAGGGAGGCAGACTAAGAAAGCAGAATGACGTCACAAAAATGTCAGCCAGTTCCTGGGCCGATACTGATATATCGGGGAAAGTGCATATCGACCACCGATTTATCGGTCTTGCCGATAATCGGTCTATCCCTAGTATACATACCTTTTTTGAAGCCACTCCAGTCGGTCTGGTCCCACGCTGAGCTGTCAGCAGCAGCTTCGCTGTGGAGGCGGGTGCAGAGAAGGTACTCAACAATGGAAGCCTCATAGTAACTCTATGGGTGATGTCACTTCCCAGCCGTTGTCGGCTGTTTCCTCTGCAAAGCTTCCGCCACTGGAGGCCAGACCGGAGTGGCTTCAAAAAAGGTATGTATAGTGAATTCTTCTTTACAGGGCTAGATAGGTTAGTCTTAGATTGTGGATGCCTGTAGATTTAGAGATTTTAGTTTTAGGGTGGACTTCTACATTTAAAAAAAGAAATAATAAATGCACATATTTTGGCATTTTAGCATTAGCATTATTAGCATTAGCATTATTTGCAAATTAGCATTATTTTTTACCACAGGCTCTTGGAAAGCATTGCATAATTAGTGGATTGTAGGAGCAATGTCAGGCTCCCTACACTTCCTCCAGCTCTCAATTTCCTCTTCAATTCCTAAGCTGGAGGAAGTGTCAGTGGACTACGAGTGCGCTGATTATCACTCTGAGTCCATTGAAAACAACAGGTCCGTCTTCCGCTGTGGAGGATGGGACATGTAGTTTATTTATTCACAGATCACTGATTTTAAATGTAGCAGCAGGGGTGAGGAACCCCTGCACTCTATCATGGGGGTGGGGGTCTCTAAGGATGGGAAGCAGGTTATTCGGTACATGTTGCACCCTAGATATGGGTATAACACAAATCAAATTACACAGCAATTATTTTTGGCATTTAGCTTAGGGGCCCGATTCACTAGTAGGGAATTACACCTTGAGTGTGTACCCTTCTCTTACTGCTCTATTCTACAGCATTGTGATGCATTGGTTGATACAGAGACCTTCCAATATGTTTTGTGACCAGTTCCCATCTGGGTACCATTTACATTAATGCTTGATAAAGAGTGACCAGTTCAACTCTTCAATTAGATACAATTAGGATTTAAATAGGGTTTGGCCCTGGTTAACTTTGATCTACTGAGATGTTTAGAAGAAAGCTGCACCTCACTGCTTCATCTTTTTCTAGCCCTATGCATGTATTCTTAAACTTAATTGTTAAAGGATTTAGCTGGCCATCTTTATATTGGGTGTTGGCCAGTTCTTTGGATGAGCACACAAAGGAAGACCTAAGAACAGGATGTGATATTGTTACCTTTTGCAATTCTCTAATTCTGAGATAATAACTGAAAAAGATTAGGGAATCTGCCATCTTAAAAAAAACCCTTTCACCAGACTATTTATTTTGACAGAAATCTTCCCAAAGGATTATATGTGCATTTAAAGGAATTGTAAAGGCAGAAGGTTTTTTTTTAATCTTAATGTATTTTATGCATTAAGATCAATCTTCTGTGTGAAGCAGCCTCCCCAGCACCCCCTAATACTTACCTGAGCCCAATCTCTGTCTAGCGATGATCACGAGTCCCTCGGCGAACCGGGACTCTCCCTCCTGATTGGCTGAGACACAGCCGCGGTGTCTTTGGCTTCCATGGCTGTCAATCAAAGTCAGTTAGCCAATCAGGAAAGAGGGGGCATGGCTGAACTGTAGCTCCGTGTCTGAATTAACATACTAGCACTTTGAGCCTATGTATGTTTGTGCTCTTTGTAGCATAACAGCTTGGGTGCCCTATAGCAAGCTGGTTGCTGTGGGGGCAGTCAACAGGAGGGAGGGGCTAGGAGCAAAAGGGACCTGAGAAGAGGAGGATCTAGGCTGCTCTGTGCAAAACCACTACACAGGGCAGGTAAGTATAGCATGTTTGTTATTATTTTTTATTTTTTTTTAAAAGACTTTACAATCACTTTAGTGTATTTTATGTTATCTCCCTTGTGTAGAAATCCAAAAGGCCTGGGACACCACCATCAGCAGCCCCAGTAGATTCCAAGCTATCACTCAAGTGATACCCTCCACCCGCAGCTAAATAAAAGGTTATGTGGGGAGGTGGGGGAAGAGGCTGGAGGAGCTGTGCCAGCACTGAAAGCAATTCTACAATCCCAGAAAAGAAGAAGGCTATGGCATTGCAGGAAGGAGGGGATTTGCTAGGTAATTAACTTGATAAAGAAACCAGATTTGCTATCAAACTCAAATGCACATTGCAAATGAATAAAAAATGATTAATGGAAAGGAAAGGCACTGCAAGTAAGCATTTAAAATGCCAAACTTTTCTAGTCATTTATGTGCAATGTTTAGGTTGGTGACATGGTCTCTTCAAAGCTATTAACACTATAGTTAACTTAAAGTGGTAGTAAACTCTGTTTTACCACTTATACCTACAGGTTAGCCTATAGTAAGGCTTACCTGTGGGTACTGTGAATATCTCCTAAATTGGCACTGTTTAGGAGATATTTAGAGTGCATGCAGCCGGTGACCTCACCGGAGCATGCGCTCAAAAGGTCCAACTGTGCGGGACCTTCTTCAACTGCCGTTCACTACCGCTTTAACTAGAACTAACTCCTGTATAGAATAGGTAGATAAAGTTCAAAGGGGAAATATTTATCATACAGATGCCTTTTATCTGCTGGTTTTCAACGTTATGCTACAAAGAGCACAAACATACATACGGAAGTTTCAAAGTGCTAGTGTGTTAATATTGCATGCCAAGTTTGACAGGCGGCCCCACCTTTCAAGCTCTCCCCTGTAAATGAATGGGGCTGTGCCATAACTGTTCCCGTAATGCAAAATTGGCATTGGGCATTAACGCACACAAAAATCAGAGGTAGCTTCCATATACAGTATCTCACAAAAGTGAGTACAACCCTCACATTTTGTAAATATTTTATTATATCTTTTCATGTGACAACACTGAAGAAATGACACTTTGCTACAATGTAAAGTAGTGAGTGTACAGCTTGTATAACAGTGTAAATTTGCTGTTCCCTCAAAATAATTCAAAACACAGCCATTAATGTCTGTGGCAACAAAAGTGAGTACACCCCTAAGTGAACATGTCCAAATTGGGCCCAATTAGCCATTTTCCCTCCCCGGTGTCATGAGACTCATTAGTGTTACAAGGTCTCAGGTGTAAATGGGGACCATGTGTGTTAAATTTGGTGTTATCACTCTCTCTCTCTCATACTGGTCACTTGAAGTTCAACATGGCACCTCATGGCAAAGGACTTTCTGAGGATCTGAAAAAAGAATTGTTGCTTTACATAAAGATGGCCTAGGCTATAAGAAGATTGCCAAGACCCTGAAACTGAGCTGCAGCACGGTGGCCAAGACCGTACAGCAGTTTACCAGGACAGGTTCCACTCAGGACAGGCCTCACCATGGTCGACCAAAGATGTTGAGTGCACATGCTCAACGTCCTATCCAGAGGTTGTCTTTGAGAAATAGATGTATGAGTGCTGCCAGCTTGCTGCAGAGGTTGAAGGGGTGGGGGGGTCAGACTGTGAGTGCTCAGACCATATGCTGCACACTGCATCTTCTAAAGATGATACACAAGAAAGCCCGCAAACAGTTTGCAGAAGACAAGCAGACTAAGGACATGGATTACTGAAACCATGTCCTGTGGTCTAATGACACCAAGATACTTATTTGGTTCAGATGGTGTCAAGCGTGTGTGACTTCAACCAGGTGGAGTACAAAGACAAGGGTGTCCTTGCCTAGCATAGTGGTGGGAGTGTCATGGTCTGGGGCTGCATGAGTGCTGCCAGCACTGGGGAGCTACAGTTCATTGAGGGAACCATGAATGCCAACATGTACTGTGACATACTGAAGCAGGGCTTGATCCCCCTCCCTCCGGAGGCTGGGCCGCAGGGCAGTATTCCAACACGATAACAACCCCAAACACACCTCCAAGTCTACCACTGCCCTCCTAAAGAAGCTGAGGGTAAAGATGATGGACTGGCCAAGCATCTCTCCAGATCTAAACCCTATTTAGCATCTGTGGGTCATCCTCAAATGGAGGGTGGAGGAGCGCAAGGTCTTAACATCCACCAGCTCCGTGATGTCATCATGGAGGAGTGGAAGAGGACTCCAGTGGCAACCTGTGAAGCTCTGGTGAACTCCATGCCCAAGAGGGTTAGGGCAGTGCTGGAAAATAATGGTGGCCACACAAACTATTGACACTTTTGGCCCAATTTGGACATTTTCACTTAGGGGCGTACTCACTTTTGTTGCCAGCGGTTTAGACATTAATGGCTGTGTGTTGAGTTATTTTAAGGGGACAGCAAATTTACACTGTTATACAAGCTGTACACTCACTACTTTAAATTGTAGCAAAGTGTAATTTCTTCAGTGTTGTCACATGAAAAGATATAATAAAATATTCACAAAATCGTGAGCAGTGTACTCACTTTTGTGAGATACTGTATTTCTCTTTACAGAATTCCTTTAACATACTCATTGATATCAATTGATCCTCATATTTATGGATACCAGAAGATAGAAGGAAACCTTGCTAAGCCTTCCCAATAGAAATAACATCAAATGGCACCATATTTTGTTTAAGAGCTCTCATGTTTTGCACACAATGACCACAATTGTAGATAAGGCATACATAAAACGTATGATCTGAACCTTACCATCTCAGCCTCCCATTAAGCATTTGATAAGAAGGGTTCATATTTGCTTTGTGCCTGTGTTGTGTGGCTGGCCATTCCTTAGTTTGGTTAGTTACTCATAGGTCTTTTGTGGTTATAATAGGATATAAAAGAGACCAGTAACTGGCTTGAACAGATGTCAGAAGAACCTATTGTGTTTATAGGCAAGGCAGTATTTCCTTTATACTTTGATTATTTTGCTTTAAAGGAGCAGTTTTCAACCTAATTATTGTCAGAGACCAGTGAAATGTTTCCTGAGGTTTCAAAGGGTATGTCCTCTGAAAAATGATGTTTGCTGTCATTGAAGTCTGGTCAGCCAGCTTATTTATTATAAGTCTTACATACTTCAATAGCAACATCTTAAAATGTTAAACCTCTTTCTGTTGGATAATAATTACTGACTTGGTTCCTGTCAAACTGGAAGTTTTAGGTGTTACAGCACATCCTGTTTCCTTCTCCATAGTATAAATAAAATACAGCGGGAAGAGTTGAACGTCTTCATAATGGCCACAGCAGTAGTGCAGGCCACAGAATTTGAGTTCAGAGATCTCACCTATTGAGTAGTGCTGTGGGGTGGGGAATGACTCGGCCACTTATGATTGGCCTAGTACATTATTGGCTTCCTGGTGGGATCAGACTAGAGCCTGAACACTCCTGAGCTCTCCTTACAGCTTGAATTCTGGAAAGATGTGTGAAGCTGTGTGTTTGTTTTACCTGCCCAGCATTTATCAAATTTATTGAAAACTAAAATATTGGTATTTGGTGGACTGGCACTATATGGACTACTTTCTATGAAGACATTTAGACCCTGACAGGTTCGCCCCAGTGTGAACGGGGTCTTAAAGGTGAGGTTCATTTCAAAAAAATAAAAACAATAATAAAAATTAGGAATCGCCTCAGAGTTGATGAATACATTTGAGATGGAAAAAAAATGGTTAGGTTAATAATAAATCAGTTGATCGGAAGGAAATGGTCTTTAAATTGCCACTGTCTTCAAACTGGTCAAACTGGTGTGAAAAAAACTGGTGGAATAAACTAGGATGGAAAAAGTATATAGTGAATTTCTGAACATTATATTACAAATTTAAAGCATTCTCCAGCAAGTGATAGTGACTCTTTAAAATCAGAAGTTCCAAAAGTGTAATTTAAGCTGGATACAAATCTGTTTTTGAGTTTTGGATTTTTTTGGCATTTAACCACTTAAGCCCCGGAAGATTTTACCCCCTTCCTGACCAGTACCTATTTTGCGATTCGGCACTGCGTGACTTTAATGGACAATTGCGCGGTGGTGCGACGCTGTACCCAAACGAATTTGACGTCCTTTTTTTCCCACAAACAGAGCTTTCTTTTGGTGGTATTTGATCACCTGTGCGATTTTTTGATCATGCGCTATAAACAAAAAAAGAGCGTCAATTTTGCAAAAATAGCAATATTTTTCACTTTTTTATATGAAATTCCCAAAAAAAATGTAAAAATCCAAATTTTTTAACATTTTCGGCCAATTTTTTTTATGCTACATATGTTTGGTAAAAAAAATCGCAAAAAGCGTATTTTGATTGGTTTGCGCAAAATTTATCGCGTTTACTAACAAAGGGAAAGATTTTTGTCATTTTTGTTGTTTTTTTTTAACGTGTAATGGCGGCGATCTGCGTTTTTTTTTTTTTTTTGCGGTACTGCGAAATTACGGCGGACAGATCGGACCCTTGACTGACATTTTTGACACTTTTGGGGTTACCAGTGACATTTCTACAGTAATCAGTGCTATACATATGCACTGTTACTGTAAAATTACACGGGCAGTGAAGGGGTTAACTTTTTTGAGAGGGAGGGGCTGTGTGTGTTCCTAGGGGCGTGATTCCAACTGTGATTGGCTGTGGCTTGAGCTCTAGGAACAGTGATCAACGGTCCTACATAGTAGAACCGTATGATCACTGTTTCTACACAGGGGAGAATGACAGGCGGCTTGTTTACATCAGCCGCCTGACTTTCTCCCTCTGCAGCGACGATCGCCGAGTGACCGGTGGACATCGCGTCCGCTGGTCACACGCGCGCGCGGGGGGGGGGGGGTCCGTGACCAATGCGGGAGCGCGCTCGCTCCCTAGACCCTCACAGGCTAGCGACGTAGATCTACGTCACTTTGCCTGTGAGGGGCTGACTGCCGACGTAAATAGTCATGCGGCAGTCGGCAAGTGGTTAAAAGGATGTATTTAAAAGATGTATAGTGGTTGTGTATATAAATTGCATATTAATTATTTTTTAATACAATTAGGATAACATCAATTTCTAGGCCTGCTTTATTTATATTGTTTTACTGGGTAAATATAAAATATTGCATAATATTTTTTTTTTATTTAAGCAAGTAATGCTTTAGGCTCTATTCCCATTCCCCAGACTCTCATTTTTTCTTTGATGAATGAAGCCTAACTCCAGGAAGTATCAAAATGAATATGCCCCTTACCCCCCCCCCCCCCCCCAAAATGATATAAAATCTAAAGCTTGTTTTTTCTTGAGTAGGACATTAAAAAGAGAATTACATACTTTCTCTCCACCAGTTCCAGTTGAGATGATCAGTTCCACAAAGCCACTAGTTTTGCTACTTCCAGGAGTTCAGCTGTAAGTTAACTCAGACAATTACAGCCTCAAAGCAGGGCAATGTCTGTGGTGTTCTCTCTTTGGCTAACCCATGGTGTTTTCTGAATCATTCATCATGTATTCTGTATAAGGGCATAATTATAAAGCAATAAATTTGACTTTCACTAAACATTCAATGGTGGTAAATCAATGTATTTGAAAACACATGCACCAGGTAGATTCACCTGCAGTGAATGTGTGTTGAATGTCAGATTCACTGCTTAGTGCAACAGTGTGCCAGAAGTACTTTGCAGAACATGGCATTAACTCCAATCCAATTTTAGGACTTTCAGTGAGATCAGCTCAGCAGAAGAACAGTATGAATTGTGTCGGGAACTCTGCAAGGACCTAGCAGAAGATCTATATAAAGAAGGACTAAGGGTTTGTATGGAAGCCATTTAATTTCTCTTCTAAAAACCATGAATGATGTGTGCATTGTGAGTTAGATTGTTCTATTGAGCTCCCATTTACCTGTGTATGTCAGTAGGGATCTAGATGGCTTTGCTAGTGTCAATGTCTAATATAGAAAATGGTGCATTCTGTTAGTATGTAAGACAGGAAGATGCCTCTTCTTAGGGAAGGCTTCGTTCAATGCACCCCAGTCTTCCTGAATCAATATACACGTGCTGACATATACACTCACATCAACTGTTAGAACATGTTGGCTGCATCCCAAACACCAGACTCTCTTTATACTCTGCATTCTCTTCTTCTGTAGTGAACCGTATAGTGCTGACAGATGTGGTCAGTATAGAAATCATTCATGTCAACATTGATTAAATTCCTTTCTGCTTGCTAGAGTATAGCAGGTGTGGTTGGTTGTTGGGTTTTCCACAGTGAGGACATGCTATTGTCTGTAGTGATTTACATACAGAAGTAGATGCACTGTGCAGCAAAGGTTTTATTTGTCCAGAAGGCTGAACTGTAGTCATCTAGTAAACCCCAAATAATGGTATACTTTTGGAATATTTCAGTCCTGTTCCAGCTTCTGTCAAACTGTCTGGCTACACAGTGGTAATACTGAATGAAGTATTAAAACATAAGCACTTGCCATGCTCAGCCCACGCAGTACCACTCACTACATGCTCAGTAAATGTAATGTGGATGGAAAATTGGGGGGATGGGGTGTATGCTGATGGCTGCAGTTTACTAACGTCTGCACAAAGCAGCCACAGTCATTGTTCTGTACAAAGTCTTGGCATTCAAGGACAGTAGATACATCTGACGTCCTAATTGGGCACCAGAAATATTAATACACTTTTATAAGGACAGTTACAGCTCAGCTCTGAGATCATCTTGATTCTAGAGGCTACAGGGTGATCTTGCATTGGATCTACTGTTAGGCATATTAATTGATCTAATCCACATTCAGCAGCTATTTATTAGTTCATATGTATAGTCATAGAAGTCACCGCAGGAATGCAGCTGTTGCAGTATGATGTCACTGTAGAAGTTTGAGATTTATTGGAATGCTCCTCCAACCTAATCAGCACATATGTGCTTATGCTGCGGTTTTCTTATCTCTCCTAATATTGTCAAAGGTTTTTTAAGTGAAGGGAGTTACTCTGACATGTACATACATTTTTACTAATTTGATATATCTATGCTGCCAGTTGCTAAGAAAACAGCAAGCAATTTAAGAGGAGAATATAAAAACTGAAGGCAACATTTTTATAGTTTAATAAAAGCTATGTACACAGACTGCTCTGACTTATACCTAATTTAAAACTGAAATACTCAAGCTGTCTGGCTGTTCATTTTCTCTCTAGGTGAGCTGAAGCAGTAACTTTCCAAGGCTGAAGATACATTTTGCTGAAAGGGCAGAATGCTCCAGCAAACAACTAACTGCTTTCTGCGATGTAGAGGATGGCATATCCCAGTTGGGGGGGCTGGGGGTCTGAGTGAGGTATACATGGAGGGATTTATAAATAACATACAAATTGTAGGAAAGCATGGGTTTAAATCTCTACTTTTCCCTGTCATTGATTATTGGCACAGAAGAACAGTAATTATAAACTATTATGTAATCTAATAATCACTTTTTGCTAGAAATCCAAGGTAAAAGGCTTTTTCTTTTGTAACTCCAGCCCAGACAGTTTTGTAGTTTTGGATAGTGAAAAAGGGTTAGAAGGGCCTTTCCCAACCAGGGTTCTTCGGACCCTAGGGTTCCTCCAGAGGTTGCTAGGATTTTTCGAACAGTTGGCAATTTCTACATATCAGGTATGTAACCATTAACATGTGTAAGGAGGGATGATTCTCTACTAAGCACCAATGTTAGGGATGATCTTTCCACAGGCCACCAATGTAAGGGGCATTTCTCTAATGTAAAAAGCATTACTTACACCAATGAGAAGAGGTCCTTTTTCCAAATGACCACTAACGTAAGAGGGCCCTTCTCCACTGACCTCTGATGTAAGAGGACATTTTATTGACCAACAGTTTAAATTCTCCAGGGTAGAGGAAAAACTAAAATTTTCGTTGTCTGTTTTTTTTTTTTTTATTATAACTTGTTTCATTATTATCATAACGCCTAATACACCAAGTACGCCACGTTCATTATTCTTTTATCTAATCTCATATATCTACTTACTTTTCTAATGTACTATGAGCAGTAAATATAGTAATGAATAGCAGTGGTTCCATGAAACCTGAACAATTCACTCACATAAAGTTAACTATTGTCCTCAACACTGAAAGGGGGAAATCTAAACTTTATACAATTTTCAATAAAACTGGAGATGAGAATTCACCCAATAAGGATAAATTTTTAATGACAGCTATCAAAGACAAGCATAGGCGTGGGCACAGGGTGTGCCTGTTTAATCACACCGTGTGGTGCAGAATCCCCCTGTTTAGACCCCTGATATTTTACTAAAGCCCCCTAGCAGGATTCCTGAAAAAACAGAAATAAAAACTACTGACACTGTCCACTGTCCAACTGACACTGTCCATTGCTCTGCTGACACTGTCAGTTCATATACACATGCATATACACACATATAAATAGAAGAGCTGCGCTACACAATTGATACACTGGAAAGTCAATCAGCAATGGTTCAGATGCTCATAGATCATAATAAAGTCCAGGCAAATAACACAGATAAAGCATATGCATTAAACTAGGACAGTCCAAAAATAAAGGATTCCAAAGTGCAGATGTAAAGATGGTAAATCCACCACCAAAGATCACTTCTATCAGCCGCAGTGAAGCATGCTAGGGGTATGCGCTTACCAGATAGGAAAGGGTTAACAGCATTGTATACTCTCTGAATAGCCAGCTGCAAAGGGAACACCTCTCCTGACCGGGTCCTGTTGGATACAGGGATCCGCCACCTCCAGCAGGCACAAAGCACCAGCCACCTCGTCCAAATCAATGATTAGCCTTCTCCGGGGTAATAGTAAGCCAGTAAATCAGTAACAAATGCAGGATCTGGTACAATACATCACTATTGTGTAGCAATGAAGCACAAGTTGCTTGGACACCAACTGAGGTCACATCAGCTCTGATCGGAGATTGAATGATGAGGTAGGCCTCTCTTGTATCTCCAGCCCAGGTCTTGCTGAAGATGGAAAAGAGGGTATGGAGGGACAGGAGGAACACGTCATCCCAGTCTCACTTTTCCCAAATGCATATATTGGAAGATAGCGACCATCATGGCTTTCTTCAGTGCAAGTCCACAATTCAGTTGAATTGTGGACTTGCACTGAAGAAAGCCATGATGGTCGCTATCTTCCAATATATGCATTTGGGAAAAGTGAGACTGGGATGATGGAACTCTCATAGCTCTCTGTCGTACACTCTTTTTCATCGCCTGCTGCAAGCACTATCAACACCTGCCAGCACTCGTGTTCCTCCTGTCCCTCCATACCCTCTTTTCCATCTTCAGCAAGACCTGGGCTGGAGATACAAGAGAGGCCTACCTCATCATTCAATCTCCGATCAGAGCTGATGTGACCTCAGTTGGTGTCCAAGCAACTTGTGCTTCATTGCTACACAATAGTGATGTATTGTACCAGATCCTGCATTTGTTACTGACTTACTGGCTTACTATTACCCCGGAGAAGGCTAATCATTGATTTGGACGAGGTGGCTGGTGCTTTGTGCCTGCTGGAGGTGGCGGATCCCTGTATCCAACAGGACCCGGTCAGGAGAGGTGTTCCCTTTGCAGCTGGCTATATAGAGAGTATACAATGCTGTTAACCCTTTCCTATCTGGTAAGCGCATACCCCTAGCATGCTTCACTGCGGCTGATAGAAGTGATCTTTGGTGGCGGATTTACCATCTTTACATCTGCACTTTGGAATCCTTTATTTTTGGACTGTCCTACTTTAATGCATATGCTTTATCTGTGTTATTTGCCTGGAATTTATTATGATCTATGAGCATCTGAACCATTGCTGATTGACTTTCCAGTGTATCAATTGTGTAGCGCAGCTCTTCTATTTACATATCTATCTATAGTGATTCCCACTACAGCTGCAGCTTTTTGTTTGTTTAGCTTAGCGCAGTTATTTACACTTTACATATACACACATATGTGTTTGAGCTTTGTGGTGCACACCCTAATGCAATAGGCTGTGCACACCTATGAAAGCAAGAATCCTTCTCACCTAGGACAGGGAGTGTGGGAAGATCTTGCCAGTGGGCATGCAGACAGCAATTAAAGCCCGGCAGATCTTCTAATCTTTCCCCACTCGAGGGGGTTAAACCCTTTCACACCGAAGTAACGCAAATATGCTCGCTTCGGATTCAAGGGGTTGTACCGGGCTAAGGCCTGCAGCTGCAGGCCTCACCCCAGTATCGTTTTTTTAGAGTCAACCGTCAGCTTTCTTGTAATAAAAACCAATGTGGCTAATCAGCTGCTCGGCTGTTATTACAAGCAGCGGGAGGGGTTGTTCTATCCCCTGCTGCCTTCTGCCGCCCGCCCAGGCTCTCCTGTCCCACCGGGAGGCCTGAGCGACCAGCTGGCACATCCACCAGCTGGCCGGGGACTCGAACAAAGCTGGAATCGGCTTTGATCGGGTCTCGGATCTAGTAACCCGGAAGCAATGTCATCACTTTCTGTTTACTGGAGCCCTAAAGGCGCCAGATTTAAAAAAAGGACAGTATTTAAAACAGTCAAACTTGGCGTTTTAAATGCTTTTAAGTGCAAATGAGGGATTTGGGGTCTCAATGACCCCAGATCCTGCCATAAAGAGTACCTGTCACTGCCTATTACTGTCACAAGGGATGTTTACATTCCTTGTGACAGAAATAAAAGTGATCAAAAATAAAAAAAATTTAAAGGGACAGTGTAAAAAAAAAACCCATAAAAAATAAATAAGAAAAAAAAATGTAAAGCGCCCAATCCCGCAGAAGCGAATGCATACGTAAGTTGCGTCCACAAATGTCAGCAGTGTTCAAACCACAAATATGAGGTTCCACTGCGATTGTTAGAGCGGGAGCATTAATTATAGCATTAAACCTCCTCTGTAACTTCAAACAGGTAACTGTTTAAAATTTTTAAAACGTCGCCTATGGAGATTTTTAAGTACCATAGTTTATCGTAATTCCACAAGTGTGCGCAATTTTAAAGCATGACGTGTTAGGTAACATTATCTTTCACATTAGACAAAAAACATTGGGCGAACTGTGCTGTTTTATTATTTTGTTAATTCATGAAAGTGTATTTCCTCAAATAAAAAATAAAAATGCATTTGAAAGACTGCTGTGCAAATACAGTGTGACATAAAATATTGCAATGACCACCATTTTATTCTCTAGGGTCTCTGCTAGAAAAAAAAAAAAAAAAAAAAAAAAAATATATATATATATATATATATATATATATATATATATATATATATATATATATATATATATATATATAATGTTTGGGGTTCTAAGTAATTTTCTAGCACAAATTCCTGATTTTAGCTTGTAAGCAACAAGTTTCAGGAAAAAGGCTTAGGCTCCAAGGGGTTAAAGAACTCACCAATCCACATTTGGTGCAAATATAACTATTCCCTAAGCAAGGTGTTATTTCTTGTTTCTTAGCTAGCTGTCAAGGTAAAGTGGACCTGTCAGCATCAGAACATTATATTTCTCCTGTGGGAGAGTATACAAGAATTGCACGTCAATCTGCAGCAGCATTTCCATAATCAGGCTGTTTATAAAAATACATGGTTACAAGGAAGGGGCTTAGACCTTTACATTGGCTCCTTGCTGGTGATCATGATCATTTATAAGTGACAGAGGTGAAGACTGGGACATTGAACAAAGGCCTTCAAAACAAAATTATACTTGTGGCAAGGTTTCAATTGCATCTCTAGCAAAAGGGCCAAGATGTCCATTTAACTACATAAGGATATAGGAACTAATTTACAACGTACTAGTTAACAGTTTTGTACAGAATTGAATATAATGCTGTTACCCTTCTGCCCCAGGATACTTTTTAGAACTTGTTTTTCAGAAAGCTCTCTGCCACTACCCTGTCTCCTGTTGGCTATTTGGAATATTTGTAAATTTTACTAGGCAGGTGATCATTAGCCTGAGCTTTTAAGCGTAATTCCACTGACAGCAAAGTGTGGGCTGAATAAAAGTAATAAGTATACCAAACATTGCAACAGCCAGAGATTGAGCACACTTCATTGGAGGTAACTTTTGTTTACTGTGCAAATGGACAAAAATCATTTTTTGACTGTACTTTAGCCAATGCATACGTGTTTACGTTGTAAAGCCAATGCATACGTGTTTACGGTTTTACCCGCCAGAAAATGCGTATTTCCATACAGCCAGTTTTGGAAATTTTTTAAGTTTTAATGCATATTAAGGCTAATAGGTGAAGAAATTGTAACATGCAATAACATTTTTATTTAATCCTAAATGGAAATAGACTTTTGTATTTTATTTTATTTTTATTTCAGGTTCTGATATAGCGCAGTCAATTTACGCAGCGCTTTACATATACATTGCACATTCACATCAGTCCCTGCCCTCAAGGAGCTTACAATCTAAGGCCCCTAACTCACATTCATACATACATAGTAAGGCCAATTCATACATACATAGTAAGGCCAATTTTATATACAGGATCCAATTAACCTACCAGCATGTCTTTGGAGTGTGGGAGGAAACCGGAGTACCGGGAGAAAACCCACGCAGGCACAGGGAGAACATGCAAACTCCAGGCAGGTATATCGTGGTTGGGATTCGAACCAGCGACCCTCTTGCTGCTAGGTGAATGTGCTAACCACGACACCACTGTGCCGCCCCTATTGTACATTTCACACTTTTTTATTTAAAAGAAATGCAAGTAAAAGGTTGTATTTTTTTTTTTTTTTCAAGCATTGATTATTTTCCAGCTTCACAACCAGAAATCAAAATATATTTATTTTATCTATGAATTTCCTGCTGTGGCTACATTTGTTTAAAGTTATTTCCTGCTCTGAGTCTTGGGGATCAGCCGCTGAGGTTTTCTAACCATTTATTAAACATTAGGTGGTGTATTGTGGCAGGTCCTCAGAACAGTTTGAGTTCAGGCAATGGGTGCGTCTAGCAGTTCCTATTACGAGCGTAGCTTCTAACCTGAATGTGAACTTGGCTCAGGCTGCCAAAATCAACACACCGTAGACTTTATAGCATTCTATTCTGACTGCTGCTTCCTTTGTTATAGGGCAGAACTGTTACTCTAAAACTGAAAAATGTCAAATTTGAGGTAAAGACGAGAGCTTCCACTGTATCCCACACAGTCTCTACAGAAGGAGAAATCTTCTGCGTTGCCAAGGACATTCTTAAAGCTGAGATTGAGGCAGTTTCGCCAGAACCTCTGCGTCTTAGACTGATGGGTAAAATTCTGTTAAAAATTTCAGATGTTGCATACTAGTTCTTAAAAAAAAATTAGTTCAAACTTGTCATGACAATTGTAACTTTTTTTTATGTAACTTTAGACTGCTTAAAATAAGAAATAAAAAAAAAAACTACTACTATGTTGCAAAAATTGCAGACCTAATAAGTGTAGAATTAACCTAAAAATTTCATACATCAATTTTAAGATGCATTATTTAATTTAATTATGTACACTGTGCAGTATATGTTCATGATTGTGCTTTAACATGCTAAAGGGTGCTTGTGTTTTACTGCCCCTTAGAAAATGAAGCTAGCCATACACAACTTGAGTTTTGTACAGTTCTTGTTGAATCGGGCGAAATTTGAGCAATGAGTGGCCCTTTTGGTACCACCCAGCTTACTCAAAATTCAATTGAGCCAGGTGGAAAACTGTCTGCTGAACAGCGACTGCATCTGATAAGATATTCAGGCAATCACGAATGCCTCGGCAGTCTGAGTACTGTAGCTGGCAGTGCAGATTTCTCCATTCAAGCTGTTTAGCTTGGATCAAAGTATGGCTGGCATAAGTCTGTAAGTCCGCCGACTAAAGCTGGCCATAGATGGACTAAAATGTAGTCAGTTCAGCAGGGAGCAGGCAAATTTCAATCCATCTATGGTCGGTTCTGTTTGAGGGAAGTGGTTCTACAGATCGATAAAACTTTAGTTCAGTGTTGCAGCAGTGTAGGGTGACTCCACCGCTATGAGAATGCAAGCAGGAAGGATTGCCACATCCACCTGGAATTCGTAGATGTTGGAATTGGTTCCCTTTTTTTTAATTTTTTATTTTTTTAAGCCTGCTGACTGAACAAAAAAGATTGAGCCATTTATGGCCAACTTGACTGAAGAAAACACATTCCCTTCGTGGTTCCTATCTAATCCTGTCTCAACAGCTGTTTAGCAGTTAGTCATAATATTAGATAATCTTCCCTGTCTCTAGTGTTTAATCCACAAATGTCTACACTAGGGGACATTGAAGATAATCTATCAAACTGCTTAACAACAGTTAGGGATAGCCATATGAAGAGTGCATTGTTTTCATTTATGCCATTCATTGACAGTTCGAATCTCAGCCGGTTCAGCATAAAGAACTTGGCCAGTAGAACACAATGGCTTCACAGGAGGGATTTCCCCGTCAACATTCTTTCCCGCAACCTGTGGTTGCAGGAAAGAAAATTGCTCGGTCTATGGCCGGCCTTAGTTGACTTGCATTGGGAGAGGATGCAGTAAGACACAACCACTAGTAGTGCTAAAAATCAGAAGCAGAGTTTGCATATGTATTCAGAAAACATGGGTGCCTCCTCCACATTCTAATATTATATAAAATTATTTATATAAACTGAATAATTATTAACTGTTTCATTTTTGAAGGTGTAAGGGTTTCGGGATTCACATCAGAAGAAGACAAAAAACACCAGAAGAGCATTACCAGTTTTTTGTGCACTAATAGACCAGCAAACAAAATTTGTTCAGATGCCGCAGAAAAAGCAGTCCAAGAAAGGCAAGCCCTGTGTCCTCAGAGGGAGAGTTTCTTCAATCAGAAGCGAGCAGCCAGACAGCAGGAATTGCTACAAAGTTCTATGGGAACAGCTGGTACTAGCAAAGACCAAAATGTGACATTTGCTGTATGCGAAGAACCCAAGCCTGGTGCAGACGATGCTGAAGAAAAGCCAGATTTCACATGTCCAATCTGCCTCATGAAGCAAGGAGATTGGGACCTAGAGGGATTTAATAAGCATATTGACGAATGTTTAAGTAAATCACCTTCCTCTGGCTTCTTTGAAATGCCAAACAAAGAAAAACATTTTCAAAGAAAGTTGACTGCAAATAATGGGGGCAATGAAAACGATATTCATGCAAACAATCTTAAAAACAAAATGATGGCAATAACACCAAGTGATGACTTGTATGACTTTGTTATTGATAAAAATACATTGTGTGCAATACAGGCTGATCAAACCTTACAGAGGAATCTTAAAGAATGCAATAGTAAAAACATGTCTGAGGGCATCTCAAATAGTATGGTGTTAGAAAAGCAAGCAGTTACTAAAGCCAATGACAAGCATATAAAATCCACACCACCCAGCACATCAGCGGGTGTGGAAGAGTCCACACTCATCTGCCCAGTGTGCAATAAACAACAAGATACCACAGACCTCACAGCTTTTAACAGACATGTGGACATATGCCTAAACAAGGGGATTCTAGAAGAGTTGAAGGAGGATAAAGTTAACACAGACAGAAGCCTTGCACTTGCCATTCACAATGGTAAGTGTATGTCAGTATGCAATACTTGCACATTTCAACATGTTTTATTGTTAAATGATTTACATATTATTCTTTATTGTTAGGGTTTACATATGCTTTAAGTAAAACAAGCTAGGTTGAAGGACAAGTGCAGATAGACTGTTCTCTTTGCAAGTGCAGTTGCACTCTGTAAGGAAATTAGAGCTTAGTTAATAGAGTAAAGATCTGTTGACTTTCATCATCCAATCATCTGCAAGCAAAAATGTTTTTCTCTTACGTCCTCCAACAGTCGCCGCCACTTCATAATCTTCACTAATGGGGGTAATTGACCTTTGCTCCGCAGGAGTAGCTAGGCAACAAGATTTGTTAATATCAAAGCTTTTAGCATATCACACCCCTAGGGGGTGGTCCCTCAGTCAATACCTCCCTGCTTCCAGCATTCTCAACTCAGTTTTCAATTGCCTAGCTTAGGAGTGGCTGGCTGTTTCCTGTGCTGGGGCTTTCAGTCTCAGCCTTCTATCCTCTATTTGATTTTATTTCAAGTATTTTTCTCTTTCTTTTACTTAGCTGTTTTTTTCTCAGCATTAGTTTAGTTTTTCTTCGGATGAAGATGATCATGCGGAGCTGGGTCTCGGTCTGGCCACCCTGGATCCCAGGGCTGAGGGCCAGGGGTTTCCCCAGCCTGCCATCGAGCGTTCAGCTCAGGTTTTCCTGGCATATTGAACGACCCATCCCTGCTCGCTGCAGGGATGCTGCCTGTGAGGTGGCTACCTCACCGGACGCTATTTGCGGTTTCGCACTGCAGTCCACTGCGTCCTGGCTGCGACACTCCCTGTCCTCAGTACAGCGGTTTGGTCGCTAGAGAAGGCTCGCCACGCCATCCGGATTGGTAAGTAAATTTCTATGTGGGGACCTGTCTGTTTTGGTGTCAGTCTGTGACTGTGTGACCCTGCATGTCTGTGTAAGTGCTGAGCTCCCTGTCAGATTCCTGTGTGGAATAGCTGCCTTTCTGTGGGCTGCGGGGGGGGCTCTCCCGCTCTGCTGTATGGGGCAGGCTGAGCTCAGACATGCTATGCGGCCCGCCATTTTTTCTTGGCAAACTGTGATGACCGGCCCTGTGTGTTACAGTGCGGTGTTTTGGCGCCAAACGCCGCCATTTTGGCGGCGATCGCTCCTGCAAGCACGTCGGCGCCATTTTCTTGTTGCCTTGATTCCCTCAGCCGAGCGGCCATGTTTGTGAAGCCTTCATAGGCTATATAGGGCGGTCAGTCATTGCATCACTTCCTTTTGCTCTGGAACAGCGATCGTTGGCAGCAGCCTGTGTGGTCTCTCCAGGTTTTTACCTTCCTTATCCTGTATTTCCTTGCTCAGTGCTCCTTATCCCTGCAGGGGTCGGTGCATACAGTAGTGTGCGGTGGGCTGCGCTCGCCGCGGTCTTAAAGGGACAGTACTTTATTTCAGTTGATACTGGGGCATGGATTCTCAGGATTGCAAGTTTCCTCCCACCTTGGTGGGGGGCCAAGGGGCTGCTGCATCCCCCGAGGGGGCTGATCTGGCTGCTGTTGTAGCGAACTTGGCTTCTCAGGTGCAGATGCTAATGGCTGAGCGATCTGCAAAACTGCCCAGGTTATCCATTTCCTCTGATTCAGAGGGCGATGGGGCTGCTATGGCTGGAGTGCCCTTCTCAGGGTCTCGTTCATCTCTGGACCTTGTGGGGTCTGAGGGGGAGGCTGAGGTAGAAGGAGTTGATACTTCTCCCCCTGGCTCGCCTGAAGAGCTTGCACTCATGGATGAGTTGATTACTTCTATCAAGGAAACACTGCATCTGCAGGATGAACCGTGTCCTCCTGCTTTGATGTCCTCTTATGGGACGAAAAGGAAACGCAAATCAGCACAGGTTTTTCCCTGCCCTGCGGAATTTCAGCGCGCTGTTGATGAGCAATGGCGCAATTTAAAGAAGCATTTTACTGTGCCAAGTAAGTTCAAGCTGCGTTATCCGTTTACACCCACCACTGATGAGCGTTGGTGTGTGCCGCCTCAGGTGGATCACGCGGTGGCAGTTTTGAATAAATCTACTGCGATTCCTGCTGAGGATACCCCGGTGTTCCGGGACCCTACGGACAGGAGATTGGAGTCTCTGGCCCGTCATACTTATACGGTTGCTGGTTCTATACTGAAGCCTATTTTTGCTTCCATTATGGCAGCCAAAGCTATTGCGGATTGGACGCAGGTGCTCAGGCGCACCCTGGTGGCTGACTCTGCTCCGCCGACAACGTTGGCTATGGTGGATCAAATTCATCAGGGTGTCATGTATTTGTGCGATGCGGACTTGGATTTAGTCCCTTTGGCTGCACGCCTCTCCAGTGTCGCGGTGTTGAACCGTCGTCTGATATGGCTGAAATGTTGGTCGGTTGACCAATCTTCTCGCAAGACTCTAGCTAATCTTCCCTACGCGGGATCTCGCCTTTTTGGCGAGTCTTTGGATTCTCTGATAAAGGGATTTTTCGGGGGTAAGAGCACTCTCTTACCCCAAACTCACAAGAATAAGTTTGTTCGCGGTAAGAAGAATACCTCGTTTAGGCCCTCTCAGGGGTCCTTTCGTGCCTTTCGGTCGCAATACAAGGGCAAGCCCTTCAAGGGCCAAGGCTCCCAGAAGAAGCCGTGGGCAGGTAAGCAGAAGTCCGGCCAGTCCGGGTCCGCTGCCCATACCAATTCGGCCTGAAGGGGCGCCCTCACCCAGTTCTGGGGTGGGGGGACGTTTGCTCGGTTTTCTTCAACCCTGGCTGGCCCGCATTCGGGACAAGTGGGTTCAGGAAATCGTTCGATCTGGATACAAGATCGAGTTTCTCTCTCGGCCGCCGAGCAGATTTTTTCCCTCAAATCTTCAGCTGTCTCCAGAGCGTTTAAAGGATCTGCACCTGGCGGTGCGGGATCTGCGGGCCCAGGGAGTGGTGGTTCCGGTGCCTCATTGGGACAGATTTCGGGGGTTCTACTCCAATCTGTTCACTGTGCCCAGAAAGGAGGGCAAAGTGCGTCCGATTCTGGTCTTGAAAACTCTGAACCGCTTTGTGCGGGTTCGCAAGTTCCGCATGGAATCCCTGCGCTCAGTGGTGGCTGCCCTGGTTCCGGGGGAATTCATGGCCTCCATCGATCTGAAGGATGCGTACCTTCACATCCCCATTTTCGAGGGTCACCAGAGGTACCTTCGATTCGCCATTGTGGAGGATCACTACCAATTCGTGGCGTTACCCTTCGGTCTCGCTTCGGCTCCGCGGGTTTTCACCAAGGTGCTTGCGCCGGTCCTGGCTTTATTGAGAGCCCAGGGCGTCTCTGTCTTGGGATATCTGGACTATATCTTGCTTCGGTCTGCGACCAGTCAGGGCCTGGTGAACGACCTGTCCACCACGATGCAGACTCTGCAGGAGTTTGGTTGGACGATAAATTTTCCAAAATCAACGTTGTGTCCGTCGGTTCGTCTTCCCTACCTGGGGATGATCCTGGACTCTGCTCAAGCGAAGGTCTTCCTGCCGGAAGACAAGCTCCGGACACTTCAGGACGAGGTCAGGTCCCTCAGGAACACAGTGCTCGTCCCTCCGGACATGTATGAGATGTCTGGGTCTAATGGTCTCGGCTTTCGAGGCGATTCCCTTCGCCCAGTTTCACACGCGGGGTCTTCAGGCGGAGCTCTTGGCCAAGTGGGACGGGCATCCACAATCTCTGGATCGGCAGCTTTCGTTGAGCCGCCACACCCGAAGGGGTCTTTTGTGGTGGCTCCAATCCCCAGCGGTGTCGGGGGGCAAGTCCTTTCGTCCCTTGTCGTGGACGGTGATCAACACGGATGCCAGCCTGTCGGGCTGGGGTGGTGTTCTGGGCATTCTGTCCGCCCAGGGAACTTGGTCGGAGGAGGAATCCTCCCTTCCGATCAACATTCTGGAATTGCGAGCGATAAAACTTTGCCTTCTGCGTTGGTCGGAACGGCTTCAGGGCCGTCCGGTTCGGGTTCAGACGGACAATGCCACAGCAGTGGCCTACATCAACCATCAAGGTGGCACCAGGAGTGCCCGTGCTGCTCGGGAAGTAAACAGCATTCTGTCGTGGGCCGAGACGCATGTCCCGGCGATAACGGCTGTACACATTCCGGGGGTGGAGAACTGGCAGGCGGACTATCTGAGTCGCCAGACCCTGGACCAGGGGGAATGGTCCCTTCACCCGGATGTCTTCCAGATGTTGTGCGTGAAGTGGGGTCTTCCAGATGTGGACCTGTTCGCGTCTCGTCTGAACAACAAGGTGGAAAGGTTCGTGGCAAGGACGCGTGATCCTCGGGCAGATGCCTCAGACGCGTTAGTGGTGCCCTGGCATCAGTATCGTCTGATGTATGCCTTTCCACCGATTCAGCTGCTGTCCAGGCTGCTTCGCAGACTGGCCTCGGAACCGCACGCGGTGATTCTGGTGGCACCGGACTGGCCTCGCCGGTCTTGGTACGCAGACCTCGTAAATCTGGCAGTCGACGCTCCGTGGCGTCTGCCGCTTCGGGACAACCTTCTGTCTCAAGGGCCGATATTCCATCCTGCTTTACAGTCGCTGGCTTTAACGGCCTGGCTGTTGAAAGCCAGGTCCTGAAGGATAGGGGTCTCTCCCCTGAGGTCATTCCCACTTTGATCAAGGCTAGAAAAGCCTCTTCGGGAAAAATTTACTACCGTACTTGGAAAGCGTACTTTGCCTGGTGTGAGTCCAGGGGGTATTCTCCTCGCTCATACTCGGTGTCGAGAGTGTTGGCTTTCCTCCAAACTGGTGTGGACCAGCGTTTGGCGCTGGCCACAATTAAGGGTCAGATTTCTGCGCTGGCCGTTCTTTTTCAGCGCCCAGTGGCGTCTAATTCATTGATTAGCGCCTTTGTTCAGGGGGTGCGACATTTGGCCCCTCCTAGGAGGGAACCTTTGCCCCCATGGGACTTGAACTTGGTTCTGTCCGTGTTACAACAGGCTCCCTTTGAAAAGATCAGGGAGATCTCGTTGTTTCTGTTGTCCAAGAAGGTTGCTTTTTTGGTGGCGATCACTTCGGCTCGCAGGGTGTCGGAGCTGGCGGCTTTGTCCTGCAGCTCTCCCTACTTGGTGATTCACTTGGATAATGCCTATGCTTTGAGGGGGAAGGTTCCTCCTTTCCCTGTGAAGGCGCACTCTACCAGATCTCTGAGTATGTCTTGGGCCTATCGTCATCAGGCTTCTGTGGCCCAGGTATGTAAGGCGGCGACTTGGTCGTCCGTTCACACCTTCTCAAAATTTTACAAAGTGGATGTTCAGGCATCGGCAGATGCTTCCTTTGGCCGTAAAGTTCTTAGTGCGGCAGTGCCTTAGGGTCCCTTGTTTGGGCCCTTGGCTGTTGGGGTGTTTTTACCCCTGAGTTACTTGTTCTTCCTGGGTTGTTGCTCCTGTTGAGCACGTTTTCCTGTTGCCAGGTTGGTTCTCTTGCTTTGGTAAGGTTCCTTTCTCTGATGTGGGTACTGCGTTGCTTTATGCGCAGCTGCGTTTTTTCCCACCCCTCATGTCTACACTGCTTTTTTTTTTTTTTTTTTAATATGAAATTTTTATTCAGGAATATTCATACAAAAAACAAAATACAAACATTACTTCAAAGTGAAATTTACAACATTTTTTAACACGTAATTTAATCTTCCTCTTCCACTTTTTACCTCTTATATTCCTACATTTTTTCTCTCTTCCCTCCCTCCCTCCCTCCCTATCAAAACCCAAAAAAAAAAAAAAAAAAAAGGAAAACCCCCATAAGTTTTTCTCTCCTCCTCTCTCTCCCCCCCTCGCCCCTCCATCCATAGCCAATGTTCAAGTGGTCAAAGCAATCAATAAGTTTTTCCAGATTACTTTATCCTATTGTAAGTTGTTTCCCTTCTTCCGAGATTATGAATTGACTCCACTCCTCCCATATTTTCTTATATCTTCCCTGCCTATTCTGAGAGGATGCAATCATTTCCTCCATTCTCCTTATTTCCTCTACTCTATTTACCCATTCTCCTATCGAGGGGGGGTGTGCTTTTTTCCAATTACTCGGTATACATGCCTTTGCTGCATTTATCAAAAATGGGACGATCGAGTTTTCGTAACTCTTTGTCGGTATATCCGACAAGTGCAGCAGAAAAAGGGCTGGTTTTTCCTCTATTCTATTTTCAGTAAATTTCTGGATTACCTCCTTTACTCTTCCCCAAAAGGGTTTAACTTCTGTGCATGTCCAGAGAATATGGACCACGTACCTATTTCTTTTTTACATCTCCAGCATTCACTGGTTTCTCTTGGATACCAATTATGCAATTTCTCAGGAGTAATATACCATCTCATCATGAACTTATAGTTCATCTCTTGAGTCTTGGTACATCTTGCTGGTTTAAAAGTTAGTCTCATTATTCTCTGCACCTGCCCTTCTGTTAACTCAAACCCTAAATCCTTCTCCCACTTTCCCACCCACTGAGGTTTAACTTGCTCTTCTGGTTCCATCAGTAAATCGTAGGAGATTGACAGTGTACGTAGTAGTTTCCCTGGTTCTACACATAGCTTTTCAAATTTTGTTAATGCTCTACCATACTTCTCTGAATCCTGTATGGAGTCCAGGAAATGATGTAGTTGCGCTGCTTGCCAAAAAGATAAGCTATATGCACCATCTCTCTCCAGCAATTCACTGATCGAAACCCAGTTATTTTGTATAAGAAATGATGAGGCCTGTTCCTGTTTCTTTTCTCTCAGCTGTATAAAGCTTCTGGAGTCTAACCCCGGAGTAAACTGCGGATTCCCTAATATTGGAAATAAAGGTGATTCCTTCTTCGTTAGTTTACTATATATGCTCGGATGCGAGCATATCCGCAGTGTATTTCCTATTATTGGGTGATTTTTCAACTCCTTAGGCAACCACTGGTAGACCCATATCGCCCTCTTTAAGTCTATTTCTGTTTGAGTCTGTTCAATTTGTACCCAAAGTTTATTTTCTGAATGATGCCACCAATCCAATATCCTGCTCATATGTGCTGCAAGATAATAGACTCGGACATCTGGTACAGCCAGACCTCCATTCTTTTTCGGTAGGGTTAAAGTTCTACGTGCTATGCGGGGTCTTTTATGGGCCCATATATACTTTACAAAAAGAGAGTGTATTGTCTTGAAAAACGCGCTTGGTATCTTAACTGGCAAGGCACGTAATAGATATAAAAATTTAGGTAGTACTATCATTTTTAATAAGTTGCATTTACCGAACCAAGAATGTAGCCCGCCATTCCACTGTTTAAGTAGTTTCCTAGTCATTTCCAAAAGTGGTAAAAAATTAAGGTCAAACACCTGTATTAACCTTGCTGGTATATAAGTCCCCAGGTATCTCACTGCGTCCTTCTTCCATTTAAAGCCAAAACTGTTTCTTAATAGGTTAATTTGAGCTATAGATAATCCTACGCCCATTGCTTCTGATTTTCCATAGTTAATCTTTAAATAGGACAGGTTATTAAATTTTCTAAATTCCTGTAGGAGGTTTGGCAGTGAGATACCCGGTTTAGTCAGGGAAAATAATAAATCATCTGCGTAAGCAGCTACTTTATATTGCACTTCTTTTACCTCTATCCCTTCAATATCCTGATTCAGTCTGACCCTGCACAGAAACGGTTCCACCGTTAAGGCAAACAGGAGGGGTGACAGGGGACATCCCTGTCTAGTACCATTCCTTATTGGGAAAGCTTCTGATAATAACCCATTGGCCTTTACTCTAGCTATCGGTTCCGTGTACACCCTAGTGATCTTCTCTAGCATATTTTTTCCTAATCCGATGTGTCTGAGTACGGAAAACAGAAACGGCCATCCCACTCTATCAAATGCCTTCTCTGCATCCGTACTCAGCACAACGTAAGGGATCTTTTTTTCTTTTGCTACTTGCATCAAATTGAGAATTCTTGTTGTATTGTCTTTTGCCTCTCTAGATGGCATAAAGCCTACCTGATCTAGGTGTATTAATTTTGGAAGGAATTCTGCCAATCTACTTGCCAAGATTTTAGTCAGTACTTTTAAATCCACATTTAATAGGGATATTGGCCTATAGCTGCCACATGCTGCTGGGTCCTTACCCTCTTTTAATATTAACGAGATGTGAGCTGTAAGTGTATCTCTCGCTAGTTTCCCTTCTGGACCTGATGCATTATACAGCTTTGCCATATACGGTCCCAAGATATGGAACAGTACCCGGTAATATTGTACCGTTAGGCCGTCTGGGCCAGGCGCCTTCCCGGGATTCATGGCTCCAATTGCCTGTTTTATTTCCTCTAGTGTAATCTCGGCTTCCAGACTTTCCCGGTCCTCCTCTGAGAGTCTAGGCATCTGTGACTGTACCAGATACTGATCCATATCTTGCTGTTGAGGGGGTGCCTCCTGTAGATTATATAGAGAAGTATAGTATATCTCGAATTCTTTCAATATTTGTTTTGGCAAAGTCTTTTTAATTCCCTCTCTTGATGTGATAGATGGTATATAAGCTCTTGTCCTCTGCTCACGCACAGTTCTAGCCAGTACTTTCCCGCATTTATCTCCCGCCTCATAGTTTAATTTGCGGCATCTTTGTAATGCAGCTTTTGCTTTATACTGTAACAGGTCTGTTATCTGTTTCCTGACTAATTTTAACTCAACCAAGGTTACATCTATTGGTCTTTGTTTATGTTCTATCTCTAGTTCTCCAAGTTTTCCCAATAGCTGTGATAATTGCTCATTCCTTTCTTTTTTAATACGTGCTCCATGTTTTATAAGGAGTCCTCTCACAACTACCTTATGTGCCTCCCAGAGTATTCCTATCTTACAGTCTGGTTGTTCATTTATTTCAAAAAAACTTTTCATTTCTTTCTCAACTTCCCTTAATATCTCTTCCTTTTGTAGCAGACTTTCGTTTAGCCTCCAGAAGCTCCTCCCCTGTGTAGAATTCACCACCAAATTATACAACAAGGATATAGGTGCGTGGTCTGACCATGTGATACTACCTATACTTGTTTTTTGAACTGATTGTAATTGTGCATGTGGTATAAGAAAAAAATCAATTCTAGAATAAGTCTTATGCGGCGTAGAGAAAAAGGTGTATTCTTTTTCAGAGGGGTGTTGTAACCGCCATGCATCTATAAGTTGAGCTTTATATATTGTCTTTAAAATTTTTTTATTCCTTCCCGCTGAAAAAGTCGATGTCCCTGTAGATATATCCAATGCTGGTGTTAATGGGCAATTAAAGTCTCCTCCCATAATTAACTGTCCCTCTGAAAACCTCATAGATTTCTCTATTACTTTAGCTATGAACCTTTCCTGTCTTTTGTTGGGCGCATAAGTTGTTGCTATTGTTATTTGTATTTCTCCTATTTTCCCCTTCACAAACAGAAATCTTCCTTCCCGGTCTTGCATTTTATCTTGGAAAGTCCAAGGGACAGAGTTTGCAATAAGTATGGAGACTCCTCTTGCTTTAGATTGTGTATAAGTGGAATGATATGCATAAGGGAAATTTCTGTTTTTAAGAAAGGGTAGTTTATCCGTCCTGAAATGCGTTTCTTGGATCAGTGCTATACTAGTATGTAACTGCTTTAGGTCAGATAATAGCATGTGTCTTTTTTCTGGTACATTGAGTTCCTTGACATTATATGATACCACCTTTATATTTTCCATCCTTAGCTCGTGACGCAAAAACGAGCAAAAGGAGGAAGAGAGAGAGAGAGAGAGGAAAAAAAGAAAAAAAAAAAAAAACCCCTCCGCTTTCCCTAAACCCCCACCCCTCCCTTTACCCCCCTTCCTACGGGTTTGAGAGGGACGATCTCCACAAGAGAGCGACCCTCTCCCCCGTAGTTTCGGATAATAACAAAACTTATCCTTATTTCACACGGTCACTTTCGTGCCACTTGTGTGACTCTATAGATAGGGTCGTGCCCTGAAGTGATTCTCTGTGGACTCTCCTCCACCTCCTCCCGCCGTTTTTTATGTGCTTATTCTATCCTTTTTTTATTCTAAGATTTACCGGAGTTTCCTTTTCCCCTCATATTCTTCAGTTTCCCCCAGTAAATAGAGGCCTTCCCTTCTCATTAAATTACCAAAGGACATTAAAATGTCTAACTTATGGCCCTGGGGATAGGTGGGGGGGTAGCAGGTTTGAGAGTAACCTCCCTCTTCCTTTCTCTCCCTTCCCCAACTATCCCTCCCCCCGGTCCCCTGAGCGTCATTCAACACATAATAAACATCACAACATTTTCAAATTCACTAATTCAATCCCCTCCTTCTTTCCTCCCCCCCAATTGTTAATCTATCAATCCCCCATAAGTTTAGTAATTAGAAGAATAGCTTCCATCATAGTTTCAAAAAACAAAAAAAAAAAAAAAAGGGGGGGGGAACCCCTCCCCAAAATTAAAAATTAGTGATTAGAGGAATAACTTCCATCATAGTTTCAAAATTGTGTAAAAAAAAAAAAAAAAAAAAAAAAAAAAGGGGGAGGGGGGGACCCCTCCCCAAAATCCCCCAAAAATTAGTGATTAGAGGAATAACTTCTATCATAGTTTCAAAATTATGTGAAAATCCCAAGATCCCCCATAAAATTAGTGATTAGAGGAATAACTTCCATCAAAAATTTAAAAAATTGTGTAAAAAAGAAAAAAAAAAAAAAAAAAAAAAAAGGGGGGGAGGAGATTATTAACCCTTAATTCCCATAAGGGGACCTCACTACAATCTCTTAATAGTTAAGTCTCTTTATCTTCTTTCTTCTCTTGATAGTGTCTCTGATCTTTTCTCCCTTTGTTGAAGGTATGTTGACGGTTTTTCACTGGGCAATCGGTTCAGCCAATTCACTATTTGAATAGGATCTGTTTCAATAAACCGGAAAAATGCCGTCTTATCCTGATATGTCCTAAGGTTAAAATACTGTCCGTTCCTACGGAATGTTACAGAGAATGGGAACCCCCACCTGTATGTACATCCTGCTTTTCTTGCCAGATCTAATAGCGGTTTCAAAAGAGTTCTTCTTCTCAATGTTCCTCTGGCGATGTCTGCATATATCCTAACTATCCCTCCTTCCACTTTTATATCCTGGGATTCCCATGCCAGTCTTAAAATCCCTTCTTTATGTACATAGTGAAATAGTCTGCAGATCACATCCCTTGGGCTTTTCTCATCCTTATTTCTGGGGCCAGTGGTTCTATGTATTCTTTCTATCTCTAGTTGTTCCGGATATTTGTCCTTCATGATCTGTTTAAAAATATCTTCCGCTACTTCTAATAATCTCTCTTTTCCCACCGTTTCAGGTATGCCTCTTATGCGTAGGTTATTACGTCTATTTCTGTTTTCTATCTCCTCCAACTGTAATTGTATCTTCTCATCTATCTCCCTTTGTATGTCTCTTGTTAATTCCAATGATGTTACTCTCTCTTCAATATCTTTTCTGGCCTTTAATTCCTCTACTAGAGCTTGCGAAATATTTTGTATTTCTTTCTTAATTTCCTGCATTTCTCTCTGATGTGCTTCCTCTATTTTATGCACCATCTGTTCTATGTCTATTTTAGTAGGTAGAGCTTGTAGCATAGCTTTTAACTCCGCGCTGCACTCCAAGCTCTGTGTATAATTACAAGATATTTCATTCTCCCTTTGTCTCGTCTCCGGACTTTCCAGATAATTCTCCGAGGTAGGAGAAGTAGTCATAGAGCTCGGCACATCCCCTGACTCTGGGCTTGTTAAGGCACTGTTTCCACATCTTGCCATTTTTACTTCCCTTGGCGTTTTATGATTATTAGCAAAATATTTATCTATTTCTCCTTCTGGTTTATTTATCTTGACTTTTATCGTGTTTTTCTTTCCTTTCCTTTTTTTAGTTAATGTCATGCTTTCCTTTTTAGTTCAATAACCAGTTCTCTCCCAGTTTCCAATAATTCCTCTAGTAGACTTTATTTCAATAACACCAAGAGGCAAACTGGTATCCAGCACAGAGGGGATGTAGTCCCTTTTTCTTCCACTTTACCTGCTATGGATATCACAGTCTATGGCCATCCCACAAGCAATGGAAATAGGTAGATATAGGTAGAAAAAGAACAAAAAGGTATTATCTCACCCACGTTCGAAGCTGTCCTCTTTCGGTAGGTATACAGTCCTTTTTCTCTGGGGGAAACCCCTCACATTAAGGAGCTTTAAAATAATATAATGGCCTGCAATAGGTATCTTGTGCTTGTTCGGGCCGGCTTTTCCAACCGGGTATCCCACCTCCTTTTCTCTACAGTGCGGGAGCTCAAGAGGTTGATGTCCTATTTCCTCCTTCTACTCTCCTTGTCTTCTCCACACCGTTACCCCGGCGTGCTCCAGCAGCAAGGAGCTTGGCGGCGGAGACACCCAGCGGGAGGTCCGGGACACGGTCCCCTACCCGGTCAGGCCGCCCACGCTCCGAACGGCGGGATCTAGCCGGGTTCCACCTCTCTCTCCACGCACGGGACAGCTGCTCCTCTCTCCTCTCCCGAGGCACGAGCTGCTCAGATGTCGGCGGTTGGATCACAGCCAAGTTCCGGCTCTCTAGCTCCGCTGTTTTAGGGCGTCCTCGCGGCGTCTCTGTCAGCTCCGGCGGGAGAGGTGTTCAGCGAGGAGATACACAGCCCACACTCACATCCTCACTTCCGGGCACGCCCCACAGCTTAAGCACAGGTTCCATGTCTACACTGCTTTGAGACGTCCCCATTAGTGAAGATTATGAAGTGGCGGCGACTGTCGGAGGACATAAGAGAAAACATAATTTTTGTAAAATCTTACCGTAAAATTCCTTTCTCTGAGTCCTCCGACAGTCGCCGCCCCCGCCCCTCTTTTGGGGTTTGTTTATGTACTCTACTGCTATGCCACTGAGAATGCTGGAGTTGAGAATGCTGGAAGCAGGGAGGTATTGACTGAGGGACCACCCCCTAGGGGTGTGATATGCTAAAAGCTTTGATATTAACAAATCTTGTTGCCTAGCTACTCCTGCGGAGCAAAGGTCAATTACCCCCATTAGTGAAGATTATGAAGTGGCGGCGACTGTCGGAGGACTCAGAGAAAGGAATTTTACGGTAAGATTTTACAAAAATTCTGTTTTTTTTTTCCATGCATGTGATTGGGTATTTTTGCCAAGTGAAAATTCCCTTGCAGAGTGCAGCTTCACTTTCAAAGGGAACATGGTATTTACCTCATGTAAATAAACCTCACAGTGTGTATAAGGAGGGATGGGGAAGTGATGTGTAGAAAACGGGAGCAGTTTCATAATTTGAGGATAATGAAACCTTAGGGCCAGCATGTTCAAATCTGCGGGCAGCCTGACGCATATCAACCTTCTGATTCAGAGATGGAAACTCTGTGGCTGGCTTGAGATATGATGGTTAAGTGTTCTAAGTACATGGTAATGGGTACAGAGTGTATTGGGGTGAATGGCAGGGTGGCATTCCCATACACTGTGCTCTACATCAGGGATCCCCAACCTCCAGGCCACAGACTGGTGCCAGTCCACGGCCTGTTGATTACTGGACCGTACAGCAGGAGTTGAGTGGCCATAGTGGTCTGCACAGGGCTATCACAGACCATGACTGCTGCTCGCCACCTGCTGCACAGCCATGCCTGTGGGTCCTCTCTTGGCTCCTTCGCCCATCTGGCTGGCAATGTCACCCATACAGCAGGGCAGGAGGAGCTGCAGATCAGAATGGAGACCTCCTCTGGCCCCCTTCCCTGCTGATGACATTGTTGACTGGGAGGGTGGGAGCACGAATGAGCTGGGAGAGGACACATTGACTGATAATAGGTAGGAGTCCTGTGGAGGAGATAGAGAGCCTGGAATGGGGAAGTGTGCTGTGTGATGTTAAGGCACGTACACACTTGACGGAAATCGGACGAAATATCCTCCGATTCTTCTCGCTCTTGCTCAGCGTTCATAACCATTTTTAGTTGACAGTGCATAAATGTTCACAAAATTTCTCTTCCGAATTTATTTATTTATTTAATTTTTTTTGGGACATTTGTTCCTAGACTTCCGGGTTGTCAGCAACTTCAGATCATGTGCGGTCTTTCGTATCCGATTTTTCACGGACGTACTGCATACACATTAAACAAAAATTGGTGGTCTGGGGACAGACGATAAAAATTTTGGTGTTTGTCCCCCCGTTTTTTTTCGTTGAAAATGTCGGCATCGGCTGCTGAAAGTTGTGTACACACTAGCCGAAAATCGTACGATTTTACCTCGGACGGGAATTTTCGGCAGATTTTCTACTAGTGTGTACCCCACTTAAGAAAGGCAAGGAGGGGAGGCAACTGCAGGGGCACTGTGATGGAAGAGGCTGTGATTGCTAGGGGCACTGTCATATAAAGGGACTGCACTGTAAAGGGGTACTGTACAGTAACATTTATATCACAGTGCCCCTTTACATAACAGCCCCCTTTACAGTGCAGCTCCCCTTAATATCACAGCGCCCCCTTTACATCACAGCCCCTCTTTACATTACAGTACCCCCTTTACAGAGCGGTCCCATCACATTAATGTAAAGGGGGATTTTGGTGTGAAGAAGACTGAGGACAGACTTTGTGTATATCCCCCAATCCATCCACCCCCTATCTCCTCCCCCCCCCCTCCCCGGTCCCTGAGAAAATTGGCTGCCATGAAACCGGTTCCTGGTGTCAAAAAGGTTGGGGACCGCTGCTCTACATGATATATTCCAGTTTGTTTCATACTCCACACTGCTCCACGATGTTGTGCCAAAGTTCTCTATGCGAACAGAAAACGTGTAACTGTATCGTCATTTTTTTTTTTAAACAGGGGTTATTTTGTAACCTCCAATTTCCACCCTCTATAAATGGGTGCGCAATGGCTAATAACTTGTACACACACACATACAGTATATTTAACAACAAATGTGTCCAGGCCTTGATCAGACTCCTCTGAAATTCCAAACAAAGGAACATTTTTTGGAGATTCCTTTGATTCTCATCCTAGATGTAAGACGCGCTTTGTTTTTTTTTTTACTCTCCGCTGTCCCTTTTTTTTAGTCAGTCCAACTCTCTGATACCAGTTGAGGAGTGAAGGCTTCTACAGTAGTCGCTCTCTGAGCCCTTCATGCTACTCTTATCGTGATGTTACATGAACCTGTTGGCGTTGTCTATTGTGTAGCCCACCCCTCAGTTGGACTGCTTTTAGACATCCCAGGGTTAATGAACATTGTGTAAATGAAAAAAAAAAACAAAACCAAGAAATACGTTGCGCAAAAAGTGTCACCAAATAGTAAAAAAAGAATAAATTCTCAGTGACAGTTGCGCTATCAATGTAAATTGCATTAATTCAATTAAGTAAGAAATTCATATATATCAAAAACTGTAAATAAGAATGCGTTTAAAAAAAAAATCATAAATAATCCAGTAAAGTTCTTCAGAGAAGAGAAGTGCTTGTGTGCAAAAAGTTTGTTAATACTTGTGTACCAATAAAAATCCATATTTCAGTGTGGATAGCAAAATCATCACACCCAAAAGTGCACACCTAACTCCCAAGCCACTTACCAGCAATTCTGATTGCAAGATCGGAGTCTGGCTGCACTTTATCCCACTATCCCAATGGGATGCATGGATATTAGGAACCAAGATTCCAGGGTGTAATAAGGTGAGGTAAATTGCACCTGATGACGTCAGCTGTGACGAAACGCGTCGTGCATGGTTACGTCATTTCCGCCCCACTGGAACGCAGATCCGGTCGCTGGTTTGTATAGCGCCCCGAAGCAGCCGCAAACGAGGGATTCGCGGCCCCTACTGCCTAGAACACTCGTTTGCCATTTGTTTTATGTGAGTACATTTCTTCTATTTGCACAATAAAGAACTAGATATAAACGGTACATCACTATTGAGGTCTTCCTTTTACATATCACTTCGGGATATCTCCAATACATGAGAGGAATAACCAGAGTTTATCCAGTCTGTTGAATACACACTGCCCTGCTGAAAGGAATGATCCAGGGATACCTTCACACACGAGTCCAACACACAGGAATCGGTGGATAGAGGTGCATATCTCTGGTGAGTGCGGGATACATTGGAGGGGTGCATGGTTTTTCACCCTGTATCTAACACCCGGATCACTCGGAATATCACCTATCAATATTATTGAAGCACTATTTTTTTATTTTTTACACTTTATGGACTGTTTCTTGGACTTTTAATGGTTTAATATATATTTCAAGTCTGGTGGTTTCACCTGACATCTGTCACTGGCACATTGAATATTTATTTTTATTCTTATTTATTGCACATATCACTTTGTGTTCACAATCACTGGTTTCTTAGTTCTGAACACTTTGTACGATTTTTATATTTTCGAATATTTTATATATACAGTTTTACCCACAGTGTTTATTGTACTTTTTAGGACATGTTTGCACACTAGCACTTTATTCATTGCACATTAATTGTAACCCCCTTCCATACTTATTTAAATACCACTCCCCTCTAGTTAGACAGCGCCAATTTACCTCACCTTATTACACAATTCATGATATAGCCATCTGGACTATATTTTGAGGTCGGCTGCAGCCTAGTTCTTGTCCACAAGCGCGGAAATTTTTACATTTTAAGATTCCAGGGTGGGTTACCATACAACCAGGATGTTCAACAGTGGGCTCAGCAAAAGGGAGAGACAAAGCAGGAATTTATAGTGTAGTAATTAAAAATCCAGGCTGTTAAATGAAGGTCAAAACTACTTACAAGAAGGCAGAAGTACAATCACATATAAAACAATCCATCACATGCAGACATCACAGCGGGTGTGATAAAGTCAACGCTGTGACTAGTTTTGTTCAAAAGAACATTATCAAGAGATAAAGGGTGACTCCTTTATCCCTTTTTAAGCGGAGTTACACCCAAAAGTGTTATTTTTTTTTGGGGGGGGAGCAGGTACCTAGTTTTGACAAGTACCCGCTCCCACTTCCCCTCGGAGCACCGCGGCGCCTCAAGTGGAAGTTCTCCTCTCCCCCTCCCTCCCTGCAATCTTCTGGGACATGTCAGAGGTCCCAGAAGATTACCCGGCCATTCAGGATGTGCAGCGCGACTCCTGCATGCGCAGTGCGCACCCGGTTGTGAAGCCGAAACCTGACACAGCCCGGTGCCCACACCGCCGGTGCAGAGAGGAGAGGGAGAGGAGCAAGACTTTTTCTGCATCTCTGGATCCTGGGATAGGTAAATGTGTATGTTAAAAGTCAGCAGCTACACTTTTTGTAGCTCCTGACTTTTTTAATAAACACAGAAAGAGCTGGAACTCCACTTTACTGTTCTTTTGAACTAAACTAGTTGGGAAGAGTGGTGACTTTATCACACCCGCTGGGGAATCTGCATGTGATTGATTGTTTTATATGCGATTTTACTCCTGCCTTCTTTGTAAGTAATTTTAACTTTAATTAAAAAGCCTTGATTTTTAATTCCTACACTATGAGTTCCTCTTTTGTCTCTTCCTTTTGCTGATCCACTGTTGAACATCCTCGTAGTAAGGTAACCCATCCTGGAATCTTGGCTCCTGATATCCATCCATCCCTTTGGGATACTGGAATAAAGCGCAGCCAGACCCCCCATCTTGGGTTCAGAGTAGCTGGTAAGCGACTTAAAAGTTGGGTGTGCACTTTTAGGTGTGAAGATTTTGCTGTCCACACTGAAATATAGGATTTTTTTACTAATCCAGTACCAGAAACAGGTCCCTCACCTCTGTTCTTTATGAACTCCCATTTGCTTGCTTCGAAACTGAGATTAGCTGGGACAGGGAGGTGTTATACTTGGGCTGCCCCTGAAGTTTTTTCTTTTTGCCAGTGTCCAGTTACCTGAAGGTTGTAGCACGTAACCCAGGGGTAATGGACACTGTGTCCTGTACTGTGATACATTCCAGCTAGCACAGACCCAACTGACCAGTCCTCATTTGAGGTCAAAGGAAGTCTATAACAAATCGCAAGGCACGTCCTTGCTATTTTAAGCATTTTAGGTTGCTCAGTCGGTGAAGCATCTTTCCTATTGATGTCATCACTGGATCTCTTCAGTTATGGAACTAACTGCAGTCAATGATAGCTAGTGGAAGGGGGTGGCAGAATGCTGTACATACCTACCTACATACATTATAGGGCTTTGCCTCATTGCTTCCCTCAAGGGACCCCTGCGCATCCAGTGGTAAGCCCACAGTCTGCAATGACTTTAGAATACATAGTTTCTGAACCTAAGATGAGTCTGCACAACTGGGAAATATTTAATATAAGGTAGAACTGTGAGCATGTGCTGTATATTTTCCACACATCATTCATTTATAGTGTTTAGCTCCAGTGCATGGGCCTCTGGGCTTTAACTGCGGGCAGAGAACACAGTTGCCCATTCATCCCTACTGTCAATAGCTGCAGCTGGACGTAGCTGGATGGTGCAAGAAATCTGCATTCCAGACATTTGTCCCCGAGGTCATGCTTCCGTAAACGTTCGTACCACTAGGTGCACTCTGCAGCAGCTATTAGCCTCTCATAAAGTTTGATTGGCCGTCGGGAGCAGGGCTTGATGGGCCACCTGTGCTCACCATCCACAGCTAAGCACTACATCCCCATCTATCAGCGCTAATTTCCCAGTAAACATGAAGCCTACAAGTGGACGATGTGGTGAAAACATACAGTGAGGGAGGGTGGTGCATACCAGGTGCTGTCCAAATTTCTGCAGACTAACATCAGTTCAGGTAAAAACATGCAATGCAGTTCAGTTCTCGGACAATTGGAGCTTACACAGCATCACTTTTTGGGTGCAGAAGGGGAGGGGTTGGAGGGAATACATTGCACTGTTAATTGCTTCGTTCCCAAGGTCTGTCACTTTCAAGCTGCAGAACACATTTTCGAGCTGAACAATGCTAGTGGGTAACCTTGGCTTTTAGGTAGTGGCAGGACAGCTGCCCTGCTTCTAACTGGAGTCTAACAACTTTATAAATTGTCATGTTAGGTGCAACATTGTAATATGCTTGCAAAGGAATCCACAATATCTACCCCCTACTGTGAGTATGTGCCAGTATATGATTTAGGAGAGTTATTAAATAAAATGATTGGGTTAAGATGTAGTTTTCCTTATTAATGGAAATGGGCAGGTGTAGTTGGGGACATGATCAGGTACCATAATGTTATTGCACTATATGCACTCACAATACATAAAGTATGGTGTGTCTTTTTTATTCAAAGCATAATGTACAAACTAAAGAGCCATTTTAATGTGTATAATTCTTAACAGGCACCAAAAGATGCATACCTTTACCTTGCCAAAACACATGCTTTGCATTATCAGTAATAAGCTACGACTAAGGCTATTGAAGCCTAAAATGTGTCAGTGTAATTTCCAAAAGTGTTGTGTATCTGAAATTAAGTAATTGCAGTAGATCACAGTGTGTCCGCTTATTTACTACTACTGCAAGCATCGGAATCCTATGTGGTCAAGGTGTTGAGTAATATGCCTCAAGAAGAATCAGGTAGGTAGGTGGAGTACAGGACTAACCACTGCTATCCCTCAAGTCCAATGATATTGATCCTATTGTCCACTGAAGTAAAGTCAGGCCACAGTAACAAATTAAAGTGTTTGGTAACCCACTTATACAATCCTCTCTGTACCCTGATTACAAGGACTCCTGTCTGTGTTTTATAAAAAAAAAAATGCCACTTTACCGTATTTCAGAGCAGCTCCTGGTGATCACGTGACCTGCCGACTCTCTCCTCTCCCCGTCTGACAGATGCAGGGGGCGGGTTGGAGATTCCCTTACTGACGTCAGGTCGGAGGAGAGGTGAGAGAGACCTGGCCAGTCACATGATGATGAAATAAGGAGCCATTTTTTTTTTATAAAACATAGAGACAGAAACACTTGTACTCAGGGTACACAGAGGATTATAGAGGAGAATAAAAGTTTTTAAAGCAGCAGGAGGGAAGGGGGCGGGCTCTGACACAGGAGCAGACAGGCAGGGAGGGAGGAGTGAGAGGAGCAGAGAGGACGACAATGCAGGGCTGCAGATGACGGAGGCACATAAACTGACCACAGTCTCAGGACTCAGCAGCCATGATAAACCGTGCTCAGTTTACAGAGGGTATGGAAGAAAACTGGCAGGATCATCCAGGTTTTTTAGGTGATACATCAGTGGGCCAAATTACACAGCACAAGCACTGTGCTGTATAACAGGCTTTAAGGGAACAGGATCTTTTTTTTGGGCTAACAAACGCTTTAAATCTAGTTACACTGAGACATACTGTAGATGTCTTTTTCTGGCTAACAAAGGTAATAGGAAACATCACGTAGCATCTGATTTAATGTAGGAATTTAAAGCAGGGTATACACACAACCAGCGTGGTGAACTAAAAAAATGAAACAGATGCGAGGATCTCCCTCTTTGTGCTATTGTTTTCTGACAGTGGGGACACAGATTAGCGCTGCAGCCATTGGTTGCAATTGCTTGTCGAATGCTGGTTTACCAGCAGTACCTTTTAGCACCTGTGTCAGTGGTATCACTGGAAAGTAAAATTACCCCTGTATCCGTGGTATCCCTGAAAGAAACTATGTCCCTGTGTCAGTGTTCTCAGTGGAAGGAAAAAAAGGCCCCTGCATCGGTGGTGTTTATCTGAGCAGGACTGCTTTGGCTTTTTGTGTCAGTAGGATGAAGGGGAACTGGAGGGGGGGTTTCTGGATACATTTAACTGAGGGGCCCTGTGCAAAACTGAGGGAGTGAGGGGGCCAAAGGGCTCTGTGAAGGTGGTATTGCGGCTATATTGATGAGAGGGGAGCTCTCAGGGTGATTTTCAGGGTGATCACCCTGTGTACTTACAGTCCAGACCTCCTTTTCAGTACTGGTGCCTGTCCAGGAATGAAGCAGCTTTTCCTTCTTCTCATCTCTGGTCATGTGATATGTCACATGACAAGAGGAGAGAGGAAGAAGGGGAGTCTGACCTCCCTCCCTGACCCTGGAGATGTGTTCTCAGCAGGAGACCTCCTCTCTAATGCCCACAATAGGCTGCTATTGGTGAAGAAAAAAAGCAGACTCCTCCTTCTAGTAGCCCCTCCTCCACAAAAAGAAAAAAGCTACCTCTTCCCCCACCCCCCCTTAACCTCCCACCAGCCATGACCAACCCAGAAAGTTACTATTCTGTTTTAAGTTTGGCAACTTACTGGCAACAGAGGGTGTAGCTGGTTCTCTGGATTTGCAATATGAATATCTTTCATGAAGAGGCATGTTAAGGAAATATTGTATGTTGTTTGAGCAGAACGAAGCCTTCCAGATCTGCTTTTGTGTGTTTTTGTGGAAGCAATGAGGCAGATTCTGCTCATTTATTAGTTAAAAATGTTGCATTAGTACAGGCAGTGGATCTTTATTTGATTTGTTTAAATAAAATTCCAGCAAATCTAGCCTTTCTAATGGCTTCATTATTCAATAAATGCTGTTAGCTCACTCACAGTTTCAAGTGGTTATTCAAGTGGTTATTATAAGACAAAGAGAATGATTCCCGTACATGATTGTTCATTTCAGAACAAGTCTGTATTTAATACATTTATATAGTCGTTGGTCATGAACAAATTCTGTAAATATGCACCAGTGGGCTTTTAAAGGGCCACTAAAGATACTGTACAGAAGGAGCAAACTTTAAATGATTGTAAACACATAATTTAAAAAAAATAAAAAAAATGTCATTCACTTGCTCTGTGCAATGGCTTTGCACAGAGCTGCCCGATTTCTCCTCTTCTTGGGTCTCCCACTAGTGCTTTTTGCTACTCTCCCCTGCCATTGACACACAGCTTGGCTCGGCCCCCTGCCTCCATTCCTCCTCACCGGCTGTGATTGACATCAGCGAGAGCCAAGGGCTGCCAGTGCTGTCTCTGCGCCTATGAGGAGAGAGAGTGAAGAGAGCCGCAGCTCTTGTGCATGCTGCATAAAGATTGGGCTCAGATAAGTATAAGGGAAGGCTGGGGTAGAGCTGCACTCAGTTTTTTACCTTAATGCAAAGAATGCATTCAGCCTTTAGAACCACTTTTACCATTCTTTTCTGAAAACACCCTGCTTTCTACATAGCTCGATAGCTCAAGCTAAAAGTTACAGAGATCTGAATGAGTCAAAACAGTTACTCATTTTTCCCATCCCTCCTGCTTTTTTCAAAGGGCTGCTGTAAGAATTTCCGAACAGTGACCATATCTCCAATGTTCTCAAATCTTTAGTACCCTGGGCTCTGGGTTTTTTCTTTTTGTTGTTTTATCAAATATTCCCACACACAGCATAGGGCATACTTAGAAGTACACCTCAATACACATTCTGCTATGCTTACCGAGTATGGTGATGCCACATGTGTGAGATTTTTCTCAACTTAGCTAAACAGAGGGACCTAAAATCTAAAGAGAACCTTCAGGCGTTCTAGGGGCATAAATTACATTATTAAATACATATATTATCTAATTTCCTGACTACCTATCACATTTTTAGAGGCTCTGGAGTACCAGGACAGTGGAAACACCCACAAAATGATTACATTTTGGAAAGAAAACACCCGAAAGTATATTTTTTAAAAAGAATGGTGAGTCTTCTAAGGACTTCATTGTTTTGCCACATGCTTTTGGAAAATGCAGAAAGAAAATGAAAATGTACAGGTCCTTCTCAAAAAATTAGCATATTGTGATAAAGTTCATTATTTTCTGCAATGTACTGATAAACATTAGACTTTCATATATTTTAGACTCATTACACACAACTGAAGTAGTGCAAGCCTTTTATTGTTTTAATATTGATGATTTTTGGCATACAACTCATGAAAAACCAAAATTCCTATCTCAAAAAATTAGCATATTTCATCCGACCAATAAAAAAAAGTGTTTTTAATACAAAAAAAATAATTATGTTCAGTTATGCACTCAATACTTGGTCGGGAATCCTTTTGCAGAAATGACTGCTTCACTGCGGTGTGGCATGGAGGCAATCAGACTGTGGCACTGCTGAGGTGTTATGGAGGCTCAGGATGCTTCGATAGCGGCCTTGAGCTCATCCAGAGTGTTGGGTCTTGCGTCTCTCAACTTTCTCTTCACAACATCCCACTGATTCTCTATGGGGTTCAGGTCAGGAGAGTTGGCAGGCCAATTGAGCACAGTAATACCATGGTCAGTAAACCATTTACCAGTGGTTTTGGCACTGTGAGCAGGTGCCAGGTCGTGTTGAAAAATTAAATCTTAATCTCCATAAAACTTTTCAGCAGATGGAAGCATGAGGTGCTCCCAAATCTCCTGATAGCTAGCTGCATTGACCCTGCCCTTGATAAAACACAGTGGACCAACACCAGCAGCTGACATGGCACCCCAGACCATCACTGACTGTGGGTACTTGACACTGGACTTCAGGCATTTTGGCATTTCCCTCTCCCCAGTCTTCCTCCAGACTCTGGCACCTTGATTTCCGAATGACATGCAAAATTTGCTTTCATCTGAAAAAAGTACTTTGGACCACTGAGCAACAGTCCAGTGCTGCTTCTCTGTAGCCCAGGTCAGGCGCTTCTGCCGCTGTTTCTGGTTCAAAAGTGGCTTGACCTGGGGAATGCGGCACCTGTAGCCCATTTGCTGCACACGCCTGTACACGGTGGCTCTAGATGTTTCTACTCCAGACTCAGTCCACTGCTTCCGCAGGTCCCCCAAGGTCTGGAATCGGTCCTTCTCCACAATCTTCCTCAGGGTCCAGTCACCTCTTCTCGTTGTGCATCGTTTTCTGCCACACTTTTTCCTTCCCACAGACTTCCCACTGAGGTGCCTTGATACAGCACTCTGGGAACAGCCTATTCGTTCAGAAATTTCTTTCTGTGTCTTACCCTCTTGCTTGAGGGTGTCAATGATGGCCTTCTGGACAGCAGTCAGGTCGGCAGTCTTACCCATGATTGCGGTTTTGAGTAATGAACCAGGCTGGGAGTTTTTAAAAGCCTCAGGAATCTTTTGCAGGTGTTTAGAGTTAGTTGATTCAGATGATTAGGTTAATAGCTCGTTTAGAGAACCTTTTCATGATATGCTAATTTTTAGAGATAGGAATTTTGGTTTTTCATGAGCTATATGCCAAAAATCATCAATATTAAAACAATAAAAGGCTTGCACTACTTCAGTTGTGTGTAATGAATCTAAAATATATGAAAGTCTAATGTTTATCAGTACATTACAGAAAATAATGAACTTTATCACAATATGCTAATTTTTTGAGAAGGACCTGTATTTTACACAAAATTGTCAGTTTAATAAGATATTTCTCACACACAGCATTAGCACAGCATTGGCATACTCAGTGGCGTAGCGTGGGGGGTGCAGGGGGGGCCGGCCGCACCGGGCGCAACATCTGGGGGGGCGCGCTCGCACTCGCAGCTCTGCCCTGCCTGGCTCACTCATTCTCTCACTGCAGTGCTGGCTGTGGCGGCGGCGCTGTGCGAATCCGATCCGAGCCGCCGGGTCGCCGCCCACTGTGGGGGGGGTGGTGCCAGGCGTGCGGAGAGCGAGGGACCATCTGGGGGAGGGACAATGCACTGCAGCGGCCGCCCAGCGCAGCGCTGAGCACGGGAGCCACACCAGACCAGCCCAGGCACGCAGCAGCAAGAAATAGCTGGCAGCGGCGGCAGGTGACACAGGCCAGAGAGGAGAGAGCCAGTGGTGACAGACGCAGGAGGAAAACCTAGGAGCCGGAGGACCTAGAGGAGAAGACATACCCTGCTGTGATCGGGTGCACCTGCAAAAAAAAAAGGTAGGAGTCACGAGTTACACAGGGCAGGAGTCAGGACTGACTGGACTGTGACTGGAGTTGTACTGGGCTAAGTGGGCTGGCTGTGTACAGTGCTAGTAGTAGTGACTAGACTGAGTCTGACTGACTGAGTGTCTGTGAGAACTGAAGAAGAACACTGAATAACTGTATGCATATGGGGGGGGGGGGGTCAGTGTAGAGGAGGGTGTGTCAGTGTAGGGGGGTCAGCATAGGTGTCAGTGTAGGTGTCAGTGTATGGGGGGATCAGTGTAGGGGGGGTCAGTGTATGTGGAAATGTAGGGGGGTCAGTATAGGTGTCAGTGTATGTGGCGGGAAGTGTAGGGGGTCAGTATAGGTGTCAGTGTATAGGGGGGTCAGTATAGCTATTAGTGTAGGGGTCAGTGTAGTGGGGGTCAGTGTATGTGGAAATGTAGGGGGGAGTCAGTGTAGGGGTCAGTGTATGGGGGGGGGGTCAGTGTATGTGGGAATGTAAGGGGGTCAGTATAGGTGTCAGTGTAGCTGTCAGTGTACGGGGGGGTTCAGTGTAGGTGTCAGTGTATGGGGGGGGGTCAGTGTAGAGGAGGGTGTGTCAGTGTAGGGGGTCAGCATAGGTGTCAGTGTAGGGGTCAGTGTAGGTGTCAGTGTATGGGGGGGGGGAACAGTGTAGGGGGGGTCAGTGTATGTGGAAATGTAGGGGTGTCAGTGTATGTGGCGGTCAGTGTAGGGGGGTCAGTATAGGTGTCAGTGTATGGGGGAGGTCAGTATAGGTGTCAGTGTATGGGGGGGTCAGTATAGCTATTAGCGTATGGGTCAGTGTAGTGGGGGTCAGTGTATGTGGAAATGTAGGGGGGAGTCAGTGTAGGGGTCAGTGTATGTGGGAATGTAAGGGGGTCAGTATAGGTGTCAGTGTAGCTGTCAGTGTACGGGGGGGGTCAGTGTAGGTGTCAGTGTATGGGGGGGGTCAGTGTAGAGAAGGGTGTGTCAGTGTAGGGGGGTCAGCATAGGTGTCAGTGTATGGGGGGGATCAGTGTAGGGGGGTCAGTGTATGTAGAAATGTAGGGGGGGTCAGTATAGGTGTCAGTGTATGTGGCGGTCAGTGTAGGGGGTCAGTATAGGTGTCAGTGTATGGGGGAGGTCAGTGTAGGGGGGGTCAGTATAGCTATTAGTGTAGGGGTCAGTGTAGGGGGTCAGTGTATGTGGAAATATAGGGGGGAGTCAGTGTAGGGGTCAGTGTATTGGGGGTCAGTGTATGTGGGAATGTAAGGGGGTCAGTATAGGTGTCAGTGTAGCTGTCAATGTATGGGGGGGGGGGGGGGTCAGTGTAAGGGGTGTCAGTATAGGTGTTAGTGTAGGGGTCAGTGTATGGGGGGGTCAGTGTAGGGGGGTCTGTATAGGTGTCAGTGTAGGGGGTGTTAGTGTATGGGGGGTCAGTGTATAGAAATGTAAGGGGGAGTCAGTGTAGGGGTCATTGTATGGGGGGTCAGTGTATGTGTCAGTGTAGTGGGGGTAAGTGAAGGGGGGGTCAGTGTAGGTGTCAGTGTATGGGGGGGTAGGTCTGTGTAGTGGTCTAGTAGGTTTGTGTAGGGGGCGCAAATTACTTGCCTTGCCCCGGGTGCTGACAACCCACGCTACGCCACTGGGCATACTTAGACTTATGCTGGCCATACACTAGCTGAAAAATAGTTCAAACTCGTTTTCGACTACCGAACACTCGGTCGTGCGAGCAAACGATTTTGCCATCATGCAGTGACCAAATTTTGATCAATAAATCATTCAGTGGACATAAATGAATCAGTTTTTCGTTCGTTCGTTTTGTCACATATGCCTAGTGCAAACAGTTTGGGCGAGAAACACGTTAACCTTTCAATTTATTGTTAGTTCGGCAGAATTTTCCCCTTTACCCTCCAACAAGTCATATTAGTTGCCCAACCAGGCAATTACTAAGCATCCACCTGTTCCAAGTCTGTTCTTTACCAAGTCCACCTACCCCCATAAACACAAAGCTGAATTTTGGGTATTATTTAAATGTAATGTAACTTTAAAGGAATAGTACCTTTGTTATTAGAAGAGGATCTAAATGTTCAACAATTAGACCCTACTGAATGTTTGGCAGACTACTTCATTATGAACATCTGGTTTATTCTTGTAACACTTTGTGCTCGCAATATACAGTAGCTGTACTATGTGTGGATTTCTTCTACACCATACGTTTTATATTTCCTGATGTTATACCCGAAAATGGAAAACAAAGAATGCATAAAAAAATAAAAGCTTTTTAATTTGAGCATATTGTTCATCCACAGCATGTGATCCTAGCAAAGATGCTCCCATCTATGGCATCAAGCTGCCTATCCACTTGTTTGTGTTTGAGCTTATTTAGATGGCCTTCCAGTATGACTCCCGTAACTTACCCTTCCACTCCTAGGAACACCCTTTAGCCACAATAACAATAGGACCCTGGGAGGTTTTAATGAGACTTGGTGATTAATATTTATACCTTTCAGGAAATCTGCAGAACTTGTTGAAATAAAATTTTGGAGGCTGACATTGCTTACTTTACCTCTTGAAAAGGCCAGTTGCCTGCTTGTTACAATGATCTCCCTGCTTCTAATGCAGGGTTGTCCATCTGTTGGTCCACTGGACATTTTTTGCTGCCTGTGAGGCAGAAAAAGCACCAGACACTTCTTCCTTTGCCTCCCCTGGTCATGTCCTTGCAATGACAGGTTTGTCCTGTGAATTACACAGGGGGTGCACTTAACAAGAACAGTTATGCAAACAACAATCTGTGCCTTTTACTCTGATTTTCCAAGTTAGTCATTTAGAAAACAGTGTAGCCAGAGGCTTGGCAAGTGTTTTTAGGAGACTCACAACAGTAGTCCCTTATTTTTCAGATTTTTTTTTTTTTTTAAATAAAAGCTATATATTTTTTTCACACAGCTGACATCCTGTATAAAAATTAAGTTAAAGAATACTGCAAACTGTCACTGATAGGCCCGCTATACACCACAATACTTGAAGGGTACTGTACATGGATTCCCAAAACATCAAACCCCCTTGCTTTACTACTCCTCTCAAGATTCATCAACTCTGATACAAGCAGTGGGCTGGCTCTTGGGATAACTTTTGAAAATATGAAAATGCATTGACGGGTGGGGGTCTTTCTGGAGGTGTGGGTGTTCCTAGGCAGTCTGAATTTGCAGACAGACTACCCTAGGTAACACCCACATGTGTAACTGAGCCTCCATGATTAGAAGAGCTGAAATCTAATCAATGAGAGGGGCAAACAAGAAACAGTAAGGGCCCTTTCACACAGGCGGACCATTCAGATCCGCCTATCTGTTTTTTTGGCGGATCTGAACGGTCATCCCATGCATGTCTATGGGGCATCGGATGTCAGCGGAGACATGTCCACTGACATCCGATCTGTCAAATCTGGACGGATGGAAACCCTATTTTTGCCTCCATTCAAAATCAGATTTGCCTCCATTCCAAATCAATGATGATCGGATGATCCGACTTGTGGTGCGACTTGCGCTCCGAGGATCTTGAGGGGGAACTCCACGTCAAAATGGGAAAAAAACGGCGTGGGGGTCCCCCTAAGGTTCCAAACCAGGCGCTTCGGGTCTGGTATGGATTTTGAGGGGAGCTCTACATCGAAAAAAATGGCGTGGGGTCCCCCCCAAAATCAATACCAGACCCTTATCCGAGCATGCAGCCCGGCAGGTCAGGAAAGGGGAGGGGACGAGCGAGCGGCCCCCATCCCCCCTGGACCATACCAGGCCACACACCCTCAACATGGGGAGGTGGGTGCTTTGGGGCAGGGGGAGCTCTGCACCCCCCACCCCAAAGCACCTTGTCCCCATGTTGATGAGGACAAGGGCCTCTTCCCGATAACACTGGGCAGTGGTTATCGGGGGTCTGCGGGCAGGGGGCTTATCGGAATCTGGAAGCCCCCTTTAACAAGGGGGCCCCCCAAATCCCGGACCCCCTCCCTAAGTGAATGAGTATGGGGTACATTGTACCCCTACCCATTCACCCCAAAAAAAGGCAGTGTATGTAAATAATGGCGAGACAGTTTTGAGAAGCTTTATTAAAAATTTCCTCCGATCTTCTCCCCTACGATGTTCTCCCTCTGGTCTTCTCCCCTACGATGTTCTCCCTCTGATCTTCTCCCTTTGGTCTTCTCCCCTCCGATCTTCTCCTCTCCATCTTCTCCCTCTGTCTTCTCCCTCCGGTCTTCATCCTCTGGTCTTCTCCCTCCGGTCCTCCGACGATGTCTCCAGTGATTATGCCAACTCGGTCTATGCAGCTTGTTATATAGCCATTGGGGGAGTGGCCTACCGGTGACGTCACCTTATGGCACAGATGATTACATAAGGGGGCGGGGTCTCTGGGTGACATCACTGGGAGGCTGCGCCCCTAATGGCTATATAGCAAGCTGCATAGACCGGAGACGGCATTATCACCGCAGACGTCGTGGGAGGAGGACTGGAGGGAGAAGACCAGAGGATGAAGACGGAGGGGAGAAGATCGGAGGAAGATTGGAGGCAGATTTTTAATGAAGCTTCTCAAAACTGTCTTTACATACACTGCCTTTTTTTGGGGTGAATTGGTAGGGGTACAATGTACCTCATACTCATTCACATAGGTAGGGGGTCCGGGATCTGGGGGCCGCCTTGTTAAAGGGGGCTTTCATATTCCGAGAACCCCTCTGCCCGCAGACCCCCACAACCATCGCCCAGGGTTGTCGGGAAAAGGCCCTTGTCCTCATCAACATGGGGACAAGGTGCTTTGAAAGCAGCTGCAAAAATGCCCTGTGTGCATGGGGCCAAAAGCAATTGCAGATATTACAGGTTTATTTTTTATTCTGACAAAAATACATTTATTTATTTATTTATTTTTTTCTAGGTAGTACAGGAAAAGGAAGCACCAGTAATAAATCAACATTACGTTCCAAGAGGTAATGCTTTGTCTGATTATATCTTCCTATATTTCCAAAAAATGTATTTGTGTGTAGAACATTAAAAGCAACATTTACAATGGTGTTTGCTTGTGGAAAATGTGAATAGCACAGAGATGTCATCCTCCGTGACCAATCAGATTTATTCTTACACTTTCAAAAATGCAGTGAAAAAATGTCAACCTCAATCCTTTACTGCAGGGGATGGTGGAACTGTAGACCCTCATCTGCCCATATTGGTTCTTGCCTCCCATAAAGATGAATTCCAGGTATGGAACCAATTCCAGGCTTGGACCAATGTAACTATGTACTGTCCATACCATCAAAAAGGGGGTTTGGTGTAACCAAAAACCTGCGCAAATGGTTCAACCGTGTATATAAGAAAAAGTATATATGTATATATGTGGATAAATAATTTATTAAATAATTAATTAATTATTATTATTAATTTGAAGGAATTGCTTCCTTATAGTGAGCAGCAACAAAAAAGCAAATGTGCTGAACGATTGTTTAAAAGAAGGAAAGTGTCGCGCTCAAACATAAATATAAAGTGCCTGTGCAGATATTAAATCAACAATTCATATTAGTACCAATCAAAATTCAAATCATCAATCAATCTGGGCACAGATTGATTGATGTTTTGAATTTTGATTGGTACTAATATGAATTGTTGATTTAATATCTGCACAGGCACTTTATATTTATGTTTGAGCGCGACACTTTCCTTCTTTTAAACAAACTGTCCATACCATACCTGTAGCTAATATACCCACAGCACTCTTCCTATATTTCCAAAAAATTTATTTGTGTGTAGAACATTAAAAGCAACATTTACAATGGTGTTTGCTTGTGGAAAATGTGAATAGCACAGAGATTACTTTAAGTATAGTCTTTCAGAGGGCTGTCAAACACCTAAACAAAAACTCTGCTGTGTTTTCTGAGAGACGGCTGAATGTCATGAGTCAAGTGAATAAATTACAACTGTTGTGAGAAATACAGAGCTTGTCATCGCTGGGCTCTGATGGCATCCTAAATCAGCAGCCACAGCAGGGTGCCAGCCATCGACTCACAACAGGGTGCCAGGCCAGCATCCAGCCACCCACCCCACAACAGAGTCCTAGCAGCCAGCCACCCCACAATAGGGTTCCAGCAAGCCAGCCACCCACCACAGTGTTCCAGCAAGCCAGCCACCGACCCACAACAGGGTGCCAGAAAGCCACCCACACTGCCAGGCGTCAGCCACCGACCCACAACATGATGCCAGCAAGCTGCCCACAGCAGGGTGCCAGCATCCAGCCAGCCATTTTTTTTAACCTTATTGTCTCTTTCAAATTGCAATGGAGATGGATGAAGGCAGAAAAAGTAAAAGTGTGGTCTGGGACTATTGCTCATCTCAACCATCTCCAGGAAAATCAGCAGTGTGCAACACATGCACAAACAATATAAGCATGGCAATCAGTAACTGCAAAATACAAAAATACGTCAAATCTTTGGGCCCATCTAAGAGTTCATCATATTAAATTATATCGTGCAGCACAGAAAAAACACAATAAATATCAATGAGATTTTGAAGTACCCCCTCCACTATCGCAGGCAACAATAACAGATATGTTTCAGAAAAAAAAAACAGGTGTCACAGTCTAGATTCAGATGGAAGATCCCAACTGCTGGACAGAGTAATCACAGAGATGATGGTCACTGATAACCAGCCATTTACAATGGTGTCTGACTCAGGATTTAAGCGGTAGATGTCCATACTTAAGCCAAGGTACACACTGAAGAGTGAGAAGTTTTATCGAACCGAAATGCTGGGAAAGATTCACCAAAAGGCCGTTGAGAAAGTAAAGGCTATGCTGCAACCAGAGAATGCTGGCAACTCACTCTCATTCACGACTGACTGCTGGACAGGAGGAGGACAAACCGAGTCACTAATGAATCTTACATGCCACTTCATTGACAGCGGATGGACAAAAAGGCAATTGGTCTTAAATACAAAAGTGATGCAAGGATCCCACACTGGGGATTACAGTAGAGAAATATTTCTAGGCGTGCTTGAAGAATGGGGAATCACCAAAGGCCGAGTGATGCTTGTGCTCCTTCGAGACAGTGGAGCAAGCATGCAGAAAGGATTGAGGCTTGCTGATAAGCCAGAGAGCTTTGATTGATATATGTTTTAAGGCTGGCCATACACTATACAATTTTCTTGTTCAACTTTCCTTTAGATTTACCAAAACCATGTAATATAGGGTCAAACCTAAACACTTTCAATTTGTATGCAATCAGGCAGGCCCTTGCACTACATAGTTAAAGGTAAATCTAAAGGAAATTGAATAAGAAAATTGTATAGTGTATGGCCAGCCTTAGAAGCATGAAGAGATTAAAAATGTTGTGCTGGAAAGTCTTTTGAATCCTCAATACAAGAACCATGCTTTTTATCTCTAGCAGTTTTGCACCGACTGCAGTAGTGATTAAAATCATTGTAATGAGTGCACTACAATCCAATCCACTGTCTAGCTGTTGTCTAGCTTTTTTTTCTAGCAGTTTTGCTGCCACTGACTGCAGTGAGTGCACTGCTGCTGTAGTGATTTAAAATGATTGCAGTGAGTGCACTACTGCAGCAGTTTATGCATCATTCACAATCAGATGATGTGAAACTGATGTCCTTGCAAGTGCAGTTTTCCTATCAGTTTTCATGTAGTTAAGGTGTGAAGAATGAGCCCTTAGTGTTAAAAAAGTTATAAATAAACATTAACATGTTCAGTAACAGATTTGTGTCGAAATTTGTGTTTATTTTGCAAAACTTTAAATGTACAAAATATCGGCCCATATCGGCCAATACCGATATGCGATGAACAAAATATCGGTATCGGCAACTAAAAAAACGATATCGGTCGATCCCCAGTTTGTATATACGATGCATTGTTCCCCTGCTGCTGGTCTGTAGTCTTTGTTCATTAGGTAGCTGTCCCAACACAAAAGATACAACACAAAATGGTCTTTGAAAAAGTGAGATGAATATAGTGGATAATCTTAGTTGTCTCCAAGAACTGATCTACAGATTTCAGGTATAACCCATAGCAAAATGTCCCTTTTTTTCTTTTTAGCTGTGGATAGAGTGACAATTGGTGAGACCCACATTCATGTTTTTGTTGCTCTCTGCTAGGAAGTTCCACTCTCTGTAATTGCCCTAATGACAAATGTCACTGGGAATGTTGTTGAGGTTAACCACTTCAGCTCTGGAAGGTTTTACCCCTTAATGACCAGGCCACTTTTTGCGAATCTGCACTGCGTTATTTTAATGAAAAATTGCATGGTCGTGCGACGCTGTACCCCAATACAATTGATGTCCTTTTTTTTCCCACAAATAGAGCTTTCTTTTGGTGGTATTTGATCACCACTGCGGTTTTTAGATTTTGTGCTATAAACAAAAAAATAGAGACAATTTTGGAAAGAAGAAAAAAACGCATATTTTTTTTTCTGCTATCAAACATTCAAAATTTAAAAATCAAATTTTTTTACCAGTTTAGGCCAATTTGTATTCTGCTACATATTTTTGGTAAAAAAAATCCCAAAAAGCGTATTTTAATTGGTTTGTGAAAAAGTTATAGCGTTTACAAACTACAGGATAGATTTTTGGAATTGTTATTTATTTTTTTTGTTATTATTAGTAATGGCGGCGATCAGCGGTTTTTTTTTTAGCGGGACTGCGACATTGCGGGAGACAGATCGGGCCCCTAACTGACATTTTTGACACTTTTTGAGGACCAGTGACATTAATACAGTAATCAGTGCTAAATATTATGCACTGTTACTGTATAAATGACATTGGCAGGGAAGGGGTTAACACTGGGGGTGATCAAAGGGGTTAATGTGTACCAAAATGTGATTACTAACTGTGTGGGGGAATGGTTCTGTGACAGGCACAGATAGATTGAAGTTTCAGCTTAGCTGAAAATCCTAATCTCTCCCTGCCTCTATCACAGAAGACTCGCCTGCTTTGTTTACATAAGCAGGCGGGTCTTCCGTCAGTTTATCTGATGATCACAGGAGGAAGGCGGCGATTTACCACCGCTCCTCCCGCAGTGTCTAAACACTGCCAAGACCTTGTGCACGAAATCATGTAGTACTACATGATTTTGCCGAGCCGCCCTGCTGCAGTAATACTAACGGTTAGCGATCGGCAAGAGGTTAAATAAAAAATACTGAGTCACCCACAAAGCCGGAATAGAGGGGAGATCTTTTAATAAGGACACTTGTTCCTGTGACATTAGTCTAAGATGAAATTTTCCTCACATCCAAAAAATATTCTACTGAACAGGAAGCTAAGGGGGATCTCCCTAATGAGACACAGGTGGCAAAAAAGATATGGTCAGAGGCTTTAACCCTCTTCCACTCTATCCAAAATTATTTACTAAAACATTTTTTGGGGTTTTGGATATACTTTTATGTCCATTTGAGACTTGTCATCCTTCTGCTCTATATACCATAGTATCATATACAGAACTATTGCATTAAAAGCGGACCTGTCCTTTTAGTGATGCAGGTAGTTTTCAGACAATGTAGATTTGTGTTGGAGTTGGTTGTGAAACACTTTGAAAAAGCCTGTTAGTAAAGGCACAGAATGGTACTGGGAGCAGGACTTGAAACCAGTGGGGATCAATGAGATTACCATTTTACTCAGTTTACTGTAGTGCTTTGGACAGTGTTTGCTGGACTTACATTTTGGGTTGCAAATTACTTACATTTTGTTTTGATTTCACAGACCATGTGCAACCCAACCGAATCCTGCTTCCAAGAAGGCCAAGACCAACCGCCCCAGCAATACAATTGAAAGATTTTTTAAATAATTTTTAAGGTTACATGAATTGAGATTTTCAGAATACAATGACCATAAAGACCACAGTACTTAGATGTTATCATGTTTATTTTTTGGTATGCTTTATAGCATTTAGTGGTGGAATTTTATGAACTGTGATTTATTTCCCATACCTGGTGGAAAGATTTCATTTTTATAAATTGGACCTTGTTTATTGAAGTTTCTAAAAAAATATATGCTTATGGTGCCCCATAGGGACCAGTCATATTGTCCATTTTAAGTTTCCTGTACAGCTTGGATATAAAGTTGATATTTTTTGATTAGTTGGTGTAAGCCACATATATAATTCTTCTGTAAGACACTTTGGAAAATTAGTTTTTTCATTTCTTTATAATATTTCTTCTGGTATGTAAAATGAGTCTTGACTGCTTTAAATACCACTAATGGAGTACTCTTGTTATAGCCAGTGCACTTATATATATAATGTCTGTCCCTTTCTCAGGCTACTCAAAACTATGGCTGGCGATAGGAATTAAAATTGAATGGGGCCCAAAAAACTATTAGGACTATGCTTCATTATATAGTGTAGTAGAATAGTTAACATCTTAAAGTGACCCCAGTCACTATGGGTCACCAGCGGTCACCTGTAAAATAAGTGTTTTCATATTTACCTTTCTGGCAGCTCTTGTATTCAAAAACCTGACGCCACTGCTTTAACTATCAGATAAGTCAAATAATTGCTTCACGTGACAGTCGCCGTGGTTCCTGTCGCCAGCTTGTACATCCAGTAATGACAAACCAGTGGGGTGGGGGGGGGGGGGGGACCACAGTGGCCCGAGGGGGAGCAAATATTCTGCATAGCTAGAAGTTGAAAACATGCAGTGGCTTTTTAATCCATAGGCTGCTGGAAAGGTACGTTTACTCACGCTTCTTTTACAGGTGACCTTTTAGCTAAAGTTGGCCATAGATGGATAGTTTTGTTCTTTTGAGAAAAAAAAATGACCAGACTCCTTAATCCACGCAAATGAGGTAGGTGGAAGAATCCCCCTACTGTCAGAATACACTTATCAGTGCCTGCAGCCGCGGATCAACAAAAGTTCTCTAACTTATCAGATCGTCAGAAGTCGATCTAACAATTGATTTCTATCAAACACTGGTCAAAATTGGATTGGTTCCTGCTGAACTGGACGAATTTTGATCTGTCTATGGCCAGCTTTAAAGTGACCCAACAATGACATTAAGTAGTCCTTTTTTATTCCCTCATTTTGTACAAGTTTCTGAAACATCTATAGTATTCAGTAGGACATTTTTGTTACTTTGGAGTAACTAGGGTTGTGCGAAACTGCATCTACATTAACATTCCATTGTCATCTGTAGGAAGAACCATACCACCGTGGCAATGAGTTAAATTTTAACATTTCTCTTTTGTTCATTGACGGACACAGCTCCTGGTATTCATAACCATTGGGTTGTACTGCCCCCTACAGGAGTAGGACACTAGGCAGAAAATAATTCTGGCAACACCCATGGGCAGTCCCATGGCGCACTCCCTCTCTCTTCTATAGCCACTCAGTTGTTTTTTTTTTTTTTTTTTTAAGGACCTAGTTCCTTGATGGGATCCTTGGTCCTGGTAATTTTTTTTCTTTTAGATAGAAATTTTTTCTCCTGGGTTTTTCCTGTGAGATTTACAATCAACTGCCAGACTGGGCAACGGGTTAAATAAGCTAGGTCCAGTGCTCACCCCAGTCTTGCCAGCGAGCGCGCGCAGATCTCAGCTTCAAGCTAGGTCAGATGCGACATAGCCCTATTGGCTGGCCTGCAAGTTAAACGCCTCGCGAGGTCGCATACAACTGGGTCTCGGCCCAGGGTTCTGTCTGGAGATGTGCCTATCTGGTTCCTGGTATGGTGAGTAGCTGTCCCCCCTCTACCCCTGGAGGGTTTTGGGGAGGACGTGCGCCCCTCCTTGGGATCGTCGGACCCCCCGGGTTTCCCTCCTTTCTGCAGGCAACCCCCCCTTGCAGAGTCCCTCACCTCCGCCCCTCCACATATGCTGGGGCTGTTTGGGTGGTCTGGCCACTGTCCCTGGGGTGGTGTCAGGGCGCTTACTAGCGATGGGGGCCGGACAATCAACTGTGCAGAAGGTGTTGTACCTGGTGGGGGCTCCTGTAAGGGCCCCCCATTCTGCCTGGATCTGTCCTTGTGGCCTGGTCTCCCTCCTGGGTCCCTGTATGCCTCCTGGTGCCACGCGGGGCCACCATTTTGTTGTAGCCTATGTATTTCTCTACACTGCGGTCATGTTTGTGTAGTCCAGGGCCCATTTTGCTGTGGTTTGCCATTGAAAATAGCGGCGGCAATGACAGTGGAGCTCTGTGGGCGGTGATTTCGGCAGTAGGAGTCCCTCCTCATCCCTAGTGCTGACTCCTGGATCATTTTACTTCCTGATCGCCGCATGTGTAGTGCATTATCCTGGTGGCTGCAGGTGCTTGCTTCCTGGTGGTGAGTCAGGTGGGGTCCTCTACCTCTTTGCTGAGGATCGCTTGGTGCTTTGTGCCTGGCGACCGGGTGGTGCTGCCAGCGTGGTGGGGGTTGTCCCTTAATAGTGTTTACACCTTTTGTGGGGTCCCCCTGGTGACTCATGGAGTCTTTTGAGCACATTTCCCCACCTGATCCCCTCTCTGAGGCTGCGGGTCCAACCATCCATGCACTAATGGTGGTCCTGGAGCCCCTTGTGTCCCGGGTGGAGGTGGCTTTCGGGCGCCCCCCGCCTTCCCCTCCCTTATCTGTCTCATCAGATCCTGAATCTGATTTGGCTGCCGTGGATGTGGGTCACCCTGCTGGGTCTGCAACGACGCGCCTGGAATCCTCTGATAGTGAGGATGATTCCTCCACGTCTGTGGCAGTGCACGAAAAGGTGCTGGCAGATGCACTGATTGTATCTGTGCGTGAGACCCTAAAAATGGAGGATGAAGCTGTGACGGAAACGCAGGTACCCTTTGGCACTCGGAAGCAATCCAGAGTGGCAAATGTGTTTCCTTTCCCTGTCTATTTTTACAGAATTGTCGCTAAAGAGTGGTGGGGGGGGGGGAGACCAAAGTGCCCCCGTGGGGTTCCTAGGAATTACCCCTATGAGGAGTCCCTTTTAAGAAGTTGAGTGTGCTGCCAGTGGTGGACCCTCCATTTTCCAGATTAAACAAGGCAACAATGATTCCGGTTGAAGAGTCCCAGCCTTTAGGGTCCAGCTGGCTGGAAGGCAAAGGCTGTGGCCCGCAATATGTACACTCTGGCTGGTTCGGCAATGAGGCCAATATTCACCATTACCCTAGTGTCACAAACTGTGACCGATTTGGCTAAGCTCTTACGCCATGACCTGGAGGGGGAACAGCTCCCCCTGCCTTTGCTCTCTGTTTTGGCAGTGGTCCTTCGGTGTGTCTTTTGGCTCAAGTGCTGGTCTGCGGATCAGACCTCAAAAAAGGCTTTGACTGATCTTTTCCGTTCCAAGGAGATTGCCTGTTTGGATGACATCATTAAAGGTCTCACAGGGGGGGGGGAAGAGTGCTTTTCTACCACAGGCTACTAAGGGCAAGGAACCTCGTCGCAGACATGGGCCTTCCTTCTCAGCTCTTAAGAAGTTTTTTCATCCCTCAGGGTCTACTGACAAGGGCTCAAAGCCTTTCAGGACCTCACTAAGGTGAGCCCTCAGCGGTATCTGTGGTTGGGGGGGGGGGGGGGGCGTCTTGGCTGGTTTCCGGATCAGTGGACTTCCCTGGTGCAAGATAAGTGGGTCCACAAAGTCATTCTGTCCGGCTACAAGATTGACTTTCGCTCTTGTGCTCCGGCATGGTTTTTTTCCTTCCAACTTGCGCCTATTCCTAAACCCCTTATTTGGGGTGGTACAAGACCTGCTCCTTCAAGGGGAGATTGTCCCGGTTCCGACTTTGGAACATTTTCAGGGTTTTTACTCAAACCTGTTCACGGTCCCCAGAAAGGAAGGCAAAGTGCATCCAATCCTGGACCTCAAGGTGCTCAACTGCTTTGTGCAGGTACAAAAGTTCAGAATGGAATCCATTTGAACGGTGGTGGCATCCCTGCGTCAGGGAGATTTCCTTGCCTCTATCGACATCAAGGATGCCTACCTTCACATTCCAATATGTGCCAGTCACCAGTGTTTTCTCCGCTTTGCTGTGGGAGAGGTGCATGATCAGTTTGTGGTGTTACCCTTTGGTCTTGCCTCTGCTCCTCGAGTCTTCACAAAAGTGTTAGCCCCGGTGCTAGCTTTGCTACGCCAATGGGGGATCGCGGTACTGGGTTACTTGGACGATCACCTTCTGCGAGCAGAGTCTCCCTCTGCTCTGGTGGAAAACCTGGAGATCACAATACGAACTCTGGGGGAGTTCGGCTGGATTCTGAATTTTCAGAAGTCTGCTCTGGCTCCGTCCACGAAGCTGGACTATGCGGGCCTGACTCTGGACAAACTCCAGAAATTGCAGGCTGCAATTCACCTTCTGCTGTCCAACAGATGATCGTCCCTCTGGACTTGCATGTGGGTGCTGGGACTGATGATGTCTACCTTCGAGGCGGTTTCATTTGCGCAGTTCTCTACAGGGTCCCTGCAAAGGGAGATTCTGACCAAATGGGACAAGACTCCGCAGTATCTGGACAATTAGATCCGGCTGAGTCGGGGAACGAGGGAGTCCCTGATATGGTGGCTTCATTCTCCGGCACATCGACTTGGAAAATCCTTCCTCCCCTTCTATGGGACAGTTGTCACCACGGATGCCAGTCTGTCTGGTTGGGGAGGCGTCCTCGGCAAGCATTCTGCTCAGGGGATCTGCACGCTGAAAGAGTCCAGACTACCGATCAATGTCTTGGAACTCTTAACAATGAGACTGTCTGGGTCATTGGATGGATTATCTTCAGGGTTGCCCAGTGCACATTCAATCGGACAATGCCATGGCTGTGGCTTATGTCAATCACCATGGGGGCACAAGAAGTGTCCTGGTGGCTCTGGAGGTAGCCGGCATTCTAAGTTGGGCAGAACGGTTCATTCCAGCCCTCTCTGCCATACACATTCCCATCGTGGAAAATTGGCAGGCGGATGGCCTCAGTTGGCAGGTGTTGGACCAAGGGGAGTGGTCTCTTCATCTGTAGGTGTTTCATCAGCTGTCTCTCCGGTGGGGCACCCCCGTGGTGGATCTGTTGGCGTCTTGGCTCAACAGAAAGGTGCAGAGGTTTCTGACTCGGTGAAGGGATCCTCTGGCGGACACCACAGATGCGCTGTTGGCTCCGTGGAGTCAGGATCATCTGATTTACGCTTCCCTCCTTTCAAGCTTCTGCCAAGACTTCTACACAGGATCGAGGCAGAAGGGATTCCAGTCATCTTAGTGACACCGGACTGGCCTCGTCAAGCTTGGTACGTCGATCTGGTGCGGCTGGTCGCCGACATTCCTTGAAAGCTTCCTCTCAGGGAGGATCTTCTATCCTAAGGACTGATCTGCCATTCTGCTTTACAGTCACTGGCTTTGACAGCTTAACTGTTGAATGCCAGGTGCTGAAGGATAGGGGTTTATCTGAATTGGTGATTCCTACACTATTGAAAGCTAGGAAATCTACTTCTAGGAAGATCTACCATCATACGTGGAAGACATATATTGTGTGGTGCGAGTCGCTTGGGGTTCATCCTCGCTGCTTCTCGGTGGCTCGGATCTTAACCTTCCTTCAACGGGGGGTTTTACAGAAGTTGGCCTTGAGTTCCATCAAGGGCCAGGTGTCGGCTTTGGCAGTCTTCTTCCAATGACCTTTGGCCACACACTCCCTGGTGCGTACCTTTCTTCAGGGTGTCCGACATTTGGTCCCTCCAGTGAGGGCTTCGTTGCCACCTTAGGATCTCAATTTGGTGCTTTCAGCTCTACAGAAGCCTCCCTTTGAAAATATTCGGGAGATTCCCCTGCTTACGCTGTCCCAGAAGGTGGCCTATTTGGTGGCTATCACCTCTGCACACAGGGTGTGGGAACTGGTGGCGTTATCCTGTTGTTCACTTTATCTTGTGATTCACAGGGATAAGGTGGTTCTTCGCCCCTGTCATTCCTTCCAAAGGTTGTCTCTGATTGGCATTTGAATGAAGACATTGTGTTGCCTTACCTGTGTCCCAGGCCTAAATATCTGAAGGAAATTGCATTGCATGCCTTGGATGTGGTTCAAGCAATTAGGGTGTACCTGGCAGCTAGGGTGTACCTGGCAGCTATGGAGTCTTTCAGGAAGTCAGACTCTCTATTTGTGCTCAATGTTTTTCCTGCTTCCTATGCGACCATTTCCAGATGAATCAGACAGACAGTGGTTCAGTCCTATTCCATCAGGGGTCAGGTTCTTCCTTTCCCTGTCAAGGCATACTCTTCTAGGGCGCTTAGTGCCTCCTGGGCCTTCCTTCATCAGGCGTCAGTGACGCAGGTTTGCAAGGCAGCTACTTGGTCGTCGGTGCACACCTTAACAAGTTTTATAAAGTGGATGTGTTGGCATCTGCGGATGCTTCTTTTGGCCACAAGATTTTGCACGCTGCTGTTTAAGAGGACCTGATCCTCTTTAAGGGTGTATTGTTTTTTTTTCAGTTTTTTGTTGCCTGGTTGGCTAATGTTTAGCCTTGGGAATTTTTTTGTTTGTCCCCACTCCTTATGTTTAACACTGCTTTGGGACGTCCCAATGGTTATGAATACCAGGAGCTGTGTCTATCAATGAGCAAAAGAGAAAATGGGATTTTTGACTTACCGTAAAATCCATTTCTCTGATGATTATTGACGGACACAGCACCCACCCCTCTCTGGAGTTAATATTCTCCTGACACTGCTTGTAACAAAATTGAGTGGCTATAGCAGAGAGAGGGAGTATACCCCCTGGGACTGCCCATGTGTGTAGCCAGAATTATTTTCTGCCTGATGTCCTACTCCTGTAGGGTGTAGTATAACCCAATGGTTATGAATACCAGGAGCTGTGTTCGTCAATGAACATCAGAGAAATGTTTTTTACAGTAAGTCAAAAATCCAATTTTTTCTATAGCTACAGTTCCTACAGCGACAATTTAACAAAATTGGTAAGGAGTAATATTTTAAGATTACATTTTTCATATCCCTGTTTTTAGCACCTGCTTTCCCAGATGGTGTTATGCTTTTAAACCCCTGGTTCAAAGAGGGACAAATATGAGATATATGGTACAGGAAAGTTATCCTTTGGGCGAAAATGCAATAAAATGTCTTTGCAAATGCATTTTTGGTATGCTTTCCAAATTTTCTGCCAGATCATTGCACAGGTAGGATCGTAGACTTATTTATTTACATATTCCTTGTTATCTAGTATAATTTAAACATGGTACCATGAATCTAATGATGTTAATTTAATATTTATGGCATGGATATTTATATGAAAAACCTATTTTACCTGATATATTTATTTAACTGAATTTATCAATCAATTTGCTTAGTTGACATGTGTTTTACTGATTCATGGTGAACTGATTGTGGATCAATTTGGAGAAGTCACGTCATCCTAATGAGGCCCAATAATATTTTGGATTTTAAATTGTATTGTTTCCTAATTGTGTGTAAATTAGTAATGGGCATCAAACCAGTACATTATTAAAAATCATGGAGCAGATTTTTGAAACTCTGTAAAAATATATTGAATACCTCAAAGGTTTACTATGCAACAGCATGGAACAAAGTGTGTATGTTTTGATATGGTATTTTAAAGTTGTTCTCTAGAAAAGAGAGGGGGTGCTCAGATTTAGAGCCCTCTGCATTTTAAAGCAGGAGGGCAAAGGGCTCTGTGATGGTTCCAGTCCAACTCTGAAATCAGCTGTGCTGAGATGGGCAGGTTGTTTGGGAAGCAGAAGAACAACAAAGCTGGTCAAGAAATTGTATCTGTGGAATCTGTTTACACACTCTTTTTAATATTTACTATTTATTTGTCATGGGAATGAGCCAATTGTTACTTTAATTGTCTTATTTGTTAAATATATAAATTTGTATTAAAACCATGTGGACATAACATGTTTTAAATTGTATTTTAGGAGGACTCCTTTTTTCAAAGGGATTTAATTATATTGTATTTTTGTTTTGTTGAGTAAATTGTTAAATAAATTAATTTATATTAAGTTGGATGTCAGTTCTTTGCCAACAGGCTCTGAAATTGTTACTACTTTTAATACATTTTCTTCATACCAGTTTTGGGCAGATGAAGCTAAACATTCTAAAACTGCTCTGTATGCTGCGGGCTGACTACACGCTGCTGCTAATTGCGAGGCAGTGGCATAGTGTTGACAAACTGCAACAAAAAGTGCTGTTTCTTGCAGGTTCTCCAGGTAAGAAACTTCAGATCTATAGATTCCAAAGGAAAACAATATAGTGTACGACATGATGTTAAACACACTGAAAATAGATTTATATACATTTGAACATGTATGACAAGACATTTCCTTCCTCAGTCTACCACTCACTGAAATTTATCTTGATTCTTATACTCAAATATTTTTTACTTGTCTCTGTGTCATTTTATCAAATTAGTAGAGAATCCACGTTCTGTAGGTTTTTTTTTGACAGTGTGTAACAAATAAGCATGTGATATTAATTGACCTGTCATTCACCATAATTTTCCCAGCATCATGTAACAAGAAATTCTGATTAATGACTGAGCTGTATCTCCGGGGGCCACATTGATAGTCAGTTGCACTCTCTTGAAGAAAAGGTTCCAAATTTCTATGTCAAAATTTTCATCGTTACTTCAATTTGTACTTTTAAAAGAAAACACAGTAATTTTATTTAGTTCTTTTTGAAGATAGGATACGTTATTTAGATCATAGGTCTCCAAACTTTCTTAGCAAAGAGCCAGTTTGCTGTCCTTCAGACTTTAGGGTAGCATACTGTGGCCAGTGTGCATTGAAAATGTCCCAGCATTCGTGCCTCATCATTGATTTTAATTGGAGAAATTGCACCCTGTTGTTGGTGTCAACGAGAAGAATAGTGTCCCATTGATTATGTCATTAGGGGTCATGGTGCCCCAACATTGGTGTCAATATTGCCCCAAGGACCAGCTAAAGGCAAGCAAAGATCCACATCCAGCCTCCGGGCTGTAGTTTGCAGATCACGAATTTAGATTATCTGGAATTGGTTATTTTAGCTGTTCAAGTTTACACCTCCATAAAGTTTTCTCATCTCATACCATCCTCCTGGTACTTTTCTGTATTTCAGTTGTTTGAAGGCTATTTTACTTCAAAATTTTAAATATTTAAATTTTTATTCTCCAATTTTAATGTATAAAAGGAGTGCAGCACATAAATTCAACAAACTTCGAGGTCATATATCGGAAATATATGTTATCCTTAAGACATTGGAGACAAAGAAACAGGGTTACATGGAGAAATGGGAAGCTGACCTGAATGAATCATTAGAAATGGAAGATTGGCAAAATTAGCGCATAATGCCTCCAGGGCCCTAATCAATACATCTATCATCGAGGCAAACTATAAGGTTCTTCTACACTGGTACATGGCTCCATGTCAGACTGGCCACTTATGTCTCGGGGGCTTCTCCGCTCTGCTTCTGTGGATGTGGTCCGAAGGGAACGGTGTTCCACATTTGGTGGCAATGTCCCAAGGTGAGACGGTACTGGATTAGGGTGTACAATTTTATCTACTCCTTGACCCAGGTAAACCTACAAAAATCCCCAAAACAAGCGTTCCTGGAAGACGTGGTTGAGGGCGCCCTGAGACATGCTAAGCTGCTAATCAGATTTATATTTGTGGCAGCAAGAATAGTGACTGCGAGGTCGTGGAAGTCGGCTGTTATACCCTTCAAACTAATTATCTTGCATAATGATCAATGAACACCTTTTGGCTATACTAAATGACAAAGTGGAGCCCATGGATTGCATATCTGGAAGGGGCCACTGGGCTAGACCTTAATAAGCCACATAGGCGGGCCTACTCCAAGCACACTGGTAATGTAATGTAACTTGCATTGTTTACTCTAATCAAATCTGACCTTACACTATCCTATTTTCCCACGGTATTTCTCACCTTTTCCTCTCCCCCCTCCTTCTCTCTTACTTTCTATACTTTCTATAGGTTGGTCTTTGCCAACATAATCTCTTTGGTATTCCCTTTGTAGTTTAAGCATATTTTAAAAAATAAAGAATGTTTCAGTTGACGGGGTGGGGAAAGTAAGAAAATTGACCATAACGTTTACTAATGCTTATCCACATCGAAGTCGACCCATATATGTTCCTTCAGCGCTACGAACATTGTTTTGTCGTATGATGTCATATTCAGTTATCACATTGTCTGTACAATATTGTTCATTTGCTTTCCCATATTGAATATTCAATAAAAACATTGAAAGAGAAAAGGTGCAGCACTAACAGAGACAAGACAATGAATTAAAAAAAGTCCAAATAAAATCAATGTTGATAGAGTAAAATTCCCACACCAGCTTCTGTGAGATAGATGTGCATGCACACTTGACACCACTGTGATAGGTGAAAACTTGCTTACTGGAAACAGTATACCCTCAAAATATAGAGAGGTCTAAATCAGCATGATTAGAATTAATGACCAAATGGAACATTCAGACTTCAGTTGGTTCCCAGGCACCATCCGTAAAATCAGGCTACGATGGTATACGAGACTCATGGGCCACTTTCAGAGAGATAAACACCTCCAGCGACAGCAGCCGAACCCTCAGTATTAACCACAGGGAACTTTGTTCATCCCTGGTAATTTGAGTTCCCCTTCACAGTGGTGTCGCATGTGCATGCATGTCTATCTCATGTCTATCTCACAGAAGCTGGTGTGGAAATTCTACTCTATTAACATTGATTTTTTTTATATGAATTTTTAACATTAAAATTTGTGTCCCGTTCAGTGCTGCACTGCTTTTATATATTACTTTTGTTATGGTTTGTAATCACCTTCTATACAGTATCTCACAAAAGTGAGTACACCCCCTCTCATTTTTGTAAATATTTTATTATATCTTTTCATGTGACAACACTGAAGAAATTACACTTTGCTACAATGTAAAGGAGTGAGAGTACAGCTTGTATAACAGTGTAAGTTTACTATCCCCTCAAAATAACTCAACACACAGCCATTAATGTCTAAACTGCTGGCAACAAAAGTGTGTACACCCCTAAGTTAAAATGTCCAAATTGGGCCCAAAGTGTCAATATTATTTTTCAGCACTGCCTTAACCCTCTTGGGCATGGAGTTCACCAGAGCTTCACAGGTTGCCACTGTTGTCCTCTTCCACTCCTCGTACTTTGTGTCTGCAGCATGCTAGAGAGCCAGACCTCTGCTCAACACAGAGCAGCCAGTCCAGGTCACCAGCAGAACACGGACGCTATTAATTGGAGCACTGGGCAGGGGGTGTGTTGGACTGCTAAAGACCTAGATCATTACCCTCTCTGTTGAGTGGAAGTCCTGCTCTCTAGCATTCAGGTAACAGAGTTTTTTTAACCCTTGCTGTAGCAAGTAGTGTCATCAGGTAGACATTGCACTACATAGTTATTTGTTTATCAAAGATGTCACAGATTGCAACTTGAAATGCCATATTTTAGTGATTGATCTAAAAGAGACTAGGAAATTGTAAGTTTTTTATGCCACGTGCACTACAAACCTATTGTACAATCTCCATTAATCAACTATGTAGTGCAATCTAAATAGCTTTTACAATGTATATGCAATGAGGTTATGACATATAAAGGGGATTGTACAGGTGGATTGCAATGTGTTTGGCCATCTTAAAGTAGAACTATGGGCAAAACTTTTTTTTTTTTTTTCATTTTAGATAGAGCATGGGAGGGTTGTAAGCCCTGTCAGATTTTTTTTTTCCACCATCTGTGTCCCATTGCGGAGATTTCCCTTCACTTCTTTTCCCATAGCCAAACAGGAAGTGAGGAAATCCCTGCAAATTAAGGGAATTCCTTGGGGGTCCCCATTGAAATGTCTGACCTCTGTGATTGCCAAGTAAGGTTTTGCCACCAAGTACTAAGTCATGTTTTGCGAAGGGGTCAAATACTTATTTCACTCATTAAAATGCAAATCAATTTATACATTTTTTGAAATGTGTTTTTTCTTGATTTTTTTTTTTTTCTGTCTCTCACTGTTAAAACTTACCATTAAACTTCTAGAGTGATCATTTCTTTGTCAGTGGGCAAACATACAAAATCAACAGGGAATCAAATACTTTTTTCCTCACTGTAATTTTTTTAACTCAAAGAAGTCTTTTATTGAGAAAGTGAACATACAAAAAATAGAAATGCACATCAGAGAAGATACAGCATATACAGTATAAAGCCATTGCAGTACCATATTCAAGCAATGTCCTACTTGTACCCTTTCAATAGCACCGTTAACTTTGGTTACCAGTTATTACATGTCTACCGTATGTTACACTCCAAATTACACCATGCATATAACTACATTCACAAAATTATGTCCAAGATTAAATCGATAGGTGACAAACCAGGTGTGCCCAGCCAAGGAGATCAAACCGCTTGAAATTTGTTAGGGCATCCCCTATCCTGGAAGATATATTTTTCCAAACGTATTGTGTCTCCCATCTCGGTAACCCACTCTTTCCACAAGGGAAATTCAGCTGACTTACAATGACGGAGGATTAATTTCCTGGCCTGAAATAAGGCTCGGGCTAATACCTGTTTGGTAACCTCCTCTACTGGCAGGTCGTCCAATACACCCAGGAGACAGGTTTTAGGGTCTCTTCTAATGGTAACTTGGAACACCCTATCTAAGGTATCCAAAACTTTCCCCAAGACAGGTGTATCTTAGGGCATCTCCATAATAAATGGATGAGGTCACCATGATCCCTAGAGCATTTGGAACATGTAGGGTCTGCCCGAACCCCCATTTTAAACAGTCTTGCCAGGGTGAGATGAACCCTGAGAAGAATGTATAACTGCGATAACCTTTGAGTAACCCCCCACATCACGTTCCCATCTGGCCTCTGCCCTCGAAGGAAAGTCCTTCAAGAAAATAAGCAGAAGCATATAATAGGATCACGATATGAAACCCTTATAAATTTCCACCTCTGACATATAATTAAATACAGGGGTTGGAGACTTCACCCAAGGTTCCGAACCAGACTGTGCCTTAACCGCATGTTGAAGCTGGATGTAACAAAAATACATAACCTGTGGAAGTCTAAACTTAGACTGCAAAGCAGGGAAAGAGCACAACTTGCCGTTTTCAAAGATATGGGGTAATAGCGTGATGCCAAATTCTCGCCACTTAGCCCCACATTGCAGTGACTTCAACTCCCCATATTATGCGTTATCCCAGATTGGACTATATCTAGTAAAACCCGTGACCTCCTGCATTTGCCTTACTTTTCTCCATACCTTCTGCATTAAGACATATGTGGGGAAAAGTTTATTAGATTTACTGTAAGATAAGGCCTCCAGTCCCATTGCGACATCCTTCACCCCTGTCACGTGGTATAAAATATGAGTAGTTGCATCAGGGTTGTCTTTAGACTGAGGCATGGCTCTGGCAATATGCTATAACTGGGCTGCTAAATAATACAGCCAGGGATTTGGTAGTGCCAGACTGCCACTTTTAGTCTTTGAAGTTGTTCTAGTTAAACTCTTGGGGATTTATTGTGCCATGTAAGTGTACGAAAAGTGGAGTTGATAACTTGGAACATCCTAAGGGGAATACTCATTGGGGAATTGTGTAGGATGTAGAAGAGTTGTGGCATAAAGATCATTTTAATAAGGTTGGTTCTTCCAACCACTGATAGTTTAATCTTGATCCATATTTTGATTTTACCCCGCATACGTGTGAGTAAGGCTACCAGATTTGAAAAGACAGTCAATGGGTCTCGGGGGTTACGTTAAAACCAATTTACTTGACAATAGCGGACACAGGGATATCCTGAAGGACAGATCCGGAGCCATCTGGGTCTGCATCCAATGGCATAATAGCAGATTTTGTCCAATTTGTTTGTAGACCAGAGTAGGTCTCAAACCTAGATATAACCAACATGGCTTCTTTCAAGGAGGCATTGGTGTCTCCCAGAAGGAGCATATTATCATCTGCATATAGCATGATGTTATCTTGCCTTTCCCCAAACTAAAAACCCTGAAAAGAGGGATTAGAACAGATCATGGCTGCTAAGGGCTCAATGGCTATGGCTATGGCAAGCAGGAGCGGGGACAGTGGACACCCTTGTCGAATACCCCTACTGAGGGAGAAAGTGGGTGAGATCTGGCCTGCTACTCTAATTTCCACTTGTGGAGAGTCGTATAACAAGCGAACCCAGGATAAGAAAGTTCTACCAAACCCAAAAATCTCCACTCAACATCGTCAAAGGCCTTATAGGCATCAAACGACATAAGGGCCCTGTCCCCCTTATTGTCTGGATTGGACTGAAGATTAAGAAATTGCCTATGGAGGTTGAGTGCTGTAGATTTTTGGGGGATAAATCCTGACTGATCTGAGTTGAGATAACTTTATTCAGCTGGAGGGACAATAATTAGGTCTGTAGGAACCTGGGTCTAGGGGGTCTTTACCAGACTTCAGTAGTAGAATAATATTTGCTTTAGTCATGGACACAGGAAGTCACCGTTGTCGTCTGGCCGCATTAAACACCTTGAGTTATATACACTCCATACACACTATACAATTGTCTTCAGATTTTCTCTTACGTCCTCCGACAGTCGCCGCCCACTCATACAGTCTTCACCAATGGTGGTATTGACTTCATCTCCACAGGAGTAGCTAGACATACGACTTGTTAGAAACCACGCATTTACATAGACCCACCCATGGGGGCTGTCCCTGGTCCAATACCCCCCTGCAATAGCCATCCCAGCTCAGTTTGTCTTCTGCCTAGTTAAGGAGTAGATAGGCTTCCCTGTGCTGGGGCTACAGTCTCAGCCTTCTTCTTCTATTTTAGGATTTTATTTTCTGCAAATGTAATTTTTTCTTTGCATTACTAGCTGTTTATTTTGTCAGCATTAGTTAGTCGGATCTTCGGATGAAGACGGCGTTTGCGGAACTGGGAATCGGACTGGTCGCCCTGGTTTTCCAGGACAGAGGGTCAGATGGAATCCCAGCCCGCCATTGAGCATTTAATAGGCTATGTGTTCACCCTGGCCTCACAAACGACCCTTCCCTGTCCTCAGGGATGCAGTCTGTGAGGTGGCTACCTCACCAGACACATCCACGGTTCGTCTGTGAACTACCAGTGTCCTGTGCTTTTTGGCTGACGGCACTCCCCTGCCATCTGAGGGCGGGCAGTTTCCCACAGTCAGCGCTGTGTGGATTATTGTGGGGGTCCCTCTCCTGTGTCACTTTTGGGTGCTTGGAGATACAGACACGTGCGGCGACTGCTGCAGGGTTAAACGCCGGTCCGCCATTTTAGGTGTGGGCAGCATGTCTGGCTTCACTATGGGTGCTTATAAAGCATGGTATGTAGTGTATTTTGGCGCCTTGCGGCGCCATCTTGTGTGTGGCAAACGATCGTTCCGAGCACATGTTGGCAGCCATTTTGTTGAAGCCTCCCATTCTTTTCTATGGGCAACCATTTTTCCTTAGCCTGCAGCCTCAGTTCAGTCTCTGGCGGTGACATCACTTCCTAATTTCACACAGGAGCGATCTTCTGCGGTGGTAACACACTTGTGGGGCTCTGTTCTTCTGTTCTGCTGTCCTTTTGTCCTTCCTTATGCAATCTTCCTGGCTTTCAGTTTTGTCCCTGTGGGGGGTCTGTGTTCCACTGTCATTGTAGCGGTGTGCTGCGGGGGTCCGCGGCGCGCTTAAAGGGCCAGTATTCAAAAAAAAAAAAAAATATTTTGCAATGGAATCCCAGGACAGCAAATTTCCTTCAGCCTTGGTGGGGGATTCAGGTTCCTCTGAATCCTCTACCCTGACTAATTTGTCTGCTGTAGTGGTGACTTTGGTGTCAAAAATGGATGTGCTGATGACTGAACTTGCTGCTAGAAAAAGACCTAGGATTCCTTTTTCTTCTGATTCCGAATGTGACATGGTTGCTGTAGGTGGCGTACCCCTTGAAGGGTCTCGCTCTTCTCAGTCTGAGGGGGAGGCGGAGGTTGCAGGGGTGGATGATTCCCCCCCTGGGACGCCCGAGAAACGTGAAGCTATGGATGCGCTGATTCTTGCCGTAAAAGAAACACTACATTTAGCGGATGAGCCCAATCCTCCGGGCATTGTGTCCTCTTTTGGTACACACAGGACCCGCAAGACGGCGCAGGTTTTTCCCTGCCCCGCTGAGTTTCATCACACGGTGAATGAGCAATGGCGCAGTTTAAAACACACCTTCACGGGGCCTAAGAGGTTTCAACTTCTTTACCCTTTTGCGTCTTCTACGGTTTCGCCCTGGTGTGTGGATCACACTGTGGCCAGATTTAACAAGGCTACTCTGGTTCCCACCGAGGATTCTCCGGTATTTAGGGACCCTACGGATAGGAGGCTGGAATCGCTTGCCTGCCATTCTTACATGGTGGCGGGTTCCATGTTGAAACCGATTTTTGCATCTGTCATGGTGGCTCAGGCTGTGGCGGATTGGACCAAGGCAATCAGACGCATCCTCGTGGCGGATTCTGCCCCCCCTACTACCTTGGAGATGGTGGACCAGGTTTATCAAGGGGTGATGTATCTGTGCAATGCGGCCTTAAATGAGGCCCCATTAGCTGCGTGCCTGTCCAGTGTCGCGGTGCTTAACCGTCGACTGATCTGGTTGAAAAGTTAGTCGGCTGACCAGAAATCCAGAAAAACGGTGGCTGACATTCCCAATGGGGGGTCTCGCCTTTTTGGGGACTGGATGAATTGGTTAAGGGTGTCACTGGGGGCAAGAGCACTCTGCTGCCCCAGAATCCTAAGGGCAAGTCTTTCCGCGGTAAGCAGGGTCCCGCCTTTAAACCTAATCAGGGGTCCTTTCGTGCCTTTAAGGCGCAAAACAAGGGTAAACCCTTCAAGGGCGAGGGTGGCCAGAGAAAACTCTGGGCCGGCAAAGCAAAGTCCGGCCACGCTGGTGCGGCGGCTCAGTCCGCCTCTGCCTGAAGGGGCGCCCTCACCCGTTTCAGGGGTGGGGGGACGTTTGCGCGGTTTGCTCCAACCTTGGCTGCTCCGAGTTCCGGACAGGTGGGTTCAGGAAATCATTCGATCAGGGTACAAAATAGAATTCCTTTCCCGACCGGCAGACAGATTCTTTCCCTCAAATCTTCATTTGACCCCAGATCGGTTGCAGGATCTTCATCGGGCGGTGCAGGATCGCCTCACCCAGGGGGTGATCGTCCCGGTGCCACATCGGGACAATTTTGGGGGTTTTACTCAAATCTGTTCACTGTGCCCAGAAAGGAGGGCAAGATCTATCCGATTCTGGACTTGAAAGCCCTGAACCGCTTTGTGCGCGTTCTGAAGTTCCGCATGGAATCACTTCGCTCGGTGGTAGCCTCCCTGGCCTCTATCGATCTGAAGGATGCGTATCTACACATCCCCATTTTCGAGGGTCATCAGAGGTATCTCCGATTCGCTATCGCGGAGGATCATTATCAGTTTGTGGCGTTACCTTTCGGTCTCGCTTCGGCTCCAAGGGTCTTTACCAAAGTGTTGGCGCATGTTCTGGGACTGTTGCGGGCACAGGGCATTGAGGTCTTGGGTTATCTGGACGATCTCCTGTTAAGATCGAGTTCCAGTCAGGGCCTGCTGTGCGATCTGTCCACTACGGTCCAGACTCTCCAGGAGTTCGGATGGACCATCAACGTTCAGAAGTCGACCTGGTCTCCATCGGTTCGTCTCCCATATTTGGGAATGGTTCTGGACTCTGCTCAAGCAAAAGTGTTTTTACCGGAGGACAAGCTCCGGACCCTGCAGTCCGAGGTCAGGTCCCTCAGGGACCACGAATCCTCGTCACTCAGGACCTGTATGCGGTCCCTGGGGTTGATGGTGTCGGCTTTTGAGGAGATACCATTTGCACAGTTTCACACGCGGTCTCTCCAAGCGGAGATCCTGGCCAGGTGGGACAGACTACCTCAGTCCTTGGACCTGAGAGTGTCTCTGAGTCGCCAAACCAGAATGGATCTCTTGTGGTGGCTTCAGTCCCCGGCTGTATCGGAGGGGAAATCCTTCCGGCCGTTACTGTGGATGGTGATTACCACGGATGCCAGCCTGTCGGGCTGGGGTGGCGTCCTGGGCAACCTGTCTGCCCAGGGCACTTGGTCGAAGGAGGAATCCTCCCTTCCGATCAACATATTGGAATTGAGAGCGATCAGGTTATGCCTGCTCCACTGGTCGGATCATCTTCAGGGCCATCCTGTACGGGTGCAGACGAACGATGCCACTGCGGTGGCGTACATCAATAACCAAGGGGGCACCAGGAGTGCCCAGGCGGCCCAGGAAGTGACCAGTATTCTGTCTTGGGCCGAGACTCATGTCCCGGCGATCTCGGCAGTTCACATTCTGGGTGTGGAGAATTGGCAGGCCGATTATCTGAGCCGCCAGACCCTGGACCAGGGGGAATGGTCCCTGCACCCAGAGGTTTTTCAAATGCTGTGTGCGAAGTGGGGATCCCCGGATGTGGATCTGTTCGCATCTCGGCTGAACCACAAGGTGGAAAGGTTCGTGGCAAGAACGCGTGATCCTCTTGCGGACGCCTCGGATGCGCTGGTGGTACCTTGGCATCGGTATCGTCTGATATATGCCTTTCCTCCGATTCAGTTGTTGTCCAGGTTCCTTTGCAGGTTGGCCTCGGAACAAACACTGGTGATTCTGGTGGCGCCGGACTGGCCACGCCGGTCCTGGTACCTGGCCATCAAGCCTCCGTGGCGGTTGCCAATGCGAGAAGATCTGCTGTCTCAGGGACCGATCTTCCATCCTGCTTTACAGTCGCTGGCTTTAACGGCATGGCTGTTGAAAGCCAGGTCCTGAGAGACAGGGGTGTCTCATCAGAGATCATTCCTACATTAAACAAGGCTAGAAAAGCCTCGTCTGGTAAGATTTATTACCGGACATGGAAAGCTTATTTTGCATGGTGTGAGTCCAGGGGCTTCTCTCCTCGTTCTTACTCAGTGGCAAGAGTGTTGGCTTTCCTCCAGTCTGGTGTGGACCAGCGCCTTGCGTTGGCCACGATTAAGGGCCAGGTAACTGCACTGGCTATTCTTTTCCAACGCCCTGTGGCGTCTAGTTCTTTGATTCGCACCTTCATTCAAGGTGTGCGTCACTTGGCCCCTCATAGGAGGGAGCCCTTACCTCCATGAGATTTGAACTTGGTTCTGTCCGTGTTGCAACGTTCCACGTTTGAAAACATCAGGGAAATCTCGTTACCACTGCTGTCTAAAAAGGTTGCCTTTCTGGTGGCGATCACTTCGGCTCGCAGAGTGTCGGAGTTGGCGGCGTTGTCTTGCCGCTTCCCTTACCTGGTGGTTCATAGGGATAAGGTGGTCTTGCGACCTAACCCGTCCTTTCTTCCAAAGGTGGTTTCGGATTTTCACCTTAATGAGGACATTGTTTTACCTTCGCTCTGCGCGAATCCTAAGCATCCTAGGGAGGTTGCCTTGCATTCCTTGGATGTTGTCAGGGCGATCAGGGTTTACCTGTCGTCGACTGAATCCTTTCGAAAATCGGATTCTCTCTTTGTCCTTCCTGAGGGACCTCGGAAGGGTATGGCTGCGTCTGCGGCGACCATTTCAAAATGGATCAGACAGACAATTGTACAGGCCTATTCGTTGAAGGAACGGGTGCCGCCCTTCCCTGTCAAGGCGCACTCTACCAGATCGGTGAGTACGTCCTGGGCTCTCCGGCATCAGGCCTCGGTGGCCCAGTTGTGCGAGGCTGTGACTTGGTCGTCAGTGCACACCTTTTCCAAATTTTACAAAATTGATGTTTTGGCATCAGCTGATGCCTCCTTTGACCGCAAAGTTCTCTGTGCGGCAGTACCTTATGGGACCTTGGTTTTGTTGCGGGTCCCTGACTGTTGGGGTTGTTGACCCCCTTGGTTATTTGCTTTCCTGAGTTGTTGCTCCTGTTGAGCTTTCTTGTTGCCCAGAAGGTTCCCTTGCTGTTCTTGTAAGGTTCCTTTCTCTGATGTGGGTACTGCGTTGCCTTTCTGACGGTTGCGTTTCTCACCCCTCATGTCTACACTGCTTTGGGACATTGCTATTGGTGAAGACTGTATGAGTGGGCGGCGACTGTCGGAGGACGCAAGAGAAAACTGAGTTTTTGTAAAATCTTACTGTAAAATTCCTTTTTCTGAGTCCTCCGACAGTTGCCGCCCCCGCCCCTCTTTTGGGGTTCTTATATGCTTAACTGCTTGCTACCAAACTGAGCTGGGATGGCTATTGCAGAGGGGGGTATTGGACCAGTGGGACAGCCCCCACGGGTGGGTCTATGTAAATGCGACTGTCGGAGGACTCAGAGAAAGGAATTTTACGGTAAGATTTTACAAAAATTCATTTTTTTCTTTAGATTTACCCAAACCATATAATATGAGGTCAAATCTAAACACTTTTAATTTGTAAATCTAAACACTTTTAATTTGTATGCAATCAGGCAGGCCCTTGCACTACATAGTTGAAGGTAAATCTAAAGGAAATCTAACAACAAAAGTTGTATAGTGTGTATCCAGCTTAAGTGAGGGAGGATGACCTCTCCATAAAGCCTATAAACCTCTATGGGAAGGCCATCATCTCCCGGTGCCTTTGAGTTGGCGAACAGACTGGTCCCCAAATGTAGTTCTTTCAAAGTTACCAGAGAGTCCAAAAAACGTTTGTGTGTCTGACAGGCAAGGCAGGTCCACCTAATGCAAGAAGTCACACAAAAATTAGGGGAGTACAGTGCGCATGCGCGTGGCCTCGGGGGAACGGATGTGATCTGACCGAGCTCCGCACACTGAAGCCTCGCATCAGCCTCCATCCACACCAGGACAGGACATCTGCACCCCCGAGACACCCTGGACGACAGTATGCAGCGCAGGGGACCCGGCCAGCCTAAAAAATCGGAGCTGAAGCAGCCTTATCCGCTACGATCATCGTGGCCTACCTATTTTCCTCAGCCCTCCGTTTCCAAGATGGCCCCGGGCGGGACGGACGCACGAGGAGCTCCGGACTCCGGGATGCCCCCTTCAGCTGGACAGGCGCCCGCCACCTCCACAGCTTCTCATGAGGTATACTATGCCCAGGATGGGGGAGTCCTCTCAGCCATGACACAAGGGGAAAGGTCCCCGTGCCCCTCATCTCCGGCACTTTTTTCAGGCCTGCGGCCTGGTGAGGGATCGCCAGCTTCATCCCTGGACAAACAAATGGCCGATATAGCCGAACTAGCCTTTAGCCAGCAAAGTCCTACACATTCCTTGCCAGACTCTAACCCTGCTGACCCACCGACACTGTATGTGGGTGATGCTGTACTTATAGCCCGCTTCTCTAACTTACTACAGCAAAAACTCTCTGGTCTGCACAAACATACCCACTGATCTTAAACATGACTTCCAGTCGATAGGGAGCAGATTGGACACTATAGAGACTAAAATGGATGGTACTATAGCGAGAGTTAACCAGAACTTTTAAAATGATTTCTGAGTTACATGAGCGTTTGGAAGAGGCCTACTCCAAAATTGAGGACTTGGAGAACAGGTCCCGCCGTTACAATGTGTGAATCCGGGGGCTCCCGGAAACTGTAGTGGATCTGGAAAGTCCGGTACAAGAGCTCATGAAAGACCTAATTCCTGATATCAGGCCTCATCAGCTAGAAATAGACCGTGTCCACAGGGCACTCACTGCCCCGCGACAAGATGGCCTCCCTCGGGATGTGGTGGTTAAACCCCACTGCTATGGCGTGAAAGAGAAACTGATGTCAGCAGCTAGGCTCAAGCCTGCCTTATCCCTTCTGGGCGCTCCTATTCAACTGTTTACTGACCTGGCTCCTTCTGCAATTCAGAAGTGGATAACCATGAAGCCACTTTTGCAACAGCTCATCAATCAACAGATCAAGTATCGTTGGTCCTTTCCCTTTAAACTTTCCTTTACTTACAAGGGCAAGTCCCATTCCTTTACTAAGTTTCACGACGGAGAAGATCTTCTGCTTCATTTGGGCATTATATCCAGAGAATCGTCGTCCCCCAAACAGAGAGAGGGAATTGATGGTTCGCTTTCACCTATCTGGTCCACTCAGAAGCATTGTCAATGTCGTATTCCCTCCCGAAGAGATGTCCAGCCCACCTAAAGGCGAACTATACCACGCTCTAAGGCTCTGCTCCCTGCTGCACGTGTAGTGCCTTGCCACTTTGTACGATGTCCCCTGTTCGGGGTGTCTCCCAGTCCTGGGGCTACTTGATGGCCGCCAGACCGGAGTAGCGGTTCATATGTTTGAGGCCTAAGGCCCCCCCTTTTTTTTTGGGGGGGGGGGGGTGTTTGCAATTTTTTATCTGTTTCGTTACTGTATCCGATATTGTTCTAGGTCCTGTCCTGACCATTAGCTATTATATATGCAGGTAGACGTGTATACGCTTGCCACTTTTTTCATGTACCCTTGCCTTCATCCCCTTGGGTGACGGTAATGCTACACGTGGTAGTCAGGCTATGCCCTGAGTTGGGCGTTAGCCCGTGGTCCTTTTGGTCCACTTGCTTTTTCTTTTGCTTCATTCATGCTTTGACCTCTGGTCTTTTCCTTTTCTGTTCTTTTTCTCCCTGCCTTTCTGCTTTTTCTTGTTTCCCTTTTTTTGTCTTTATAATTCTTTTACTTTTTTCAGGTTCAACATCTCACTGGTACCTCTGCCATACGCAGGCTGGTCTCGGCTCGGGGGTCTCTAATGGTTTCCGGATGGTAACTGTAGCTACAATGGGTGAGTGTCTTCTGCCATACCATCATGCCTAACATACGTTCCTCATCTTACACTGTCGTTTCCCACAATGTGCAAGGTTTCACTGCTCCCACGAAGAGAACCAAGACTTTCCAATGCTATGACAGAATGGGTGCGGACATTATACTGTTACAGGAGACCCATTTTTCGAGAGCATCGGCCCCAAGATTTCTCAGTGCCCGATATACACAGTGCTACTTGTCTGGGGGTCCCAGGAAGAAGTGTGGAGTCTCAATATGTTTTTCTAAAAAGGTTCAGTTTATCCCGGACACTATAGTTAAGGACAAGGAGGGTAGGTTTGTTAGGCTATCTCCTTCATCTCATATTATGCTCCCAATGTAGGCCAGGTGGCCTTCTTTCGAGAATGTTGGCAACTTTGCTCCCTAAGATTACTGGGGGGGGGGATGCTAGGGGGAGATAGTAATCTTCCTCTGGACCACACCCTGGATAAGTCCCATCCGCTCAAACAAGTTACTCGGCTGCTCCCCAGGCAGAGTAGTACATTGGCGCAAGTTCTATATCAACATGACCTGGTTGATGCCTGGAGGGAACAAAATCCCTCTACTGGGGACTATACCTTTTTCTCCCATGTACACAGCACATACGCAAGAATTGACCATATTCTGGTACAGACGCCCATGCTACCCTATATCACCTCCGTGAAAATGATGGACATGCCGTGGTCGGATCATTCTCCGCTGCGAATGACTCTATCTAATCTGGTCCCGACCTTCCCCTTCTCCATGGCGACTAAATGCCTCATTGCTGAGTGATCCGACCATTTGCTCTGAAGTGGAGACAGATATGCTCTTTTATTGCTACTAATCAGCCTTCGGTGACGTCTCCCTCCCAAAAATTGGGCGTCGCATAAGGCAACCATCAGAGGCAAATTGCTTCAGATAGCTGCTAGAACGAAAAGGAATCATGACAGCACTGTTAAACAGCAGGAGGAGCACTTGGCTTCTCTACTGGAAGAACAGCACAACTTTCCACATAAAGATATTCGGCATAAAATTGACATGGCAAGGGCGGCCCTGAACCTTAGTCTCACTACTCGGGCGGAAAAATCGGTTAGGTAAACATAAATTCTATGCGTTGGGTGATAAGCCAAATACAATCTTAGCTAGGAAGTTGAACCCTCAGAATTTTACTGCGGCACTCCCTAAGTTGCGTCTCAAAAATGGCCAAGTCTCTCAAAACCCTTGATCTGTGGTCACCGAATTCTATGATTTTTACTCGGCGCTGTACACCGCACCAGAACAGTTGCGGTCTGCTCAGGCTGATACATTTTTTGAAGACATCCCCCTGCTTAAGCTCAGTGCTGCTCACATAGAACTTATGGACAAGGATATAGACGAATCGGAGGTCAGGGCTGCCATTAAGAGTTTAAATCCATCCAAGGCTCCGGGTCCAGATGGGTTTTCTGGCCACTATTACAGAAAATATGGGTAACTTTTAACCCCCCACATGTGCTCCTATTTTAATGCCATACGGCAGGGGGTGCGCCTCCCGCCCCACGAGAATAGCGCATTTATACATGTTATACCAAAGCCAGGGGAGGATCATGGTGAATGTGCGAATTATCGCCCCATATCCTTAATTAATGTGGACCTGAAGGTCCTAGCTACTAGATTGAATTCCTTTTTGGCTTGTTATGTGCACCCTGACCAGGCCCGGTTTGTTCCTAATAGGCAAGCCTCTGATCAAACCAGGAGAATGATAGATGTGATCTCGGCACTCAATTCTGACTGGGATGCTTGTGGGCCCAGGAGGAGGATGTTGCTCTCCCTGGATGTCCACAAGGAATTCGACTCCATCTCATGGGACTACCTTTTTTATGTGATGGACAAATATGGGTTTGGCCCTCGCTTCATGTCTATTTTTAGAGTGCTTTATGATAGACCGGAGGCCTCAATTATGGTGAGGGGTCACAGGTCGGCTCCTTTACAGGTCCACAGGGGTACCCGGCAGGGATGTCCCCTCTCTCCGCTACTAATTGTCCTGGCACTAGAACCCTTAGCAATTAGCATCCGGCGTCACCGGGATATTCAGGATCTTTTTTGTGGGGGGGGGGGGGTGGAGAATAAGTGCTTGCTTTTTGCGGATGACATTATGATGATGTTGTCCTCTCCGATTGTCTCAATACCCAATCTATATAAAACGCTTAGCCACTTCTCACGGATTTCGGGACTCACGGTCCCAGGCACTGAATGTGTCTCTAGACCAGGGGTGGGGAACCTTTTTTCTGCCAAGGGCTATTTGTATTTTTGTAACATAATTCAGGGGCCATACAAAATGATCAACTTAAAAATTAGCCTGTTATATTTGACCACAGCGTAGCCCCTTTCAATACAGAGTGACCACAGCATGCCCCCTTTCAATGCAGAGGGACCACAGCGTGCCCCCTTTCAATGCAGACTGGCCATTGATTGACCACAATTGATTGATTGACCACAATGCAGACTGACCATTGATTGACCACAATTGATTGATTGACCACAATGCAGACTGACCATGATTGACCACAATTGATTGATTGACCACAATGCAGACTGACCATTGGTTGACCACAATGCAGAGTGACCATTGATTGACCACAATGCAGAGTGACCATTGATTGGGGTACTAAGAAACCGAGGGTCAATAAATGCACTCTTCACGCCCCCCGGGGGAGAGGTGGCCTGGGGGTCCCAGACCCCTTTAAACATTTTTATGCAGCTCAGATTGCTCATCAGATCCCATTCGCGGGCCGCGCTTCCTTTGTGGCTGCGAATGGAATCTGTCTCGGGTGGGGGCCAGCCGATCTCTCACTTGCTATGGCTGCCTTAGAAGTCCCGCTCGGCCATTATGTGTCCCTCACTTTATCTCTCCCTGGATCTGTGGGACAGGCTCTCCAGGACATTTCACTTTCGGTCTCCGCACAAGCCGTTGGCCCCTCTGTTCCGAAACCCTGACTTCGCCCCGGGCCTTGAGCCCCGGCGTTCTAATGGTGGACGAATAAGGGCCTCCTGCCCATTGCTGATATCTGTGACCACAGGGTTTTTTTTACCAAGCGGACTTTGATGGAAAAATTGCATGTGCCAGAGTCCGAATGCTATCGCTATGCTCAAATTGCGCACTATGCCAAGATTGTAGAACCTCGCTTGTAGAACCCGAATAGAATTCTTGTGTGAAAAATATGATAAACTGAGGGGACATATTTCCCAAATATATGCTATATTGACATCCTCTGATTCATGCAAACTAAGTTACACTGGTATAAACTAGCTAACACCACCTCCAGGTCCCTAATCAATACCTCCCATTATTGAGGCAAATTACAAGGTTCTCTTGAGATGGTATATGGTCCCCACTAGATTGGTGACGTATGTCCTGGGGGCTTCTCCGCTATGTTTCAGGGGCTGTGGTCAGCAGGGAATGACTTACCATGTGTGGTGGGTGTGCCCAAGGGTGCGACGCTACTGGATACGCATCTACAATTTTATCTATTCTTTGACCTAAGTGAACCTGCGGAAGTCCCCGAGACATGCGTTGTTGGGGGAATTGGTGACAGACGCCCCCAAAGGGGCTAAATTGCTTATAAGATTTATCTTTGTGGCAGCTGGAATAGTGATAGCACGGTCCTGGCGGTCGGCCACTATACCTTTTGAGATGTTCAGAGAGAAATTGACTTGGTTGATGATTAATGAACGTCTGTCAGCAATACTGCATGACAAGGTGAAACTGTGAAAAGATCTGGAACCCATGGCTTGCGATATTTGGAGGGAGACCCCCAAGCTGACTTGAGTGGAGTTGATGTACTTTGGGCTGTTCGGGTCCTCCTGGGTGAGGAGTGTGCATATTTGTCTGCTCCCCATGGGTATCGACCATTAGCCGTACCAGTCCAGTACACTAGCAATGTCTGTGTTTTTTTTTTTTTTCTCTTTCTCTCCACCCTTCTCCATTTCTCCCTCTTCTCTTTCCTCTCCTTTTCTATCCCTTTACTATTCTGCCTCTACCGATATTTTTTAGGGGCGGTGGTTCTCTTGGGCTGCCCCACCCCTGTTTTTGGGTTCCCCTAGCCTTCTGGGACCCTATAAGGTTGGAATTTCCGGATGTGGGAGAAGGGCATGTACGAACTTTCAGCCAAGGTATATAGCTATTTTTGATGTTTGAGTTTTACTTTGCTTGCCCTTAAACCCTTCATTATACTGTGATTTTCTGCATGGCAATTGGTTTATGCACTTTGCTGTACTTTCTGTTTGACTTCCTGTTGCCTTTGTTTAGGCATTGTTGTACCTTATTGCAAAAATCTTTCTAATAAACATATTGAAACAAAAAAAAAAATAGGGGGGTAATGTTGTTTGGACTGATATAGGTTGGAGTAATACTCCACTAGTTCAGACAAGACTCGATGCGGCGGGTTCACCATGGTCCCGGTCCATGTGCACAGGGCACCTATGAATGGGGTGGTCTGGTGGGATTGAACAATCCTTGCTAATAGTGGACCAGTCTGCTCTCCCTCCTCATAAAAGGCCTACCTCCTAAAAAATAATTTTCTTTCTGCAGCTGAAGTGTAAATACGGAACATTACTGAACCCAGGACACACTTCTCCTGTTTTCAATACTACAACTTTATCCACATAGGCTGTTATCTCATCTATCATTTCCTGTACACTTCAAAATGCCAAATGAACGATCTATGCAAGATTGAAGTTAAAGTAGGAAAAACAAATCGATGCCTGTATATTTAGTGAGAAGGGTGATCAATGGCACATAGGGGAGCCGGAATTTAGAAAAAAAAAAAAAAAAAACGTGAACATAGGCGAACTTATCGTTTAAGCTCTTCTGCATTTTATGTAATTTCAGTATTGTCTAATCTTCTCCCTTTTTTGGCACTCCTTAGGCAAAGCATGGCCACACACAATAATAAATGGATTAAACTATCTGTGTACGAACTCCATACCATTTACCATTTCTAGATACAATACTCAGCATAAATGAGTACACCCCCAACAGATTTGTCAGAAAACCTTTTCTTTCAGAATGATTTTTTTCTACGGGACACTAGACTACAAAATACTCCCACAAATGCGGGCCATAGATTGCAGACACACAAAGTATTTTTCCTAACAAATTAATTCAAGACCATGTTGCAAAAATTAATACACCCCAATAAAAGTCTAAAGGCCCATACACGCGATGCGAAAATCGGAAGGGAAATTTCGTCCAACAAACGAACTGCCGACTTTCGGATTGTTAGTATAGTGTTTTCAACAGCAGATTACGGATTTTCGGACGACAAAAACTGGATGTGCAGGCTATAAAATGTTTATCGTACATCAACACAACGTCCGATTTTCGTTTATTTAGTATAGTTTTCGTCTGAAAAAAATCTTAAGAGCAAGATTAGGCATGCTCAGAGACGAAAGAACACATACAAAACAGTCCAACACATGACATCACTCCTGAAGTTGAATTCTGTCCAACAGGAAAATTCGTATGAAAATAACCTCTTCACTTTCGACATGAAACTAGCATGCAACAAAAAACGGACGACATATTGTTCGATAATCTGATTGTGTGTACGGGGCTTTAGGGTCCTTTCACACGGCGCACCGCCCGTCGAGGTCCGTTCTCTGCTCGGCGCGGGGATCGATCCGCCAATCCCCGCTAAGCAGGCGGATGACAGCTCCGTCTCTGCTCTGTGTGCGGAGAGGAAGCTGTCAGAGCCCCGCTCTCCTCTATGGGGAGATCGGATGAGAACGAACCGCCTGTCCATTCTCATCTAATCCCATCCGCCAGACGGATGGAAAATAGGGTTTCCATCCATCCGGATTTCACGGATCGGAATCGGATAGCAGCGGGTGTCAGTGGACTTGTCTCCGCTGACATCTGCTGCCCCATAGGGATGCATGGAGCATCCAATCCGATCTGCCTGAAAAACTGACAGGAGGATCGGATCGGTTCACCCATGTGAAAGGGGCCATAGGAGCAAAGCTAAATTTTAGACAACAAAATCCTAATTAACAAGAATTCAACTACAGGTGAGCTTAATTATTCATTAAACATAAAAGGGCGTTACTTAACAAAGAAAACCCCTTCCCCTTGCTGTGAGCAATGACACCACATGGAAGAGAAATGTCACATGGCCTGAGAAAGAAAATAATCTCTTTACGCAAGAATGGTGACGGCTACAAGAAAATCAGCAAAGCTTCACTTATCAGTCAGAATACTGTAGCAAAGGTGCTACAAAAATGTAACAAATTTAACAACCATTTCAAAGAGACGTCCAGGCCATCCACGGAAGGAGCGTTTTCTGATGAAAAGGGTTGAAGAAAATCGCCATGCAAGTTCACTGCATTTGGCTAAAGAAGTTGAAAGCCAAAGTAGCAGTGGCGGCTGGTGCTCAAAAATTTTGGGGGGGCGCAAACAGAAAAGGGGGAGGGGTGGGATGAGTGGAAGCAGGGATGGGATGGGGTGGGATGAGTGGCAGCAGGGATGGGATGGGGTGGGATGAGTGGAAGCAGGGATGGGATGGGTGGCAGATGGGATGAGTGGCAGATGGCATGGTTGGCAGATGGGATGAGTGGCAGATGGCATGGGTGGCAGATGGCATGAGTGGCAGATGGCATGGGTGGAAGCAGGAATGGGATGGGTGGCAGCAGGGAAGGGATGGGTGGCAGATGGGATGAGTGGCAGCAGGGATGGGATGGGGTGGGATGAGTGGAAGCAGGGATGGGGTGGGATGAGTGGAAGCAGGGATGGGATGGGTGGCAGATGGGATGAGTGGCAGCAGGGATGGGATGGGGTGGGATGAGTGGAAGCAGGGATGGGATGGGGTGGGATGAGTGGCAGCAGGGATGGGATGGGTGGCAGATGGGATGAGTGGCAGCACGGATGGGATGGGGTGGGATGAATGGAAGCAGGGATGGGATGGGGCGGGATGAGTGGAAGCAGGGATGGGATGGGTGGCAGATGGCATGGGTGGCAGATGAAATGGGTGGCAGATGGAATGGGTGGCAGATGGGATGGGTGGCAGATGGCATGGGTGGCAGATGGGATGAGTGGCAGATGGCATGGGTGGCAGATGGCATGGGTGGCAGATGGAATGGGTGGCAGATGGGATGGAATAGGATGAATGGCAGCAGGGATGGGATGGGTGGCAGATGGGATGAGTGGCAGCACGGATGGGATGGGGTGGGATGACTGGAAGCAGGGATGGGATGGGTGGCAGATGGGATGGGTGGCAGATGGCATGGGTGGCAGATGGGATGAGTGGCAGATGGCATGGGTGGCAGATGGCATGGGTGGCAGATGGGATGAGTGGCAGATGGGATGAGTGGCAGATGGCATGGGTGGCAGATGGCATGGGTGGCAGATGGGATGGATGGCAGATGGCATGGGTGGCAGATGGGATGAGTGGCAGATGGGATGAGTGGCAGATGGGATGAGTGGCAGATGGCATGGGTGGCAGATGGGATGGGTGGCAGATGGGATGAGTGGCAGATGGGATGAGTGGCAGATGGGATGAGTGGCAGATGGCATGGGGGCAGATAGCATGGGTGGCAGATGGGATGAGTGGCAGATGGAATGAGTGGCAGATGGCATGGGTGGCAGATGGCATGGGTGGCAGATGGGATGAGTGGCAGATGGCATGGGTGCCAGATGGGATGGATGGCAGATGGCATGGGTGGCAGATGGGATGAGTGGCAGATGGCATGGGTGGCAGATGGCATGGGTGGCAGATGGCATGGGTGGCAGATGGCATGGGTGGCAGATGGGATGAGTGGCAGATGGCATGGGTGGCAGATGGCATGGGTGGCAGATGGCATGGGTGGCAGATAGCATGGGTGGCAGATGGGATGGGTGGCAGATGGGATGGAATAGGATGAATGGCAGCAGGGATGAGCACTGCTCTCTCCTGGCTGCCTCTATGAAAGCACATCCTGCCTGAACGGTAAGCAGCTTCTTCTCTCATCACTCCACATGTGCTTCTTGCAAAACACACAGAGTGAGACCTCCCCCGAGAGCTGCACTGTCGCTGCCTGTGTGTTTCCTCTCACTCTGCAATCTATCTCCATTGTCTGCACACACACACAGGCACACAGACAGGACAGAGAGGACCACACTGAGTCTGTCTGAGTCTGACTGAGGCACTTACCTGTCACTGCTGCTGCTGCTCTCGGGAGTCGGCCAGTCGGGACTCTCTTGAGAGTGGAGTGGAGACAAGACGTCCTCTTCTCTTCTTCCTACGATGCGTGCCATCCTGGAGCCTGCTCTGACCATCTGACGGTGGGAAGGTGACCGCACCGCCCCCAGCAATGATGTCCTGAATCATGATTGGTCCAGGCTGGAGTCTGGACCAATCATGATCCAAGACATCACAAAAGGGGGTGGTGTAGCGCAGTGCTCTGCGCTACAGTTACGCCCCAGAAGGCCGTCAATCGGCGCCTCTGCGGGTGGAAAACCCCACCCCCCATAGGCACCAATGAGGCGGGCGCCCCTTGTGGCCAAAAAATTTTTTTTTTTTTTTTAAATCTTTTTTTTTCTTTTTTGGGGGGGGGCGGCGCCCCTGCGCCCCCTATCGGCTGGCCGCCACTGCAAAGTAGGGTGATTGTTTCCCATGACACAATACGACGTACACTGCAGAGAAATTGCATGCATGGGTGTTGTCCACAAAGGAAGCTTCTCCTAAAGCCCATGCACAAAAAAGCCCATCTAGAATTTTCCAGGGCCCATGCTAAAAAAAGAAAACTACTCAGACTCTCTACTCTGAAGTGATGAGACCAAGATAAATGTTTTTGGAACGGATGGCTTCAAAACTGTATGGCATCGCAAAGGTGAGGAGTACAAAGAAAAATGCATGGTGCCTACAGTGAAACATGGTTGTGGCAAGTGTCCTTCTGTCGGGCTGCATTAATGCTGCTGGTGTCAGGGAGCTGCATTTCATTGATGGTATCATGAATTCACAGATGTATGGTTCTATATTGAAGTAGAAGATGCTATCATAACTCCGTGCCCTTGGTCATCGTGCACTTTTCAAACATGACAATGATCCAAAACACACATCTAAGGCCACTGCTGCATTTCTGAAGAAGAACAGGGGGAAAGTGATTCTGTGGCCAAGTATGTCTCCTGATCTGAACCCAATCAAACACCTATGGGGAATTCTGAAGAGACAATTTGAGCATCCCTCTCCATCCAGCATCCAGGCTCTAAAAGAGGTCGTTCTTGAAGAATGGAAGAAGATAGATGTTGCAATATGTCGCCAACTTTTTCATCCAATGCCTAGAAGACTTGGTGCTGTCCTTACAAATCATGGAGGTTATACAAAATATTAGATGTAGTAGTTTTTGTTGTGGGGTGTATTCATTTTTGCATCAACTAATTTGAGTAAGGCCCCTTTCACACTGTCTGCTCTGTCGGTGGACTCCGTTTTTCTCAGCGGGGATTGATCCGCCGATCCCCCGCTGAGCAGGAGGGTGGTAGCTCTGTCTCCGCTCTGTGTACGGAGACGGAGCTACCAGGTCCCCACTGTCCTCTATGGGGAAATTGGATGAGAATAGACCGCCTGTCCGTTCTAATTCGATCCCCTGGACGGATGGAAAATAGGGTTTCCATCCGTCTGGATTTGAAGGACAGGATCGGATCGGATGGCAGCGGCTGTCAGCGGACATGTCTCCGCTGACATCTGCTGCCCCATAGAGATGCATGAGGCATCCGTTCAGATCCACCTGAAAATCTGACAGGCGGATCTGAACAGTTCGAATGTGTAAAAGGGGCCTATAACTGAAGATTTTGTAACCTAAGTTAACCTTACTTTCATGTAATGAGCTAAACAAATGTTCTATAAAACTCAGCTTTGTCAACATTTTGGAAATTGTTCTTGTGCTCATTGAGATATTAATTAAAATCTTACTTTTCAAAAGGGATGTAAACATTTCTGCTGACCATTGCAGTTGTTGGCAGTCTGCAGGGATGTTTACAATCAGATTGCATGGTGGATAGACCGCTTTAGGTTCCAATTATAATATTTCAGCTGAAAACTGCATGCAGTTCCTTGGGTATACAGTACATTCACCTTAGTGTTTAGAAATCTTCCCGTGCCTGTAAAACATTCAGTAAATCAGTACTTACCACACCTCTTCCTGTAAAGAGAAACCTTTATGGTCCATCATATTTTATGATTCATTGGGGAAAGCTGGAGAAAAAACCTTTATCAAATACCTTACCAAGCACCGCCAGTAGTTAGGAAATGTTGTTATTGTGGGTGGTTATATTAACCTGTGTAAGACCGCCCATGGCATGAGCAGTTTCAGCAACACCTGCACACACACAACACACACACACACACACACACATATATATATATATATATATATATATATATATATATATATACACACACACACACAGCTGGAAGAAAAAGTATGTGAACCCTTTGGAATGATCTGGATTTCTGCACAAATTGGTCATAAAATGTGATCTGATCATCATCATCACAACAGTAGACAATCACAGTCTGCTTAAACACACAAAGAATGAAATGTTGCCATGTTTTTATTTAACACACCATGTAAACATTCACAGTGCAGGTGGAAAAAGTATGTGAACCCTTGGATTTAATGACTGGTTGAACCTCCTTTGGCAGCAATAACTTCAACCAAACGTTTCCTGTAGTTGCAGTTCAGACGTGCACAATGGTCAGGAGTAATTCTTGACCATTCCTCTTTAAAGAACTGTTTCAGTTCAGCAATATTCTTGGGATGTCTGGTGTGAATTGCTTTCTTGAGGTCATGCCACAGCATCTCAATCAGGTTTAGGTCAGGACTCTGACTGGGCCACTTCAGAAGGCGTATTTTCTTCTGTTTAAGCCGTTCTGTTGTTGATTTACTTCTATGCTTTGGGTCATTGTCCTGCTGCAACACCCATCTTCTGTTGAGCTTCAGCTGGTAGACAGATGGCCTTAAGGAGAACTTGTCTTGTCTTGATAAACTTGGGAATTCATTTTTCCTTCGATTATAGCAATCTGTCCAGACCCTGACGCACAAAGCAGCCCCAAACCATGATGCCCCCACCAGCATACTTCACAGTTGGAATTAGGTTTTGATGTTGGTGTGCTGTGCCTCTTTTTCACCACACATAGTGTTGTGTGTTTCTTCCAAACAACTCAACTTTGGTTTCATCTGTCCACAGAATATTTTGCCAGTACTGCTGTGGAACATCCAGGTGCTCTTGTGCAAACTGTAAACGTGCAGCAATGTTTTGCTTGGACAGCAGTGACTTCCTCTGTGGTATCCTCCCATTAAATCCATTCTTGTTTAGTGTTTTTTTTACGTATACGTTTACGTATTATGTTTACGTAAGGCATCATTCACATCAGGCAATGCGTCTTGTGAGAAGCAAACCCAGAACTGGTGTGTGTTTTTTATAGAGCAGGGCAGTTGTAACCAACACCTCCAATCTCATCTCATTGATTGGACTCCAGCTGGCTGACATCTCACTCCAATTAGCTCTTGGAGATGTCATTGGTCTAGGGGTTCACATACTTTTTTCACCTGCACTGTGAATGTTTACATGGTGTGTTCAATAAAAACATGGCAACATTTCATTATTTGTGTGTTATTAGTTTAAGCAGACTGTGATTGTCTATTGTTGTGACTTAGATGATGATCAGATCACATTTTTGACCAATTTGTGCAGAAATCCATATCATTCCAAAGGGTTCATATACTCTTTCTTGCAGCTGTGTGTGTGTGTGTATGTATATATATATGCACACACACACACACACACACACACACACACACACACACACACACACACACACACAGTAAAACCTTGGATTGATAGTAACTTGGTTTAAGAGCATTTTGCAAGACAAAATTGTGACTTGATAAACGAGCGATGCCTTGATATACAAGTAGCGTCATGTCACAACTGAGTATAAAAGAGAAGAGAGGTGCCTCTAAGTGTAGCAATACGGTTACATTTAATGAAGATACAACGTTTAGCAACTCACATGGTTGATGCTCAAAACCGGTACATGTAAGTATGCAGGCATCTGGGGTAAAGCTGTCCACATAGACCGTCCTCCTCACCGCCATCAATGTCATCCCTTCCCCACTGCGCTCCACAAGCACTTCAAGTTTCGCTTTTAGATCACTCTACTGCAGGGTAGTCTTCCCGGTTACGATTGCAGACTGATGGGGGTGAGAGCCGGCAGATTTGGGGAGCCATGTCATCTCTGGGTTTTTGTCCACTGTGTTTTTATCAAATCCAAAGCCAGCACAGCTCTCTAGCAGGAAATTCTAGAACACTTCATGCTTCCCTCTGCTGACCGGCTTTATGGAGATGCTGATTTCATATTCCAGCAGAATTTTGCACCTGCCCACACTGCCAAAAGTACCAATACCTGGTTTAATGAACATGGTATCACTGTGCTTGATTGGCCAGCAGGGCCGGACTGGGAATAGAATTCAGCCCTGGAAAAAATTTCATACCAGCCCCATAACATTTTTTATACCAGCCCAACAGCATAACGCCATTATTATCATCTTCATAAAAGGGAAAACTATGCATTTTAAAGCAAGTTTGAAGAGTGTATTATATATCGATAAGACATATATGAAAGCATAAAGGGCTTTACATATAAAAGAGCAAATTCTAGTTAAAAGTGGTAAAAGTGCGGACATGGTACAGGAGATTTTGGGGGATGTGCGGACATGGTGCAGGAGATGTCAGGGGCTGTGTGGACATGGTGCAGGAGATGTCAGAAGCTGCGTGGACATGGTGCAGGAGATGTCAGAGGCTGTGCGGACATAGTGCAGGAGATGTCAGGGGCTGTGTGGACATGGTGCAGGAGATGTCAGAGGCTGTGCGGACATGGTGCAGGAGATGTCAGAGGCTGTGCGGACATGATACAGGAGATGTCAGAGGCTGTGCGGACATGGTGCAGGAGATGTCAGAGGATGTGCGGACATGGTGCAGGAGATGTCAGAGGCTGTGCGGACATGGTCGAGGAGATGTCAGAGGCTGTGCGGACATGGTGCAGGAGATGTCAGAGGCCGTGCGGACATGGTACAGGAGATGTCAGGGGCTGTGCGGACATGGTGCAGGAGATTTCAGAGGATGTGCGGACATGGTGCAGGAGATGTCCGAGGCTGTGCGGACATGGTACAGGAGATGTCAGAGGCTGTGCGGACATGGTACAGGAGATGTCCGAGGCTGTGCGGACATGGTGCAGGAGATGTCAGAGGCTGTGCGGACATGGTGCAGGAGATGTCAGAGGATGTGCGGACATGGTGCAGGAGATGTCAGAGGCTGTGCGGACATGGTACAGGAGATGTTAGAGGCTGTGCGGACATGGTACAGGAGATGTCAGAGGCTGTGCGGACATGGTACAGGAGATGTCAGAGGCTGTGCGGACATGGTGCAGGAGATGTCAGAGGCTGCGGACATGGTACAGGAGATGTCCGAGGCTGTGCGGACATGATACAGGAGATGTCCGAGGCTGTGCGGACATGGTACAGGAGATGTCAGAGGATGTGCGGACATGGTACAGGAGATGTCAGAGGCTGTGCGGACATGGTACAGGAGATGTCCGAGGCTGTGCGGACATGGTGCAGGAGATGTCCGAGGCTGTGCGGACATGGTACAGGAGATGTCAGAGGCTGTGCGGACATGGTACAGGAGATGTCAGAGGCTGTGCGGACATGGTACAGGAGATGTCAGAGGCTGTGCGGACATGGTGCAGGAGATGTCAGATTTGGGGCCCTAATACAATGCTGAACCCCCTCTCCCCCTAATACAATGCTAACCCCTCTCCCCCTAATACAATGCTAACCCCTCTCCCCCTAATACAATCCTAACCCCGCTCCCCCTAATAAAATGATGACCTCCCCCTAATACAATGCTGTTTCCCCTCCCTCCCCCTAAATTTTTTTGGGGGGGAGGAGATCAGCATTGTATTAGGGGAGGTCATCATTTTATTAGGGGGAGCGGGAGGTTAGCATTTTATTAGGGGGAGGGGGGTTAGCATTGTATTAGGGGGAGGGGGGCCCAGGGGGGGATGGCATGACAGATAAGCATTGTATGAGGGGGGGGCAGTTCAGCATTGTATTGGGGGGAGGGGGTAGGTTAGCATTGTAGTACTAGTAGGGTCCCTAAAATATGCTGCCCCCCCAAATGCAAGAGGTCCAGGTCCCCCAGGCCCCAGCCCATTTACTCTTGCCTGGCTCAGATGGCTGTCTCAGGCTCTGCTCCGCTCCGTCTCCACTCCTTCAGTCACTGTCTCTCAGTCAGGCTGCTGCTGCTGGCGTCTGTGTGCTGTGGGAGGGATAGGCGCCGTGACCCCCCCGTGACCGTCCTGCAGAGTTACTAGCAGTCAGATGATGATGAATGATCCATTCCACCGCCGCACACTTACACAGCCGCTCCCGCCGCCCGGATGTGACGTCATGCCGCTCATAGCGGCTGAAGTAGGAAAGATCCGTCACTGGAGCGCAGCGGGGGCCGGGCCTGGGCTGCAGCGGCGCGGTCAAATCCTTAAAGCGGCCGCATCTTAAAGCGGCCACATTTTAAAGCAGCCCCAGGGCCGGCGGCCCAGCGGGAAATTTCCCGGTATCCCGCTAGGCCAGTCCGGCCCTGTTGGCCAGCAAACTCGCCTGACCTAAACCCCATAGAGAATCTGTGCAGTATTGTCAGGAGGAAGGTGAGACACCAGACCCAACAATGCAGACGAGCTGAAGGCTGCTATCAAAGCAACCTGGGCTTCAATAGCACCTCAGCATTGCCACAGGCTGATCGCGTCCATGCCACGCCGCATTAATGACGGTAATTCATGCAAAAGGAGCCCTGACCAAGTATAGAGTGCATACTCTACTGTACATGGGCATACTTTTCAGTAAGCCAACATTTCTGTATTAAAAATCTTTTTTTTTTTTTTTTTTTTATTGGTCTTATGTAATATTCTAATTTTCTGAGATACTGAATTTTGGGTTTCACTAGCTGTAAGCCCTAATCATTAACATTAAAAGAAAGAAATGCTTAAAATATATCATTCTGTGTGTAACACATCTATATAAAATATGAGTTTCACTTCTTGAATTCAATTACTGAAATAAATGAACTTTTTGATGATATTCAAATTTTCTGAGATGCACCTGTCTGTCTGTGTGTGTGTGTGTGTGTGTGTGTGTGTGTGTGTGTGTGTATATATATACACATACATACATATACGCACTGGCACACCGCTCCTGTAACCGCTGTGTCCACCAAACACAGCAAATTACGGTTCCCAGTATCTGGCTGCAAAAAAATGTGATCATTATGTGATCACATAATCCCAATGGATACACAACTCTTATGAATGGATTTCATTCCGAACAGCGGTGCTTTCTGTAGTGATGCTATAATTGGCCGACAGCTATCATATGATACCTGGGCCAATCCCAGAACCCTATACCATGTGATTAGCTGTAGCCAATCACACAATGTCAACAGAAAGCAAGGCACCATGAAATGGAAACCTGTTCATTTTTTTTTTATATACTTTTACCAGTCAGTATCCCTGATCACACCACACCAGTCATAGGATGATGCTGTACTGCACTGGGGACAGTATGTAGCATAAAAAGAAAATATTGAAAAAATAATAATTTTCTTTAATTTCTTAAATTTTCAAAAAATGTACAACTTCAAAAAACACCATGCCTCTCATTAAATCCTGGACTTTCCAAAAAGTCATTTTTGGAGTATTTGTATTCCCCTGGTGTTTTAAGGGTCCCATGAAATGAGATTGGGTGTCAGTACATCAGGATTGATCAATTTTCAAATATATACAGTAGTTTGTAGACGCTATAAATTTAACGCAAACCAATTAATATACAATTATTGTTTTTTTTTTATTTTTTTACCAAAGACATATAGCAGAATATATTTTGGCCTAAATTTATAAAGAATTTTGATTTTATTGGATAGGTTTTATAACAGAAATGTAGCACTGCCCCCTTGAGGACTGTTGGATTTCACACTTACAGGTCCCCCTGGGTTACCGCTAGCAACCTTAACATTAACAGTCTTTCACTTTTCTTCTTGGCTTATTCAATAAACAATCCAGGGGTATGTAGTTGTTTTTGTGTTTTATTGATAAATTAGGGATGGAGGGAATAGTGGGATACTCCGAATTAACTATGTACAAGATTTGAGGACTTCTATCACTTGGTAGAGCCAGGCTGTTGATCCACCTTGCCACTGAGATTAATTTCGTTTTAAGTCTCTTTTCCAGATGACTTCATCAACTGATTTTATCTTCAGGACACTCTCCTTAGTATCCTCCTTCTTGCTTGCTGACACCTGTCCACTGACTATTCTACTCCTGGGGTGGCCCCCCTTAGGTCAGGCCCCTTGACACGATACCCTGTACTCACGATACTGTTTTTCCAAGGTCTCCAGTGTCTCCCTCTCAGTCAGCTCTCCAGGACCTCTGGGTTCAGCTCCACTCCTCTGGCCCTCAGAACGACCTCCTGAGGCCACGTGCCACTGCTACAGAGGAGGAGGCCACTGCCACCCTCCCTCCGGGACTCTGCTCTCCAGCCAAAGACCTCGCAGCACATGTGCTCTTGGCTTTTATACAGTATCCCAGAATGCACCGAGGCCAATCACCAGGACCGTACCAAAGCCTATGCATCCATTTGTCAGGTTTCCTCCCACTGTCCAACATGCCTCCCTATTGGACCAGTGTGAAACACTCTCTAGACATAATGAATCGCATACTGAGCACAATGAGCAGACGTCACTAACAGAGCATGCTCTCCAATAAACAGAACAATATAGATTTCCCTGCTGCTCCTCTGACAGGCAGGCAGAGCCAAAAACTATACTCTTTCTCTAGCACCTTCCTAAGAGGGTACTACAGAAAGTAGAAAATATTGTTTTTTTTTTTTTTCAAAATGTTTGCTCTTTTTTTTTAGTTTCTATCGCAAAAAAATAAAAAAACCGAGTGGTGATCAAATACTACAAAAAAAAATTTGTGTGAAACAAAATATTAAAAATTGCATTTGCGTACAGTGTCGCATGACCGTGCAATCACCAGTTAGTGGTAGTAGCACAGTGCTGAATAGAAAAAATTACTCTGGTCATGAAGTGGGACAAACCTTTCTAAGGTCAAGTGTTTAAAGCAATAGCTGAAAGTATTGAGGATCTCCACCTCCTAGAAGCTATTCAGAGCGTCAGAAAGACCTGCAGCACTGTTCTAGAAAATGTACCTCACTGGCTAGCGTACAAAATTTCCCAGCTCTCAGCCCTGCTAGTCAGCCAAGGGGGGGCTTGTTAAAATGTGAAACCTTTCAATTCTACCTTTTTGCTTTCTACCTATGCAACAACTCTAAAATGGCTTCATGTTCAAGTTTTGTATTTCCAAGAGATAAAGGAATATTCCTTTAGTGCCGGTTCAATAGCCTGTGCGGCGATCGTATGTAATATCGGTGTGCACTGCTCCTTCATTACATGCGATCGGATGTGCAGTGCGAATTCAGCCATACACTTTGTATGGCTAAATTCGCACTGCACCCGCACAAAAGTTGCACATGAGGCATTTTTTCAGCCGCATCAGGATCGGATCGCACAGTGTTTCACACTTGTGCGATCCGATCCTGTGCGAACTGTCAGATCGCACTGCGATATGCGATCAAACTGGGGGTGTCGTTAACACTTCATTGACACCCCCTGCATTTTGCATATGGCAGTGTGAACTGCCAGATGTGCATTTGCGATGCGGGAACAGGCTGCGAATTCGCAGCCTTCCCGCATGGCACAAGTGTGACCCGGCACTTAGGGTAAATATTGGTTATGGTAATTTTGGTTCAGCATAGTGCTGTGTTTACTCATACCACCCACTAGAACCAGTCCTAACAATAATCCGAAGTGTGATTTATATCTGACATCAGTTTCCTTTCATATAAAGTATGTGTGTAAATTCTGTTTCACTATATTTTAGCTAAAAAATACACTGCTCAAAAAAACTTAAAGGAAGACTTTTTAATCAGAGTATAGCACCAAGTCAAATAAACTCCTGGGATATTGATCTTGTCAGTTCAGTATCAGAGGGGGTTATTAATCAATTTAAGCTGCTTTGGTGTTGATGAAATTAACAACAGGTGCACTAAATGGGCAACAATTAGACAACCTCCAAAACAGGAATGGTATAACAGGTGGAGGCCACTGCATTTCCTTTCCCTACTCATCTTTTCTGACTGTTTTTCACTAGTTTTGCATTTGGCTAGGGAAACCGTCACTGCTGGTGTCATGAGAGGATACCTGGACCCTATATAGTTTGCACAGGCAGTCCAACTCTTCCAGGATGGTGCATCAATACGTGACATTGCCATATGGTTTGCTGTGTCTCCCACCACAGTCTCAAGAGCATGGAGGAGATTCCATTAAACAGGGAGTTACTCTAGGAGAGCTGGACAGGGCCGTAGAAGGTCCTTAACCCATCAGCAGGACCAATATCTGCTCCTTTGTGCAAGAAGGAACAGGATAAGCACTGCCAGAGCCCTACAAAATTATCTCCATCAGGCCACCGGTGTGAATGTCTCTGACCAAAGAATCAGAAACAGACTTCATGAGGGTGGCCTGAGGGCCCAATGTCCTCTAGTGGGCCCTGTGCTCACTGCCTGGCACCGTGGCGCTCGATTGGCATTTGCCATTAAACACCAGAATTGGCAGGTTCGCCACTGGCACCCTGTGTTTTTCACAGATGAGAGCAGGTTCACCCTGAGCACATGAGACAGACGTGAAAGGGACTGGTGAAGCAATGAGATTGTTATATTGCCTGTAACATCGTTCAGTATGACCGGTTTGGTGGTGGGCCGGTGATGTTCGTATCCATTGAGGGACGCATAGGCCTCTACAGGCTACACAATGGCACCCTGACTGCCATTAGCTATTTGGATGAAATCCTTGGACCCATTGTCAGACCCTACGCTGGTGCAGTGGGTCCGGGGTTCCTCCTGGTGCACAACAATGCCTGGCCTCATGTGGCAAAAATATGCAGCCAGTTCCTGGAGGATGAAGGAATTGATACCATTGAATTGCCCCCACGCTCGTCTGACCTAAAGCCAATAGAACACCTCTGGAACATTGTTTCGGTCCATCCGACGCTGCCCAGGTTGCAACTCAGTCTGTTCAGGAACTCAGTGATGCTCTGGTCCACATCTTGGAGGACATACCCCAGGACACCATCCATTGTCTTGTTAGGAGCATGCTCCAATGTTGTCAGGCATGCATACAAGCACGTGGGGGGCCATACAAACAACTAAGTTCCATTTTGGGTTGGTGAAATGAAATTTGGACTAGCTTAATGCGTTATTTTTTCACTTTGATTTTCTTGGTGTCTTTGAATACAGCCCTTTGTAGGTAATCATTTTCATTCCCATCAAACTATGTGGCATCCTTTAGTCCCTAACACATTACTGAGTCTATATCAGCATAGAAATGCAGCATGATATTTTTCCCCATTTGGGATCTGATGTGTTTTCAGTGTTCCTTTCATTTTTTTTGAGCAGTGTATAAAAAATTTGTTCAAAAATATTTATTTGATGGCTTGCTTCACTGATAGTGACAGCTCTTTGGATCTCATATTGAGAGTTGACAGCAACAGATTCCAAATGAAAATAGCACACTTGAAATTAACTCTGTACCTTTTATATTCTCCTTGTAAATGGGATAATGAGGGGACAACACACATCTGGCCATGGAACAGCTGAGCAGCCAATTGTCCCATTACTTTTGATCCTTTAAAAAGTGGGAGGCACATATACAAACTGTTGTAATTCCTACACCTTTCACCTGATTTGGATGTAAATACCCGCAAATTAAAACTGAAAGTCTGCAGTTAAAGCACATCTTGTATGTTTTGTTTCAAATCCATTATAGAGCCAAAAAGATTAGAATTGTGTCGATGTCCCAATATTTATGGACCTGACTGTATAAAAATATTCCATCAACTAAGTAAAAGGAGAAAAGGAAAAAAACCCTTTTGGAAAATGGGGGGAAAAAATAGGGAGGGGGGGGGGGGACAAGGACAAACCAATTTTTCAAAGTAAGCAACAAGCTAGGGGCAAATTAGGACCATATCTACAAAAGACAGAGAATAAAGAGAAAAGGGGTTAACTAGCCCCTTTTATTTATGGGGCAGTGTTAAGTACAGATAGTGTAGCTTAGATCTTGAGGAGAGGATGCGGGTTGCTAGGGAATTTAAGCCAGTCAGCTCATCCTTAAGCTGATTGGTTGGTCGGTCAGGGGGTTAGCTGCCCAAGTATCTAGGTAGATTAGGGTCCTTACCTGATTTATCCTGTTTTTCCCGCCGGTGCCATTCTTGTCCAGGATTGGTCCAGAGCCCTCCAGCAGCTCCATTTAAGAGGTCCCTCACGAACGGGAATCCAGATCGCCTCAGGAAGCAGAAGCCGAGTGGTTCCCGTCATCTGAAGCAACTGCAGCTGTGGTCATGAGTCTCCTACGCCGCCTGATCGAACGCGCTGGAGAGGAAGGAGGAGAAGACTGGATTAGAAGATGCTTGAACTTACCGATGGCTGCGGGTCAAGAGGAGTCGCAGGGAGTCGGGCCTGCAGGAACATCTTCGCAGAGGACGCCAGGAGGAAGTGGAAGTCGTGGACCGGATGACGCGGACGCCGGCGGAGGAAGGTCGTCATCACCGACGAGACCGGAGGAAGCGCACGTCACGACGGGAGGGGTGCGCAGGCGCGTCACCCCCGGAAGATCCGGATCCGAGGCCGGAGCGGCGAAGAGTAGGCGCACTCCGCGCCAGCGGTTCTCTCCACCTGCCAGCACCAGCCACGCCAGGAGGATCAGCGGTGATTCCCCGGGAGGACGAGCCACGCGAGGAGCGGCGCAAGGGACCGGAGCTCGGCGGGCCAGATAGCAGGCAGCCGCCACCGTCCAGGCAAGGAGTCCGGAGCGGAGCTTCCCTACAGGGGCAGGTGAGGAAGATAGTAATGTGTTTGCCACTGCCCCGGAGATAGTCACACACGCCACAGAGGTATCTCAGCCTAGAGCCGTTCAGGCTAGTGGGGTTTTTAATAGAGCTGAGAGTTCCTCACAAACTTCGGCTATCGCTAGCCTTTTCCAGGGTTTTTTGAATGATTTTAAATCTATCATTGATGCCTCCAATCCTTTACCTGCAAGCAACACTGTCACAGCTCAGTCTGTTCCTTCACCAATTGACGTATGGGTGCCACCTAGTGGCGGTTTGGAAGCCAGCCATAGACCACAGAGGTTTCCAATTCATTTTTGTTGGCAAGATCCCAAAATTTGCCGGAGACAGCATTGAGAGAATCACTCAACTGTGAAATTTCTCCGTTAGGCTTTCACTTGTCTGAGGCCGTTAAGGAAAAAATTTGGCAGGGTAGTTTCATTGACATGCTGTCTCTGTTGCCCTCGGCTATAGATTTTGTCTCCAAAAGTGACAAGAGGGATGGTGATGAGAGGAGGCGCCCTGTGACAAAATCTTTTAACAACTGGCTGCAGGCGTTTTTTATTTTTTCGTCTGTGATGTGTGAAAAGTTTCCTACCAAGAGCATAGGACTTTTCCAGCATCTAGACATAATTCTACATACAAAAATTTTGGAGGCACTTCGTGGTTTCAGTATGATGTGGCTTTCCGCCAAAAGCTGGCAGTTCAGCTGGCTTTAAAGTGGGGAGTAAAGGATGTCAGCTTGTGGCTGGACCTTTTTCTCTCGCAAAGATCGATTTTTTCCAGACCAAGTTTCACCAATCAGCAACCCCAGCCTTCCAATGCCAGCTTTAATTTTAGAAAAGGGGTGTGCTTTAACTATAATGAGTCCGTGTGCAAGTGGCCGGGGTCATGTAAATATAGACATGAGTGTGCCTTTTGCTCTGGGTCGCACCCCATTGCAAAATGCTTTAAGAGACAAGGAGGTCAGGCTTCAGGAAATGTGCAGAAAGGCCACAACCCCAGTGAACCTCAGCGCCATGCTTCCATGGCTTCAGCGGTACCCAGACAAGGCGAAGGCCACCCTTCTAATTGAGGGCTTTAGCGATGGTTTTGCTTTGCCTAAATACTCGGGCCACGGGTGTAAGCTAGTGGATAATTTGAAGTCTGTGGATAGTTTGGAATCTGTGGTTGCTGAAAAAATTGTTAAGGAATTGGAATTGGGTAGATTCGCTGGCCCCTTTTCTTCCCCTCCATTTTATAATTTCAGAATTTCCCCATTGGGTATAGTCCAAAAGAAAGAGCCCAACACCTACAGGCTTATCCATCATTTATCATTCCCCTTTGGGGATTCATTAAATGATGAGATAAGCGTTTGGCTACAGTTCAATATTCATCATTTGATGATGCGCTGGTGAAATTGAGAAGGCTTGGTAGAGGCGTTTTGATGGCCAAAACGGACATCAAATCCGCCTTTCGCCTGTTACCTGTACACCCCGATGCTTTCAACTCTCTGGGTTTTTTTCTTTTTAGGTAAATTTTATTTTGACAGGTGTCTCCCTATGGGATGTTCACTATCCTGCTTTTACTTTGAATGTTTTGCCACGTTTTTAGAAAGGGTCGTTTCTTTCAGATGTAACTCCGATGCGATTGTCCACTATCTGGACGATTTCTTGTTTTTAGGTAAGGAGGGGTCTCCTGATTGTCTACACTTATTGAACAATTTCTTCGATATGTGTGCACAATTTGGAATTCCCCTAGCACATGAGAAAACAGCCTGGCCTTCCACATGCCTCCAGTTTCTAGGCATCACCATCGACTCAGAGAACATGGAGTTTAGGCTTCCCCAGGAGAAGATATCGAAGCTGAAGGTATGTCTATTAAGCATGATTCGCAGGCGTAAGGTATGTCTGAAAGAAATGCAGTCTTTGCTAGGTTTGTTAGCATTCGCTTCTAGGGTCATCCCCTTAGGCAAATTATTTTCAAGAAAACTGTACGCAGCCATATCAGGTTTGAAATCTCCCACTGCCCATATTAGATTGACGCAGGAGATCAGGGAGGATATGTTGGTGTGGGTTCAATTTTTAATCGATTTTAACGGCAGAAATGTTTGGCAGGAGGATTTTATCCTGGACAAGGATTTCTGTCTCTTTACAGATTCGGCGGGTTCGGTAGGTTTTGCCGCTATTTGGCGCACCCATTGGTGCGCCGATTGCTGGTGTCACAGGTGGGTCCAGCTGGGGTATACCCGCAATAGTGTACTGCTGGAGCTGTTTCCCATTGTGGTGGCCTTGGATATCTGGGGTCATCACTTTCGGAATAAGCGCATACTAGTTAGAACGGATAATAGGGGGGTATTGTTTGCAATCAATTGCTTGTCCTCCAAATCCCCCCCTGTGATTGCTTTGCTAAGATACCTGGTATCCAAATTTTTGTTGCTGAACATATGGATTAAAGCAACGTTCTTCCCAGGCAGAGATAACGTATTGGCGGATGCTTTATCTCGCCTGCAGATGGAGCGCTTTTTTACGTTGTTCCCGAGAGCAGACAAGGAGAGTTATCGGTACCCGGCCCACCTGTGGAGCATAATTTAAATTTGGTTACTCGCAATATTATGAATTCGCTAGCCCCATCAACCATCGCCGGATATCAGTCGGCATGGTCTCTTTGGTTGTCCCACCTGGCATCTTTGGGGGAACCCCCGGACAATTTTTCCGAGCAGCTAGTCTTATTATCCCTGAATTCTTTATTCCAGAAAAGGTATGCATGGGCACATATCAACAAAATATTAGCCGGAGTGTCCTTTTTTGCTAAGCTAAAAAAATTTCCTCCTTGTTCCTCGTTTTTTACTGTGCGTCAAGCCCTCAAAGGTTATCGTAAGGTTATTTTTTAGCCGGATTCTAGGAAACCCATCACTATCCGCATATTGGCTAGGCTATGCGCGGTTTCCATTTCAGTTTGTTACTCCATGTACGAGTCGGTCCTGTTTAAGGCGGCTTTTTGGTTGATGTTCTTCGCGGCACTGAGGATTTCTGGACTAGTGCCCGCTGGAAGACTGCAAAATTCGGGGCTTTTACATTCAGATGTTGTTTTAACAGTTGACAGTATTAGCATTTTGATTCGCTTTTCGAAGACGGATCAATTGGGAGTGGGAAAACGTGTCCACCTACACATGTTCAGAGATTCTGCTATATGTCCCGTTCGTTTGAAAGATTTTTTGGCCATACGTTCAGCAGGTTCAGATTTTTTGTTTACACACAAGACGGGTAGGCCATTAACTGGCTATCAATTTAATGCAGTGTTTAAAAAATGTCTAATTTCCTTGAACTTGGAGAATGAGAAACTGACTTCACATTCTTTCCGTATTGGCGCAGCCACGGAAGCCGCCAGGTTGGGGTTGGGTGAGCATTTGTTGAAAAAACTGGGTAGATGGAAATCTAATGTTTTTCAATCATATATTCGCCCTGATTCTTTTTGTTAATGTTCCAGGACGCAGAGTTGCTGTATGGATCATCGGCCATTAATTTGTTCACTGGGCCCGTGCCAGAGCTAGACGGAGGACATACGGCGAAAGTATTGGTCTGGATCCTGCCCATTTTCAAGTACAATGGTTTAGTAAGAGAGGGATGTTATGGTCTGAGTTCCGTCCAGAAGTTTTTAGGCTATTGCAGTTCCTTTCCCCCCCGGATGTACTCATCGTGCATCTTGGGGGAAATGATGTGGGTAAGGCCAAAACACTTGATTTAATTTACCCCATCAGGGATGATTTACAGCTTCTCCAGTTGTCTTATCCGCATATGGTTTTAGTGTTCTCCGAAATCATACACAGGTTAGCATGGTTCAAGCATAGTTACTTAAAACCGTTAGAAAAAATTAGGAAACTAATAAACAGGGCCTTGGAAAAGCTGCTGCGCACCGCGGGTCTTTTGTCTTTCAGACATACAGAGCTCGAGGGTGGTATTAGGGGTCTTTACAGGTATGATGACACCCATTTGTCGGACATAGGTCTTGACATATTCAATGCCAACTTAGGAACTTGCGTTGAAGAGGCCGCACGTTGGGGTTGTGCCAGGCGGGCGTAAGCCGCCTGCCTTTTGGATAAATTATTTGAAGTATTAAGTTTTTTGCTGATGGCAACCTGGGTCGTGGTGACGGGGTTGTTTTGTTCTGATGTGTACTTGATATTTGAAAAGTTATTGGTTATATTTTAATTAAATAATAAACGGCCGCGGCCTCTTTTATTCCAAACTTAAACTATTGTGGTGTCAGTTATTTAATTAGTATAAGCTATTTATACAGGTAAGAAATCCTGCCTACTGCCCCATAAAGAGAAAAGGGGTTAACTAGCCCCTTTTATTTATGGGGCAGTGGCAGGTACAGATAGTGTAGCTTAGATCTTGAGGAGAGGATGCGGGTTGCTAGGGAATTTAAGCCAGTCAGCTCATCCTTAAGCTGATTGGTTGGTCGGTCAGGGGGTTAGCTGCCCAAGTATCTAGGTAGATTAGGGTCCTTACCTGATTTATCCTGTTTTTCCCGCCGGTGCCATTCTTGTCCAGGATTGGTCCAGAACCCTCCAGCAGCTCCATTTAAGAGGCCCCTCACGAACGGGAATCCAGATCGCCTCAGGAAGCAGAAGCCGAGCGGTTCCCCTCCCCCCCCCTTTTTTATTTTTATTTGATTTTGTCGTGGTCAGTTTATTATTTTAGGGTCACCTTTGCATGCTGCAAAGGGGGACGTTCATTATTGGTGAAAGTATGTTTCTAGTTCAGTTGGATAAATTGAAGTATTAATTTTTTGCTGATGGCAACCTGGGTCGTGGTGACCGGGTTGTTTTCTTCTGATGTGTACTTGATATTTGAAAAGTTATTGGTTATATTTTAATTAAATAATAAACGGCCGCGGCCTCTTCTATTCCAAACTTAAATTATTGTGGTGTCAGTTATTTAATTAGTATAAGCTATTTATACAGGTAAGAAATCCTGCCTACTGCCCCAAAAGGTAGATGGTCATGAAACCTAAAACATTGGGTCTTCAAAAAACACATATATGTTTTTTTTCTAGGCTGTGTGTCTCCAGATCTACATTCAACCCCTTCGGCGATAACGTATTGAGCCTAAAGATCCAAAATTATTCACTTCTACAGAGTAAAGAATATTTTTCATTCTCTGTCAGGGTTCTGTCAGTTATATATTCTATTGCCCAGATTTCAAGGCATTCAATGTCTTTATTGTGGTGAGAAAGAAAGTGTCGGGCACACTATGTTTGACACAAACTTTTTATTGAGTCTCCGGTGCCCACCTATTATTTTCCACAACGTGCGTGTGGTGCGGCCTACGTATAATAGTTTACAAGGGCAACGCAACCCATACACTACGAATTCAAAGGCACAGGTGATACATTGTTTAACAGAAAAATTGTTACCCTTAGTATCAGAGAAGCTGGACTTGGACCATGAGAAATAAATTGACACGTTATTTCAGAGAGAAGAATGACAGCTGACCGTCCTCTCTCAGCAGGGAGCGATCGCGGGTGCCCGCCAGCAATCGCGGCCACCGGTCCTGTGGATCAGCATCCTTGCTGCCTAGTGGGGGCGGAAGCGTGCCACCCCCCAGCACTGCACACACATGACCGACATAGGGCTACGTTGTTTTGCGCAGCCGAGCCAGCCTGCTGAAGTAAAACTGACGGCGGGAATGTGGTTGTATTATCCTGACCGGACGTCATATGACGGCGGCAGGATAATACAGCTCTGGGCGCCCCCCCGGGGGCACGCAGAGCGGCGATCGGTGATGCGAGGTGTCAGCCTGACACCCTGCATCTCCGATCTCGGTAAAGAGACTACTGACGTAGCTCTTTACCATGTGATCAGCCGTGTCCAATCACGGCTGGTCACATAGTAAATAGGAACAGCCGTTGATCGGCTTTCCTTAGTTCGTGCCTGACAGGCACGAGTAAAGGAGCGCCGATCGGCGGCTCCCCTGACAGGGGGGGGGAGTCGGCACTGGTAATCAGATCATTGATTACCAGTGCAGACCCCCGGGGGGGGTGCCACTAGAACCACCAGGGATGCCCACTATGACCCCAGGGATGCCCACTATGGCCACCAGGGATGGCAATCAGGGCTCAGGGAGCCCCCCATTGCCCTCCCCATCAGTGCTGCCCACCAGTGCCCTCCCTATCAGTGCTGCCCACAAGTGCCCATCATTGCCATTTTTCAGTGTCGCCCACCAGTGCCCATTATTGCCCACCAGTGCCGCCTATCAGTTCCCATTAGTGCCCATCAGTGCCACCCGTCAGTGCCGATCAGTGCCGCCCATCAGTGCCCACCAGTGCCGCCTATCAGTGCCCATTAGTGCCCATCAGTGCCACCTATCAGTGCCCGTCAGTGCCACCTATCCGTGCCCATCAATGCCGCCTATCAGTGCCCATCAATGCCGCCTAGCAGTGCCGCCTATCAGTGCCCACCAATGCTGCGTATCTGTGCTACCTATCAGTGCCGCCTATCAGTGCCACCCCATCAGTGCCTCCTCATCAGTGCCTGTCAGTGCAGTCTCATCAGTGCTCATCAGTGCAGGAAAAAACGTATTTATTTACAAAATTGTATAACATAAACAAAAAAACTTTTTTTTTTTTCAAACTTTTCGGTCTTTTTTTATTTGTTTAGCAAAAAGGAAAAAACCCAGAGGTGATCAAATACCACCAAAAGAAAGCTCTATTTGTGGGGGGAAAATGACATAAATTTGGTGTAGGTACAGTGTTGCATGACCGCGCAATTGTCATTCAAAATGCAACAGCGCTAAAAGGGGAAAATTGGCCTGGGCAGGAAGGGAGGAAAGTGCCCTGTATTAAAGTGGTTAATCTCATGCTGCACCGGTAACTTATTTTCAGTTTAGATCACTGCTGCCCTAATATGCTTAGAAGTTCCTAATACATGGAGTCATTTGGTACTTTTAATAACTGCAAGTCATTCAGGCCCCAAGACAGCAAAACAGAAACACACCATTTTAATGCCTCGTACACACGTGCAGATCAGCGGCCGAACGATTGGCTGTCTTTTGTCCCCGCCCGCTGTCGTGTCTGTTGAAAAGTGCAAAAGACTGCACAAGAATGTTGTCCGCCGACTACAGCCGACTGCAGAAGTGATGTCATGTGATGGTTAACTTTCCCTGTGTTTTTTCGTTTCTGAGCATGCCCAGTCTTGCAAATCTGCTGTCTGTCGGCCGAATTCTGTATTGACTGGCGAACAATCGGGCGCTCTGGTGTCTGCATACAAAAATTTTAATGCTTGCACGACAGATTCTTTTCGGCCGAAAGTGCGCTGTCGGAAGCATCATACTAACAAGCCGAAAATCGGCCGATCGGTCATCGGCCGAATCTTGTCGGCCGACAATCTGCACGTGTGTACGGGGCATAAGTCTCATGCATATGAACATTTATTAGCTTAAAAGTCCTTGAGTATAAATCCCAGCTGCTTTCCCAAACTGCATGTTAGGTGTGAACATTCACAAATACAAGTGATTGGTTGTACATAGCCGTACTCGTGTAAAGATCAATCGCTTCTGCGTTGGTGTTTACCCGTACATGCACATGCAGCTCATTTCACCAAACTCAGAAGCGCCACATTTGGGGAAACAGGACACAAGCATGCATAAATGCCATACAAAAGCAATCAGCATTTACACAAGTATGGCCCTCTACAGCTATTCACTATTGTCGGTTGCTCGTGTCTCCTGTGGCTCCCTAGGTGTGGGAAAACTCTGTGGATTTTACACTTGAGGACTTTTAAGCTATTAAACATCAGTGTGCATTAGGCCTTAGTGCCGGTTCACACATATGCTATGCGGGAACCCTGGAAATCCAGTGTGGGTTCCCGCATCACGCTCGATTCGCAGACAGTTCACACTGCCACATACGAATCGCTGGGGATGTCAAAACAAAGTGAACGATACCGCCAGATCAGTTCGCATATCGCAGTGCAAACTGTCAGTTCGGACATTAATCGGATCGCATAGGTGTGAACACCCATGCAATCCGATTCTGGGGCAGACCAACAAAAGGGTCCTGTGCGACTTTGGTCTAACTGCTATGCAAATTCAGCCATACAATCTGTATGACTGAAATTGCAACGCACAGACTTGGCATGTGTTTTACAGTTGGAATGAGGTTTTTGATATTTTTTATTTAGTTTGGTAAAGAAAATACTATGTGCATATACCAAAATGTTCAACAGCTGTCTCATTTATCCGCAAAACGATGTTACAATGGGACTTGGGGATTGATTTACTAAGGCCCCTTTCACACATGCTGTCCGTTTGTCAGTATTTCATCCATCCGTTGACGGATGAAAAACGGACATCAATGCATCTCTATGTAAAAACGGATGACAACGGATGATCATCAGTTAACATCCGTTTTCATCCGCTTCCGTCAATGTCCATTTTTTTGAACGGATGAATGCCCTATTTTTCATCCGTCAAAAAAACGGATCGGACAAAAAACGGATGACAACGGATGACAACGGATGACAACGGATGAAAAACGGATGAAAAACGGATGAAAAATAGATGAAAAACAGATAACAACTGATGAAAAACGGATAACGACTGACAAAAAACGGATGAAAAACTGATGAAAAATGGATGAAAATGGATGGAAAAATGATACATTTTGACATGACTGAACTGATGAACTGAACGGACCGGACCGTATGTGTGAAAGGGGCCTAAAGCTAGACAGTGCAAAATCTGGTGCAGCTGTGTATGGAAACGGAGCTTACATTTTCTTTTTTTTTTGTCAAAGCTTAATTGAATTAGCTGACGTTATGCCCCATACACACGTGCAGATTATCTGAAGACTTTTGTCTTCAGATTTACCTTTTCTATGTAGTGCAAGGGCCTGCCGGATTGCATACAAATTGAAAGTGTTTAGGTTTGACCTCATATTATATGGTTTTGGTAAGTCTGCAGACAAAAGTCTTCAGATAATCTGCACGTGTGTACGGGGCATTAGAAGCTGATTGGCTACCATGCACAGCTGAACCAGATTTTGGTGAAGAACGTGTTCGAGTAGTTTCCAGTTTTAGTTTTTGGAAATCTGTGGTTTTCTTCATATTAATCTTTGGCAACCACTCCCAGTCTGAGCTCAGCAATGCTTAAAAGAGTTGTAGAGTCAGAATGATTTTTTTATCTTAAAGAGGAAGTAATCCCTCTGAAAAAAAAAAATGAGAAAAAAACCTGTAAAGACAAAGGCATAATGAACTAGTATGCATCACATACTTGCTCATTATGAAATACTTACCTTAAAACGAAGCCCCTGCAGTGCCGCCCATTTAGCGACAGGACGGCCGACATCTTCCTGGTTCATGTCCTCCGGCCATCTGATTGGCCGGAGGCGCGATTACATCACTCCCGCACATGCGCGCAGGAGCCGCCGTTCACGGTACAGGGCTCTGAAGGAATGGCACGGGTGGCTGTTCCTTCAGAGCACATAAGAGCGCATGCGCCAATGACATCATCGGCTGCATGCACTGTAAATATCTCCTAAACGGTGCATGTTTAGGAGATATTCATAGCACCTATAGGTAAGCCTTAATATAGTTAAAAGTCTCTAAAGTGGGTTTACAACCACTTTAATGCATTCAATGCATTAAGATAACAAGCCTTCTGTGTGTAGCAGCCCCCCTAATACTTACCTAAGCCAACTCAATCCAGCGATGTCCACGAGTGCTTCAGCCATCCGGGATTTTCTCTCCTGATTGGCTGAGACACAGCAGTGAGCCATTGGCTCCCGCTGCTGTCAATCAAACTCTGTTAGCCAATCAGGAGAGAGAGGGGGCGGGGTTGAATGGCAGCCCTGTGTCTGAATGGACACACAGAGCTGCAGCTCAGCTTAGGTGCCCCCATAGCAAGCTGCTTGCTGTGGAGGCACTCAACAGGAGGGAGGGGCCAGAAGTACAGAAGAGGGACCTGAGAAGAGGAGGATCTGGGCCACTCTGTGCAAAACCAGCAGCACAGAGCAGGTAAGTACAACATGTCTGTAATTTTTATAGAGACTTTACAATCACTTTAAGCCTAGTACACACTTCGTTTTTTTTCGAACAACCCAGCCAGTTGAACGGACAAAAAAAACTAAAGCACTCAGGAGGAGCCACTGTACTCACTATGCAATGTTAGTACAGCGATTTCCCCCGCTGAGCTATTGTGTTCTGACTCCCCCCCCCCCCCAGAACACAACAGAAAGCAATTTCAGAAATTGGCTGAGAGCGCTGATTGGATGTCGATCCGCAGACCATTTTTGGTCATGCCCTTTCGACAGAGGCCGGCCATGTGGATCGGCTGCCATGCACCCGGGCCGATGCCATCTGATATTCTGCCCGTGTGCATGCCCCTTTATTTTGAGGCCCTCCTAAATAATTTTTAAATTGGCCATTTTGCACTTTAACCACTTAAGCCCCGGAGGATTTGGCTGCTCAAAGACCAGGGCCTATTTTGCGATTCGGCACTGCGTGATTTTAACGGACAATTGCGCGGTCATTCGACACTGTACCCAAATTAAATTGATGTCCTTTTTTTCCCACAAACAGAGCTTTCTTTTGGTGGTATTTGATCACCTGTGCGATTTTTTACTTTTTGCGCTATAAACAAAAAAAGAGCGACAATTTTGAAAAAATAACAATATTTTTCACATTTTTTTTATATGAAATTCCCCCCCAAAAAAATTGTAAAAACCCACATTTTTTAACATTTTAGGCCAATTTGTTTTCTGCTACATATTTTTGGTAAAAAAAAAAATCACAATAAGCATTTTGATTGGTTTGCGCAAAAGTTATTGCGTTTACTAACTACGGGAAGGATTTATGTCGTTTATCGGCTCTCCTCGCCTGACACTGACAGGGTGTGAGGGAAGGGGAGCCAATCAGCGGCTTCTCCTTGCAGGGGACACTGTGCAGGTAATTAGGATAATCGGTGCCCTAATTACAGTGCAGCCCCAACAGTGCCCAGTAAGTGATGCTAGTTTGTGCCCATCAGTGGCACCAATCAGTGCTGCCTTTCAGAGCCTATCAGTGCCGCCTATCAGTGCTCACCAGTGCCGCATATTATTTCACCTATCAGAGCCCATCATATTAGTGCCTCCTCATCAGTGCAATCTAATCAGTGCCACCTCATTAGTGCCCATCACTGCTGTCTTATCAGTGCAGCCTATGAGTTCCCATCAGTGCCGCCTCATCAGCTCACATCAGTGAGGGAGAAAAATTACTTAATTATAAAATTTTCTGACAGAAACTAAGAAAAACTTTTTTTATTTTTTCCATTTTTTTTTATCAAAAAATTAAAAACCCAGCCGTGATTAAATACCACTTAAATTAAATGCCACCAGTGCCCAGGAATTGAACCTGTTAACCAGTTGCCGACTGCCCGCCACAGATATACTGAGGCAGGCTGGCTCGGCTGCGCGATTGGACATTCCTGTACGGTACACATTCGCCCCCTCGATGTTCTGTTTTGGTTCAGAACCGATCAGTCATCAAGTCCAGGCCAATGATTTTTGGCCAGGACCTGTTGTTCGGTTCTTACCAATTGCAGAGCGTCCTGTGCCCAGGTAATGTACACACAGGCACAGGATATGATGCAATCTCCTTTCCTGGAGTTCTTTTTGGTTCCAGTGCGAGAGGCGATAACATCTATGGGTTTAGGTTTTACCCGTCATACATCCCCTAATAAAGATTTAACCCCTTGATCACCCCCAGTTAACCCCTTCATTGCCCTGTCACAGTGTCACTATCATAGAGTACAGATCTTTTTTCTGATCACTGTATTAGAGTCACAGATGACATCAGTTAGCGTAAATTCAGGACAGCGTCAGATTGCCCACCACATATTTAGTAATACACTTTAACCCTTTGATTGCCTGTGACACACGCACACACACACACACTAGACACCTCCATTACTAGTATAGTGTCTGAACGGATCAATATATCTTTGATCTGATCAGAACTATACTAGTGAAGAGGCCTACATGATGCTGAGCATGACAGATGTCTCACTGTCAGAATCAGGCTCAGTATTCGAACCTGTAGACAGCAGAGGCACCCTGACAGATAGCCCTGACGACAGAGTAGTGGTCCCTGCTAACTAAGGTCAGGTGTACCCGACCCCGTTCTTCTGTTGCTGAGGTTCAACAATCGCAGGGTTCTCGTATGCAGAAGAGTGTCGGTACTAGTGCCGCTCAACCTTCTGGCGAACTGGCAAGCACCAGCAGCCTAGTTCATCCTGGTCATAGTCAAACCAGCACTGCAATAACACTTGGTGACGTGTCGAGTCCCATAAGTGCAGTTCAAGCTGGTGCGGTGGCTAGCGCAAGTCGTGTCCCCGCAGCCACCAATAATTTGAAGAAAGGCCCAGAGAGCCCATAGTGTCCTTCCTGATGCACTTGAAAATCCTGATTGGGAACCCACCACTTCTGCAGCGCCCGTACTTCCCACATTCACTGGCCAACCTTGAATTCAGGTGGAAACAGCCAATTTTACTTTCCTTGATTTTTATGAGCTGTTTTTCATGGAAGATCTTTTCAGATCTTTTGTGCACCAAACCAATTTATATGCCGATCAAATCATCACTGCAAATCCAAATTTGACCCTTGCCAGAGAATTTGCATTGAAACGTATCACGGTTTTCAAATGTAAAACTTTACTTGGCCTTTCCCTCCTCATGGGCATTACTAAAAAGAGTGAGTTGCGGTCATATTGGTCCACTGACCCAATTCACCATATGCCCATGTTCTCTGTTGCCATGGCCAGGACTAGATACGAGCAAATATTGCGGTTCATGCACTTCAGTGACAATGAACTCTTTCATCCTCGGGGTGACCCTGGATATGACCTGCTCCTCAAAATGAGGCCCCTTGTAAACCACTTCAACCAGAAGTTTGCAGCCTTGTATACACCCCAACAAGCTGTCTGTATTGAGGAGTCTCTGATTTAATTTTCTGGCTGCCTTGTTTTTAAACAGTTCCTCCTCAGCAAGCGTGCCAGATATGGGGTCAAAATGTATAAGCTCTGTGACAGGGCAACAGGCTATACATGGAGTTTCCAGGTTTACCAGGGGAAAGATAGCAATGTGGAAGCCCCCAACTGACCAGACTACATGGGGAGCAGTGGCAAGATTGTTTGGGACTTGGTGTCACCCTTATTCGGAAAGGTTTACCATTTATACGTGGACAGCTTCTATACAAGCGTGACACTTTTTAGACACCTTTTTGATTTTGGAATTGGTGCATGTGGCAACGTGCGACCTAATCGATGGGGCTTCCCCCAATGGCTTGGAGATTCCCGACTTAGACGGGGGGGGGGGGGGGAAGAGCCTGCTTGAAGTCTCATAAATTGCTTGCAGTGAACAGGAGGAAACACGGAATGCTTTCGTTCTGTCTTCCATTTACGCAGAAACGACAGTCCAAATTGCAAAGGCGACTGGGGTCCAAAGGGTGGTAATAAATAGCGCATACTCAGACTGGTTTGAGGTGGTAAGTGGGGTCCCCCAAGGCTCAGTCCTGGGACCAACCATGTTCAATTTATTCATAACTAGCATTGAAGAGGGGATCAGTAGCTCTATATCAGTTTTTGCAGATGACACAAAATTGGGCAGGGCAATAACTGCACAGCATGAAGCAGATATCCTACAGAATGACCTGGACAAAATAACGGAGTGGGCAACGACATGGCAAATGAGGTTTAATGTGGAGAAGTGTAAGGTTTTGCACTTGGGGACTAAAAGCGCAATACACAATCAAAAATGGATCAAAAAGGGAGAAGGATCTGGGAGTCCTGGTAGAGGATAGACTAAGCAATAGCATGCAATGTCAAGCGGCAGCTGCCAAAGCAGGCAGAATATTGGCATGCATAAAGAAAGGCATGTATTCCAGAGAGAAAACTATAATCCCACCACTTTATAAAACTCTGGTCCGACCACATCTGGAGTATTCTGTCCAGTTCTGGTCGCTGGTCCTCAGGAGGGATGTGTTGGAGCTGGAGAAGGTCCAGAGAAGGGCAACTAAACTAATTAGGGGATTGGAGGACCTTAATTATGAAGAGCGTCTGCAATCACAATCTCAACGTAGAAAAAAAGCTATTCAGTCGGAAAGATTCCATGAGGACTAGAGGTCATACAATGCGTCTGGAGGAGAAGCGTTTTAACCTCAGGCAACAAGGGGGGTTCTTTACTGTTAGGGCTACAAGATTGTGGAAAGAGGTGGTTTCTGCGGGAAGTATGGTGGCTTTCAAAAGACTCTTAGACGTACATCTCAAGAATCAGAACATTCAGGGGTATGCAAGATGATTACGGCCACACACACCTACAATGGTTGAACTGGATGGACTATTGTCTTTATTCAACCTCACCTACTATGTAACTATGACTGGTGTTGTTGAGAAGCCCCTTTGTGTCCACGAATACAATCTTAACATGCGAAGGGTGGACTTCAATGACCAAATGATGGCACCGTACCTAACTGCCCGTAAGGCCAGATGCTAGTACAAAAAAAGTGTCTGTGTACACTTTGACTCTGCTGAACGCTTATGTGCTATACAAAGCGTCAAGAAGAAGTGGATTCTTCTTAAAATTCCAGGAAGAGATCATCACAGCCTTTCTATATCCAGGGGGTGCTGTGGCCCAAATTTACAATCCAGATGCAGTGAGTCGGCTGTCACCCCCCTCTCTCCCTGTCACCCTCCCTGTCACCCCCTTCTCTCCCTGTCACCCCCCTATCTTCCTGTCACCCCCCTATCTTCCTGTCACCCCCTCTCTTCCTGTCACACCCCTCTCTCTCTGTCACCCTCCCTGTCACCCCCTCTCTCCCTGTCACCCCCATCTCTCCCTGTCACCCTCCTTGTCACCCCCTCTCTCCTTGCCACCCCCCTCTCTCCCTTGTCACCCCCCTCTCTCCCTGTCACAACTCCTCTCTCCCTGTCACAACTCCTCTCTCCCTGTCATCCTCCCTGTCACCCCCTCTCTTCCTGTCCCCCCTCTCTCCCTGTCACACCCCTCTCTCCCTGTCACACCCCTCTCTCCCTGTCCCCCTCCCTGTCACCCCCTCTCTCCCTGTCACCCTCTATGTCACACCCCTCTCTTCCTGTCACCCCCTCTCTTCCTGTCACCCCCCTCTCTCTCTGTCACCCTCCCTATCACCCCCCCTCTCTCCCTGTCATCCCCCTCTCTCTCCCTGTCACCCTCCCTGTCACCCCCCTCTTTTCCTGTCACCCCCTCTCTTCCTGTCACCCCCCCCTCTTCCCCTGTCACCCCCTCTCTCCCTGTCACCCTCCCTGTCACCCCCCCTCTCTACCTTTCACCCCCTCTCTCCCTGTCACCCTCCCTGTTACCCCCCCTCTCTCCCTGTCACCCTCCCTGTCACCCCCCCCCCTCTCTCCCTGTCACCCCCTCTCTCTCCCTGTAACCCCCCTCTCTCACTCTCCCTGCCAACCCCTCTCTCCCTGTCACCCCCCTCTCACTCCCTATCCCCCTCTCTCTCCCTGTCCCCCTCTCTCTCCCTGTCACCCCTTCTTTCTCTCTCTGTCACCCCTTCTCTCTCTGTCACCCCCTTCTCTCTCTCTCTCTCTGTCACCCCCCCCCCCTCTCTCTCTCTCTGTAACCCCCCTCTCTCTCTCTGTCACCCTCTTCCTTCTCTCTCTCTCATCCCCTTCCTTCTCTCTCTCTCTCTCTCTCTGTCACCCCCTTCTCTCTCTCTGTCACCCCCCTCTCTCTGACAAACCCCCCCCTGTCTCTCTCTGTCAAACCCCCTCTTTCTCGGCTGTCCATGTTACTCCAGAGAACTGTGCTCCATCCACACCATCCCGCCGGGGCAGCCAGGACACAAAGCAGAGCAAGGGAAAGAAGACACGGAGAGAACATGGGTTTCCTGTAAAGACACTACGGAAGAACTACAGCAGGAGGCGGTGATTGGAAGGCTAACCAGGCTATTGGGATTTATCCAGAGTGTGCTTTGACTCTTAGGAGTCTCTCCCTGAGGTGAGCTGCTAGTCTGTCACTAGTCATTTGGAGCACTTGGAGTGAAGCATGCAGCACTTCTAATCACGTTTATGGATGAAGATTTTTGTCACGATTTTTGACACTATTTTTCATTTGTGATTGGGGACAATTTATTTATATTGATTTATATATCACCTGATTGGGACAATTTATATTGATTTATATATCACTTGATTATTTTTCACTCAATATTTTATTGTACGGAATGAATTGTGGTATTATTTTGAACACTAATTAATTTTTATCTCTAATGATTGATGTTCACTTGGCGCAGCAATATTATTATTTTCAGATGTCACAGGTGTTTTTGTGTTTGGCACTGATTGTTCGCAGCCTTGTGTACTAGATTTTCTTTTTGTTTATTTTTGGTTTGCACTGATTATTTATTCTTGTATTCAATCATCTCTATAGCCTAAGATACTGGAAGTGAAGAGCATTTTATGACTTCGGTTTCGCCAGATATAAACAGTGTCATTTGGAAATTGGGAAAGCATCTTATCACACCAGTCTTGGTGTTGTCAGATGCTTTAAGGGTAAAGGAGAGATCTAGAGTCCAATTTTTTTTAAATAAAGAGTACCTGTCACTACTTATTGCTATCATAGGGGATATTTAAATTCCCTGTGATAACAATACAAATGAAAGGAAAAGTGTCAAAATAAAAAAATTCAAGCACCCCTGTCCCCCTGCGTTGTTGTGCGCAATTGTAAATGCAAGCATGTGAGGTATCGCCGCAAACGTCAGATTGAGGGCAGTAATTCTTGCAGTAGACCTCCTCTGTAAATTTAAAGCGGTAACCTGTAAAGGCTTTTAAAAGCTTTTAAAAACGCATGTAGGTTGTTGCCGCTGCACAGGCGTGTGCGTAATTTTAAAGCATGTCATGTTTGGTATCTATGTACTATGTAAACAATTGGGCAATATATAGTGTATTTGTGCATTAAATTTTAAAAAAAATGTTTTCCCCCAAAAAATTGAGTTTGGAAAATCTTTGCACAAATACCGTGTGACAAAAAAAAAAATTGCAACACCCAATATTTTGTTCTGTAGGGTCTCTGCTTTAAAAAAATATATAATGTTTGGGGGTTCAAAGTAATTTTCTAGTAAAAAAAAAACTTTTAGGTTTAGGGTGTCTACTTTACGAGAAAGGGGTCATTTGGGGGGTTTTGTGCGGTCCTGGCATTTCCTGGGCTCCAAAACCATGATAGGTAGTGAGGAGTGAAATCAGAAAGCCTGAAGGCGGTGATTGGTTTTTGGGGTTTTGTACACAGCTAGACTGCCAAAAAATCTCACACATGTGGTATCCTTGTACTCAGGAAAAGCCGCAGAATGTATTTTGGGGTGTCATTTCACATATACCCATGGAATGTGTGGGCAAAATATCATCTAACCACTTGCCGACTGCCGTCAGTATATTTACTGCAGCAGTCAGCCACTCCTGGGCAAACCGACGTAGGGCTACATCGCTCGCCCAGGAGCCTGTAGGGGGCAAGTGCGCGGCGACGGAGGCGCACTCCTGCCCCCGCTTGTTCATGGGCATCCCTGCGCGTGTGACCGGTGGCTCCGATATCTGCCGGCCACTCCTGATCCCGCTGAGGAGATGGAGAAAGGCAGACGGCTGATGTAAACACGGCCGTCTGTCATTCTCCCTGGTAGAACTGCAGAAACTATACGATCCTGTAGGATCGTATGTCTCTGTGGTTACATCACTAGCCATGCCCCCCCCACAGTTAGAAACACGACCCTAGGGATACATTTAACCCCTTGATCACCAATAAAGTTAACCCCTTCCCTGCCAGTGTCATTTTTACAGTAACAGTGCATATTTATAGCATTGATTACTGTAGTAATGCCACTGGTGCCCCCAAAAGTGTCAAAAATGTCAGTCAAGGGTCTGATCTGTCCGCGGCAATGTCGCAGTCCCGCAAAAACAAAAAATTGCAGATCGCCGCCATTACTAGTTAAAAAAAAACAATAAAAATTACATAAATCTTTCCCGTAGTTAGTAAACGCAATAACTTTTGCGCAAACCAATCAAAATACGCATATTGCGATTTTTTTTTACAAAAAATATGTAGCAGAAAACAAATTAGCCTAAAATGTTAAAAAATTTTGATTTTTACATTTTTTTGGGAATTTCATATAAAAAAATGTGAAAAATATTGTTATTTTTTCAAAATTGTCGCTCTTTTTTTGTATATAGCACAAAAAATAAAAATGGCACAGGTGATCAAATACCACCAAAAGAAAGCTCTATTTGTGGGAAAAAAGGACGTCAATTTTAGGTACAGCGTCGTACGACCACGCAATTGTCTGTTAAAATCACGCAGTGCCGAATCGCAAAATAGGGCCTGGTCTTTGAGCAGCCAAATCCTCTGGGGCTTAAGTGGTTAAGTGACAACTTTGTGTAAAAATTAATTTTTAGCATTTTTCCAAAACTTGTGGCAAAATATGAAATCTTGCATGGACTCAACATGCCTCTCAGCAAATAAGTTAGGGGGTCTACTTTGCAAAAAGGGGTCATTTGGGGGAGGGGGGGGGGGTTTGTACGGTCTTGGCATTTCATGGTCTCCAAAACTGTGATAGGTAGTGAGGAGTGAACTCAACAATTTCTGCCCTTTGAAAGCCTGAAGGCAGTGATTGGATTTCGGGGTCCTGTATGCGGCTAGACTGCCAAAAAGTCTCACACATGGGGTATCCCCATACTCAGGAGAAGCAACAGAATGTATTTTGGGGTGTAATTCCACATATACCCATGGCATGTGTGACCATTATATCATTTCAATGACAACTTTGTGTTTTTTTCTCTTTGTCATTTTTCTAACACCTGTGACAAAAAAATGAAATATTCAATGGGCTCAACATGCCTCTCAGAAAATTCCGTGGGGTGTCTACTTTCCAAAAAGGGCTAATTTGAAAATGTAATTTTTTCTCAAAATTTTTGGTCTTTTTTCGCTTAGATCACAAAAAATAAAAACCGCCGAGGAGATCAAATAGCACCAAAAGAAAGCTCCATTTGTGGGAAAAAAAGGATGTAAATTTTGTTTGGGTACAGCATTGCATGACTGCGCAATTATCAGTTAAATTTACGCAGTGCCAAGTTGCAAAAAATGGCCTGGTCATTAATGGGGTAAAACCTTCCGGTCCTGGAGTGGTTAAAGAACGCTCGACTCCAGTTACCCAGTTATGGAGTTATAATCGAAGGGCATTTGTATTCTTTTCCATCAATATTAAGTCATGTGTTCAAAAGACACTATACTTTTTATAATTAGACTATATTATTATAATTTGTATTGTATACACTATTAAAATACACATTTAGCCATTCTGTTTGTGCTATTAGAATGCAGAACATGTAACAACTTTTTTAATTTTACGTGCTAACTCAATGTATAAAAATTGTATGTAATAGTGCAGCACGGTGGCTTGGTGGTTAGCTTTTCCGCAGCACTGGGGTCACTGGTTTGGATCCTGGTCAGGACACTACCTGCATGGAGTTTGCATGCTCTCCCTGCGCTTGTGTTGGTTTCTTTCTATTCCCCAAAGACATGCTGGTAGCTTGATTGGCAATTGGCCCTTGTAGTGTATGAATGTGAGATAAGGACCTTGGATTGTTACCACCTTGATGATGCTATAAAAAAGCCTGTAGTAATTAAAATGTGTAATATTTTTTGAACTGTAAGGCTGTATTCACTCCTGAGCATATAGCGTGTTTGTGTGTTTTTCCGGTGTTTTTATACAGTGTTCTTGAGCTTTGGGTTTTTTTATTAGCCAATAGAAAAAACTATCATCTGTTGCATCTTTGTTGCTAGTTTTTTTTAGCTTTTCCATCAGCTTTTATTTCTTTTTTAATGATTATTATTCACTTATTATTCGGTTTCTTTTGTTAGGGTAAGGGGTTAGGTTAGGGTTAGGGGGTTAATATTTTATTAATTGTCTTATTTATTTATTGTTAGGCTGTTGATACTACTACTACTACTTATAATAATGAATAAATAAATGTAAAATAAATACATAAAAATAATCATAAATACAATAAATGAATACTATGTAATAAATGAATAAATAACCCCTTGAATAATAATTAAATAATAATACCCTAACCCTAACATATAATAAATAAATGAATATTATAAATAATAAAATGTAGCACTGCACCCTTGAGGGCTGCTGGATTTTTACACTTTTAGGTCCCCCTGGGTTACCGGTAGCAACTGCATGCATAATCTCTTTCCTGGCACAGTCAATGAACAGTATAGGGGTTGTTGTTTTTTTTTTAATATGGGGATGGGAGAAGGAATAAGTGGGATACTCCAACACTTGAACTATTCACAATGTTGAGGACTTCTATCTGCCACTAGATGAATCTGAAGTAATGTTCCTTAAGTACTTATCTTCAGGGTACTGGGCTAATACCCACTTTCTATCCACCAGCTGACACCCGTCCTCTGATTGCTCTACTCTGGAGTGGCCTCCTTCCTTGTCAGGCCCTTAGACATGATCCCCTGTACTCACTACACTGCTTTCCAGGTTCTTCGATGCCTCAACTCCTTCAGTCAGGTCTCCTAGACCTCTGGGTTCAGCTCTACACTTCTGGCTCACCAGGCCGACTGGCTTTGACCATACACCAACCACTGCAGAAGAGGAGGCAGCCGAAATATAGAACTGACCTGCTGCTCCTCTAATAGGCAGACAGAGCCAAAAACTATACTCACTTTCTAGCACCTACCTAGGAGGGTGCTGCAATAATAATATTAATAATAATAATAATAGATCATTATTATTATTTATATTGTTATTATTATTAATATGTTTATTATTAATAATTATTTTTTGTTCGGGTGTGAGTGTTTATGATTATTATTTTATGAACAATAATAATTATTAATATTATTAATATTTATTTATTACATTATATTAATTTATTTTATTTATTTGTTAATTATTTTTAATGATTTTTAGTTATTTGTGTATTTATTTTACATTTATTTCTTCATATATTATTACTATTTTTGCATTTGAGCAATAAATCGAATGAGAACGCACGACAAAACTCGCAAAGGGCCACAAATGTGCAAATCTACCTGCTTTGAGTTACAAAAAAGCTCCAGAACTTTCTTGAGCTTCAGGGGCTTAGCTTCAGGCGTATTGGAGTGGAGATGTGAACCAACTCCATAGGGAATAATTGATTTTTTTCTCCTCCAGCATTTTGGAACTTCAAGCTACAAAACGCTGATTTGTGAAGGGGCCTAAATATAGATGGGTGCCTGAGAAATGTCTATTAGTAGAACAAGAGGCTAACAGATTCTGTTTAACTTGTGTGCTTAAGTTCTGCATGCATTGAAGTACAGCCAGAACAATTGCAAAATAAACATTTGCAAAAGAAGCAAGGGCAAACAGACTTCACTATTTTGAGAACACCAAAAGCTCTATCAATGTACAGCGAAATACCAAAACCCTACATATAATCCTAACTAATTGCCAATAAATTAACCCTGAAAAAACAAAGGAAGATAGTGGAACTTCATTGAACTATGAACATTCAAGGTAATAAACTAGAACATCTAAGATAGCGATAGATGTCTGGATTTTCTTTTTTTTTTATATAAACAGACCCCCTTAGGAGCACTTGGTAATTTTTGGAAATGAACCCATACATAGCCAAATAGTCAGCACTGCTTGTTTATTATAGGCCATGTAAGACCACCGTGGGCTCATGGGACTCTATGAAAACAGAGTGATGTTCTGCATTGTGTTTTCTGAGATATTATCTCAGGGATATTAGGGTCATGAAAGAGGAGAAGTAAGAATTAGGGTACCTATACACAAAGCCTGCTGGTCATTCAATTCAATGATCAGACTCTTCTAATTTTTTTTAACAATGGTGAGCTACATGGTTGTTGACAGCAGCCAGCACTGGGACTTGCGAGTGGCTGGAAATAGGAGTGGGGTCTCTAGTAACCGCTTGACTCATGAGCGTAAAGGGTCTCCTGTGCCCTTTGTTCTGTGGGCTGACTTTGAGTGTACCTAACCTGTCACGTACCTGGTCTGAGGCTGATTTGACGAGAGGGCTTCCCTTGCAGCTACGTGCCAAGCACTCCTGAAGGTGGGAACAGTTAGTGTTAGATTCAAAGAAGCACAGGTACCCTTTAGGTAGATCCACTGGAAGTGGTTTGCAGTGCAGAGGAAGTAGATAGCTGTTAGCTGGTCTGTCAGGGCAGATGGCAAGACCTCTGTAACCCCAGGGCAGCAACCACAGGCAAGGTGGCACCTGAGGAAGAAGCGGGAGCATGCTGGCAGGACAGGACTGAAGAGGCAAAGTCAGAATGAGAGCCCAAGTCATACACAGGAAGGCAAGCCAGGGAGTATGCAGAAGGGTAGTTAGGAGCCAACCAGGGTCATTCATAGTAGAGGAAGATAAGCAGAGTCCTTAGAGCAAGCCAGGATTAAACCAGGGATCAGGCAGCAGAGAAGTCCAAAGGCAAGCTGGGTCAGTAACGGTTATTCCAAGAATACAAGAAATACAGGAGCAAGGAGTACTGGTAGCTGAATATCATCCAGCAAAGTCTAAGTGCAGCCACTAACCTTATATAGGGCATTTGGCGCCAGTCCTGGCCGCAGGTGTGCAGGAACATGCGCATGTGCGCATTTCTATGCAAACAGCCATTTAAAGTATTGGCATCTATGCCAGGTCTTTTCTTCAGCACTTGCACATCTTTATTCTTCTGACTCCTTTTCAGCACCTGCTCATTCTTATTCTGAATAGCACCCTGACAGTACCTGTACCAAAGCATTTGTAGCAGAAGGCTGAATACCAACAATTTAATTTACATAAGTCATAAAAGTCTAAACGTTTACCCTTTCCTTGCACCTGCTTTGCAACAAGCAGCTAAGACTAGTCTGAAGAGTTAAAGGTTTAGAGTAGGCAGAAATGAGTCATCCTGATCTGGGTGTACCTGCAGGGGAGTCCTTTAGCACACAGGCATACCTGCGTAATGACAGTGACAACCTAGTCAGGGAGGAGAGACCTGATCAGCAACCCAGCCCCACTCTCACATGTAAAGTGTACACAAGTATTAGAAAGTGTTACATTGCACAGCACTCTGCATAGAAAAGAACAGTTGGAAAAGGACTATGAATTAAGCACGCCGTCACCTGGTTTTATAAGGATTGCAAGATTTTCACTGCATAAAGAAATCGCAAAACATGATAGATTGGGAAAACTGGACCAATAGAGATGGAATGGTGGGACGTGTTGCTGGATTGGGGAGCACTGCACAAAAGAAGCTTGGTAATGTCACCAACACTGTCACTGGTACTGTCACAGGCCTGGTACAAACCGTTCGGAATAAAACCACAACTCCACCTCCCACGGAAAATCATGAGAAATGTAAGTCAAATGGAAAGAATTATTTAATACACTTACATGTAAAAGGCATTTATTTGTACTTGAGTTACTTGCTAAGTTAAGCCTTATAAAGGTAGATCCTATGATAGTAAACAGGGAGGTGATAAACCTGACCTTCGTTTTCAAATCATGTCAAATGTCTCACAACTTGGCCAAGCATACAATGTGGCATATGCCTGGTTAAATGTTGGCTACATTGTCTCCGTAGAAAAGGGACTAAATAGTTATGAAGACATATTTAAAATGCTGAAAATGTTAAGCTTGCTAGAAATTTTTCATTTAATCATTATTGTAACACCCTTTTCAATCCATACAGCGGCCTATACTTTCAACTTTTGCAACTTTGCATTTATGACATTGCTTGTTTTTAACCATCCTGACGGTTGGAACACATCATCATCACTGGGGAAATCCAGTGTATGTTCTTGTGCTATCCAACAACCCTCTTTCCTTTGGCAGCAAAGTGGCTAAGTGCTTAGCACTTCCATTAGGCAGCACTAGAGTTATCGGATTGAATCCCAACCACAGCGTTGATTTTTGCATGTTCTTGCTATGCCTGTGGGGGTTTCCTCCCACACTCCAAAGGCATGCTGGTAGGTTAATTGGCTCCTGTCTAAATTTGCCCTAGTATGTGTACCATTGGTGTGCGCAGCCTATAGCATTAGGGTGCGCACCCCAAAGCTCAAACACACATTCGCGCGTGTGTGCGTGTGTGTGTATATATATATATATATATATATATATGTGTGTGTGTGTGTATTTTAGGGATAGACCAATTATCGCAAGGCCGATATATCGGGGACCGATATCCACTTTCCCCGATATATCGGTATCGGCCCCGGAACTGGCCGATATTGCCGATATTTTTGTGAAGTCATTCTGCCTTCTTAGGCCGCCTCCCTTGCCTTGGACAGCCTCGTCTGGAGTCGGGACTAGTCTCGCGGGAGTGTATCACAGCCATACACCCACCCACCCACCCACCCACAGCAGCCCAGTGCCAGCCACCCACATCCACAGGCCCTGATGCCCTGTACCAGCCAGCCACCCACAGGCACTGTACCAGCGAGCCAGCCAGCCACCCACAGGCCCTGTACCAGCCAGCCACCACAGGCCCTGTACCAACCAGCCACAGGCACTGTACCAGCCAGCCACCCATAGGCCCTGTACCAGCCAGCCACCCACAGCCCCTGTGCCAGCCACCCACCTACCACAGGGTGCCAGCCAGCCACCCACCACAGGGTGCCAGCCAGCCACCCACCACAGGGTGCCAACCAGCCAGCCATCCACCACAGGGTGCCAGTCAGCCAGCCATCCACCACAGGGTGCCGTCAAGCCAGCCACCCATCACAGGGTGCCAGCCAGTCAGCCACCCACCACAGGGTGCCAGCCACCTACCACAGGGTGCCAGCCAGCCACCCACCACAGGGTGCCAAACAGTCAGCCACCCACCACAGGATGCCAGAGAGCCAGCCAGCCACCCACCTCAGGGTGCCAGCAAGCCAGCCATTAAGCATTAAACAAAAATTAACATGTTCAGTACCAGATTTGTGTCAAGAATTGTCTTTATTTTTCAAAACTTTAAATGTACAAAATATCGGCCAATACCGATACGTTGTGACCAAAATATCGGTATCGGCATCGGTCGTGAATAAACCATATCGGTCTAGCCCTAATATATATACTTATACATATATACACACACACACACTCTTATGGCAGAGCTGGTACAGTGAAAGATAAGTACAGTAGCATTTAAATAATGGCAGAACTGGTCAGAGGAAGGTATTTCTCATCACCCTGCAGGCACACAGAACGATAATGCTAATGTATTGGGGTTATTAGAGTGTGCCCGGGCAAACCTGGCACACCCCCTGCGCACACCCTATGATGTGTTTGTATGTGAGATAGGTACCTTAGATTGTAAGATCTTTGAGGGATGGGAATGATGTGAATGTACAATATAAAAAGTGCTGCATTAATTGTTGGTGCTATATAATACCCAAAATAAATACATTTGCAGATACACACGGAATACTTTTATTTTTGATCAGCTGCCAGATAATCAGGTGAGCCTTAAGCAGAACTTCACCCTAAAGGGGAAATTCTGCATTCTGTCTTCCTCCGTTCCCTTCCCTCCTCTACCACATTTGGCACAGCACAATACATTTTTTTGGAGGGAGCAGATATCTAGTTTTGAGCCTAGGTGTCCTGAGGTGAAGCTAACCCCCTCTTTCCCCTCAGCCTTCTGGGATACATCATAGGTCCCAAAAGGCCGTGGGATCATTCATAGAGCGGCTCGCGCATACGCAGCGAGAAGCTGGCTATAATGCTGCAAGGAGTCACAGCTGGCTTCCCTTTGTAAACATGCCGGTGTCGGGGACCTGAAGACCAGCGAAGAACCAGCCCTGGTAAGGACAGCACTAGATCCCTAGATGAGTAGGTGTTCTTATATTAAAATCCAGCAGCTACAGTATTGCTGGATAGTGATGGGCCGAACATCCTCCTGTTCGGTTTGCACCAGAACAGGGGAAAAGTTCTAGTGAACATTTGAACTCTATTAAAGTCTATGGAACACGAACATGAAAAATCATAAGTCCTCATTTTAAAGGCTTATAAGCAAGTTATTGCCATAAAAAGTGTATGGGGACCGGGTACTGCCCCGGGGGACATGCATCAATGAAAAAAAATGTTTTTAAAACAATCGTTTTTACAGGAGTTGTGATTTTAATGATGCTTAAGGTGAAACAATAAAAATAAAAAATGTATTTAAATATCATGCCTGGTGGGTCCTCTTAGTTTGCCTGCAAAGTTACGCATTTGTACGATGTATAGATCTTGCTGCAGCAATATTGACATTTCTAAAAGTAAAAAATGTAATTTAAACGGCTGTTATGTATTGTTGGTTCCCAGCAATACAGATAAAAAAAAAAAAAGAAAAAAAGTGCCTTCGGGCCCCCCCACCCCCCCAAGTCTATACCAGGCCCTTCGACAAAACCAGGCCTACGCCAAAATTGGGGGGAAAAAAGGGTCCCCCGAGCGGTTTTTACACCAGTTTTTTTAATTTACATTTTCTTTTTACAATTATTTTTTTAAATTCAGCTCTCAGCAGGGAAGCCTAAACAATCTATTGACTGTGCGCTCGACGGGCGATCATCCCGCTAAGTGCCAAGAAAGTCCGTCACAAAAGTCTTTTATCCGTCACAAAATCTCCAGCACCATTGAACATCCATTCGAAAAGCACGCTGGAAGGAGGACAGGTGAGTATCTTGCATATTGAGCAAGTTCTGGCCAGTGGTCCGTCTTCGAGACCCAGTAAACCAGTGGATGCTCAGTTAGAAAGGTCTCCAAGTCTGCTCTTGCCCCTAGATTATCCTGCACCATATGCTCCAGACGCTGCCAATGGTTGCTTAAACCTAACAGCCCTGGGCGCTGAGGACTAAAGAATTGTTTAAAGGCATCGGTCAGCCGGCCGCCTTCTCCTCCTTTGACAGAACGAAGCCTCAGAAACACATTGTCCAGAAAATGGTACCCTCCCAGTGTCTGGAAAGGTGTCACACTAATTTTTCTTCAAGGTATCCTCAAGATGTTTTATCCTCTGCGAAGGCAGAATGAGCATTGCAACTTTACCCTTGTAATGTGGATCAAGAAGGTTGGCCAACCAGTAATGATCCCTCTCCTTGATACCACAAATCCTCGAGTCCTTTCACAGGCTTTGCAGCATCAGGGAGCCCATGCAGTGTAAGTTTGAGGAGGCATGAGATTCTGAGTCTTCTGGGTCACTAAGGATGACATTGTCAGGAGCATCCTCTCAGCCAAGTACAACTCCTAGGGTTTCTGGGGAATGAAAACCATCCCTTGAAGACTGCTGTATGTTATCCTTTAAATCCATGCTGGCACAATCCTCCTCCTGTGTGTTTTGTGGCTCTTCAGGAATGTTATCTGCATAAAGGGGGCCTTGTAAAGAAAGGAAGTCCTCCTCTTCCTCCCGCTATTCTGCTTCAAATGCCCTGTCCATGATTCCACGTAGCGTGTGCTCCCGCAGGAAGACTAGAGGGACAGTGTTGCTGATGCATGCATTGTCACAGCTCACCATCCTTGTGGCCTCCTCAAATGGTGACAGGACAGTGCATGCATCCTTTATCAGCAGCCACTGGTGTGGCGAAAAGAAGCCAAGCTCCCTTGAGCCTGTCCTTGTGCCATACTCATTGATGACCCTCTGCTGCGTTGAGCAACCGCTGCAGCATTGCCAATGTTGAGTTCCACCTGGTGGGCATGTCATAAATGAGGCAGTTGGTGGGCAGGTTGAATTCCCATTGAATGTCATCCAGCCGAGCAGTGGCAATGTATGACCGCCGGAAATGGCCACAGACTTTTCTGGCTTGCCTCAGGTACCTGTTCAATAAACGCTGCACCACCAAACTCAGGACATGTGCCAAGCATGGAACATATGTTAAGTGTCCCTGTCGGAGGGCAGAGAGAAGGTTGGTGCCATTGTGGCATACAACTGCTGCTGGTTCAGAGGACAATTCAGCAGAAGAGGCCATAGAGGAAGAAGAAGAGAAGGGGGTGGAGCAGACAGATGTGGCAGAATCGCCACCAATGTTTTGGAGGTGTGGCGGCGGAAGAAGCTCCAGCACTGAACCCTGTCCGGCATCCTTCCCAGCTGCCAGCAGAGTTACCCAGTGCACCCTTAAGGAAAAGTAATGTCCCTGACCATGCCTGCTGGACCATGAGTCAGCAGTAATGTGAACCTTCCTGCTGACCGCTCTGTCCAATGAGGCCACAACATTGCCTTCCACATGATGGTACAGAGCCAGAATGGCCTTATATGAAAATACATTTCTTTTTGGAACCTTCCACTGGGGTACAGTACATTCTGCAAATTCACGAAAGGGAGCTGAGTCTACCAGATGAAAAGGCAGCAGTTGTAGTGCTATCAATTTGGCCAAGCTAGCATTTAGACTCTGAGCATGTGGATGGCTGGGGCAGTATTTTTTTTTTTTACGGTTCAGCAACTGGGGTAGCGAAATTTGCCTGCTGGTCAAATTAACAGGTGGTGTACTGCTAGCAGATTGGGAGCAGGTACCTGTGGCACCCATTGCTATACCATCATCCCTCCCAGTGCGGGTTTTTGAGTTGACTTGAGGTATAGTAGGGGTAGAGATCCCAGATGAGGAGCAAGGAGAAGTCTGCATTTTATTATGATGTGGGTCTTTCAGGTGCTGTTGTCAACGGACTGCATGGCATATCGTCATATGTCTTGTCAAGCATGTGGTGCCCGGGCGGGTGGTGTTCTGGCCAAGCTTGATCCACTTTAGACAGAGATTGCAAACAGCAATGCTGTGGCCTGCTCAACATGTGTTAAAAAAAGGCCACACCAATGAACTTTCGGAAGTCGGCGGGGAGTTAGCAGCGCCCTGCACCTGTGGAGCTTTGTGGTGTGATGCAATAGGGTGGCTGCCCTTAAGCTGGACCCTGGAGGACATCCAGCCTCATTGGAGTTGTGCTGCCTTCTCCTCCTCACTTTCCTCCACTATTCTCTCAGGCACCCAAGTAGGGTCAGTGACCTCATCATTCCCTCCCTCCTCGTCACTGGAGCAAACTTGGCAGTAATCTGCAGCTTTTGGAACATGACTGCTAGTTTATTGTCCGTCATTATCAACCCCCTCTCTCTAGGCCCACGTTATTCCCTTCCATAACCTGGAATTCAACATCAGAGCATTCAAATTGCTGCGCATCCTCCAGCATCATGTAACAGACACTATGATCAAATTATTAAGGTGACTCCTCCGTGCATGATGGTGAGGCTATGGAAGGAGTAGCTGTGGACAAGGAGCCTGTGGAATAGGCTGCTTTGGCAGCTGCATTGGAAGGCAAACTAGTATGAGCATGGGTGGCACAGCATGGGGAGGATGAGGATGGCTTAATTATCCACTCCACCAACTCTTCTGCATGTTGTGGCTCAATAACCTGGCCAGCACCGGAAAAAAAAGACTAGCGTGCCCCGCCTGCAGAGGATGCACCATGTCCACAACCATCACTTTAAACTGTAAACACAGAGGCTGCTTGCCCTCTTTTTGTGGTCTGCCTCTCCTTGTTGGCCTTTCGGACATGATAGGGATTTTTGGAGGGGTTTTTATAACTTTTTATTATAGAATGTGTGATGGAAATATGATGCTTGGTGCACTAGAAACCATTTTATTATTGTTTTTTATTTTTTGAGGGGGATTTTTTTTTTTAGAGTGTGGTAAGAGAATATGGTGTTTGGGTGCAATAATTTTGTACTTGGTGCACTATACACCGTTTTAATATATAATATATATTTTTTAACAAATAAAAGCTTAATAAAACCTAAAAGAAAACCCCTGCTAATGCAGAAGGAATAGCACCTATGATGCAAAAGAAGGGCGGAGGGGGGGGGGGGGCAGTAATTATGCCCTAAATAAAATTAGTGCTGCTGCGCCACAAAAAAAAAAAAATCACTGCTGACGCAGAAGTAATAGAACCTGCGACACAAAAGGGGGAGGACTAATATTGCAGCAACAGAACCTGATGCTGCAAATGCAAATGCAAAAAATTATATATATATATATATATATATATATATATATATATATATATATATATATATATATATATATATATATATGTGTGTGTGTAAAACAAATTAACAAAAATGGGATTAGTGGGGTGACACAGAATGTTGTATACACCAACACTTCAGTGGCCCAACTACACTGTGTTACACAAGAATCACAGCACAGCACTACACTGACTACACTACACTGTGTTATACAAACATCAGCACAGTACTACACTAAACTGACTGCAGGGCACAGTGTTACACAACATGAATCAACACAGCACTACACTGCACTGACTGCATTAAACATCAAAGCACAATCCACAAACTACCTGTGTAAGCAGCCTTTTTTAGTGTGGGGAGTGGCTCTGACTGGACATTGTGCTGTGATTGGCCGAAGCATACAGGTAAGGGGCATGCTTTGGCCAATCACAAGCACTTAATGCACTGCAATCGCGCAGTGCATTAAGGGGCGCTCATTGGCGGGCGAACATCCCGCCATGCGCCCCATTTGTTAGTGTGTTCGGCGAACACCCAATTTTCGAGTCAAACTTACGTTTGACTCGAACGTTAAGCCCATCACTATTGCTGGATTGAAACTGAATGAACCTGATGGCTTTTAATTTTTTCTTTTTTTTTTTTTCGGGTGAAGATCCTCTTTTAGTTGCTCTAAAACTGCTTGCTGTAGCTCAATGGAGTACTAGTGCTACAAAGTATGTATATCCACTCAAAAGAAGACCCAGTTCTCTCCATAGGATGGCTTAAAGTAGTATTAAACTCAAAAATAAAAAATATTATATTGCAGCTTACCAGTTACTATGTGTGGTGTCTGCATTCATTTGCTTTTCTTTAGGCATTTTTTTCTTTATTTTCGCCTGTCCAGTGCTGACATCTTCTACCTAGCTGCTTTTAGACTACAGCTGTTTTCAATGGCCGGCCCGGCATGATGTCACTCCTGCGCATGCACAGTTATTCAGTCATCTTGGCACACAGGATCAAAGCCAGAACTTCGCTTGCGCAGCCTAATTTACATTCTAAAGTAAACTACGATCAGGTAGATATGTTAATTTTGTTGCAGAAGAGGAACTGCATGTCTCTTCTGCAATAAAGAGCTTAAAAATAAAAATAATACCCGCACTTTGTTTAACCACACCAAAAAGATGCTGCACCAAACAAATCCTGCATACCAACCAAAAAATAAAAATGTGCAAAATAAGGTGTACTCATCCTTTTAACCACTTGCCGACCGCCCCATAGCACATTTACTGCTACAGGGCGGCTGCGCTGCACAGGATCAGGTATATATACATGGGATCCTGCACTTCCAGGTATCAGTGCGAGTGCGTGCGACCCCCCTCACAGTTAGAAAAACACTTTTAGGCCCACATTTAACCCTTTGATCGCCCCTGATTTTAACCCCTTCCCAGCCAGTGACATTAGTACAGTGACAGTGCATATTTTTTGCACTGATCACTGTAATAACGTCACTGGTCCCCAAAAAAGTGTCAGTGTCAAACTTGTCTGCAGCAATATCGGAGTCCTGCTATAAGTTGCTGATCGCCACCATTACAGTAGAAAAACATAACGATTCTATAAATATGTCCAAACGTTTGTAGACGATATAACTTTTGCACAAACTTATCAATTTACGCTTATTGTGATTTTTTTTTTTTTTTTTACCAAAAATATGTAGCAGAATACATATTGATAAAGAATATAGATTTTTTATAAAATAAAATTATTGGATATGTTTTATAGCAGAAAGTAAAAAAATGGGATTTTTGACTTACCGAAAAAATCAATTTCTCTGATGTTAATTGAAAGACACAGCGCCTGATCTTCATAACCATTGGGTTATACTACCCCCCTACAGGAGAAGGACACTAGGTAGAAAAAGAATCTGGCTACGCCTATGGGCAGTCCCAGGGGGTATACTCCCTCCCTCTGCTACAGGTATTCAGTTTTGTTACAAGCAGTGTCAAAAGAATTCCAACTCCACAGAGGGGTGGGTGCTGTGTATGTCAATGAACATCAGAGAAATGGATTTTACCGTAAGTCAAAAATCAAATTTTCTCTTTCGTTCATTGACATTCCAAAGGCTAAACAGTAGCCAACCAGGCAACAGGTGCTCAACGAAAACAACTAGAGCCCACCTGAAAAAACAATACACCCTCAAAGAGGATCAAGTCCTCTAAAACGGCAGCCTGCAAAACCTTGCGGCCAAAAGAAGCATCCGCAGATGCCAACACATCCACTTTATAGAACTTTATGAAAGTGTTCACCAACAACCAGGTGGCCACCTTGCAAACCTGCGTCACTGACACCTAAAGACGGAAGGCCCAGGAGGCACTTAGGCTGGCCATACATGTTCAATTTTTGTTGTGCAATTTTCTGATAGATTTATCACAAACCACATAATGTGAGGTCAAAGCTAAACAACACTTTCACTTGTATCCAATTAGGCAGGCCTTTGTACTACATACTTGAAGTAAATTTCAAGAAAATTGGACAGAAAATTGTAAGAAAATTGGATCATGTATGGCCAGCCTAAGTGTCCGAGTAGAGTGCGCCTTGACAGGGAAAGGAGGAACCTGACCCCTGATGGAATAGGCCTGAATAACTGTCTGTCTGATCCATCTGGAAATGGTTGCAGAGGAAGCAGACAACCCTTTCCGAGGTCCATCCTCAAGCACAAATAGTGAGTTTGACTTCCTAAAAGACTCCGTAGCTGCCAGGTACACCCTAATTGCCCAGACCACATCCAAGGCATGCAAGGCAATTTCCTTTGAATGTTTCGGCTTGGGACACAGGGAATGCAACACAATGTCTTCATTCAAATGAAAATCAGAGACAACCTTTGGAAGGAATGACGGATGGGGCAAAGAAACACCTTATCTCTGTGAATCACCAAGTAAGGTAAACAACAGGATAACCCCACCAGTTCTGACACCCTATGTGCAGAGGTGATAGCCACCAAAAAAACCCACCTTCTGAGACAGCATAAGCAAGGGAATCTCCCGAAGATTCTCAAAGGGAGGCTTCTAGAGGGCCGAAAGCAACAAATTGAGGTCCTAAGGCGGCAACAGCGACTGCACTTGAGGAACCAAATGTCGGATACCCTGAAAAAAGGTACGCACCATGGAGTGTGTGGCCAAGGGTTGTTGGAAGAAGACCGCCAAAGCCGACATCTAGCTCTTGATGGTACTCAAGGCTAATTTCTGTTCAACTCCCCGTTGAAGGCAGGTCAAGATTTGAGCCACCGAGAAGGAGCGAGGATGAACCTCAAGAGACTCACACCACACAATGTACGTCTTCCACGCGTCCGGCCCCCTAATATGCATGCGGGGCGCCGGACGCATGGAGTTCAATGGGGTTTTTTTTTTAATCACCTGATTAGAGCCAGGGCTCTAATAGGCTTCAGAAAAGGGTGGACCCGGGGCGCAGAGCAGTGCCCCTGAGCCCATCCATTGTGTGACAATAGCGAATGAAAATTTGCTATCGTCACACGGATCCTCCTCCTGGCCAATCAGGCAGAGGGTCCGAGACCAGCTTCCTGATTGGCCGAAAAGCAAAAACCATGCCATTGGCCGAGGAGGAGGCGGCGGGAGGACGCGGGGAGACGCCGCCGCTGCAGGAAAGTGCACTGGTCTGTCTGCATGGCACGCTGGTCTGTCTGCATTGAAGGGGGCACGGCACGCTGGTCTATCTGCCTTGAAGGGGACATGGCACGCTGGTCTGTCTGCATTGAAGGGGCGGGGCACACTGGTCTGTCTGCATTGAAAGGGGTCACGCTGGTCTGTCTGCATTGAAAGGGGGCACGCTGGTCTGTCTGAATTGAAAGGGGGCACGCTGGTCTGTCTGCATTGAAAGGGGGCACGCTGGTCTGTCTGCATTGAAAGAGGGCACACTGGTCTGTCTGCATTGAAAGGGGGCACACTGGTCTGTCTGCATTGAAAGGGGGCACACTGGTCTGTCTGCATTGAAGGGGGCATGGCACGCTGGTCTGTCTGCATTGAAGGGGGCACGGCACGCTGGTCTGTCTGCATTGAAAGGGAGCACGCTGGTCTGTCTGCATTGAAAGGGGGCACGCTGGTCAGTCTGCATTGAAAGGGGGCATGCTGGTCTGTCTGTATTGAAAGGGGGCACGCCGGTCTCTCTGTATTGAAAGGGGGCACGCTGGTCTCTCTGCATTAAAAGGGGGCATGCTGGTCACTCTGCATTGAAAGGGGGCACGCTGGTCACTCTGCATTGAAAGGTGGCACACTGGTCTCTCTGCATTGAAAGGGGGCACGCTGGTCTCTCTGCATTGAAAGGTGGCACACTGGTCTCTCTGCATTGAAAGGGGGCACGCTGGTCTCTCTGCATTGAAAGGGGCACTCTGGTCTCTCTGCATTGAAGGGGGCACGGCACGCTGGTCTCTCTGCATTGAAAGGGGCACGCTGGTCTCTCTGCATTGAAGGGGGCACGGCACGCTGGTCTCTCTGCATTGAAAGGGGGCATGCTGGTCTGTCTGCATTGAAAGGGGGCACGCTGGTCTGTCTGCATTGAAAGGGGGCACGCTGGTCTGTCTGCATTGAAAGGGGGCACACTGGTCTGTCTGCATTGAAGGGGGCATGGCACGCTGGTCTGTCTGCATTGAAGGGGGCACGGCACGCTGGTCTGTCTGCATTGAAAGGGAGCACGCTGGTCTGTCTGCATTGAAAGGGGGCATGCTGGTCAGTCTGCATTGAAAGGGGGCATGCTGGTCTGTCTGTATTGAAAGGGGGCACACTGGTCTCTCTGCATTGAAAGGGGGCACGCTGGTCTCTCTGCATTAAAAGGGGGCATGCTGGTCTGTCTGCATTGAAAGGGGGCACGCTGGTCTCTCTGCATTGAAAGGGGGCACGCTGTTCTCTCTGCATTGAAAGGGGGCACACTGGTCACTCTGCATTGAAAGGGGGCACGCTGGTCTCTCTGCATTGAAAGGGGGCACGCTGATGAATTTTGCACAGTATTGAATGAGATCACTTTTTGAACTATTTATTCAGTATATTTAATAGACTTTCAATTGTTTGTTTCATAGGTTTTGATTTATTTATATATATTGATTATCACTTGGACACTCTATTGAATATGGAATTAGGATTTAGTGCCACACGCTAAATAAATTCTAATAAAAACATTACAGTGCTTCAATGTGCCAAAGTGCTTTCCCACAACCTAGCCTCTAACTAGGGATGGGCCCAGGTGTGTTTGGATCATAGTCGCAACCCACCTGAGCAATCAGGCCAGGAAGCTGTTGTTGCACAACGCCAATCATAGGCAGTGGGGCATTTCAGAAGAGCAACAAAAGGTGAAGGCTTATTGAGAGAGAAATATCAGGGAGCCACATACTGCCAAGCCTTGGATGAAAATCAGATTGATTTAAACAAAAGCGCTCTAGATTTATTTTATTACAGTATTGAATGGAGATCACTTTTTGAACTATTTTTTAAGTATATTTATTGGAATTGCAATTGTTTGTTTCATATGTTTTGAGATATATATATGTAGCACTCTACAGGTAGGTGCTAGGTAAAATATAGTGGGCTTTGTCTGCCTAACAGCAGAGCCGTGTTTTCTTTTGTGAGGTAGGTTGTCATGGCTACCAAGTGTGTCTGCTGTGAGCGGAGTCTCCTCACTGGCCCTGTGAGAGGCTTCTCATTGGGCAGTGAAGGAAATCCAATCAGGGGACACATCCAGGCTTGTAACTACCCCAGGAGGCAGATTGTGCTGCAAAGGATTCTGGGAGTGGGGAAAAGTTTGGGGGTGGCACATGACACGATGTCTTTGGCGGGAGCAGAGTCCCAGGAAGGAGAGTGCTGCTGTCTCTCCTCCTGTCTGAGGAAGGTGGATGTCTCAGGGTGTCGCCTGAGTGTCCTGAGTGTGCTGAGTGAGTTGAGGGGATCTGGTGTGCCGAGAGCCTGTGGAAAGAGGGAGAGGGGTCCAGTCCCAGGAAAGCCTACACAGGTCGTGAGTACTGAGGATTGCCCCATGGGGGTCTGCCTGAAGTTAGAGGGGACCACTCCGGGAAAAGGTTCTGGGATCCAGTGCCAGACCGTTGTAAAGGGGGTACCTAGGTTGAGGACCCTGAAGTTACAGAAAGGGTACATAGTCAGTGGACCCTGAAGAGTTCAAGTGAAAGGGGGCACCTGCAGTTGGGCCCTGAATTGTACAGAGTGTGTCAGTTGCCAGTACAGCTATACAGAGTTCTACTTCATACTACCTCAAGCTGGCCAAAGCGGAGGACAGTATTCAGTGACTTATACAGTACAACAGTGTCAGGAGTTCTACAGTTCTCAGTCCTGGATCTTCTGGACTAATAGTCGAGGATTTAGCACTTCTGTGTTCTACAAAGTATTCTCAGTGTTAGAGAGTGTTGGCTGGTGCCGGCTGGCGTCAAGGAAACGCCAACAGGCGTTTTTCAGGAGTAAAGTCCCACGTGTAATTGGTTCAAGCCTCAAGGAGTATCCCACTCATTCCCTTTTCCCATCCCCTTAAATCAAATAAAAACCACAAAGATACCAGAGTTGTCGCTGCTTCAGTTATCACACCCAGGGTCACAGCTCACATGGGCTGGGGAGAGTACCGGTACTAATGGCAGACCCACATCAGGCCATAGGCCTGGAAACCTTAATACATATATATTGATTATTAGTTGGCCACTTTATTGAATATGGTATTGGGATTTAGCGCCACACTTTACCATTTGTTCTAATAAAAACATTAAAGTGCTTCAATGTGCTAAAGTACACGCGAATCATAGGGAGTGGCAGTGGGGCCTTTCCTGGCCCGCAGCTGCACATACAGCAGTGTGCAGTGAAGGCTTCCTGGTGAGATTGCTCAGGTGGGTTGGTACGGTCTGAACAACCCTGAGCCCATCCCTACCACTTACCATATGGACATGATCTGATCTCACAATAAAAGAGATCAAGCAGGCTTTTTCAATCCACAGAAACTGATGGTTTCCACTGTGTAGTCAGTGTATTGCAGCAAAGGTGTCCTCATACAGGAATCGCTTCAGCAGCCCTCAGATTCCAATTTCCACCCAGTTCAGGCCAAGGCACATTTAAAACCAGGAGAAAGGAAAAGCTTCATAGAGCAGTATCATTAAAACCCATTTATTAAATGGCTATTGCACTTACAGTGTATAAGAAATAACAAACCTAGTACAGATTCACAAAGCACGGCTGCAGGACATGCCGTCTCACCAGTGTGTACTGACCTCACCAATCCAGCTCCACCAGATGCATTTCCCACTAATAGGCTTCTTCTGGGAATGGAGGCTGAAATAACGAGCCTGCCTGCTTGCAGTCTTTAAAATTGAGACTTTAGACCCCCGGGCAACATAGCTTAACCTGATTTCTGCCATCTGAGGTATTTCACCTTCAAATGGAGTCCTTTTCAAAATACATGTTTCTTAAAATAAACAGGGGAAGGGGGAAAAGAGCAGCGCCACCTCAGTGTAGATTAAAATGATTGGTTTATTGCACAAAAACAATTAAAAACTCACAAGATGTATGAGAAAATCCAGCATGGTAAAGTTTTTAATCTGCTCCACTTGAACTAGGAGATGGAGGGGAACAGCCTTTGGTCCCGGCTGTGTCAGTGGTGTCCGGCACTTCCTGGTTCCTGGGCGGGCAGTCTTCTAGCAGCACCCTACGTCACATCCGGCCGTAACAGGAAGGTGCTCACCTTCGGAGCATGCGTGCTCCTTCTTCAGGCGTTACTAGGCTACTACATGAAGGTGTAACCTAAATATAATAACGGAGATCGATGACAGTATCACAAGTCGTCATAACAATTAACAGCTGGCTAAAACGCTGGCATGGGGGGCCAGCATTATGCGTAGAAGCTGGAGCAGGACTGATAGCAGAAATGATATAGACCGGAAAATGTGTGCCATTTGAAGGTGTATTGAATTTTAGGTTTCTTAAAATAAACACATTCTCAAAGCTGGAATAAATTTGACAGTTTTTTGTAAATGATTACTATTATTATACAAGATTTATAAAGCAACAAAATGTTGCAGTGCTTTACAATATCAGGGGATGTAAACCATCCCTAAGCAAATAATCTGTCAAGAGAAAGTTACAGAACCTGCTGGATCATTCATTCATGTTTGTCTTGTTCAGCCAGAGCGTTGATTTATCTAGACCTGATAAAGCTTTCTTATACAGAGTGCTCTGCATCGTTTTTTTTGTTGTTTAGATGAGCAAATTACAAGTGTCTTTTATATTCACAAGCGTATGACCACTTGCCTGTATCATATTGTTTGGTAGAAAAGTGGAGTTCTAGGAATCACTGAAAGCTTCTATTAACATATTTTGTGGCTGGAGAGGCTTCTATTTTATTTATAACATCCATGTAATCCCAAAGATCCACCCCTTCATCAAATGAAACATTTTATCATGTCCAGCTGTGTTCTGTCCAATGCTTTTTTTTTTTTTTTTTTAACATAAGATTATGACTTTTTATGCTTAACCACTTGACCTCCGAAAGAATTACCCCCTTTCATGAGCAGGCCATTTTTTTGCGATAAGGCACTTTAATTGACAATTGCGCGGTCAGGAGGGGAGGGGTCAGGCACTGACACAGGAGCAGACCGGCAGGGAGGAAGGGGGGAGAGAGAACAGGAGGAGGACAAGAGAGCTGCAGATGATGGAGACACGTAGATTGACCATGATGTCAGGGTTCAGCAGCCATGTTACACCGTGGTCAGTTTACAGAGGGGAGGACATAACTAGGCAGGATCAGCTAGGTATTTTAGGTGATAGAAGGGGCCAAATTACACAGCACAAGCACTGTGCTGTATAAGATACTTTAAGGGAACAGGATAAAAATATATATATATTTTTTAGGTTAACAAATGCTTTAAAAATAAATCCTGCCGTTTCCCCTTTAAAAATAAATACTCGTGAGTCGCGGCTCGTGCGTTGACTCATGTCACCTTTATGACATTGTCAAAAAGGGGCAGAACATGGGTGACTTTAAAAAGAAAAAAGTTCTGAGGACGCCCATGTTGCCATTGTAAATCTATGTTATATGGTTGGCAAGGGGTTACCAGAACAAATATGGCCTATAAACACAATGTAAAATGTTAAAGCCCAACTGCATATAAAATGTCATTTTTGACAGTGTGGAGAGGACTAGACCCCTGTTAAATAAAAATCGCCATCTCTGCCCTGGTTAGGTAGATTCCCCCCCCCATTTCCTGTCAGCAGATGAAATGATGGGAAATCCCTCCAATGGGAAAATAACAAAAGCAACATTTTAATGTGAAGATTCTGTTTTTGTCATTGTCTGTGTCTCCCTGTCCTTGTAACCACCACTCCCCTGTCCCAGTGCTGGTGTCACTGGAATGGGAACTGAGAAAAAAAAATCTCCCTACTGGAGTCAAAAACACCAAACCTGATTGAGATTTCAAAGTGTATTTATGGTCAAAATTGAAAATTATATATTCATTTTCAAATTGTAGCTCTAGCCTATGCCTATTGATCTGAACAATCCTGAAGTTTGAAAGCTTACTTGTTGAAGATACCCATACATTTACACACGTGACACGTATTCAGTATGCCATGTAAATAGGCACTTCTGTGTCACACATTTCACAGAGTCTGCCTTCTGAACTACAGAGGTGCTAAGAGGAGGAGTTTTAGGAGGTAGAGACAATACAGGAATCCGTGCTTGCAGGCAGTAAGCTACTATGGGATATGTAGAAATTGAAAGTAAACAAAATGAGCAGATGAGAAGCTGCAAAGCATGCAGGAAATCCAGGAATTTGTGCAAAGGGATGGTCAGCAGATAGGCAGCACTCAATACATAAAGAGAGATTTTTCACGTAAGCTTTTATTGGATGGTCAAAAATAACTATTATGTGTTTACAATGCTGTTGATAAAAAATGAAAGTACAGTATCTCACAAATGTGAGTACACCCCTTACACTTTTGTAAACATTTTATTATATCTTTTCATGTGACAACACTGAAGAAATTACACTTTGCTACAACGTAAAGTAGTGAGTGTACAGCTTGTATAACAGTGTACATTTGCTGTCCCCTCAAAATAACTCAACACACAGCCATTAAAGTCTAAACCACTGGCAACAAAAGTGAGTACACCCCTAAATGAAAATGTCCAAATTGGGCCCAATTAGCCATTTTCCCTACCCAGTGTCATGGGACTCGTTAGTGTTACAAGGTCTCAGGTATAAATGGGGAGCAGGTGTGTTAAATATGGTGTTATCACTCTCACTTTCTCATTCTGGTCTCTGGAAGTTCAACATGGCACCTCATGGGAAAATACTCTCTAAGGATCTGAAAAAAAAGAATTGTTGCACTACATAAAGATGGCCTGGGCTTTAAGAAGATTGCCAAGACCCTGAGAATGAGCTGCAGCACAGTGGCCAAGACCATACAGTGATTTAACAGGACAGGTTCCACTCAGAACAGGCCTCGCCATGGTCAACCAAAGAAGTTAAGTGCACGTGCTCAGCGTCATATCCAGAGTTTGTCTTTGGGAAATACTGTAGATGTGGGAGTGCTGCCAGCATTGCTGCAGAGGTTGAAGGGGTGGAGGATCAGCCTGTCAGTGCTCAGACCATACGCTGCACACTGCATGGAATTGGTCTGCATAGCTGTCGTCCCAGAAGGAAGCTTCTTCTAAATATGATGCACAAGAAAGCCCGCAAACAGTTTGCTGAAGACAAGCAGACTAAGGACATGGATTACTGGAACCATGTCCTGTGGTCTGATGAGACCAAGATAAACTTATTTGGTTCAGATGGTCTAAAGCGTGTGTGGCAGCAACCAGGTGAGGAGTACAAAGACAAGTGTGCCTTGTCTACAGTCAAGCATGGTGATGGAAGTGTCATGGTCTGCAGCTGCATGAGTGCTGCTGGCACTGGGGAGCTACAGTTCATTGGGGGAACCATGAATACCAACATGTACTATGATATATTGAACTGGGCCTGGGCCGCAGGGCAGTATTTGAACTTGATAACGTCCTCATACACACCTCCAAGATAACCACTGCCTTGCTAAAGAAGCTGGGGGTGAAGGCGATAGACTGGCCAAGCATGTCTCCAGACCTAAACCCTATTGAGCATCTGTGGGGCATCCTCAAACGGAAGGTGGAGGAGTGCAAGGTCTCGAACCTCCACCAGCGCCATGATGTTGTCATGGAGGAGTGAAAGAGGACTCCAGTGGCAACCTGTGAAGTTCTGGTGAACTCCATGCCCAGGAGGGTTAAGATAGTGATGAAAATAATGGTGGCCACACCAAATATTGACACTTTCGGCCCAATTTGGATATTTTGACTTAGGGGTGTATTCACTTTTGTTGCCAGCGGTTAAGACATTAATGACTGTGTGTTGAGTTATTTTAAGGGGACAGCAAATTTACACTGTTATACAAGCTGTACACACACTACTTTACATTGTAGCAAAGTGCCATTTCTTTAGTGTTGTCACATGAAAAGATATAATAAAATATTTACAAAAATGTGAAGGCTGTACTCACTTTTGTGAGATACTGTGTATTGTTGGACTATATAGTAGATCTCATTCAAAGGGTAGTGGTGCGCTTCAGGGATTGGCTCTAATGGATCTCTATTTGGGTTGGTGGCAGTGATGTGTACAATTCTTGCTTTAAAGGTGCTCCGCGTGATAAATATAATATTTATGTTTTTAGGTGATGAAAGTGCAGGTGTATTAATCAAATCAGTCAATATCAAGGTTTTCTTAAAATAAATAAATATATGAGTACGGTGTGTATCAATGGATAAATAAATAAATAAATAAATATCAGAGTGCTACTTCTTTACCAGTGATATCAATAAATAAATTATATAAATCCAGTGTTGGTCTTCAATCTGATTCATAAACAGTAAAACACATATATATTGTGCTCAAAATAAAGTGCTACATGCAATTTTCTATTAAAACGGTGCTAGAAAAGATGTCTGTGAATAATTCAATTGTAATTCTTCAGATATAAATATTTAAATGAAATAGTCCAAAAGAAAAAAATTATATAGAGAACATCCAAAATAGCTTGTGTGAATACGTTCCTCGCTTATATCCGTGCTTCACTCATGCAATTAAGTGACTAAGATCTCCTTCACCTTGTGTGTCACCTCTGAGTGCTCTAGCCTCTCACCTTATAGGCAAGATCAATTTGCCTTTGGTATCTATCCAAGCTCAACGATAGACTCAATTTCTCTCAATCCAGGTCCTTTCTTACTTAGTGGAGCTGCTTTCTTGGATCCCTCTAAATGTTTGTCTTGATCGTTTTTTGTACTATCCTCTTTGTCCGATCTTTAGTGTGCCTCAGAGACAAAGACAGCAACTTTGTTTTTATAAGTCCTCCAGGACAGCCTGATTGCCACCCTTGTTTTATGATGTTTTGTTTAGAGTTTGTCCTTTGGTTCTTGTTTTAAAACAAGAACTCGTTTAACTCTTACCCAATCTATCAAAAAATAAATAAATCAATTAAAAAAAAAAAAAAACCCAGAAAAAAAATTGAGTCAAACTTATGTAGACCCACTGTACAGTGCTATGCATAAACGTACAAATTAATTTTCAAACTAAAATAATAACAATAAACAAAAAAATTTGTGTATGAATGCGAATGACTTGTAGTTAAATAGTAACATAGTAGGTAAGGTTAAATAAAGACAATAGTCCATCCAGTTGAACCTGTGTAGGTGTATATGTGTCACTTCCGTTGTTAGCGTTGTAAAACGCATTCTGCGGATATGCTTCACATATGGTGGACGTGTCCGTCCATTAAACCATTCTGGAACGGGGTCCGTCAACACATCACAAAAATAACAAACCATTCCATAGAACTATTACCAGCTCACTTCCTCTTGCATCACTTTTCTGATCCACCATTAGATATTTTAGATCAATACCCATGATAATGATCAATGCAGCAAAGTTATGTATCCCCAGACTATGGGGCACTCCTCAAATACCTTCTTTGCAAACCTGGCTACTCCAAATTGAGCGGATTTCAGAAATGGAAGAACTAATCGCCAACGCACATGATAATCCTACCCCTTATTCTGATACTTGGCAAAACTGGTTCTCTTTTCGTAACTCATCTGATTTCCAAAAGCTGATTAATGTCCCACTAAATTGAGTAGATTTCCGCCAAAAACTACTTGTCATTAACAAAGGTTCTATATGCTGTATATCTTTTTTCCACTTATTATAAAGAGATATGTTTGATATAAGAAATGACAGCTCTTGGATTGTTCCCCCCCCCTCTCTCCTTCCCCCTTCATTCCCATCCTGTGCTGGTAACAGGGATATATATTATTCCCCTTGTTTCTTCTTGGAAAGTCACTTGTGTGACTTGTCCTGCGACTTGGGACTGCAAAGTTACATAACAAGTCGTACCCCATGATTTCCGATGAGTACTGTTCATATCTGTGCGACTTAAAAGTAGTCCCTGCACAACTTTGTCAGACTTTAATGCGACTTCAGGTCCATAGACCTTAAAATTACACAGACATTGCTGCAAGTCCAGTCAAATTCACATTAAAATCGTGGCAAAATCATGTGACTTTCAGGTCGCATATGTGTGAATGGGGCCAAATCTTCTGGCAATGGCACGTAATGATGTTTCATCGTAGAGGAGTTGGACTACCTGTACAACCTCTATAAGGTCCAGGTATTGCCTCATGCCACCAATAGTGACACTGACCCTAGCCAAAACTAGTGAAAAACAGTCAGAAAAGATGAGTAGGCAAGAAAATGTAATTGGCCTTCACCTGTAAAACCATTCCTGTTTTGGAGGTCGTCTCATGTTGCCCATCTAGTGCCCCTGTTTTAATGTAGCACCCTCCTAGGTAGGTGCTAGGAAGGATATGGGTGGCCCTGTCTGCGTATCAGGAGGGCCTGATCATTTGGTTAGGCTGTCATGTGCTTCCAAGGGTGTCTGTTGAGTCTGGGGAGTCTCCCCACTGTGTCCAATGAGGGCTCTTATTGGACAGTGGAGGAAACCGGACCAATAGCACACTAGGGCTTGTCTCCATCTCAGAGGGCAGAATCTGCCGCAAAGCATCCTGGGATGGGGTATAACTCTGAGGGGAGCACATGACGCAGTGTCTCCCAGGAGGAGGGTGACGGCTGTCTCTACTCCTGTCAGCGCGAGAGAGTGAGAGTGTCCTGGGCGGTCGGCCTAGAGGACTAAAATTGAGCTGAGCTGCAGAGGAGGGATCCCGAGTGCTGTGGACCGAGTGGAGCTTCCAAGCAGAAGTTTTGGGGAAAAACAGTATTGTGAGTACTTGAGACTGCCCAGGGGTCTGCCTAGGAGAGGGGACCACTCCAGAAGGTCAAGGGGATCCAGGAGCCAGCTAACCTGTGGAGAGGGTTTAGAGAAAGGGGATGCCAGTGTTTAAGCCCTGAAGATAGGTGCCAGTGTGGGCCCTGAAGTGTTTAGCAGCGCAGCAGCAGCACAAATAGCTACCTCAGCAAGGAGTGCTTAAGGGAGCTAAAAAGGACTTCTTTATGTGAGAAAGCAGTCCAAGGTCAGTTTGGAGTTAACAGGCAGCAAGCCAGCGTTAACCAGCGTCAACTGGCGTTGACCGGCATCTAGCCAGCGTCAAGTCAGCGCCAAGAAGCGTTTTCAGTTGTCCCTAGCAAATTGTGCATAGTTGAGCCAAAGGAGTATCCCACTCATTCTCTTCTGCCATCCAAGTTCTCAATAAATACAAAAAACCCCAAAGATACAGGACTGGTCATTGTCTCAGCGCTCACACTTGGAGGAACATGCACAGGGGTACTTTTGTTGCACCCAGTGGCCCAGGGGGACCCATATCCAGCAAAACAGCTGGGAATCCTGCTACATTAATTTCATTAACACCAAAGCAGCTAAAACTGATTAACAACCCCCTCTGCTACTTAACTGACCAGATCAATATCCCAGGAGTTTAATTGACTTGATGTTATACGCTGATTAAAAAGTGTTCCTTTAATTTTTTTGAGCAGTGTATATACAGTGGGTACGGAAAGTATTCAGACCCCCTTAAATTTTTCACTCTTTGTTATATTGCAGCCATTTGCTAAAATCATTTAAGTTCATTCTTCTTCCTCATGAATGTACACATAGCACCCCATACTGACAGAAAAACACAGAATTGTTGACATTGTTGCAGATTTATTAAAAAAGAAAAACTGAAATATCACATGGTCCTAAGTATTCAGACCCTTTGCTCAGTATTTAGTAGAAGCCCCCTTTTGATCTAATACAGCCAGGAGTCTTTTTGGGAAAGATGCAACAAGTCTTTCACACCTGGATTTGGGGATCCTCTGCCATTCCTCCTTGCAGATCCTCTCCAGTTCTGTCAGGTTGGATGGTAAACGGTGGACAGCCATTTTTAGGTCTCTCCAGAGATGCTCAATTGGGTTTAAGTCAAGGCTCTGGCTGGGCCATTCAAGAACAGTCACGGAGTTGTTGTGAAGCCACTCCTTCGTTATTTTAGCTGTGTGCTTAGGGTCATTGTCTTGTTGGAAGGTAAACCTTCGGCCCAGTCTGAGGTCCAGAGCACTCTGGAGAAGGTTTTTGTCCAGGATATCCCTGTACTTGGCCGCATTCATCTTTCCCTCGATTGCAACCAGTCGTCCTGTCCCTGCAGCTGAAAAACACCCCCACAGCATGATGCTGCCACCACCATGCTTCACTGTTGGGACTGTATTGGACAGGTGATGAGCAGTGCCTGGTTTTCTCCACACATACCACTTAGAATTAAGGCCAAAAAGTTCTATTTTGGTCTCATCAGACCAGAGAATCTTATTTCTCACCATCTTGGAGTCCTTCAGGTGTTTTTTTAGCAAACTCCATGCGGGCTTTCATGTGTCTTACACTGAGGAGAGGCTTCCGTCGGGCCACTCTGCCATAAAGCCCCGACTGGTGGAGGGCTGCAGTGATGGTTGACTTTCTACAACTTTCTCCCATCTCCTGACTGCATCTCTGGAGCTCAGCCACAGTGATCTTTGGGTTCTTCTTTACCTCTCTCACCAAGGCTCTTCTCCCCCGATAGCTCAGTTTGGCCGGACGGCCAGCTTTAGGAAGGGTTCTGGTCGTCCCAAATGTCTTCCATTTGAGGATTATGGAGGCCACTGTGCTCTTAGGAACCTTAAGTGCAGCAGAAATCTTTTTGTAACCTTGGCCAGATCTGTGCCTTGCCACAATTCTGTCTCTGAGCTCTTCAGGCAGTTCCTTTGACCTCATGATTCTCATTTGCTCTGACATGCATTGTGATCTGGAAGGTCTTATATAGACAGGTGTGTGGCTTTCCTAATCAAGTCCAATCAGTATAATCAAACACAGCTGGACTCAAATGAAGGTGTAGAACCATCTCAAGGATGATCAGAAGAAATGGAAAGCACCTGCGTTAAATATATGAGTGTCACAGCAAAGGGTCTGAATACTTAGGACCATGTGATATTTCAGTTTTTCTTTTTTAATAAATCTGCAACAATGTCAACAATTCTGTGTTTTTCCGTCAGTATGGGGTGCTGTGTGTACATTCATGAGGAAGAAGAATGAACTTAAATGATTTTAGCAAATGGCTGCAATATAACAAAGAGTGAAAAATTTAAGGGGGTCTGAATACTTTCCGTACCCACTGTATATTTTTTTTATAATATATTTTTTCGCACAGTGTTTGCACATTTTATATGGACTTTATGAGTTCATCGTATGTTTAATGCACTTTTATTGTATCGCTTATGTGATTTATTAACCACTTCAGCTCTGGAAGGTTTTGCCCTCTTCCTGACCAGGCCATTTTTTGCAATACGGCACTGCATTTCTTTAACTGAAAATTGCACGGCCGTGTGACGCTGTAACCAAAAAATATATTTTCCTACAAATAGAGCTTTCTTTTGGTTGTATTTGATCGCTTCTGTGGTTTTTATTTTTTGTGCCAGCAGAAAAAAAGAACCACAATTTTGAAAAAAAAAAACAAACAAACAAAAAAAAAAGAACAAAAAAAACAATATTTTTTACTTTCTGCCATACAACATATATAAATAAAATCTAACTTTTGTTGACATATTATAAGAATGTCTAATCTGTAATGTGATGCCTTTTGGAGATTTTTCCATCTTACCTTGGCTTCTTTAGGCACATTAATGCAAATTTTTACCTGGGGTGCCCAAACTTTCGATCCACACTGTATACCTAGCACAAGGATAGTGCACTTTTTATTGTTTGGTTGGAGCTTGTTACACATCCTACTCGGATTGGTGATTTAGATGCTGTTAACCATTCGATCTAATTCAGTTTTTTATTGTTTTACTTCGTTTTTTGTCACTAAGGTTTACAGTTTTTTTTTTGCAAGCGCACAAATATTAACTTGGTAATTGGTAATGGGAAATAATAGTTTCTGATTTATCTTGCTCAATTTATTATCCAGCTGCAGCATTTCATCATCATTAAATCAATAGACAGAAATCTTATGGACAATATTCACACCTATATTTTATCTTATCTAGTGCTAAAAACTGAAATGGAATTCCATCAAGCAGCGAAGACAAATAATGTGGAAAAAATGACCCAGCTCAAAGAACGGAGAGTGAACATTAACTCTAGAAATGCTGTAAGTATTCGTACTTGTAGCTTGTTGGTAGTAGTGATCTATTGAAGGGTCCCTCTTACGCTAACCTATCAGTCCCAGAGGCGTAACTACAACCTTAAGGGCCCCGGTGCAAGAAACTGACCCCATTCCAGGGCCCTTTCTCATGTTTTGCAGTGGGCCCCCTCTTGCTGTCTTGAAGCCTTCGCATGGTGGTGGAATGCCAGGACCCAGTGCGACCTTTAAGACCCTGGTAGTTCTGCCACTGATGCTTGCGGGCATTTTGGAGCATGTTAGGGAGCACTCTGGAAGATATATGGGGGCACTCTGGCGGTACTAAACAGTACCTGCAGAGTGCCCCCTTACATCCTACTGAGTGCCCCCTTGGGATCAGTAGCAGTAGTGGTTGTGGGGGGGGGGAAATCAGTGGTGGTGGTGGTAGGGAGGGATGGGATTAGTGGAAGGGGAATGAAATCAGTGGCGGTGGTGGGATCAATGACAGTGAGGGGGATCAGTGGCAGAGGGATAGTGGTGGGAGGGATGGGATCAGGGGCAGAGGGATGGGATCAGTGGCAGAGGGATGGGGGGAGGGATAGGATCAGTGGCAGAGGGATGGTAAGGGGGATGGATGGTGGTAGAGGTGATGGGATCAGGGGTAGAGGGCTAGTGGGGGTGGATGGGATGGTGGAGGGATGGAATCAGTGGCAGAGGGATGGTGTGGGGGGGATGGGATCAGTAGCAGAGGGATGGTGGGGGGTGGGATTAGTGGCAGAGGGATGGCGGTGGAGGGATGGGATCAGGGGCAGAGGGATGGTGGGGGGATGGGATCAGTGGCAGAAGGATGGTGGTGGAGGGATGGGATCTGGGGCACAGGGATGGTGGGGGGATGAGATCAGTCACAGAGAGATGGTGGTAAGGGAATAGTGAGGCCCATGGGATGGTGGGAGGGATGGGATCAGGGGCAGAGGGATGAGATCAGTGGCAGAGGGATGGTGGGATGGTGGGAGGATGGGATGGTGGGGGAGGGATGGGATCAGGGGCAGAGGGATGGTGGGGGTCATAAGATGGAGGGATGGGATCAGTGGCAGAGGGATGGTATGGTGGTAAAGGGATGGGATCAGTGGCAGAGGGATGGTATGGTGGTAAAGGGAGGGGATTATTGGCAAAGGGATGGTGGGGGGATGGGATGGTGACACTGGCACTCACTTGTTCTCAGTGTCAGTCGATCCAACTGCTGCAACCTTGGTAGTTCCGTCACTGCTCAGTCTTAATATAAGCCATCCCTATGAAAGCAAAAACCCTTTTGATTGAACACTCATCTGTCCTGTTTGAGGTTGTTCTAGTTTTTTTTTTTCTTCATTACAGAATTTGCAAGAAGATATGTGACATTCTGAGCATTCTTATATTTTGCAAAAGCACAGGGTCAGTGATGTAAAGATAATTTTCCTATTTTGCTTGGGTCAATTTCAACAAATTAGAAAAAAATTAAAGGACTAATTAATATATAATGGGCTGCGCAACTAACATCATATCAAAATTGATTTCAGTGTACCAGCCTGCGGCACCAATTGTGTATCACTATCAGTTCATGCTAACATACAAAAAAATCATTAGCAATTTGACTTTACTTGAGTTCAAAAGGCAGATACATTTGTTTTAGATACAAAAGAAATCAATTTGAGGAAAATAATCTTTCAAACCTGTATTAATATTTACAAAAGGTGTAGTTTATAAATATATACAGGTAGAGGGCAGCCATATTTATTCTTTATGTATTCAAGCCTTGCTTTATGCTTTGTTTGCAATTGTTATGCTTTACTGCTCTTTCTTACAATGAAGGTCTAAAGGGCCATATACACCATACCATACTGTACCACATCGCACACATTGTCTTATGCCTGGTACACAATATAAGTTTTATTTCATTCCACCCAGTGGGCTGAATAAAACAAAAACTGAAGAGGTCGCTGTACTAACCATGCGATGGTAGTACAACGATCTCCCCACTGTGCTACTGTGTTCTGACAGGGGGACTATCCCCGGGCCAGAACATAGCGGTCAGCGCTTGCAACCATTGGCTGATCAGAAGCTGCTGTTTTTTACAGTATGCCGATCAGCTGCTGTTTTTTACAGTATGCCGATCAGCTGCTGGTTTTTACAGTATGCCGATCAGCTGCTGGTTTTCACAGTATGCCGATCAGCTGCTGGTTTATCAGTATGCTGATCAGCTGCTGTTTTTTTACAGTATGCCGATCAGCTGCTGGTTTTTACAGTATGCCGATCAGCTGCTGGTTTTTACAGTATGCCGATCAGCTGCTGGTTTTTACAGTATGCCGATCAGCTGATGGTTTTTACAGTATGCCGATCAGCTGATGGTTTTTACAGTATTCCGATCAGCTGCTGGTTTTTACAGTATGCCGATCAGCTGCTGGTTTATCAGTATGCCGATCAGCTGCTGGTTTATCAGTATGCCGATCAGCTGCTGGTTTTCCAGTATGCCGATCAGCTGCTGGTTTTCCAGTATGCCAATCAGCTGCTGGTTTTCCAGTATGCTGATCAGCTGCTGGTTTTCCAGTATGCTCGTCTCACGACTGGCTTCTGTCGGATGAGGAGCTGTACACACAGGCCGAAAATTAGCCACTAACTAACTGCTGAACCATTCTTTTTTTTCCCCGGTGATTTTCAGCCCGTGTGTACCTAGTGATTGTATATGCTTGAAGTGCATCATGGCATTCTGTTTTAAGCAGGCCACAATGAATGGGTTGCAATACACTTCAACTCATAAAAAAAGGGTCTGTAGCATGTTTTATTTGGAAGCATATCTCAACCCACATTGTGATGTATTGGGGTGCTGCTCAAAATAAATGGCACTACAACTGACCAATGCACGTAAGGGGTGTTACCAAATCGTAGGTGGTGTGAATGAGGTTTTGAATTAGATGACTGTAGATTGTACTTCCTCTGTGGCTGATATCTCAACAATACTATTATGAAATTATGGAAGAACAAGCATGTAAAAAGGAGAAAGTAAAATGACATTGATATAAATATTGCAGTGCCTCACTAAAAACACACTATATTTTCCCATGAACACAAATGTTTTTTTGGTTATTATTGTTATTTGCAAAATGTAAGCTAGACTCATCATGTAGTTTTCCGTACACAAGACAAACTCTTTCTCCAATTTTTTAGCTTGATCGTACAGCTCTTCACTTCGCTGTGGCTGGATGCCATTACCAGGCTGTGACTTTTCTTCTGCACCACAAAGCTCGAGTAGACATTGCTGATAAAGTAAGTGAAGGAACTGCTGTATACATGATGACTCTTGCAATAATAATTATACACTTTTAGGTTTATTCAGCAAGACAAAAAGAAGTACATTACTAGACTTCACACCATGTATCCTGGGGTTGATGATCAATGTTTTAGAGGCTGAATAGAGCCTGGTACACTGAAAAAATATTTTCTGGAGTTTCCAAATGTTCAGACCCTTTGGAACGAGGTACAAAATCTGGTCCACCAACTGAACAGTGTTACACTGGACCTTTTATTAGCCCACTTTTTGTAGCTTCCCTTTCCGCAAACCAAATGGGATAATGAAAACTAATATATAATATTTTTAGGGCCACACAATAGGCAATAGCATATAACTGAAAGTTTTCCGGTCTCTAATTTGACCAAATTATTGCAAGAGTTGACTCTATTCAAATTATGGAATAAATAATTTATTCATTACTCTCTCCCAAAACAGCAGATCAAGTAAGAATCATGGCTAACTAATAAAAAACCTATTTCAGTGAATTTAAGAGTACATTAGGCTATACTGCTGCTCTCTATTGTACGGTACATAAAATGAATTCAGGCATTTACAGTATATAGTACTGCCAAAGTACACATTGTTTTACATATTGTACATTTACACCAGTCCCTGCCTACGATCTAAGTCCTCTTCTCCCATTTACACACTCATTCTAGGGCCATATAGACAGCAGCCAATTAACCTACCAGCATGATTTTAGAGCAGTGGTTCTTAACCTTGTTGGAGGTACTGAACCCCACCAGTTTCATATGCGCATTCACCGAACCCTTCTTAATTGGAAAAATAAAATATGATTTTTTCAAATTCAAAACATAGCTATATATTATTTTAGGTATATATTTATACATAGGTGCACAAAATGAACAAAACCATTAAGAACATGATTTTCACACAAAAACATAATAACGAATATTTACTGCAAATTAGTGTGACTTCTGCTGTTGTCTTTCAGAGACCAGTTCAGAAATGCACGGCTTTATCTTGGCATGTGCCACTCTCATGTCATTATCATGTCTCATGTCACCTCACCCTGGCCTGCTGTAAGGGGGGATCTATATGGGGGACGGGACCTCACCCTGGCCTGCTGTAAGGGGGAGATCTATATGGGGACGGGACCTCACCTCACCCTGGCCTGCTGTAAGGGGGGATCTATATGGGGGACGGGACCTCACCTCACCCTGGCCTGCTGTAAGGGGGGAGATCTACATGGGGACGGGACCTCACCTCACCCTGGCCTGCTGTAAGGGGGGATCTATATGGGGGACATGGACATAGCTTGGAAAACCCCTGCAGAGTGTGGGAGGAAACTTCATTCAGGCAGTGTCCTGACTGGGATTTAAACTGAGGACTCTAATGCTGCAAGGCAGAAAAGTTAACCACTAGGCCATTGTGTTGCCTAAAATACCTTTATATATTCAGGTGGAGATATATGGAGGCATATGTATTCAAGATAAATGAATAGCTTTACAAATGAAACCAGATAAGACAGATTTTCAGGGGCTGACATTTAAAGTATATACTGTATATGCTGTAGCAAAAAGAAGAAATGGGATTGTGGTTTGGCCGCAGCGCAGTGTACCCGCGTTTTTCATGTGGGTTGCAAATGGTTTCCTATAGATTTTTTTGAGTGCGTTTTCTGAAAGTACACCGAAAGATGCAGCATGCAGGACTTTTGGTGTACTTTTAGAAAACACACCAAAAACATGGGACGTAATAAAAAGTCTTTGAGAAATCACAGATAGCCCGCATGAAAACTGCGAGTTCACTGCACTGCACTCGGTTTACAGTTTGGCTGCAGTGTGACAGTGTGAAAGAGGCCTAATTAAAAACCAGGGAGTGGAATGACATTATTTTATCCAATAGGACAGGATTGTAAGATAATGTTGAATATGTCAATGGGTAAATAATTCCTTTCTCTGCAATCTCTAGTCTATTGGCAGGCTGCAGATGGAACTGTTAAGGTGTACAATGTCAATTGTAAATTTGTAGGGGGGGATAATACTGTGTTGAATATCTGAATAAAAATGAATATGGGAAACAGTTACAATGTCTGTGGGATATATTGAATCATGTACTAAATGTATCAATATTGTATTTTTATAGCTTGTAGTAGGTAGTCACATTGAACAGGACTCATTTCTGACACTCAGTACAACTGTGGACGCAACTTGTATAAGTCTAGTTAAATGCGACTAGCTACTATTAGCTATACCATGACCTGGGTAAACGAGAACCTTTAGCGAGTAAAATAATCCCCTCATGAGGAGAAAATTGTGGGACTTAAATACACCCAATGGAATCAATTAAACAACAATATGCTGTATAACAAAAACAGTGTTTGTTATGAATATAAACTAAAAGATTTGTAACTATAGAAACAAATTGTGTGTGTATATATATATATATATATATATATATATATATATATATATATATACACACACATACACACACACATTGAGATATATATCTATATCTCACACAAGATTACATCTGAGATGTAGATTACAGTCACATATGTGCAACATACAATATCACTGTATTTCACAATGGTCGTTCTTTCAGGCTAAGCGCTGCTGTGTACATACAATTAGCATTCAAGGAAATAGATACATCATAGTGTCTGTAAATAATACATTTAAATTGTGGTGTTTCTGCCCCGCTTATACCCATGTATCCTCCACATGCCACCCCCACTTGATATAACGGGATTATATTTTATATATATATATATATATATATATATATATATATATATATATATATATATATATATATTAGATTTACTAGAGTAAATCTTACCTGACGATTTGGAGTGGAGTTGCCATCATCCCTTAATTAAAGTATTAAATTGTAAATCCCTTGTGGTGGGATTTTAGAGGCAACCATACAACTACTAATATATTTTAAAATATTTCATATTTTATTTCTACATGGTTAAAAAATAATTCATCAGTATTTACAAACCATACAAAAAAAATAAATAAAAATGTAGAAAAAAAAATGAAATATTTCAAATATATGAGCAGTTGTATGATTGCCTCTAAGATACCACCACAAGGGGTTTCCAATTTTACAATGTACTATTACTTTAATATTCATATGAATTCCTAATAAACACTGTTTTTAATATATATTCTCGTTTCATTGACTCCAATGTGTGCATTTAATATCCCACAATTTTCTCTTTTGGATGTCATGCGGGACTTCTTATAGTCTTGACTTTCGGGATGACACCATATGGACAATCCTTTTGTGGTCCAGTGCTAAGACAGTGGTGATTTGAATTGCTTTATTATTTTTCGCCTGTGAAATTATTGCTAGTCATGCCCTTGATAACAACCTCAAGTGTTTCATTCCCTTCAATATTCTGAACAATTGGCTTCTTTCCAGCATGGTCTAACAGTCTTGCATTTGGCTGCCTGGTCCGCCGACTTGAGTGTTCTGCAGATGTTGATTAAAGCTGGAGCCAGCCAAAAAGTTGTAAATGAGGTAAGTGTACATGTGGCTGTAAGTAATTGTAGAGCTAAAAAATTACTTGACAATTCAATCCTTGTAATAAGTCAGCACTCTTGATGTTGGGATTGGTGTGGTGAAAAGGGGGAGGGTAGGAATATTATTGGGTTCATCAATGACTCTGGTGACAATTCTGATTCAATACGTTTTTTTTTTTTTTTAAGGTTTGGTAGAAAATTCAATTATGATGTCTGATAAAATGCAATACATAGTATTAATGTTAGCAACAAAACAGCGTGTATGTATGGTAAAATACATATAATCACAGTAACATAGTGGTTATGGATGACAGATCGATTCAATAGTGGTCTGCTACCCCTCTATTTTTTTTTTAAGGTGCTTTTAAGTGCACCTAGAAAATATACCTTTGTTAAGGCATCAGCCAGTTAAAAAGTAATATTAAAATAATTTATAAAAGGAAAAAAATATGTATACCTTATCAGGAAATGTAAACGATTAACCACTTAAGCCCCAGCCCTATTTCGGACACTTTTTGTTTACAAGTTAAAACCAGTATTTTTTCATAGAAAACTACTTAGAACCCCCAAACATTATATATATTTTTTTAGCAAAGACTCTGGAGAATAAAATGTCGGTCATTGCAAAATTTTTTGTCACGCGGTATTTGCGCAGCGGTCTTTAAAACGCCATTGTTTTGGAAAAAATTTGAAAAATCACATTTCAATGCATTTAAAAAATACTAAACAGTAAAGTTAGCCCATTTTTTTTGTATATTGTGAAAGATGATGTCACGCCGAGTAAATAGATACCCAATATGTTACGGTTTAAAATTGCGCCCCCCCCCAAACTACGGTCAATAGAGATCTCAATCTGCGACGCTTTAAATTTATTTAACGGTTACCAGTTTAGAGTTAAGAGTGTAGCTCTTTTTTTTAATTATTGCCCACGCTCTGACAATCGCGGCGATACGTCACATGTGGGGTTTGAACAGCGATTTCATTCGCGGCTCGACTTGCGTATACGTTTTTTTTGTGCGCGAGCTAACGGTGACGGGGGCGGCTAAATTTTTTTTTTTTTCCTATTTATTTTTTCTTTTTTTTAAACTTTATTACAGGTTTTTAAAAAAAAAAAAAATCTGATCACTTTTATTGCTGTCACAAGCAATGTAAACATCCCTTGTGACACCAATATGTAGTGACAGGTACACTTTATGGAGGGATCGAGGGTCTAAAATCCCCTAGACCCCTCCACTACACTTCCCTGTATGTAAAACGCCGAAAACGGCATTTTTGCATACAGCCGTTTTTCAAAACTGCCGCCTTTTGCAGCACAGTAACCCGGAAGTGGCGTCATGGACGCCGCCTCCGGGTTACGTCATCGTAGCCCCTATCGATGCCGTTTCCGGCATTCATCGGGACTCCATCCAGCCGGCGTACGTGCCGGCTGGGTGCTCGGGGCTCCCGGTGGGACGGGAGCCCCGAGCAAAGCCAGGGAAGGCGGCGGGAGGGGGGGCTACGTCCCCTCCCGCCCCCCCCGGGTAACGATTGAGCGAGTCCCGAGCCGCATCGGTCGTTACCGACGGAAAGCCGACCGTCGGCTTCAAACCACGGTACCGGGATGATGCCTCTAACTAGAGGCATCATCCCGGTATAACCCTGCAAAGTGTCCCGACGTACCGGTACGTTAGAATGCGGTAAGTGGTTAATCAGGACAGCAATATCGATATATCAATATATGACAGTGCCTTTAGCCTTCCGGCATGCTAATTGCCATAAAATAGATCAGTAAATATAAACCACGCTGGCTTGTTTAATTTTTGGAGCCGGTTTACTCTGTGTAGAGATTGTTTTAGCCCAATAAAATTATTAATTTAAGTATGGACTACGTAACGATTAAATAGATCATTTATTTATCATCAAGTTGCTAACAATCATATATCTGTATGATTTATCATGCAACATAGAATCAACTTTATGTTAATAACCTATGCTTAAAAAATAATAAATACAATTTCTATATACACTATTAAAAGTTTTTTTTTTTTTTATACCTTAATGCAAAGAATTCATTAAGGTAAAAAAAAAAAAAAAAAACATTTTACTTTTACAACCATTTTAAAGTATATGTAAACCCTTAAATTGTAAAACAATCCATTCAGTTTAAAATAAAAATAAAAGGCAAAACATTTGTAAATGCACTATATTGTCAAAAGTATTGGGACACCTACATGAACTTTAATGGCATCCCAGTTTTGGTCCATAGTGTTCAATATTAAATTGGCCCATAACAGCTTCAACTCTTCTGGGAAGGCTCTCCTAAACTGGAAGGCTGTTTAGGACTGTGTCTATGGGAATGTTTGACCATTCTTCCAGACAAGCATTTGTGAGATCAGGCACTGATGTTGGACGAGAAGGCCTGGCTCACAGTTGCCGCTCGAATGCATCCCAAAGGTGTTCTATCGGGTTGCAGGCCAGTCAAGTTCCTCCTCCCCAAACTCGCTCCTCCATGTCTTTATGGACCTTGCTTTGCGCACTGGCCCAAATCATTTGGTGGAGGGTGGATAATGGTGTGGGGTTGTTCTTCAAGGGTTGGGCTTATCCCTATAGTTCCAGTGAAGGGAACTCTTAAGGCATCAGCATACCAAGGCATTTTGGACAATTTCATGATCCTAACTTTGTGGGAACAGTTTGAGGATGGCCCCTCAAGGCTCGTACACACTTGACGAAAATCGGAGGAAATATCCTCTGATTTTTCTCTCTCATGCTCAGCGGTCATAACCGTTTTTGGTTGACAGTGCATAATGTTCAGAAAATTTCTCGTCCGTTTTTTTTTTTGGAACATTTGTTCCTAGACTTCTGGGTCATCAGCAACTTCAGATCATGCGTGGTCTTTCGTATCTGATTTTTCGCGGACGTACTGCATACACATTAAACGAAAATTGGTCGTCTGGGGACAGACGATAAAATTTTGGTGTTTGTCCCTCCCTTTTTTTTTCGTTGAAAATGTCGGCATCAGCTGCTGAAAGTTGTGTACACACTAGCCGAAAATCGTACGATTTTACCTCGGACGGGAATTTTCAGCAGATTTTCTACTAGTGTGTACCCCACTTTAAAGTTCCTAGATGACTGTGCACCAGTGCACAACGCAAGGTCCATAAAGACATGGATGAGCGAGTTTGGGATGGAGGATGGATAGTGTTACTAGAAGAGTTGAAGCTGTTATTGCTGCAAAGGGTGGGCCAACTCAATACTGAACCCTACGGACTAAGAGTTGGATGCCATTAAAGTTCATGTGCGTGTAAAGGCAGACGTCCCAATACTTTTGGTAATATAGTGTATCTATATATATATTGGGCCTGAAAAACGCTAATAGAAATTGGATAGTCTATTTTTCATTAATTAGAAATAATCATCACTGCCTCAGATCAACAGCAATCACAACTAAACTAGCAAACCATAAGATCCACCCAATCAGATCTTCCTCTCAAATTCTCCTGCAGCAGAAGGTAAGGGTCAAGCCTATGCTACTGACTGACACAACTTAACTTCATTACTGGATTCCTGAGATGCAGAATATGTATTTCAATAAGATATAATGCTAAAGCTCTTTCTTTTAAATAATGCAGTACACATTCCGTTAGATTCAAAAGTGAGAGAAAATGTTATTAAATTATACCTGATTAACAACAATAATTTTGATGGAGTAGAGAACCACACCGGGGGAATGGCAAGGCTGCTTATCTGATGACCTGTTGAGGATGTGCAGAGGATGTGTTGAGGATGTGCAGAAGGAGATTGATCACCAGAGCCTAATGCCTCGTACACACGCATCGATAGTTGGCCGTGAATTTTCGGCCAACGTCCGATCGGCCGATTATCGGCTTGTTAGTAGTATGATGCTTTCGACAACCGACTGCGACTTTTCGGCCGAACAAAATCTGGTGTGCATGCTATAAAATTTTTGTTGGCCGTCAACACAACGGCCGATTTTCCGTCAGTCAGTACAGATTCCGGCAGACAAAAATCAGATGAGCAAGACTGGGCATGCTCAGAGAAGAAAAAACACACGGAAAGTAAACCAGAACATGACATCACTTCTGAAGTTGGTTGTTGTTGGCCGAGAAAATTTGTGTGCAGTCTAGAGCACATTTCAACCAATACAACAACACTGGACAAAAGACGGCCGATTGGTCGGCCGATAATCGTTGCGTGTGTACGAGGCTTTAGATCAAGATAGCATGAGATAAGAGTGTATAGGAGGGTGGTGACCATCGATGGAGTGTGATCAATGGAAGGAGTGTCTTCAAGTGATCATCCCTTTCCCCTCTGAGCTTTACCTTTTGATTATTAAAATTCCCTTATCTGAGGACTAGCCTAGAAAGTGTAGTTCAGAGTATTAGTATCTGCACACCAAATTTTATGTCTTCTGGAATTAAAATTTGATTTTTTTTCCAAATTAACCTTAACTGGAATATTATGTATATTTTTATCCATGGGTTACCCATTTCTGGAATGGAAGATTTTGCCCCCTTAACCACTTGCCGACTGCCTAACGCCGATTTACGTCGGCAGTCAGCCCCTCACAGGCAAAGCGACGTAAGTCTACGTCGCTAGCCTGTGAGGCTCTGGGGAGCGAGCGCGCGCCCCTGGAGGCGCGCTCCCGCTCGCTCACGGACCCCCCCCCGCACGTGTGCCTGGCGGACCCAATGTCCGCCGGGCACTCAGGATCGTCTGTTAGAGCGGGAGAAAGGCAGGCGGCTAATGTAAACACAGCCACCTGTCATTCTCCCCTGTGTAAGAATGGAAATCACACGGTTCAACTATCACGCCCCTAGGGACACACTTAACCCCTCCCTCTCAAAGTTAACTCTTTCCCTGCCAGTGTCATTTTTACAGTAACAGTGCATATGTATAGCACTGATTACTGTAGTAATGTCACTGGTAACCCCAAAAGTGTAAAAAATGTCAGTCAAGGGTCCGATCTGTCCGCCGCAATGTCGCAGTCCCGCAAAAAAATCGCAGAACGCCGCCATTACTCGTTAAAAAAAAAACAACAAAAATGACAAAACATAGGTAGCATAAAACAAATTGGCCTAAAATGTTAAAACATTTTGATTTTTACATTTTTTTTGGGGAATTTCATATAAAAAAATGTGAAAAATATTGTTATTTTTGCAAAATTTACGCACTTTTTTTGTTTATAGCACATGATCAAAAAATTGCACAGGTGATCAAATACCACCAAAAGAAAGCTCTGTTTGTGGGAAAAAAAGGACGTCAAATTCGCTTAGGTACAGCGTCGCACAACCGCGCAATTGTTCGTTAAAGTCACGCAGTGCCAAATCGCAAAATAGGCCCTGGTCAGGAAGGGGGTAAAATCTTCTGGGGCTTAAGTGGTTAATGACATAATTTAACGGACAATTGCGCAGTCGTGCGACACTGTGCCTAAATACGATTGATGTCCTTTTTTCCCCACAATAGAGCTTTCTTTTGGTGGTATTTGATCACCTGTGCAATTTTTATTTTTTGCGCTATAAACAAAAAAATAGCGACATTTCTGAAAAAAAAAACCCAAAAAACAAACAATATTTTTCACATTCTCCTATATTCTCTCCTAACATTCCCCAAAAAAATTGGAAAAATCTATTTTTTTTCATCCTTTGAGACCAATTTGTAATCTGCTACATATTTTTGGTAAAAAAAAAAAAAACGCAATAAGCGTATTTTGATTGGTTATCGCTTTTACAAACTAGGGGAAAAATGTATCTAATTTTTATTTATTTATTTATTTTTTACTAGTAATGGCGTCAATCTGCGATCTTTAGCAGGACTGCGACATTGCAGCGGACAGATCGGACCCCTAATTGACATTTTTGACACTTTTGGGGGGACCAGTGACATTACTACAGTATGTTGTTTACCGGGCGCTCGAGTTCGGCACATCGCGGATTGGGTAGACAGATTATTGGGCGGGGCTGGGGATGACCCAGCGGTCATGGTGCATGTGGGCACTAATGACCAAGTAAGAGGAAGGTAGAGGATCTGGATGGGCTCCCTTAATGGGGACGGTACAGCTCTTTTGGGGAGAAAGATGGCCACCAAGTTGGAGGGGCTTTTAAACTAGGAGACGGGGGGGGGGGAGGGCTCAGAAGTAGAGTCAGTCAGGAGGGAGCAAAGGACAGAAGGCAGTATTAGAGTCCGCAGCGACAGTAGTTCCATAACGTCAATTGGGGGGTCTGTGCGGGAAAACCTCAGACCAAACAGGAATAAAAATAATCACCATTCACTATCAACTTCCACAAAACTAAGAGGGGTGCCAGGAGCCTAGCTAATAAAATGGATGAATTGAAAATGTTAGTACATGAGGAGGACATAGACCTTGTGGGAATAATGGAAACTTGGTTCGACCCCTCATATGACTGGCTGGCCAATATCCAAGGGTATTCAGTGTACCGGAAGGACAGGGTAGGAAAAAGAGGGGGAGGGGTATGTCTCTATGTCAAGAATAATGTAAGGGTGATAGAGAGGAGTGATATTATGGAATGGATGAGTATAGAGGTAGAATCCGTGTGGGTAGAACTACATAGGGAAGAAGTAAATGGAAAAGTAATTGTGGGGGTTTGCTATAGGCCACCCAACCAAAGGGAGGAGGTAGAGCTGGAATTTATATCACTGTTGGGTAAAGTGTCAAAACTGGGATCAGTCATCATATTGGGGGACTTCAATTATCCTGACATTGACTGGGAAGAGGGGACTACTCACTCACAGAAGACCCGTCTATTCACGGAAACCTTACAGGACAACTACATGTCTCAGTTGGTGGATTCTCCTACTAGAGAAAATGCAGTGCTGGATCTATTGATCACTAATGACCCAGACCTAATCTCGGAGGTAGGAGTCCAGGACTACCTGGGCTCTAGCGCTCACAGGATGATCACATTTAGCGTAAATAACAATATAACAAGGCAAGTGGGGAACATAAGAACCCTAAACTTCAGAAGGGCAAAATTGTGTTTAATGATGAAAAGACCAAACTGGGACCAAACCCTAGGAACACTGACCACGGAGGAAAAATGGGAATGCTTTAGGAACATATTAAACAAATGCATCTCGCAATGCATTCCTATGGGAAATACATTTAGAAGAGACAAAGCCAAACCTGGCTGGCTAAACCGTAATGTTAAAAAACTTGTTAGGGGAAAAAAAATGGCCTTCAAGAAATATAAATCAGAGGGCACATTATCGGCTTTCGAGCAATACAAGGAGGCAAATAAGAAAAGTAAATACGAAATCAAAATGGCTAAAATCAACTTTGAGAGACAAATAGCGGAGGATAGTAAAAAGAACCCAAAGAAATTCTTTAAATATATCAACAGCAAAAAAACTAGGGCAGAGCATATTGCACACATAATTAACGATGATGGGAGGATGGTTACAGAGGACACTGAAAAAGCAATCGTGCTAAACGCTTTTTTCTCCGATGCGGTATACTCCGATACTTCCGGTCTCGGCCGTAGACCGGAAGTGACGTCACCACGGCTTCTCGGCGGTCCTGTGTTTGTTCTACGCATCTTCCTGTATCTAACTGTAAGTTATATGCATTTTTTGATTAAATCTTACCCTGATTTACTGCACCGTGAGAGTTTCCCTCTTATATTTCAATCGCAATGAGTGAATGTCCCAGAAATTGATGACATACTTTACCATTGCTGATACCCATATATTTATACCTTGAGGCACTGCATATTGTTTGGAGAATACCATAAGATTGTCGGCATATATAAGCATTATACTTACTGGAGAAGATCAAGAGGTCCTATATGGTGAACAATTGCACCTAAACGCTCATTTGAGTATTAATGGAGGTGAGCGGCCATTACAACTAATGCTGGATTTTTTAGCTCACCTACCACTGCACCTGGCTGTCACCAGAATTATTGTTTTATCTTTTTAGCCACTTGATCTGTTTATGGACGTTTGAGCACTTTATTTATTCACTGGAATCATCTTTTTATAGTCACTGTATTTTTCTATGGACTTTTTAGCACTTTATTTATTCACGTTTAATATCAGCACTTGTATACATTAGCACATGAATATATCTATACATACATTTTATTGAGACTTTCTGGATTTATATTGTTATTGTTTCATCAATATCTTCATTATATTTCACATTTGGATTTATATTTTGTCTATATTTATTTTATGTAGCTGAATCACCGTCACATTTTCATCTACTGGTACTTAGCAGTTTATCACCATTTCTGCACTTACTCAGCACTTATCACTTTATTATATCTATAGTATATTTTTTATGTATTTATTTTATCTATTTATGACCGTTGACTGATTATTGTATCTTTCACTGCGGATATTTATTGTGATTTGATTATATTGCTGCATCATCATTTTTTTTTTTTTTACTACATCTGTTACTACGTGTTTTATGTATTTGTTCTTCCATTATTGGGTGGTCCATCATCTTTAAGGATCTGAGCGCTGATTCTCTCTATTTCATATATAAACAGCATTGATATTGTACAGGTATGGTATTATAAAAGCTCTGCAATGTCGTCATTGCCTCTACTTTGGGTTTTTTCCTGTCTTGTATATACAGCACACCGCACTGCTCTCCTGGCTTTATTTTCAGTCTGAGAGCACCTGTGGATGATGTCACAGGAAGCAGGGAGATATGTATCACAGGATGGGGTCTGTCAGGTGCCAAGCGATGGCGTAAACAGTCTTGGAAGTCTGCAGAGGAAAGGACTTTTCTCCCTCTCTCTCTGTCGTCCTGCCAGGTAAAGACTTGTTGCTGTTGCCCCCCTGCTATGCAGTGTGTTCCTAGAGATCGGACTGTTGTTTTCTCAGATTCTGACTGTGTCTCTTGTCTGCCTCTGGCTGTGCTGTCCTGGCTCCCCTACTATGCTGCGTACTCCTGTGGGTTTGACAGTCTAAAGCTGGATACACACTATCCAACTTTTGTGGATAGATTTCCTTCAGATTTACCTTTTCTATGTAGTGTAAGGGCCTGCCAGATTGCATACAAATTGAAAGTGTTTAGGTTTGACCTCATATTATATGGTTTTGGTAAGTCTAAAGGAAAAAGTCTTCAGAAAATCTTATAGTGTGTGTGGCCCATAACTGGTTTTGTCTCTGACTGTGTCTCCTGTCTGCCTCTGGATAGGCTGCCTGAGCTCACCTGCTGCTGATTCTGAAGTAAGTGGATGAAGGCAGATGGGTCTTAAAGAGACAGTGTACATCTTTTTTTTTTGGTGAGAGCTAATATGATTTTCTCCATATAATTTGTGCAAATATGAGCTTGCCACACCTGTTAGTGGCACAGAAGACTGGCAAAGGTAGGAGGGGGCAACATGGGACATGTTTTGAAAAGGGTGTTCAAGGACTGCAAATCATGATGTTTTGCATTATTTTAGGAGCAGAAACCCTGAATGCAAATGCTCCAAAAAACATAAGACCCACCAACAATCATCTTATCCTGCCCAGGACAATCCACATCCCACAGAGTCCTCCACAGGGCAGCTTTCATGCTCCCCAAGCACCCAATTTGGCACTGGATCACATGCGTTTTATGTCAGCATGATAGGAAATGCCTAACCCAGCTCAGGGTGCATTTTGGGCCTGCATGCAGTCTGCAATGGCAGAGAAATTAAATTGCACAGATTGCCTCACAAGGATGTGGATGTTCAAAATTCTAAGCCCTATTAAGGAGGCTATAGCAAAAAGTATGCTGCAAATTCCCACACCACAAGCAACACAAAAAAGAGTGTAAGAGTTGAAGGATGGATGAAGAAAGGTCAGGTGCACATACTTTTGATTTCAATCTCCTTTAGTACCAGGGGCCAGATGCCCTACCACCGCAAAAAGCATGTCGATTTTTCCAAGGGCCTTCTTTTCCCATAATGACAGGACGTAAAGAGCTTGTTGACGAAGAATGGCAGAGACTTAATCGGAAGACCAATTTACAGTAACAGGTTCTCTAAGCTTTATCCAAAAAGGAGGCTGATACATGTTATGCACTGCACTTGCAGGGGTGGATGCTGCCCTCCAGTGTCTAGCGCAGGGATTCTCAAAATACGGCCCTCCAGCTGTTGCGGAATTACACATCCCATGAGGCTTTGTAAAACTCTGACATTCACAGACATGACTAGGCATGATGGGAATTGTAGTTCCTGAACAACTGGTGGGCCATAGTTTGACGTTGTTTATTTGGATTTCAATGACCTACTTCACACCAGTGCAGTGCTTTCTAATGCAGTCAACAAAGTAGAATATGTTATATTGTTTCTGTATGGAACACATCTGGAAAGTGGCAAAACGCATTGAAAGACTTTAAAGACACTCATGCAGAAACACATCTGGAACTCAGAAATTGTGGTGATGTGGCCATCAGACTTGTAGAGAATCTATACAGTGACAGGTTTTACCTGTCAACCAGCAACAGCGTTAACTTCGATATATAAACTATTTAGACATAGCATTAAACTCAAGACTGGAAACTGAAAGATTTAACACAGTTTCTGGAGGAGTTAAGCCTGGCAGCTGACTTTTGGTGGATGCTTTGCTAGACCTAGTACAAGCGCTGGCGCACACAGTTGCAGCCATGAGAATGTTGTGGTTACACCACTGGAGGGCAGATGGAACTTCCACATGAGCCTTCAACATTTCCTATAATGGGAGGTTATTGTTTGGTCAAACATTGAACAACACAATTAAGCGAATGACAGGAGGAAAGGTCTTGACTGTGGCCACAGACTAGTAAAAGGAGGCAGCTATCTTTCACTCAGACCTATTGAACTTCAGAAGGGTGTAGGAAGCAAAATCTTATAGGACAGGCTGCAGATTTAACAGATAACAGTGGAGGTGCCTCAAAGTTACTTTTTACAAGCTTCTAAAGACGTCACTTCCGATGACGAAACGCGTCAAGCTGGAACACATGTAGCCTCGTTGTGGTACTTGTCCTGGCACGCACGCCGTGCCAGGAAGTATTGGTAGCAGCATGAGCTACCCAGCTGTGTGAGCCATCCACCCAGGAACTCTCTAGGCTAGATTCATTGCAGTTGATACACTGTACCACCACCGTTTTTAATCTTTACAATTTTTTAATAAATACTGGAATTTTAAAAGTTACTACACTATGAGGAGTCTCTTGTGTCCCTATACATCACCTCATAGGACCACCAAGGTACGGACGGCTGGATTACAGATCTGGACGTTCGTTTCTAAGCTTTAATTGATCTTTCTTGCCATATGGCATTAGAGGTCAACAACATCTGGTGAGTGTGCATTCTTCTCATATCCCGAACACACGGAGGGTGTCCCAATCATTACTTTTGTTGGGCATACAGAACATTATACTTTTGCTCTTGTGAAAAGGATTCTCGCACTGTTGCACCTTGAAGAGACTGTAAATTGCAGGCAATCATCATTTATGCACTTTACAATTATTTGGACATTTTACACTATGAGTTGTTGCACTTTACTTGTATTTGGAAAATTTTTCACTACCAACTATTGCATTTTATTTTTATGGTATATTCACACATTACGAGGTATATTATTCACTTGTTTGCTTTATACCTAATCACAGGGATAGTTCAGCTGAAGGATCAGTTGGTGTCAATCGACTTGCCGACTCATACTTCCATGTAGCAATTAATTCCAAGCACCTAGGCATGTGAGATTTGTGGTGCCCAGATGTCACTATCAGTTCAGGTGTCTGCCTTTTACTGAATTCGCACAGCCCCAGGAACCTTTTGAAGATCTTGTTTGCAGTGAAGGTACATGAGGCTAGGTGGTACATGAGGGCGTTTCAATTAGCCTGCTTTTGTCTTTGAGCTGGGCTGTCTATGTATCAGAAAAACTTTGTTCCTATAGAAATTCAGCAAGAACGGAATTTTGGACATCACCACTGTGATTCTTTTTGCGGGCATGCTTCTCAGCCCAGGAGATAATTCTGATGGCATATCCCAGTCTCCAGGGCTGGGGAGTCCACAATGAAGAAAAAGTTTCAATTAGCCTGCTTTAGTCTTTGAGCTGGGCTGTCTATGGATATAGAAATCCAGCAAGAACGGAATTTTGGATATCGCCACTGTGATTCTTTTTACGGGCATGCCTCTTAGCCCAGGAGATGATTCTGATGGCAGATCCCAGTCTGCAGGGCTGGGGAGTCCACAATGAAGAAACAGGTGCAAAGCCATTGGAGCGCAGTGGAATGCAGACTCCACAATTATCTTAAATGGAAGGAAGCCTTTTCTAGCTTTGCAAGTCTTTCAGGATCTTCTTCAAGGGGGGCCTGAGTGAAGTTGATTGACAACAAGATAGCAGTAGTCTACAAACCCAAATCCAAAAAGGTTGGGACACTGTACAAATTGTGAGTAAAAAAGGAATGGACTAATTTACAAATCTCATAATCTTATATTTTATTCACAATATAATATAGATAACATATCAAATGTTGAAAGTGAGACATTTTTAAATGTCATTAAAAGCATAAATAGACAGCGCTAACAGGTGACAAAATGTAAATGAATTATAAATATATATAAATGTGCTACAATAATTAATTGGTGCCCTAAAACATTGATGCTCTAAAAAATTGGTACAACCAAAAAGTGTATATATAAACAATACATATATAATAAATACTAAAGTGCTAAGATTAAGTGTCCATAATATAACCATTAAAGTGCAAAGTGATTTGTTAAGGTGCAGTCCAAAAAATGCTTCTTCAACACAAAACTAAAGTGCCAAACAGGTGCTCGAATCCATAAAAGTGCCCAAGTGCTCTTCAGGAAAAAGGCCCCCAATGGGGATGCACTCACCAGATTTTGGGTAAAAATGAGCCTTGAACATGTATAATGTTCCTTGATCGGATCACAGGATCAATGCAGCTACCCTAGCATATGAGATATCCCTCAAACGGATGGATGGATGACATGCACCTCATAGACTGGCTCCTTAATAATTCGTCTCCTCTCTCTCTCCCATGTGTGTTTCAAATATAAAGAGAGAAGCCGTACATAGTGAAGCCCGTAATATTTATTTAAAACAGAATGGTAAGAATAGTACTCACAATGTATCTTTAAAAAATCGGCAATGAACAGCATTAAACAGCCTAGCACAGTCAATCCTCCAATTTCCGTGTCGCTGCCGGCGTGCGTTCCACGGTGGTTAACAGGAAATGACGCTGCAAAAGCTCCGCTGCCCGTGGAACGCACGCCGGCAGCGACACGGAAATTGGAGGATTGACTGTGCTAGGCTGTTTAATGCTGTTCATTGCCGATTTTTTAAAGATACATTGTGAGTACTATTCTTACCATTCTGTTTTAAATAAATATTACGGGCTTCACTATGTACGGCTTCTCTCTTTATATTTGAAACACACATGGGAGAGAGAGAGGAGACGAATTATTAAGGAGCCAGTCTATGAGGTGCATGTCATCCATCCATCCGTTTGAGGGATATCTCATATGCTAGGGTAGCTGCATTGATCCTGTGATCCGATCAAGGAACATTATACATGTTCAAGGCTCATTTTTACCCAAAATCTGGTGAGTGCATCCCCATTGGGGGCCTTTTTCCTGAAGAGCACTTGGGCACTTTTATGGATTCGAGCACCTGTTTGGCACTTTAGTTTTGTGTTGAAGAAGCATTTTTTGGACTGCACCTTAACAAATCACTTTGCACTTTAATGGTTATATTATGGACACTTAATCTTAGCACTTTAGTATTTATTATATATGTATTGTTTATATATACACTTTTTGGTTGTACCAATTTTTTAGAGCATCAATGTTTTAGGGCACCAATTAATTATTGTAGCACATTTATATATATTTATAATTCATTTACATTTTGTCACCTGTTAGCGCTGTCTATTTATGCTTTTAGTTTTTTCTGGTATTTTACCTAGTGAGCAGCAGCTTCAGGTTTTATACATTGTTTATATTTTATTTTTATTTTTTCACCAAAATATACATCACAGCGCGGAAAATAAGTTATTGTTTTACACATTTTTAAATGTCATGCCAAATATTGGCTCATTTGTGATTTCATGAGAGCTACACATTCCAAAAAAGTTGGGACAGGTAGCAATAAGAGGCCGGAAAAGTTAAATGTACATATAAGGAACAGCTGGAGGACCAATTTGCAACTTATTAGGTCAATTGGCAACATGATTGGGTATAAAAAGAGCCTCTCAGAGTGGCAGTGTCTCTCAGAAGTTAGGATGGGCAGAGGATCACCAATTCCCCCAATGCTGCTGCGAAAAATAGTGGAGCAATATCAGAAAGGAGTTTCTCAGAGAAAAATTTGAAAGAGTTTGGAGTTATCATCATCTACAGCGCATAATATCATCCAAAGATTCAGAGAATCTGGAACAATCTCTGTGCGTAAGGGTCAAGGCCGGAAAACCATACTGGATGCCCGTGATCTTCAGGCCCTTAGATGGCACTGCATCACATACAGGAATGCTACTGTAATGGAAATCACAACATGGGCTCAGGAATACTTCCAGAAAACATTGTCAGTCAACACAATCCACCGTGCCATTCGCCGTTGCCGTCTAAAACTCAATAGGCCAAAAAAGAAGCCAAATCTAAACATTATCCAGAAGCGCAGGAGTTTTTTCTGGGCCAAGGCTCATTTAAAATGGACTGTGGCAAAGTGGAAAACTGTTCTGTGGTCAGACGAATCAAAATTTGAAGTTCTTTGTGGAAAACTGGGACGCAATGTTTTCCGGACTAAAGAGGACAAGGACAACCCAAGTTGTTATCAGCGCTCATTTCAGAAGCCTGCATCTCTGATTGTATGGGGTTGCATGAGTGCGTGTGGCATGGACAGCTTACACATCTGGAAAGGCACCATCAATGCTGAAAGGTATATCCAAGTTCTAGAACAACATATGCTCCCATCCTGACGTCGTCTCTTTCAGGGAAGACCTTGCATTTTCCATGACAATGCCAGACCACATACTGCATCAATTACAACATCATGGCTGCGTAGAAGAAGGATCCGGCTACTGAAATGGCCAGCATGCAGTCCAGATCTTTCACCCATAGAAAACATTTGGCGCATCATAAAGAGGAAGATCCGACAAAGAAGACCTAAGACAGTTGAGCAACTAGAAGCCTGTATTAGACAAGAATGGGACAAAATTCCTATTCCTAAACTTGAGCAACTTGTCTCCTCAGTCCCCAGACTTTTGCAGACTGTTATAAAAAGAAGAGGGGATGCCACACAGTGGTAAATATGGCCTTGTCCCAACTTTTTTGAGATGTGTTGATGCCATAAAATTTAAAATCAATTTATTTTCCCTTAAAATTATACATTTTCTTAGTTTAAACATTTGATATGTCATCTATGTTGTATTCTGAATAAAATATTGAAATTTGAAACTTTCACATCATAGCATTCTGTTTTTATTCACAATTTGTACATTGTCCCAACTTTTTTGGAATCAGGTTTGTACATTGCCTGCCGAGAGGACACCAGAAGTCTTTTCCTGTTACATCTTGCAACAGAAACTTTTCGCTGGGCAGAGAGCCACGTGCAGCGAGTTAATGTTGGTCTTCTTGCCAGGAAAGCAAAATCAACTATCGGTTTGGTTAGGCTGAATATTTTTCAACAAGTGCTTCAAACCAATATTGGACCAATGAGGGTTTCCAGCAGTAGTTCTCAGGGAGACTACACTGAACACGCAGCTTCTGATATTTGCAACAGGATACCAATGCAAAAAAAATTTTTTTTTATATTCAAGGACACTGGGGAGAGACAAATATCAAACGGAAAACTCCATGGCACCGTGAACCTATCTTGTATGACAGAGTTTTACCGATTAATTTTGTGAAACATGTCAACCATGCTCTTCCGATGTGTGTCATGAAGTCTCTGATTTTCTTTGTTGAATGTTTTTATAACAATAAAGATCTCCTAGCATTTGGAAGTGCGGTCACTTGTTTTCCACTGGATGCCGTAATAGGCTGGCTATGGAATAGATCAGACTAGAGGTGCAGGGATTCTCATCCGAAGTTGTTCAGACCTTGGTGAAGACCAGAAGTCATCCATGAATGCTACATTCAAGAGGATATGAAAGAAGTTTGTTTTGTTTGTTCAGCACAAGATTTCTCTCCTGTGTCCCCTGCTCTGGCCAATATTCTGGACATTTTACAGTCAGCGATAGAGGTTAATCTGGCATACAACTCCATTTAGGGTACAGATCTCTATCTTCTCTTTCACAGGCTGCAGATGGGTGGAAAAGCCAGTGATCAGATGCTTCTTGCAGGCGACAATCTATATATGACCTCAAAGGAAAGCCTTGTTCCCTCTGAGGGACTGGATCTAATGCTTTGTTTCCACTGATCGGTACGGTTTGGTTCGGTACAGTTCAGTATGGTTCGGAACGATACACCTTGATCAGGCTTGCCTTTCCACCGCTAACAGTACCTCAGCAAAAACAGTACCTCAACCGTGTAGCTCCACCCTGTTGGTATGGTACTAATGTGCTTGGTACCCCAACGAAAGGGTCCCAAAAATGTTGTACGGTATGGTTCGGAATTTGGGTACCATTCACAACTTTTGACAATGGAAACGGCAAAAATTGTGCACCGCTCAGTGGAAACGAGGCATTAGAGCACTGGTATTATAAAACAGCGCTACCAGGCGTATAAAAATAAAGTGCACTAATAATGTAAACTAGATTATTTGATAATAATAATAATAATAATAAAGTGCATCAGTGACAGAAAATGTAATATCATACAATCACATAATTATTTAAAAAAAAATATAATATATAGAGTGCCAAATGTGCAATAAGCGCAAAAAGTGCTAGCAGTCCAAAAATTGTAAACAGTCCACTTGAATCAAATAAGATGCTGAATATCATCCTTATTGATATCCTGGGGGACACCAAGGCTGTATAATATCCCACACCTGAGGCTGGAGGTTGGTTCGGAGGTGTAGCCATCCTATCCTTCCCTATTGGCCATATGCTTGGATATATATGTAAGGCTCAGAATTATCCTAAGTCTGGTGAGTGGATCCCCAAAAGGGGTTTCTTTGGAAGCACTTGGCACTTTGTGTGGAGCACGATATTCAGCACCTTATTTGATTCAAATGGGCTGTTTACAATGTTTGGACTGCACTATATTTAGCACTTTTTGCACTTATTGCACATTTGGCACTCAATATATTATATTATTTTTTAAATAATTATGTGATTGTATGATATTACATTTTCTGTCACTGATGCACTTTATTATTATTATTATTATTATTATCAAATAATCTAGTTTACATTATTAGTGCACTTTATTTTTATACGCCTGGTAGCGCTGTTTTATAATATTTTATTGATTCCTTGGTTTTTTTACCTAAGTGAGCAGCAGCTGCAGATAGCATTAGTACACATTAATCAAGCGCAGGTTTAATATTATTTTGTTCACATTAGAGCACCGGTGCCAGCACCCTTTGCTCCAATGGTTTCATTTCCATTGAAGTTACCTAAAGTAAAACTAGTTCTTCTGACAGAAGGATGTTGAAGATTGCAACACTTTCCTTCAAGGGCCCTTTGTGTTTTTTTTTTTTTTTACCAGAAATAGTGATACTACGTCTATCTCCAAAGTTCAATTTTAAAGTGGTATCCAGTTTCCAGCAAAACTGGGAAGTAGTCCCTCCGAGTTTTTGCACGAGAGTCACTGGGTGCACAGCAGGAAGAGATCAGTTCCTTAACTACTTGCCGACCGATCACGTTGACCGTACTGCGGCAAAGTGGCTTGATTCCGTCCAGCGACGTAGACCTACGTCGCTGGACTCCTCCCCCTGTAGGCGGCGCGCTCCCGCTGTTTTCAGTCACAGCAGGAGTCGGGCCAAGGGTGGAGCGGCGGCGATCGCCGCTGCTCTTCCCCGATCGTCGGGGAATCGAGTTTGGAGATCCGCCCGCTTGTGTAAACAGAGCGGGCGGATCTCCTAAGTGACAAGGAGTGACAGATTGCAGTGTTCAGCATAGCTGAACATGCAATCTGTCCTTGTGTCACTCAGTCACCTCCCCCCACACACGTTAGTAAGCACCAGGCATACATTAACCCCTCCCTCTCCAATAAAATTAACCCCTTCCCTGCCAGTGTCATTTTTACAGTAACAGTGCATATTTATAGCACTGATTACTATAGAAATGTCACTGGTACCCCCAAAAGTGTCAAAAATGTCAGTCAAGGGTCCGATCTGTCCGCCGCAATGTCGCAGTCCCGCAAAAAAAATCGCAGATCGCCGCCATTACGCGTTAAAAAAAACACCAAAAATGACAGAAATCTTTCCCTAAGTTAGTAAACGCAATAACTTTTGCGCAAACCAATCAAAATACGCTTATTGTGATTTTTTTTACCAATCATAGGTAGCAGAAAACAAATTGGCCAAAAATTTAAAAAAATTTAGATTTTTACATTTTTTTGGGGGGGAATTTCATATAAAAAAAATGTTAACAATATTGTTATTTTTTTTAAATAAACGCTCTTTTTTTGTTTATAGCGCAAAAAGTAAAAATCGCACAGGTGATCAAATACCACCAAAAGAAAGCTCTGTTTGTGGGAAAAAAAGGACATAAATTTTGTTTGGGTACAGCTTCGCACGACCGCGCAATTGTCAGTTAAAGTCGCACAGTGCCGAATCGCAAAAAGTGGCCTGGACGTAAGACAGCAAAATCCTCCGGTGGTAAAGTGGTCAAGTTACTAACAGTGTACTTGGTCAAAAGAGGAAAGTGGACAATCTTTTCATGTAGCCATCGGGTCCTTAAGAGTTACCCACTGTTGGGTTACCAGGGTAATTAGATTGCCATGCAGGAAGTAGGCCTTTCTGCTTTGAAACAGTTGCAAGTTTATTTAACTAGAGGGGAGGCAGCCTTTGGGGCAGTTATGCCAGTATTGCTTGGAAGATCTATGTAAGATGGCTAGTTTGAAGTTCTTGTGCAGCCTTCATTCAATCTTATAAACTAGATGTGCGGTCAGCATGTTTGAGACAAGAGAGATCAATTCTTTTTGGCTTTAGCAGCTTTTCTTTATATGTCAGTGTCTCTTTTCATGTGTTCTCTCCCACCCTATATTCATACATGGTTTATCTTGTTGTGTGCTGACGTAAGGTGGGCCAGGAAAACAGAAAATTGGTATCAGATACTTACCGTAATTTTCCTTTACTGGCCTATCCTCATGTGAGCACAGGACTCCCTCCCTAGTGGCCTATCGCAGGCTAGGTTATCGAGCACTTCAGTTGGGGGAGGGGCTGTCTATTATTTAGCTAGGAAGAGGTGGTCCTGTGGGCTCCAGGTGTTACCCCGTTGTGTGCTGATGCGAGGATAGGCCAGGAAAGGAAAAATACGGTAAGTATCTGATAATTTTCATTTCTATTATCCTTATAATAGGATGTATGCAATCCATGATGTGGATAATATCATTTATGATCTTAATTTTGAATGTTTCTTTATTATAATCATTGGACATTGCTAAAGATTTGTGATTTACCCATGGATCAATTTTTCTGTAGTAATTGATAATTTTCAAAGGACATCTAAATAAATATTACATCATTGTTTTACATCTAGTTTCTGAAAATATCCATACTATGAAATGATATTTAATATTTTTAAGTATTACAATAATATATTTGTATGGTAACATTATACTCGTGATTGTCCTTTATCTAGTATGGTGCTTTTTTTATATAAATACCTTGCAAAACATTGAAACACTTTATAGTTATTATTTTTTTGTAATTCTTTATTTAAGGTATGCAACAAGACAATGTAGTATGACATGACAGTCTGTTCTCAATGATAACTGTCAACGGTAATATTTTCTGAATTCTAATGATGTCCATGAGGTCTGGAATAGTTTTGTTTTGTAATATAGTGAAATAAATCCAGTTCACTTTCAGTTGACCTCTCTCTGGATTTCATTTGTAGAGAGGTTCCATAAGGAATGAGGTTCCATAAGGTTGTACTTCGTTATTGATTTTTGATGTACACATTTTGTTAGCATTTCTTGAGGCTTGGACACCTGTGACAGTGAGTTCATCTGAAGTTTAGTTGTGCTTCTAATATTATTCCATATTATTTATATGTTGATATCAGAAAAACCCTGACATCCCAATACAAACTAATATTACTAATAATAATTACGAAATGATGATGATGACCTTTTTTTTTTTTCTTTGTTACAGGATGGAATGAATGTTTTACATTTTGCTGCCCAGAATGATAAGAATGACATAGTGGATTATCTCCTAAAAGAATTACAGCTTAGAGATTTAAACATTAAGGATAAGGTACAATTTACAGCTTCCATTATTCCAATGGATCTTGAAAAGTTGACAGGTTTTCTGCCCTTTATTAAAAAAAAAAAAAAAAAAAGTTATCAACGTGGGATTTGCATATCCTTGTGGACAATGGAGTACATACATCACGTACCCCTCAGTACCCCTCATGGTTGGTCACCTGGGTACTTTTGAGCCATATATGAAACCATTCCTCCCAATTCATTAGTTACCTTTTCAATAATAATAGAATATAAGCAATCTTAATATGTAAACTGCATTGTATAAAAGCTGTTGTTTCCTAAACCTGTGCTGAATGTTATACAATGAAAAAAGTTTGTGAAGTTTAATTACCCGCCTCCCGACCGGCCTATTATAATAACACGGCTGGGTGTGAGTTTCCTTATCGCACGTGGATGTCATATGATGTCCTGTCACTCGTCTCACTCGTGCACACCCCCAAAATGTATTCTGCTACATTTCTTTAGTAAAAATAACCCACATTCGTGTACTGTATGTTATTAAGGGCCCTTTCACACGGGCGCTCCGTATGTCCGCAAATCATCCTATTTTTTTGCGGATGATTTGCGGACATAATGTAAGTCAATGGCATTGCGGATGTCAGCGGAATACCATCCGTTGACATCCGATTTTCTTCCTTTCAGTTCTGTTCCGTTTTTTGGAATGGAACAGAACCCTATTTTTCCTCCGTTCAAAAAATGGAAAGGAAGGAAAATCGGATGTCAGCGGTGTCATCCGCTGACATCCGCAATGCCCATAGACTTACATTATGTCCGTATATCATCCGCAAACGGATGGGATGATATGCGGACATACGGAGCGGATGACACAAGTGTCATCCGCTCCGTGAAAAAAAAAAAAAAAGTCCTGCAGCGGAGAAAAACAGCGGAGCGGCTGTGTGAAAGAGCCCTTAGTCTGTGTGAAAATTATAGAGTCTACAAACTATAGTGTATATATATATATATATATATATATGGTGTCCCAAAAATGTATACACAATTTGAATGATTATAAAGTCAGTATTTATTACCTTACAGTTCACTTTGAAATTTTAAAATAAAATACATAAATTTACTTTTTATACTTCACGCCTGGTCCAATTAACCACTACAATTAAGCTTATTGGGCACCTCAGAATCCATACATTATGGAATGGATGAACATCATATTATTTTCCAGGAGTGACGGTGTGGTGCAGCTTGTCAGTGCATGGATTAATTGGATCATTATTTTTTGATGGTACTGTAACTGGTGCCATTTACTTGAACTTGCTGCTGGAATTTATCATGCCATGTGTTCATGAAGATTTTGGAAATTAGGACTTTTCATCTTCAACAAGATGGGGCGTCCCCACACTACCATCGTGATGTGCGGGCCTATCTAGATGAGAATCTGACAAACAAATAAATTGAGAGAAGACGTTCAGTAAAATACTCCATCAAACCTCATCCCACCTGGACTTTTTCTTATGGGGATTTCTAAAAGGTAAAGTTTATGCTACAAAACCGGCAACCTTTGACGAATTAAGAGTAACCATTCTTTTCGCCCCCTCTTTTTTTTTTTTTCTCCTTCTCTCTATAATTTTTGTAGCGGTGCAGACTGGCTGGATTACTGTTCATGCCTACGGGTAATTATTTCTCGGTGCAGGCCGATGAACCGAGATATTGTCATCCAACCCTCGGGAGCGTTGTATTCTGGTATTATGGTTATGAATACTCCGTGCCCTATGACATTCCTTGCTTCTGAGGTGTTGCTTAGGCGATCACGGGGTACGCAGTCGCGGACTGAGAATCCTTTGTCATGTTTTGGTTCTGATGTTTGTACACTTCCTTAAGTATCACCGTGGTTGCACCTACCCCATTGCTATATGTGATTGTATGCACTGTTCTTATCTCTTGTTCTTTTGGTTGTTTTATCTCTTCTAACTGTTGTGTTGTATTGTGTATAAAAAGTTTTTTCAATAAAAATGATCTGATTAAAAAAAAAAGAGTAACCATTGAAAGTTAATACGCCCAAATAGCAATTCAAATGATTCTTTATGTTTGTGATTCTATGCTTTGCATTATCAGAAATGCCTGGACAAGAATAGTTATCAGTTTGTAAGTATAATATAATATAATAATTATTTATTATTTATAATTTTTTAAATGTATATAAATTTTTTGGGACATCGTATATATACACCATAGTTTGTAGACCGTATAACTTTCCTACAGACTAATTAATATACACTGATTTGGGATATTTTTACCAAAGAAATTTAGAAGACTAAATTTTTAAAGAAAGATTATTTATTTGCAAAATTGTATAAGAGAAACAAGGAAAAATGTGTTGTGTTTTTTTTTAATTTTTCAGTATTTTTTTTATTGATAAAGCAAGAGATAAAAAAAAAAAAAAAAAAAAACATCAGCGATTATATACCCCCAAATGAAAGCTCTATCTGTCTCTAGAAGAAAAATAAAAAAAAATAATTTGGGTACAGTGTTGCATTACTGAGCAATTGTCATTCAAAGTGTGACAACACTGAAATCTGAAAATTGGCCTGGGCAGGAAGAGGGAGAAAGTGTCCAGTGTTGAAGTGGTTAAAGTATATCTAAACCCAAGCTTACCAGTCATTACATGCAATGGCTATATTTGTTTTGTGACTTTTTGTTAAGTACATTTTCTGAAAGTACCTGTGGATTTTGTTGAAATTTCAATGTCTGTGTAACTCAAACAAACAATGTTACCAGCTTTCCCAGCTATCTTTTGAGAACTACAAAACATCTCCTTCATGTAATGGAGATGTAAAGAGGAGAAGGTGCTCTGTAGTCCAAATCAGAAGAACAACTTGGGGTGACAACACTGTTCCTGCATACATAGTGGAGAAAGTTTGTGTTTTCGCCCTAGGGCAGGAAATGTATTACTGGCAGGATTACCAGGTGAAAAAAAGGGAAAAAGAGCCTAAGGCCCCTTTCACATGGGCTTTCTGATCAGGTCGGTCTGTCAGTTTTTTCAGGCGGATCTGATCGGATGCTCCATGCACCTCTATGGAGCAGCGGATGTCATCGGTGACATGTCTGCTGACACCCGCTGCTGTCCTATCCGATGTGGCCCGTGAAATCCAGACAGATTGAAACCCTATTTTCCATCCGTCTGGAGGATCGGATCAAAACGGATAGGCGGTCCGCTTTCATACGATATCTCCTATGGAGGAGAGTGGGGATCTGACAGCTCCATCTCTGCAAAGTAAGCAGAGGCGGACCTGTCATCTCATTTGGTGGAGGGGGGATTTTAGGTTCGGATTGTTTTTTAGGTGTTGGGCTTGGCCCCATAGTTCCAGTTAAGGGAAATCTTAAGGCGTCGGTATACCAAGACATTTTGGACAATTTCATGCTCCCAACTTTGTGGGAACAGTTTGGGGATGGCCCCTTCCTGTTCCAACATTACTGTGCACCAGTGCACAAACCAAGGTCCTTAAAGACATGGATGAGCAAGTTTGGGGTAGAGGAACTTGACTGGCCTGTACAGAGTCCTGACCTCAACCTGATAGAACACCTTTGGGATGAATTAGAGCGGAGACTGCGAGCCAGGCCTTCTCGTCCAACAGCAGTGCCTGACCTCATAAATGCGCTTCTGGAAGAATGGTCAAAAACTTCCATAGACACACTCCTAAACCTTGTGGACAGCCTTCCCAGAAGAGTTGAAGCTGTTATAGCTGCAAAGTGTGGGCCAACTCCTTATTGAACCCTACGGACTTAGATTGGGCTGGGATGCGATTAAAATTCATGTGCGTGTAAAGGCAGGCATCCCAATACTTTTGGTAATATAGTGTGCTTCTATCTCTCTCTCTGTATGTGTGTGTGTGTGTGTATATATATATATATATATATATATATATAGTACTATCAATGTTTAGCTACATACGTATTTACTTTATGAATATATATAATTTTGTACCTAAAATAAGATCATGTCCTGTAATATTTTACAGAGAGGTAGGGAGCCCTTCCACCTTGCAGCTGAAAATGGCCATGTTAATATGATCAACAATCTGCTGAATATGGGATTATTTACATCAGAGCCAGACAAGGTCAGTACATTTATGTCTCCAAACGGTCACTTTCTGTCGCTCAGCATGACAGAGTGAGATGTGGCTGGCTGGAAACATTCCTTCATAGGGCATATTGGTTTTTCAGGTTATTTTACCTTATTAGTGCATACATTAGAGAACACTGATACAGATAATGATGTTTAGTGTAAATATGCTGCCAAACACTAACCTGTACTGATAATGACAACAGCCTCATATTCTGCATATAAAGTAAATGATTACATCATGTTCAAGAGGCCTTAGACCTAATGCACATTGGGCATTTAGCCCTGGCGTGTAAGACTCCAGCATTTAAGCTACACTTGATTCAAAATGTGGCATTACGCTTTTTTAAAGCACCCTGAGAGTCAATCAAAGCCCCTGTCACTAAATAAAAAGGTCATTTACAGTCCTGTTTACATGTTGTGTTTGCTTTGCTTTGCTTTAAAAATTATAACCCATGTTGCCTTCTTGGTGCTACTAAACATCTTCAAAGCCTACATAGAAGTATATTACAAAGCTCTCTTACTGCAGCTTTTGTGAGGCTTTATTTCAGCTTTAGCTTCACTTTGTTTTGGAAGTATTGCTGGTATAAGATATCCCAGGATGCACTGGTAAACCAACAAGTGAACCAAAAAAACGTCATTAGCGGTTACTTCAGCTTCATGTGTATATATATTCTGGAAGTGTCTGGTGCAGACATCACATCAGGTGTGCAGAGTGGAGCAGCAGAACTGCAGCAACTAGCAGATGACACACGTGTTGTGCAACAAGGGAACGCTTTAGCGGAAGGTGAGCGAGGACTGGAGAGGACAGAGCTGCAGAAGATTAGCAGAGCTAAGGGAAAGGAGGAGAGAAACTAGCAATGCCACATGTAGTGTGCAGCATTGGAGCAATATAGCCGGAGGTGAGGGAAGACCAGAGAGAGAGGAGGATCAGCAAACCAGAGGATCTGCCAAGCTGGGGATTACTACTGATTGGGGGATCTGCAGAGCTGGGGGTTACTACTCAGCAAAGGATCTGCAGAGCTGGGGGTTACTACTGAGCAGGGCATCAGCAGAGCTGGGGGTTACTACTGAGCAGGGGATCTGCTGTACGAGGGTACTAATAGACTGGGGATCTGCTGAACGAAAGTACCCAAGAGCTGGGAATCTGCTGAACAGGGGTTCTAATGAGTTGGGGATTTGCTGAGTTGGAATACTACTGAGCTGGGGTTCTACTGGGCCCCTTTAAAACACATTGAAAATCAACACACACTCAGGTCATTTGCCAAGCTTCATTAAATCTTCAGAAAAGCACCATCAAAGCTTTACAGAAGCATAAAAAAAAAAAAGCATGCCTTAATGTGTGTTAAAGTCAAAGCAAGTGTAAATGAGCACTTTAGGTATAAATAGAAGTCACAAGTGAAACATCCATCCCCATCCAGCTGCAGCAGCTGTCAGCCGTCAGCCTCTCACACATTTTTACAGGCTGTGCCTTCTGCCTGCACCTAAACACCACATTCTCATCTACTGGAGCTAAACTCCCAATGGGCCTGAGGCCTTAGAGGTAACCTGTATATACCTCTAAGAACAATGCCTTTTAAAACTATACCCAGGGCTTTTTTTCTCAGAGAAAAGGTGCAGGAACTCCCCTTTCTCAGTTACTTTGTGTCTCCGCCCCCTACCCACCTTTGAGCAATAACCCTTGGTTCCACCCCTACCCACCTCTGAGCACCGACACTTGGATCCACCCCCTACCTAGCTTCCAGTACAGCCCCTTTTAGAGAATATAGAGCCAAGTATAATTTTGTAGTGGAATGTATGGAATGTGGTTATGATAAGAAAAGCAATAAAATTGATCCCCCACAGCCAGCAGCAATATACCCCCCCCCCACCAGCAATAGACCCCCAGCAGCAGCAAAAGATCTCCCAGTAGCCAGCATCAATAGACTCTCTAGCAGCCAGCAACAGTAGACCCCTTCCCAAACAGTAGATCCCTTCCAGCAACAATTAACCCACAGTATCAAAAGATCCTCCACCAGCAACAATAGATTGCCATCCAAAAATTGATCCCCCTCCAGCATCAATAGATCCAGCATCAGTAGACCCTCTAGCACCCCTTGCCATGGCATACATTTAGTGCTAGAGGTGACGGAACTGCGTTCCCCCGCGTTCCCGCTGAAAAAAAGCCCTGACTATACCATTTTCTAAGATCGATAGCAGTTCAAAACACTTACTTTTAATGTAATGCTTTCTTGTAACACTTTCAAAATGCAGTATGATTTTATAAATAATTGAATATCCTCTTCTCCTTATTTTCTACCTTGCAGGATGGTAACACGGCACTTCATCTGGCTGCCGCTAATGGCCATGATCCAGTTGTGAGAGTTCTGCTGGAGCAATGGGAAGATAAAGATAAAGACAGCCTCAACATGGTACTGACCTGTCACAAACATAAAAGTTGTCATTTTGGGTGGGGACTGGGGACATTAACCCCTTATCTCCCACTGGACGCTTTCCCCACTCTACTTAGTGTCTTCCACAACATCCTAACAAAACTCTCACCTTTTTCTTAGCTAGTCTCCCCAATTATTTTTTGTCTACACTGGAATTCCTAGAAGACATAACAAACCAATGTATGTCATTCATCTTTGGAACAGCCAAGCAAAGTGTAATATAATTTTTGGGCAGAACAGACCCAGTGCTGCTTTGTAGAGGTGTGTTTCGCTGACTGCTACCCTACATTCCTTTTAGTTTGGATCAGGGCTTCTGCCAGCAATAAGCTTCCTTAAAGTGGATGTATACCCTCACATAAATGCAGTGACATGAACAGCCTCAGATGTTATACAGAGATTAAACAAATTTCCCTATTAATATACAGTATATATACCAGCTCTCTGTCAATCTATCTCTATGCGCCCACCTCAACATACATTTCCAACTGCTTTTATCTCCTGTGTCAGAAAACTTGTCAGAAGTTATCATGTTATATCATGATAACAGAGGAACAGAGCTTCAGAAAGACACAGGATTTGGATCTTTGGAGAGAGATAAGTAAACACTACAGATATATGTGACCAGGTCAAATTTCATGAATGGGGTTTACATCCACTTTAAGGTGCCAAGATGGGGGGGCGGTAAAATCTGAATTCCAGTATGGGACATACATCCACTGCACTGACTTCAGCTGCAACACCACCATTGGGGCCCTTGACTTCTGGGTCCGCAGCTTGTCAATCGTGGGCAGGTGATGGGTAGATTGTGACAGGAGGGGTGGTGGGGGCGGCATTTACCAGAATTGATCCTCTGTATTTTCCTCCTACAGCAGCTGAAAGTTGTCTTCTCCTCCTCTCACTTCTGCCAGCAATCAGCTGCTCACAAACAGGTGACGTAAACCAGCATATTAGATCCAATTAACAACATCCATTATATTGGAGTCCACAGTCTTTGTCTGGTATATCGGCTAACACGTTTAGAGGCGATGCCTCTTCCTCAGAGCCCTGAGGAAGAGGCATCGCCTTGAAACGCATTAGCCGATATCCCAGACAAAGACTGTGGACTCCAATATAATGGATGTTGTTAATTGGATCTAATATGCTGTTTTACATCACCTGTTTGTGAGTAGACATCTTTTAATCTTTTTTTAAATAAAAAGCCTTACTGAGGATAATGAGCTAGGCTGGTGCGCCCTTCTTTTGTGTTTGTGTTTACAGTGTTACGTCGACCACCCCGGTCGTAGAGGGCAGCAAGGTTTAGCCATTGGGGATGCCAAGTATGAGTCCCGTGACAGAAATAATCTGAGAGCCTTGATTCTGAGCGCAGGAGTGAGGTGCTAAGCATTGCAAATTTCTTTTGCAGGATTCAGCTGCTGCAGGACGAAAATAGAGGGGATTGGTTCCAGTAAATGCTGCCCCCACTGCCCCCCCTGTCCACGTACCTCTGTTTTCTGCTGCAAAATGCACCTTCACCTGTATAGACAAAAACCCTTGCATTGGCCCTGGTTATGCTACAAGATGGGAGCTTGGATGCCCTTTGACATCACCTAGACTGAAGTAGGGCACATAGTCCTGCACTGGATGTAAAAACACCAAGGGAAGTCTACTGCTAGTGCACAGGAGGAAAGGAGAATTGCATAAATAAAATGCATTTCCTGTCCCACAGACACAAATGAACAGTTAACACGTACGGCAAAATGAAGTTCTTTAGAGGATGTGTGAATTTAAACTGAGGGGAAGCTAGGAACTCATTAAGTGCTGGTTCGCACTGATGTGGTGCAGGAAACTGCATGTGATTTGGACAGGAATCACACCACATTCCTGTTCAAATCACATGCTATTCTTTGAAGTGCAATTTGAGCACATTTATTTTGAATGGCTCAAATCGCACTACACCCACACGAAAAAGGTGTGTGCATCTTTTTTTAGCCACAGTGGAATCAGATTGCATGGGTGTTAGCCTGATTAAGCCAATCGCTCTGCGTTTTGCGACTTGTTTTAGGGGTGTCATTGGGCTGTCGTTAACTTAGCATTGACACCTGTGGCGGTCCACATGAACGGAGTGCAATTGTGATGCGGTAGAGGAAATGCACAGGAATCGCTGAGAATCCCGCACCACATCAGTGTGAACCGAGACTAAGGGAGCAGAGAATAGCAGGAGGTGTATTCAAGAAATCTGGGAATTGGGTGGAATCTGGCCAGGGATGTGTACATTGGACCTCTGTAAGGACTGGGAGCTCACTGAAGGGGGTGGAGTCTAGCATGACTGAGGCATTTTTTTTCATCCCACCACACATTTAAAATATGTTATGCCATTAGGAAATCGTGATGTGTCCAAACATTCTTTTCTATACCACGTAAGGCTCATTCAGTGGTAATGATTATTATTTTCCATAACTGTCAATGTTTTAGCAACAGAGCCAACGAGAATACAAACTACAAGCACGTGGCAGAAAAATCATTATAACAAATAACATGTGTTGTAGCTTTGTGAACTGAGCCTAGGTCGTCCTAATGTATATGTTACAGATGAGCGAAACATTCACTCCACTGTTGACCATGCTGACTAAAGTCTACCACTTGCTTCATTTGGCAATACAGTAAACCCCCGCTCCATCGCGGTTCAGTTTTTGCGGTCCCGGTATATTGCGTTTTTTTTTGTAATGTTATTTTACTATATAAATCATTAAAAATGAAATATTTTTGTGTTTTCCATAGCTCTTGCTATGTCTCTCAGTATCTTTTATGTGTTTAAATGAGTTTCTATTGTTTTAAAAGTGTTTTTAAAGACCTTAAAATGCTTTTACACGTACAGTGACAGTAAAAAAAAACATGCCTACAATGCATTTTAATAGGGTTTTTCTATTTTGCGGATTTTCACTTTTCACGGCTGGGTCCGGAACGTAACCCCCGCAATGGAGGGGGGTTTACTGTAGTTAATTTTCCTCAATGTATTACTGAGTCTATTAAAGCTATGGAATGACTAATATACCAATTCACTAATAGCCCCCCATAGAGCATGCCATTAAACATAAACATTAAAGTAAACATATTAACATTTATAGGTAATGTTGATCCAGGGAATATCCAATTGCCTCTTGGGGGATCAGGAAGGAATTTTTTCCCCTACTGGAGCAAATTGGTTCATGCTTTGTTGGGTTTTTTGCCTTCCTCTGGATCAACTGTTGGTATAGGATTGTGTATATGGTATTTGTATATATATTTTTTTCCCTTTTATTGGTTGAACTATGGAACGCATGGTTGATCCAGAGGAAGGCATAAAAAAAAAACCCCTTTCAGTAAATCTGAATAAAATGGCATTGCTCCCAAGAAACGATGTGGCCAATATAAATAATGATCACCTTCTCTTCTACCACAAGCTTGCTCTATCTTGTTCCACAATTTTCCTCAAATCTACACAACACAACTTGCACTGCACCACAACAAGCAACTTTGCATTGTATTGCGCCGTAATGGGAAAAATCTAAATTAATCCTCTGCACACTGTTTTATACCCATACACATTTCTAGCAAACTTTGCATTAAAAAAGGGGATATTTGGTTCACATACATTGCGAAACCTGTTTTAGCTGGCCAACTATGTCAAAGGAATTCCTTTCTGACCAGGCCCTACTCCACTCTGCAAAATGCAATTTACTTGCTTATAGCGTATTTCAGTGGACACAGTGCCAATATGGGGCCTGGCTCAGAATGAGTCCAGTGGCTAAAAGAAATCCGGATAAATCTGCTATAAACCCTTACACATTTCCAGCAAACTTTGCACAAAACAGGGAATTTTAGTTCACATACATTGATTGCATTGCTCTTTCATTGTCACATTCATTCACATGTGGGGAAGGGGACCTACATAATGACAGAAAGAGCCACTCAGGTGAGGAGAAGTACTCCGGTGCAGGTCGGATCCGCCATCCAGATACTGAGCAATCAAAAGGAAAGTTGATCACACTCAGGAGTATGATGAAGTAGAAGTGCTTTAATTCCCCATAAAAAAATGAATACATACAGTGCATCACACGGACATGGGACAGGTTAACGCGTTTCACGATTCAGAAGTGAGGAAGCGATCTTCTGAATCATGAAACGCGTTAACCTGTCCCATGTCCGTGTGATGCACTGTATGTATTCATTTTTTATGGGGAATTAAAGCACTTCTACTTCATCATACTCCTGAGTGTGGTCAACTTTCCTTTTGATGGGGAAGGTGACCTAGCTGTGTTGTGGTAAAGTGGTTGTAAACCCACTTAGTAATTATCCCGTCTTTCACAATACTAAGTGCCCTGTATATGTGCCTTATTAGAAATATGCTGTTCTATACCTTATTTTATAGTGCTGCTCAGCGCTCCCGTGACCGGCCATATCTCCCCTTTCCCGATCTGACTGCTAGATCGGGAGGGGCAGAGAATCCCCTGCTGACATTCGTTGAGAGGAGGAGAGAGCCAGCCAGCCATGTATAGAATAGCATATTTTAAATAAGGCACATATACAAGGCACTTAGTATTATGAAAGACAGGGGATTGTGTGATAATTAATAATTTCAGCAGCAGGAGGGGGGGGGGGTGGACATAGAGCTGACAGGCAGAGAGGGGAGGGGGGAGGAGGACACAGGAGAGCTGCAGATAGCTGTGGATGACAGAGGCCTGTAAACTGACCATGGTGTCAGGGCTCAGCATCCATGATAAACCATGGTCAGGTGATAGAAGGGGCCATATTACACAGCACAAGCAAAATGAAAATTGGTAGAAATTAATAATTACAAAAATTATTAATGAAAATCATAAGATCACAGAAAGCACTGCCACGGTCTCCTGTGATGTATGCCTACCCAGTAAACAATTTCCCACTTAGAAATGTAATTACATTTTTAAATTACATCAGTAAAAGTTCGGTATCTAGTGTTCACTTTGCTCATATTATATCATGCAGGAGCACCAGGCGCATGGATTTCAATGTTTTTTTTTTTTTTTTTTTTTTAAGCACATGATTAGAGCCTGTGGCTCTAATTGGCTTAAAAAAAGAGTGGGCTCGGGGAGCAGAGCACTGCATCTCGAGCCCACCCACTTGTGTGACAATAGCGAATTAATATTGGCTATTGTTTTCCTGATCCTTCTCCTGGCCTCCAATCAGGAAGTGAGTCCTGAGACCCAATTGGCCAGGGAGTCTTAGGACTCCTTAATAAACCAGTTAACAATAAAACCTCCTGAAATGGTATATTGTCCCATTAAACAAGTATTATATAAATACCACAAAAAAAACTGTCAGCTCATTTTTGTTGATAATGACCCAGTACATGTTTTGTATATTATAAGTTCAAACTGTTCAAAAATGAACACAACGGGCCTGACAAGGTCGTTTTTGTCCAATGAGAACCAAACAGATTGAAACTTGTCTGCTCTAGTCGTTGTTCTGCAATGCACATTTGGTTGCAGGTGGCTTTAGGACAATATGGACAAATATTTTTTGAACACAGTTGTGCTGTTATTAGGCTTGTGACGGTATCAGATTTTCATGCTGCAATTAATTGATTAAGGTTTTGCCACGGTATACGGTATTATCAAGGTATTCTATTATTAAATTTAAATTATTAAATTTCCACCTCACTTCAATTTCATTGCTGAATTTAGGGGCTTTGGTTCACTTATTCACATTATTATATAGTCAGTCAGTACAGACTCTGTGAACCAGGCCTAAAATAGGTCATCAAGCAGTGTCTGGCCTAACTGGTGATAACTGGTCCTGGCGCTCGGGTCCGATCCGATGGCCTGGTCATTAAGAGGGCAAATCCTTGTGGTCAAGAAGTGGTTAAACCTAAAGGAGGTGTGGTTTATAAATTACTGTACTATTGCTTTAGGCCTGGTTCACATGTATGCGGGTTGGTGGTTCACATGTATGCGAGTTGGCGGTTCACATGTATGCGGGTTGGCGGCCCACATTTGCACAGGCATAGCAGCCCATTGATTTGAACGGGCTGCTATGCCCTCATTTTCCGCAGAAAAAAGGTGCATGCAGCATTTTTTTAAAATTCAGTGGCCTTGAAATCCATCCTGCTTTTGCACCATGCGACTAACCTGCAGTTCCTGCTCTGGCAAGCTTTCTGCATTTTTTGTATACGTGGGCACGGCATTTAAAAACAGTTTGCGTGTGCAGCAACGGCAGGTAAGTCGCATGGTGCAAAAGAAGGATGGATTTCATGGCCACTGCATTTTTTTAAATTCTGCATGCACCTTTTTTCAGCTGAAAACGCAGGCATAGCAGCTCAAGCCCATTCACATCAATGGGCTGCTATGCCTGTGCAAATGTGGGCCCCCAACCCGCATACATGTGAACCAGGCCTAAAGCAATAGTAAAGTCATTAATTGGTTAAACCTGCAGGAGGACCGGTGTTTTTATCTATTAATGACTTTACTATTGCTTTAGGCCTGGTTCACATGTATGCGGGTTGGGGGCCCACATTTGCACAGGCATAGCAGCCCATTGATGTGAATGGGCTTGAGCTGCTATGCCTGCGTTTTCAGCTGAAAAAAGGTGCATGCAGAATTTAAAAAAGTGCAGTGGCCATGAAATCCATCCTTCTTTTGCACCATGCGACTTACCTGCCGTTGCTGCACACGCAAACTGTTTTTAAATGCCATGCCCACGTATACAAAAAATGCAGAAAGCTTGCCAGAGCAGGCACTGCAGGTTAGTCGCATGGTGCAAAAGCAGGATGGATTTCAAGGCCACTGAATTTTAAAAAAATGCTGCATGCACCTTTTTTCTGCGGAAAATGAGGGCATAGCAGCCCGTTCAAATCAATGGGCTGCTATGCCTGTGCAAATGTGGGCCGCCAACCCGCATACATGTGAACTGCCAACCCGCATACATGTGAACCACCAACCCGCATACATGTGAACCAGGCCTAAAGCAATAGTAAAGTCATTAATAGATAAAAACACCGGTCCTCCTGCAGGTTTAACCACTTCTGGATTGCAAGGATTTGCCCCTTTAAAGACCAGGCCATCGGATCAGAGCGCCAGGACCAGTCATCACCAGGTAGGCCAGACACTGCTTGATGGCTATATAATAATGTAATGTGGGCTGCTATGCGTGTGTGTATATATTATATATATATATATATATATATATATATATTTTAGAGCTGCACGATTCTGGCCAAAATGAGAATCACGATTTTTTAGCTTGGAATAAAGATCACGATTCTCTGTGTAACAAAAAAAAAAAAAAATTGGGATAACTTACTGTTACGTTTTTTTTTTTTTTTTTTTTATTCATTAAAGTCTATTAATTGCGTTTGAAAGACTGCTGCGCAAATACAGTGTGACATAAAATATTACAACAATCGCCATTTTTTTCTGTAGGGTCTCTGCTAAAAAAATATATAAAATGTTTGGGGGTTCTAAGTACTTTTCTAGCAAAAAAAAAAACTGATTTTAACTTGCAAGCAACAAGTGTCAGAAAAAGATCCAGTCTTTAAGAGGTTAAACTTCCTTTCTCCCTGGCAGAGGGAAGGAAAAGATACAATGTAAACAAATGTTTTTTGGATCTTAGCTGGAAGGGAAAGAAATAGTTTCTGCCACCATCCCGAGAGTATAGTTTGTCGATTTGTGGTGCCTCAGGTCAAGTATGGGATTTTAAGGGCAGGAGTAAAACGAGTAAACAGTAGTAGTACAATTTGTATAAAATTTATTCGCATGTATAATTATATACAGAGATTTGAGTGAATTAATGGGTAAAGTCCCATTGTGATAGTGAAGAGAAAAGAGTAGTAGGTGTGGTTACACGTGAAAATAGTGATTTAGACAAGAAAGGTAGATGGTCCTGCTCTGCTCTACAGCAGAGCAGGACCATCTACCTTTCTTGTCTAAGTCACTATTTTCACGTGTAACCACACCTACTACTCTTTTCTCTTCACTATCACAATGGGACTTTACCCATTAATTCACTCAAATCTCTGTATATAATTATACATGCGAATAAATTTTATACAAATTGTACTACTACTGTTTACTCGTTTTACTCCTGCCCTTAAAATCCCATACTTGACCTGAGGCACCACAAATCGACAAAAGATACAATGTAAACATTTTTGTTTATAGTTAGGCGTTAGCTGTGTGAGTGAATGAGTCATCCAGCTCACTGAAATGTATCAATTCACAAGTCAGACCCAGGAGCAGAGAAACTCGGTATTTTAAAAATGCCACAATAACAATACCGTGGCTATGCAATACCGCGATATATCGAATTACCGAAAACCGGCATATGTCTAGCTGTTATACATTGTGAGAATTTATATAGTTAATTTTTAGAATCAATTGTTATTTAACTTCTGTTATTATATTGCCATCTTGTGGTTGTTTTGGTTGTTGCATCTGCCTTTTCTGTCTTTCCCTTCTGTGTTCCCTCTCCCACCTGTGATGTACTTCCTCTTCCTTTTTCTTTATGCTTATGGGGATGAAGATGGCCACTTATGTATAGGCCTCATACAATCTGCTCACATCCAGGAACACATTACCATGTTTTGACCTGCAAATACTGTCTTTCATTCATCTGCCACATCTTGTTGCCTACTATACTTGCTGCTTGCAATAAAGACCCATGCTGATGAAAGGTGTTTGGTGAGTTCAGCTATCTGATGACGATTGTCCCCGGTGATTATATCTGCTTATACAGGCCAGGATAAGTCATTATTACAACAGTTGGAGTCAGAATAACTGTAAATGAGGCCAACCTTCCACATTATTCCATCTTTGATCTATTGTTTAGCAGAGCTACATGTATTTAGTATAGGAAAATATACTTTTTTGTTTTTGTGTGTGTGTGGCATCTGTATCAAACAAGGGTTATAATTTTGATGTTTCTGGCCTTGAAATTTTTTTTTTGTACACATAAATGAATCTGTCTTTTTTCCAAGATTTTATTCTAGTCCTGAATTGGCTGGGTTTTTTTTTTTTTTTTTTTTGCTGTCATATTCAGGTAGCCTGTGTGTTGGTCACAAGACGCCACATGACCTGCTTAACAAAAATAAATGAGAATTTTTAGCTGGTTTAAGCTTTAAGCTCCCTGTCATAATGGAAAGATGTTGGCTTTTAATATGAATCTGTTCAAAAATCTACCCGTATGACTAGTCTAAATGTTGTAGAGTTGTTTTATGAGAGTAAAGTACATTCCTATGTGATGGTGTGTCCTCTTTTACTGTTCTCTAGGACGGGGCCACAGCATTTTACTTGGCAGTGGAAGAAGGACATGAATCTTGTGCCAATCAGTTACTGCAAGATGGATGCAACATCAACGCTATAACCCATGTAGGTATTTTTTAACAGAGGGCCTTAAACCTTTCACAGGTATATTACTACTGAACAAATATTCCTACATGCTTGATAATCTTTTGATTGTGGAAATGTATTTGTTTAGTTTGAAGCCAGGCATATGGCACTAGTAGTTTTTGATGGAACACTTAATCTTTAAACTGACACCTAAAGTGGTAGTAAAGACACTATAATTACAAAATTTGCTGACTGACAGGGTTTTTATAACCCTAGAGGTCTCTTCTGTCAAAAAATGTCCCCCCTGCCTGTCAGCGGGTTCATAGCATGTTTACGACCTGCTCTATGTGAAGCAGGCCAGCCCAGCCATTCAAGTCGCCAAAGATAGGAAACCCAGAGGAAAGGCTAGGTGAACATGGACGCACCAGCGACAAGCAAGAGCCATGACAGCACAGCACTGGAAGGCTCCATGTGTCAGTAAGTCTGTTTCAATGTGCTAGTATGCAGTGCATACTAGTACATTATGATTTAAACCTGCAGGGGGTCCATTTATTTTCATTTCTGAAGTGACTTTACTATCGCTTTAAAGTTTAATCCCCAATTTAGCCGTGGAGTATATTTTTTTTGCAAACCATTCTGGAACCAACCATATTTTTAAAAGGGTGCTGCAATGACTCTCAAATAGTCATGGTGTATAACATCGATTACACAGAAAGATATTTCAAGAATGCCCAGGAACGCTTCATCAGGCATACAGGAACCCTTTGTTGGAGCTTTGCACTTTAAAACAAGCTTGTCTGTGTGATGACATATTTTATCTATGCCATGATTTAACCAAACTACTAAAATGACCCTTGAGGTGTACCCTGAACACACAAGGTGTACTCTGACCACATGAAACCCAACTTCATCCAAATAATTATTTTTTCACTTTTTTAAAGGGCTAAACCCTGTTTTTCTGTCCAAGTAAAATGTGGGTCAGAAGAATAGAAAGTGATGAGATATCTCTTCGATAGACAGAGACAGCAACATAAGCAAATATATTTAGTAAAGCAGGCAAAGGTTAAACCAGGGTTTCTCAACCTGGGTTCCATGTAACCGTTAGGGTTCCTCCAGAGCTTTCTAGGGGTTCCTTGAACAATGAGCAATTTTTAGAGCTAGGAGTAAAGAAAGTTGGAAAACGGCGCTACCTGTTAGACCTATATATCCAAGTGTCTCAAAGATTGTGCGTTCATAAAGAATAATAAATAAATAATTAAAAAATTGAAAATATATTTGATATATTAAAATGCAGGAGGAATGCAGTGTTTTAGAATAAATAGTGTTCAGTGTCCAAAGATTTAGTGATTAGAACAATAAATAAATGAAAGTGCACAAATAAAAATGAATTTATTAATAAAGTGCCGATGGTGACTAATTTAGTGCAAAAATGATTTTACAAACAACCCAATCTGGGTAATTGCTATATATATATTGAGTCTTTAAATAAAATATTTCCTTATGGTGCTCAATGGGTGCTGGTGCAAAATAAAATAGTGCAGGTAGTGAGAGTGTATGTACCTGTGGTGGTAACGCAAATTTTTAGCAGGGGTTTCTTGAGGGTTTTCTAGTAGACTCACGCTTAGGCTGTGTTGGCTGTATCGGATCAGTGTAGATGCCGGGAAGCTTTCGCGTTCCACGGCTCAGACCGGAAGTGACGTTTAGATGTAAACTCCACCCTACGCGTTTCGTCATAGGACGTCTGCTGGAGTGGCCACTTAGGTTGGATGATCGCCTACCATAACTATTTTAGAGGCTATATAGGGTGAGTGCGGTACCTAGTGGCCACCACAGGTACATACACTCTCACTACCTGCACTATTTTATTTTGCACCAGCACCCATTGAGCACCATAAGGAAATATTTTATTTAAAGACTCAATATATATAGCAATTACCCAGATTGGGTTGTTTGTAAAATCATTTTTGCACTAAATTAGTCACTATCAGCACTTTATTAAAAAAAATTCATTTTTATTTGTGCCCTTTCATTTATTTATTGTTCTAATCACTAAATCTTTGGACACTGAACACTATTTATTCTAAAACACTGCATTCCTCCTGTATTTTAATATATCAAATATATTTTCAATTTTTTAATTATTTAATTATTTATTATTCTTTATGAACGCACAATCTTTGAGACACTTGGATATATAGGTCTAACAGGTAGCGCCGTTTTCCAACTTTCTTTACTCCTATCTCTATTTTGACCTCTGTTATTCAGAGGTTGGTTGGTGGCAGCTTTGCACACTCCATAGCGCTGGTCACCTTCATTTCAAAATGAGCAATTTTTGCCTCTCATATGAGTTCCCACTGACACCATTGATCTTTGTAGCTATCTGTAAGGGGGTAATTCTTACTAATGACCACAAGTGTAAGAAGCATTCTTCCCACAGACCATCACATCACACTAATGTAGCATTAGAGTTGTAGATCTAGAAATTTTTAGCAGGGGTTTCTTGAGGCTGGAAAGTTCTTTTAAGGGTTCCTCTGTGTTTAAAAGGTTGAAAAAGTCTGGTTTAAACCATCTCTCAGATATTTATTGTGCTATGTATCTCCCTATCCAAGTGACACTCCCACTCTCCCCATTCTTGTGCTGGTGTCAGCGGGACAAAAAGGGAGGGTAATGTCCCTAAAAAAACAGACAGCGATAAAAACCTGACAATGAGTCTAGCTCTTACTATCCAAAATGGAAAATAAATTAAAATATGACTCGAGTTTGCCTTTAACTTCCTCTAAACCAACACCAAAAGATTCATTGACTTCAAATCGTTTTTTTTTTTTTACACAGTTTTGTCACTTGGGTGAAATATATTCTGGTTCTTTGTGATGAAAATCAAATGACCGTTTCTAACTTTTAATCACACACATCTAGCTGTACACATTGCCCTAATGCGTTTTCTTTAATATGACATTGCAAATAGTGCTGTTTACAATATTTCTATTTTTCAGGATGACTACACAGCATTGCACATAGCAGCGGAAAAGGGTTACTTATCCCTGGTTACTTTCCTTATTAGAAACAACATTGACCTAACTGCAAAACCTAATGTAAGTAATGGAAACATTGGCTTGTCTCTATGCCAGAGATTCTACATTGCATTTTATTATACTTAGATGGGTAATTAAATAAAACAAGAGTTCAGAATTGTTGTAAATGATTTTGGCTACAGCACAGTTGGAGATCCCTATAATAGCCTGGGGCCCTGCTGTAGTAATGATGTTATTACAATTGATGTGACAATGTCGTCTATGCAGCAGCAATGATATTGTGGTAAACGAAATGATGTGCTACTGGAAATAACAGCTTCCCCGCAGACAATGCTGATGATCCTCAATACACTTCGGTGTCCCCATCCTAGCAGTGTCAGGGGTCAATGTGGCTCCATATAGTAGTTAGAATTCAGGTTTTTGGGTTGAATATCTTTTAAAGAGTGGCAATGGTTGCATGGTCTCAGTCCACATGTTCCATTGTTAAAACTGCATGGCTCCAAAACTGGCTGAGGCTGCTAAGATCAAAAGTGGGGAACATACTTTTACCCTGCCTTTAAAAAGTATAATTCAAATGTATTATAATTATTTATACATATATAGAGTGTATTATATAAAGATGCAATATATCCACCCACAACTTATATAGCAGTTATGAGTGATTTGATGATCAGTTCGCTGTTTAGCTGCCTAAAAAAATTGTCTTTTGTGACAAATAGTAAAAAAACAAATAACTCATTATTTATTTATTACAAATATTTATATAGTGCAGACAATTTAGTCTCGATTCACACTAGCGCGACTTGTCAGGCGACTTGTCAGCCTGACAAGTCGCGCTCCCTCGCGGTCCATTGACTGCTACAGGACCCGTTCTAATAGGAGTGACACAAGCCGCTCCAACTTAGAAAAAGGGTCCTGTACTACTTCGGGGCGACCTCGGAGCGACTTGCATAGACTTCCATTATGTGAAGTCCATGCAAGTCGCTCCGAAGTCGTGGTGCATGGGAATGCACAAGTCGCCCGAAGTAGTACAGAGTCGTGCCGCCCCAGTGTGAACCGACTCTTATGCAGCGCTTTACGTACATATTGTACATTCACATCAGTCCCTACCCTCAAGGAGCTTACAATCTAAGGTCCCTAACTCACATTCATACGTCCACATACTAGGGCCAATTTTGACAGGAGCCAGTTAACCCCTTAGCATGTCTTTGGAGTGTGGGAGGAAACTGGAATACCCAAAAGAAACACATGCAAGCACAGATAAAACGTACAAACCCAATGCAGGTTGCATCGTGATTTGAACTGATGACCCTAAATTTGCCAGGCAGTTGTGCTAACCAAAGCGATTTTTTAAAAAGGTAAACCAAAACGATTTCATTATACATCCTTAAATATAATAGAATAAAATAAAAACCGAATGCATGACAATTTTTGTAATTTTTTTAAAATATTTTCACCATACTTATTGGTACCAATTGGCACCAAGCTTTTTTTTTTTTTTATAAATTGAATAATAGATTAAGAACTGTTAATCCCTGGGAACTGTACTGCATTACACTAATAGCAGACTAATTGGCTTTTTTTCTGCAGTTCCACTAATGTACAGAACCTGGCAGCACTGTATAAGCAGTGCCATACTTTTCATCTTTTGTAAAACATTTCACAGATATTCCTTAAAGACAAACAAAACAACAGCAGCTCAAAGACTATAAACTCAGTAGTATATTGTAGATGCCTCCATGTAAACTCATATATATTTATCTCTCCTTTATTTACAGGATAGAAACCCTCCCCTCCATTTGTCTATCCTGAATGATCATATGGATATAGTAGACATTCTTTTAGAGTCTGGATATGATATTAATACAATCAATGTGGTAAGTATAATGTGGATTAAAAAGAAGTATGGAGAATTTAATCCCTGGGCGTTAGTTTAATAAATAAGCATTAAATCACTGTATATGCCTAATTGATCCTCATAATTTTATTCTCCACCTATTTCTTCATGCAATTTCCTGCTGTCCTCTAATCTATATAATGGTGAGGACTGGGAACTTTTGGCCTGGGCACAAACCTAACTAACTACCCCCTTAATTAGTAGGAATACATATTTGCTGGCTAAAGAAAGTGTACTGTGACTGGAGGGCTTGGTGAATGGTGTGTATTTCAAAAGGACATATTTTATTGTAACACAGATTTTCACGTATTCCAACATCTGCCTTCTACCTCTTGCTTTCGACATTTGGTCACATGACACTTCAGAGTCGCCAAGGCACTTCAGAGTCGCCAATGTAGTTGATTTTGGAAGACTCCCCAGCTGTGATCACAGGTCTGAATAGAGATCAGGTACATATATATAATGCCGAAAAGCTGTCACTGACTGCAAAATCCCACTCTGATTGATGTCTGAATGGTGAAGCATCTCTAATCAAGTTCCACCAGCCCAACATATCCTACTAATATTGGCCCAGGGGACAAATGTTTCCCTGCCTCCAGCCCAGTCCTTCCCAAGTCAGTAGGCACTGTGGCTGCTCACATTTTTCCCCTTTATATTTATCCACAGAGGCGACAGACACCTTTGCAACTAGCGGCTGAACTGAAGAACACAGATTTGGTGGAGAGGCTTCTTTTAGCTGGCTGTGATCTCAGCATTGAAGATAAGGTAATATTGTGTACATTACACAAGACTAACATGATTTTCGAGGCATTTAAAGCTTATAGCTTATAAAGCCAAGTTAAATGTCATGAGCAGAAATATATAATAATCAAACACAATATACTAAGAGATAAGGGGCGAGATACCATAATTGGTGCACACCAGAGAGCCCAAGATCAAGTTTAAAGATATACAAAATAGTTGCCAGAGGTTTAATTTAGAATGATAGAGTGTCTAGGTTAAGGAACTCTATGTACTTCGCTCCAAGAGGCGTTAACTGTATGTATGAGGCTGGAGAGAGTGGGGAGATTAAAATGAGAAGAGAAGACCAGAAGGGAACAAAAAAAAGAAAGACATGAAGAGATGACAGCAGAATGAGAAAGGGTGTTGAAAGGGAGGGAAAAGAGAGGGTCCTTACAAGTTGCCATTGTAGTTTTAAAAGGTTAATAGATAGAAGAGATTAGGGGTTCATTCAAGGTGGAGATGCAACTCGGGGGTTTCAGAGATAAAGAGGTTGGGGAGCAGTTGAGGCAAAGCTGACAAATTGAGAGACATTCATTATGAGATTTATCCAGTATTGGCATATTTTGTGTGGTTTCCTCATGCTTGTTAAGATGATAACTGCCCAATGCTGTTTTGCTTATTTCCAAAAACAGCTTGGGTCAAAAGTTTATGACTTGAACGGTCTTCATATAAGCTTAATTTTAATACCCAAAAAAGAGTGACATCATGTTTTTCTGTGTTTTCACTTATAGTGCTACAATCAAATTGCAAATTTCTGAATTCTTAAACTGGGTCTTACATAAGTTTATATATTTGATTAAATTTATTGAGAATGAAAAAGCGTACCCTAAGGGGGCACGTTGTTATGTACCCTAGCACTTTTAACCTACTCAGGGGATTACGCTTTTGTAGCCAGTTTTATCGACCCCAATTGAATTGTTATGTGGGGTAAATACTGTTGGTTTAAGGTTTGCCTCGGGGCCTGTTACAGTTTGTCGCAGTATGGGCTTTGCCCCTAACAGATACTAACTGTCATTGTTCTGATGTTTATGTCAAAATACTCAATAAAATTATTGAAAACGAGAATGAAAAAGCGATGTTATAGCAAACTACATTTAAACAATAGACAAAATGTTCTGGGCTGACGGGGGCCTTATGATGGCCATATAATAGGGAATGTGTTGTGTTTTCCATCAGGTTTCGATTCCAGCAATCTGACACATTACTTTTTTTGTTTCCCAGTTTCAAGAGACTAAAATTTGTAATTTTGCCAACTCTATCCCAAACTTTTTATTTTGTTGTAAATAGAATAAGGCTTTTATTTAGATCTGTATCCCTGTTGGGGAAAATTCCCTTTTACTTGTCAGGACAGAAAGTAATGGTAAATCTCTCCAACAGGGACACAGACAAAAACAAAAACTGGATTTTTGTCTTACCCTAAAATCCTTTTCTCTGAGATTCACCGACAGACATAGCTCCATGTCTTTTAGACCAGGGATTCCCAAACTACGGCCCTGCAGCTGTTGCACAACTACACATCCCATGAGGCATTGTAAAACTCTGACACACCCACACATGCGTACGTGTACTTGTGTATATATATATATATATATATATATATAGGCTTCAGTCAGATGATCGTATTAACTTCTAAATCCTCGTTGAGTCCTCCCGGCGACATGGACCCAAGCGAGAAGATCCAAAATGTTTCTTGTCTACATAAAATCGAGAACCTTTCACCTTCTGGGAGAGTCATAGAAATGGCTTCAATCCCGAATAATTCTAGGCCTGCGGTGCTCCCACCATGTGCTTTGCAGAAGTGCCTTGGCACACTGTGCTTATCTTTTTTCTGCTCAATGAACCGGCGGTGTTCACCAAATCTGGTGCGCATGGCTCTAACTGTCCTTCCAACATAGATAAGACCACATGGGCACCTCAGGCCGTAAACTACAAATTGTGTACCACAGCTAATAAATTGCTTTATGTTATAGGAACGTCCTGCTGCGGATGTAAAGCTACTTTTACCATGTTGCATGAATGTACAAGCCTTACATCTGCTCTGTTTGCACCTATAGGAACCTACCATATTAAAGGTGGAAACTGGCCCTTTAAGAGAATGAGCGAATAAATTAGGGCTGGAGGTTTTCAGGTATTTTGGGAGGAGGTGTTTGTAGGAAGCAAGGTGGGACCTGAAGAAGGAGGCTCCGCCTCCGAAACGTGTTGTCCGTGGCAACTAACAGAGGCAGTATACCCGTGTGGATCCCTCCACTCCGTAGCCCCATACAGCTTGCAGCGTCGGCTGAGGCTGTGACTCACTTGTGTAGCGGTGCATGACGGCGGACTGGTGCGCAGGCGCAATAGTACTGACACGTAGTGGAGCCGGAAGCAGGAAGTAAGGGAGAGTGGGGTCATAGCGGCGGCAGCTGCAAGAGACCGGAGTGAAACCACCTGGAGGGACGGGAGGAGCGAGGAGCTTCTGTTATCATGCCGATATGCTTTTGCAACAAGGATGAAAATGTGAGTGCATTTTAACTGTACTGTTTGTCCCCCAATAAAGCGATATTGCCCGAGGTCTGCGTGCGCTTCCCTCTATTATAGATTGGATAAAGTGAATGAAACCTGACTTCAGGGTCTGTGTTGTGTTCTTAGAGGATTCATTAATTCATAGTATATGCATTTAGAGAGGGCACAATGGCAGTTGTTTAGCACTTCTGTCTTGCTGCACTTGGGTCCCAGCCAGGACACTACTTGCATGGAGTTTGCATGTTTTCCCTGTGCCCTGCAGGGCATTCCTCCCACACTCCGAAGACATGCTGGCAGGTTAAACTGGCTCTTGTCTAAGATGGCTCTAGTATGTAAAGATGTCAGATAAGGGCCTTAGATTGTAAGCTCCTTGAGGGTAGGGACTGATGTGAATGTAAAGTGCTGTGTAAATTGTAAGTGCTAAATAAACATGTTATAAGTCCAAAAAGTTATATTGTTGGTGATATGCCAAAATTCCTTGATTATTTATGTTTTTTGCAACTGTTTTATGCTTCGAGACTACATTTTTATTTTCAATTTTGCAGCAAGGTAAAACAGCACTAGGTGTAGCAGCAAGAAGCAATCACTTCCTGATTGTTGATATGATCATTAAAGCAGAAAGATACTACACATGGAGAAAGGTAAGAACCAAAAAAACTATAATACTATAGTACAGAGTAATATGTGTCTTGATGTTACAATAAAATATACTTAAAGGAAAAGTATTACTAAAACAATTTTGGCACTACTTCTATGGATCACAGGAGTGCACTTTTTCAGCGGAAAGCGGGCTAAAGCCTGCTGTCTGCTGACGTCACTTAGCTGGTTAAGCTTCTGGAAAGATCCTAACTTTACAGTCGGGATCCACCCCGATGCCTAGACCGACACTTGGCTCAGCCTCTCAGCAAGCTACTCCCTCCCCCTTCCCCAGCTTGGTGCTCCAGTGAGCGCTGGAGGGGCAGAGCAGAGAGTGGGTGACTGACAGTCACTGTCTCTCTTCAGATTGAATACTCAGTGATTAGATGTCTTTGATTGCTCAGTTCTCAGTGCAGTGTTGGTGGAGGACAGCTGCAGCTGGGATCGGTGCTGCAACCATCTAGGTGAGTGTGATTGTTTAGTTTCTTGAATTCCTGAACTTTTATTTTATAAGGTGATGCTTTTTATCTGTATTGCTCAGCTAAATCAAATTCATTTACATTCCTTTTCACTTTGATTTGTTTTTTTGCTTTGGTAAATTGTTAGTGTTGTGCTTTTTATGTTTTTTGACATTTTTTTAGGGGTTCAAAAGGTACTATTAGTATATGATTTAGAGTATGTAAGACTAAAGCAGTTGTAAACCCCTGAAATGAAAAAATGAACAAAGCATATCCTTCTATAGTGTGTACTTGCCTCAATCCAAAGCACCTACTGTGATATATGTCTGCTCTCTCATTCCTCATATCTGCATAAGTCACTTATGACAGTCTATGCCGATACCAGACAATCAAGGGAGATGGCCCTGCTCCTTTCCCCCCAGCAATAGCCTCAGCTGTGTATGTTTCCTTATAAGGCTGTGTAGAGGGGGTGTGTCATTTCCCCACGACCCATGTCTCAGATTATACTCAGTTCCCCGCACTATGTTGTGCACTGCCTTCTGGAGATGAGAAGTGCTTTGTAATTATGTGCTTTGAAGGGCTGTAGAGGAGAGACCGCTGCAGATAAGGAGGTACAACTTATGTAGGAGGATTAGTTTCATCCCCATATATCATCTGAGGCTTGTCACTGCACTGGGTATATGTAAGAGTTTACACTTACCGCTTACCACTTTAAGGTGTGTATCCATTTGGAGTATGTAAATGGTTCAATCAGCGGGGGGAGGGGGGGGGTTTGGGGGTTCAAGGGGACTTGCTCTACCGTATTCTTTAATTCTAACAGGGAAAGTGGTGTCACCCTCCTGGCTGTGATATCTGGCAGCGGTGTATATTTCACATAAGTAGTTTCTAGTTTTTTGATTGAAACAATGTAAGGCCGGGTTCACACTAGCTGTAGCTGCGGTTTACAGCACAGGGTCCATTTCATGTACAAATCAGGTCAGAATTTTTGCCTGAATTCGGACCTGAAATGGAACCAAAGATGCACAGGACCCTCATTGTTTGCACTGTTTTCCTCACAGGAACTTATAGAAGATACTAACTTTGAGGAATTTATGACATTCAGACAAGACCACTCATCACAGACCGGCCAGCTGCGCTCAGCTCTTTGGAATTTAGCGTATGAGCAGCTGAAGCCTGACGAATGGAAGAAACTGGCGCTGCTGTGGAAGTTCACAGAGCCACAAATTAAGGCCATTGAAACACAGTGGACAGGTAAAAATGGACCCTAAGATAAGTCACAAGGGCAGGAGGTATACCATGAAAGGTACTTAGAAAAACCAGGCTTTACTAAGCTGGTAGAGGTTGTTTTTAATATTTAAAATAATATTATTACTTTATGTATGTAAAATGGCCTAGCTTTCTGTTAGGCTATGGGCAGAGTGAAGAAGGAGATGAGAACCTCTGTCAGATGACTGTTATGATCGCTGTTCCTATTGGGGTAGGATTTCCCTCATTTCCTCTCTGGACAGGAAGTAATGGCAAATGTCGTCAGTGAAAACACGTATTTTCAGTAAACCCTCTGTCAGCTTACTAGCACTGTCTAGTTCTTCCTACTCTGTTGCCAGCTGCTTCCCAAAGGAAATAAAAAAAAACATGGCTGGAGTTTTGTTTTATTTATTAATCTAACCTTTTTTCAACTTGTATATAATTTTTATTATTCATAAAAATTGTATTTTTTTTTTTTATACAAATATTTATTACATGATGCACTCATGATCCTGGTTCTATGGGTATTCTGGATTTTCTGTAGAAAGGGCATAGCAGTAGATCTTTCCTTTGTGACTGCTTCTTTAAAATTACAACCTTTGTAGAGTGGGGGAGGATTACAATATCTATACTTGTATTTTTACTTTGTGCATTCCAGTCTTAAGCCTCGTACACACGATCAGATTATCGGAAGAATTTTCGTCTGTTTTTTGTTGCATGCTAGTCTCCTAGTGAAAGTGAAGAGGTTACTTTCATATGAAAATTCTCATACGACAGAATACAACCTCAGAAGTGATGTCATGTGTTGAATTGTTTTGAATTTATTCTTTAGTTTCCGAGCATGTGTAGCCTTGCTCTTACGATTTTTTTGGACGAAAACTGTACTAGTTAAATAAAAATCGGACAATGTGTTCACGTACGATAAAAATTTTATAGCCTGCACATGCAGCTTTTGTCGTACGAAAATTTGTAATCGGCTGTTTGAGCACCATACTAACTAACCGAAAATTGGCAGATCATTAGTTTGATGAAATTTTACTTCCGATTTTCTTAACGTGTGTACGGGTCTTTAGTGACTTCATCTCCCATATTTCTTTTACAGGCATCATATGGTCAGGAGGTGAGGGAAAATCTCCCCATTGGGGTCATAGGTGGAAATGAAAATTTTACAGAAATGTTAAACTTTCCCCACTTTATTAAGAAAAAATATATACTGAATAATATAAAATAAATGTATCTACTTGATCACCGTGCAAAAATGTTATGTTATCTTCATCCTAAGGTAAAGCAAGTTACAAGGAGCATGGTAACAGGATGTTACTCATCTGGTTACATGGAATTTTGCTAAAAAAAGAAAACCCAATTAAGGCTCTATACGAAGATCTGGTTCGAATGGGACATCAACAAATGGCTGGTAAATACATAGATTTCCATATACCTACTATATTTACCTACTGATAGTTATACTTTAAAGATGTTACGCTATCTTTTGAAAAATGCAAATGGCCATAATCATAAGGGAGGTGTCTACATACATCTCCAGCTTTCTATTAGAGAACTATGGGATCCCAAAACCTAGGGGCCTCTAACCTGTAAGTTTTAACAATTCCTGGCAGTGTAAAAGGCTGGCTCACCTCTCCCACTATTGGTCAGTAAAGCTATCTACTAAAGTGATGGGCCAGTAGGAGGGTGGGCCAGGCTATGAAACAAATAAGCGCAATACATTCTTGAGTATTCCATTCTTCCAGCGCTGACCTACTTTGCACCGCTCAGAATTTCTCACATGAAATATCAGAGCTGCTAAAGACTTTCATCCTGAAGGACTTCTGTTGCCAGGTGCTATGATGGCAGGTCTGAGCAATGAGTATGATAGAACACCCAGCATGTGTCACTGACTGCAGGTTCCACTCTGATCAAGTTCTGAATCGAGCGATATCTTCACTTATGCCCCGTACACACGTGCAGATTATCTGAAGACTTTTTCCTTTAGACTTACCAAAACCATATAATATGAGGTCAAACCTAAACACTTTCAATTTGTATGCAATCCGGCAGGCCCTTGCACTACATAGAAAAGGTAAATCTGAAGACAAAAGTCTTCAGATAATCTGCATGTGTGTACGGGGCATTAGGGCCATCAAATCCCCCTCCCCTTACCGCCAGTCTTTTCTCGCACAGCAGAGTCCCCTCTGCTCTGAATACAAATGAAATGGGGGAATTATGTGGAATTGGGTGGTTTGCATACATACCTGATGAGAGCCATGATACAGAGCAAAAACAAAACTCTAATTTTGTATAGAAAAGCTTTAGAGTGTCATAGAAAGCCTTGAGTTTGTGGCCTGGGAAAAGGGTTTGGGACTGATCTGCTTAGCCTGCTGCCCACAGCAACACCAGGATACATTATTTTGAAAATAAAATTATAATATGTATTATAGGCCTGTGCACAGGGTGTGTCAGGTGTGCCTAAACACACCTCAATCACCCTGTATAGTGCCAATTTCCCCTGCTTTCCGGCTCCCTGTCTCCCCGTCTCCCCTCTGCATGCTGCCAGCTTCCTTCCTCTCCTGCCAGCTGCTGTGGGGGATGTTTCAGGATGGAGCATGGGGAAGGGAGCGGTAAATATTTCATTTACTTACCCCAGTCAGTATCAGTATTTGCCTCACGCAGTGCAACATATCTCCTTCGCATAGAGTTAATCAGGTTGTTGATTGTGGCCTGTGGAATGTTGGTCCACTCCTCTTCAATGGCTGTGCAAAGTTGCTGGATATTGGCAGGACCTGGAACACGCTGTTGTATGTGCCGATCCAGAGCAAACATACTCAATGGGTGACATGTCCAGTGAGTATGCTGGCCATGCAAGAACTGGGATGTTTTCAGCTTCCAGGAATTGTGTACAGATTCTTGCAACATGGAGTCATGCATTATCATGCTGCAACATGAGATGATGGTTGTGGATGAATGGCACAATGGGCCTCAGGATCTCGTCTCGGTATCTCTGTGCATTCAAAATGCCATCAATAAAAATGCACATGTGTTCATTGTCCGATCCACAACGTTGACATCAGCAAACCGCTCACCCACACAACGCCATACATGCTGTCTGCCATCTGCCCTGTACAGTGAAACCCGGGATTCATCCATGAAGAGAACACCTCTCCAAAGTGCCAGACGCCATTGAATGTGAGCATTTGCCCACCAAGTCAGTTATGATGACGAACTGCAGTCAGGTCGAGACCCCAATGAGGACGACGAGCATGCAGATGAGCTTTCCTGAGACGGTTTCTGACAGTTTGTGCAGAAATTCTTTGGTTATGCAAACAAATTGTTGCAGCAGCTGTCCAGGTGGCTGGTCTCAGACAATCTTGGAGGTGAAGATGCTGGATGTGAAGGTCCTGGGCTGGTGTGGTTACACGTGGTCTGTGGTTGGGAGGCTGGTTGGATGTACTGCCAAATTCTCTGAAACGCCTTTGTAGATGGCTTTTGGTAGAGAAATGAACATTCAATTCACGGGCAACAGCTCTGGTGGACATTCCTGCAGTCAGCATGCCAATTGCACGCTCCCTCAAAACTTGTGACATCTGTGGCATTGTGCCATGTGATAAAACTGCACATTTTAGAGTGGCCTTTTATTGTGGCCAGCCTAAGGCACACCTGTGCAAAATTAATGCCGTCTAATCAGCATCTTGATTTGCCACACCTGTGAGGTGGATGAATTATCTCGGCAAAGGAGAAGTGCTCACTAATGCCTCGTACACACGCTCAGATAATCGTACGAAAATAATCGCTTTCGACTTGATCGCGCGATAATCTGATCGTTAGTACACAGCTTTCGACAGCCGATCACGACAGTTCATCCAACAAAATCCGAAGGGACAAACACGAAAACTTCTGTTGTATGAAAGCCTAGCGAACGACAATCGTTTAATCAGTACAGTATGCGTCCGCTAAAAATCGATCGACAAAGACCGTGCATGATCAGAAACACTAAAATAGCACGGAAAAAGCCTGGCGGCCATTGTTTTTGTTTTGCACCATCTGATACGTAGCTAAGCAACCAGGAAGCTTTTCCGGAATCGTACAAAAAAAATCCTACGTTTATATGCATTGTTGAATTTGATATTAGTATCATGCAACAAAATGCGAACGATTATCTGAACGTGTGTACGAGGCATAAGACAGATTTGTAAATAATATTTGAGAGCAATAGGCCTTTAGTGTGGATAGAAAAAGTCTTCGATCTTTGAGGTCAGCTCATGAAAAATGGGGCAAAAACAAAAGTGTTGCATTTATAATTTTGTTCAGTGTGTGTGTATGTGTATATATATAATATATATATATATATATATATATATATATATATATATATATATATATTACACACACACACACACCATAAATATATAATTTTTACATGAATATATATGATCCCTTGCACATTTTAGGAGGTTACTGCAATGATAATCTTTCATGGTATGAGATTTGTTAATAAAAATGTGTCCCAGCTTATCCTAGATTTATTGCACAACCTTCAGGAGTCTAACTTCTTCTAAAATGACTTTCACTTCAAGGAAAACTCTGAACATCCCTTTTGTTTCCTTTTCTTTGCACTGCATATCTCTAGAGATCAATTACCTCAGATCCTGGTAGTTTTAATGAGTTAGGACTTTTCCAGAAGCTGATTGCATTGGTACTGAATCGAAATAAACCCTGAACAAATGCCCTATTTTAAAGAAAAAAGTTACTGTTTGGCCTGCAGCATCATCGGCCTCGTCTTTTTCTCTTACCTACATACGGCTATGATTCTCACATTTATGGAGTCCACATCAGTCGCTATTGTCACTGATCTATAATATTTCTAGATTTTTTTTTTGGTTTCTTTTGCCAACTTACTTTTCTGTTACTAACATTGCAATAACAATGGAAATGTAAGGAAAGATGTCTGATATTTTCATGTTTTTTTTCCCCCAGAAACCTTCAGAGCACAGAGCAGTAACGGTCTTCAGCCTAAGAAATGTGTTATTTCATAAGAGTGGACTAAAATGGAGAATGAGGCAAATGAACAAATTTAAACCAGGAAGGTGCATTGCCTGCTGCAGATTATGCCAAGTCAACATGCAATGTTATCGCTCAAAAGCTGGTCAGATGGAGTATCATATCATATATTATGTCTGCACTATTCTACATAGTGTAAGATGAAGAACAAATAGGTAAAAGATATGTGATCCGAGTATTAGTTCGGTGGTTGAAGCAGTTGCTCCCAGTAAAGATGAACAATTTGATGTGTAGATAATAATGGACTTTTTCTAATGCAGATTTCCATATATGAATTTTTTCATACATTCAAATCTAATTTAAAGCGGAAGTACAGCCAAATACCTTAAATTCTCCCCAGCAATCATTAATGTAAGCTTAGTTCAGCCTTATCTGTCAAAATGTCAGTGTAGCTGGAAGTGCTCTGGGGTCTCTGCTTACCTTCTACAACGATCACTATACATTAAAGGAATAGCGCAGGCAAGCACACAGTCTACTTTTCCACTATTGCGACTTGGCATGCGACTTTGGACACACAGTCGGATGACAAGTCACAGCTCATTGATTTCAATGGCACCTGTTCCAATCTATGCGACCTTGAAAAGGTTCCTGCACTACTTTGATGCAACTTTTGATGCGACCTTGATCCAGAGAGTGTAAAGTTGGAACAAAGCTGCACTGAAAGTCGCATCAAAGTAGTGCAGGCACCTTTTCAAAGTCGCAGATTTTCAAAGTCACATAGATGGAAACAGGTGCCATTGAAATCAATAGTCACAAGTCGCATGCTAAGTCGCACTAGTGGAAACGGAGCCTAAAACTCATTATTCACATGTAATGAGCAATAGAAATCAATCTGTATCCTTCTAAACGTTCAAAAATGTTCCTTTGTACTCTATTTCTTTCACATATTGCGCCGGTACGTGACCCCTCTCTCTCTCCCTCCCTCAGGAGAAGCTGCTGGCCTAAAGGCGGTTATGAAGACAGGAGGAGATCATGGTGAAGGATAGGAGGGATGGGGGTGGGGCTGGGCAGGTCTAGGCATGCCTGTCTAAGAAAGTCCGTCAAGCTTTTCAGGAAGTGAAAGAGAGATAGCGTTGTTGGTAAAGAAGAGGAAGAAGCTAATTGTCTAGTTTAGATAAGACTTTCTAAAAGGTACACAAGCAGCTAGCCAGAAAATGAATAATATTAAAGATAAAGATATTTGACATACTATTAAGAGGAAAATTTTCATTTTTGACTGGAGTTTCCCTTTAAAGGCTATCATGATCTGGGCCTCCTATACAAATGTCTGAATGTAAGAACAGGATTTGTTGCCCAAAGAAAACGGATTTCTCGCTTTCATGTTGCTAGAGTCTGCAATATTGCTTTGGGCAAGACAGGGCTGGTTGCTTTACCTGACCCTGAGAGCAGATTTAAAAAGGTCTACATTGTACAAATTAGTACCTTTAAGTTGCCTATCATCTTCTTCTCTGTCCATCTTTTTGTATGCTGTTGTAAAATAATTTATTTTTTTTAATTTCAGTGTTTAAAGATTTTATAATAATAATTCAAATAAATATGCAGTATCCTTTAAAACTAAATACAGTTGTAGTAAATGGTGTTGTCTCCTACAGTAACTGTACTGAAAATTTTATGATCCTTATCCTAGTTGTTTTCTGGAACATTTAATTAAATGTAAAGCTATATTTAAAGAAAACTATCAAAATGTAGTGGGGCGCTATCCCTTTAAGTGAGCTACAAAAATAAATGAAAGGGGTTGTTACGGTTAATTTTTCTTTTCTAAAAAAACAAACGTTATACCTACCTGCTCTGTGCAATGGTTCCTCCTGGCTCCTCCCCTTCACCGGGTGCCCCCACGGAAAGCTGCTTCATTGACAAAGACAGTGGGACTTGGCCCCGCCCCCATGTCACTGAATTGAATTGACAGCAGCGGGAGCCAATGGTCGCAGGGCTCGTGCTCATCGTTGGATCAGATCGGGCTCAGGTAAAAAAAAAAGGGGGGGGGGAGCTTCAGCAAAGATGTTTTTTCACCTTCCATTCCAAAGACTTTACAATGACTTTTAGGCTCTGTTCATATATAGGCACTTTCGGATCGTGGGCAGAATCGCGGCAATTCCGAACCATTGCAAGTCGCGGGATGCCCAAGCGATTCCTATGACTTGCAATGGCACCCCAAATGCGGTGCCATTTTGCTGCAATTGTCGCCCAATAAAATGGCGGTAAAATCACGCAAACAGAATTGCCGGATGCCCAAAAGAAGTACAAGAACTTATTTTGGGCACCAAGCGTCCCGTGATTCTGTTTGCGTAATTTTGCGCAAAACAAAACCACACAAGGCTAGGTGTGGTGTCACAGCTGGGCTGCTCGCTTCCCTCTGTAACCTACCTCTACTGTAAAATCTGCCATGATTTTCTGGCCTTGTGTGGTTTTGTTTGGAGATTTCATCATCTAGCTATACTGTGACTGGAGACAACTTGATTTAGTCTCTTAAAGGGACCTACGCTAGGAAGTGAGCACTAACAGTCAAAGGGTGGATCCGCAACCAGTACATAAAGCACATTTGACCAATTTTAGGTAAAAGACTGGAGGTGAGCAGGCACTGCACACAGTGATGGATTGGTGGCATAGTGGAGCTTGACATGGATTTGTCACAATTGGAAGACAATTGGAAGGGGCGTGGTGTTGAATGGCGCGGAGAAGCCGCGTCTAGGCAGACCCGGCCGGGGCAGCGGCTGATACAGGGAAGCGATGCCATCAAAGGGAGCCAGGACTCACTCGACCCGCCCCGCCCGTTCTACGTGCTCTACCCGCTCCGCCGGAGTAAAGAAAACCAGCAAACAACCACCGCCAAGACCGCTGTCCTCCAGCTCCATCACGAGATTCCTGACTCAGGACGCAGCCAGTGCCGGAAAGCACAGCGAGGTACGTGCACACAAAGCACACAAGGCTGAGAAATCCCTCTCCCCGCAAACACAAATAAGTGAAAGCTTTCCAGGTCTCTCGTCAGACGCAGAGTTTATGGAGGAGATGGGCGATGTTATAGGAGCTATAGGAGAAGCAGGATTACACAGCAATACAGGGATGCCGGTCTTCATGCAAGAATTAAAAAGGGAGATAGCGGGGATGTTCCACAACATGGAAAAATGTATAAAAAAAAGAGCTGGGCGCAGTCAGAGTCGATATGTCACACATATTGAAAAGGGTGGAGGAGTCCGAAAGCCGCCATGACAGGCAGGAAGAAGCTGTTAAAGAACTTCAGCAGTCGATTACTAAATTGGCTACAGCACACAGGTCCACTCTCTATAAGCTAGAGGACCTTGAAAACAGGAATAGACGTAATAATGTGCGGATAAGAGGGCTACCAGAAACCATAAAAGATGAAGACCTGCAGGTGATAATACAAGGTATCTTTAATAAAATACTGGACAGACCCTCAGATGCTCCTATCCGATTCGATAGGATCCATCGAACACTACGCCCACGCAATCTCCCCTCTGACCTTTCCAGGGATGTAATATGTCGGATGCATCATTTTGAGGACAAGAGCAGTTTAATGGCCAAATTGCGCAGTGTCGCCCCAGTAAACTTCGGGGGTGCCAATCTTCTTATTTTTCAAGACCTAGCTAAGGAAACCCTGGAGCGTAGAAAGGCTCTCAGGCCATTGCTGGAGTTGCTCAAGGCAAACGAGATTACGTACAGATGGGGCTTTCCCGCCCGTTTAACTGCGACCATAGATGGTAAATCCTGTACGCTGAGATTCCCGGAGGATATCCAGACCCTCTGCCAGACTTTCCAATTAAAAATCCCTGAACTCCCAGACTGGCGTGATGATATTTCATCTTTTGTGAATCAGCCAGACTCCTCATAGCGGAAGACATTGGCTAAAAAGAATCGCACCGCCACCACTGGCCTTGTGTAGAGACCATGGGAGGCAGTAGACGGTGGACAGCGGCAGGGAACAGGGATAGTGAACCCTGTGGGATGTCTACCGTTAATGCTTTCATTTTGTTGCCATTTTTCTCACTTTTGGGTTTTCTTTTTCTTTTTTTTTTCTTTTTTTTGTATAAAGCTGCAGTCTTTCTTCAAAAGATTGAGGGTTCTCTGGCAGCTGTAGGACAAAGCACTGGGGTCCTGCTAACGTTGATGGCGCAATAATATAAAGTCTTTGCTGTTTATTCCCTCCCATTCCCCTATACTTGGGGTTGGTTTTTTTTTCTTTTTGCCCTGCCTGTAAGATGTCTGCGATATGGCCCTATTCCATTGGAAGATATACTTAGCTTAATGTTTTAAATATAATATGGTAGATATGGAGTGAGCTGGTATCGGCAGACAACAGGTGGGACAAAAGTAATAATAGGAGATAAAATGGTGGGTATAGGGAAATAAAGAAGCATATATTGTAACAGTTAGCCGCATGCCCCATGGGAATCTGCCTGCTCCATGCAGTTGGATTGAGCACCACGCCCTGGCCCCTGCGGGGACGGACGGCCCCGGGTGCCTGGCGTGCAGGGCCTGGTTACTGCTGGGTGTTTTGCGCTGGGTGCCTACCAGGGACCTTGTTTTTCACGCGCAATATGCACGTGTCCACCCCCATCCCCCCCCCCTTTCTTTTTTTTTTTTGTTTGTGTATTTCCTGTTCCAGTGTGGTTAGTAAACCTCAAACCCTCTACCTGGGTTGTAGTAGTGTTGAATCACTTGGCGACGGGGAGGATATATCATATGTGGAGGTGATGGAACTTATGCTCTGGTCATGGCCACGTTAAATATAATCTCATATAACGTAAGAGGTTTAAACACCGCTACCAAACGCCACCTGGTTTTACGGGAACTTAAGAAACTAAAAGGATCTGTAATTTACTTACAAGAAACACACCTTACTCACCAGACGGCGGTGCGACTGTTTTCACCTCTTTTTCCAAAATGGTACTATGGATTATCAGACACTAATAAAGCTAAAGGAGTGGCCATAGGCTTCAGAAAAGATGTTGATTTTCAGATAGAGGATATGCAAGCAGACGCTATGGGCAGATATATATTTTTTAGGGGGACAATAGGCACTTCTGTTTGTACATTTGCGAATATCTACTGCCCTAACGACCATCAAATACCATTCATGTCAAAAATCCTTACTAAATTAATGGGATTTGCAAAAGGGGTATTAGTGTTGGCAGGAGATATAAATTTAACTTTAGACCCATTGATGGATACATCCCTAGGCCGTTCTAGTATTTCATTTAAAAAACTATCATTTATTAGGAAGCGGTTACACGACTCTCAAATGATGGATGTATGGCGTCTATTAAATCCTAAAATGCAGGACTATTCACACTTTTCTAAGACGCATAATTCATACTCCCGAATCGATGTCATATTTCTAAATCACCATTATCTCCCAATGGTGCGCACAGCATCAATAGGCCAGCTTACAATCTCTGATCACGCTTCAGTACAGATTACATTGGCATTGCCATCTTTGACAAAGAAACAATACCAATGGCGCTTGAATGATTCACTCTTGGCAGACCCAGCGGATGTGGCTTCATTATCGTCCTTTTTATCACAATATTTTGAAGAGAACACTGGAGATGATTCATCACCTCCAGTAATATGGGAAGCCCATAAGGCAAGTATACGGGGCCAACTGATAGAATTGGGGGCTCGGAAAAAAAAGGAACGATCCCAACAAATGGAAAAGCTCTTATCTGAGATTAAAATTTTGGAAACCCAGCATAAACTTACTTTATTGGCTAAACATTTAGAGGCATTAGAAATTAAAAGAGATGAACTGCGGTCGCTTCTTGATCTTGAGGTTAAGAATCATGCACACAAAATCTCCTGTGTAATATATGAATGGGGAGATAAACCTGGCAAACAGCTCGCTCGCTCTTTGCAAAGTAAACATACTACTTCTTTTATAGCCCGGGTTAAGACGCGGGGGGCACCTGGGCACATTCAACCCCGGAAATTGCCAACGTTTTTCAAGAATATTATGCAGATCTCTACAATGTCCAAGGGGGGCTTTCGCACATGTCAAAGGAATATAAACATGATAAAATTAATTCTTATTTGACATCGGCGAATCTTCCGAAATTATCATCTCAGATGCTCTCTGCACTGGAGGATGACCTTACTGTATTAGAATTTAGGAGGGCGTTAAGATCTACACAAGTAGGGAAGGCTCCAGGCCCAGACGGCTTTACTATTAATTATTATAATACATTTGGTTCCATACTCCTCCCACATTTAACCACATATGCTAACTTCACATCTGTTTGCCCCCAACTTCGAAAGGAAACACTTGAGGCCCACATTGTGGTATTGCCAAAACCTGACAAAGACCCATCATGCTGCACCAGCTACCGCCCTATTTCTTTGTTAAATGGTGATGTTAAGTTAATGGCGAAAGTTTTAGCTACCCGGCTTATGCCGCTGATACCTGAATGGGTCTTACCTGAACAAGTGGGTTTTGTACAGGGACGAGAAGCCAGGGATAATTCGCTGAGAGCCATTTCCCTGATTCATTATGTAAAAGTAAGCTCCCAATCCACTCTACTCCTCTCAACAGATGCTGAGAAGGCGTTTGATAGGGTGGATTGGGACTACTTAAATGCTGTCCTTCAACATTTTGGACTAAAGCCTCGTACACACGTACAGATCGTCGGCCGACCGATCGGCCGTCTTTTGTCCCCGGGCTGTTGTGTCCGCTGAAAAGTGCAAAATACTGCACACGAATTTTGTCCGCTGACTGCAGAAGTGATGTCATGTGATGGTTAACTTTCCCTGTGTTTTTTCTTTTCTGAGCATGCCCAGTCTTGCAAATCTGCTGTCTGTCGGCCGAATTCTGTACTGACTGGTGAACAATCGGCCGTTCTGGTGTCGGCATACAAAAATTTTAATGCTTGCACGACAGATTCTGTTCGGCCGAAAGTGCGCGGTCGGCTGTCGGAAGCATCATACTAACAAGCCGAAAATCGGCCGATCGGTCGTCGGCTGAATCTTTTCGGCCGACAATCTGCACGTGTGTATGGGGCATTAGACCCAAAATTATGAATAGGATATCTGCATTATACTCCTCCCCAACAGCCCGGGTCAAAATAAATGGTACAGTTAGCGATACTTTTCATCTGTATAACGGTACCCGACAGGGTTGCCCCCTGTCCCCATTGTTATTCGTATTGTCCCTGGAACCTTTTTTAGCTTAGAAATAACATAGATATTCAAGGGGTACAAATAGGCCAATTAACACATAAATATGCCGCATATGCGGATGACATTCTTTTTTTTTGTACAAAATCCCCTGGTTTCCTTACCTAATTTAATATCAGCTTTAACAGATTATCAACAGGTCTCTAACTTCAAAATTAATATGAGCAAGTCTGAAATCATGGACATAAATATGTCCTCTTCTGACGTTGCTTTAAGAAGATCATCTTTTGCTTTCCGCTGGCAAACAAATTGTCTGGAATATCTGGGTGTTTATCTTACACCCAGAGTCTCTATTTTGTTTAGACATAATTATATTCCATTGTTAAACAATATTAAGGATCTACTTCGGCGGTGGTCATCTCTCCCACATTCGTGGTTGGGGAAAATTAATATAATTAAAATGTCTATACTGCCTCGAATATTGTTCATACTGCAGATGTTACCACTAGGAGTCCCAAAAATTTTTTTTTACAATTATACAAAGATTATTGTCCAAATTTATATGGAAAGGTAAGCAACCTTGTGTTGCTAAAACGACCCTCTACCGAGCCAAATCAAATGGGGGTTGCGCTCTTCCCCAATTGATATTATATTATTATGCAGTTGCATTAGCCAGAATAGCAGACCTCGTCTGTACGAATAATGTGAAACTTTGGGTACAGGTGGAACGGGATTTGAGTGGGGTAGATCTATCCAAATCCCCCTGGATACCACACAAATATAGGTTAATGTCGCACACAGTTTCTCCAATTACCACCTCTACACTCGCTATATGGGATTTTCTACATAAATTTAAGTGGGCATATAATTCGCCACTCATGCCTATATTAGGCCATGCTCTGTTTACCCCAGGCCTTATGGACATGGGTTTCAGACAATGGAAACCAGGGGAGGAGCTTCGTATACATCATGTATTTAATAATAAACAGATTAACACACTAAGAGAAATAAAACATCCACAGGTGGCCACACGGATGGACGAGTGGAGATACAGTCAGTTGACGAGTTTTCTAAGCTCTCTCCCACAGCCAATACGTGATTTGACAGATCTCAATCCCGTTGAAACAATATTACATGCACAAAAAACATTGCGGCAAGCTATATCCTGCCTTTTACAAAGTTTTGTTGAGTATGTACTACCCAGATTACCCAAAATATCTGGCAAAATGGGAATATGATTTTGCTTCTCCTTTGTCAGATAAACAGAGAGCTCGGATTCTCCAGTTGGCTGTGTCTTCCTCCCTTTCAACTAAAACAGTAGAGGTAAATTATAAACTGTTAACAAGATGGCACTATACACCATCAAAATTACATGCTATGTTCCCCTCACAATCACCATTGTGTTGGAGAAAATGCGGCCAAGTGGCATCTCATGCGCATTATATGGTGGCTGTGCCCACTTATAAAAACATATTGGGAAAATATATTGGATGCCGTTACGAAAATAACAGGTACCCCTTTACCGAGAGACCCCTGGACGGTTCTTTTTCATTGTACAGCAAAACCACTAAAATCATACAAACATTCTATTTTACCCCATTTACAGCGAAGGCCTTGATACCAGCCAGTTGGGGAAACCCGGAACCACCTACATTCCGCCAGTGGTGTCGAAAGGTTGAGCAAGTGGCATTGATGGAGGACCTCACACATATTTCAAGGGGATGGGTAGATAGAGGTAAAAAAAATTGGGCTAAATGGAGAGAATTTAAAATTAATTCGCAATTACAGTTAATGACTACCCCATAGTATGGGGGAAAATTTGTCTTAGCTGGTAATGGAAAATGTATATGGTAAGACTGTATGCTATTACCTCCCCGTCGCCAATGTTAGTTATATTTAAGGGTTAGGGTAAGTTTGAAAGGTTTAAATTATCCACAATAATACACACAAGATACCACAAGATGTATCCACAAGATACATTGGAATTTCTTCTCCCCCCTCTTTTTTTTTTTCTTCTTTCTCTCATATAAGCTTGTGTATGTATTTGTTTATACTTTTGTATGCATATTGTTTATACACCTCCCCCCCTTTTTTTTTTATTATTTTGGTGTTTTCCTGGTCTATATTGTATAATGATGGAAAATTAATAAAAATGTATTAAATAAAAAAAAAAAAACAATTGAAGATTTAATATATTTTTCACTTCACTCAATTAATGGATGGCATATGGACAACTGTTTTGACACTATGGGGTTGATTTAGGCCCCTTTCACACTTGTGCGACCTGAAAGTCAGGTGACTTTGACTGAAGCAATACCTGCGTAATCTTGAGGTCTATGGACCTCAAGTCGCATCAAAGTCAGACCAAAGTAATGCAGGGACTACTTTGAAGCTGCACAGATATCAACGGTACTCACTGGAAATCATGGGGTATGACTTGTCATGGGACTTTGCAGTGTTTGCAGGACAAGTCACACAAGTGTGAAAGGGGCCTTACTAACACTGAATAGTGCCAAATCCTGTGCAGCTCTGTATAGAAACTAATCAGCTTACAGGTTGTTTTATTTTTTTGACAAAGCTTAATTGAACAAGCTGAAATTAGAAGCTCATTGGCCACCATGCACAGCTGCACAGGATTTTGCACTCTCCAGTTTTAGTAAATCAACCCCCATAAGACTTTGGTATTATTATACAGTTATTGGTTGGCTTGATCAACTTGGTGTAATATACAGTGGGTACGGAAAGTATTCAGACCCCCTTAAATTTTTCACTCTTTGTTATATTGCAGCCATTTGCTAAAATCATTTAAGTTCATTCTTCTTCCTCATGAATGTACACATAGCACCCCATACTGACAGAAAAACACAGAATTGTTGACATTGTTGCAGATTTATTAAAAAAGAAAAACTGAAATATCACATGGTCCTAAGTATTCAGACCCTTTGCTGTGACACTCATATATTTAACTCAGGTGCTTTCCATTTCTTCTGATCATCCTTGAGATGGTTCTACACCTTCATTTGAGTCCAGCTGTGTTTGATTATACTGATTGGACTTGATTAGGAAAGCCACACACCTGTCTATATAAGACCTTCCAGATCACAATGCATGTCAGAGCAAATGAGAATCATGAGGTCAAAGGAACTGCCTGAAGAGCTCAGAGACGGAATTGTGGCAAGGCACAGATCTGGCCAAGGTTACAAAAAGATTTCTGCTGCACTTAAGGTTCCTAAGAGCACAGTGGCCTCCATAATCCTCAAATGGAAGATGTTTGGGACGACCAGAACCCTTCCTAGAGCTGGCCGTCCGGCCAAACTGAGCTATCGGGGGAGAAGAGCCTTGGTGAGAGAGGTAAAGAAGAACCCAAAGATCACTGTGGCTGAGCTCCAGAGATGCAGTCAGGAGATGGGAGAAAGTTGTAGAAAGTCAACCATCACTGCAGCCCTCCACCAGTCGGGGCTTTATGGCAGAGTGGCCCGACGGAAGCCTCTCCTCAGTGTAAGACACATGAAAGCCCGCATGGAGTTTGCTAAAAAACACCTGAAGGACTCCAAGATGGTGAGAAATAAGATTCTCTGGTCTGATGAGACCAAAATAGAACTTTTTGGCCTTAATTCTAAGCGGTATGTGTGGAGAAAACCTGGCACTGCTCATCACCTGTCCAATACAGTCCCAACAGTGAAGCATGGTGGTGGCAGCATCATGCTGTGGGGGTGTTTTTCAGCTGCAGGGACAGGACGACTGGTTGCAATCGAGGGAAAGATGAATGCGGCCAAGTACAGGGATATCCTTCTCCAGAGTGCTCTGGACCTCAGACTGGGCCAAAGGTTTAGCTTCCAACAAGACAATGACCCTAAGCACACAGCTAAAATAACGAAGGAGTGGCTTCACAACAACTCCGTGACTGTTCTTGAATGGCCCAGCCAGAGCCCTGACTTAAACCCAATTGAGCATCTCTGGAGAGACCTAAAAATGGCTGTCCACCAACGTTTACCATCCAACCTGACAGAACTGGAGAGGATCTGCAAGGAGGAATGGCAGAGGATCCCCAAATCCAGGTGTGAAAACTTGTTGCATCTTTCCCAAAAATACTCCTGGCTGTATTAGATCAAAAGGGGACTTCTACTAAATACTGAGCAAAGGGTCTGAATACTTAGGACCATGTGATATTTCAGTTTTTCTTTTTTAATAAATCTGCAACAATGTCAACAATTCTGTGTTTTTCTGTCAGTATGGGGTGCTATGTGTACATTCATGAGGAAGAAGAATGAACTTAAATGATTTTAGCAAATGGCTTCAATATAACAAAGAGTGAAAATTTAAGGGGGTCTGAATACTTTCCATACCCACTGTATGTAATAAATATGTATAATTTATTGCACTAATTTCAAATTAGTTATACTATACCCACTGTAAGGGAAACTTAATATGATTTAATAATGTATGCACATTGTTGTGGGCAGGAGGATATTTTAACTTTAATTTATTTTTTGTGTTTTACTGAAAGGGATAACGCACCACTACATTTTGATTACCGTATTTTCTTTCACTTAGAAAGTGTGAGAGCACACTTATTGGGTGGTTGCAGTAAGTCCACACATTTACCTGTCCCCTCTTTTCACCTATAGTAGCACATGAGATCATTTTGACATACTGAAAGCTATTCGAGAGAGCTATCCAACAGTTGTCTCAATCTCACCAAGCTTCTTGCTGATGGTCTTGTAGCCCATTCCAGCCTTGTGCAGGTCTACAATCTTCTCTATGATGTCCTTTGACAGCTATTTGGTCTTGTCTGTGATGGTGAGGTTTGAATGGAAGAAAGAGTCTGTGGACAGGTGTCTTTTATACAAAAAGAGTTGTCGCTAGGAGCACCACAGTAGCCAGTTTGTGGGAGCCAAAATTATTGTTGGTTGGTAGGGGATCAAGTACTTTTACTTACTGAACTGTAACTCAATTTATAACATTTGTATCATGTGTTTTTTTCTGGATTCTTCCTTGATATTCTGTCTCTATTATTAAAAATACACCTGTGATAAAAAATAGACCCTTCATTTCTTTGTAAGTGGGCAAACTTACAAAATCTGCAGGGGATCAAATAATTATTTTCCCCACTGCATGTTGGTAAAACACAGACTGGCGTTTTAGGAATATCTAGTCTTGAGGTACTGCGGGACAGAAATTCTCAGTTCCCTCCCTCAATCCTTCAATGTTGTCCATGCATGCAACCTGCTCAGTTTGGGAAAGGAAATATTCACACCCTTTGCTCTACCTCCACTTCAATCTACACGAAGCCCTACATACAGAGTTATGTAGGTGTGAAGAACTTTGCGTATGATAGAATGACTGGTAAAGGCTGCTACCCTACTCAAAGGCAATGCCAAAGCCTGGAGCATGCTATTAAGGCAGGTAAGAAGGGTAATTTGAGAGGCCATCCTGACATTAGCACAGTTTCAAGTATATCCATTAAAACCTAAGGGAAGACTGCTCATCATATCACTGCTAAAATCTCATTAAAAAACGCAAACTTTGTGCTGAGCGCAGTGTGAAATGTGTCAAATCTTTTATCCTGTACTGACTGAAACGTTTTCATACAGTGAGTCTTCCCTTTGGTTGCATGGCTATTGCATTGGCAGTGGATAAGCCAGAACTGCACCTATAACCTTGTTGGGGATGTGGACAGGCATTAGCTGTCGGCAGACTAATCCGTTTCAATGATCCTGCAGTGGTAACAGACTCGCATAAAAATGGAATCACTGACAACACAAAACATAATAAAAATATTCTTTATTATAAAACAGTAAAAATACAAGGAGCAACATAAAAACAGTATTGAAATTTCTGCATTTTAAATAAAATTCATTCATGACTTGTCTCAACATTGTACTTTACATAAAAGGAACCTGTTTTTTGTTACCTCTGAGCCTTCTGTCCAGCAGTAAAAGCTGCCATTTCCCACCTTGCAGAAGGGATGCTTCTTCTGGGACAAGAAAATCTCAGCAACATCACATACAATGATATGTCCACCCTGGAAATGGCAATAGCACACACAGTGCAAGGCTGGAGCCCTAAAGCAGTATTAAACCCAAAACTAAAAACTATAATATATTGCAGCTTACAGGTCAATAAAATGTAGTGGCTGCATTCGTTTTCTTTATTTAGGCTTTTTTCCCTTATGTTTTCACAGATGATCTGGCCTGTAACACGTACCTCTTGTATTAGAATGCCCCCATTGTGGATGAAGGAGAACAACAAGCGGCACATTTGGACAGCAGCACTGTCAGTCGGGGGGAGGGGGAGTGTTCCATGCACTAGCAGATTTAAAGAGGAGCTCCAGGCTCCTTAAGAAAAAAATTAAAAGTCAGCAGATACAAATACTGAAGCTGCTGACTTAATATTAGGACACTTACCTGTCTAGGAATCCAGATGTGTCTTCACCCGAGCTGATTTTTTCAATCAGCTATCTGGTGCTGCTGCCATCTCCACTAAAGGAAACCAGCAGTTAAGCCGTGCGGCTTTACAGCTGGTTCCCTTCTACGCATGCGCGAAGCGTGCTGCGCTCTATAATTGAGCAGGCTGCGGGGGAAGGAGGAGGGGGGTCCAACTTCAGGTTAAGTTTGCCCGAGTAAACTCAGCTGGAAATGGGAGTGGGTACCTGTCAAAACTAGGTAGCTGCCCCCTCTAAAAAGGTGCCAAATGTAGCAGCAGCAGAGAGGGGGAGGAAGGGTGGCAGATAAGCCGAGATTCTCCTTTTGGGTGGAACTCCGCTTTAAATACCGCAACAAAGTAAACAGTTTTTTCCTTTTAGTATAAAAGTTTTATATAATTAAAAAAAAAAAGCTAATCATTGTAAGAACACCATGTCAGTGTTAAATGGTTGGTCTGATCCCTGTAAACAGATACATCTAGAAACCGTGTTACTGGCAGGTGAAAATAAAAGAAAAAAAGCAAGCCTAAAAAAAGAAAACAAATGCAGCCATTACATCTAAGAATCAGTAAGCTGCAATCTAATAAATATTTGCTTTAGGTTTAATACAGCATTAACTGTATCTTGACAGGTTCCCTTTAACAGTTCTTTTTAGTTTGGCAAATATATCATTTTGAAAACATATAAAAATAAATTGGTGATAAATATTATACAACAAACAAGGCACTCTTCACCACTGCAAGCAGTAAGACAATTATAGAAATATATAAGATAGAGGAATTGAGCGATTCATCCAATGAAATCTGACATCACCTGGGGATTAGGACACACTGCTAGATAGGCCCGACACTTTCCTCGCTCTCACTGAGCTGTGGCTGGAGTAGATCAGTCAACTACTTTTATGGAATGGACACTGCTGTGAACTTGGGAAACTCGCGTACTATTCCCAGTTCCTCTGCCACTCATGGAACTGGAACTCTGTAGTGCTGAACGGGGGTATTTTGCTGCCGTGGCCTGAGCGATGGTTTGCTTTAAAGACACAAATACATTCTTATATAAAATGCTTACACAAACGCGATAACCCAAGCAAGCACCCAAGCGCTCAGTGAGGATACGCAACTAATAAATGTATAATATACAATGCTGCTACTTAAAAAATAATATCATAACAAACGGAATAAATGTAAATAACATAAAAACATAAAATATTCCAGTAGCGCAAGGATGGTGACAACCTCTCACCATCTATCAGTCTGTAGTCATGACTGCTAGTACAGGCTGATCACCTAACACTGTGTCTACCCTGGAGTTCTTAGTGGATGTGCCTTACATTTGGCTTGTCTGCTCAGTCATGACAGTGACTGAGCCATTGGAGTCGGTGAGTTTGCACTGCTTCTCCCCACTTCGAGCACGGTGGTGGCGGTTCATGGTGATCCAGTATTATACCTGCACATGTAATTTAACATCCCAGGAGTAACAATTGTGGACTGTTGATATTATTCCTGCTGTCTTGGTGGAACTTATACTGACTGCATTCAGACTGTATTATGTACTAGCAGTCATGACTACAGAATGATAGATGGTGAGGGGTTGTCACCATCCTTGCGCTACTGGAATATTTTATGTTTTTATGTTATTTACATTTATTCCGTTTGTTATGTTACAAATACATTCTTAAAAATGAATCTAATAAAGTAATTTATATTTGTTTTTTAAAAAAGTACTTTATTAGGACACAAAAATAAATTAAAATCTCTATTAAAAAATAAAAAAACATGACGTGAATACATTATTACTATGCTGTCAGAACTGCAGGTTCACACACATACTGCAGTGCAAACATATACTCAATCACCACCATCTTGAGAATTCTGCGAATAGATGAGGGGAGAAGATTACGACACTAGTCTATGTATGAGAGCCACAGCTTTCATATCTGTAGCAGAAGTATAACGAGAGCTGAACAATTCAGCATGACTGAAAGTATACATTAGGGCTGCAACTAACGATTTTGTCTGTCGACTAATCTAGCGATTATTTTTCCGATTAGTCGACTAATCTAATGATTATTTTTATTTTTTTTGCTTAATTGAGTGTTCTTTTTTTGAATAGCTAATTAATCCTTTGAATAACTTTACAAAAAATGATACGTACAACTTCTAATATAATATTTCAACTTTTGTTACATTTTTTCCAAAAAATACTTCAATGTGGTTGAAGTTTTTACAGTATACAAAAATAAAGTGGCAAAAATAAAATGTAAAAAGGGAAAAATTTCTGCGCTAAAGATAAAATTATATGAGTGAAATAGCATACAAGCAAAGCTGCTGACACTGATCTATAGTGTACTTTATTATATGAGAGGAGAGCAGGGTAAAGCTCTATAGTGTGCATATACTTTATTAGATGAGAGCGGGGTAGTCTATCAGTGCCCATCAGTGAAGGAGTAAAATGAATTCCTTATTTACAAAATGTTATAACAGAAACTAAGAAAAACCTCTCTCAGTTGAACGTACAGACAGGTCCATCAGCCTGCACAGCACTGTATGAATCTTTCCCTAATGCCCCGTACACACGTGCAGATTATCTGAAGACTTTTGTCTTCAGATTTACCTTTTCTATGTAGTGCAAGGGCCTGCCGGATTGCATACAAATTGAAAGTGTTTAGGTTTGACCTCATATTATATGGTTTTGGTAAGTCTGCAGACAAAAGTCTTCAGATAATCTGCACGTGTGTACGGGGCATAAGCTGCAAGTTATTTCTGCTGGAAACGGCTCTCTGCCATAAGCAGCAGCATGGCATACTTTGTGGACCTTCTCACAGCAGGGGTTGCAGCAAACACCGACCCTGACATAGCTGAGTGATTACCTCATCTCCCAGTCTTTTCATGCCTCAGTCTTTTCAGTCTTTCCCGGTCTTTTCATGACTTGGGCACTCCGAGGAGGGGGAGGAGGAGAACAGCCGGCACGAGCAGGGGGCGTGTGACGCATCAACTCCTTTCACGCACTTCGACGTAATTGATTACGTTGACGCATCGTTGCAGCACTAGTATACATTTTAAAGTGGTTGTAAAGGCTAAAGTTTTTTTTTTACCTTAGAGAACAGGTGTCAAACAAGGCCCACAGATCGAATGCAGTCCCCCCCCCCCCCCCCCAAGTCATTTCATGTGGCCCTCGCACCTCTCTTACAGCTGCGGCACCGCCCTTGTCTCTGCCCCCCCCCACCTCAGTAATCAGCAGTAGAGAGGACAGAACTCCTTTGCGAGATCTTGCACTCCTCTGTGCAGCTGCAGAAAGGCTCCTCTTTTCCCACCCCCCCCCTTTCTCAGCAGTCCGCAGCAGAGAGGAGGGCATAACTCCTCCCACAGATCCTGCACCTCTATGTGCAGCCGCAACACCACCTTTCTTCTGCTTCCCCTGGTCTCAGCATTCAGCAGACTCTGGTAGCCGACTCCAGCCCTCCTCCAGACCCTGCACATCTTCCCAGATCCACCTGCATCTTCTTCCAGGCAGCAGCACAAGGTAAGGGGGTGCATTGTGATGCAAGGAAGGGTGGGGTGACTCTTGACATCTCATGTAAGGGTGTAAGGGGAGGTTGGGTGCTCTGGACATCTAATCTTACAGATATAACCGGCCCTTTGAGGGCAATCATAATGCTGATATGGCCCGCAATTAAATTGAGTTGGACACCCCTGCCTTAGAGCATTCTCTGCATTAAAGGGTTAGTTCACATTTACTGCTTATGCAGATAAGGGGTGTTTTGAGATTAAAACAAAGCCCTTGCTATAGGTGTAGGCCATTTACATACCTCCCAAAGCCTGACTGGAATACTCCCAGGACGTTGCAAAGAGAAACCTAGTCATTACTGCTCATCTTCAATATCACAGAAGTGAAATTTTTTTTTCCTTATTTAAACCCCCCTCACATGCTATCTTTCTCTCTTCTGATACAGTAGCTCTGAGCTCCAGTCAGGCTTCATACGGTATGTAAATGGGCTATACCTATAGCAAAGGCATTATTTAACTTTAGTCAAAGCTGCACAGTTTGTGTTTATCTACTGACCTTCCTTATCTGCATAGGCAGTTTTTTGATAAAAGTGAACTAACCCTTTAAGGTAAAGAAATAAAACAAACATAAAAACTTTTCCACACAAATCCAGTGATGAGCGGGCAGGGCAACACACACATGAGTAACCTCAAGGGTACTCAAAGGCAGGTGGAGCCAGGAGCGTTGGTGGGAGACTCCATAAAAAGGAGGAACGGACTGCTCTGTGCAAAACTATTACACAGAGCAGTCAAGAATACCGTGTTTATTTAAAAAAAAAAAAAAAGATCCTTTACAATCACTAACTGAAAATGCAAAGATCCTTACATAGTGTACACCTCAGCAGAGGTGAACATTGTTTAAAACATGTAAATGGTTTGGCGAGGGTACATGTGCATCTATGTGTGAAACTGCACTGAAAGTGCAAACGAAAAGTCGACGTCCATGTAAATGTCTTTGTAAAGCAAGGTGAAGGTCCACTGTACAGGGCTGCCCTTCGGATGGGGGGGGGCCGGGTGTAGAAGCTGCTTCCCCAAACATGTAAAGAAAACAAGCACAAAATTGTAGACTGTACAATACATTTTAATTACAATAAATATAAAACTCACATTAAAGTTCGTGGGAAGGGGGCATGTAGGGTGATGAGATGCCCAAGAAGAACGTCTGGAGGAGTAGGGGCAGTGATGCCCGTGCTGGTGCCGTCTCAGGATCTTCCTCTCCGTTTTTGCTGGATCCAGCCGGTAATGAAGTGTGGTGAACCTCCAGCTGGGATCAAGGGCTGGGACGCATGATGGAAGCAGTGTCCCCCCCTGACATCACAGGAGCGATGCTGCCTTCCATCGTGCATCCCAGCCCTCACTCCCAGCTGGGGGTTCACTGCATTACCGGCCGGATCCAGCAGGAACAGAGAGGAAGATCCTGAGACGGCACCAGCACGGGCATCACTGCCCCTACTCCTCCAGATGTCCTTCTTGGGCATCACATCACCCTACATGCTCCCTCTCATGAACTTTAATGTGAATTTTACATTTATTGTAATTAAAATTTATTGTACAGTCTACACTCAGAGGCATCTTTTTTGCTTCTTTTCTAAACATTGTTTAAATACCCAAAGTTAGAAAAAAAAAAAAACCTCTCTGGAGTTCTGCATCAGTTGTGCTGAATACAGGGTATGGAAAAACACTACTAGAGACCTAGGCTGATACATTATGCAATTTTCTTTCCTTCAACCACGTGTTGAGAAATACAGACAAGTGGGAGGTTTCCCTGCCATCAGATTACAATGAGTGCTGATGCAGACTATAGCCAGCGGCAGTGATCATACAATAAATACCTGGTAGGCTGGTTGTACTGAAGTTGATAAAAAGATCAACCTCAGTACAACCAGCCTGCCCATAAATAAATCAAAATTCCGCTGGTTCCTGCTGAACAGGATGAATTCTGATCTGTCTATGGCCAGCTTAAAGTGCTCAAGATGATAGCAGGCCATAGACAGACATCACAGCGACTCCGTAGCCCCTCATTTTCTGTGATCATTAACATTAATGGCATTTGTCACCAGCAATCATCTGACAAGAATAGATTGTGGCTTTGATGGGAAATAGGTTTGTCCATATGCCTCATTTTGTGATTGTTTTTGCACACAAAAGACTATTGCAAAAGGTTGTGGAATCCTTATTAAATCAAGTGATAAAGAATTTTCCATATTATTGTAAAGATTCTACAAATCGGATTACCTGAGTAACTGGATGATGTTTCTCAACCACAATGGAGCTCATTGGTGGGGACACCCCCATAGAGATGATGTTGGTCCCAGTCTTACTCATCTTCTGTGTTAGATCTGAACGCGCAGTCACCCGGGCTGTTATCGTCCTTCCAGCCTTCTGCTGAGCTGATGTTACAACTCTTGTCATTGGCTGAAATACAAAACCATGCAATGTCATATTTAAATGGTAAGTCAACTCAGCAATGCTGCAATCTCTATTCCAAAGCAAGAACATATTTTTATTGGTATTAGAACACAAATAATGAAAAATAAATTATAGGTATTTATTATTTTATTTTACCCATATTCACAAAGGATCGGGACGTGTCTAAAAAAATAAAATGTAGCCCAAATTTGTATAGCAAGTGCTGAATATTCATGTCAATAAAATTGTACTTCATTAAGGCTTCTCCTGGTAGTATTGACAAAAAAAAAAATACAGAGAAGAATTCTCCCCACACCTTTTAGCAATCTGTACTTACTGTGTACATAACTTCTGCAGACGTATACAAAGCATACTGCTCCATGTGTGTCACATCGGGTAAGGTTAAAAGAATAGAATGTTTACTTTCAAACAGGTTAAACTATAAAAAATACCTATGCGCTGTCTACAGCTGATCATAACACAAAGAATTGTGTCAGAGTTGAAGCAATCCGTTTATTGCCCAAAAAGAGCAAAAATATTCATAAAAGGTTTCAAGTCTTCCAGACAAATTTTGAGGGGGCTCTAATACGAAGGTGACGGAGACAAACTGTGTTTATTAAAGTTAATGCCCCTTACATAACAATATTCTTACAACATTCCTTCCTGTACCTGTAAAGATTTTTACAAAATATTGGTAGTCATAGATCAAAAATGTACAGCTGAAATAAGGGCACCATTATTTAAATGGTTAAAAAAGTATTGTAATTTGTGGTTTCTTTTATTCATGCAGGTAAAAGTCTTTTCTCTGGGTTGTGCTGGATAGTACACCTTCACCCTGCTGACACCAGCATGGAAGGTATGACATTAGGGCTGGTGTCATGTCACTATCTCCATCTACACTTACTTATTCATAAAATGCACAACTGCAGCCGTATTACAGACAGGTTGTGGATGAGCACAGAAGGGGCAGTAAAACTATGACACCAGTGCTAAGGGAAGTACAGTTGGAGATTAAAGCGGAACTCCATCCAAAAGGGGAAGTTCCGCTTTAAGGACTCGTCCCCCGCTCCTCTTGCAGGGGGAGGGGGTTGGATGAGCAGGTACCTGCCCCCTGAATATTGTGGTTCATCACATACATTTCGATGCACTTCTATGGACCTTGTTTATTGCACTTTACCTCCAGTATTTTGCACATTTACTGGCATTTGGCTCATGTGAATCTAGGTTTTTATTTTTTTTTAACCTTTTTTTGATTAAATTACTAAACTATGAGAATTTACTCTCTTCTCGTGCCTTATGATTCACCCTGCTTGACTGATTGAATACTCAGTGATAACTCCATCCTAAATGTATGGGAGCACCACTGGTTTTGTCGGTTCAAACAGAGATCTCCAGAGGAGCAACACATTTATATCTCAACATGTGATTGCTGTCCTATAACTTAGATGCCATATATTTCTGAAGAGTTCATATTTTAACTGTTTGGTGAAGGAAAGACAATATGGGCGACACCTGAGATCACATCGTGCACTCGGATTTTGGCATTCTACAGCTTTTCCTTTTTTACTTGAATTTAATTTATTGGACATTTCATTGTGATTTGAGAGATTATATATTTTGTGCACTGCAACCTTTATAGGTTAGGTACCTGCTTCGACTTCCGTTCTGAGCGCTGCAACGATGGGCAATGGAAGTTCTCCTCTCTCCCTCTGCAGCCTTCTGGGACACTGACAGGTCCCAGAAGACTGCATCCACCAATCCAGGATGCGCCGCACAACTCATGCATGCGCAGTGGGCACCCCGGTTATGAAGCCGCAAGCTGTCACAGCCGGTGCCTATAGTGAAGATGCTGGCGCCGCCGATGGGAGGATGGAGGATAAAGACGGCTGGGGTAAGCTCACCGCTGGACCAGGTGAGTGGCAGTTTTTTTAAAAGTCAGTAGCTACACTTTTTGTAGCTGCTGACTTTTATTTTATTTTATTTTTTTTTATAGGTGCCTGGAACACCTCTTTAACTGGCAATTTTTAAACTGCAAAAAAAGGAAAAAAAATTATTAAAGTTACTATTATAAAGAGGTTTTCCAGTTTTTAGTAAAATGCCTACTAGTTTCCAAAATCCCCACAGGAGGGAATGCCCAGAGCTACACCCAAGGCAAAATTTCAAAAACCTATTAACCACTTAAGGACTGGAAGGTTTTACCCCTTAATGACCAGGCTATTTTTTCAGATACTGCACTGCGTTACTTTGATAATTGCGCGGTCGTGCGACGCTGTACCCAAATACAATTGATGTCCTAAATAAGCGACAATTCTGAAAAAAAAAAAAAAAAAAAATTATATATATTTTACTTTTTGCTATAAAACATTCCCAATAAAAAGAAATTAAAAAAATCTATGTTTTTCATCAATTTATGCAAATATGTATTCTGCTACATATTTTTGGTAAAAAAAAAAATCAAAAAAGTATATATTGATTGGTTTGCACAAAAGTTATCGCGCCTACAAACTAGGAGGAAGATTTAGGTCATTTTTATTTTTTTACTAGTAATGGCGGCGATCAGCGATTGTTAGCAGGACTGCGACATTGTGGTGGACAGATCTGACACTTTTGGGGGGGGGGGGGGGGACCAATGACATTACTACAGTAATCAGTGCTAAAAATATGCACTGTTACTATACTATTGAAACTGGCAGGCAAGGGGTTAACAGCAGGGGCGATCAAAGGGTTGTGTGTGTCCCTAGGGGATGCTTTCTAACTGTGTGGGGGATGGACTTGCTGGAACAACAAATAGACCTGTGTTCCTAAATAGAAGGAACACAGGATCCCTATGGCAGAACAGCGGTCTGACGCAATTACTTTCGGCAGGCCGCTGTTCTGTCTCTCTGGGGCGTGATCGCAGATGTCTGGCGGACATCGCGTCCACCGGACCTACTGACTGGCTCCCTCTCCAGCCAACTGGCGCGTGCGCGCACCCCCACTAACTGCTACACGAAACATACAGGTACACCGTTTCGTATAACAGAGCCGACCTGCCGCAGTATAAGTATGGCGGCTGGTCGACAAGTGGTTAAACACTTCACCCCATCAAATAATATCTTGTGTAAGGCAACGAATGCAGAGTGGAGACCAATTCTGAGACTAGTCTGCCCCTTCCTCCACAATTCTGGTCACACAGGGGTAGATGTATGACCTGGTTTTCTTATTGAGAGAAGTAAGAAATCCTAAACTGGAGAGTGAACAGAAAATGTACCAAGGCAGGCCAATGCATGGTGCAAATTTCTTTCCTGCAACCACAGGAGGCTGATTGTACCCAAGTACAGTGACAGATGAACTTGGTACATTTATAGCCTGCCCATTACGGTTCGAATCTGCGCCGGGTACATTTAAAGCCCGCCCATTAACAGGAACCGGCCCAGATTAAAACCATCTATGGCTGGTCTAAGGTAGAGCATTCTCTGTGCAGATAAATTCACTGCTGAGGGCAAAATACTTCAGGACTATAAACAGGAATATGGCTTCATATCCTATAGGATATCTGTAACATAAGATTAAAAGTTTAAGAGAATCATTACCAGCTTCTGTGAGGATAATATACTTGATCCAGATGGAGTAGCAGAAATTACAACAGGAGTGCTCCCATCATCCTTAAACTGGGAAATACTTGATGGACCAAAGTGAGGTCTAAACTAAAATCAGGGGAACAAAAAAAACACAAATAATTAAAAAAAGTAGTACAACAATTACAATAAAATTTACAATGAAAATAGAAACAAAAAATTAAAATGAAATCATTTAAATATTCAAAAGTTTTTAGTTGGGAAAGTAGTATATAGCGAACGGCGCAATCTAGTTAAAGATGAACACTTATGAGTTAAATCACCCACTAGCCTGTAATAACGCATCCCCAGACAGGAAGGTCATGTGCCGTAAAACGTATTTGTTTAGTAACAATTATCAGGCATTAAAGATCTTCTGAAAGATAATTTGTGTGCAGCCAGAAAAAGGAACTAAATGTAATCCCTACCCCTCCCAGCCCTAAGCCCCCCCCCCCTCCTTTACACAACTGTCACATGACAGAGCCCCTACTGCCCATTGATGTGTAAGGCAACCAATCAGCTTCTAAGTTTCATTTTTAAAGCTTAACAGAACAAGCCGAAGATATAAGCTGATTGGTTGCTATGCACAGCTGCTTCAGAATCTGTCTGCCCCAGTTTTGATAAATTCCTCCATTAAATGTAGAGTTCATTCTAAAGAGATCAGGAGGTGAAGTGGTTGTTACTGTCCAGATGTGCAGGATAAGGGAGGTATTAGGTTAATTTACAGGTAAGATCAGAGACACGATGGAAGTGACATATACTGTAGAGGGAGGGGGGATAACAGAAGGGTGTATTTTATTAATGTTTGCACGGTTGCTGAATTGCACTGGTACTGGCAGGTGGTCAGGAGGGTCTCCTTCCTCTCACACACCAATTTGGCTTGCTGATTAACAGCCAGCAACTGAGACACAGCTGCTAATGGCAGCCTGTGTATACACGTTGTGATTGGATTTGCCTGTGATGTCCAATCACAGCGTGATCACAGGACTATGTGTGTGCACTCGCTCAAAAGGAGTGCAGTTCATGGGAGGACCTAGCAGGACATTCTCCCAGAACAAAAGGGAATGGCAGGGGAGCAGACAGGCTAAAAATGTAAAGTGGCCAGTCCACAAGTGGTTAAAAGGACCCCGTTTCCGTACCATTCTCTTCAAAGAGTAACTTCACGTTTGTGAAAAACTGAATTTTTGTAAAATCTTACCTGTAAAATTCCTTTCTCTGAGTCCTCCGACAGTCGCCGCCTCTTCATATTCGTCACAATGGGGTATTAGACTTTGCTCCGAAGGAGTAGCTAGGCAACAGAATATGTTAACATTAAAGCTTTTAACATATCCCACCCTCAAGGGGTGGACCCCTCAGTCAATACCCTCCTACTTCCTGCAACCATATCTCAGTTTCAGTGGAATAGCAGTAGAGTATATAACCAAAACCCCAAAAGAGGGGCGGCGACTGTCGGAGGACTCAGAGAAAGGAATTTTACAGGTAAGATTTTACAAAAATTCCGTTTTCTCTTACGTCCTCCGACAGTCGCCGCCTCTTCATATTCGTCACAATGGGGACGTCCCAAAGCAGTGCAAACATGAGGGGTGGGAAACGCATCCGCGCCGTAAGGCAACGCAGTCTCCGCATCAAAGAAAGGAACCTTACCAAAGGAAGGAACCCAGCTGGGCAACAGGAAAAAAACGTGCTCAACAGAAGCAACAACCCAGGAAAAACAAATAACCAGGGGATAAAAAGAAAAAAACTTATCCCAACAGCCAGGGATCCCAATAGGGGACCCTAGGGAAGAGCCGCACTAAGAACCTTGCGGCCAAAGGAAGCATCTGCCGATGCCTGAACATCTACCTTGTAGAATTTTGTGAAAGTGTGTACGGTCGACCAGGTCGCCGCCTTACACACCTGGGCCACAGAAGCCCCATGACGACAGGCCCAAGACGTACTCAGAGATCTAGTAGAGTGCGCCTTCACAGGCATAGGGGGAACTTTCCCCTGCAAGACATACGCCTGTTCAACGGTCTGCCTGATCCATTTGGCGATGGTAGAAGCCGACGCCGCCATGCCCTTCCGAGGACCCTCTGGAAGAACAAACAAAGAATCCGTCTTTCGAAAAGACTCAGTCGATTTAAGGTAAACCTTAATCGCCCGAACAACATCCAAAGAATGTAGTCTCACCTCTTTTGGATGTGTAGGCTTCGCGCACAGCGAAGGCAAGACAATATCCTCATTGAGATGGAATTCCGAAACTCGCTTCGGAAGAAAAGAAGGATTAGGTCGCAAGACCACCTTATCCAAATGAATAACCAGATACGGAGACTTGCAGGACAAAGCCGCCAGCTCCGACACTCTGCGAGCCGAAGTGATCGCAACCAAAAAGGCGACCTTCTTGGACAACATAGACAACGGGATCTCCCTGATCTGTTCAAAAGGAGCACGTTGCAATACAGATAGAACGAGATTCAAGTCCCAAGGAGGCAGAGGTTTCCTCCTAGGAGGAACCAGATGCCGCACACCCTGAACAAAGGTGCCAACCAAGGAGTTGGAAGCCACGGGACGTTGAAATAGAACGGCCAGCGCAGACACCTGACCCTTTATCGTAGCCAGTGCCAAACACGATCGACACCCGTCTGAAGGAAGGACAATACTCGAGAAACCGAGTACGTGCAGGGCGAAAACCCCCTTGACTCACACCAGGCAAAATAGGCCTTCCAAGTACGGTAGTAAACCTTCCCCGAGGAAGAGTTCCTCGCGTTGATCAAGGTATGAACGACCTCAGGGGAGAGACCCCTTTCCTTGAGACAGGAGATCGTCTCGAAAATGCTGCAAACGGCATTTTTGAATACACTCGTTTTTTTAATTTGCTGCCTTTAGCTGCAGAGTAACCTGGACATGACGTCATGGACGCCGCCTCTGGGTTACGTCATCGGAGACCGGGTTACGTCATCGGAAGCGGCTTAGATCGGGACTCCATCCAGCCGGCGGACGTGCCGGCTGGGAGCTCGGGTCTCCGGAAGGCGGAAGGACATCCCCTCCCGCTCGCCGGGGGAACGACCGAGTGGCTCCCGAGCCGCATTGGTCGTTACCGCCGGAAAGCCGACCGCCGGCTCTAAACAACGGTACCGGGGTGATGCCTCTAGCTATAGGCATCACCCCGGTATAACATCGCAAAGTCTGCCGACGTACCCCTACGTCACTTTGCGATAAGTGAATAAGAAACATTGCTGCGGATTCATAACGTCTGCACTCAAGACAAAGCTGGTTTTGTCTTTTGGATACGGATTCTGAATGGTGGTGAGGTCTTCATTATTGTTCAGCTAATGCACTTGTAGTGTTCTAATTAGGAGAGTGGTAGAGTCTGCATCCCTTGAGTAGTAATTAACCCTTTAGTACCATCTCCCCAAAAACAAAATTATTTTTTGCAGAGGATGCCTAAAATCTGACTTGTATCTTAGTGCAAACTTCTGATAAAGTGGAGTTACCCTTTAAAAACTCTCCCTATAAGATAATGTCTATTTAACTTATTTTATGTGTGTTATTTACCTGTAAAAGCCCCCCCTTGTGTACCTAAAGCCCTAAGACTCATGCTGGGTGCCGCCATCTTGGATGTGATATCAGCATCCCCAGCTGAGTCAGAGCCCAGACTCACTTTACAGTTTTCCCCTTCCCTCGCAGCTACAGAAAAAGTTTCATAAGGAGAGAGGGAATGGAGGACCTTGGTTAGCACAGAGAGCAATTACTAGACAGTCCCAAAATAAAAAAAGGGGCTATGATATGGGGGGAGGGGGGTGCCTGTGCTAGGGAATGCACCAGTCAATTTTTGTAGCAAATTCAAGGGCACATTACAAGTGATTAACCACTTAAGCCCCGGAAGATTTTACCCCCATTCCAACCAGGGTTTTTTTTGCGATTCGGCACTGCGTGACTTTAACGGTCAATTGCGCGGTCGTGTGATGCTGTACCTAAACTAATTTGACATCCTTTTTTTCCCCACAAACAGAGCTTTCTTTTGGTGGTATTTGATCACCTGTGCGATTTTTTGATCATGCGCTATAAACAAAAATTTTTTGCAAAAATAACAATATTTTTCACATTTTTTTATATGAAATTCCCCCCCCCCAAAAAAAATGTAAAAATCTAAATTTTTTAAAATTTTCGGCCAATTTGTTTTATGCTACATATGTTTGGTAACAAAAAAAAAAAAAAAATTGCAAAAAGCGTATTTTGATTGGTTTGCGCGTTTACTAACAAAGGGAAAGATTTTTGTTGTTTTTTTTTTAACGCGTAATGGTGGCGATCTGCGATTTTTTTTGCGGTACTGCGACATTGCGGCGGACAGATCGGACCCTTGACTGACATTTTTTGGGGTTACCAGTGACATTTCTACAGTAATCAGTGCTATACATATGCACTGTTACTGTAAAATTACACTGGCAGTGAAGGGGTTAACTTTTTTTTGAGAGGGAGGGGTTATGTGTGTCCCTAGGGGCGTGATTCTAACTGTGATTGGCTGTGGCTTGAGCAGTAGGAACAGTGATCAACGGTCCTACATAGTAGAACCGTATGATCACTGTTTCTACACAGGGGAGAATGACAGGCGGCTTGTTTACAACAGCCGCCTGCCTTTCTCCCTCTGCACCGACGATCGCCAAGTGACCGGCGGACATCGGGTCCTCCGGGGGGCGCACGCTCGCTCGCTCGCTCGCTCCCTAGACCCTCACAGGTTAGCGACGTAGTACTACGTCGCTCTGTCTGTGAGGGGCTGACCGCCGCAGTAAATAGTCGTGCGGCGGTCGGCAAGCGGTTAGAAATTATCAATGGAAAGACAAACACTGAGTAAGAATTTAAAAAAAAATTGATTTGTCCGTACATTTTTTAGGTTGGCAACAGGATCTCTTTAAAGGTAAATAGAAGTCCGTACCTTATGAAGGAGGTTATATGTTGAAAGGCCTGAAAATGTTGCTTTTAGAAGCGATTCAGTCCGCTGTAAAAGGTATTATGCAGATAATCACACCAACCATTCAGTATGTAGGTCACGTTAGAAGGTGTTTAACTCCTAAGGTAACGTATGTAAATTCATATATTTTCAAGTGCATCTTGTGAAAGTGTAAACAAGCTTAAATAGGCTCCTGGTGAACCCACCTAATCTAAGCAAACACTCTAGAGCAGAAGGGGTGATAGGAAGTCTCTGCATACACTGCAATGATTTCTAGGAGCTTTCAGATTTGCTTTAGGCTGCATTCACACTTGAGCGTATCGTTTTCACTGCAATTTTACAGCAATTTTTTTCTGCGGTTTGCATTTGGGGTTTTGCAGCCGTTTTTTTATTAGCCAATAGGAAAAATCATCATCTGTTACATCATTTGTTGCTATGTTTTATTTTTTTCATCTGCTTCCTGGGTGAATTTTCTTCTTCTTGTGTCAGTTCTCTTTTGCTGTGTTGTGTTGTGTATCATGCTCTGCAAATATGAGTGATGATGAGATGGCGAGTTTTGTGACAGCAGCCACTGTTATGTCATATTTTCTTCATGAAAAAGAGAGGAAGAAGAGGCCACGCAGATACTGGATCCACCCCGTAATTCCAGAGCGAGAAGAGATAGGCCAATTTTGGGTCATGTACAGTGACCTACGTCATTATTAATAAAATCAGCCTGCATGCTAAACTCCGTTCAAACATGCAATCAGATAAATACAATGCAGTGACATTTCTAAACATATGCAGAATGATTTCTAAACTAACTTTTGTCATCTTTCACATTTGCATCAAAAGCATTCCATTCTGTGAAAACCCGCTGGCCAATATTGTCCCAGGCCCTCCTCTTCTTGGCCCTGCTTTTGTAATTTGAGTCCTTCTTGTCATATACACAAGGGTGCTTGCTCCCTGACCATGCGTATGAATGACTCCGGATCAAACAGGGTTAAATCCTCCATTTTTCCAGGTGTGATATGGCTGCTTTGGGACTTCTTGCTAAAAATGCTGTCATTTCCTTTTGGGAGGTAACTTTTCATTTGTGCAAAAAAAGCACCAAGTCGCGCGACAAAACACGCGAAAACGCACGAATCGCACGTTTCAATGTTCTTCTATGGAAGTAAAAATGCTCTAAATATGCCCAAATCTGCCCGATTTGAGCTACAAGAAAAGCGCCAGAACTTTTTTGAGCTTCATGCTTCAGGCGATTTGAAGTGGAGATGTGAACCATCTCCATAGAGAATCATTGATTATTTCTCCTCCAGCGTTTTGTAGCTTCGAGCTTCAAGCTACAAAAATGCTCAGGTGTGAATGGGGCCTAAGGCTCTATGTACACGGGACGCTGGAAATGGCCGTTTAGGAGCAGTTGGGCGTTTTTTTCAGAAGCCCCTGAACCCACCTACATTTTATCTGATCTGTCCATGTACACCAGGTCGTTTACAGTCATTTGCAGGCAGTTGCGTTCAGGGACTGTTTTTAGAACGCAATTATTTGCGTTCGAACGTGTGTTTCCCGGCGTTTCAAACGCACAAACGCGCCCAAACGCGATGACCCGCGTTTAGCGTTCGCGTTTTTCCATTTTAAAGGGGAATAATTTTTTTGACCTCTAGGAACGCTTCTAAACGCAAACGCCGCTAAACGCCCGCTAAACGCGGGTACAAACGCGACTGAACGGACGTTTCAAACGTCCTAAAAATTCCAGCATTCAAAGGGACTTTTAACAACGTCCCGTGTACATGGAAGCCTTAGAGTAGACAATAGTGGCTGCATTGGCTGGTGAGAGCACATCCTCCTCTTGGGCCCCTGTAAAGCTACCACCATTACATTATAGTAGATGAATATAAAACTAAAGCATATCTCTGGTCAAAATTTTAAATCCTATTCTACATTGTATTACAATTAATTCTGCCTACTCCTATTAATCTATATGATCTTGAAGTTTGTAAACGTAACTTTCCCCACATACAGTATATACGGCCTTAAATTCTGTGACATGTATTTACTATGCCAGTGTTTTTCAACCTTTTTTTAGTCTTGAGACACTCCAGTCTAAAGGCTCGCTCACATGTGAGGTTGGGGAATGGTTGAGTTTAGTTTTTACCACCTCTCAACTGCAACCCCTTTAGCTGAGGCAGCGTCTGGGATCACACACATGGTGCAGCCATGGCAGGAATTACGCCCCATCGTGTTTGGTGGGCACTACTGCCTGTCGAACGTGACTCATTCAGATGAATGGAACTCTGATGCTACTGTGTGCATTGCACAGTGGTGCTGCATTTAGGGGCTTAAAACAGGCAGTGAGGTGGTGACAAATCGCAGCAGTCCTTGTCACCATTGTGAATGAGCCCTACAAAAAGCAGTCCCGTTATCTTGGAAAAGCAGGTCTGATCTATACGAATAGGGGTCAGGATTACAACTAATGTACAAACATGCATACACACACATCCATATATTAACTCCTATACACATACAACACACATAAATAGCCTTTTTGCCAAAAGCAGACTATATCCGCACACGCATTGATGGGTGAATGGTTTGTTTACACTGTTGCCTTAGGGTGAGGCTGAGAAATCAGGACTCAGAAAGATGCCTCCCTAAGCCACCACTTTTCTCATTCCTCTGATCGAGATCCCAGTGTGCAGATTTAAAATTCAGAGCTCTGCTAGTCTATCTACACAGGTCTGGAACCGGCGGAGCTGACAAACTGTGAATCGGCACACAGACCTTCATCCGCACCCTCTCTCAATAAGGATACCGTGGCACCCCTAACAAACTCCGGTGACACATCAGTTGAGAAAGGCTGCACTATGCTCTATGAATAATCACTGCTGTGTCACACATCTCACAGAGCCTGCCTTCTGAGCTACAGATTCAGTACAGGGATCAATGTGTGTAGGCAGCAAGGTACCATGGGATATGTAGTTCTTAGAAATTGAAAATAAACAGCAGAGGATTGGCTGCAAAGCATGCAGGGAATCTAGAAGTTATGGAAAGATATAGCCAGGAGACAGGCGGAAAACACAACATGAAAAGGAGATTTGTCAAGTAAGCTTGTATTGGATTGTTATAGTTGACAATCCAATATATGTTTATTTGCTATTAATTGCTGTGATCATATAACTCCATACATGAACAGTTTATATGTTATGAAAATATAACCAGTCTGAAGCTTTCCACTCACATTTTGCTCAGTAGGTGAAGGGCCAGCTGGAGAGAGGACAGGAGAGGGGACATCATGTTGGGAGGAGATCAGAGGAGCAGAAGTTGGTGGTTGCTGAAATGTTACAGAAGGATTGGAGCTAAGGTCATCCCTCCTTGATGGAAGATCTGCTGGTTAAAGATAAAGATATTCAGCTAAATACATTACTAAAACATCTAGAAATCACATTGGAAGTAAAAAGAAAATCAGCAAAGAGAGCAGCCAGATTTTTTTTTTTTTTTTAAGTAAATTGACATCTGAAATCAAACATTTCATCCATTCTTTAATAAAATTGTTCCCAAGCCAAAAAAAGGAAAAAAAAAAAAAAAAAAAAAAAAAAAACTTACAACACATTTAAAAACATTGACATTATGCAAATTAAAAAGGCAGGTCCACAGGAGTACCAGGAAAGAGGATAAAGAAGTAAATGAGCTGTGCACTTATAATTAAAGAAGGGGGTGTGATGATGTGTTATCCCTGAATGTGTAAATGTCGTAGTTATTACATTTCCTTCCCATACTGAAGTATCAGACTGCTGGTGCTGGAAGTATAGTATGTAGTTGGTGTTACAGTGTCACCTGGTGGTCAGCTTGTTAACACACTTTCAATAATGCCGTGTAGGTCTAGATCAAATTGCGAGGTCACGTACACAGGCCTTTGGTATATGAATAATATTACCCTGGAGCATGTTGAACACAAATTCACTTAGCTCCACTGCAGTATATAAAGAGTAAAAGAAGAGCTGCATGGTTACGTTGAGAGACTGCAGAGATTTATGAGACCTCAATGAATGATTCTAATGTATTTCCTGTGAAATACCTGAGGTCTATGTACAAGCCCTATACTAGACTACCTACCTTACGGCTAGTGGTGGCACAGGAACACAATGGCCTTAGTTGTCTTATAGAACGGAGGTCCAAGAACATACATAGGTTTACTTGGTCCCTGGAATGTGTATTCGATGGATTTAGATAAAATAGATTATAATTAATCCATTAACCAATCTATTAACCACTGTTAACCAACAGTACCACAAAGCTTCTAATCCATTCCCTGGTCATCTCTCGTCTCGATTACTGCAACTCCCTTCTCATTGGCTTACCTTTAAAAAGGCTATCCCCCCCCCCTTCAGTCCATCATGAATGCTGCTGTCAGGCTCATCCACCTTGCAAACCGCTCTGTGTCTGCTACCCCTCTTTGCCAATCCCTCCAATGGCTACCATTCAACCAACTAATTAAATTCAAGTTACTAACCAAAACTTACAAAGCCATCCACAACTTGGCACCCAGCTACATCACTAACCTGGTCTCAAAATACCAACCAACTCATTCTCTTCATTCCTCCCAGGACCTCCTGCTCCCTAGCTCCCTTGTAACCTCTTCCCATGCTCGCCTCCAGGACTTCTCCTGAGCCTCTCCCATCCTCTGGAATGCTCTACCCCAATCTGTCCGACTAACTTTGTCCACTTTCAGACGATCCCTGAAAACACATCTCTTCAGAGAAACCTATCTGGCAACCACCTAACAACTGTACTTTTATTTTCTCCATCAGCCTATCCCCCCAGTTATTACATATTGCATCTCTTGACCCTCCCTCTTAGATTGTAAGCTAGAACGAGCAGGGCCCTCTGATTCCTACTGTATTAAAGTGTATTGTATTTGTACTGTCTATCCTCAAGTTGTAAAAGTGCTGCGTAAAATGTCGGCACTATATAAATCCTATATAATAATAAATTTCTTCTGGGGCAAATAGGATATAGATTATTGGTATCTGACCTAATAAAAAGGTGCTTTAAAAACGAACTTTGTATGTACATCCATTCAAATCAAACAAGTTTGCACAATATAACCTTGCACCTTTTCCCTTTCTCTTGCTTCCTTTTGAGAGTTGAGCAGGTATCAACCAATAGCCCTACCCATTCAAATTTCATTCAGTAGTCTCAGACATGAAAGAGCATGTGTGTTCATTGGGAAGCACCCCTTCATTATCAGCCATACATTATTAGATTTTGTGCAGCGTTCGTTTAATAACCAACCGTGGCCCACGTGGGTTTCTCTTTCTTGAAACATTGTCATTGCCTCCATGTTTAACGCACAAACTCCCCGCATGAAGGCTTTCTTCATAGTGCCCTCAAAGTGATCCCTCTCCACGAGAAGTCTCTGTACTTCTGCTTTTGCATCTTCTATGGCTCCATTCAGCTGTGATATGAGAAGCAGAGAAACACAATGTAGCAGAATCATAATTTCTTGGAAAGGGACATTATGGAAACAAATTCATAATGGTCACTGTATTCCTAAAATGTATAGTTTGAATGATATAGATACCTTTACTGTGAGCGGGTCAGAAATCAGTTAAACTCAGAAAATGTACCATTTTAGGAAAAAAGATAAGGTCATTTTCAAACTGATGGCAACAACATGTCCCATAATGTTGCGACAGAGCAACAAAAGCTGGCAAAGTAAGAGCCCATTCACATTAGCGTGACTTGTCAGGCGACTTGTCACCCTGACAAGTCGCGCTCGGTCGCGGTCCATTGATTAGCACAGGACCCGTTCTAATAGGAGCGACACAAGACGCTCCGACTTAGAAAAAGGGTCCTGTACTACTTTGGGGCGACCTCGGAGCGACTTGCATAAACTTCCATTATGTGAAGTCTCTGCAAGTCGCGCCGAAGTCGCGGTGCACGCGACTTCACAGGTCGCCCCCCAAAGTCGTGTCGCGCTAGTCTGAATGGGCTGTAAGTGTGGTTAACAGGAAGACCTGGAAGAACATTTTGCAACTAATTTGGTTAAATAATATACATATACAAAGGGAATTCTTAATTAAAAAAAGAAGAGCCCTGTAGTACTGTAGACACCTATCTGAAAATTGATAATAATAATATAGACCGGCTATTATCATTTTTATTGGTATGTGGTGACACTACACAGATTGGCAGCTCTTTCCTTTATTTGCTATCAAATACACACTTTATTTTTAGGTTTAGTATATGTTTTTGGTAGCGCATTGGTTCTTTACACTTCATTGGCCTGTTTTTTTTATTACCTTCTTCCTTTAGATCATATGGTTGTCTACAAAAACAAAGCTACGCAAACCTGTAAAGAAAAGCTGTCTGATAGTTGACTATTAGATACAACTGGTAGTTTGAGGGCATTCCTCTCTCCTTAAGTGCCCAGAACATTTAGGGACCCTCAACATGATTTAATTTGCCAGCAACCACACAAAATTGATTTATTTGTTTTAAATTGATGTGGTCTTACCTGTGCAACCTTCACTTCATAGTCATTAGTCAACTGAATGCACACTTCTTCAGCTCGGGCTCGACATGCCTGCTCCACTTTGTCTTTCCAATTGACTTCAATAACCGAGTGCCAGGTTCTCCAGCTATTCTTTAGCAATACCTTTCTGTAATGTCTATCAGCCAGACTGCAGGCATAATCCTAAAATGTGGATGTTAAATATTAGATACTTTATCAGATAAAATAAAAAAAGATCGACAAATCTGAGATTTGTTCTAAAGAAATCCCCGCCACACACACTAGTCAAACACATCTTAGTCCAAAATAAAATACTAATGCCAAAACCTTTTCAGCATGCTGAACCAAGCTGCATGCAACAGCAGATGTCTCCTGAAACAAGCAAACATCTCTTAGCATCTGTGTTTTCAGGGTGTAATTGGCACTTTTAAGGCTCATACATAGTATAAGAAAAATCGGGCGAATATTTTTATCCCAGGAACTTTCGTATGATTTTTGTATAGGGTGTACACAACTTTCAATATTTTATTTTTTTCTGACATGTTGGTGTTCTATTTTTTACTTGGGTGATCTAAGTTGCAATGAGTAAATACAGCTGGATAAAACCGGAGAGTGATTCTTTAATATACCCAAAGTATGCTGACGTATGAGAGGGAACCTGTACAGCACAAAATCAACGAATTGACTCCTTTTAACGGAGGCATTGAAAGAAGGCAAAATACAATTTATACCGGTTTCAAAAGTCAACTTAAAAAAGGATATATTTGCAACTGAGTAATCTGGAAAGCAGTGTGCTGTATAGCAATGTTCTCCACCTCCTGTCTTTGAAAACTTGCAATAGCTAATTTTCCATACTACAGAGCAGTGGCAAAGCAGTGTTGACTGGCCACAGTGTAAAAGAAGGCTTTATTATTTAAATCAGAGATTATGCAAGGGGGGACATCAAACCAATTAGCTACACAATTTGTTGCAAACCAGAATACACCTCCTTCAGCAGGGTTTCTGCAAAAGGTTTACAGACCTGTTTCTGTATTTCTGGGCAGCCAACTGCGACAGTTTGCAAAGTTTAAAAGACAAATTTACTGCCAAAGATAGACAGAATTCTGCTTTAACCACTTGCAAACCGCCCCACGCGAATTTACTGCGGCAGGGAGGCTCAGCTGCGCATAATCACGTAGATCTAAGTGATTACGTGCCCGTAGTCTCAGCGGTGCGCGCGCCCTGCCGGAGCCGTGCTCCTGCTGTGATTAGACAGAGCCAGACTGCGGGAGGAGGGGGCTTGATCGCCGTCAGCCCCCCACGATCTTCACAGAAACTGACAGGAGAGTCGCCTGCCTATATAAACAAAGCAGGCGGCTCTTCTGTCAGACAGGCACACTGAGATTGTGTGTCTCAGCCAAGCTTAAACACCGATCTCTGTGTACCTGTCACAGAGCCCTCCACCCCCACATTTAGTAATCACATTTAGGCATACATTTAACCCTTTGATCACCCCCCAGTATTAACCCCTTCCCTGTCAGTGTCATTTATACAGTACCAGTGCATATTATTTAGCACTGATTACTGCATTAATGTCATTGGTCCCCAAAAAGTGTCAAAAATGTCAGTTAGGGGTCCGATCTGTCCACTGCAATGTCGCAGTCCCACTAAAAATCGCTGATAGCCACCATTACTAATAAAATAAATAAATAAATAAATAAAAAGTCCAAAAATCTAGCCCATACTTTGTAAACGCTATAACTTTTGCGCAAACCAATTAAAATACGCTTTTTGAGATTTTTATTTAGCAAAATAATGTAGCAGAATACAAAATCGGCCTAAACCGATAAAATTTTTTTTTTTTTTTTTTTACATTTTTTATTAGGAATGTTTTATAGCAGAAAGTAAAAAATATTGCGGTTTTTTTTTTCAAAATTGTTGCTTTTTTTTGTTTATAGCGCAAAATCTAAAAGCTGCAGAGGTGATCAAATACCACCAAAAGAAAGCTCTATTTGTGGGAAAAAAAAAGAACATCAATTGTGTTTGGATACAGTGTCGCATTACCGCGCAATTGTTAAAGTAACGCAGTATCAAATCGCAAAAAATGGCCTGCTCATTAAGGGGGAAAAACCTTCCGGAGCTGAAGTGGTTAAACCAATACGCATTCGGAAGTGGCCAGGGTCAGGCTTTACTTAGTCACAAGTGCTAATTTAGAGCAAGCTAAGGAGGAATTTTTGATTTAGGATGTAACCTTGTAATAGATCTGTCTCACAAGGCATCTCACTGCTCCTGTTTAACACCGTTTGACAAGATTGGTAAATGTCCCCCAGAGAGTTAGGACTACTAAGTGGCCTCTGGGGAAGACTCAACACTGAATGAATTATCACCTTACATTAGGCTTACACTTCTATGAAGCCAACTATATTCATTTTTATTCTGGGTTTTTGTTTTGTCTTCTGTAATCTTCAGCTTTTATTTTTTTGTTTTTTTGCCCCACAGTTGGCTTGAGAAATGCAATTGATACTTCTCATTTTGAGCAGAGCTTGCAATAATAAGATTTGTAGCAACAAAGAGGTTTAACAAAAAAAAAAAAAAAAAAAAATGAGGGATTTGCAATACCTAAATGTGCTGCTGTCTGTGTGACTCAAGAACACACACTGGAGCTCATTTGAGTCATGTGAGGATGGGACAGTATCTCGCCTTTTCTTCCTGGGGAAAAATTGCCCATAGCCATCTAAAGATTTTTACAGAACATGTAATAAATACATATATGTGAACTGTTTTAGCTGACTTCTTAGACCACTTATGTTACATAGTTACATAGTTACATAGTTAGTGAGGCTGAAAAAAGACACAAGTCCATCCAGTTCAACCTATGTGTGTGTGTTTGCTTTTAACCGTACATTGTATACCCCTGTATGTTGTGGTCTTTAAGGTGTCCATCCAATAGTTTTTTGAAACTATCAATGCTCCCCGCTGATGCGACTGCTTGCGGAAGAGAATTCCACATCCTTACCGTGTCACAGAGAAATTGGGATTCTTGCCCCATGACTCCCCATTACAGTGAAAATTTCCAGTGTGGGAAAGGGAGGCTGCACACTATGCTATAAATTGGTAGATGGATTGCTAAGACTGTATTTCACCAATACTGCACAGTGGATGAAATACAGGCGGTCCCCGGGTTACAAACAAGATATGGTCTGTAGGTTTGTTCTCAAGTCGAATTTGTATGTAAGTCGGAACAGGTACATTTTTTAAGTGTAGCCCCAGTGAAAGGTTTAATTTTTACGTTTTATGGACAGCATAGGGAAGGGTTAACACCCCATGTACCATTTGTTTTTCTGTCTATACCCCTGTTCAGAAGATTTCCAACTTTCTGTCCCTATGACAACTGGTTTTTAAAAATTTTGGGTTGTTGCGGAAACAAGGATTGGTGATAAAACTTTAGCGGAGACACCTTTTTCACATGATAACTCTTAGAGGAGTGAATTTCCCTCCTTAGGGGTAGATTTCTCCTCACTTCCTGTTGTCTCCCTCTGTTTGTAAGTAGGAGACGTTTATAAGTTAGATGTTTGTAACCACGGGACTGCCTGTAATGAGAAATCCATTTACCCTTCTTTTCCTTATTTTTATGCATAACCTCCCAAGTCCAAGTTGGATGTATCTGCAAAAAAAGGACTGTGGAAACATATTATAAACACAAGAATCCAAGGAATTACCGTATATTCGCAATTATATGGCAGCCGGCAACAACCAGGGTCGATAAAAAAAATCTTACCAGATCTAATAAATATTAAGTTTGCAGCACCTGAGTAGTTTAATCATTGTGTTTCAATTAAATCCAGCGAATAACTTCTTTTAAAAAGATAATATTTTATGCATCCATTGCAAAAAAAAAAAAAAAAACCCAAAAAAATCATCATCTCCAACTTAGAAATTCAGAAGAAAGGATTATTGCAAAAAAGGGACCAGTGATAATGTATTCACAAATGTGATATAAGAAAAATATCTGAAATACAGTTCATCCAAGTGTGATAAATGCTGTGTCTTCACCACCTTTTACAATTAAGGGCCGATCTTCCAGTGTATGGCTACACGGGACCCTGTGATGTCAGCACTCAGCAGAAATATGGGCAGCAGAATACGCAGAAAATACAGCCTTCATCACAGAAGGCAGTTCTCTCCCTCCTTACCATCCAAACCACAGTATCTGTCAGCCTGAATCGCCTCTACACTCTCCTCTAATAGGATTGCAGAACAGGAAAAAGCTGAGTCAATAGAGCTCAGAAACGGAGCAGATAACGCAGAGCCATAGTGTAGTAAAACTGACAAGTGTACCAATCCCTTTCACCTCTATCCAAAACTAAAGATGTTGGGGTTAGTTATACTCTAAATGAAAAAGGTTTTTTTTATTTACCCTAATACATTATCTGCATTAGGCCTCATGCACACTGGATGTTACAAAAAAGCCAGTAGCGTTAGCTGTTGAATGCTGTAGCTGTAGAGTGAGTTTTTCAATACTTTTACAGTAGAGTTTTTTTAGCTTTTTTTTAGTAAAACTATACTCCCGCAAAAGCTAATGGCTCAAAAATGCTGATAAACGCGGAACATTTGCGTTTTTCAGCGTTCAATCGTTTTTACTGCTGACAAACTCCTCCTAAAACCTACTAGCTTTGGGTTTTTTTTTCCAGCCAGAAAACACCCCTGCCAAAAACTACTGATAACAGCCTATGTGTGCATGGACACATATGATAACAATAACATGCAGGGGGGTTTACTGGCTGCAGAAAAAAACCCGTCTGAGGCCAAAAACAGCAGCTGCAAAAACGTCTCAAGGAAAAAAAAACACGTTTCAATAGCAGCGTTTCCCCTTCTCCTTTTAGACACTTATCTGAGTCCTCTATCGATTCAGAGCTTTGCCTGTCTGCAGCTCTTCTCTCCCCTCTCTCACAAGCTTCACTGAGAACACAGGGAGCCATTGGCTCCTGCTACTGTCAGTCATATCATGTGAGGGATGGAGCGGGGCCGGGCCGTGTGTGTGTATTGAAGCACACAGCCTGGGTCAGATGCGTACCTGCACGAGTTCCACACAGCATCGCTGGCTGGGGGCTCCAGAAGAGGAGGTAAGTGGTCACTCTAGGCAAGAAGTATAACATGTATAGCAGGTAAGTATAACATGTTTGTTTTTTTCTTAAAATAACAGCCTTTACAATCACTTTAAAACCATCTCCCTACTCATTTCGTCCAATAAGTCCCTGATGATGTCCTATTGTTGAAACACATGGGGGGGGGGGGGGTCTAACGTCAAGAAAGAGGCAATTCAGGATGACAGACACTGTGGTTTAGATGGGATTTGGATGAGGAAGAGAGCTGTCTTTTGTGATGGGGTTTGCAGTGTTCCCTGAAGCCCTAATCTCTGGTGAGAATTCACCGGACACAGTGTAGCCATACACGGGAAAATCAGACCTTGATTGAAAAAGGGGTAGATGACGCAGTATTTCACACTTTGAGGAACTGTATTTTAGAGACCTTTCCTATATCGTGTTTATACATTATTACTCGTGTGACTTTTTACAATATTTCTTTCCTATGAAAATATAAGTTTGAGATATTGAGCTAATGTTTTTGCAATGGATAAGATATTAATTTTTGATTTAATTGAATCAATGATTTAACTGCTCAGATGCTGCATAGTTATGTTAGCACAGTTTTAAAACATACGCAAGGCTTTTTTACTGGGTATATGACGGAAATAAAAAGGCGTTTTTTTTTATATCTGCCTGTAGTTTCTCTCTAATCACGTTTATTGTTATCACCTGGAACAAGCCATTTTCTCCAGTCTTCTGAATATACTGCTGGATGTAGAACAATGATTCACACAGTATAGCGTACATGATTCACATGTCTTGGTCTTTACCTCTTGTCTGGCTTCTATCTGCTGAAGTCGCCAGTGGGTAAAAGCTCGCATGAGCTCGATCTTTTCCTTGTGCTTCTCCAGTGCATGGGTCAGGTTAGAAATGACCTGAGGGGAAAACAACATCATATTATGGATTCATTGTGATGTGAGAGTATCTGTTAAATATTTTCTTGCACACCAGTGCTGTATGAAAACTACATTATCAGCATTCCCTGTCATCACATTGGAGGACCTGCCACTGCAGCAGTGTTAATTTTTAGTCGACTAAAATACAACTAAAACTAAAACAATTCAGATGACTAAAATGTGACTAAAACTAAAATGGCATTTTAGTCAAAAGACTATAACTAAAACTAAATCGAAATTTGCTGCCAAAATTGGTGCATGCTCAAAGCTTAATACCATAAATAATAACATATTAGATTTTTCACTCCAGGACCAGCAGTAGTATATAACGAGTTTGGAAATTGTAGAGAAATGCTTAAATAATGCATTACAAATTACAATTGAACTACACCCATTCGATTATAGATGACTAAAATGAGTTTTAGTCGACTAAAATGTACTGGAGTTTTAGTCGACTAAATACAACTAAAACTAAAACACCTGCAGAAGACTAAAATGGGACTAAAACTAAAATGCCATTTTAGTCCTAAGACTAAGACTAAAACTAAATTGAAATTTGCTGCCAAAATTAACACTGCACTGCAGTAAAATTGAACCAATTCTCCTAAAAAGGACATACATTATAAGGCCAAACATTTTTGTATACTTGACCATCACACAAGTTATGTGGACAAATGTATGTGAACCATCAAATTATTGAAGTTCAGTGTTTCCTGTGAAGCATACCGTTCTTCCTACAGCATACAAACATTTTAGACAATTGTGTGCTTCCAATCTTGGGGCAACAGTTTTGGGAAGGTAATTTCTTGTTTCAGCTTGGCTGTGCCCCTTTGTAGAAAGTTATCCCATGGTTTGATGAGTATTCTGCACGGAGACCTAACCTTAGAGTTACTGTACATCTTTGGGATAAATTGGAATGACAATTGCAAGCCAAGTTCAACATCAATCGCCGACTTCAAAAATGCTCTTTTGGCTGAACAGACAAAAATGTCCACATTTACTCTAAAGTCTTGTGGATAGCCTAATGAGAAAAGGCTGTTCTAACCACAAAGGAAGGTCAAATCTGTAGCAATGCTCACGCTTTAAAAATGGGATATTCAACAAGCAGATATAGGTGTTATGGTCAGGTGTCCACAAAAGTCTGACCACATGGTGTAGCATAGTTGGCCTTCAATGGGTAGGCCCGTTCTAAATATATTTGGATCCCCGCTGAGCAGGCGGATGACAGCTCTGTCTCTGCACTGTGTGCGGAGAGGAAGGTGTCAGAGCCCCGCTGCTCTCTATGGGGGAATCGGATGAGAGCAGACCGCCTGTCCGCTCTCATCCGATCCCCTGGACGGATGGAAAATAGGGTTTCCATCCGTCAGGATTTCACGGACAGGATTGGATGCGGATGGCACCGGGTGTCAGCGGACAGGTCTCCGCTGACATCCCCTGCCCCATAGGGATGCATGGAGGATCCAATCAGATCCGCCTAAAAAACTGACAGGCAGATCTGATCGGATCGTTCATGTGAAAGGAGCCTAAAGGACTAGAGATATAGAAGTAAATGATAAGAGGTATCAGAGATGCCATGGCAGATTTTCATATTTAAATGATGGTTTTTAAAACTTGCAAGTTCTCAGATCATCCTTGTCCCCAGGTTTATAAAATAGGGTATCATCTAAGCAAAAAGGTATACAGTCAGTGAAGAAATGAGGATGCAAGGATTAGAAACATTCAGGTCTTAAAACAAGTTCAACAACAGGTTCCCCTTTAAAGGCAAGCAGGAATATTTCATAGCGGATTGGGACTTGACTTTGGGGTCTGTGCATTACTTTTTCATCAGTCAGATCAGCGACAGATGAATTATATGCACAGTGCACATGGCTCTATTTCTGTACACCATCGCATTGATACATAAATCAGCTGAATTTCTAAAGCTGCAACCTGTAACAAAGCACATTTGAAATGGAACATTTTGCTGCGGAGTAGAATAAAAAAGAAAAGAAAACAAGAGTACAGCTACCCAGTGACACGACTAGATTGCGGTTATTGAGTAATTATATTCATTATAATGAGCAGCTGATTGGAAAAACAAAAAATCATAATAAACCAAATGACTAGAGCAGTAGATAATTACAGGCTGCAAGAAAATGACTCAGTTGATCAATCACCTCCAAAGCTCTGCCGCTGCTTATATGCACACTGTGCACCCACGCAGACCGCAGGAGCACACAAATGCAGACCAATCAGGACACATTACAAACATCATTCAGTGTGTATGCACTGAGCCAAGCTAAAACTATGTTAAACTATCCTCACTGCTAATAAAAAAAAAAAAAAAAAAAAAAAAAGATTTACTAAACCCAGGACCCTGCATTCACTATAGCTGGTCTCCCACAGTACACAGAAATGAAAATGCAACAGCTTTAGTAAATAAAAAAATGCCTAAATACCTTTTTTCATCAGCAGTTAGAACAGTCTTGTGACCAGAGTTGTATAAAGTACTCGAAACCCATACTTGAGTAAAAGTACAAGTGTTCGATCAAAAAGTGACTAGAAGTACTAAAGTATTCAACATTTTTTGTACTTACGTATTGCAAGTAGTTTTTTTTTTTACATTTTGCTAGTCAAGTACTGAAAGTAAAAGTACCAGTAGTTTTTTTTTTTTTTTTTAAAAATTGCTACTCAAGTACTGAAAGTAAAAGTACAAGTACTGTGTTATGTAGTTATTAAAGAAAGAAGTCAAAAGTTTGAACATCATATTGTTTTTTATTATTTCAAATGATTAACCTAAAGGACAATCACAATTTGCTTGTTTCATATTTTCTTTTTAGTGGAAAGATTTGGTATAGCAGCTTTTATTTATACATACAGTAGCATTTATTTTCGTATGCGCTGATTTACACATGACATTATACACATTTGTTTGAGCTTCACGAAACCTGCCATCTACTGTTCTGGCAGTGGTAATTTTTATAATTGTAAAGAGTAACTATGCAGCACAAAAAAAAAAATATCGGAGTAAAAGAAGTATTGAAATCATCGAAAAAATGTAGTGAAGTAAAAGTAGAAGTAGGAGAAAAAAAATTATACTCTAGGAAAGTACAGATACCGCCTTTCGGTACTTAAGTACAGTAGTGAAGTAGTTCTACTTAGTTACTATACATCTCTGCTTGTGACTTACTTCCATCAGTGTCTGGTTAAAGCTTGTTGGAGGAGTTTTTATTCTCCCCTGATTGTTCTATGAGGCTGCATGACCTCTGACCCTCTGTCAAGACAGTGCCGATTGGTCCTGTGCTGATTACATGCACTCTCCCAGTAAAAAAAACAACAAAAAAAAAAAAACTCTATAGCAATACACATCAAACTGAGCATGTGCAGCTTGCCCCCAAGACTCTGTTCTATCAGGAGATTATTTGGGGACTGTGGAAGAAGGGGGAGGATCAGAGAAGACAGGATCAAACAGCCTTTTTACACAATGCAGATGATTACCCCCTTAGGTTCCACGATGAGTATAACAAGCATGCTTTACTGCAAATATAGACTGATTTTACTGTTGTGGGTTCAGTAACACTTTAACTACTTTATTATTTTACGGTTTAGACTTATGGCAACTTGCAGATTTTGTATAAACAAAATTGGTTAAAAAGTGTGTTCAAAGGTTTATGCTTAGGGAGTACACTGGAACAATTTGTGGGGATCCCCTGAGGGTGGGACTTTATAGGCAACTTCAAAAAGGTAGATAAATTTTAAAATATAAATGAATTTTATTAGAGTATATAAAGAAGATCAAAACATATCATAAATATACAATAAAAGTTGGCAAAACTGATGGATACAAGAAATGCATATACACTCAACCAACTATTCCAGGTTTGACCCAACGTTTCGAGGTGGAAACCTCTTCCTCAGGGATTACACTGGGGATAGTTATTTATGATTGGTTGGCATATGAGCTTATATGGTGGTTGGATGTCTCCACTGCTGGGAGAAGGTTTGCCTAACAATTGCCATTGAAGCAAGATGTGATTGGCCTCTGCCCGACTGGCTAGGCATCATTGGACTCCAGTTGAGACACTTGTCTCTGGGACGCACAATTTCCCTGCGCCATCTCCTCTGGCACTGTTTTCGGTTCCATACCCCTACAAACCTTCTCTACAAAACTACTATCCTCTGTGGGTGTCATACAGAGACTCCTTGTTTTTATCTGACGGCAAAACCACCATATAAGTTCATATGCCAACCAATCATAAATAACTATCTCCAGTGTAATCCCTGAGGAAGAGGTTTCCACCTCGAAACGTTGGATCAAACCTGGAATAGTTGGTTGAATGTATATGCATTTCTTGTATCCATCAGTTTTGCCAACTTTTATTGTATATTTATGATATGTTTTGATCTTCTTTATATACTCTAATAAAATTCATTTATATTTTAAAATGTATCTACCTTTTGAAGTTGCCTATAAAGTCCCACCCTCAGGGGATCCCCACAAATTGTTCTAACATTATTGGGATGTGGCACTCACCCTGAGGAACACAGCGGGAACACACCTTCAAAACTAGGGAGTACACTGATCATACTCTGAGTAGTCACCTCACCAGTTCTTTTAGGGAAACTAATTGTTTTAGGTCAGCTTTAGTTAAAAATGGATTTTTGTAAAATCTTACCGTAAAATCCTTTTCTCTTAGCTCATTGACAGACGTAGTCCTCGGTGATTCAACACCCTCGGGTTATGCTGCCCTCTACAGGAGTAGGACTAGACAGGAAAGAAAACGTTCTGGCCACACCCTAGGGGCAGTCCCAGAGGGTATATCCTCTCACTTCCTGCTCTAGCAAATCAGTTATGTCACAAAGCAGTGTTTAGAGAATTTAACCCAACCCAACTCAAAAACAGAGGGGCAGGTACTATGTCTGTCAATGAGCTAAGAGAAAAGGATTTTACGGTAAGATTTTACAAAAATCCATTTTTCTCTATCGCTCATTGACAGACGTAGTCCTCGGTGATTCAACACCCTCGGGACGTCCCAAAGCAGTACCACAAATGAGGGGTGGGAAAATGGAAATCAAATCCAATCTAGAAGGCCCAACCGGTGCCAACTAGAAGTTTACAATGCTCATCCTCAATGATAAGACTCAACAGAAATTTTTCAACAGAAAAAAACCCCTGAGGTAGACCACCGGTCTCCTCAAATTGCGGCCTGCAAAACCTTGCGGCCAAATGAGGCATCCGCCGATGCCATCACATTAATCTTATAAAATTTTGTAAAGGTAAGTACCGATGACCAGGTGGCCGCCTTACATACCTGGACCACTGACGCCTGATGGCGATAGGCCCAGGAAGTATTGAGCGCTCAAGTGAAGTGCGCCCTAACAGGGAACGGAGGATTCCGACCCTTAATAGAATAAGCTTGTACCACCGTCTGACTGATCCTGTAGATATGGTCGCGGCAGGCACAGGCAACCCCCTTCAAGGGCTATCCGTGATCACAAAAAGTGAGTCCGTCTTACGAAAACAAGTTCGTAGTAGTCAAGTGTATCCTTCTGAACCCCATCCAAGGAGTGTAATGCAAACTCCCAAGGATGGCTAGTCTTAGGACACGGGGAAGGTAACACAATACTTTTATTCAGATGAAAAACTCTGAAAACCACTTTAGGAAGGAAGGATGGATTCGGAAGAAGAACCACCTTATCCCTATGAACCACCAGATATGGGGAACGACAAGATAATGCGGCCAGTTCTGACACCCTGCGTGCAGAAGTAATGGCCACCAAGAAGGCCACCTTCTGGGATAATGTAAGCAAGGGAATCTCCCTAATATCTTCAAAGAGAAGTTTCTGAAGAACCGACCACACTAAATTAAGATCCCAGGCGGTAAGGGTGCGCGCACTGGCGGAGCCAGATGTCGCACCCCCTGGATGAAATTCCGCACTAAGGAATGATTAGCCAAAGGTTTCTTGAAAGAAGATTGCCAACGCCAAAAACCTGACCCTTGATCGTGCTCAAGGATAGTTTCTGCTCAACCCCTTGTTGCAGACAGACCAAAATTCGGGTCACCGAATAGGTATGTGGGGGAAATCCAATAGATTCACACCATGCAATATAAGACATCCATGTGCTGGAAGTCGCTTTCCTTGCTTTAACTGGAGGTAGGAATAACTGAAGCTGACACTCCCTTGTCCTTCAGTACCTGGGTCTCAATGGCCAGGCCATTAAGCCAGCGACTGTAAAGCAAGATGGAAGATCGGTCCCTGAGACCGCAAATCCTCCCTGAGAGGAAGTCTCCAAGGAGCGTCCGCGACTAGCCTCACCAAGTCGGCGTACCAGGCTCGACGAGGTCAGTCCGGAATTTCCAGAATAACTGGAATTCCCTCCACCTCTATCCTGCGAAGAAGTTCCCGCAGCAACTTGAGAGGATGGAAGGCATGCCGTAGCTGATACTGCCCCCACGGGGCGATCAGCGTTTCTGCTGCGTCCGCTAGAGGATCGCGGCGCGAGCTACAAACCTCCGCACCTTCCTGTTAAGCCAAGGTGCCAACAGATCCACATCCGGGATGTCCCAATGAAGGGACAGCTAGTGAAAAACCTCTGGATGAAGAGGCCATATGTGATTGGATCCGAATCGGGCTGCTCTAGAGCTGCTCGATCCAGTAAATCAGACAAAATCTGATCGCTCTCAGTTCCGATACCCTTATTGGTAATCTGGATACTATCGGAAGAAATTACTTCCCCTGGTTGAGCATCGGAGACTTCCTGGTCCGCTCGCTCAACTTTTTTTTTTTTGTGTCCCCCAGTCGCAACAGCGCCCCTCAGTGTTACCTGCCTTTTTGGATCCCACAGAGAGAGAGAGAGACCCCAAGGCTCATCCCTGATGCACAGAAGTTTTCATCAGCTTGCTCAGTGCTTGTCTTGTTACAGACAGGAAGTCTTTGGCCCTATTTCCTGGGTAAAGGAGGCGGCTCCGCCCCTTAACACGCCTGCCGGCGCCTCCCCCTGGCTCCATGAGGTGTTTGAGTCACCTCAAACATGGCCGTCCCCATGCTGGAGACACGAGGCTACACCAAAAAGGCGGCCTTGTGCGATCTACCAGACAATGGCGGCGGCCTGCACAGAATAGCGGCATGTCTGCAGAAGGATCTCGGCCTCACAGCCCTTCACCCTCATGGTGGTCGGCGGTACCGGACCCTGGCGGGCCGTATGCGGTCCGTGGCCGTCGGGAGGCATCTGCTTAGCTGGAGGAATGATCTGGAAAGCAGTATACATGTATAGACATCGCCCTGTGGCTACTGACAGGTAGGATACCTTATACTATCACAGTAAAGTTCTAGTACTGCCACTGACTACAATCATTTTCACATTTTTACAATTAGATTGTCAGCTCCCAAACCAAGCCTCCTGGCTTCTTGTACACAAAAATCACACTCAATTAGGGGGATCTGTGACATGTTATAGGATAGAGGGGAACCCATCCTTACCATTACAGAGAGGGGCCCACGTTCACCACAAGACCAGTCAGGGGGAAAGGGGGAACATACTACTCACCATACCGGAACCAGGCGGGCGCCAACTCCTGACAGTACCCCTCTCCACCGAGGTAGGAGGGCTGTCGACCAATACGGACGCCGTGACTCATGGTCTTTGGCGTTTCAGCGAGACGTTTAACTCGCAGGGTCAGTCCCCGTCCAGTGGGACTATGTCGCGGCCGACCCAGCGCGGAGCTATGGCCTGCACGCGCTCGTAGGCTGAACTGGGGTGACCACTGGATCTCAACATACAGCCCGTCGCCCAGTTCAGCTTTCTTGCTTGAAGATCTCACAGGAACACTGGAGAAAAAAAGCTGTCTAAAAAATCTTTTCTAAGAAAAAAATCCTGCCAGGACCGAAGATCCCAGCAAGGTATTTAGGTCCTTACTCCTAACTAGACAGAAAAAAACTGATTTGCTAGAGCAGGAAGTGAGAGGATATACCCTCTGGGACTGCCCCTAGGGTGTGGCCAGAACGTTTTCTTTCCTGTCTAGTCCTACTCCTGTAGAGGGCAGCATAACCCGAGGGTGTTGAATCACCGAGGACTACGTCTGTCAATGAGCGATAGAGAAAAATAGATATTATAATCTAATATATTGCAAAAATTAAAAAGCACAGGTTGCAGCAAACATAAGATTTATTTACATGTCCATCAGACAAAAAAAAAAAAAGTGACAATTTGGCTACAGTTTCAGGCAACAAGAAAGAAAGACCGATAACATTACTAGTATAATGCAGTTGATGTATTAGTACGATACTTAATCTTCAGAATATCGCCTTCAAAATTCTTATACGTTATTATCCAACTCCTAGCTGTCTAAATATATACAGGAACTCTTTCTTAAAGTAATACTAAACACACACTATTTAATTTACATCGTCCCTTCTATTTCTGTATATGGATGATGGCATTGTAGTTATTTTAATAAAGATTACATCTAAGAGCCGGTTCACATTTGTGCGGCTGCGGCGTTCGCATGTAATGTCGGAGCGCACTGCTCCTTCATTACATGCGATCGGCTGTGCGGTGCGAGTTTAGCCATACACTTTGTATGGCTAAATTCGCACCGCACCCGCAGCAAACACGCACAGGACCCTTTTTTGCAGCCGCATCAGGATCGGATCGCACAGCGGTTCACACTTGTGCGATCCGATCCTGTGCGAACTGCAAGATCGCACTGCGATATGCGATCAAACTGGGGGTGCCGTTAAGATTACATTGACACCCCCAGCGTATCGCATATGGCAGTGTGAACTGCCGGGGGTGCGTTTGCGATGCGGGAACAGGCTGCGGATTCGCAGCCTTCTTGCATCGCATAAGTGTGAACCGGGGCTTAGTACCTTTTTCCTAATGGATATACAGCTGTCACATGACCCAGCTCTCTTCCAGCCTGCCTGCAGGGAAACATAAGCAGGAGGAGCTTCTAGTCCTCTGCTGCTGGTCACATGTAAAAAAAAAATAAACAGATTTTTGTCTATTTTTTTATTTATTGCTGCCCCATTTTTGAGAGAAGCCTGAGTGTTCATATCATATGGCCTTCAGGATAGTACTGCAGTTGGAGCTGGCCACTTGAATTACCATACCCTTCCATTATGTGTGCAGTGATAGCGAGAGGTATATGTCCATGCTTTTCATGTGTGGACTACAGTTAGTTGCCACATTCTATTTGGATAGGCAGGGGGCACTATATGGAAAGGGATACAAGCTGCCACTTTGCTTATGAATCTGTAAGACTCCTCTTTTTTAGATCAGTGTTAGTGCAGTCTGCATTATGAAACCCTTACCTTAGAACAAAGTCCCGATACGGACCCCCGGACACCGCTGTGGGAGCGGACATGATCCCTCATCGTCTCTTCCGGGTTCGGCGGCTCCGGCGCTGTGATTGGCCGGAGCTGTGATGACGTAACTCCTGCGCATGTGCGCGGGAGTGATTTTCCGGCAACTTCCCGGCAAGGAACTCTGAAGGTCCGCCGGAGCTTCAGAGCGCATGCGCCGCTCGCGTCAGCGGTTACATGCAGCGCAAATATCTCCTAAACCGTGCAGGTTTAGATTAGTTGTACGTACATGTAAGCCTTATTATAGGCTTACCTGTAGTTAAAAAAAAAAAAAAAAAAAAAAAAAAAAAAGAAAAAAAAATCACAAAAAGCGGTATACTACCGATTTAAGATCAGCCGGCAGATAGGTGGCACTGCCACATAAAAGTTAACCAGGCTAGAAAATAGAACATCTATGTGGCTCATGATGCTAAATACTCAATGTTTGCAGCCATGGCGGTCTCTATGATTAGGCTCCACAAGGGTGAGATGCATTGGGGGGGGGGGGGGTTCTTCTGTGGGTGGAGAACTGAGCTGAAGCCTATTCTCATTATCTTTCACTATTTTAGCTGTACAGTATGCTGATTCTGCATGCAGCCAGGTGCCATTTTCTTGTAGTCCTAGCTGAGCCTGACAAGCCTATATCCTGACCAGCACCAGCATACAGGGTCACCAGCCACAGGACTCCCCTTCTGAAACATTAGAGCGGTACTCTTTTTTAGTTTAGCTTACACACACTGATGGAAATGCTGAACCGGCTGAATTTCGATCGCTGCAGGGTGCGTTTAAGTTCCAAGTCAGCCTAGCCAGAGCCTCTCCCCAACAGTCTGGCTGGCAGGATAGGCACCCATCACTACATTGTGGAATAAGAAGAGACAGCACAAACTCCATATACTTGGATTTACAGGGTATTCTATTGGCTCCACATCATAATTGTGGTAGAAGGGGCAGAACAGGGAAGGTGGGTATAAGCAGTGGGGGGGTTATGATGTGAACCTTTACTTTGCCCTTTATAGCAAACTTGCAGTGCTGGCTACTCTTTTTCTGTTCAGTTTCACATACAAATTATAAAAGATCTCGGCAATGCTGAATCTTTTTAGAAGTAAGGAGACCTTATTTTTATATTGTGACATACGTCGCATAACAGATAACATATTACTGCTTTATGCAGGGAAGCCAGCACAGTAATAAAGTGACACATGCTTGTTAAATCACCGGGGTATATAGCATTACTGCAGATTTATAATGCAGAAGCTAAACAACGATGACAGATTAGAATTCTCGCTTTATCAATAAATCCTAGGAGAAAATGTTGTATTAATCAATCATTTTTCCACCAATGACTGGAATAATCCACTTCAAGTCTTCAATCACAACAAATTCCTACATGGCACAGAAGAGTTCTAATAAACTGACTTTGTTGTGTGCCTTAAATGTGAGCAATATTCTGCTCTACCTACTGATTAAAACATAGAAAATTGTGACGCATTCCCAATAAAAAAAAATGTAAAAAAAAAAACTTTATATCCTAAAAAATGTTTTTTTTAACTGTAAAAATAGAGAAGATTGCTTCCACTCAAGGCTCATACTGCCCTATAACTCAAAAGTATACTCCAATCAAAATACAGGTTTATCTAAAGCCATGTAGTTGTAGTAGAGATTCAAACCTCTTCCCCACAGCTTAAAGCGGTTGTAAACCTGAAAGACAAAGGCATAATGAGCTAGTATGCATCACATACTAGCTCATTATGTATTACTTACCTTAGAACGAAGCCCCGACACGGACCCCCGGACACCGCTGGGGGAGCTTACATGATCCCTCGTCGTCTCTTCCCGGGTTCGGCGGCTCCGACGATGTGATTGGCCAGAGCCGCGATGACGTCACTCCCGCGCATGCGCGTGGGAGTCATTTTCCGGCAAGCTCCCGGCATGGAAAGATGAAGGTCCGCCGGACCTTCAGAGCGAATGCACCGCTCGCGTGAGCGGCTGCATGCAGTGCAAATATCTCCTAAACTGTGCCAGTTTAGGAGATATTAATTGTACCTACAGGTAAGCCTTATGCCTTAGGCACCCAATGTAGTAAATTTAGGGCCAGCACAGTTATGTTACCTGTCATTCATTGCTGTATCTGGACCCGCCTCTCCTAGGCGATATGTAAGGTGTCCTCGGTTAGGGGTTGGCGGCACGTCTTTGCGCCTCCCCTGGCATGCAAATGCACCGAGTGCACCTTCCTTTGCTATATTTTTGCAGATTGTTATCATGAGGCACCTGCATAGATCTGTACACGGTCACTGCGTATTTGTCACCACCATGTTCACTTTCGTGCCTGACTGCTGCTGTATTTCACTGTTGACTTTTTCTGTTAACTGGAGTGATTTTGTTCCCGTCCTCCTACTGCCTTTTTGTACGGTGCTTTGTTCTCAATAAAGAAATTTAAAAAAAAAAATTTAGGGCCAGCAATAGATGATTTGAATCTGGGCCAGTTTAGCAGGGACCGGCCGAGATTTGAACCATCTATGGGTAGGCTGAATGTACCCCCAACCTGTTCTACAGGCAGGGATGGCTCCCCAGGGAACTGAGCGATTTTCTTTCCTGCAACTTGTGGTTGCAGGAAAGACAAATGCACCATCCATGGCCTCCCTTAGGTTTGCTGCAGTGAACCTTACATTTCTGGTGCCATTACTGGCCAAAAGATCCATATCCAGACCAGATGCTAGAGAACAGACGATGGTAAGAAGAATGTATTTCCCCTTTACTGTAGAGGGTTTATGCAAACTAAAGACAAGTAAACATTTAAAAATACTTGATTTGCCTGTACTATTTTACATTGGTGATAGGGTCTTTGGAAGCCGGTCTTCAAAGAACATGTAACAGTTATATATTTTTTGTGCAAACAATTGAACTGAACTTTGTCTACAACGGAACAAAAGCTCATAAGGCCTCATGCACACTGGACGTTATCAAAACGCAAGTAGAAAGCTGTAGGGAGTTTTTCAGCTTTTTTCAGCTGTAGCGTTTTTTTAGCAAAGCTATACTCCCACAAAAGCTTATGGCTCAAACATGTTGATAAATGACGAATAGCTGCGTTTTTTGGTATTTTTAACTTTTATCAGTTAGAGCGTTTTTACAGCTGGAAAACTCCTCTCAAAACCAGTGGAGGCCAGCCGATAGGGGGGGGGCGCCGCCCCCCCCCCCAAAAAAAAAATAAGATAAAAAAAAATGTCTATGGGGGGGAGTGGGGTTTTCAACCCGGCAGAGGCACCGATTGGCTGCCTTCTGGGGCGCAACTGTGGCGCAGAGCACTGCGCTACAACACTCCCCTTTTGTGATGTCCTGGATCGTGATTGGTCCAGACTCCAGCCTGGACCAATCATGATTCAGGACATCCCTGCTGACCTCGTTGGGGGCGGTGCCGGTGCGTGCATCAGTCACTCACCCGTCACCGCCCGGTCACCTTCCCGCCGCCGCAGAAGAGGACGGAGCATCGAGGAGGGGAGAAGCCGCCGCCGGGAGCCGAGCCACCGCCAGGTAAGTGCATTGGATTAAGGGAGCACGCACGCTGGTCTCTGCATTGATTGAGCCCTGTCCGGCTTCATCACCTGGTGTCCTATGGAGGGGATGGACACCTCTATCATGGTGCTCGGTGTGTGAGGTGAATGGAAGATTCCTTCTGCGGCACTATAGAGGTCCCGAGTCATCCGGGGCAGCCATGTCCCTGTCTGTGTCTGCTGTGTGAGTGTATGGGGCTCCGTGAGAGAGAGAGAGGACAGTGTGTGCCCGAGCTTCCCGTCCCCTCCCCCGGATCACTCCTGTCCTCCTCCCCTCTCATATCGTCACCTCAGTCACAGCGGTCACCGCTCATCTATTATCAATGGATGGTGGGAGCATTCAAACTACTGGGAGCGGAGTGTGTGAGGGGAGAGAGACCCTCCTGGTGTCCCCTCACACTCAGCGCTCCCAGTAACTGTGATAAATACATGTACCGGGTCTGGGTTATAGGGACAGGGCCAGCCTGGAGACTATAGAGTCCAAGGATGGAGATCATGCCTGTACATTGAGCGGCGCCATCATGCCTGTACATTGAGCGGCGCCATCATGCCTGTACATTGAGCGGTGCCATCATGCCTCTACATTGACCTGTGCCATCATGCCTCTACATTGACCTGTGCCATCATGCCTCTACATTGACCTGTGCCATCATGCCTCTACATTGACCTGTGCCATCATGCCTCTACATTGACCTGTGCCATGCCTATACATTGACCTGTGCCATGCCTATACCATCACCTGTGCCATGCCTGTATGTCACGCAATTTTCTTACCGCGTTTTTTGCCGCGAAGCAATACCCATTACATTTTTCTTTTTGCGCCCCCCCCCCCCAAAATTTTTGAGCACCAGCCGCCACTGCTCAAAACCCACTAGTTCTGGTGTTTTTCCAGCCAGAAAACGCCCCTGCCAAAAACTGCTGATAACAGCCTATGTGTACATGGACACATAGGATAACATGCTGGAGAGTTTACTGGCTGCAGAAAAAAAAAAAAATGTCGGACGCCAAAAACAGCAGCTGGAAAAATGTCCAGTGTGCAGAAGGGCATTTTCTGGCTGGAAAAAAAAACAGCAAACAAGTGGGTTTTGAGAGATGTTTTTCAGCTATAAGAATTCTCTAACTCTGATAAAAGTTGAAAAACGCCATTAAAAGTAAAAAAAATGCAGCAATTTGGCGTTTATCAATGTTTTTGAGTCAAAAGCTTTTGTGGGAGTATAGTTTTGCTAAAAAAAGCTACTGCAAAAAAGCTGAAAATCTCCTACAGCTACAGCTTTCTACTGACATTTTGATAACGTCCAGTGTGCATGAGGCCTAAAAGTGGTTATAAACCCTCACCTTGTAAAATAACCCATTCACTTTAAAATAAAAATGACAGGCAAAACGTGTATATCGTACACACACAAAGTGCCTTGCAAAAGTATATTCACCACCCCCCACCCTTGACTTTTTACCTATTTTGTTACATTACAGCCTTAAGTTCAATGTTTTGTTAATCTGAATTTCATGTGATGGATCAGAACACAATAGTCTAAGTTGGGGAAATGAAATGAGAAAAATATTTACATAAAACTTTTTTAGAAATCGAAAAACAGAAAATTGGCATGTGCGTATGTATTCACCCCCTTTGTTATGAAGCCCATAAAAAGCTCTGGTGCAACCAATTACCTTCAGAAGTCACATAATTAGTGAAATGATGTCCACCTGTGTTTAATTTAAGTATCCCATGATCTGTCATTACATATACACACCTTTTTTGAAAGGCCCCAGAGGCTGCAACACCTAAGCAAGAGGCACCACTAACCAAACATTGCCATGAAGATCAAGGAACTCTCCAAACAAGTAAGGGACAATGTTGTTGAGAAGTACAAGTCAGGATTAGGTTATCAAAAAATATCCAAATCCATGTGATGATTCCCAGGAGCACCTTAAAATCTATTATAACCAAATGGAAAGAACATGGCACAACAGCAAACCTGCCAAGAGACGGCCACCCACCAAAACTCACGGACCGGGCAAGGAGGGCATTAATCAGAGAGGCAGCACAGAGACCTAAGGTAACCCTGGGGGAGCTGCAGAGTTCCAAAGCAGAGACTGGAGTATCTGTACATAACACGACAATAAGCCGTACGCTCCATAGAGTTGGGCTTTATGGCAGAGTGGCCAGAAGAAAGCCATTACTTTCAGCAAAAAACAATGTATGGAGGAAGGTGCTCTGGTCTGATGAGACTAAAATTAAACTTTTCAGCCATCAAAGAAAACGCTATGTCTGGTGCAAACCCAACACACCTCATCACCAAAAGAACACTATGCTCACAGTAAAACATGGTGGTGGCTGCATCATGCTGTGAGGATGTTTTTCAGCAGCCGGGACTGGGATACTGGTCAGTTGAGGGAAAGATGGATGGTGCTAAATACTAGGGATGCACCAAAATGAAAATTCTGGGCCGAAACCGAAAATTCAGGATGCCCTTGGCCGAAACTGAAACCGAAAATGACTTTTTTCCCCAAATTATTTTAAATAAGTTATCTGACACTGACTGACTGACTGACTGACACTGACTGACACTCACTGACTGACTGACACACTCACTGACTGACTGACACACTCACTGACTGACTGACACACTCACTGACTGACTGACACACTCACTGACTGACTGACACACTCACTGACTGACTGACACACTCACTGACTGACTGACACACTCACTGACTGACTGACACCGACAGACTCTCACTGACTGACACTGACTGACTCTCACTGACTGACACTGACTGACTCTCACTGACTGACACTGACTGACTCTCACTGACACTGACTCTCACTGACTGACTGACTCTCACTGACTAACTCGCACGCTGCAATTAGAAGGGGATGAGCACTAGGCTGTGAATCCGTTCTACTACTGACACTTATGCAGGACAAAACAAAAAGGGGAGAAACAGTCTTTTGTTTTACAGCACACATCAACATTACCTTCCTCCGCAGCGAACACCACGTGAAGGCACTGAAGGGAGGAGGTGGGTGGAGCATGCAGCAGTCGGCGCGGAGGAGAATGAGATCCTCCTACACTCTGCATTCTGGGTCCCTCTCCCCTGGGACGTCACTGGTCTAGCAAGCTGTAAATCACAATGAAGGCATAGGCATCGGATTGCGGCGGACAGGGAAGTTAATAGCTCACTTTTTGCACGGATCAGCGGCCATACATTTTCGGCATATTTAACCCCCTATCGGCCAAAATGAGAGAGTTGCATTTTCGGCCGAAAATATCGGTGGCCGAAATTTCGGTGCATCCCTACTAAATACAGGAATATTCTTGAGCAAAACCTGTACCACTCTGTGTGTAATTTGAGGCTAGGACGGAGGTTCACCTTCCAGCAGGACAATGACCCCAAACACACTGCTAAAGCAACACTTGAGTGGTTTAAGGGGAAAAATGTAAATGTGTTGGAATGACCTAGTCAAAGCCCAGACCTCCATCGAATAGAAAATCTGTGGTCAGACTTAAAGATTGCTGTCTACAAGTGCAAACCATCCAACTTGAAGGAGCTGGAGCAGTTTTGCAAGGAGGAATGGGCAAAAATCCCAGTGGTAAGATGTGGTAAGCTCATAGAGACTTATCCAAAGCGACTTGGAGTTGTGATTGTCGTAAAAGGTGGCTCTACAAAGTATTGACTTTAGGGGGGTGAATAGTTATGCACATTGACTTTTTCTGTTATTTTGCCCTATTTGTTGCTTGCTTCACAAAAAAAAAAAAAGCACACATCTTCAAAAGTTGTGGGCATGTTCTGTATATTAACCACTTCCATACCGAGTCATAGTAATATGACGTCGGCATGGTGGTTGTACGGATCCGGGCGGGCGTCATATGACGTCCGCCCGCTCTAGCTGCTACTGCGCGCCCCCGGGGGCGCGCAGCGCGGCGATCGGGGGTGAGGCTCGTCCCTCGGACATAGCCCATCCCCGATCAAGGTAAACAGCCAATAGAAATTGGCTGTTTACCACGTGATCGGCTGTGTCAATCACAGCCGATCACATGAGCGGCTCCAGCACGAGCCGCTCGTTCTCTCTGCAATGCGCGCCCCCGGGGGCGCGCAGAGCAGCGATCGGGGACGAGGCTCGTCCCTCGGACAGAGTCGATCCCCGATCTAGGTAAAGAGCCAATGAAATTGGCTCTTTACCACGTGACTGGCTGTGTCCAATCACAGCCGGTCACAAATGTCAACAGAGAACACGGTAACTAGCTGTCACCGTGTTCTCCTCCTCACACACTGATCCTGTGTGAGGAAGAGAGTGTGGTAACAGCTAGTTACCAAGTACAGTGCACCCCAAACACACTGATTGCCCCCCCCCCCCAATAAAGAGCACCTGTCACTAGCCCATCAAAGTACCCGAGTACCTGTCACCAGCCCATCAGGTACTCAGATGACAGGTACTCGGGTACTCTGATGGGCTGATGACGGGTACTCTGATGGGCTGATGACAGGTATTCAGGTACTCTGATGACAGGTACTCGGGTACTCTGATGACGGGTACTCGGGTACTCTGATGACGGGTACTCGGGTACTCTGATGACGGGTACCCGGGTACTCTGATGACGGGTACCCGGGTACTCTGATGACGGGTACCCGGGTACTCTGATGACGGGTACCCGGGTACTCTGATGACGGGTACCCGGGTACTCTGATGACGGGTACCCGGGTACTCTGATGACGGGTACCCGGGTACTCTGATGACGGGTACCCGGGTACTCTGATGACGGGTACCCGGGTACTCTGATGACGGGTACCCGGGTACTCTGATGACAGGTACCCGGGTACTCTGATGACAGGTACCCGGGTACTCTGATGCCAGGTACGCGGGTACTCTGATGACGGGTACTCGGGTACTCTGATGACGGGTACTCGGGTACTCTGATGACGGGTACTCGGGTACTCTGATGACGGGTACTCGGGTACTCTGATGACGGGTACTCGGGTACTCTGATGACGGGTACTCGGGTACTCTGATGACGGATACTCGGGTACTCTGATGACGGATACTCGGGTACTCTGATGACGGATACTCGGGTACTCTGATGACGGTACTTTGAGTACCTGTCAACGGAGTACCCGTCATCAGAGTACCTGAGTACCTGTCACCTACCCATCAGAGTACCCGAGTACCTTCCACCTGCTCATCAGAGTACCTGACGCCTGAAGTACCCGAGTACTTGCCGCCTGCTCATCAGTACCCATCACTACTCATCAGTACTCATCACGTATCAGTATCACCTATCAGTATCAGTACTACTCATCAGTACCTATCACCTGCCTGTCACCTGCCCATCAGAGTACACGAGTACCTGTCACCTGCCTATCGGAGTACCCAAGTACCTGCCACCTGCTCATCAGTACCAGAGTACCTGTCACCTGCCCAACAAAGTACCCGAGTACCTGTCGCCCTTCATACAGCCACCATGTCCAAGTCCAAAAAGGTTTATATACGTCCTCGTTTAAACCTAAATACCGGTGTTATGGCAGCAGATAGCTGCCATAACCCTGGTATTTTTTTAAACGGTGGACGGTTGGCTTTCCGATAAGGGTGGTCCCAGCGGCGGATTCGCCGTGGGATCACCCTTCTGGGATGGCGGAAGAGGTGCCCCCCCCCCTCCCGCCGCGTCCGGTCCTTTTCCCCGCTTACCGGACCCGCCGACAGCGGGGAAAACGATCCGGTCCCGGATCCTCACAGACAGGATGTCGAGTGAGGGCAAGCTTGCCCTCACTTGACTCTATGGTCTTGGAGGACCGGAGCTACGGAAAATGTTGTGGCCTAGCAACCGGTTTAAAAGGTCCTTTTTTTTTTTTCTTCATTTTATATAATAATTTCTTTTTTTTTTTTTTTTTTCTATCTTTTAGTGTACTTGTGAGATCTGAGGACTTTTTGACCCCAGATCTCACAAAAAAGAGGTCCTGTCGTGCCTTTTTCTATTACAAGTAATGTTTACATTTCTTGTAATAGAAATAAAAATGATCCTTTTTTTTTTTTTTGTTAAACGGTGTAAAAATAAAAAATAATAAATAAAATAAATAGTAAAAAAAAAAAAAAAAAAAAAAAAAAAAAATTAAAGCACCCTGTCCCCGTTAGCTCGCGCGCAGAAGCGAATGCATACGAAACCCCGCCCACATATGTAAACGGTGTTCAAACCACACATGTGAGGTATCACCGCGATCGTTAGAGCAAGGGGAATAATTTGAGCCCTAGACCTCCTCTGTATCTCAAAGATGGCAACCTGTAGAAATTTTTAAATTGTCGCCTATGGGGATTTTTAAGTACCAAAGTTTGTCGCCATTCTGTGAGCGTGCGCAATTTTGAAACATGACATGTTGGGTATCTATTTACTCGGCGTAACATTATCTTTCACATTATGGAAAAAAATTGGGCTAACTTTACTGGTTTCTTATTTTTTAATTTAAAAAAGTGAATTTTTTCCAAAAAAATTGCGTTTGGAAGACCGCTGCGCAAATACGGTGTGATAAAAAATATTGCAATAATCTCCATTTTAATCTCTAGGGTCTCTGCTAAAAAAAAATATATAATGTTTGGGGGTTCTAAGCAGTTTTCTAGCAAAAACAACTGATTTTAACTTGTAAACACCAAATGTCAAAAATAGGCCTAGGCAAGTGGCTAGGATGCATGATGATGCTCCTTGGATGTTGGGCCCCTCTATATGGCTAGGCTGTGAAAAAGTCTCACACATGTGGTATTGCCATACTCAGGAGGAGTGGCAGAATGTATTTTGGGGTGTCATTTTTGCTGTGTACATGCTATGTGTTAGGAATATCCTATAAATTGACAACTTTGTGTAAAAAAAAAAAGTTTTCATTTTTTTCCCACATTTTCCAAAAACCTGTGGAAAAAAATGACATGTTCAAAGGACCCATAATGCCTCATAGAATATACGTTGGAGTGTTTGCTTTCCAAAATGGGGTCATTTTGTGGACTTTTCCATTGTATTGGTGCTCTAGGGCCTTGAAAAGTGTGATAGGTAGTAAGAAAGTTTTATGTGTATTTATGCTCCTAGAACGCCTGAAGGTGCTTCTTGGACGTGGAGTATCTTTTTGTGGCCAGGCTGTGTAAAAGTCTCACACATGTGGTATCGCCATACTCGGAAGGAGTAGCAGAATGTATTTTTGGGTGTAATTTTTGCTGTGTACATGCTATGTGTTAGAAATAGCTTATAAATTGACAACTTTGTGGGAAAAAAAAAGAAAAAAAAAAATTTTTTCTTCATGTTCCCAAGAATTGTGGGAAAAAATTACAACTTCAAAAAAAAACCATGCCTCTTACTAAATACCTTGGACTGTCTACTTTACAAAAAGGGGTCATTTGGGGGGTATTTGTACTGTCCTGACATTTCAGGGCCTCAAGAAAGGAGATAGGCAGTCAGTACATCTGGTGTGATCAATTTTCAGTAATTGGTACCATAGCTTCTAGACTCAATAACTTTCACACAGACCAAATAATATACACTAATTTGGGTTAATTTTACCAGAGACATGTAGCAGTATACATTTTGGCCCAAATGTATGAAGAAAAATTAATTTTTTGCAAAATTTTTTAATTGAAACTAAAAAAAAGTGTTTTTTTTTTCAAAATTTTTGCTCTTTTTTTGCATATATCACAAAAAAAAAAAAACCCAGTTGTGATCAAATACCACCAAAAGAAAGCTCTATTTGTGTGAAAAAAATGATAAAAATTTTGTTTGGTTACAGTGTAGCATGACTGAGCAATTGTCATTCAAAGTGTGAGAGTGCTGAAAGCTGAAAATTGGTCTGGGCAGGAAGGGTGTCAAACTGCTCTGTATGGAAGTGGTTAAATGATGCAAATCCTCAAACAATCCATGATAATTCCAGGTTGTGAGGCAACAAAACATGAAAAATGCTGGGGCGGTGAATACTTTTGCAAGGCACTATGCATACACACATTCAAACATTATAAATGCCTTTTCCCCATTTTTTGAAATGATCCAATTTCACATCTCCCTCTTTTCTCAGCTACATAAGAGCTGGGGGAGGAGAAGCAACAGCAGAGCAATCTTCTCAGTGAAAGGCTGTGCAGTGGGGGACAAGTCTGATTATTGGAGGAGAGCCTAGTTAGAGAACTGATCTATGTTCTCATGCTTAGTGTGGTCAGTTTTTAATAGTAAGGCAGAGGGACTGGCAGGAACCCCAGGGATTTAACACAAAAGATAGCAATTCAAAGAGAACAGGATACTTTTTCATACTAGTACATGGTACAGCAGGCACATATCAGGAATATGATATGGTGGGTTTACATATTCTTTAAGCCACACCACTGATTCTCACATCTCCTGCTGCATTCTTATGAGGAAAGAATGTAAGAAGAAAAAAAAAAAATCAGGCAGAAAAGTGTTTTATTCCCATATGTGTGTTGTGTGTCTACATGCTCTACGTTATGCTGAGCAATGTTCCTCAGTGAAAGGAAATAGATGTGAACAGGAGTGTGTTCTCCAGTGCAGAAAGCACTCTTGTTTGACAGGTGCCATTGACTGTCAAAGTTGTTCACACCCACATAAGGTTAATCACTTGCCTACTGTTCTATAGCCGAAAGATGGCTACAGCGTGGTCGTCCAGTTCTGGAGCCAATTGACAGGGGGCACATCAGGCGCACTCTGTGATTGCTGTGTCCTTTGGGCTTGCAATTATCATTCAAAATGCCACAGCAAGCACAGAAACCTGGAAATTGGCTTGGTCAAGAAGGGGGTGAAAGTGCTCAGTAGCCGTTGTTCAATATTGGTCTGACTTTCTGTAGTACCTATCTAATTGTAACTGCACTGCTAATCACTGCTCATATACTGTAATGGCACTTTTCCACTGCAAGTACCGGCTAGTACCGGCTCGGCTCTACTCGGCCCTGCTTGGCCCGGTTTGCTTTTCCACTGCGGTACCGCATGGTATAGTGTCGGAACGGTTCGGTACGGTACGGTATAGGTTTGCTTTTCCACTAAAGTAGTACTAAAGTTAAGTGGGTGGGATAACAACGGGGTGGGTGTGATTCTCTGACCAATCAGTGGCTAGTAGTGACTGCATGCAAAGGATTGTGGGATATGGTACCAGTTTGGTACCTGTTGGAACCACAATCGAGTAGGTACTGTTTTTTCAGAGCCGTACCGTACCGTACCGTTCGGTTCCATGCAGTGGAAAAGCAAACCTATACCGTACCGAACCGAACCGTTCCGACCCTATACTATGCGGTACCGCAGTGGAAAAGCACAAAAGCGTGCCGAGCCGGTACGGTTCTATGCAGTGGAAAAGCGCCATAAGTGTAGAGGAATTGGGTAAAATGTAAGCCCCTCTTATATAAAGACACCTGCTGAAGGTGGGGTGGGGGCTGAGAGCTACATTTTAGGGACCTGTTGGCTGCCTCCAATTGCCAGCATCTACCAAACACTGACCCGTCAAGGGTTCTCATCTACTAACTGTGAAAAGGGGACTGTAGGCAATTTAAAACTACCAGTTAGATGTATCTATCCAGATTTGTATGTTCATTTCTTATTTGTTCATTAAATGTGGATGTGCAGCTTTATAATGAACAGAGGATGTGACATATTCAGGTGTCTGGGAGAAGCTGAAGCTACATGCAGATTTACTCATCCAGAGACAAAGCTCACTGTAAACACATTAATCAAGAGTGTAATGTCAAGACAAAGATAAATGACACACACGGCTCTTTACTGTATCAGAACATCATGTTCGGCTCACTGAAAACATGTTCTTACTTCATAATGTATTAGACATATACATAGCTAAGCGTGCACAGAACTGAATATTCAAACCTTCATTTATGTATTTGCACCGTTATGCCTGCCCAAGGCAAGGAAATCTATAGACCTAATAACCTGTTTCTGGGTGCATTTCATAGATCTTCTGTTCTTGTGGCACAGTAAAGCTTGCCTTCCTGTAAAAGGCAACCAAGCAGATTTGACTGCAACATACTGCATATGAAGGAGAAATTTAGAACTGACATATCAAGTGAGAGCTCACATATGCACCAATAGTGGTTTGCCTCACCTAAACCTGATGCTTAAAGCGGAGCTCTGCCCAAAAGGGAAAACTTCCCCTGGTTTGCCTCTTCCCCCACCTCTGCTGCCGGTTTCGACTTCGCCGAGGCTCCCCTCCTTCCCCTGCCGCTGGGCCATTCACAAAGCGCAGCGCCCATGCTTAGCTGTAAGGCTGTAAAGCTGCAAGGCTTCACTGCCGGTTTCCCTTACCTGAGATGGCGTCGGCAGCACCGGGGAGCTGATTGAAAAAATCAGCTAGGGTGAGGACACTACTGGATTTGTGGAAAGGTAAGTGCTTGAATATTAAAAGGCAACAGTTACAGCATTTGTAGCTGCTGACTTAATTTTTTCTGAAGGAGCCTGGAGCTCCGCTTTAAAATAGAAATATAGGCAAAACTTGTTTTTTCATTTTGGATAGAACAAGGGAGTGTTATAACCCCATCAGTTTATTGTTTGCCATCTGTGTCCCATCGGAGAAATTTCCATTCACTTCCTGTCCTGGCATTCTTAGGGTCATAGTTAGCATTTTTCCTTCATCCAAACACGGTGAGTGGAGTTCATGTCAAAAAGCTAAATTGTGGTCTAATCTTACCACAGCACTTTCTCCTAATCCTTTTCTGAATCATTTAGATGTTCATTGGCAAACTTCATTCTTGAGGAGGGGGGACCTTGCAGGTGCTGCAGGATTTCAATCCATGGCGGGGTATTGTGTTACCAATGGTTTGTTTGGAGACTGTGGTCTCAACTGCCTTGAGATCATTCACCAGCTCTTCCGTGTAGTTCTGGGCTGATCGCTCCTTTTTCTAATGACCATCCTTGACCCATGAGGAAAAATATTGCATGGACCTTCAGACCGAGGGTTGATGGTTTCTTTGTATTTCTTCCATTTGAGAATAATCGTTTCAACAGTTGTCTCCTTCTCATCAAGCTTTTTGCCGATTCTAGCCTTGTGCAGGTCTACAATCTTGTTCCTGATGTCCTTTGACAGCTCTTTGGACTTGCCCATGATGGTAAGGTTTGAGTTGAAGAAAGATTCTATGGACAGGTGTCTTTTATACACATAACGAGTTGTCATTAGGAGCACCTTCCTAAATTGACAGGACTAATATGAGTACCACATGGGCAAATACTGTAGTCAGTCTGTAGGAGCCATAATTATTGTTGGTTGGTAGGGGATAAAATATTTATTTTACTCACTGAACTGCAACTCAATTTTTAACATTTGTATCATATGTTTTTTTCTGGATTTTTGGTTGATATTCTGTCTCTATCATTTAAAATACACCTCTGATAACAGTTATAGACCCTTCATTTCTTTCTAAGTGAGCAAACTTACAAAATCTCCAGGGGATCAAATTATTATTTTTCCCCACTGTATATTACATTTTTGTTCTTTGGTTTAGATTCATTTTAAGAAGGTTTTTAGATTTACTAAAATGTTTGAAACTTTTGTATGATAGTTTGACTGCTTTTAGGCTGGGTTCACACTTATGCAATGTCTATGCGATGCAAATTCAGTCATACAGTTTGTTGAGACCCATGCGAACTGATTTTTACAGTTCGATTTGGGGGTGTTATTTACCACTTGGCGCCCGCGCTATACCCGGGAAACGGCTAAAGCATGGGCTTAAAATGGCGGGAGGGCGTCCATGTACGTCCTCCAGTTTTCGCGCAGCCTGTGCGCCCCCTGCGACTTGGGACTTGGCTGATCACAGATCGGGGTAAAGGGCCAATTCACAGCGGCCCTTTACCACATGATGAGCTGTCAGTGATTGACCTCTGATCATGGAAGTAAAGAGAAGCCAGTTATAGGCTTTTTTTCCCCTCATGCTCACAGCGTGAGGAAAAAAGAAGAAAGCTGTTAACCGGCTTCTGTTACATGGACATCAGTCCCTTCAGTGCTGGTATTAAGTGCCCACCAGTGCCATCTATCAGTGCCCATCAGTACTGCTAATCAGTGTCACTTATCAGTGCAGCCTACCAGGGCCCATCAGTGCAGCCTCATCAGCGCACATTAGTGATGCAGCAAAAACGACCGGTTTTCAAAATTTTATAACAAACTATAATAAAAGGTTTTTTTTTTAATTTTCTGTCTTTTTTTGCTTGTTTAGCAAAAAATAAAAACCCAGTGTGAATAAAATCCACCAAATGAAGGCTCTATGTGTGTGAAAAAAAAAAAAAAAAAAGATAAAAAATTCATTACGGGTACAGTGTAGCATGACCACGCATTTGTATTTTTTAAAGTGTGACAGCGCTGAAAGCCGAAAATTGGCCTGGTCAGGAAGGGGGTATAAGTGCCCGGTAAGCAAGTGGTTAACTTTACATTGACACCCGCAGCAGTCCGCAGAGAGCAGTGTGAACTGCCTGCGAGTCAGATACGATGCGGGAACCCACGCAGGAATCAATGTGGTTCCTGCATCTCATTAGTGTGAACCCAGCCTTAAAGAAGTCTCATTACATTTTTTAAATTTTATTTACTCCCCCAGGGAACCAAGTACACTCAGCACTTGGTCCTGTTCAAATCCATCCCTCAGTTTCTAAAGCAGCATGGTTGGGCAGTCCCCCTGGCCTGACCTCCCTGTTAAAATAGAATTGTTGTAAGAACTTACCGTAAAATTATTTTCTCTGAGTCCTCTGACAGTCGCCGCCCACTCATACAGTCTTCACTACTGGGTATTGGTCTTATCCACAGGAGTAAGCTAGGCAGAAGATTTTGTTAGAAAACATTCATAAAACCTTGTATAGACACCCCTACAGGGGGCTGTCCCTCTGGTCCAATACCCCCCTGCTAGCAGCATTCCCAATTCAGTTTGGTAGCAAGCAGTATATAGGTCCATGAACCCCAAAAGAGGGGTGGGGGGCAGCGACTGTCAGAGGACTCTGAAAATAATTTTACGGTAAGTTCTTAAAAAAATTCTATTTTCTCTTACGTCCTCTGACAGTCGCCGCCCACTCATACAGTCTTCACAAGCAGTGTACATGTGAGGGGTGGGAAACTTAACCGTCTAAAAGGCAACGCAGCACCCAGTTCAGAGAGAAGAACCTTATTTAAACCAGAAAAAGTAAAACACTGGGGAACAGGAAAGCTCAACAGGGCAAACAAACCCAGGAAAGCAAAATAACCAAGGGGGAAAAAACCCCAACAGGAGGGGACAGGCTAAAAAACGCCATGTCTCCCCTAAGGCACTGCCGCACTCAGAACTTTGCGGCCAAAGGAGGCATCTGCCGATGCCAAAACATCAAGTCTGTAAAATTTTGTAAAGGTGTGCACGGACGACCAGGTCGCCGCTTTGCACACCTGGGACACCGACGCCTGATGGCGGAGGGCCCAAGACGCACTCACCGCTCTGGTAGAGTGCGCCGTGACAGGGAAAGGTGGAACCTGTTCCCTAAGCGAATAAGCCTGTACAATCGTCTGTCTGATCCATTTAGAAATGGTTGTCGCAGACGCAGCCATACCCTTCCGAGGTCCCTCAGGAAGGACAAAAAGAGAATCCGACTTCCTGAAGGATTCAGTAGACGACAGGTAAACCCTGATCGCCCAGACTTCATCCAGGGAATGCAAGGCAAACTCCTTAGGATGCTTAGGTTTCGCACACAGCGAAGGCAAGACAATGTCCTTGTTGAGATGAAAATCGGACACCACCTTAGGAAGGAAAGATTGATGAGGTCGCAAGACCACCTTATCCCTATGAACAGCCAGATAGGGGGAGCGGCAAGACAGGGCCGCCAACTCCGACACTCTGCGAGCTGATGTGATCACCACCAGAGCGCAGGCAGAGGAATCTCCCGGATGTTCTCAAAGGGAGGACTTTGCAAAAACGGACAGAACCAAATTCAAGTCCCAAGGAGGCAAAGGTGCCCTCCTAGGGGGAGCCAGATGACGCACCCCTTGAATAATGGTGCGGATCAAGGAATTTGAAGCAAAGGGGTGCTGGAAGAGAATGGCCAGTGCAGATAACAGACCCTTAATAGTGGTCAGCGCAAGACGCTGGTCCACACCAGATTGCAGGAAGGCTAACACCCTCGCCACTGAAAAGGAGCGAGGATGAAAACCCTGCGATTCACACCAGGCGAAATATGCCTTCCAGGTACGATAATAAATCTTACCGGACGAGGCCTTCCTAGCCTTGAGTAAGGTAGGAATAACCGCCAACGAGAAACCCCGATCTCTCAAGACCTGGCTTTCAACAGCCACGCTGGTAAAGCCAGAGACTGTAAAGCAGGATGGAAGATTGGCCCCCGAGACAGCAGATCGTCTCGTAATGGGAGCCGCCAGGGAGGCTCGACGATCAGTTGTACGATGTCCGCGTACCAAGACCGGCGCGGCCAGTCTGGGGCCACTAGAATCACCAACCTCGGTTCCGAGGCGAACCTGGAAAGGAACCTGGACAGCAACTGAATGGGGGGGGGGGGGGGGGGGGGAGGCATAAATCAGGCGATACCAATTCCAAGGCACTACCAACGCGTCTGAGGCGTCTGGCAGAGGGTCGCGCGTTCTTGCCACGAACCTTCCCACCTTGTTGTTTAGCCGTGTTGCGAACAGATCCACATTCGGGGATCCCCACCGCGCACACAAAATCTGAAACACCTCCGGGTGTAGGGACCATTCCCCCTGGTCCAGGGTCTGACGGCTCAGATAGTCGGCCTGCCAGTTCTCCACACCTGGAATGTGAACTGCCGAAATCGCCGGGACCTGCGTCTCAGCCCAAGACAGAATCTCGGCCACTTCCTTGGCCGCCCCGGCACTCCTGGTGCCCCCTTGGCGATTTATGTAAGCCACCGCAGTTGCGTTGTCCGTCTGCACACGCAAAGGGCGGCCCCGAAGATGATCCGACCAACAGAGCAAACACAGTCTGATCGCTCGCAGTTCCAAGATATTGATCAACAGGGAGGATTCCACCTCCGACCAAGTGCCCTGGGCAGACAAATTGCCCAGAATGCCACCCCAGCCCGACAGGCTGGCATCCGTGGTGACCACCGTCCATGACAACGGCCGGAAGGATTTCCCTTCAGTCAGAGCCGGAGACTGGAGCCACCACAGAAGATCCGATCTGACTTGGTGGCTCAAAGAGATCCTCCTTTCCAAGGAATGAGGACGTCTGTCCCACCTGGCCAGAATCTCCTCTTGTAGAGATCGTGTGTGGAACTGTGCAAATGGTATCGCCTCGAAGGCTGACACCATCAATCCCAGGGACCGCATGCAGGTCCTGAGCGATGAGGACTCGTTGTCCCTGAGGGACCTGACCTCGTTCTGCAGAGTCCGGAGTTTGTCCTCCGGCAGGAAGACTTTTGCCTGGGCGGAGTCCAGAACCATTCCCAGGTAAGGGAGGCGAACAGAAGGAGACAATGTCGACTTCTGAAAATTGATGGTCCACCCGAACTCCTGAAGCATCTGAAACGTGGTTGAAAGATCGCACAACAGAGTGGCACTGGAACTCGACCTTAATAGGAGATCGTCCAGATACCCAAGGATTGCAATCCCCTGCGCCCGCAACAGAGCCAGCACAGGAGTCAACACTTTGGTAAACACCCTTGGAGCTGAAGCGAGACCGAAAGGCAACGCCGCAAACTGATAGTGCTCCTCTGTGAGTGCGAACCAGAGGTACCTCTGATGACCTTCGTAAATGGGGGATGTGTAAATATTCATCCTTGAGGTTGATGGAAGCCAGGAAATCTCCCGGACTCAGGGAGGCCACCACCGAACAGAGGGACTCCATGCGGAATTTTTGAACCCGCACGAAGCAGTTCAGAAACTTTAAGTCCAGAATCGGACGCACCTTGCCCTCCTTTCTGGGCACCGTGAACAGATTCGAGTAAAAACCCCGAAACGTGTCCTGATGTGGCACCGGGACGATCACCCCCTGGGCGAGGAGATCCTGAACCGCCCGTTGGAGATCTTGGAAACGATCTGGGGGTCAAATGAAGATTTGAGGGAAAGAATCTGTCTGTTGGACGTGATCGAAATTCGATCTTGTACCCTGACCGAATGAGTTCCTGAACCCATCTGTCCTGAACCTTGGCCAGCCAGGGCTCGGGAAAACTGCGCAGACGCCCCCCCACCCCTGAGACGGGTGAAGGCGCCCCTTCAGGTCGAGGCGGGCTGGGCCGCCGTGCCAGAGTGGGCGGCTTTAGATTTTTCCCGCCCAAGGCTTCTTCTGGCCACCAGAGGCCTTGAAGGATTTGCCCTTGTCTTGTGCCTTGATGGCGCAAAAGGACCCCAGGTTAGGTTTAAAGGAAGGGCTCCGCTTACCACGGAAAGACTTGCCCCTGGACACCTGGGGCAGCAGCGTGCTTTTACCCCCAGTGACCCCCTTCACCAATTCGTTCAGGGAGTCCCCAAAAAGGCGATTCCCTGCATAAGGCACATCAGACACTGTCTTCTTGGAAGACTGGTCGGCCAACCAGCTTTTCAACCACACGATGCGACGGATCGTCACTGCGACTGCAGATGAGTGTGAGACTAAAGGGGCCTCATCCAAGGCCGCGTCACACAGGTATAAAACAGCCTGAATAATTTGGTCCACCATCTCCAGAGTAGCAGGAGGGGCGGAATCAGCCACAAGGGTGCGTTTTAGCACCTTAGTCCACTCCACCACAGTCTGAGAGACCATTACTGAGGCGAACACGGGTTTCATCAAGGAACCTGCTACCAGATAGTAGTGGCGGGTAAGAGACTCCACCCCGCCCAGAAGAAGTCTTTCTTATGACGAAACGTTGGCGATCCCAGACGCCGCGGTTAGATCCATGACTGGCACATACTACATGCCTGTTTTTGTCTTTTAAATTGTAAATAGTTTTTTTAATAAATTTACCTATTGGTTTACGGGATTACGCTATGGGCCTCTGTTTCTTTCTACATATGGCTTTACGTTCAATGGAGTATATGAGAAGTTCCAAGTGTGCCACATATTAATGTGATCGGTTTAACAACACACCGGAAACGGCTTTCCGCTTTTGGAGTCTTTCGAAGCACCTGAGCTTGATATCGGTTGACCTACTGGTTTACTACTAGCTGGGAGAGGCTGTCTCATTAAATTGAGCAGCCACGGAATTTCGGTAAGCTGCTTGTTATACCTGAGCACAAGGGTGTCCCCTTCCTACACTTTTCCCTGGTGTCACTGGAAGAAAGTTATTTTGCACGTGGATTCACATCTCTGCACTTAATATTGGGACTATTCATTTGGACATTATCCCCTCTCCTTTTTTGTTTTCTTTATATGAGCTTTTCAGCTATATAATTGTATACTGATTTCAGCGCTGCACTTTTTGGTTTTTATTAAGAGACTCCACCCGCCTATCCGCCGGGTCTCTAAACACCGGAGAATCCTCAGCGGGCATCAAAGTGGATTTATTTAACCTGGACACAGTGTGGTCCCCTTAGGAGCCACAGTCCAGCGGGAATCCACCGGAGACGCAAAGGGATAAAAAGGTACTGAAACCGCTTAGGCACCACAAAATTGTGCTTTAAATTGCGCCATTGTTCATTCACTGTTTCGTGAAAATCCGTGGGACACGGAAACACCTGAGCCGACTTCTGGGCTTTGCAGGTCCCAAAGGAAGACCGCTTACCCGGCAGGTGGGGCTCATCTTCTAAATGTAGCATGTCTAACAGAGCTAATGAGCACAGACATTGAAGCATGTTCTCTTGCGGATCCAGAGCGGGAATCCTCCACCTCCTCCTCCTCCCCATCCGACTGAGAGGACTGAGACCCTTCAGGGGGTACACTGTCCATGGCAACCATATCTGGCTCTGAATCAGAAGACTGAGAAAGCCTAGGCCTTTTCTTAGAAGCCCACTCAGACATCAACAGATCCACTTTGGACGCTAAAGTCGTAAGTGCAGCGGTAAGTGAGACTATTGCAGAGGATTCAGGAGTACCTGAACTCTCCACCAGAGCTGGGGGGAATTTGCCATCCTGGGACTCCATCAGAACACTTCGAGATGAAATGGCAATGGCCCTTTAAAAATCGGCGATAACTGCGGTTCCCACCGCAATGAATAACTAGCCTGTGCTACTAAGCACTGAAAAGTAATAACCGCCAGCAGAGATATAAACCAGAAAAAACAGCAGACAATCCCCCAGAAGTGTGCTATACTGTACCCAGGCTGCCAGCTCGATCTGTGTGCCAGGAGAAGGAAATGATGTCATGCCACTAGAGGCAGAACATAGTTCTGAGCCACAAGAAAATGGTTGCCAATGTAAGTCTATGGGGGAGGCTGAGAGAAAATGGCCGCTGAGCACATTGAGGAAACACATTGCCCACACTAAAGATGGCGCCTGAAGGGCGCCAAAGCATTACAGAGAATGGCTGCTGCCCTCACAATGAGGCCAAACAGCTTGCCCACACCTGAAATGGTGGCCCTGCGGTTTTACACACCGATTGCAGCCACCACAAGCATGTCTGTACCCCCCAAACGTTGCACAAGCACCACAGGGACTCAGGGACCCCCGCAAACCCCCCACACTGCGGCAGAACAGCTATAGCGCCCCCGCTGGGACCGGGAAGGGACACACGGGAACCGTACTGACAGACATGAGGGGGATATCACAGACTCCACATAGACTGCCATCCCCATAACAGAGGCCCCACATAACCCCCCGACGGATAATGCCATAGACAGAGGGGTAGCATGGTACTCACCGTTGGTACCGATCTGTGACAGGAAGCCTCCCACTCCGGGTGGGAGTGCCGTCAGCCGAACAAGACACTAGCAACACGCGGCGTACCGCAGTTGAGACATCCCGGTGAAGTAGCCACTTTGCAGGCTTGTCCCTGAGGACAGGGACAGGTCGTTTGCGAGGCCTGGGCGTACGCATAGCCTGCTAACACTTGATGGCAGGCTGGGATTCCGTAAGGCTCTAGGATAACCAGTGCGATTTCCAGCTCCGCAAACGCTGTAGTCTTCCGAAGTCTGACTAACTAAGCGCAGGAACAAATAAAAAGCTATCAGTGTAAAGAAAAATCACTTTTTCAGAAATAAAAAATAAGAAGAAAGGCTGAGACTGCAGCCCCAGCCAAGGGAAGCCTGCCTACTCCTAACCAGGCAAAAGACAAACTGAATTGGGAATGCTGCTAGCAGGGGGGTATTGGACCAGAGGGACAGCCCCCTGTAGGTGTGTCTATACAAGGTTTTGTGAATGTTTTCTAACAAAATCTTCTGCCTAGCTTACTCCTGTGGATAAGACCAATACCCAGTAGTGAAGAATGTATGAGTGGGTGGCGACTGTCAGAGGACCTAAGAGAAAAGGAAGATGGATTTGTTAATCACAGTGGTGATTTCACCCAGCAGGTGCCACTCTGGAGAACAGCGCTGACATTCACAAACATCACACAGCCTTCGGCTGCAACGTACTAAACTCCTGATGATGGATCACACAGAGCTGAAACCCCCAATTACCTAAGTTTTATCAACAACCAACCAGCACTGCCAGACCGTGTCACACATGGCACTGGCCCAACATAACGGATTATTCATTCATAAAAAGTTAAAGATCACACAGTGCTTCGTGATCCATTGACCAGTCCTGTGAAATGCGTAAAAGCAGGTGCTGATAAACACCCAGAGCCTCAACACTGAGTGCTATATGCACTTGGTCCCCTGGGGAAAATGGGATTTTTGACTTACCGTAAAATCCATTTATCTGATGTTCATTGATGGACACAGCTCCTGATCTGTTTGACCATTGGGTTATACTGCCTCCTACAGGAGTAGGACACTAGGCAGAAAAATAACTTTGCGTCTATGGCCAGTCACAGGAGGTATACTCCCCCTTTCTGCTACAGGTACTCAGTTTTGTTACAAGCAGTTTCAGAAGTATTACAACTCCATAGAGGGGTGGGCACTGTGTCTGTCAAATGAACATCAGAGAAATGGATTTTACGATAAGTCAAAAATCGAATTTTCTCTTTCTTTTATTAACGGACACAGCTCCTGACCTTCTTGACCATAGGGACATTCCAAAGCAGCTTCAAACATGAGGGCTGGGAACAGCAAGAAAAAATTCCCCAAGGCTAAACCGTAGCCAACCAGGTAACAGGAGCTCAACCAAAACAACTGGAGCCCACCTGAAAAACAGTACACCCCCAAAGAGGGAACAAGCTTCCTAAACAGCAAAACCTGCAAAACCTTGCAGCCAAAAGAGGCATCCGCAGATGCCAACACATTCACTTTATAAAATTTTGTGAAAGTGTGCACCGACGACCAAGAAGCCACCTTGCACACCTGCGTTACTGACGCCCAATGACGGAAGGCCCAAGAAGCACTGAGCGCCAGCGTAGAGTGCGCTTTCACAGGGAAAGGAGGAACCTGACCCTTAATCGAATATGCTCGAGTCACCCATCTGTCTGATCCATCTAGAAATGGTCGCAGATGAAGCGGACAGACCTTTTTGAGGCCCATCTATGAGCACAAATAAGGAGTCTGACTTCCTAAATGTCTCCATAACTGCCAGGTACACCCGAATAGCCCGAATCACATCCAGGGAATGCAATGCAATTTCCTTAGGATGTTGTGGCCTGGGACACAGGGAAGGCGACACAATATCCTCATTCAAATGGAAATCAGAGACAACCTTTGGAAGGAACGACAGACAGGGGCGAAGAACCACCTTATCTTTGTGGACCACCAAATAAGGGGAACAGCAAGACAACACCGCCAATTCCGACTCCTTGCGCGCAGAAGTGATAGTCACCAAGAAGGCCACCTTCTGAGATAGCGTAAGCAGGGCAATTGCCTGAATATTTTCAAAGGGAGGCTTCTGTGGAGCTGAAAGCACCAGACCGCACTGGTGGAGTCAAAATGTCAAACCCCCTGAATAAAACTACGCACCAGAGAGTGCATGGCCAAGGGTCGTTGAAAGAAGACCGCCAAGGCCGATACCTGGACCATAAATGGTACTCAAGGCCAACGTCTGCTCAACCCCCTGTTGAAGGAAGGTCAAGACCCGAACCACCGAAAAAGAGCGAGGGTGAACACCAAGCAACTTACACCACGCAATGTACGCTTTCCACATACAATGGTAGATCTTCCTAGAAGTAGATTTAATAGATTTCAGTAGTGTAGGAATCACTGACCTAGACCAACCTCTATCCTTCAGCACCTGGCTTTCAACAGCAAAAAACACCAAAACCAGCGACTGTAAAGCAGGATGGAAGATTGGCCCTTGGAACAGCAGATCCTCCCTGAGAGGAAGTCTCCAAGGGGCGTCGGCAACCAGCTGCACCAGATCTGTGTACTGGCGAGGCTAATCTGGGGCCACTAGAATGACCGGAATTCCTTCTGTCTGGATCCTATGCAAAAGTCTCTGCAGAAGTTGGAGAGGAGGGAAGGCGTAAATCAGATGATATTGGCCCTAGGGGGGCCTCCAGCGCGTCTGACGTCCGCTAGCGGATCCCGGGACAAACTTGTGCACCTTTCTGTTGAGCTGGGACACCCAACAGATCCACCTCGGGGGTGCCCCACTGGAGACACAGCTGATGAAACACCTCCGGATAAAAACGGACCACTCCTCTTGGTACAATGCCTGCCGACTGAGATAATCAGCCTGCCAATTTTCCACCCCTAGAATGTGTACGGCGAAGAGGGCCAGAAGGAACTGTTCTGCCCACCAAAGAACGCAGGCTACCTCTAGAGCTGCCAATACACTTCTTGTTCCACCCTGGCAATGGACATAAGCCACGACCGTGGCATTGTCCAATTGGATTCAGACCAGATACCCCTGAAGGTGATCTGTCCAGTGATTCAGGCTCAGCCTGATCGCTCGGAGTTCCAGGACATTGATTGGGAGTCTGGACTCTTTCAGTGTCCAAACTCCCTGAGCAGAGTTCCGACCCAAGACACCTCTCCACCCGGACAGACTGGCATCCATGGTAACCACTGTCCAATACAGGGGAAGAAAAGATTTGCCCTGGTGAAGAGCTGGAGAGCGAAGCCACCAGATCAGCGAACCTTCAGTTTTTCGGCTCAGCTGGATTTGATTGTCCAGAGACTTGTCCCATTTGGCCAATATCTCCCCTCTCCAGGGACATCGTATGGAACTGTGCAAATGAGACCACCTCAAAAAAAGGTAGAACCCATCAGACCCAGCACCCTCATGCAAGTCCGGAGGAACGACCACCTGCTGGACAGCAAGAGATCAATCGCAGCATGCAACTCCTGAAGCCTGTCGAGAGGAAGGGATACCCTAGCTAGAGCAGAGTCCAGAGTTGGACCCAGATAGTCCAGTTTTGTGGAAGGAACCAGAGCAGACTTCTAATTCAGAAGGCAGCCGAACTCCCTCAGAGTCCATATAATGATGTCCACGTTGTCCATCAGAGCAGTAGGAGACTCTGCTCAGAAGAGAAGGTCGTCCAGGTAGCCCAGTACTGGGATCCCTCGCTGACGTAACAATGCCAGCACTGGGGCCAACACTTTTATGAAGACCGGAGGAGCAAAGGCGAGACCAAAGGGTAACGCCACAATCTGATAATGCTCCTCTCCCACGGCAAAGCAGAGGATTCATTGGTGACAGACACATATTGGAATGTGTAAGTAAGCGTCCTTAATGTCAACAGAGGCAACGAAATCTCCCTGATGCAGGGATATCACCACTCTGCGAAAAGACTCCATTCTGAACTTCTGTACCCGCACAAAGCAGTTCAGAGCCTTGAGATCCAGAATTGGACACACCTTGCCTTCTTTCTTTAGGACCGTGAACAGGTTTGAATAAAACCCCTGAAAAAGTTCCGAAGTTGGAACCGGAACAATCACCCTTTGAAGCAACAGGTCTTTCACTGCCCCAAAGAGGGCTTTCAATCTGTCCAGGGACAGACGCACATTGGAAGGAAAGAACCTTTCTGGAGGGTAAGAATGAAACTCGATCTTGTAGCCAGACCGTAGCACTTTGTGGACCCACTTGTCTTGCACCAGCAAAGTACACAGGTTCGAAAACCAGCGAAGACATCCCCCTACCCCAGGCACAGGTGAGAGCGCACCTTCATGCAGAAGGTGCCATGTCTGCAGGTACTTCATAGCGAATCGCTTAGGGACCAAGGGACGTTTTGGGCGTTCCCACTCTTTTGCGACAAATCTGTCAAAATAGGCAGGAAATGGAAACACCTTCGCCGCTCTAGGCAGCTTGCGAGTGCCAAAGGGAACCGGTGCCTCTGCCGCAGCTTCAGTTGCGTCCTCCATTTTTAAAGTCTCACACACAGACACAATCAGTGCGTCCACCAGCCCCTTTTTGTGCGCGGCTACAGGAGTAGAGGAATCATCCTCACTATCTGAGAACTCGAGGTGCGTGGCCGCAGACCCCTCAGGGCGGGCCCTGTCCGTGGCGGCCAGATCAGATTCAGGATCTGAGGAGACAGATGAAGCAGGGGAAGGCACTTTTTACTACTCCCCCACTTGGGGCACAAAGGACTCTAGGACCGCCGTTAGTGCATCTTTTGATGGTTGGGACCCAGAGGGCCCCGCAGGCTCTGAGAGGGGGTCAGGTGGGGGAATGTGCGCCAAAGACTCCATGAGGAATAAGGGTACCCCATTAAAGTGCAAAAAGACACTGCCAAGGGACACCCAACCGCACTGGTAACACCACCACCAGGATCAAAGGACTCCACGTGCGGCGTCCAGAAAGGAAAGAGGCCCAGGAGTCAGACCCAGGGGATAAGGAGGAGCTCTCACAGCTAAAAAACTCGGTCCAGAAGGCTCCACAGTAATGACCGCCATTGATTCTAATGCCGGACTAATGCAAAATGGCCGCAGCGGCTACACAAACATGGCCACCAGCCTATACAGCAAATAGGCTACAACAAAAGGGTGGTTCCATCCAGGTCCCAGGGACCCAGGAGGGATCCCTAGGGCCCAGACAATACACAGATCAGGAAGGGGGGGCCATGGCAGGAGACCCCACCAGGTACATCCCCCCCAAAAGCCGATCGCCAATGGCACACCCCCCCATCGCCAGTCCAACGCCCTGTCCCAGCCCACCATACAACCCCAGTATAGGTGGTAGGTGGGATAGATGACCCACAGGACCATCAGACTCAGGGAGGGGCATAAAGGGAAGGAGGGGACCGGGCATCCGACGTCCCAGGGAGGGGCCAACGCCCACCCCAAAACCCTCCATGGGGAGGGGGGGGGGGGGGGGACAGCTACTCACTATACCAGGAACAAAGCGGGAACCGCACTAGACAAAACCTCCTCACCATCAAAATAGGAGGAATGCTGCGACTCAGGCTGTATGAAACCTCGCAAGGCGTTTAACTCGCAGGCCATCCCCCGCCTGGTGGGGCTATGTCGCGGCCGACCCAGCACGAAGCTGAGGTCTGCGTGTTGATTGTAGATCTCACAGGAAAAAAACCAGGAGAAAAAATAATCTATATAAAAAAGAAAAAAAATTGTGAGGACCAGATTTCCCAGCAAGGAACTAGGTCCTTACTCCTGACGCGACAGAATATAAACTGAGTACCTATAGCAGAGAGGGGGAGTATACTTCCTGGGACTGCCCATAGGCGTAGTCAAGTTATTTTTCTGCCTAGTGTCTTACTCCTGTTGGGGGCAGTATAACCCAATGGTCAAGAAGATCAGGAGCTATGTCCGTCAATGAATGAAAGAGAAAAAAAAGTTTAATTTCAAAAGAGTTTGGATGTAAAGCAAGTCCCTTTTTGCTGAACAAAGTAACACTCCAGATTCTGCATTAACCTTCTCTTTCATAGTTAAAAAGGTTTAAAAAAAAAAACAAAAAAAAAAAAACTTAACCATTTCCAATACAGGGCACTTTCATCCCCTTCCTGCCCAGACCAAATTTTCAGCTTTTAACGCTCTCACAATTTGAATGAGATTTACTCAATCATGCAACGCTGTACACAATCAAATTTTTTATCATTTTTTTCACACAAATAGAGCTTTGTTTTGGTGGTATTTAATCACCACTGGGTTTTTTAATTTTTTTGCGATAGAAGTGAAAAAAGCGCAAAACATTTTGGAAAAAAAAAAAAAAACATTTTGTTTTAGTTTCTATTATAAAGTTTTGCAAAGAAGTTATTTTTTTTCATAAATTTGGGCCAAAATTTATACTGCTACATCTCTTTGGTAAAAATAACCCAGATTAGTGGATATTATTTAGTTTGTGTGAAGGTTATAGATGGTGCCAATCAATGAAAATTGATCACACCTAATCACACCTGATGTACTAAAGGCCTATCTAATTTCTTGAGGCCCTGAAATGTCAGGACTGTACAAATAACCCCCAAATGACCCCTTTTTGGAAAGTAGACAGTCCAAGGTATTTAGTAAGAGGCATGGTGAGTTTTTTGAAGTTGTAATTTTTTCCCACAATTCTTGGGAAAATAACGGAATTTTTGTAAAATCTTACCTGTAAAATTCCTTTCTCTGAGTCCTCCGACAGTCGCCGCCTCTTCATATTAGTCACTATGGGGTTATTGACCTTTGCTCCGTAGGAGTAGCTAGGCAACAGAATATGTTAATATCAAAGCTTTTAGCATACCCCACCCCTAGGGGGTGGTCCCCTCAGTCAATACCCTCCTGCTTCCTGCATTCCTACCTCGGTTTCAGTAGCATAGCAGTAGAGTACATAAACAAACCCCAAAAGAGGGGCGGGGGCGGCGACTGTCGGAGGACTCAGAGAAAGGAATTTTACAGGTAAGATTTTACAAAAATTCAGTTTTCTCTTACGTCCTCCGACAGTCGCCGCCTCTTCATATTCGTCACTATGGGGACGTCCCAAAGCAGTGTAGACATGAGGGGTGGGAGAAAAAAAATCGCAGCCGCGCCCAAGGCAACGCAGTACCCACATCAGAAAAAAAGGAACCTTACCAAAGGAAGGAAACCAACTGGGCAACATGAAAAAAACTTGCTCAACAGGAGCAACAACCCAGGAAAACAAATAACCTAGGGATAAAAACATCCCAACAGCCAAGGGTCCAAAAAAAAAAAAAACAAGGAACCCTAAGGCACTGCCGCACTAAGAACCTTGCGGCCAAAGGAAGCATCTGCCGATGCCTGAACATCCACTTTGTAGAATTTTGAGAAGGTGTGAACGGACGACCAAGTCGCCGCCTTACACACCTGGGCCACAGAAGCCCGATGATGACAGGCCCAAGACGTACTCAGAGATCTGGTAGAGTGCGCCTTCACAGGCATGGGGGGAACTTTTCCCTTCAAAGCATAGGCCTGTTCAATGACCTGTCTGATCCATTTGGCGATGGTAGAAGCCGACGCCTCCATGCCCTTCCGAGGCCCCTCTGGAAGGACAAATAGAGAATCCGTCTTGCGAAAGGATTTAGTCGATGACAGGTAAACCCTGATCGCCCGAACAACATCCAAGGAATGCAAAGCCACCTCCTTTGGATGTTTAGGCTTCGCGCAAAGCGAAGGCAAGACAATGTCCTCATTGAGGTGAAATTCCGAAATCCTTTTCGGAAGGAAAGACGGGTTAGGTCGCAAGACCACCTTATCCAAGTGAACCACCAAATACGGAGATCTGCAGGACAAAGCTGCCAGCTCCGACACTCTGCGAGCCGAAGTGATCGCCACCAAAAAGGCGACCTTCTTGGACAACATAGACAACGAGATCTCCCTGATCTTTTCAAAGGGAGCATGTTGCAACCCGGACAGAACAAGATTCAAGTCCCATGGAGGTAAAGGCTCCCTCCTAGGAGGGACCAGATGCCGCACCCCTTGAACAAAGGTGCTAACCAAAGAATTAGACGCCACAGGGCGTTGAAAGAGAACGGCCAGTGCAGAAATCTGACCCTTAATCGTGGCCAACGCCAAACGCTGGTCCACGCCCGTTTGAAGGAAAGCCAACACTCTTGATACCGAGTATGAGCGAGGGGAATACCCCCTGGACTCACACCAAGCAAAATAGGCCTTCCAAGTACGGTAGTAAACCTTCCCCAAAGAGGTCTTTCTAGCCTTGATCAAAGTGTGAATGACCTCAGGGGAGAGACCCCTATCCTTCAGGATCTCGGTTTCAACAGCCAGGCCGTCAAAGCCAGCGACTGTAAAGCAGGATGGAATATCGGCCCTTGAGACAGGAGATCTTCTCGAAGAGGCAGACGCCACGGAGCGTCGACCTCCAGATTCACGAGATCTGCGTACCAAGACCGGCGAGGCCAGTCTGGCGCCACCAGAATCACCGTGTGCGGCTCCGAGGCCAACCTACGAAGGAACCTGGATAGTAGCTGAATCGGTGGAAAGGCATACATCAGACGATACTGATGCCAGGGAGCCACTAACGCGTCCGACGCGTCTGCCCGAGGATCGCGCGTCCTTGCCACGAACCTCACCACCTTGTTGTTTAGACGAGACGCGAACAGGTCCACATCTGGTGAGCCCCACTTCGCGCACAACATCTGGAAGACATCCGGGTGAAGGGACCATTCCCCCTGGTCCAGGGCCTGGCGACTCAGATAATCCGCCTGCCAGTTCTCCACCCCCGGAATGTGAACCGCCGTTATCGCCGGGACGTGCGTCTCGGCCCAAGACAGAATGTCGGCCACTTCCCGAGCCGCTCGGGCACTCCTGGTGCCCCCTTGGTGGTTGATGTAGGCCACCGCTGTATCATTGTCCGTCTGCACCCGAACCGGACGGCCCTGCAGCCTGTCCGACCAACGCCGAAGGCAGAGATTTATCGCTCGCAATTCCAGAATGTTGATCGGAAGGGAGGATTCCTCCTCCGACCAAGTACCCTGGGTGGACAGAACGCCCAGAACACCACCCCAGCCCGACAGGCTGGCATCCGTGGTGATCACCGTCCACGAGAAAGGGCGAAAGGACTTGCCCCCCGACACCGCCGGGGACTGGAGCCACCACAGAAGGTCCCTTCTGGTGCGATGGCTCAATGAAATCTGGAGATCCAGTGATTGTGGTCGCCCATCCCACCTGGTCAGAATCTCCCTTTGGAGACCCCGCGTGTGAAACTGGGCGAAGGGAATCGCCTCGAAAGCCGAGACCATCAATCCCAGACACCTCATGCACGTCCGGAGGGACGAGCACTGAACGTCCCTGAGGGACCTGACTTCTTCCTGAAGCTTCCTGAGCTTGTCTTCCGGCAGGAAGACCTTCACCTGAACAGAGTCCAGGATCATTCCCAGGTAAGGAAGACGAACCGACGGACACAGCGTCGATTTTGGAAAATTTATCGTCCAACCAAACTCCTGTAGAGTCTGCATCGTGACGGACAGGTCGTTCACCAGACCCTGACTGGTCGCAGACCGAACCAGAATGTCGTCCAGATACCCCAGGACCGAGATGCCCTGGGCTCTCAAAGCCAGAACCGGCGCAAGCACCTTGGTGAAAACCCGCGGAGCTGAAGCGAGACTGAAGGGTAACGCCACGAATTGGTAGTGATCCTCCGCAATGGCGAATCGAAGGTACCTCTGGTGACCCTCGAAAATGGGGATGTGACGATACGCATCCTTCAGATCGATGGACGCCATGAATTCCCCCGGAACCAGGGCAGCCCCCACTGATCGCAGGGATTCCATGCGGAACTTGCGAACACGCACAAAGCGGTTCAGAGCTTTCAAGTCCAGAATCGGACGTACCTTGCCCTCCTTTCTGGGCACAGTGAACAGATTGGAATAGAACCCCCGAAATCTGTCCCGATGAGGCACCGGAACCACCCCTCCCTGAGCCCGCAGGTCCCGCACCGCCAGGTGCAGATCCCGCAAGCGCTCCGGAGACAGCTGAAGATTTGAGGGAAAAAATCTGCTCGCCGGCCGAGATAGAAACTCGATCTTGTATCCAGATCTAACGATTTCCTGTTAGTCTTGTGAGTCTGGTGCAAGAGAGTGCTCTTACCCCCAGAAATACCCTTTATCAGAGTATCCAAAGATTCGCCAAAAAGGCGATAGCCCGCGTAGGGCAAATTAGCTAAAGTCTTGCGAGAAGATTGGTCAACAGACCAACATTTCAGCCATATCAGGCGACGGTTCAACACCGCCACACTTTGGAGACGCGCAGCCAAAGGGACCAAATCCAAGTCCGCATCACACAAATACATGACACCCTGATGAATCTGATCCACCATAGCCAATGTTGACGGCGGGGCAGAGTCAGCCACCAGGGTGCGCCTGAGCACCTGCGTCCAATCTGCAATAGCCTGGGCTGCCATAATGGAAGCAAAAATCGGCTTCAGCATAGAGCCCGCAACCGTATAAGAGTGACGGGCCAGAGACTCCAATCTCCTGTCCGTAGGGTCCCGGAAAGCCGGGGTATCCTCAGCAGGAATCGCAGTGGATTTATTCAAAATCGCCACCGCGTGATCCACCTGAGGCGGCACACACCAACGCTCATCAGTGGTGGGAGTAAAAGGATAACGCAGCTTAAACCTACTCGGCACAGCAAAAGGCTTCTTCAAATTGCGCCATTGCTCATCAACAGCGCGCTGAAATTCCGTAGAGCAAGGAAAAACCTGCGACGTTTTGCGCTCTCTTTGCGTCCCGTAAGAGGACATCAAAACAGGAGGACATGGTTCATCCTCCAAATGCAGTGTTTGCTTGATAGAAGCAACCAACTCATCCATGAGTGCAAGCTCTTCAGACGAGCCAGGGGGAGAAACATCAACCCCTTCCACCTCAGCCTCCCCTTCAGACCCCGCAAGGTCTAGAGATGAGCGAGACCCTGAGAAGGGCACTCCAGCCATAGCATCCCCCATCGCCCTCTGAATCAGAGGAAATTGACACTCTGGGCCTTTTTGTGGATCGATCAGCCACCAGCATCTGCACCTGAGCAGCTAAGTTAGCCACAATAGTAGCCAGATCAGCCCCCTCGGGGGAAGCAGCAGCCCCTTGGCCCCCTACCAAGGTGGGGGGAAACTTGCTTTCCTGAGAATCCATGCCCCAGTAGACTTAAGAAAAAAAGGAGTACTGCCCCTTTAAGATCGCGGCGAGCGTAGCCCACCGCACTCACTGAATACACTGACCCCCACAGGGATAGGAATACTAGGCAAGGAATACAGGAATATGGAAAGGTAAAACCTGGAGAGATCACACAGGCTGCTGCACCGATCGCTGTCCCAGAGGAAAAGGAAGTGATGCAAGACTGACCGCCCCTATGAAGCCTATGTAAGGCTACACAAACATGGCCGCTGGCTGAGGCTCCATAGGCAGATACAGAACAGCGCTGACATGAGGCCTGAGCGATCGCCGCCAAAATGGCGGCGCTTGGCGCCAAAAATGCCGCTCTTTCCACACAGGACCGGCCACCATAGCTCGCTGTAAAAAAAAGGCGGACCGCAGCAGCGGTCGCCGCACAGTATGCCCAAAAATGTTGCACAAGCATGTCACACACAGCATACAGCATGTCTCACAGAAAACTCAGCCTGTTACACAGAGCAGAGCAGGAGAGCCCCCCCCCCCCTCTTCAGCCCACAGAAAGGCAGCTATTACTGACAGGGAGCTCAACGTTTTTACACAGACATGCAGGGTCCCACAGTCCCAGACTGACACCCAAAACAGACAGGTCCCCACACAGAATACACTTACCATCCGGATGGCGTGGGGAGCCCGCACAAGCGATCAAACCGCTGCACTAAGGACAAGGAGAGTCGCAGCCAGGACGCAGTGGAACTGCGGTGCGAAACCGCAAATGGCGTCCGGTGAGGTAGCCACCTCACCGCAGCATCCCTGCAGCAAACAGGGATGGGTCGTTCATATATGCCAGGGAAACCTGAGCTGAACGCTCGATGGCAGGCTGGGAAGCCACTGGCCCTGAACCCCGGATAACCAGGGAGGCCAGCCTGAGACCCAGCTCCGCACGATCATCTTCATCCGAAGAAACTAAACTAGTGCTGAAAAATAACAGCTAAGTAAAGAAGAGAAAACACTTGAAATAAAATCAAAGAGAGAGAATAGAGGCTGAGACTGAAATCCCAGCACAGGATAAGCCTGCTAACTCCTGAGCTAGACAATTGAAACTGAGGTAGGAATGCCGGAAGCAGGAGGGTATTGACTGAGGGGACCACCCCCTAGGGGTGGGGTATGCTAAAAGCTTTGATATTAACATATTCTGTTGCCTAGCTACTCCTACGGAGCAAAGGTCAATAACCCCATAGTGACGAATATGAAGAGGCGGCGACTGTCGGAGGACGTAAGAGAAAAAGACATTTTTTTTTTTTTTACACAAAATTGTCATAACAATTATTTCTCACACACAGTATATGCATACTTGCAATTACACCCCAAAATACATTCTGCTACTCGTCCAGAGTATGGCGATACCACATGTGTGAGACTTTTACACAGCCTGGCCACATTCAGAGGCCCAACATGCAAGGAGCATCGTCAGGTGTACTATGAGCATAAATTACACATATCATTTCCTAACGACCTATCACACTTTTGAAGGCCCTGGAGCACCAGGACAATGGAATTACCCACAAAATGACCCCATTTTGGAAAGCAAACACCCAAACTTATATTCTTTGAGGCAGAATGAGTCTTTTGAACTTGTCATTTTTCTGGAGACAGGGACTTAGGTACACTGATCGGCTTCAGAAAGGTACTCGGGTACCCTGGGCAGGAGACAGGTACTCGGGTACCCTGGGCTGGAGACAGGTACTCGGGTACCCCGATGACAGGTACTCAGAGTACCCGAGTACCTGTCATCAGAGCACCTGTCAGTGTACCAGTCATCAGAGCACCCCAGTACCAGTCATCAGAGCACCCCAGTACCAGTCATCAGAGCACCCCAGTACCAGTCATCAGAGCACCTGTCATCAAATATCAGAGTACCTGTCATCAGAGTACCTGTCACCAGCCCATCAGAGTTCACGAGTACCTGTCACCAGCCCATCAGAGTACCCAAGAACCGGTCATCAGAGTACCTGATGGGCTGGTGACAGGTCCGCTTTATTGGGGGGGGGGGGGGGGGCAATCAGTGTGTTTGGTGTGCACTGTAAATCGGTAACTAGCTGTTACGGCAATCTCCTCCTCACACAGGATCAGCCCGGTACAGCTAGTTACCGGATTTGTTGACATTCTGTGACCGGCTGTGATTGTAATTTTATTGGCTCTTTACCCTGATCGGAGGTCAAAGTGCCACTCTCCATTCCCGATCGCTGCTCTGCGCACCCCTGGGGGTGTGCACAGGCACAGTGCATGTGGCCGGCTGTGATAGGACACAGCCGGTCACATGGTAAAGAGACATTTTTTTAATTGGTTCTTTACACTGATCGGGGATGGGCTGTGTCCCGAGGGACACGCCTCATCCCCGATTGCTGCGTGCCCCCGGGGGTGCGGGAGAGCGGCGAAAACAGGCGGACGTCATAGGAGGTCCGCCCGGAGGGAGGAGATATTTCTGCCAGCGTCATTTTACAATGCGCCCGTAGGGAAGAGGTTAAAGCAATATTAAAAAATAAAAAATTATATTGAAATTGACTATATTGCAGTTTACCAATCCTTAGATATGGTAGCAGCAATAGGGTTTTTTCCCCCATTATATACATCTGGTGATCTAACCAGTAACACACTTTGTCTTAGGGTGTCTCTATTCTGCATGGAAAAGCAACAGAGACATTTGAAGAGCAACATTGTCAATCTAGGGAGTAGGGTAAATGGAGTTGACAAACAAATTACAGCTGAACGTCAGCGCTTACTTTTTTAAACAGTTACAGCAACAGGTTTTTTTTTTCATTTATTTCCTTTTGGGATAAAGAGTTTACATAAATGAATAAAAGCTGATCATTGTAAGCACCCCTGAGTTAAATGGTTTGTCTGAAGCCTCTAACTGCCACTTCTGCTGCACAGTTTGGTCTGTTAAAGTTAAAAAAACAACAGACAGACATACTGGCCGGATCAACAGGTGAAAAAGAATAAACTAAAAGGAAACTAATGCAGCCAAGCATATTTAATAATTGTCAAACTTCAGTATTTAAAATTTTTGTTTTTGGGTTTAATACTGCTTTAATTAGCGATACACCTTCAAGGCCGATTAAGTGCTTTGATCTACTTTTCCTTTCTTCAGCTCCTTGTGCTCTAGGCTCAAAAACCTGTTGAAACAAAGCTATATTCCAGGCTGGTGCACTGTTGAGCAGACAAAGACTGAGAACCACTGAACTCAGGCATCCCCTAAGCTGCATTTATACAACCCTGAAACAGCTGATTAGCTGGGGCACAAGCTGGGCAACCCCTAATAATCAATGTGCGGGTCCAACCACAGGGGTTGCTTACTTACATTTGCTAATAATTATAGTGTGTTTATATAAACCAGTCTATTTTAGATTCAGAACAGTCTTACCTCATCCTTCCTGCGTATAGATGTTTCATAGGTCTGCAGCAAGCCCTTGAGGTTGTCTATCTGGTTGCTCAGATGAGTAATGTGCTCAGCATGCCTCTCACTCTGTTGCTTCATCTCCAGCTTGTGATTCTCAATTATTGTGAGTTTCCATTTCCTTAACTCAGTCATCATATTTGTCTAAGAAAAAAAAAAATCAAATAACTAAATGCAGCATGTTGTTACCATATATTCCAAGCTACACTATCCCAATCCACCCCATAGCATCACCACTGCCAGTGATAAAATTGATGGTCTGTTGTAGTTAGCAAACCAATAACCTGCAGATCTAAAAAGATATATGCTAGTTTGAAGTATAAAGCGCTCATCCTTGAGATGCCAAGCCCACGCTGCATGGCCATGACTGGTAGAGGAAGCCCAAGTTGGGGTGCGTGACAAAGAAAGTGAATCCTGCATAAAACTGGCCCATTTGACCTTCATAATTAACAAAATTAGATACACCTCAAAACCCCTTTTAATTATAACGAAGGCAAAAGTGGTTTTAGTTTTGGATAGAGTGGAGAGGGGTTCAAACACCTGTCAGGGTTTATTGCTGTCTGTGCCCGTTGGGGAGCATCACCCTCTTTATTTGGCCTTTTTACCATTATCACCCAAAGTTAAAGAAAATCCCAAATTTTGAGTTGTCACCAGAACATGAATAGGGGGAAACCTGCTAACTACTTCTGTTGACTACCAGAGACTTCCTTCACTTTGAATTGATTTACTCTTACTTCCTGTTTTGACTATGGGACAAGAAGTGAAGGAAAATCTCCCCAATGGGACACAGATGGCAAAAAAAAACAAAAAAAAACCCTGACAAGTGTTATACTCCTCCCTTACTTTATCCAAAGTGCAAAAAAGTTTGCCTATAGTTCTACGTTATTAATTTTGACGATTACAACAAACCAACTGCAGATCTTTGTTAATTTAGAAAGCGGTTTCTGGGGTAAAATAGGACCAGATTTTATCAGGCATGAACAATTGGCTGTCAGGTTATGGTACATACTGCCTTAGCCCCATAAATGCAGACATTTTAAACCTGCTGGTTCTAGTGTGACTAAGCAGTCACAGGAAGCATCAAAAAAATAAATTTTATGCAAAGCATAGAAAGTAGATTCAAAGTAATTCTACAAAGGTACACAATTTTTTACCTTAACCACTTAAGGACCAGGTCTATTTCTGACACTTGTTGTTTACAATTTAAATCAATATTTTTTGCTAGAAAATTTCTTAGAACCCCCAAACATGATATTTTTTTAGCAGAGACCCTAGAGATTAAAATGGACAACATTGCAATACTTTATGTCACACCGTATTTTAATAAAAAAATAAGAAAACAGTAAAGTTAGCCCGATTTTTTTCTATAATGTGAAAGATAAAATTACACTAGGTAAATAGATACCAAACATGTCATGCTTCAAAATTACCCACACTTGTGGAAAAGCGCCAAACATTGGTACTTAAAAATCTCCATAGGTGACGCTTAAATATTTCTACAGGTTACCAGTTTAGAGGTACTAGGGCTAGAATTATTGCTCTCGCTCTAACGATTGCGGCGATACCTCACATGTGTGGTTCGAACACTGTTTACATATGTGGGAGCGACTTGCGTATGCGTTCCCTTTAAATTTTTTTTACCCTTTATTTTTTTAGACTGTCCCTTTAAAAAAAATGTTTTTTTGATCACTTATTCCTATTACAAGGAATATAAACATCCCTCTTTAATGTGAGATCTGGGGTCAAAAAAACCTCAGATCTCACATCTACACTTAACCACTTAAGCCCCGGAAGATTTTACCCCCTTCCTGACCAGGGGGTATTTTGCGATTCAGCACTGCGTGACTTTAACGGACAATTGCGCGGTCGTGCGACGCCGTACCTAAACGAATTTGGCGTCCTTTTTTCCCCACAAACAGAGCTTTCTTTTGGTGGTATTTGATCACCTTTGCGATTTTTTGATCATGCGCTATAAACAAAAAAAGGAGCGTACATTTTGCAAAAATAGCAATATTTTTCACTTTTTTTTTTATATTAAATTCCCCCCCCAAAAAAATGAAAAAAAATGGATTTTTGTAAGATCTTACCGTAAAATCCTTTTCTCTTAGCTCATTGACAGACGTAGTCCTCGGTGATACACCACCTTCGGGTTATGTTGCCTCCACAGGAGCAGGACTAGACAGGAAATTAAAAAGCTCTGGCCACACCCTAGGGGCAGTCCCAGAGGGTATATCCTCTCTCTCTCTGCCTCAGCAAATCAGTTATGTGAAAAAGCAGTCTTTAGAGATTTAACCCAACCCAACTCAAAAAAACAGAGGGGCGGGGACTACGTCTGTCAATGAGCTAAGAGAAAAGGATTTTACGGTAAGATCTTACAAAAATCCATTTTTCTCTAGCGCTCATTGACAGACGTAGTCCTCGGTGATACACCACCTTCGGGACGTCCCAGAGCAGTATCACAACTGAGGGGTGGGAAAATGAAATCAAATCCCAATCTAGAAGGCCCAACCGGTGCCAACTAGAAGTTTACAATGCTCATCCTTAATGATGAGACTCAACAAAAAAGAGAAACATTTTTTTTTTTTTTTTTCCAAACAGAAAAAAAAAACCCTCGAGGTAGACCACCGGTCTCCTCAAATTGCGGCCTGCAAAACCTTGCGGCCAAATGAGGCATCCGCCGATGCCGTCACATCAATTTTATAGAATTTTGTAAAGGTATGTACCGACGACCAGGTGGCCGCCTTACATACCTGGACCACTGACGCCTGATGGCGAAAGGCCCAGGAAGTACTGAGCGCTCGAGTGGAGTACGCCCTAACGGGGAACGGAGGACTCTGACCCTTAATAGAATAAGCCTGTACCACCGTTTGTCTAATCCATTTGGCAATGGTCGCGGCAGATGCAGGCAAATCCTTTCTGGGGCCATCCGTGATCACAAAAAGTGAATCCGTCTTACGGAATGATTCCGTAGCTTTCAGGTATACCCTGATTGCCCGAACCACATCTAAGGAATGCAATGCATGTTCCCGATGATGCTTGGGCTGAGGACACAAGGAAGGTAGTACAATATCTTCATTCAGATGAAAATCTGAAACCACCTTAGGAAGAAAAGATGGCTTAGGATGAAGTACTACCTTATCCCTATGAATCACTAGGTATGGGGACTGGCATGATAATGCAGCCAGTTCTGACACCCTGCGAGCAGAAGTAATAGCCACCAAGAAGGCCACCTTCTGGGATAAAGTAAGCAAGGGAATCTCCCTGATGGTTTTCAAAGGGAGGTTTCTGTAGAACCGACAAAACCAAATTAAGATCCCAGGGCGGTAAGGGCGCGCGGACTGGAGGAGCCAGGTGCCGCACCCCCTGGATGAAATTCCGCACCAAGGACTTGGTAGCTAAAGGTTTCTGAAAGAAGATTGCTAATGCTGAAACTTGACCCTTGATGGTGCTCAAGGCTAGCTTCTGCTCAACCCCTTTTTGCAAAAAGGCCAATATTCGAGTCACCGAATAGGTACGTGGAGGAAATCCTAAAGATTCGCACCACGCAATATAAGTCTTCCATGTGTGATAATAGACCTTGCTGGAAGTCGCTTTCCTTGCTTTAATAAGGGTAGGAATGACTGAAGTCGACAAACCTCTGTCCTTCAGTACTTGGGTCTCAATGGCCAGGCCATTAAACCCAGCGACTGTAAAGCATGATGGTAAATTGGTCCTTGAGACCACAGACACTCCCTGAGACGAAGTTCCCACGGAACGTCTGCGACTAGCATGTCCAAGTCGGCCAGGCCGGCTTGAGGAGGCCAGCCTAGAATTTCTAGGACCACTGGCGCTGATAGAATCTGAACCAGGCGTCCCTAGAGGTATCTGGCCCCGACCATCCGAGAAAGTCTGGTCGTTTTCTGTTCCATTTATCAGATACCTGATTGTTATCAGGAAGGGTGATCTTTTCTGGTTGAACCTCAGGGACCGAAGTCACCCGACTAGAGGCTACTTGGCCTATCTGGTCAACCAGATCCGATTCCTGTGAGGTATAGGGACTAATCTTAGGAAAAGGTAAAGGAAAAGATCTATTCAGGGAACGGTAACTACCGCTTCCTGTAGTACTTAAATGTTGGAAGGGAAGAATCGCACCGGTAGTAGTGGTTGATGCTCGATCTAATGTCCTGAATACCGGTGAAAACGTCCCCCCACCCTGAAACCGGGTGGGGGCGCACCTTCAGGCTGTGTACTCCTTTGCTTCGGGTTTGGCTGGGTTGGTCCTCTGCTTGTCCGACCAGCCCTTCTTGAACCCTCCTGGAGGAGTCTTGCCTTTCCCGCTAGTACCAGCCGGGCGCCCTTTATGGGCGGTAAAGAAAGGTCCTCGCTTGTTGCGAGGTCCCTTAGCTTTTGCAGCCTGTGGCAAAAAAGTGCTCTTGCCCCCAGTGGCATCCTTAATGATTTCATCTAGGTTGGCCCCAAATAGACGATTCCCCTGAAAAAGGGAGATTTGTCAAGGTCTTCTTGGAACCTAGATCCAGCTAGGTCAGCTGACCAGCATTTTAACCACAGCACACGTCTGAGGATCACCGCTGACATAGATGCATGCCCTAATAAGGGAGTAGTGTCCAAGGCTGCGTCACAGATAAACTGTAGCCCTTGTATAATCTGTTCCATCAAATCAGATGTCTCCTGGGGAATATCCTTTCCCCTAAGGTCTTGGCGTACCATTTTCGCCCATTCCGTAAGTGTCTGGGAAACTAGACCAATAACAATTACTGGTCTAAATGCTGACCCTATCAGAGAGAAGATGGTGCGGGACTCTGCTTCCATCTTTCGATCCACCGGATCCTTAAAGGACGAAGTGTCCTCCACTGGGATAACCGTGGCTTTATTCAGCCTGGAAATAGGTGGATCCACCACTGGTGGTACCGTCCATTTCTTAATGATGGATTCCTCAAACGGATAGCGTCTAGCAATACGCTTGGAAATAGTAAAGGTACGTTTAGAATGCTCCCATTCTCCTTTAATCTGATTACCGAAACATTTGGGTACAGGAAAAACCTTCACCGTTTTGATGGGCTTATTAGTACCAAAAGGAATCTCTGTTTCAGTTGCCTCTGCCGGTAAAGCCTCAAGTTTTAAGGTTTCCTGCACTGCCACAACTAGTGCGTCCACCAATGCTTCTTCCTGAATTATAGCAGGAGAAGAAGCGTCCTCCTCACTGTCTGAGGGGGCTTTACCTGGGATAACAGCCTTTGCAGAGGAACCTGCAACTGCAGTGACCATCTCTGAATCTGAGTCAGAGGTGTCAGATAGTATAGGGGTAGGCGGGGGTCGCTTCCTTGACCCCCGTCCCTGACAGGCCGCCTCCACCCGAGCCACCATAGACTCCAAAATTGCTGTAAATGACTCTACACTCTGTGCACCGGCGGGTCCCGTGGTCCCCTCGAGGGAAACAGGTGGGGGAATGTGTGTGGCAGGGTCCATGATAATTCCAGTCACTTCCTGGATAATATAATTCAAAAATAAAAAACTTTTTTTTTTTTTTTTTCAGACACCCAGTGCCACAAAAAGCCCCTTAGTGTTTACCTGCTAGGGATCCCTATCGATCGAGAGAGAGAGAGAGATAGACCCCCAGGCTCACCACTTGATGCTCAGAGTTTAACTGCAACAGGTTACAGCGCTGTCTTGACAAACAGGAAGTTTTTTGGCTGGCTGCCCAGGAAGAAAGGAGGCGGCTCCGCCCCTCTGCACGCCTTCCGGCGCCTCCCCAAGCTCCACGAGGTGTTTGGATCACCTCAAACATGGCCGCCCCTATGCTGGAGACACGAGGCTACGCCAAAATGGCGGCTCGTGCGATCCAGCAAAAAAAATGGCGGCGGCCTGTACTGAATAGCGGTGTGCTGCAGGGCACACAACACTCTCTCTGCATGGGGATTTGGCGTGGTTGGCGGTACCGGCCCTGGCGGACCGCATGGCCATTTGGGAGGCCTGCTAATAGCTGGAGATCTGATTAGGAAGGCAGTCTACATGTCCATGGCTTCTGACTGGTAGGTAGCTTATTCTTATCACCGTAAGATTCCCAGAATGCCACAGATTACATCTTTTTAACATGTATACAATTAGATTGTTAGCTCCCAAACCAAGCCTCCTGGCTTTTTGCACATAAAATCACACTCAAAGTAGGAGGATCTGTGTCATGTTATAGGATAGAGAGGGACTCTATCTTACCATACAGAGAGGGGCCCGCGTTCACCACAAGACCCGTCAGGGGAAAAGGGGGAACATACTACTCACCATACCGGAACCAGGCGGGCACCAACTCCTGACAGTACCCCTCTCCACCGGGGCGGGAGGGCTGTCGACCGATACGGACGCCGTGACTCATGGTCTTTGGCGTTTCAGCGAGACGTTTAACTCGCGGGGTCAGTCCTTTAATGGGACTTTGTCGCGGCCGACCCAGCGCGGAGCTATGGCCTGCACGCGCTCGTAGGCTGAACTGGGGTGACCACCGGATCTCAACATCCAGCCCGTCGCCCAGTTCAGCTTTCTTGCTTGAAGATCTCACAGGAACACTGGAGAAAAAAAGCTGTCTAAAAAATCCTTTAAGAAAAAATTCTTGCCAGGACCTAAGATCCCAGCAAGGTATCTAGGTCCTTACTCCTAACTAGACAGAAAATAACTGATTTGCTGAGGCAGAGAGAGAGAGGATATACCCTCTGGGACTGCCCCTAGGGTGTGGCCAGAGCTTTTTAATTTCCTGTCTAGTCCTGCTCCTGTGGAGGCAACATAACCCGAAGGTGGTGTATCACCGAGGACTACGTCTGTCAATGAGCGCTAGAGAAAATCTAAATTTAACATTTTCGGCCAATTTGTTTTATGCTACCTATGTTTGGTAAAAAAAAAAAAAAAAAAAAAAAAAAAAAAAAAAAAAAAAAAAAAAATCGCAAAAAGCGTATTTTGATTGGTTTGCGTAAAAGTTATCGCGTTTACTAACAAAGGGAAAGATTTTTGTCATTTTTGTTGTTTTTTTTTTTAACGCGTAATGGCGGCGATCTGCGATTTTTTTTGCGGTACTGCGACATTGCGGCGGACAGATCGGACCCTTGACTGACATTTTTGACACTTTTGGGGTTACCAGTGACATTACTGCAGTAATCAGTGCTATATATATATGCACTGTTACTGCAAAAATACACTGGTAGTGAAGGGGTTAACTTTAAGAGGGAGGGGCTGTGTGTGTCCCTAGGGGCGTGCTTTCTACTGTGATTGGCTGTGGCTTGAGCTGCAAGGACACTGATCAACGGATCTACATAGTAGATCCGTGTGATCAGTGTTTTTACACCGAGGAGAATGACAGGCAGCTTGTTTACACAAGCTGCCTGACTTTCTCCCTCTCCCCCGCCGATCGCAGAGTGGCCGGCGGACATCGGGTCCGCCGGTCACACGCGCGGGGGGGGGGGGGCGGGGGGGGGGGTTCTGTGACCCCGCGGGGGCGCGCGCTCGCTCCCTAGACCCTCACAAGCAAGCGTCGTAGCCCTACGTCACTTTGCCTGTGAGGGGCTGACCGCCGACGTAGATAGTCGTGCGGCGGTCGGAAAGTGGTTAAAAGCAAAAAAAAAAAAAAAAAAGGCTATAGAGTCGAATGGGGGCCATCTTCCCCTCACTCAACCTTCCTGTCTAGGACCTGAAAGTACAGGATCGTTTTCCCCGCTACCGACAGCTCCGGTAAGCGGGGAAAACGACCGGGAAGCAGCGGGAGGGGGCACCCATAGAAGTGATCCCGCAGCGAATTTTGGATAGAGTAAGGGAGGGTTATAGATAGGATTATAGCCCTTTTTTTTTGGCCCATCTGTACCCAATTGGGGAGATTTCTCCACTACATGTCCCACAGACACAACAAGAAGTCAGAGAAAATCCCTCCAAAGTGAGAGAAAAACAGCATGACACCAGGGTCACCAGAATTTCCCATTGGAACATTTCCCCTCCATTACTGCTCTGATGTCAACCCAAAATGTGGAATTTTTTTTTATACTTTCACTTTAGATGATAATGGTAAACAGGACAAATAGAGAGGGTGAATCTCCTTAATAGGTGCACAGACAGAAATAAAAACCCGACAGATGTTCTAAGGCCTCTCCACTCTACCCAAAATAAAAAATAAAAAAAAAAACAGATTTTTGACTTACCGTAAAATCTTTTTCTCTGATGTTCATTGATGAACACAGCTCCTGGTATCTATAAACCATTGGGTTATACTGCCCGTAGAACACTAGTCAGCAAACAATTTTGGCTACATCCATGAAGTCCTAAGGGGTATACTCCCTCTCTCTGCTATAGCCACTCAATTTTGTAACAAGCAGCATCAGGAGAAAAACTCCATAGAGGGGTGGGTGCTGTGTCCGTCAATGAACATCAGAGAAATGGGATTTTTGCATTGCTGTAAAATACCTTTTCTCTTTCGTTTATTGATGGACACAGCTCCTAGTATTTATAACCATTGGGGTGTCCCAAAGCAGTGTTAAACATGAGAGGTGGGAACAACTAAAAAAATTCCCCAAGGCTAAACATTAGCCAAGCAGGGGCTTAACCAAACAACCGGAGCTCACCTAAAAAAAAAAAAACAAAAAAAAAAAAAAAAACACAATACACCCTTAAAGCGGATCCTCTAAACAGTAGCCTGCAAAACCTTGCGGCCAAAGGAAGCATCCGCAGATGCCAACTTATCCACTTTAAAAAAACTTGTAAAAAAGTGTGAACCGACATCCAGGTGGCCACCTTGCAAACCTGTGTCACTGACGCCTGATGACAGAAGGCCCAGGAGGCACTAAGTGCCCGAGTAGATTGACAGGGAAAGGAGGAACCTGACCCCCGATGGAATAGGCCACAACCACTGTCTGTCTGATCCATCTGGTAATGGTCGCAGAGGAAGCCGACAACCCTTTGAGATCCATCCGTGAGCAGAAATAGAGTGACTTCCTGAAAGACTCTGTAGCTGTAACTTATGTACCAAAGCAGTTTAGCGCCTTGAGGTCCAGGATTGGACACACTTTGCCCCTTTCTTCCTGGGGACTGTGAACAGGTTTGAGTAAAAACCCTGAAAAAATTCCGAAGTCGGAACAGGGACAATCACCCCTTGAAGAAACAGGTCTTGGTACTGCCCCAAACAGGCCCTGTAAGCAGTCTGGGAACAGGCACAAGTTGGAAGGAAAAAACCTTACTGGGGGACAAGAATGAAACTCGATTTTGTATCCAGACCGAATGACTTTGTGGACCCACTTGTCTTGCACTAGGGAAGTCCACGGGTCAAGAAACCAGCGAAGACGTCCCCCCACCCCAGATACGGGCGAGGGTGCACCTTCATGCTGAAGGAGCTTTGTCCACGAGTCTGGAGAAGCCCAGACTTGGTTTGCCAGACCAGGATCATTTGGATCCTCTTGAAGAGGCCCCGAAAGGCTTTGAGCCCTTGTCAGTCGACCATGACCCTGAGGGACGAAAAAACGTCTTATGAGCTAAGAAGGAGGGCCCACGTCTACAACGAGGTTTCTTGCCCTTAGTAGCCTGCAAAAGAAAAGTACCCCACTGTGAGACCTTTAATGATGTCATCCAGGGTATGGAGCAAACAGGTGATCTCCTTGAAAAGGAAGCTCAGCCAAAGTTTAAAGTCTGAGGTGCAGACCAGCACTTGAGCCAAAAGACACGCAGAAGGACCGCATCCATAGAGGCATCACAGATAAATTGCAGCCCCTGGACCAGCTGGTCCGCTAGCTCGGCAAAGGCGCTGGGGGGAGCTGTTCCCCCCTCCAGGTCACTCTGTCAGAGTTTGCGACTCTAGGGCAATGGTGAATACCGGCCTCAGCCAGTGTACATATGGTGGGCCACAGCCTCTGTCTTGCGGTCAGGCAGATCCCTAAAGTCCGGTGACTCATCAACCAGAAACATGGTTGCCTTCTGGAAACAGGAAGGTGCACCACTGGCAGCACAGTCCACTTCTTAGGAAGGGACTCCTCATAGGGGTAATGCTTAGTAAAGCGCTTGGGGACCCCACGGGGACGCTTTGGTTGTCCCAACTTTTTAGTGACAATTCTGTGAAAATAGGCAGGGAAAGGAAACACCTTTGCCGCTCTGGGTGGCTTGCGAGTACCAAAGGGTACCTGCGCCTTTGTCGCCGCTGTGCTCCAAAGACTCAATTATTTAACAAGGGGACCCCACAAAAAAAGCATAAAACACTGCTAAGGGTGCACCAAGCAATCCTCAGCAGAGAGGGAGAGGACCCCCCCGCCCTGGCTCACTACCCACACATACAAGCCCCTGCAGCCACCAGGATAATCTGTACTACATGTGCGGCGATCACAAAGTAAAATGATCCAGGAGTCAGCACCAGGGGATGAGGAGGAGCTCCCACCACCGAAAATCACCGCCCACAGGGCTCCACTTTAATGGCCGCCACTATTTTCATTGGCAAACCACAGCAAAATGGCCAGCGAACTACACAAACATGGCCACCGTTTATAGAACACGAGACTATAACAAAATGGCGACCCCTGGCAGAGGCCTCCACCAGGTACAATCCCCCCCCCACACAGTCGATCGTTCGGCCACCAGCAGTGTGGCCCCCATCACCTGTCAGAGCTCTGCCCGTACCCCTGCAAAGTGGTCAGACCACCCAAACAGCCCAGAGTATATGGAGGGGGGGGGGGGGCAGGATGAGGGACTTGGCAAGGGGGGGGGGGGGGTCCGACCGTCCCAAGGAGGGGCCCTCGTCCACCTGAAAACCCTCCATGGGAGAGACAGCTACTCACCACACCAGGAACCAGGTGGGCACCGCTCCAGCCAAAACCCCTCTCCATAGAAATGGGGGGGCGACGACTGTTGTCAGGAGGAATGCTGCGGCTCAGCCCGAGACCCGGTCGTATGCGTTTAACTCGCAGGCCAGCCTCCATCCAGTGAGGCTATGTCCCGGCCAACCTACACGGAGCGGAGGTCTGCGTGCGTCTGGGGTGACCACTAGATCTAGATTGTAAATCTCACAGGAAAAAATCACGGAGGAAAACATTTCCTATCAAAAAAAGTTTGTCAGGACCAAAGATCCCAGCAGCGAACTAGGTTCTTACTCCTGACATGGCAGAAAAAAAAAAAAAAACTATAGTGGCTATAGCAGAGAGGCAGTACCATTTAGGCCTCTTTCACACTAGTGCGCTTTTGTCATACTTTTCTAGAGCGACAAAATTGCATGAAAACTATGACCCATGAAATCCTATGTAACTGTGTACACTGCAGATATACTAATTTGAAGAGTCCTGAATGCTGCATCTTTGATGCAGTTCTTCAAAAGCACACCAAAAAGGCACCTTTCACTGGAAGTCATTGGGAACACATCAAAGGTGCATCAATGTGAAAGGGCCTGTACTTGTAGTAAAAAGTATTCTGCTTTCTTTGTATGAAATACCTAGTGACCCTGCCATTCCCCTTGTTTTCCTATTTCAAACTGACCAAGCTAGGAATCAAAGCACAATCATTCCAGTGTGGTTAGTTTTCTGGCAATGCTGGTGGGCATCGCCCGTTTGTACAGCGCTTCACTGGGAAGATCAGTGTGTTACTGTTTCTCTCTCTGCCCCTTATGAAGCTGAAAATTGTATTGTATTATATTATATTATATTATATATATATATATATATACACACACACACACACACACACACAATATAAATATATATATATATATATATATATATACACACACACACACACACATACACACAATATATATATATATATATATATATATATATATATATATACACACATACACATATACATATACACATACACACATCTACACATATACACATACACAGTATCTCACAAAAGTGAGTACACCCCGCACATTTTTGTAAATATTTTATTATATATTTTCATGTGACAACACTGAAGAAATTATACTTTGCTACAATTTAAAGTGGTAGGGAGAGGGTACAGCTTGTATAATTGTAATTTGCTGCCCCCTCAAAATAACTCACACAACCTTTAATGTCTAAACCGCTGGCAACTGAACCGAGTACACCCCCAAGTGAAAATGTCCAAATTGGGCCCAATTAGCCATTTTCCCTCCCCGGTGTCATGTGACATGTTAGTGTTACAAGGTCTCAGGTGTGAATGGGGAGCAGGTGTGTTCAATTTGGTGTTTTTGCTCTTACTTTCTCATACTGGTCACTGGAAGTTCAACATGGCACCTAATGGCAAAAAAGAATTGTTGCTCTACATAAAGATGGCCTAGACCAGGGATCCTCAAACTATGGCCCTCCAGCTGTTGTGGAACTACACATCCCATGAGGCATAGGAAAACTCTGACATTCACAGACATGACAAGGCATGATGGGAATTGTAGTTCCTTAACAACTGGAGGGCCATAGTTTGAAGACCCCTGGCCTAGGCAATAAAAAGATTGTCACAACACTAAAACTAAAAATGGCAGCACAGTGGACACGACCATACAGTGGTTTAACAGGTCAGGTTCCACTCAGGACAGGCCTTCCCATGGTCGAAGAAGTTGAGTGCACGTACTCAACATCATATTCAGAGGTTGTCTTTAGAAAATAGATGTATGAGTGCTGCCAGCATTGCTGCAGAGGTTGAAGGGGTGGGGGTTCAGCCTGTCAGTGCTCAGACCATACGCAGCACACTGCATTAAAAATTGGTCTGCATGGCTGACATCCCAGAAGGAAGTCTCTTCTAAAAATGATGCATAAGAAATCCCGCAAATGGTTTGCTGAAGACAAGCAGACAAAGGGCATGGATTACTGGAACCATGTCCTGTGGTCTGATGAGATCAAGATAAACTTATCCGGCTCAGATGGTGTCAAGTGTGTGTGGCAGCAACCACGTGAGTGACTTGCCTACAGTCAAGCATGGTGGTGGGAGTGTCATGGTCTGGGGCTGCATGAGTGCTGCTGGCACTGGGGAGCTACAGTTAATCAAGGGAACCTCCCTTCTAAACTGGGCCGCAGGGCAGTATTCTAACATGATTACGACCCCAAACACACCTCCAAGACGACCACTGCCTTGCTAAAGAAGTTGTGGATAAAGGTGATGAACTGACCAAGCATGTCTCCAGACCTAAACCTTATTGAGCATCTGTGGGGCATCCTCAAACAGAAGGTGGAGGAGCGCAAGGTCTCTAACATCCACCAGCTCCGGGATGTCATCATGGAGGAGTGGAAGAGGACTCCAGTGGTAACCTGTGAAGCTCTGGTGAACTCCATGCCCAAGAGGGTTAAGGCAGTGCCTGGAAAACAATGATGGCCACACAAAATATTGACACTTTTGGTAGAATTTGGACATTTTCACTTAGCAGTGTACTCTTTTGCTACCAGCAGTTTAGACATTAATGGCTGTGTGTTGAGTTATTTTGAGGGGACAGCAAATTTACACTGTTGTACAAGCTGTACACTCTCTACATTGTTTCAAAGTGTCATTTCTTCAGTGTTGTCACATGAAAAGATAATAAAATATTTACAAAAATGTGAGGGGTGTACAGAAGTCAGTCTACTGATCGACTACAACCATCCTGTCGTATTTTTCCCGATCAATCAGTGCCGTCGGCAGCACTGATCATTGAATTGTGAAAGAGGGGGAGGCTCCCTATTGTTAGGCTACAAAAGCACAGAAGGAATGATTCCCCCATCCACATCTAATATGTGCATAGAGAAATCGGACTGCTGTTTTTTTCATTCAACCCGCTGGTTGAACAAAAAAAATTATCATTTGTATGGGCTGCTTAAGGGTTGACATGTACTATTAAGGATCTGCTACTAACGGCTTGGTGACAGGTACCATAGCACACCTTCGTAGTTATGATGGAGTCCATGCTTCGATGGGTCAGGGCTGTTTTGGTGGCAAAAGGGGGACCTACTCAATATAAGGTGTATGCTCATTTATAGTTGATTTGTCGTTTTTTACTAAACTATACAGCTTACATACAACTAACTTTTAATTCTTTTACACTTTCCAAGAGGTCACAGTGGGTGAAAAAATATATATAAAAAAAAAAAAAAAAAAAAAAAAAAAAACACACAACATGTGAGGCAAATATACGGACTGGTAGTCCCACCATCAAAATGAAGGTACTCTATGTACCCTAATGGTTTTTACATAGTAAATTAACCAATGAACAGTGCAGAAGAGAATCAGTAGAAATCAGTATACCTTAAGATTACCACTCCATAAATCAAGCAAATCTTCCACCTGTTGCATGTTTTCAGCAGAGACGGGGAGCTCTGTTACTCTGACCTGTTCCACCTGTGACCTTGTAGAGGAGGAGGACGACCCATGAAGAGACATGTCCTCAGAGTGAAGCGGAGAGAAGGCCTCCAGGCCTGAAGCAAATGGTGATCTATGAAATACTTTTTGCTCTGTAATAATAAATAATGAAAATAAGTCCAGCTAGTGTCCAGACAGGGAGGAAAGTATGGAGTCTGAGCTTAAAAAGACTCAATAACTTCATTTTTTTTTTAATAAATTTCGCTATTTGTGCACAGCAGTACAGTGCAGTAGTCAGTGACTCATTTTTAATGAACTGTTCATCCAAGGTAAAGGATTTGCTGTTGCAATGGATCACTAAAAACGTAGTAACCTAAAGCGGTATTAAGCCCAAAATCTAAAAATGTAATACAGCAGCTTAGGAGTCATTAGATGTGGTGGCTGCATTAGTTTTCACCAGGTGATCTGACCAGTAACACACCTCCTGTATAAGAGTGCCTCCACACTGGATGAAAGAGCACAGAGACCTTTGGACAGCAGAATGGTCAGTCTGCTGGGAGGGGAGTGTTAGATGGACTGGTAGATTTAGATACACTAAACAAATTGAAGCCACCAACACTTAAAGAGGTTGCAAAGGCTGAAGGTTTTTTACCTTCATGAAGGTTTAAAAACCTTCTGTGTGCTGCTCCTCCCACAGCCCCCCTAATGCTTACCCAACTCCCCACTCGATCCAGCGATGTGAACGGGAGCCTCGGCTGTCCCCGGTCTCTCTATCCCTATTGGCTGAGGCAGCCAGTGAATCAATAGGGAATGAGCGGGGGCGAGCCGTGGCTCTATGTGTCTTATGGACACATAGAGCAGGGCTCGGGAACAAGCATGCACCAGTACCTCCATAGCAAGAGGCTTGCTATTGGGGCCATTGGTTAAGTGGGAGGAGCCAGGAGCCCCGATAGGGGACCTAAGAAGAAGAAGAAGAGGATAGGGGCTGCGCTTTGCAAAACCATTCCACAGAGCAGTAAGTATGACATATGCGTTATTAAAAAAAAAAAAAAAAAAACCCACAAACCTTTAATATCACTTTAGGCAGTTAGAGCAAACAGTTTTGTTATTTTTGGGATAAAGGTTTTATATAAATAAAAAAAGACGAGCATGGCAAGGACCCCTGTCAGTGGTAAATGGTTTGTCTCAACCCAACTGCTACATCCGCAAGACAGCTTGTTCTGTTGAAAGGCAGACTTACTGGGCGGATCACCAGGTGAAAATAAACTAAAGGAAGCCTGAAAAAGAAAAACTAATGCAACCACCACATTTAAGAACTGGTAACCTGCAGTATAATAAAGGTTTGTTTTTGGGTTTAATTCTGCTTTAAGATCATTTCCTTATTTTTGCAGTTTTTCCTGAATGGCATAAGCAACTTACTAATTGGTTACACATTTTGTCTGAAAAAAGCTCTTTAAATAATAATGTTAAGAAATTGATGATAAGATACAATACCTTGTTGATTCCTTGGTCCTAGAAGATGATCTGCTGTAGTTGCAGGATTTTCTAATTGAATCTCTCTTTCTGAATGTTGTGAAAGTTCTGGCGTGGATGAAGTGGAGCTTCTTTCTGTAAAGTAAAGTTAGATTCCTTTAAGTGAATGACAAGTAACAGATAGATATAGATAAACAGACAGTTAAACCTGTTAAGCTATTAAAATCTATCCAAATCAAAGAGTCCAGTAAAGGCTTAAAAGTAGAACTATAGGCTAAAAATTGTACGGCGAGGGATGAATTGTATGATAGAATAATGGTACCGTCCCCTAAATAGTAACAAATCAAAAGAGTGTGAACCAGGTGTGGTAGTGGACTGAAAAGGGAAGGGGACCAAGTAGGAAAATTTGTCTACCAGACATGGGCAGTGGGGATTTGAATGTGCCTCTAAAATATTGGAAACATATGTGTCCACATATAAAAGAAAAAAATATATGTTTTATTGAAATTTACATACAATCAGCTAAAATGGATACAATCAAAGTCAGAGATGAAAATGCATGTACATAACAGGTCACATGACCTTGATGCGAATCATGTAATCTGCTGATGGATCAACGCGTTTCACTGACCTAGCTTCTTCAGGATCCAAACAGTGCATACATATGATTTTCAAAATGTCATAGTATCCATCAATAAAATACAACGAAAAAACTACACTGTTTAATAATAAATGGTCTCACCATGGCACCAACTAGATCAGGCATGTCCAACCTGCAGCCCGGGGGCCGCATGCGGCCCTGGAACCGTAAGCAATGCAGCCCACAGCCCCGTGACAATTTTTTTTTTGCTTGGGAGGAAGGAAGTCGGGTTGGGGGCATGGCAACAGCAGCTTCCAACTAACGGTAGGCAGAAGCTGCCTCGAAGGGAGGGGGGGGGGGGGAGGCGAGAATGTGCAGTGTTTCTGACTCCTACCACCATGACCACTTCAAATCACTGAAGTGGTCATGGTGGTTTATTATCTTTCAGAAGAAGTAAACCTCTGTATACTGATTCCATTTCATTTGATCATCCTCTAGTTGTGCTAAATTAGTGCGGGGGGCGTGGTGGCGCGGGAAGGGTGCGGCGACATTTTATTACTTATATACCTTAACTATAGTATATATTTTATATGCGGCCCGAGAAAATTTCTCCACACTCAATGTGGTCCAGAGAAGCGAAAAAGTTGGACACACATGAACTAGATCAATAAAAAAGAATTCCAATTGGGAAAAAGAAAAATGTCCATAAATTGATCAGGGGGCGCACCAAAAGGTGGTGACATATGCTGCATTTGTAAAGTCTAGATGGTGTAAGCTCTGCGCTGTGCTTCTGGAGGGAGAGAATGATTCCTGGGGATTGTCTTGGCTCATTCCCAGGGCCATCGGATTAAGGGAGTCTTTTCCATTCCCTGCTTTTTACATCTGGGCTTTTGATGTGATAGATCTCCCCCTTTGCGCCCCCTGATCACTTTATGGACATTTTCTTTTTCCCCAATTGGAATTCTCTTTTATTGATCTAGTTGGTGCCATGGTGAGACCATTTGTTATTAAACAGTGTAGGAGGTTTTTTGTTTCATTTTATTGATGGATACTATGACATTTTGAAAATCTGTCTGATATGTATGCACTATTTGGATCCTGGAGAAGCTAGGTCAGTGAAATGCGTTGATCCATCAGCAGATTACATGATTCGCATCAAGGTCATGTGACCTGTTATGTACATGCATTTTCATCTCTGACTTTGATTGTATCCATTTTAGCTGATTGTATGTACATTTCAATAAAACATATATTTTTTTTCTTTTATATTATATATGTGGACACATATGTTTCCAATATTTTAGAGGCACATTCAAATCCCCACTACCCAGGTCTGGTAGACAACTTTTCCTACTTGGTCCCCCCCCCCCCCTTCCCTTTTCAGTCCACTACCACAACTGGTTCACACTCTTGATTTAGAACTATAGGCTAAACTTTTTTCATTTTGAAATAAGGGAGGGTTAAAACTACTGTTGGTTAATTTTTTGGCATTTGTGCTCCAATCGAGGTGGTTTACATTCACTTCCTGTCCCATAGCCAAAACAGGAAGTGAGAAGAAATCCCAGCAAATTAAGGGAATCCCTTGGTGACCCCCAGGCCACCAGAACTAGCATCCACGTTGAAAGATTTCCCCTCTATTACTTTTCTGGGGATAACCTAAATTTTGGGATTTTCTTTTACTTTTAGTTTCAATAAGAATGGTAAAACAGGACAAATAGGGAGGGTGAATCTCCTTAAAGGGGATACAGACCGCAATAAAAAACTGACAGCGGTTCTAAATTCCTCTCCACTCTATCCAAAACTAAAGAAAAAGTTTTGACTTTAATTATACTTTAACCAGTTGTCGACAACCCGCCACAGTTTTTCTGCGGCAAGGTGGCTCGGCTGCGTGAACTAATGCAACCGTTCATCGGTCGCACACGCTAGCCGCCCCCGCTATGTTCTGATTCAGTTCAGAACCCATCAGTCATCAGGTCCAGGCCAATGATTTTAGGCCTGGACCTGGTGATCGGTTCTGACAAATTGCAGAAGGTCCTGTGCATGTGTAATGGAAACACAAGCCCAGGAATGATGCAATCTTCTCTCCTGGAGCCCTTTTTAGTTCCAGCGTGAGAGAAAAGAACATCAGCTGAGTACACAAGCACTATACTGACACCAGTACACATTTAACCTGCTGATCACCCCCCAGTTAACCCTTTCACTCCCTGTCACAGTATACACTATACACAGTATACAGATAATTTACTGATCACTGTACTGGTGTCACTTGTGACTTCAGTTAGTGTGAGAGACAGTTAGTGGTAGCTAATGGCAGTCCCAGATAGGTTTAGGGTACCCGCCATACATCCCCTAATAAAGATTTAACTCCCTGATCATCCCCAGTTAACCCCTTCATTACAGCACTGCATGACTGCACAATCACTAGTTAAAATCACGCAGTGCCAAATTGCAAAAAATGGCCTGGTCAGTAAGGGAGGTAAAGTAAACTAAACTAAACTAACAATAAAATAAGGAATTTTGTTATATCTGTTCAATAAGTACAAAAAAAATGGATCTCAAAAGAAATCCAGTAAGCTCCTAACCTCACTATGCATTTTGCTGCAATGAATTCTCAAAAAGTATTATCTGCCTTGCCCAGTTCTCCTCTGTGGACTAAAACCACCACTTCTTATGTTACAGAGAGGAGAAGGTGTTCTGTAGCATTCTCCTTGGCGGAGGACACTGCTACCCCATAGCGAGTGGATAGGATAGCTAAATAAAGAAACAAAGCGACTGAAAATATATTCCATTTTTGTTTGTCAATTTAAATACACCTAGAGGTTAAAGGGGTTGTAAAGTCAGGTTTTTAATCTTAATGCATTCTGTACATTAAGATAAAAAGCCTTCTGAGTGCAGCAGTCTCCCTAATACTTACCTGAGCCCCATCTCTATCCAGCGATGTGCACAAGTGCCTCAGCTGTCCGGGACTCTCTCTGCTGATTGGTTGAGCCATTGGCTCCCACTGTTGTAAATCAAACACAGTTAGCCAACCAGGAAAGAGAGCGGGTGGGGCTGAACGGCAGCTCTGTGTCTGAATGGATACACAGAGCTGCAGCTCGGCTTGGATGCCCCTATAGCAAGCTGATTGCTGTGGGGGCACTCGACAGGAGGGAGGAGCCAGAAGCTCCAGCCAGGGCCCAGAGAATAGGAGGATCCGGGCTGCTCTGTGCAAAACCACTGTACAGAGGAGGGAAGTATAATATGTTTGTTATTTTAAAAGAAGAAAAAAAAAACACGAGACTTTACAATCACTTCAAACGATATTATAGGAGGAAGCAGATAAATCCCCTTAATTAATGGTAATGTAATGTCTAGGGGGAAAGAAGCTGGCAGGTTTTACGTGAAAATAAGAAAGCAAAGCAATAAAGTCATGAGAACAGTCATAGGAATATTTTGTTACATAAAATAGAAATACGCAGAAGAGGAATGATGATCAACAATATAAATGACAATAATTGTTTATGATGTTCTCCTGGCTCCAGCTTCATGGATTAATAGAATGTGTAATAAAAACAAAATGAGCTACACGAGGTAATGAGGTTACCATCTACAACAATAATGTAATCCGAATACAAAGGAAAATGCAATATATCCAGTGACATCCCATCCACGTGTGCAGGGCATATGAGCGCCCCCCCCCCCGCCATGCTCTGGTTCACACTGCACACATGGAGGAGAAAAGTCTCAGCCGCCTGTCACACGATCTGACTCAGTGTTCCAGGAGCTGGGGGTGGGTTAGCATCACTGGGGGGGAAGGGCACTGATGTCATCTTAAAGCGGAGTTCCAGCCTTTTCACTCACCTGTCCCACGGTCCAGCGATGTGGCCGCCCGAAGCCTCGATCCTCTTCCCTCTGGTCTCGGCGGCGCCGGCATCACTGGTGTGGGTACCAGGCTGTGACAGTTAGTGGGTTCACAGCCGGGTACGCACTGCGCATGCGCGAGTTGCGCTGCGCATCTTGATTGGCCGACCACTGACATGTCCCAGAAGATTGCAGGGAGGGAGGGGGGAAGAGGAGAACTTCCGTTCAGGGCGCCACAGCGCTCCGAGCGAAGTGGGAGCGGGTACTTGTCTAAACTAGGTGCCCGCCCCCCTGCAAAAAAAAAAAAAATTACATGCTAAATGTGGCATGTCAGGGGGTTATTACTACCTAAAACGGAAGTTCCACTTTTGGATGGAACTCCGCTTTAAAGATGTTGTATATCCCCCCCCTGTAATGTTGTACCTATAGGTACTGTAAACATCTCATAAACTTGCACCGTTTAAGAAATATTTACATTGCATGCAGCCGATGATGTCATGGGTGCATGCGCTCTGAAAGAATGGCTGCTTGTGCTGTTTCTTCAGAGCCTTGTGTCGTGACCGGTGGCTCCTGCGTGCGAGTGACGTCACATGGCTCTGGCCAGTAGCACATCCAGAGTCCGCAGAAGGAAGACGGGCCAAGATGGATGCAGCCTCCAGCCGGAACGATGTGGGCTTCGTTTACAGGTAAGTGCTACATAATGTGCTAGTATGTGTTGCATACTAGAACATTATGCATTTACTTTGCAGGTAACCAAAAAGAAAAAAAAATGTTTCCAGGCTTTACTTCCTCTTTAACCAACAAGGGCCTGTGAAAAAAGAATTTCCAATGCTGCTGAGATAAGGTCTAGGAATTTAGGGAGGAGGATTGTGCAGATTTGGGGGGTGATAATTAGTGTGCTGGGGTATAGACTGCCGCTCTCCTTGTAATTTACCCTGCTGTGTCACCCATGTAATGTGCCCCCCTCCATGTATTGTGCCCTGCTGTGCCCCCCATGTATTGTGCCCTGCTGTTCCCACAATGTAATCTGCCCTGCTGTTCCCCCCCCATGTATTGTGCCCTGCTGTTCCCACCATGTAATCTGCCCTGCTGTAACCCCCCCCCCCCCCATGTATTGTGCCCTGCTGTTCCCACCATGTAATCTGCCCTGCTGTGACCCCCCCCCCCCATGTATTGTGCCCTGCTGTTTTCCCCTTCATGTAATCTGCACTGCTGTGCCCCCCATGTATTGTGCCCTGCTGTTCTCACCATATAATAAACTCTCCTGAGCCTCCAATTTAATGTGCCCTGCTAAGTCTCCCATGCAATAAACCCTGCTGTGCTCCCTATGTAATGTGCCCCGCTGTTCCCACAATGTAATCTGCCCTGCTTTGCCCCCCCCCCCCCATGTATTGTGCCCTGCTGTTCCCAAAATGTAATCTGCCCTGCTGTGCCCCCCCCCTATGTATTGTGCCCTGCTGTCCCCACCATGTAATCTGCCCTGCTGTGCCCCCCCCCCCCCCCATGTATTGTGCCTCGCTGTTCCCAAAATGTAATCTGCCCTGCTGTGCCCCCCCCCCCTATGTATTGTGCCCTGCTGTTACCACCATGTAACCTGCCCTGCTGTGCCCCCCCCCCATGTATTGTGCCCTGCTGTTTTCCCCTTCATGTAATCTGCACTGCTGTGCCCCCCATGTATTGTGCCCTGCTGTTCTCACCATATAATAAACTCTCCTGAGCCTCCAATTTAATGTGCCCTGCTAAGTCTCCCATGCAATAAACCCTGCTGTGCTCCCTATGTAATGTGCTCCCCCATGTAATGTGCCCTGCTCATGTAATGTGCTCTGCTGACCCCTGTGCTTTTCCCTGCTGTCCCCCTGTACACTGATCATCTTACGTTTGATCCAGAATTAGGAATCTGTGCAGAAATAAAAGCAAGCACAAGGTTTGATCAACCACTTGCCGACCAGCCGCCGTAGTTTTACGGCGGCAGGTCGGCTCTGCTATGCTACTTGTACGTCGCTTCGTATAGCAGATAGTGGGGGCGTGTACTGATTGGCTAGAGGGGGAGCCAATCAGCGGATCTGGCGAACACAATGTCTGCCAGGCACCTGCGATCGCTCCCCATGGAGACAGAATGGCGGTCTGCCGATGTAAACAAGGCAGACCGCTGTTCCGTTAGTGATGAACACAAGGTTCCTGTGTTCCTCCTATTTAGTAACACAGGTCTCTGATCAACCAGTGAGTAAATCCCCCACACAGAAAGCATCCCCTAGGCACACATTTAACCCTTTTATCACCCCTGGTGTTAACCCCTTCCCTGCCAGTGTCATTAGTAACATATTTTTAGCACCGATTACTTTAGTAACGTCACTAGTCACCTCAAAAGTGTCAGTTAGGTGTCCGATTGTCCGCCGCAATGTTGCAGTCCCGCTAAAAATCGCTGATCGCCGCCATTACTAGTAAAAATAAATAAAAATGACAAATCTATCCCCTAGTTTGTATACACAATAAATTTTGCGCAAACCAATCCATATACACTTATTGGGATTTTTTTTTTTTTTACCAAAAATATGTGGAAGAATACAAATTAGCCTAAAATGATGAAAAATATATATATATATATATTTTTTTTTTTTTTTTTCCCAGAATAGTCACCCTTTTTTGTTTATAACTCAAAAAATAAAAACCACAGAGGTGATCAAATACTGACAAAAGAAAGCTCGATTTGTGGGAAAAAAAGGTCATGAATTTTATTTAGGTACAGCGTCGCATGACCGCGTAATTGTCAGTTAAAATAACCATATTGCAAAAAAATGGCCTGGTCACTAAAGGGGTAAAACCTTCCGGTCCTTAAGTGGGTACATAGGTGCACTTTAATATTCATTGTATAATGTAATATAATTTCTAGAATTAAATTATTGTACTATGAACAGCTCAATAATCACACAAATGTTCTTCCAGGAGCTGTAAATGTGAACATTTCAGGGGGTTCCCCATGATCTCAAAAATTTTGCCCAAGGGTTCCTCCAAGATAAAAAGGTCAAGAAATTCTGCTCTATATTGTACATGACACACTCCTGCACTATACCCACTAGATGGTACATTACATGCTGTGCATCTGACCAAAGTGTTCATTGTCTTACTAGTTGCCAAGCAGTTCCTGACTATTTTAGAGAAGTTCTTCTTTAAGGTATACTGGTACGCTGAAACGGTTAGCTCTTTGTCTATTTTCAGTGTACATAAAAATGTATGTAATGGAAGAGTTGCATTTAAAAAAAGGATTGTGCTGAGGTTTATATACATTTATAGGACCACACTATTTAACCACACCCCTTAAGCCATTCCTACTGATAACACAAATTGACCACACCCACTATTCACTGTGGTGCGCATAGCACTGCACATTACTACTCAACTTGAAGTGCCCAGGGGTACCCCAGGTCTTTTACAATCCTTGCTATGCCCCGTGCATTAATGAAAACCATGCCCACTATTCGCCATAGCACACCACATTTTTTTAAATTTTTTTTCAAGGAACTGGGCCCAACTGAACATTTTGCACACAGGCGCACTGATTTCATAAACTTCTATGTATTAGAATTGGGCTTCTCATATCAGTTCAGTCCTCCCTAGCTTTGGCTGGTGTGGAATTTATCTTGCTTCATATATTTTACGCTCCCTTGGTTCACACATGCAATAAAAAGTTGGAAGCTGGGATCCTTATCATTTTTGTACTTTCCTACTCACCCATCACTACCAATAATGGCCTTTTTGGCAAATAGGCGTGGGTGTGAGTAAGTTCTCCACAACATCAGAAGTGTCAGAATACCCCAACAGCAGTTGCATTCTGACTGAATGCAGCCACTGTAATGAATAAACGCAAAAAGGACATGTTGCTTTTGAAAACTCTAATGCACATTAAGTATGCATCTTCTTAGGGCTCTTGCACATGGGTGCAAAAAACACCACATTTTTAAGTCGTTTCTTTTTACGGCTTTGATTGCAGCCCATTACTTCAAATGGGTCTGTACACACAGGCGCTGCTGGGAAGTATTTTACATGTGTAAATCACACTTCCCCTTGATTCGTAAATTCTAAGCCCTTTTATGCACGCATGTCCCCATATGTGCATGCAAACACATGCACTATACAGACCACAATGCTGTGATGCAGTTTGGCTGCAGCGCTGGTGTAGTGTACCTGCGGTTTACAATAGATTTTCTATTATGCCCCATGTTTTTGGTGTGTTTTCTGAAAGCGCACCAAAGATGCAGCAGGCAGGACTTTTGGTGTACTTTCAAGAAACGCACCAAAAATGTGGGATAATAGAAAGTCTATAGGAAACTGCGGGTAACCTGCACAAAAAGCAAACAAAAAAATAAAATAAAAACGCAGTTACACTGCGCTGCACCTGCACTGCACTGCAACGTGTGACTGGGGTCTATAAGAACAGCTTCTACACATTTGTATACAAATTCATTATTGATTTGTTTTAAAGTGCTACCAAACGCAGGATCCTGCATTCACTATATCTGATCTCCCACAGTGCACAGAACATGGGAATGCAATTATTTTATTAAATATAAACTGCTAAATCCCTTTTCTCATCAGCAGAATATAGCAGTCTTGTGACCTCCTTTAGTGTACAGCCAAGCACGGGTTAAAGCTTGTAGAAGGAGTTTTCTGTGCTATGCGACTGCCGGACCCCTGACCCTCTGTCTGGACAGTGCTGATTGGCCCTGTGCCGGTCACATGCACTCTCCCAAAGAAAAAAAATAAATAAAAACACCTTTTGCAATACACACCAAATGGAGCATGTGCAGCCTGACTCAGACTCTGAGCTATCAGGAAATTATCAGGGGTCAGTGGAGGAAGGAGAGGATCAGAGAAGACAGGATCAAACAGTCTTTTTACACAATGAGGATTAACCCCTTAGGTTCCACAGTGAGTACAACAAGCATGTTTTAGACCCGGTTCACACTAGTGCGACTTGTCAGGCGACTTGGTCGCCTGACAAGTCGCGGTGGGTCGCCTGCCATAGATTAGCACAGGACCCGTTCTAATAGGAGCGACACAAGTCGCTCCGACTTAGAAAAAGGGTCCTATACTACTTTGGGGCGACCTGGAGGCGACCTGCATAGACTTCAATGATAGGAAGTCCATGCATGTCGTGCCGAGGTCACGGTGCACTTCACAGGTCGCCCCAGCAAGTAGCGTTGCCCCTATGTGAACGGGGTCTTACTGCATATACAGAATGATTTTACTGTTGTGGGTTTAGTAACACTTTGAATTAAAATGTTGCAGCATTTTTGTTGTACAGTCTACTTGGTGAAACAGCACAATAAAATCACTGCTACATTTACAAAGTAATCTCTGGGTTTGCAAAGCCAATTGGCACTCCCAAAGTGTATTCATATCTTTTGTGGCTATTATATTTAAATATACGTTTTTGTGCACCAAATTCAGCTATAAAATAAAATAGTAACTATGCAATAAATCTGCAGACATTTCCATATCAACAAAATCAGTAAAAATGTATACAGTATATTCAGCTTAAATAAAGAAAAAAAAAAACAAATGAAGTAGAATGTTCTGTATGGAAAATGATGAACGGGCAGTGCTCATTCTTTATACCTGGAGCTTGCTCACGCACAGATTCTCTGGGACTTGAAAACCTGTCACTTGTGGTTTGCTCGGCAGTCGTTTGATGTTCCCTGAGGAAATGAGACCCAAACCTTGGAGTTACCACGGCGTAACGAAGAAGCTGGTCATATTCATCCTGTCATAAAAGAGTCAGAATAATAGGAGCTGCTTAACCACAGAGAAACGAGAAGAAGAAGATGCCATTTCTAGAACAGGAGGCATTGTAAGAAAGCAGATTGACGGTTCTTTTCAGGAATATGCTCAGTATACAGCATAAGTAATTCACTTTTCATCAGACAGAAAGGACCCTTAGAATGAATAAACAAACATTCGTCTAATCGTCACCACATATATACATATAGAATTTAAAAATGTATTCCAGGCATGTATAAAAAACAAAAACAAATGATTTTATTATAAAATTATTCTGTTTTAAATCCAACTTGTATAAATATCTAAATTCAATTTGTAATCCTCTCTTGTACAGCTGCACTTAGACTAGGAGAGGGAGAGGCAGCTGTAGGAGCCAATCAAGTGTCATGCATTCATATGTGCTGACAAAGAACATCTTGGTGGTCGGTGCACAACAGCTGCACGAAAAGATTGCACACTTCTGTGAACTTTGGTATTTCTTTTATAGGACTTTTATTATTTTTGATTTGTTTGTAATACACTATACCAGGGATCCTCAAATTACGGCCCTCCAGCTGTTGCAGAACTACACATTCCATTAGGCAGGGCTCAAAATTTAAAGTCCTGAGCTACTAGCCAGGCCTTAAGGGTTACTCGCCACCAGTTGCCCCACCCAACTCCTACCCTGCCCCCTAATTCCGCCCCTAAACACACCCTCATAAATTATCTCATAAAATTACACTGTTAAATGTTTTTGCATTAATGCAGAAGTTACAAAAATAAATATCAATAACGATGTTTTCAGTGCCCATCAGTGCAGCCTAATCAGTGCCCATGAAGGGTCTGGAACCCCCAAAATCACCCTCCTAGTACCCCCCCCCCAAATTTCACCTCCTAGAACAAATCCTACCCGTCGAATGCTCTCCCCATCAAAATTTTCCCCCTAGCACAAAAAACCCCCATTACTCCTACTGGCACAACCCCCCCCCCCCCAAATACCCCTTTTTAACAGCCCCAAGACTTCCTGTTCTGGCACAAATCCATCCCCCCACCCCATTCCAATAATCTCTACAAGGACGATCCCCAAATCCCCACTCCTGGCACAAATCCTCACCCCCCCCCCCAGCACTAATCACTCCTCATAGCACCCCCCCCCCCCCCAATTCCCCTGCAAAAAGAAATTTTATATTGTCACCTCTCAAATTCCCCATCCCAGCACAACCCCCTCCCCCCCATATTGATCCCACCTAGAAGTAATCATCTTCTCCCCACCCCTCCTTGTACAAATACTTTTTGGGGGATTGTCCTTGGGGGGGGGGGGGGGGTAAGAAAATTTGTAGCAGGAGGGGTGGGGAGAAGATTACTTCTAGGTGGGATCAATATGGGAGGGGGGGGGACTGTGCTGAGATGGGGGGGGGGGGGGGTTGTGCTAGGAGGGGGGGGGACTGTGCTGAGATGGGGGAGGAGCCTAAGAGAAGCCTATTCCTATTCCTAAAGCTTTGCACAGACAGCTGGCGGAAGAGATGCGGCTGCAGAAGGGGAAGAAGATTGTGGCTCAGGAAGGACACTGGATGTCAGATGGGACTATACAGAGTTTGTTACCCGCCCCCTTTCCACATTGCTTGCTTTGACTCGGAGGAGAGGGGATAACAAACTCTGTATAGTTCGGATCTGACATCCAGGGTCATTCCTGAGCCGCAATCTTCTTCCCCTTCTGCAGCCACATCTCTCCCGCCAGCTGTCCGTGCAAAGGTTTAGAAATTGTCTTCTCCTCCGCTCCACCTCCACTCTGACTCTTTAAGGGGAGAAGAAGTTCCGATCTGATGTCTGCTATACTGACAGGAGTGTGAAGCCCGGCGAGAAGAGAGAGAGAGAGAGCACATCCCGCTCTCTCCTGTCACTAGTCACAGAAACACTCCTGGCAGCGCCCCCTCCACCTCCCATGACACAGACGCCCAGGGCAGCCATCCATCCCTCCCACCCTCCCTTGTACCGGCTCGCCTTAAGATGAGATGATCGGCTTGACCCCCTCCATCAGTACTGCTGGCCGGATAATGTGAGAGTGGCGGATCATCCCGCTGTAACAGCTTTAATTGTAATTGCCAGGCGCTTGCCGGCATACACAGTCCCGCCTCCTAGCCCGGCTTCTTTGATAGACATCACACGTCCTGGTTGGCCAGGTGTTCTGTCTATCAAAGAAGCCGGGCTAGGAGGCGGGACTGTGTATGTTGGCGAGCGCCCGGCAATTACAATTAAAGTTGTTACAGCGGGATGATCCGTCGCTGACATTATCCAATCCTTTGGCCGGCTTTCCTCTCCTCTCTTCCCCTGACCGGAGCTCGCCCTACATAATTTTCCACTCGCAAAATGCGAGCAGGTGAGTGGAAAATTTGCGGGCTGCATTAGGCATTGTAAAACTCTGACATTCACAGACATGACTAGGCATCATGCCAATTGTAGTTCCTGAACAACTGGAGGGCCGTAGTTTGAAGACCCCTGCACTATTCTGTACTCTAAATTGAATTGGTGCCAGTTCAAACTTCAGCGATGTCAGACATTGCATGTGATTCGCACCACACTGCTCTGCAAATCACATGCGATGTCTGTGTGATGCGAATTAAACCATACAGATTGTATGGCTGAATTCACATCGCACTCGGACCAAAGTCATACAGGACCAATTTTTTGGTCCTCACCAGAATTGGATCGCATGGGTGTTCACATCTATGTGATCCAATTCCTGTCCGAATTGACAGTTCGCATGGCGATATGCAAACTGCTCTTGGGGCGTTGTTAACTTTGTATTGATACTCCCAGCAGTTCGCATTTGGCAGTGTGACCTTCCTGCCACTCGGTTGTGATGCGGGAACCCGCAATAGATTCGCAGGGTTCCCGCACCACATAAATAAAAACCGGCACTTAGAAGTTTCCCTGACAGCATAACACTATTTTCTCATTGTCTTTTTAGATTTATGTGAAGATCAGTGAGTGCTGCAGTCAGTCTGTTTACTTTCTCACCTTCCTTTAATTTGATTAAATTTGCCAAGTGCAGGGTAAGCACAACATTGGATCACAATGCAATTTAATGGAAACCCACCAAGCGATGTAGGCAGCCATTGCTGGGAGTCTTCTGAAGATTTTCCCTGCCTCGGACTAGGTTATGAAAGTGGTACTCCAGGAAAAAATAGCCACACGTCAAATAGGTTACCTTTAATGAGGACTAGCTTATGCCCTGAAGGCTGCTGGTTGCTATACAAATGTTACTGAGGTTTCCACCTCTCATACAAGGCAGGGATGCGTTCGTATACTGGCCTCCTTTTCCATGCACAAATAGCCTTGCATTCCTTTCACATAATGGAAAGCATTCTGTATATGGATAAGGGGAGAGGAAAGGAGAAAAGGGACGGGTAAACAAGAGGTTCTCCCCTTATCTATTAACAGAACACCTTACATTCTATGAGTTTGGTTGTTTCAGAGTCCCAAAGCAAGCTAAGGGCTAAGTACTTGTGTAAAGCAATGAAACAAAGAAGTCTGATCCAGGTGAGTGAGTCTACAGCCATCCCCTTCCCCATACACACTAGTTGGGTGTTAGCACAGGTTACATGCTGTGTATCATAATGCAAATGATTCCAGAGAGTTGCGCTTCCAAAAATCCTATTCATTGAAGCTTCATGTGACAAGTGGTTAACAGATGGAGCCGGGGATAGAGGTAGATGCAAATGTTAGCGCTTACTCATTACATTTTGGAACTACCACAATCACCTAATATATATATATATATATATATATATATATATATATATATATATATATATATATATATAGCTCTATTGTGTCATCATTAGGTTACAGATCAACTAACCAATTAACCGCTATACTGCGGCAAGCAGCCGCTCCTGCACGAACCACCGTAACTATACTATAGTCGCATGCAGGAGGCTAGGGGGCGCGCTCCCACCCCCACTCATCAGCGGGGAAGCCAATGCAGCAGGCAGGCGGCTCCGATTGCGCCTGACAACCGCGATCGTTCCCCGCTGAGAGAGAAGAAACACAGCTGACCGTTCTTCTCCCTGGAATGATCATAGAGCCCCTGTGATCCTTCTATATAGGATCACATGCCTCTATGGTCATTTCACAAGCCACGCCCCTCCCCCCCACAGTTAGAATCACTCCCCTAGGCTCACATTTAACCAATGATTTTCCCTTCCCTACCAGTGTCATTATTACAGTAACAGTGCATATTTTTAGCACTGATTACTGTAGCAATGTCACCGGTCCCCCCAAAAGTGTCAAAAATGTCAGTCAGGGGTCCGATCTGTCCGCCGCGATGTCGCAGCCCCGCAAAAAAAAAAAAAAAAGGATATAAATCTTTACTGTAGTTAGTAGGCGCAATAACTTTTGCGCAAACCAATCAAAATACTCTTATTGCGATTTTTTTTTTACCAAAAATATGTAGCAGAAAACAAAATTAGCTTAAAATGTTAAAAAATTTAGATTTTTAATATTTTTTTTGAGAAAGGTTATATAGCAGAATGTGAAAATATAGTTTTTTTTTTCAGAATCGTCACTCTTTTTTTTGTGTATAGCGCAAAAAAAAAAAACAAAAAAAGCCCCAAAAAAAAAACAAACGCACAGGTGATCAGATACCACAAAAAGAAAGCTATTTGTGGGAAGACAAAGGACATCAATTTTGTTTGGGTACAGCGTCGCATGACCGCGCAATTGTCTGTTAAAGTAACGCAGTGCCGAATCGCAAAATATGGCCTGGTCATTAAGGGGGCAAATCCTTCCGGTCCAGAAGTGGTTAAAAACAGTACTCAGCCAGTAACCAGCTGCAGTACACAGTATATACACTCAAACCTTATGTGAGGAGTTCAGTCCAGATCCACTGCCAGAAAGAATCTGATTCACCAATGTGAGTTCAATCCAATTTTTGGAAGTGAATCATTTGCTTTATCCAGCTGTGCCTATTTTTTTTTTTTTTGAAGCAGCACTATGGCCATGGTAGGGCCATACCACTGCTTTTTAAATGAAATCCAAGTCTATCCATACCCACAGTATGCATGTATGGACATATTGCATATGGGGCTAATGTACATTCAACACTTCATCGCTCACACAGTCCTACATCTGATGGCATACACATAGTGTTCAAACCGATGATGCCCTCCTCGAGTGGGGAAACTCCAGACAAAACTATAAAAAGATACATTAGGGCACAAACAGCAAGTGAATAATACATTTTACTTAACCACTTCAATACAGGGCACTTTCACCCCCTTCCTGCCCAGGCCAATTTTCCCCTTTTAGCGCTGTTGCATTTTGAATGACAATTGCGCGGTCATGCAACACTGTACCTACACCAAATTTATGTCATTTTCCCCCTACAAATAGAGCTTTCTTTTGGTGGTATTTGATTTTCCTTTTTGCTAAACAAATAAAAAAAGACCGAAAAGTTTGAAAAAAAAAAAAAAAGTTTGTTTATGTTATACAATTTTGTAAATAAATAAGTTTTTTCCAGCACTGATGAGACTGCACTGACAGGCACTGATGAGGAGGCACTGATGGGGTGGCACTGATAGGCGGCACTGATAGGTAGCACAGATATGCAGCATTGGTGGGCACTGATAGGCGGCACTGCTGGGCGGCATTTATGGGCACTGATAGGTGGCACTGCTGGGCGGCATTTATGGGCACTGATAGGTGGCACTGATAGGCGGCACTGGTGGGCAATAATGGGCACTGGTGGGCGACACTGAAAGATGGCAATGATGGGCACTGGTGGGCAGCACTGATAGGAAGGGCACTGGCGGGCAGCACTGATGGAGAGGGCAAAGGGGAGCTCTGATTGAGCCCTGAGCCCTGATTGCCATCCCTGGTGGCCATAGTGAGCATCCCTAGGGTCATGGGTGGGCATCCCTGGTGGTTCTGGTGGCACCCCCCCCCCCCCCCGAGGGTCTGCACTGGTAATCAATGATCTGATTACCAGTGCCGAATCCCCCCGTCAGGGGAGCCGCCGATCGGCGCTCCTTTACTCGTGCCTGTCAGGCACGAACTAAGGAAAGCCGATCAACGGCTCTTCCGGTTTACTATGTGACCAGCCGTGATTGGACACGGCTGGTCACATGGTAAAGAGCTGCGTCAGTAGGCTCTTTAGCGAGATCGGTGATGCAGGGTGTCAGGCTGACACCTCGCATCACTGATCGCCGCTCTACGCGCCCCCGGGGGGCGCGCAGAGCTGTATTATCCTGCCGCCGTCATATGACGTCCAGGCAGGATAATACAACCACATTCCTGCCGTCAATCTGCTATAGGGCGGGCGGGAAGTGGTTAATACAAGAGTCAAAAGCATACAGTACTCACAAATGTGGGAAGGGATAAGTGTTTCTTAGCTCAACTTCAGCTTTAGGACCCTTTCACACTTGGGCGGACTCCGTTTTTCTCAGCGGGGGATCGCGCTGAGCAGGCGGATGACAGCTGTGTCTCCGCGCTGTGTGCGGAGACACAGCTGTCAGGTCTCCATGCATCTCTATGGGGGAATTGGATGGGAAAGGACCGACTGTCCATTCTCATCTGATCCCCTGGATGGATGGAAAATAGTGTTTCCATCTGTCCAGATTTGACGGATCGGATCAGATGTCAGCGGACATGTCTCCGCTGACATCCTATGCAGCATAGAGATGCATGCATGGTCAGGCGGATCTGAACGGTCCGCCTGTGTGAAAGGGGCCTTAGGCAATGCCATAATCACTGCAGTTGGAAGGCTGACACATTGCGCAAAACAATTAAAGGAACGCTTTTTAACCATTTCTGGACCGAGCCCATTTCTGACAAATGTTGTTCACAAGTTAAAATCTGCATTTTTAGCTAGAAAATTGCTTAGAACCCCCAAACATTAAATACATATATTTTTAGCAAAAACTCTGGAGAATAAAATGGCGGTCATTGCAATATTTTTTGTCACGCGGTATTTTGCACAGCGGGTCTTTCAAACGCCATTTTTTTTTTTTTGGAAAAAATACATATCACTGCAGTTAAAAAAAACTAAACAGTAAAGTTAGCCCATATTTTCTATACTGTGAAATATGATGTCACGCCAATTAAAATAGATACCCAACATGTTACGGTTTAAAATTGCGCACACTCTAGGAATGGCGATAAACTATGTTCAATAAAAATCTCCATAGGCGACGCTTTAAAAATTCTTAACCGTTACCAGTTTAGAGTTAGAGAGTAGCTCTCTTTAGAAGTGTTGCTCTCGCTCTAGCGGTCGTGGCGATACCTCACATGTGTGGTTTAAACAGCGCTTTCATTTGCGGCAGCGACTTCCATATGCGTTTTCTTCGTGCACGAGCTCACGGTGATGGGGGGGCACTTTAAAAATGTTTTGCTATTTTTTTTTTAATTTCAATTTTATAACAGTTTAAAAAAGAACCTGATCACTTTTATTGCTGTCACAAGCAATGTAAACATCCCTTGTGACAGTAATTGGCAGTGACAGGTACTCTTTATGGGGGGATCTGGGGTCTAAAAGACCCCAAACCCCTCCACTGCACTTCAATGTATTCAAAATGCAGAAATCTGCATTTTTAAATATTGACACTTTTTTAAATTCGGGACTCCAACCAGCCAGCGGACGTGCCAGCTGGTTGCTCGGGTCTCCCGGTGGGATGGGAGACCCAGGCAGAGCTGTGGAAGGCAGCGGCATCCCCTCCCGTTTACTGGGGTAATGGCCCAGTGGCTCCCGAGTCGCATCGGCCGTTATCATCTAAAAGCTGACCGCCGGCTCTAAAAAAAGAGATGGTATCTAGCTGCAGGCATCTCCCTGGTACAACCAATTCTCTGAGCCGACGTAGAGCTACATCGATTCGTGAGAAATGGCTAATCAGGAGTATAGCATCAAGTTAGATAACTTCTTCACATCCGCGCTATAGCCGAAGTACGGCTACAGCGCGGACTCGAATTTCAGGGAGGCCGTCTTTAAACGGCCTCCCAGAGACAGGCTTCCCGTGCGCTCCCGCGAGCGCGCATCGAGGAAAATCTGTGTCGGCCGTGTCCCTTGGACACAGCCAATCACAGATCGTGGTAAATGGCCAATCACAGCGGCCATTTACCACGTGATCGGCCCATGCAATGAGAGATGATCTCATATGTAAACATATGAGATCATCTCTCATCGCCAGCGCTCCTTCCTCACACAGAGACTGCAGTGTGAGGAAGGAGCAGAGCTGATCAGCCGTCGGGGACACAGAGGAATGCAATCAGGGCACTGATTACCAGTGCCCCGATTACACAAGGTAAATAAAACACACTAAGTGCCCACCATCAGTGCCCCCCATCAGTGCCCACAATCAATGCCCATAGTGCTGCCAGTCAGTGCCCATCAGTGCTTGCTCATCTAGGCACTGATGAGCAATGACTGGCAGCACTATGGGCACTGAGTGTGGGCACTGATGGTGCTGCCCATCAGTGCTCATCAGTGCCGCCCATCAGTGCCACCCGCCAGTGCCCATCAGTGCCACCCGCCAGTGCCCATCAGTGGCGTCTATCAGTGCCCTTCAGTGTCGCCTCTCAGTGCCCAGCAGTGCTGCCTCTCAGTGCCGCCTATCAGTGCGGCATATTAGTACCTCCTCATCAGTGCCACCTCATCAGTGCCGCCTCATCAGTGCCGCCTCATCAGTGAAGGAGAAAAATGTATTTTCAAAAATTTACTCGCAGAAAATAAGAAAAACTTTTTTTTTTTCCAAAATTTTTTGTTTTTTTCTTTTTTTTTGTAAAACATAAAAAACCCAGAGATGATTAAATACCACTAAAAGAAAGCTCTATTTGTGTGAAAAAAAGGACGAAAAATTCATATGGGTTCAGTGTTGCATGACCGCGCAATTGTCAAAGTGTGAGAGCACTGAAAGCTAAAAATTGGTCTGGATGGGAAGGGGGGTTTAAGTGCACAGAAGGCAAGTGGTTAAACTCATGGGATATTGATCTGGTTAGTTAAGTAGTAGAGGGGGTTGTTAATCAGTTTCAGCTGCTTTGGCGTTAATGAAATTAACAACAGGCGCACCAGATGGGCAACAACGAGACAACCTGTTTGCACTGCTTTTTCACCCATACAAGTCATTTTTGAAAACGTAAGTCATGTAGAAATGGCTCAAGATCAAAGTCTTGCTTTATGCCCACTTCTCCTCTTCTTTTTTTGGCACTTGTTTGGGGGGGGGGGGGGGGGCAGCTTCCACTTCTGGTCAGATTGGTGAGTGTTCTTTTGTTATAAGCCAGCAGCTACAGTACTTGTAGCTGCTTCTTTAAAAAAAAAAAAAAACATGTCAAACAGGTGAATAACCGCTTGATTGTATCAAACTTTACTGTAAAAACAAAATAAAAAGACAAAAGAGGAAAAAAGGAGCAGATATTTTTTCCTCAACACTTTAGAGTGGCATGTTACCTGGAAATCTGATGACACTGAACTGCCATGGTCTGAATCTTTTGGTAAATCAGGACTTCTAGTAGTCTCTTCATCTGATGACATCTGCCAAAAAAATAAATATATAATACTTCATCACATGACTGCACTGGGACGAAGAAAAAAATCTTAGTGAAGTAAAGAAAATCCACTAGTAAGAATATATATTTCAGCATTTAGGTCACAAAATGACAATTCATTCAAGAATAACACACCACACTTTTATGCTATGCGCTACAATTTATTTATATGTAAATAAATCTACTAGAAAGGGAAATCTTTACCTACCTTTATAAGATGCATAAAATGTTGGGTTGGATTAAAAATGCAAAAGTTATATTGCACAAAAACACCCAAATCTCCAACAAAGTACCAATAGTAGAGTGAGAATGTTTCATGGTTCGGGTGAGGGGTTCACTTAAAGCGGAGTTCCACCCTGGGAAAGCTTTTTTTAATAAAAATACCCCCGGGACAGTCAGGGCTAGTACATTCCACAATGGCTAGCCTCTGATCTGTCCCGGGTTGCACTTACCTTTTAGAAGAAATACTTACCTTGAAAATGTATTGTCCAGCGCTGCCATCTCAGGTGTGGGCAGCTTGAAGCCAGCGCGATCCTTTTCTGTGTCCTCTTCAGTCTTCTTCGGTCCCACGATGCACTGCATCGGCCCCGCCGTCACTTCCGGTGCCGCAGCATCATCCCTGCACAGCTTCTGGGCATGCCCAGAAGCGGTTTAGCAAGGTATGATGGCGCCTGCACCGGAACTGACGTCGGGGCCGGTGCAGGCGCATTGATTCCTGGGAGCGATGACATTCAGCTCCCAGGAATCATTGCAAGCCAGGAAGTGACGAATCGCCGTGGCCGCCGAGGGGAGGAAGAGGAAGTAAGGCAAGTATATTTTCTTATAAACATGGTAAGTAAAAAAAAAATTAAAAAAAATTGCGATTATCCATTTGTTTTTCAGGTGACCCCGGGCATGAAGATGGAGGTAAGTTTAATTTTAGGGTGGAACTCCACTTTAAGATCAGGCTTCATAGAAGAGTTTATGCTCACTTTTTCTATGTTCTCCTAAAGAAGTGAAAACTTGCTCCGGGCCCCATGTGCTGAGTTGTATAAAGTACTCGAAACCCATACTTGAGTAAAAGTACAAGTGCTCGATCAAAAAGTGACTTGAGTAGAAGTGGAAGTGCTCGATCAAAAAGTGACTTGAGTAGAAGTACTAAAGTATTCAACATTTTTTGTACTTAAGTATTGCAAGTAGTTTTTTTTTTTAAATTTTGCTACTGAAAGTAAAAGTACCAGTAGTTTTGAAAAAAAAATTGCTACTCAAGTACTGAAAGTAAAAGTACAAGTACTGTGTTATGTAGTTATTAACCGCTTGCCGCCCGCCCGCCGTCATATGACGGCGGAGCGGTGCGACCATTATCCTGGGCCGCCGTCATATGACGGCGGCACTTTAAGCAGGGCAGGCGCGCGATCGCGTGCGCGCCGCCGTGCACTGCCGGTGTCGGGGTGTCCCCGGGACACCCCCCGTCACCGGCAGGGGGGAAACAGCCAATGGGCGTGGCTGTTTCCCACGTGATCGGCTGTGTTCCAATGACACAGCCGATCACAATGAAGGCGCCCACAAGATGACCGCGCATGCGCGATCGGGAGCGCGCAGCGCGGTCATGTCGGTGGCACTGTGTTCCGTAGGAACACAGCTGTCACCGGCGGTAGTAAACAGTCACTGACAGTGACTGTTTACTATGTGATCGGCTGTGAATCCATTCACAACCGATCACAAAATGTAAACAAAGAGCAGTAACTCAGTGTTACTAGCTCTTCACTCCTCATACAGTTTCCAGTATGAGGGGAGAAGAGCTAGAAATAGTGAGTTACTGCTCTGTACACATGTTACAAAGTAAAAATCACACTAATAAAGGTCCCCACACAGTCCTCAGCCCCCCCCCAATGTCCCCTGTCACCCAACAGTCACCTCATCAGTGCCCAGAAATTGACACCCATAACGTTAACATGTGAGCGTAGCGATCGCAGGCAGAATCACTGCGATTCTGCCCGCGATCCGGAAATCATTGCAAATCGCGGGACGCCTGTGCGCTGCCCCTGATTTGCAATAGCACCCCAAACGCTGTGCGATGTTGCCGCCATTTCCGCCTGCCGAATCACGGTAACATCGCGCAAACATCGCATGACGCCCCAAAAAAGGTACAAGAGTTTCTTTGGGGAGTCATGCGTTTGCGCGATGTTACCGGCAGGCGGAAATCGCAGCAACATCGCACAGCGTTTGGGGTGCTATTGCAAATCACGGGCAACGCACAGGCGCCCCGCAATTTGCAATGATTTCTGGATCACGGGCAGAATCGCAGTGATTCTGCCTGCGATCGCTACGCTCACATGTGAACATAGCCTAAAGTTCACCGGTCACCAGAGACTGCCATCAGTACCGCCGTGCACCATCGCCCGTCACCTGTCACCCATCAGTGACCATCGCCCGTCACCTGTCACCCCATCAATCACTGTCACCCCATCAGTCATCGTCACCTGTCACCCCATCAGTCATCGTCACTTGACACCCCATCAGTGATCGTCACTTGTCACCCCATCAATCATCGTCACTTGTCACCCTGTCAGTGATTGTCATCTGTCACCCCATCAATCATCGTCACCTGTCACCCCATCAATCATCGTCACCTGTCACCTCATCAATCATCATCACCTGTTACCTCATCAATCATCGTCACCTGTCACCCCATCAGTCATCGTCACCTGTCACCCCGTCAGTCATCGTCACCTGTCACCCCATCAGTCATCGTCACCTGTCACCCCGTCAGTCATCGTCACCTGTCACCCCTTCAGTCATCGTCACCTGTCACCCCATCAGTCATCGTCACCTGTCACCCCGTCAGTCATCGTCACCTGTTTGCCATATACATGCAATCACTTACTGACCGCCTAACGACTATATGCGTCGGCCATTAAAAGCTAAATACTGGGGTTATGGCAGCAGATAGCCCCCATAACCCCGGTATTTTTTGAAACGGCGGGCGGTCGGCTTTCAGATAAGGGTGGTCCCAGTGGCGGATTCGCCGCGGAATTACCCTTACGGTGCAGGGGAAGAGGTGCCCCCCCCCCCTCCTGCCGCGTCCCAGACGTTTTCCCAGCTTACCGGACCAGCCGGCAGCGGGGAAAACTATCCGATCCCGGATCCTCAGAGACAGGAAGTCAAGTGAGGGCAAGATGGCCCTCATTCAACTCTATGGTCTTGGAAGACCGGAGCTACGTCAAAAGATGTTGCCTAGCAACCGGTTTAAAGGGCCGCTTTTTTTTTTTGCTTTTTTTTTTTTCCTCTTTCAACAATTTTTTTTTTTTTTTTTTTCTTTTTTAGTGTAGTTGTGAGGTGTGAGGTCTTTTTGACCCCAGATCTCACAATAAAGAGGACCTGTCATGCCTATTTCTATTACAAGGGATGTTTATATTCCTTGTAATAGGAATAAAAATGATCAAAACATTTTTTTTTTTTAAACTGTGTAAAAATAAAAAAATAATAAATAAAATAAATAGGAAAAAAAAAAAAAAAAAAAAATTAAAGCGCCCTGTCCCCGTTAGCTCGCGCGCAGAAGCAAACGCATACGCAAGTCCCGCCCACATATGTAAACGGTGTTCAAACCATACATGTGAGGTATCGCCGCGATCGTTAGAGCGAGTGCAATAATTTGAGCCCTAGACCTCCTCTGTAACTCTAAGCTAGTAACCTGCAGAAATTTTTAAAATGTTGCCTATGGGGATTTTTAAGTACCAATGTTTGGCGCCATTCTGTGAGCATGCGCAATTTTGAAGCATGACATGTTGGGTATCAAATTACTCGGCGTAACATTATCTTTCACATTATGGAAAAAAATTGGGCTAAATTTACTGTTTTCTTATTTTTTAGTTAAAAAAAGTGAATTTTTTTCAAAAAAAATCGCATTTGGAAGACTGCTGCGCAAATATGGTGTGATAAAAAATATTGGAACGATCTCCATTTTATTCTCTAGGGTCTCTGCTAAAAAAAAATATATAATGTTTGGGGGTTCAAAGTAGTTTTCTAGCAAAAAAAATGATTTTAGCTTGTAAACACCAAGTGTCAAAAATAGGCCCAGTCTTAAAGTGGATAAATGGACAACTTTGTGTAAAGCGCTACTTGGATGTGAGGCCTATGTATGTGGCCAGGCTGTGGAAAAGTGTTACACATGTGGTATCGCCATACTCAGGAGGAATAGCAGAATGTATTTTGGGGTGCAAGTTTTGCTATGTACATGCGATGTGTTAGAAATATTGCATAAATGGACAGCTTTGTGTAAAAAAAATGTGTTTTCATTTTCTTTCCACATTTTCCAAAAACTTGTGGAAAAAAATGACATATTCAAAAGACTCATTATGCCTCAAAAATTATACGTTGGGCTGTTTGCTTTCCAAAATGGGGTAATTTTATGGGGGTTTCCATTGTCCTGGTGCTCCAGGGCCTTCAAAAGTGCGATAGGTTGTCAGGAAATGATATGTGTAATTTGTGCTCCTAGAATGCCGGACGCTGCTTCTTGGATGTTAGGCCTCTGTATGTGGCCAGGCTGTGAAAAAGTCTCACACATGTGGTATCGCCATACTCAGGAGGAGTAGTAGAATGTGTTTTGGGGTGTAGTTGCAAGTATACATGTGCTGTGTGAGAGAAATAACCTGTTAATACGGCAATTTGTAAAAAAAAAAAAAATAAAAAAAAATAAATCTTCATTTTGCAAAGCATTGTGGGAAAAAATTACAACTTCAAAAAACTCATCATGCCCCTTATTAAATACCTTGGAATGTCTACTTTCCAAAAAGGGGTCATTTGGGGGGGTATTTGTACTTTCCTGACCTTTTAGTGTCTCAAGAAATGAGATAGGCCTTCAGTACATCAAGTGTAATCAAGTGTGATCAATTTTCAACGATTCGCACCATAGCTTGTGGACTCTATAACTTTCACAAAGACCAAATAATATACACTTATTTGGGTTTTTTTTACCAAAGATAAGTAGCAGTATAAATTTTGGCCAAAATTTGTGAAGAAAAATGACTAATTTGCAAAATTTTATGACAGAAACAAAGAAAAATTTGTTTTTTCACGATATTTTCAGTCTTTTTTTATTTATAGCACAAAAAATAAAAAACCCAGTATTGATCAAATACCATCAAAAGAAAGCTCTATTTGTGTGAAAAAAAGGACACAATTTTTGTATGGGTACAGTGTTGCATGACTGAGTAATTCTCAGTCAAAGTGTGAGAGCGCTGAAAGCTGAAAATCGGTCTGGGCAGGAAGGGGGTGAAAGTGCACTGTAGGCAAGTGGTTAAAGAAAGAAGTCAAAAGTTGGAACATCATATTGTTTTTTATTATTTCAAATGCAGCTTTTATTTATACATACAGTAGCTTTTATTTTCGTATGCGCTGATAAGCCCCCGTTCACACTGGGGCGACGCTACTTCGCACCGCACTTCATAACATTGAAGTCTATGGCGGTCGCCTCCTGGTCGCCCCAAAGAAGCTCCGGACCCTTTTTCTGAGTCGGAGCGACTTGTGTCGCTCCTATCAGAACGGGTCCGCAGCTTCCCTATGGGAGGCGACCTGCGGCGACCTGTGAGGCGACCAGGTCGCCTCACAGGTCGCCCCAGTGTGAACGGGGGCTAATACACATGTTTTGAGCTTCATGAAACCTGCCATCTACTGTTCTGGCAGTGGTAATTTTTATAATTGTAACGAGTAACTATGCAGCACAAAAAAAATATTGGAGTAGAAGTATTAAAATCATTGAAAAAATGTAGTGAAGTAAAAGTGGAAGTAGGAGAAAAAAATTCTACTCTAGGAAAGTACAGTAACCGCCTTTCGGTACTTAAGTACAGTAGTGAAGTAGTTCTACTTAGTTACTATACATCTCTGCCCATGTGATGGTATTCAGATGTGGCAATTAGCCATTTGAACACCAAGCAATGCACCATGGGAGGCAGGAGGGAGAGTCACACGTGGAGTTGGGCTTTAATCAGCTTAAAATGTTTACTGTAATATATACTCTTTGTTTTGTACAATTCTGCATTACAACTGATCGATCCAAAATGGAAGTGGAGGAGAATGAATACCCATTGAGAACATTGGACATGGATGCAAGTCAGGGGTGTCCAAACTATGGCCCTCCAGCTGTTCAGGAACTAAAATTCCCATCATGCCTAGTTATGTCTGTGAATGACAATGTTACATTGCCTCATGGGACGTGTAGTTCCGCAACAGCTGGAGGGCCTTAGTTTGGACACCCTTGAGTAGGTAGAAGAGGATGATCACACAGGGAAGGGGAGCAGACATATTTGGAGGCAAAGAAGAAGCAAGGGCAATGGATTACACAGGGCAGAAGAACAGGTATGGACAGAAGTGAATGACATTTACCAGAGAAGAGCAGTGTAGATGGGGGGGGGGGGGGGGGGGTTATTACAGATAGAAGAGATGGCATAAATGGAATAGAAGAGAATAATCACAGACCAAATGAGAGCAGTCACAAATAGAAGTGAAGGACAAGGAGTAAAGGAAAATGACTAGGGAGGAAAGCAGGTATGGATTGAAGTAAAGGAGAATGATCAAAGGGAAAGGGGAATGGGCTTGGATGGAAGTGGAAGCGAATGACCAGAGAATACAGCAGTTAGGGCAGACATGAAAGAGAAGGCTCACAGAGGGAAGAAGAGTCGGCATGAGAGGCAGTAGAGGATAATGACCAGAGAATACATCAATTAGGTTGAATGTTACAAGGAAATGATCACAGAGGGATGGAGGGTAGGCATGGATGGAGATGAAGAATGACAACAAAGTAGTGGAATGATAGCAAGACTTCATCAACTAATAAGCAATACAATTTGCCAAACTCTCAACAGCTTAGTCATTAGGAAGGTGAAGCAGGGCCACCGAGAATGCAAAGTTTGGAGCCCAGAGCCTGGGGAGGAAAGAGGTGACAGTGCAAATGACAGCACACAGCTCGCAGAGTCGGGGGCCATGTGGCCCTAGTAAAGGAGTGATCCAAATGACAGCACACAGCTCGCAGAGTCGGGGGCCATGTGGCCCTAGTAAAGGAGTGATCCAAATGACAACACACAGCTCGCAGAGTCGGGAGAATGTGGCCCTAGTAAAGGAGTGATCCAAATGACAGCACTCAGCTCGCAGAGTCGGGGGCCATGTGGCCCTAGTAAAGGAGTGATCCAAATGACAGCATACAGCTCGCAGAGTCGGGGGCCATGTGGCCCTAGTAAAAGGAGTGATCCAAATGACAGCACACAGCTCGCAGAGTCGGGGGCCATGTGGCCCTAGTAAAGGAGTGATCCAAATGACAGCACACAGCTCGCAGAGTCGGGGGCATGTGGCCCTAGTAAAGGAGTGATCCAAATGACAGCACACAGCTCGCAGAGTCGGGGGCATGTGGCCCTAGTAAAGGAGTTATCCAAATGACAGCACTCAGCTCGCAGAGTCGGGGGCCATGTGGCCCTAGTTAAGGAGTGATCCAAATGACAGCCCACAGCTCGCAGAGTCGGGAGAATGTGGCCCTAGTAAAGGAGTGATCCAAATGACAGCACACAGCTCGCAGAGTCGGGGGCCATGTGGCCCTAGTAAAGGAGTGATCCAAATGACAGCACACAGCTCGCAGAGTCGGGGGCATGTGGCCCTAGTAAAGGAGTGATCCAAATGACAGCACACAGCTCGCAGAGTCGGGGGCATGTGGCCCTAGTAAAGGAGTTATCCAAATGACAGCCCACAGCTCGCAGAGTCGGGGAAAATGTGGCCCTAGTTAAGGAGTGATCCAAATGACAGCCCACAGCTCGCAGAGTCGGGGAAAATGTGGCCCTAGTAAAGGAGTGATCCAAATGACAGCACTCAGCTCGCAGAGTCGGGGGCCATGTGGCCCTAGTTAAGGAGTGATCCAAATGACAGCCCACAGCTCGCAGAGTCGGGAGAATGTGGCCCTAGTAAAGGAGTGATCCAAATGACAGCACACAGCTCGCAGAGTCGGGGGCCATGTGGCCCTAGTAAAGGAGTGATCCAAATGACAGCACACAGCTCGCAGAGTCGGGGGCCATGTGGCCCTAGTAAAGGAGTGATCCAAATGACAGCACACAGCTCGCAGAGTTAGGTGGGGGGGGGGGGGGCATGTAGCCCTAGTAAAGGAGTGATCCAAATGACAGCACACAGGTCGCAGGGTTGGGAGGGGCATGTAGCCCTACTGAAGGAGTGATCCAAATGACAGCACACATGTCGCAGAGTCGGGGGGGGGGGGGCAGTGGCCCTAGTTAAGGTGTGACCCAAATAACAGCACACAGGTCGCAGAGTCTGGGGGGGGGGGGGCATGTAGCCCTAGTAAAGGATTGATCCAAATGACAGCACACAGAGTAAAGCAGTGGAACAGGGTATTATAAAACCCTGCAGCACAGAACCAGGGGTGGGAGTAACAGTAAGGAAAAGAGGGAAAGAGTGGGTGATAGCCAGAGAATAGTCATAGAAAAATAGACCACAGTGGATTGGAGCAATGCAGATGGCAACAGCATACAGCACAGAGCAAGGGAGGATAGCTGTCAATACTAGAAAAGCAAAGCACTGTGGAGGACAGCAGAGAGCTATGGAAGATAGAAGGCAAAACTGGAGAAGAGAAGTGGTGTGGATGACAGCACAAGGCTAAGAAGGATAGGGGTCCATACTGGAAGAGTGAAGTGGTGTGAGATAAGTAGAGAGCTAGGGCAGATAGGGATCCATATTGGATGAATGATGCATTATGGATGACAGCACAGAGCTAAGGACGGTCCATTCTGGAAAAGCAGAAGACTGTAGATGGAGGATTGAAGTGGTGTGGATTACTGCACTGACCCAAAGACAGGGAGGAGCCAGGGAGGATGAATTGTCCATGCTGAAGGAATAAAGCTGTGTGGATAAAAAGGACAGAACCAGGGAGGATAGGAAACTCCTACTGAAGGAATAAATCTACGTGGATGACAGTACAGATGTAGGGAAGATAGGGGTCCATACTGGAGATATATAGCTATATGGATGAAAGCACAAAGGCAAAGGATAGGGGGTCCATACTGATAGAATAAAGATGAATGGATAAAAGCACAGAGCCAGGGAGGATAGAAGGTCCATACTGAAAGAATAAAAATGTGTGGATGAAGGCACAGAGCCAGGGAGGATAGGAGGTCCATATTGAATGAATAAAGATGCGAGGATGAAACAGAACCAGGGAGATTAGAAAGTCCATACTGGAGAAATATAGTTATGTGGATGAAAGCACAGAACCAGAGGATAGGGGGTCCATACTGATAGAATAAAGATGTATGGATAAAAGCACAGAGCCAGGGAGGATAGAAGGTCCATACTGGAAAAATACAGATGTGTGGATGAAAACACAGAGCCAGGGATGATAGGAGTTTCATACTGAAGGTAGTGAACACTCCCTAAGGGTTTAAGACAAATGTGTGTAAGAACTAGGGATCGACCGAATATCGGCAACACCGATATATCTGGGGCCGATATGCACTTTCCCCGATATATTGGAATTGGCCTTTTGATTTACCGATATTGCCAATATTTAGGGAAAGTGCTTGTACCGGAGTGATCCCTGCAGCTAGAGGCATCACCCCGATACTGGCGTCCATAGCTGACGGTCGGCTGTCTTGTAATGTCTGAGAAGCCATTCGGCTGTCATTACAAGGAGCGGGAGGGGACGTGCCCCCTCCCGCGGCTCACCTGGGTCTCCCATCCCACCGGGAGACCAGGGCATCCTATCACCACCGCCGCCGAAGACCCCATCAAAGCCGCATTCGGCTCTGATCGGGTCTCCATGTAAAAAACCCGGAAGTGATGTCATGATGTCATGTCACTTCCGGGTACTCTGCATCAAATTAAAAAAACTGAATGCTTTTCAGTGCCGAGGATCCCTCCACAACAGTACCTTGGAAAAAAAAATATAAAAAAACATTTTTTTTTTCGGCATCGTCCGAAAATAATCGGCAGGTGCCGATACCCAATGACCAAAATATCGGTATCGGCATTAAAAAAACGATATCAGTCGATCACTAGTAAGAACCTTCTGATACTGATCTCAGAAAAAGGAAATTCTCTTTTCTCTACTTCCCAAAAGGAGTTCCACCGCTAGCCACCATTATGGCAAATTGATAAACCACCCAAACTTTAGGGCCTATTAACACTTGTCCATTTAGATGCAGGGAAAGACTTGCCATCCCATTATTTGCTATGGGGCAGGTTCACATTTATGTGCTGCAATTTGATATAAAAAGAAAAAAAGGAAACCCAACAGGCCCATTCATACCCTGCACATGTGCGTTACCATTCTTGCTGCATGGACACAGAACAGTGTGAATCCAGCCTTAGGCCCCTTTCACACAGGCGGACCGTTCAGATCCGCCTGTCCGTTTTTTTTGGCGGATCTGAACGGTCCCCCCATGCATCCCTATGGGGCATCGGATGTCAGCGGAGACATGTCCGCTGACATCCGATCCGATCCGTCAAATCTGGACGGATGGAAACCCTATTTTCCATCCGTCCAGCGGATCGGATCGAATGGGATCGGATGAGAACGGACCGACAGTCCGTTCCCATCAGATTTCCCCCATAGAGATACATGGGGAACTGACAGCTGTGTCTCCCCACACACAGCTGTCATCCTCCTGCTCAGCGGGGGATCGTCCGACATATATTATTCCCATAGAACTGAGTGTTTGCACAGATTTAACATTAACCTCTTTCAGCTGCTCCACTGCGGTGGCAGGAAAAGTGGGCCTCAACGCCCAGCTGCCAGTCATTGTCATTATGGGGTATTGTTTATAGAATTTTGAGGAAAATAATGAATGTAATCCATTTTGGAATAAGGCTATAACATAAAATGTGGAAAAAGTGAAGCGCTGTGAATACTTCTGGATGCACTGTATACAGCGGTCTGGGTTTCTGTGCTAAATGTGTGCTCACTGCGGCTTCCCAGCATCCTGACCAAGATGTCTCAGACATCTACTAGTCACAATTTAAGAAGCTAGTGGGTTGAGCTCTTAAGCACGTGACTGTTTTGAGAGCCAATAGCAGCGACCACAAGATCAGGAAGTCGTTCCACCTCCCAGCGTTAATGCCCACAGAATACCCACCTCTGTTCGGGCAAAGCAACCATAGCATCCCTTGCTGGATGCAGACATCTAATCCAAAAGCTTTTACCAGCCTCTTGAATGGCCGGCAGGGATAGTGAACATGCGCGCGATAGTCATTTATCACAGCACATTGATGCCGCAAGTGAAGCTCACTGAATATTTAAAAGAAGACTGCAAACAAGCAGGTACATTTCCTTCATTGCAGAAAAGACATCACTTCTCTTCTGCAATAGATAGCTGCCTGCGCACAATTTTTTTTTTTTTAACAGTGGGTTTAGTTCCATTTCTAAACCCACTTAAAGTTGTTGTAATCCCTAATAGCCGATTCACACTAGGGCGACTTGTCAGGCGACTAAGTCGTGCTCCATTCAGTGTAGGGCTGCAACTAACGATTAATTTGTCTGTCGACTAACCCATCGATAATTTTTACGATTAGTCGACTAATCTAACGATTATTTTATTTTTTTTTGCTTAATTGAGTGTTTTTTTGATTAGCTAATTAATCCTGTAATTAATACAGACCCCCTCAGTAAGCCCCCTCCCAGTACAGACCCCTCAGTAAGCCCTCCCACCTAGTACAGACGACTTAGTAAACCCCCCTCCCAGTACAGACCCCTCAGTAAGCCCTCCCACCTAGTACAGACCACTTAGTAAGCCCCCCTTCCCAGTACAGACCCCTCAGTAAGCCCCCCTCCCAGTACAGACCCCTCAGTAAGCCCCCCCCTCCCAGTACAGACCCCTCAGTAAGCCCCCCCCCCTCCCAGTACAGACCCCTTAGTAAGCCCTCCCACCTAGTACAGACGACTTAGTAAACCCCCCTCCCAGTACAGACCCCACAGTAAGCCCTCCCACCTAGTACAGACCACTTAGTAAGCCCCCCTCCCAGTGCAGACCCCCCAGTAAGCCCCCCCCACCTAGTACAGACTACTTAGTAAGCCCCCCCTCCCAGTGCAGACCCCTCAGTAAGCCCTCCCACCTAGTATAGACCATTACAAGCCACATCCGGTGTAGCGCCGCACATGTGACATCTCTGAGTACCTGGGTGATCGGGGAGGATGGCGAAGGTGTTGCGGCAGAAGCTTGGCGGAGTACGGGGGTGCTTGAGACGGTCAGCGCTCACCCTGATGTGGACGGAGCCCGGGGGGGGGGGGGGGGGGATTTCACCCGGCCGGCAATGCTTACAGCGGCGCTGCGGCCGGCCAGGGGGCGTGTGACATCACGCGTTGACGCCTTTCATGCACGTTGACAATTTTTCGTAGTCGACTACGTCAACGCGTCGTGGCGTCCCTAATTCAGTGCAATGGAACCGTTCTAATCAGAGCGTCTCAAGTCGCTCCGACTTAGAAAAAGGTTCCTGCACTATTTGGGGGCGACTTCGGAGCGGCTTGCATTGACTTCTATTAAAGAAGTCGTTTGCAAGCCATGCTGAAGTCGCGCTGCAGGGGGCGGCTTCAGAGACGGGTGGCTTTGAAGCCGCCTCAGTGTGAACCGGCTCTTAGGCCCCTTTCACACATACGGTCCGTTCAGTTCATCAGTTCAGTCACGTCAAAATGTATCCGTTTTTCATCCGTTTTTTTTTTACATCCACTACCAATGCAAAAATGGATGAAAGACGGACAGTTTGTCCATTTACATAAATTTTTCGTACGATCCGTTTTTTTGACGGATGAAAAATAGGGCATTCATCCTTTCCAAAAAACGGACATTGACGGAAGCGGATGAAAACGGATGTTAACGGAAGATCATCAGTTGTCATCTGCTTTTACATAGAGATGCATAGATGTCCGTTTTTCATCCGTCAATGGATGGATGAAAAACGGACCGTATGTGTGAAAGGGGCCTTACATGTACCCAATGAAGTGACTAGCCTTAGGTGATACACAGATGAAACAAATCCCCCTACATAAGTTGTACCTGTTTATCTGCAATCTTTTCTTCTTTACTACTGTTCAAATTCCAGAATTTATAAAGCTTGTCTGAGCTAACTCTGCAGAGCTCAGTGAGTAGAGCTCTAAAAGCTGATTGGTGGGATGAGATGGGATGGGAATGGATATCCCCCCCCCTTCCACACAGCACACACGAACAGAGCTGAGGCTCTTACTCCGCTAAAGGTTCCTTTCCTGTCACCCTTTTTCTCTTGGTGTCAGGAAAACTTATGAGAAATGGCTTCTAATTGTGACAAGTACACACTATAGGGTTATGCTCTGTTCACATTTTATGTCTGAAGTTTACAACCACTTTAAATGGCCACCAAAAGGCAGGAATAAAGGGTTTAAAAAAAAAAAAAAAAAAAAAAACATTTAGCATATCAACAGCCAGCTGATCACACTAACAGCTTAAAAATGTAGATCTGAAAATCATTTCTGTGGTTCCTCTATGCACCTGAACAATTTTTCAAGGCTTCCTCCATGGTAAATAAGCCTGTGAAAGGCTGCACTGCATATTACATGGAGGGGGGGGGGGGGGGGAGTAGGATTACTCTGAGCAGGGAAGTTTGCACAGACACATTCTTTAGTCCTGATAAGAACTGGGCCCCATAGAACCATGGGTCCTGTATATGTTGCCACCTTCAAATAGTATTAAAGCGGAGTTTCACCCAAAAGTGGCCTAGGCGGCTCGAGTGGAAGTTCTCCTCTCCCCTGGGACACGTCACAGAAGATTGCCTGCTCACTAAGGACACGCAGCACGACTCACGCATGCGCAGTGCACACCTGTCACAGCCGGGTGCCTACACTAGAGATGCCGGCGCCGCTGGGAGAAGAGGGAGAGATCTGAGGCTTCCGCCGGCCGCATCGCTGGACCATGGGACAGGGGAGTGTGTGCCTATTACAAGTCAGCAGCTACACTTTTTGTAGCTGCTGATGTTGAACAAAAAAACGTGTGGAACTCTGCTTTAGATTCTCTGAGGTTGATAAGCTAATGTAGTCTAAAGCTGGCAATACACTTATGGTTAGTTAAAAAACAAACCGCTTGCTTCATCCAAACAAGGTGGAAGAATGAATTACTCTTGTCGGGGCTTTGCAATCTGACAGCGGCACTCGCCCATCAGAATACACCGATCAGAGGCTGCAGCTGATTGACGGAAAATTTTCCAACATATCCCTTCGACAGAAGTCCATGAAATAATCGATCAGGGAAGCCCGCACACTGAGCAAAATGAGGCCGGTCCAATAGAGATTTTGATTGATGTATTGTCAGCTTCTGCAGTCATTGAAGAATTCCCCAGTGCATGTTTTGATTAATATTTGCCCATAAACACTCAGTGTGCAAATAGCCAAGACCTGCTCCAGGCTACAGAGTGCTGCTTCCCAGAACTTCGGAGTAGATAAGCGCATGTCTTGACCATCTCACCTGCACTGTTCAGACAAGTCAGTGTAAGGAGGGCAGGGTAGCAGGTGAGTGGTTTGCTGCCTGGATAGCTTTTTCTGGTGACGCATGTAGGGGTCAGCCTACCAACATGTCATACCTACCTACTCTGTGCAACAAGCAAAGGAATCTCTTCTTCTAGGGTCCCTGGACGGCACTCCTAGCTCCTCCCCTTCTGCTTGCTATGGGGGCACTCATACGGGCACAACCTCTCCTAACTGGCAGAGACTGACAGCAGCACAAGGCACTGAGCAAGTGAGGCAAAACTTTTTTTAAATTGTGGCTATGGCATAGGAGGATTACACTCACCAGCCACTTTATTAGGTACACCTGTTCAATTACTTGGTAACACCAATTGCTAATCAGCCAATCACATTGCAGCAACTCAATACATTTAGGCATGTGGGGGAAGAGAACTTGCTGAAGTTTTAAACAAGCATCAGAATGGGGAATAAAGGGGATTTAGGGCAGTTCTGAATTCAAAAGGAGGTCCAACCTGATTCTAGCAAGGTGTACTTGAAGTGGAGTTCCGGCCACAAAATTGACATAATCGATTTTGGGCCATCCGCTTGCTTTTAGTCACCTGAAGAAGAAATGGATAGTTATGATTTTTTTTTTGTTTACTTACCTTGTTATTGAAGAAAAATATATTCACCTTTCTTCCACTTCCTCCCTCTGCGGCCGTGGCCCGCGCCGTCACTTCCTCTTTGCATTGATTCCTGGGAGCTGAACGTCATCGCTCCCAGAAATCAATGCGCCTGCACCGGCCCCGCTCGTCACTTCCGGTGCGGGCGCGTCATTCCCTTCTAAACAGCTTCTGGGCATGCCCAGAAGCTGTGGAGGGATGACGCGCCCGCACCGGAAGTGACGAGCGGGGCCGGTGCAGGCGCATTCTGGGAGAAGAGGACACGGAAGAGGACGCGCTGGCTTCAGCTGCCCACATCCAAGATGGCAGCGCTGGAGAAGAAATTTTCAAGGTAAGTATTTCTTCTTAAAGGTAAGTGCGACCCGGGACAGTTCAGAGGCTATCCATTGTGGAATGTACTAGCCCTGACTGTCCCGGGGATTTTTATTGAAAAAACGTTTTAGTGGCCAGAACTCCGCTTTAATAAAGTGGCTGGTAAGTGTGTAACCCCTGATGATTATGTTATACTCACTGTGGGACATAAGGGGTTAATCCTCTGCATTATGTAAAAATACTTTTTGATCCTGTCCTCGCTGTTCCTCCCCTTCTTCCACTTCCCCCAATTATTCTCTTGATAGAACAGAGGCCAGGGGACAAGCTGCACATGCTCAGTTTGGTTTGTATTGCTAGAGAGGTTTTTTTTTTTTTTTATTTGAGAGGGTGCATGTGATCAGCACAGGGCCAATCAGGAATGTCCAGACAGAGGGTCAGGGGTCCTGCAGCCTCATAGGACAGTCAGAGCAGAATTAAATCATTATACTGTTGATGAGGAAAGGTATTTAGCAGTTTAGATTTACTAAAATAATTGCATTTCCATGTTGTGTGTACTGTGAGAGATCAGATGTAGTGATTGCAAGGTCCTGGGCTTAGTAACACTTTAATAAAACCTGACAGGTATTATTTTCCTTCTCCACTCTGCCCAAAACTTTAAAACAAGTTTTGCCTTTAGTTATAATTGAAGTGGAGCGACACAGAACGATCAGAGCTGTGAGAACATAGGACAAGCTGGAGTTCTGTAATAAGAAAGGAGAAAGCACACAGTCTTCCTGAGGATGAAAGCAAAGCCTGCACCGGAGAAGGGGGCACCCAACCCCCGGCACAGCTCTCACTCACTCACCTTAAAGCTGGCGGTGTCAGCAGCTGCTGGTGACAGAACACAACGGCCGGATATTACAGAACCCGGAAGTGTGTGTGACCATGGTTACAGAACGCATCCCAGCGGCAGGAGCCGCTCTAACAGTCAAAAAGCTTCCTCCAATAACAGCCAGAGTTAGAGCGATGGTGGGCGCGGCCATATGGCACAGAAAGCTGGCGATTGGCTGGAGGTGGGCTCGTGGATGGGTATAGCGGTGAAGGGTGTGAGGGGCGTGTTCTGTGTACATTATTGTACATATAAAAGAATAATAGAGTGATCCCCAGGAGATCGGTAAGATAATAGAAAGCGGGTGATCAGCCGCCAGCACCGGTGGAGTGTGCTGTCCATGTGTAAGCCTTTTGTTGCTGTCTCTCCTGGCAGTGTTCTAGTGTGCACTATTCGCTGTCATTGTCACTTATCCTCGTTTGGCATGCAAGTGTGAGAAAAAATAATAGAATAAAAAAAAAAAAAAAATAGCAGTACAAATATGAACTATATACAGATAGTAAAAGAAAACATTTTATGAAATTGTAGGTCTGTAAGAAAAGCTGACCTTCAGGGCTGATTCACACTAGATTGTGGTGCTGAAAACCAGTGCTGGGACAAGGTTATCCAGTGCCCAGGGCAAAGATGCCAAACTGCGCCCTCTCCCCCCCAAAATCATGTTGTGCAAGCATAGGGATCCTACACCCAGCAGTCGCTCGCTTGTCAAAAATCACTGCCCCTGTCACTACTCCTGTCAGCTCTGTAACACAAGAAAGATGCCCCTATCCCTACAGTAAGAGCCCCCATCTCTAAAGTAAACCATTGCGCCCAGGGCAGCCAACCCTCCCGCCCACCCCTTGTCTTGGCCCTGCTAGAAACCCATGTGCCAGTGCCATGGGCATTTCCCACCCCCCCCCCCCCTCAAAATGCGATCTGCTTCAGGTGTCAATGAATTCCAAGGGAGGAGCAGAGTCAGGGTGAAGTCACTTTCGGTCTGTGATTGGGCGAACTGTAGCGGGGGCTGGCCTCTGTGCCTGTCCAATAGGTGGCGGTTTGGAGGGTGGACCCGGGGCGCAGAGCAGTGCGCCCTGAGCACACCCGTTGTGTGACAATTGCGAATGAATATTCGCGATTGTCACACGGATCCTCCTCCTGGCCAATCAGGAAGCGGGTCTGAGACCCGTTTTCTGATTGGCGAAAGGCGAAATTTGCCAATTGGCCAAGGAGGAGGATTCGGGAGATGCAGAGAACTGAGGAGAAGCCGCCACTTGCTACATCAGGTAAGTGCACTGGTCTCTGCGCGCTGTGGGCGCTCTGCATTGAAGTGGGCACGCTGTATGAACTCTACATTGAAGGGGGCACGCTGTGGGCATCTCTGAATTGAAGGGGGCACGCTGTGGGCGCTCTGCATTGAAGGGGGCACTCTGTGGGCATCTCTGCATTGAATGGGGCACGCTGTGGGCATCTCTGCATTAAAGGGGGCACGCTGTGGGAACTCTACATTGAAGAGGACACTGTGGAAACTCTACATTGCAGGGGGCACGCTGTGGGCATCTCTGCATTGAAGGGGGCACGCTGTGGGCATCTCTGCATTAAAGGGGGCACGCTGTGGGAACTCTACATTGAAGGGGGCACGCTGTGGGCATCTCTGCATTGAAGGGGTCACGCTGTGGGCATCTCTGCATTGAAGGGGGCACGCTGTGGGCGCTCTGCATTGAAGGGGCACGCTGTGGGCATCTCTGCATTGAAGGGGGCACGCTGTGGGTGCTCTGCATTGAAGGGGGCACTCTGTGGGCTCTCTGCATTGAAGGAGGCGCTGTGCATTGAAGGGGGCGCGCGGTGGGCGTCTCTGCATTGAAGGGGGCATGCTGTGGGCATCTCTGCATTGAAGGGGGCAAGCGGTGGGTGTCTCTGCATTGAAGTGGGCACACTGTGGGCATCTCTGCATTGAGGGGGGCACGCTGTGGGCACTCTGCATTGAGGGGGGCACGCTGTGGGCACTCTGCATTGATGGGGGCATGCTGTGGGCACTCTGCATTGATGGGGGCATGCTGTGGCCACTTTGCAATTCCTATACTATTTAGCAGTGGCGATTATAGTAAGATTTGCTAACTGAATATTATTTAAAGTGTTTCTAAACTTAAAGCGGAGTTCCGGCCTCGCAAATGATTTTTTAATAAAAATCCCCCCGGGACAGTCAGAGCTAGTGCATTCCACAATGGATAGCCTCTGAACTGACCCGGGTCGCACTTACCTTTTAGAAGAAATACTTACCTTGAAAATTTCTTCTCCAGCGCTGCCATCTCAGGTGTGGGCAGCTGAAGCCAGCGCATCCTCTTCTGCGTCCTCTTCGGTCCCACAATGCACTGCACCCGCCCCGCTCGTCACTTCCGGGGCAGGCGGGGCATCCCTGCACAGCTTCTGGGCATGCCCAAAAGCTGTTTAGCAGGGAATGACGCGCCTCCACCGGAAGTGACGAGTGGGGCCGGTGCAGGGGCATTGATTCCTGGGAGCGATGACGTTCAGCTCCCAGGAATCAATGCAAGGAGGAAGAGACGGCACGGGCCGTGGCCGCAGAGGGAGGAAGTGGAAGAAAGGTGAGTATTTTTTCTTCAATAACAAGGTAAGTAAACAAAAAAAAAAAATCGTGATTACCCATTTCTTTTTCAGGTGACCCTCAGCAAGCGGATGGCCGATTTGGAGGACGGAACTCCGCTTTAAGAAAAAAAAAAAAAAAATTGCAGCAGTTCCTTAATGTAGTGTCTGCATTTCTTCTTTTTTTTTTTTTTTTCATTTTAATTTTTTATTTTTTTGGCCTGGTATGGAAGAGCAATGTTGAACAGAACTATAGAACACCTCCCTATCTCCTCATCACCATAACATAGGGGAAAATCTGTTCTGCAGTTCACAGAGGTAGGACTGATAATATTGCTTGAAATAACACTGCACAGGACAGATCTGGATTTCTGGCAGGATCAAGGAGTATTTTTTGCTCTTATCACACAGATACAACAAAAGGAAGCAAGCTAGAGACATTTATTGTTAACCACTTCCGGACCGCCCACTGTATATTTTATAGCTGCCAACTGTCTCGTTTTTGACAGGACATTCCCGCCAAATAGGACCTTGTCCCGGCTAACTTACTGTGCCGGGACTTGTCCCGGCCAGTGGGGGAGCGTAGGGGAGGCTGGAGGGGCCGTCTGACCTTTTTATATCCTAATGTCTCCCTGCGCTCCAGCCGCCATGATCTTCAGGCTCAGGATGGCCAGCGGGCACCCTGTGATTGGGCGAACATGGCGGGGCTGGCCTCTGTGCCTGTCCAGTAGCGTAGCGTGGGTGGCGCATGCGTAGTTGTCGGTTTGGAGCCGGGCCCCGCCCTCGCAGTATCAGACCGTCACCGGCGCGCACTCGGCACCAGCCTTTTCAGTCGCCTGCTGCTCAGCACCTATGGAAGCGACCGACGTTCCCTAGCCTCCTGAGAGCGAGCGACGTAAAGCTATGTCGGTTTGCCGCATTAAATCTGCTGCGGGCGGTCGTAAAGGGGTTAAAAAGACCATATCATCAGATTAAACTTTTTTATTAAGAAGTGTTTTTTTTTATTTTTTTTTAAAGACATACTATTTTTTAAATTGGTTGCTTTTTCCTTTATTTTAAGCTCTGCTAAATAGTTTCCTGTAATTCTCTCTATATTGAATAGACCCTATAATCTGATAAGTAGGCGGAGTGGGCGGAGCTTCAGGGAAGTGGGTGTGGTAAGTAATTGATAGCTGTGCTGCAAAGTGTCCCTGGAAATTTTTTTCAAATGTTGGCAACTATGATGGAGGTGAGCGGCCATTGTACCTAGTGTGGATTTAGCTCACTGGAGTGACACGCCATCCCTACAGGCAACACCTTAAGAAATCACAAAAGTCACGCTTCTTTTTGAAAAATCAGCACAAGAGTCACCGTTTTTTTGAACCACTACTTTCTTTCTGCACTGGTTCTCACTTATGGACTTTTTATTGTTATAACCATATCAGCACGGTTTATTATTGCGGGGCATGTGGTTTATTACATCGTGCATTTGTTTGCCTTTTATCTAGTTATTTTTATTCTACCTCACAGTTCTGATACATTATTCAGAGATATTATTTGAAGATTCGCACTTCACCATTGCTTTATGGTGCTCTCTATTGCTGCAATATATTGTCTCACTGGTTGTCACACACGTTTTGCTATATTACTTGAAGAGTCGCATCTCACCATTGCTTTATGGTGTTATCTACTGCTGAAATAATATTTGTTCCTGCACTTGTTTGCACTTGATCCCACTTTATTGGATATGACTAATTTTACATAATGCACTGATTTATTCTATTGATTTTGAAGATTCACACTTAAGTTGCGATTCATCGCTGGAATACCAGCATTTATCTATTTGTCACTGGGCATTAGCGCCAATTTATTTTCTTCCATACAATGAATTCCTAACACTCCAAACACAGATTGCAAATACAGTAGGGTTGCATCGTTACCATTTGTTTTATTGGTGAGTATGAGTACCGATACTTGTACTCGCCAATACTGATACCTCTGCGCACTGCAAAGAATCACATGTGATTTGAACTGGAATGCAGTGCGATTCCTGTCCGAATCCCATGCGGTTTGCCACACTGCTCCAGGGTAAAAACAGGCTGAAGTCACTATGACAAGCCCTGGGTTTATACAGGAGCGGTGGGGGAAACCGCAGATGATTCTGACACAAATTGCACTGCATTCCAGTTCAAATCACATGTGATTTTTTTGCATTGCTTTTTGAGCTTATTCATTTTGTATGATCTCAAATCACACCACAAAGGTATCGGTTTCAGGTATTGGAGCATTTGTACGAGTACGACTAATTCAAATGCATAGTATCATCACTGATAGCGGTATTGGTATGAGTGCAACTCTAAAATACAGTGCTTTGTATCCACTGGATCTTAGAGTGCGTCTTTTAAAAGCAGTGCATGCACTGCTTTTGGTGCTATCCATTGCGATTTCAGCTGATTCAAATGAATGGACTGAAATTCGCTCATCACTGAATCGCACAGGAACAAGGACTGTGCTCCTGTGCAATTCAGGGGTTAACCAACCACCAAGGAGCATTTGGTAAGCACTGATTTAGTGGAGTCATGGCGTAAACAATACTTTCCCAAATGATCATGGATCCCTATAGATCCAGCCCTGGTGATGACCAGTCAGTTTACAAATGGTCAGAGCTCGGGTCTGTCTGATCAGTGGCATAACTAACATATCTGGCTTCTGGAGCCGATCATTGTTTTTAATACCTCTGCTACTTGGAGTAATAAACTTGGGTGTAGGCAAATTGTGTTAACAGTTGGAGGCGCTTAAAGGCATAGTTCTATTTTAGCAAAAAACTGCTTATACAGTTAAGGCAGGCCACTGACAGTGAAAATTTCTTTCCAGCAACCCGTGCAGGGGGCCAGGGGTGTGTATGGCATGGAGTGCAGGGGCCAGGAGTGTGTATGGCATGGAGTGCAGGGGCCAGGAGTGTGTATGGCATGGAGTGCAGGGGCCAGGAGTGTGTATGGCATGGAGTGTGGGGGCCAGGAGTGTGTATGGCATGGAGTGTGGAGGCCAGGAGCGTGTATCGCATGGAGTGCAGGGGCCAGGAGTGTGTATCATATGGAGTGCAGGGGCCAGGAGTGTGTATCGCATGGAGTGTGGGGGCCAGGAGTGTGTATCGCATGGAGTGTGGGGGCCAGGAGTGTGTATCGCATGGAGTGCAGGGGCCAGGGGTGTGTATCGCATGGAGTGCAGGGGCCAGGAGTGTGTATGGCATGGAGTGTGGGGGCCAGGAGTGTGTATGGCATGGAGTGTGGGGGCCAGGAGTGTGTATCGCACAGAAATTGCGGGACGCCTGTGCGATGTCCGAGATTTGCAATGGCGCATTGCAATACATGACAATAGAAAGCACATTATTCTATATGGCACCCATTCACATTAATGTAATATGAAACAGTGCGATTTTTTAATAGATGAAGGCGCTTCTTTTGGTGTATTTTCTGCCTCATGGACTTTAATGAAAACACATGAAAACCGTACGGAAAAAAAATGTGTTTTTAGTGTATTTTGACTGGGTTTTGTGTTTAATAACCTTCTACTACATAAAATGCATGAAAACACACAAAAAAAAAAAAAAAAAAAAACATGCAAAATGCAATACATATGCTCAAATGCACTGAAAAAAAAAACATGATTATGCAGCAGCACTGGTGAGAATTTAGCCTTACATATCATAACCTCTACTATAAACATGCAACATATTATGCTAAGTTGGTCTGTGTAGCATTTTTGTTATCATGCTACCTACTTGAATATTCCTCTGACAACATGCTGATAGAATACTTTGCAATAAACTTTACAATATAAAGTATGTTATGTTGTAGAAATCACACATCTGACATGGTTTTAGCTTAAACCAGAGGGATTCAATTTGTTAAAATTTCATAAGACTTCTAAAGTGCAAGCCCCACCCTGGGATAAGTTTAACGCTGACTTTTTGCTACATACAGCATATTCTACACTGGTGGCCATACACGCCATAAATACAGAAGGGATGAAAATGCACCTGTCCTAGTCATCTGCATGCTTTGACTGATGTAGAGTAGAGTACATGTGCATAGAGTCAAAAGACGCCCTACAAAGCTTTCTGTTAAATGCGATGTTTGAGCTGAGCTGGGATCAGACTGTTCATTGCCCATCTTTAATGGCTTTTATGTAATGTGATTATTTTTTATGCAGTCAGCCTCATAGGGTTTGTTTGATATTAGCAGCAAATCTTTGATGGGTACAAAAGAGAACAAAAGGTAGCAACATGCTTTTATTAATCTGTCCAGACAGAATACTGTCTTACCTAATTAGGATGTTTTCCTTGTTGAATCACAATGAGAACACGTCCCCAGCTTTATGAGGTGCACAGCGAGGAGGCCCATTGTGCCCTGTATGCTTCATTAAATAGTTAAGCCTCTTATAACTCAGTATTATGCACATGTGACAAGCAGTAGTCTGAGAGAGTGGGTGTTCAGTGTGAGTATTCGTGCTTCGAAAGCAAATAACATACAGTTTGTATATCCCCCTTCCACCTCCTCCTCTCTTTCCTTTCTCTGTCGTGGACCCCCAAGGTTCGGTTTTTGGTCTTCTCCTTTTCACGATCTACACCTCCTCCCTGGGTCAGTTAATAGCTTCCTATGGCTCCCAAAACCATCTCTACGCCGACGACACCCAAATTTATCTCTCTACCCCTCAGCTCACTCCTTCAGTCTCCTCACGTATCACTAATTTACTAACAGACTTATCAGCCTGGATGTCATACCACCTCTGCAAACTCCATCTATCCAAAAGCAAGCTCAAAATTTTTCTTCCCCCACGTACCTCTTCCCGTTTTCTCTGTCAAGATCGATGGCACTACTATCAGCTCATCCCAGCATGCCTAGGTTGTAGGTGCAATCCTGGACTCTGAACTATCCTTTCAGCCCCACATCCAATCACTGTCCAAATCTTACCACCTCAATCTCCGCAACATCTTCAAAATACGCCCCTTCCTAACCAATGACATCACAAAGCTCCTAATTCACTCCCTGGTCATCTCTCGCCTGGAGTACTGCAACTTCCTTCTCGTTGGCTTACCTTTACATAGACTATCCCTCCTTCAGTATGTTATGAATGCTGCTGCCAGGCTCATCCACCTTACCAACCGCTCATTGTGTCTGCTACTCCTCTGTGTCTATCCCTCTATTGGCTTCCGCTCACCCAACAAATTAAGTTCAAAATGCTAACAACTTACAAGCCATCCACAACTGTGCTCCGAACGACATCACTAACCTAGTCTCAAAATACCAACCTAATTGTTCTTCTACTTCTTCCCAAGACCTCCTGCTCTCTAGCTTCCTTGTCACCTCCTCCCATTCTTGCCTGCAGGACTTTTACTGAGCCTTTCTCATCCTATGGAACCCCCTACCCCAATCTGTCCGATTATCTCTTACTCTGTTTAGACGATCCCTGAAAACCCCAAGTCTATCCCGCCTTCACTAACAACTGTATTTAATTTTCCCCATCAGCTCCTCCCCCACAATTATTATGTTTTGCATCACTTGACCCTGTCTTCTAGATTGTAAGCTCTATTGAGCACGGCCCTCTGATTCCTCCTGTATTGAATTGTATCTGTCACAAGTTAGCCTGCAGTTCCTGCTTGTGTACTCTTACCTCCTTGCTGCAGTGTTTTTCAACCCTGTTTCCTTTCACATGTTGTGCTGTGCTCACCAATGGGCGTCATCTGCTATTCTGTTGGCTTTTATTTCCTTCCCTTCCATCACTTCCTGACCCGCCTCCTAGTTGGCTTGTCTATATAAGACATGCTCAGTGTAACCCACATTGCCTGAGCAACTACACAGTTCTCTGACCTCCTGTTTGTATACCCCTTGTCAATACTGTGGCTGTCTGACTACCCATGTACTGACCTTGGCTTTGTTTACCGCCTGTGCTTGTTCGCCTCCCACCCTGACCTCGGCCTTTCTCCTGGATTTCCTTTCATCTGCTGCTTGTTTGCTGCACACGTGAGTGGCCACCGCATCCTCAGCTGGGCATCCCTGGGGACCGCGACCTAGTTCCCGCTTCCTGCATGTCCATCTCCACCATCAGGTGCTCTGGTGAAGAAGCAGGCTGGGGCTTAGATTCCAGGCCCTGGGGAACCCTGAGTTGGCGATCTACAAGGGCTCACTACCACAGACTCCTGACAGTTTGCCAAGGCCATGAGCTCCTTGGAGACACCGCAGCCTCTTCTTGATCAACTTCAGTGTTTTGCCCAGAGAGTTGATGTCCAGCAGGCTTATCAAGAACGGATTATGCAGTGTCTTCAGGAACTTTCCTCCCATTTTGAATCAGCTGCAGGTTGTGACCACTTCCTCACCTTCGGTTCCGGGTCCTGTGTCAGCCCCTGCTGGTCCAGCTCCCGCAGTTCCCCCAGCGAAGGGCAGTCCTTCAAATCTCCAGCTGCCTCCCCTCGCCTTGCTTCTCTGGTGATCCTAAAGCTTGTCGGGGCTTCATCAATCAGTACTCAATCCACTTCAGGCTAGTGGGCCATTATTTTCCAACTGATCGTTCCAAGGTGGCGTACATGATTTCACTCCTTTCGGGACAGGCTCTGGCTTGGGCCTCTCCACTGTGGGAGCATCAAGATCCTATTGTTTCCAGTCTCTCTGCCTTCCTACAAGCTTTACATAACACCTTTGATATGCCTGGCAGGGTCTCATCCGCTTCTGGAGCTCTTCTTTAACTTTGTCAAGCAAACATGACTTTTAGTTAACATGCAGTTCATTTTCACACCTTGGGTTCAGAACTGGCATGGAATAATGAGGCTCTTACTGCAACCCTTTGGCAGGGTCTAGCGCAGTGGTTCTCAACTCCTGTCCTCAGGACCCACTAACAGGCCGGGTTTGCAAGATAACTAAATTACATCACAGGTGATATCATTTGCTGCTCAGTGATTGCAGTATTCTATTCTGCATCTTCCCAAGGTAATACTTAAAATCTGGCCTGTTAGTGGGTCCAGAGGACCGGAGTTGAGAACCACTGGGCTAGCGGATCTTATTAAGGATGAACTAGCCGGCAGAACTATACCCACCACCCTAGGTGGCTTTATCCCCTTTAGCATCTAAATCGATGTCCGCTTCAAGAATTGAGGTCTGGAAAGGACTGCTCCATGTAGCCCCCCAGTGGGTCACTTCACTTCTGTTGTCCAGAATGCTCCAGAACAATCCATCTCTCCAGCTGTGTTGGCTTCTGAAGAACCTATGCAGTTAGGCCAGACACGCCTAACTTCACAAGAGTGGTCACATTGTCTGAGACTCGGCCTATGTCTTTACTGTGGAGCTGATGGTCCCAAGACCCAAGAGTTTCCTGGACAGACAGTGCTGATGCCTTGTCCAGATAATCGCTGACTCTGAGTGTCATGTCAAACCAGAACCTATTATTCCTGCTAATTGTATCCTGGCCTCCACTCGTCTTCAGTCATCAGTGCGTATCCCGCCCGGAAAGACCTTTGTGGTGCCCTCCCTTCACTCCAAGCTTCTCAAATGGGCACATGACTCTAAACCAGTGTTTCTCAGCTCCGGTCCTCAAGGCACACTAACAGGCCAGATTTTAAGTTTTACCTTGTGGAGATGCAGACTAGAATACTGCAATCACTGAGCAGCAAATGATATCACCTGTGATGGATTTCAGTTTTCTTGCAAACCTGGCCTGTTAGTGTGCCCTGAGGACCGGAGTTGAGAAACACTGCTCTAAACTCTCAGGTCATCCTGGTGTGCAATGCACCTGTGCCTTCTTGCAGCGTTATCACTGGTGGCCCTCACTTTGGAAGGATGTTGAAGAATATGTCCAGGACTGCTTCAATTGTGTGCAGTCTAAGTCCTCCACGTCTGCTCCAGCAGGTTTCCTTTTTACCTCTATCTGTTCCAAATGTACCTTGCATCCCCATGGACTTTATCACTAAACTACCCCTCTCAGTGGGCTCCACTACTATCTGGGTGGTTGTAGATAGTTTTTTTAAAATGTGTCACTTAACGCCACTTCCAGGACCTTCTGCTGTCTCTTTTGGCTTCCATCTTCATCTCCATGGTTTGCCCTCGCACATTGTCTCTTATGGAGGAGTTCAGTTTACATCCATTACAATCAAGTTGGACTTCTCCTTAGCCTATACTCTGCAGTCAAATGGACAAACTGAAAGGGTCAACCAGAATGTGGAAGGGTATCTTTGTGCCTTAATTTCTGCCCTTCAGGATGAGTGGGTAAAGCTTTTACCCTGGGCAGAACTTCCCCTCAATAACCACGCTAATGCCAGCACTGGTAAGTTTCCCTCTTTCCCGGTACATGGTCGCCATACTTTGGTACCATTTCCTGTTCCGATCTCTGCTCAGGTTCCGGCGGCTGCAGAGCTGCAACGATCTCTCAATTCTATCTGGGCAGATGTTTCCAAGAATTTACATCTGGCAGCTTCCAGGTACACAGTAGCGTGTAATGTTCTGGTACCTTTGGTACCCTAATTCCACTTTTCCTAAGTGTATGCGCCCCACCATTCTCTTTTGGTAAGGTGCGCATACACCTTTAAGACCGATGCTGTCATCACTGAGCGCCGCTGGAGCGGCTATTTCAACCTCCGGCTGTCTCACTCACATGTTCGTTCAACGCTGCATAATCTGCCTTGAAGCTCTCATGCTTGCAAGCATACCTCGCTATCGGAACCACGCTGCTGATCCCTGTATCCCGTTACCGGATCATCCGCTCTTGCCGAACCTCTCCTCTACTACATTGCTACTAGTGATAAGTACCCCACAGGGGAAACCTCTATAACCTTCATACTAAAGCTTACACTATCTAGCTCTGCATACTAAGGACTATTACTACATCTGCACTAACTAAGATTGCTAGCTCTTGAGCCTAATACCATCTGCTCTTGCACTGGGTTGGTCTATCCTGTATGTTCACCTGCTACTCTATCATCTGCTACCACACATGATTGCTAAACCTATCTGCATCCCATCTGCTACTATCTTACTTTCAAGAACATTCCTTTCAAGTGTCTGTCATCTACCATCTCTACCCAACCTGTCTCTTCAGCCTATCATCACTATATTACTATACATATAAGTCACTCTAGGAACATCTTATTGAGTGTGTGTATTTACTTGCTGAATTGAGACTATCCACACATGATGAGTCTTGGGAGTTGGGATTGGTGTCTCAGCGTTTCTCTACATGACTACTGAAGTGGAATATTTCTGCAGCTGTAAATCCACATTATACATAAAACGCAGGAGCGTTACATAGCGGCAGATCGTCATCGCCGTGTAAGTCCCAAATTTCTTCCTGGTGACAAGGTTTGGCTCTCTACCAAGAATATCCGTCTCCAAGTACTTTCTATGAAATTTTCTCCCCGTTTTTATTGGTCCCTTTGTAGTTCTTTGCCAGGTAAACCCTGTCAATTTCAAGCTCCGTCTACCTTCACAGCTAAGAATCACTAATGTTTTCCATGTTTCTCTCTTTAGACCATACATCATCGATAGGTTTTCCTGTCCTATTAATCATCCTTCTCCAACTGTCAGTACCTTGGATCAGTATGAAATCAAGAAAATCTTGGATTCCAAATTCTTCAGGCGGAGGCTCTTGACTGGAAGGGATATAGTCCTGAGGAGAGGTGTTGGATTCCTTCTACTGATGTTTCTGCCCCTCGTTTGAAACTTTTTGTCAAACGTTTTTCAACCCTGTTTCCTTTCACAGGTGTGGTTTGGTTGTGCATTATTTGCTAGTCTGTGGGCTTTTATACTCTTCACTTCCTGGCTCGCCTCCTAGTTGGCTTGTCTATAGAAGACATGCTCAGTGTAACCCACATTGCCTGAGCAGCTTCACAGATCTCTGAGCTCCCGTTTGCATACCACTTGTCTATACTGTGTCTGACTACCCGTGTACCGACCCCAGCTTTGTTACCATCTGTAAGGGCGGTAAGGATGTGGAATTCTCTTCCACAAGCAGTCGTATCAGCAGGGAGCATTGATAGTTTCAAAAAACTATTAGATGGGCACCTTAAAGACCACAACATACAGGGGTATACAATGTACGGTTAAAAGCAAACACACACACACATCATAGGTTGAACTGGATGGACTGATGTCTTTTTTTCAACCTCACTAACTATGTAACTATGTACCACCTGTGCTTGTTCACTACTGTAACGTTCATGCGTTTTTGTTAGTGGATGGATTTACAGCTGCAGAATTATTACACTCAGTAGCCTTGTAGAGATTCTGTTGAACAAACATATCCAACTCTCAGGACTTCATCACAGTGCACAGCCTGTTATGCAATATACATATACTCAATCAGATGTTTAATGGAGGGATAGAATATATGAGAATGTATAGATGAGAGACAGGCTATTGTATGGTGAGCACTAAGAGTAGCATTAGGAGAGTTGCAGGTGATGGTAAAGCAGATAGGTTCTGATGTCAAGTATAGTGCAGATGGTAAGAGGACACAGATGGAGTATACTTAGACAGAGTAACCTAGTGCAAGGATAGTTGAAGGTAGTCCCAAGAGCTAACAGTCTATGCAGATGATAGGGAATAGATAGATACAGATAGTCCTGGTAATTGCAGTAGATGACAGTAGGAGATTGGTTAGTAAGGAATCCCCTGTGGGGTACTTATCACTTAGATAGGTTAGTAGTAACAGTGTCCTTTAGAGAGAGGTGATCCCGTAGCGAGATACGGATCAGCAGCGAGGTTCCGGCTTCAGTTTAGTAAAGGGAAATGTCAGCAGCTCCGACTTCACAGGAGAAGGTGCGGTGAACATGTGGTTTGAACGAGCAATGAGTGAGAGAAGCCGGCGATTGAAATAGCCGCTCATAGCGGCGCTCAGCAATGATGTCATCCGGTCTTAAAGGTGTATGCGTCTCTTGGATAACAAGATGGGACGCAATTTAGTAAGAGAGAAATATGGAACAAGAGTACCAGAGGTACCAGAACATTACAGTACCCCCCCCCCCTTAAGGCCGGCTCCGGAAGGCCTCTAGAACTGTTTTTTCTGGATATTTCGAGTGGAAATTGCGAATCAGTCTAGGGGCATGTATATCGGAGGTATCCAGCCAGGTGTCACCTTGGGGCCCATAGTTCTTCCATCGTACAAGATACTGGAGTCTTCTTCTATGGAAACGGGAATCCAAAATCTCTTTTATCTCAAATTCTTCCCCACCTTCCACTTGTACAGGAGGTGGAGGTGAGATAGTAGGCCTTATTCCTTGGTTAGGAACATGGGGCTTCAGTAGCGACACATGGAAGATGGGATGTATCTTGAGGTCCGTTGGTAATGTGAGTTGTACTGCAGCTTTTCCAATAAGCTTCTCTATTGGGAAAGGTCCCAGAAATGGAGGTTCAAGTTTTTTACTAGGGATTTTTAATCTCAGATTTTTTGTAGAAAGCCAAACAAGATCCCCAATGGCATATTGGGGAGAGGGTTTCCTACGGAGGTCGTAGTACTTCTTTTGTTGGCTATGAGCATGGGATATGGTATTGTTGAATAATCCCAGAGAATCCTTTATCTGGGCAAGATAATCAGATGCCACTGGATTACTTGATGGCAAGATACGTGGAGGAAGGAGTGTGGGATGAAACCCATAATTTAGGTAAAATGGACTTTGTTTAGTAGTGCTATGAGTCGCGTTGTTATAGGCGAATTCCGCTAGCGGGAGGAGATCTGCCCAATCGTCCTGTAGATACGAAGTATAGCAACGCAGATACTGTTCAATGCACTGGTTAACTCTCTCTGTCTGTCCGTTGGTCTGAGGGTGGTAGGGAGAAGTAAGTTTACGCTCTATTCGTAGTATCTGACATAGAGCTAGCCAAAACTTTGAGATGAATTGTGAACCACGGTCAGACAGCAGTGTTTTTGGAATACCATGTAACTTAAAGACATGTTTCACAAGCAATTACGCTGTTTGTTTGGATGAAGGTAGTTTTCGGATAGGAGTGAAATGTGCCATCTTGGTCAGATGGTCCACTGACACCAAGATGGTGTTGAATCCTTTGGAAGGTGGTAGTTCCACTATGAAGTCTAAGGATACCACTTCCCACGGAACCTGGGGTATCGGTAAACTACAAAGTAACCCCGATGGTTTCGTGTTGTCAATTTTAGACCTTGCACAGATATCACAAGATGAAACGAACTTTTTTACGGTTGTCTTCATGTCTGGCCACCAAAACTGCCTAGTAAGTAGATTGAAAGTTTTAGTCATACCCATATGTCCTGCCATAGGTACATCATGCGACAATTCCAAGATCTTGGTTCGCATAGTAGGGGGTATGTATAATTTATCGTTGTAGTAGAGGAAGCCTTCTGCGTCAGTAGTTAGTTGTGGTGGAGGTGAGTCCAGTCCTATGCTGTGCAAAATCTCTTCCTTCAGGGAGCAAACGACACCGATAATACGTTCAAGTGGTATTATAGGAACTGAGGGAACCTCGGTACAATCTTTCTCGGCTAGTCGTGAAAGTGCATCCGCTTTTTTATTTTTGTCTGCGGGCGTGTAAGTCACTAAAAAATTAAATCTCAGAAAGAATCATAGGCGTGCGCACGGGGTGTGCCGGGTGTGCCTGGGCACACCCTAATCACCCTGTGTCTGTTAGTGTTGGGCCTGCTGTCTCCCGAGATCTCCATCTTTGGCACTGAGGGTAGTGAGATACTCGGTGGAGAGGCGGCTGTGCTGTTGGCTCCAGCAGATAGTGCGGCTTACCAGAGCCGCTCAGTGTGTGTGACACTGTCAGGTAATGTTACTGCTTGCAGGGGAAAGACCAGCTGTCAGAACTCAGGGGTGATGTCGGGGATGGGCGGGACCGAACAGCTATCAAACACCAGCCAATGGGATGGGGTCTGGGCGGATGCTTCATTTATGTGGCTCCGCCCCTTTCTTAAGCAGCCCAATCATTGGCTGGTGTTTGACAATTGCTCGATCCCTCCCACCCCCGACATCACCGCAAGCAGCTACTACAGGACAGTGTCACACACACAGAGGGGTACCAATGGGGGGGGGGGCGCACTAGGGGTATCAGCCAGCGTCCTCTGAGAGCCTGTATGGCAGTGTGAAGGCAGCTGCAGTGGCAGCTCCTTCAATCCGTGCTGCAAGCGGGGGGCGGAGCCGCGGCGGGAAGAAAGGGGGCAGAGCCTCGGTGGGAAGAAGGGGGCGGAGCCTCGGCGGGAAGAAGGGGGCGGGGCCTCGGCGGGAAGAAGGTGAGTGCCCATTGCTCAAGGGTGTGTGCTCTGTGCTGGATAGGAGGGGGATGGGGAACCTGCATATAGAGGAATTCATCCTTCCCTATTCTTCCTGCAGCTGCTGAATAACTGATTGTCCTCCTCTCCCTCCTGCAGGAAGAATAGGGAAAGATCAATTCCTCTATATGCAGCTGCCCCATCCCCCTCATATACAACTTCCTTTGCTGACCCCCCAGTGATCTTAACCCCCCAGCGCACTAGACCCCCCTGTTCTTTAGCCCCCCCCCCATGCTCTTCAGCTCCCTTTTCATCTCCCTCCCCCTATTCTCCCTGTCCCCCCCCAGTGCTCTCCACCCCCCTGGTTTTCCCTGCTCGCCCCCCCCAGTCCTCTCCACCCCCTGCTCCTTCCAACCCCCCTACAATGCTTTCCAAACCCCCTCTTAATTCTCTCCTGCCCCCCCCCCCCACCGTGCCCTTCACCTCCTCCAGTGCTCTCTGCTTCCCCTGTGCTCTCCGGCCCCCCTAGTGCTCTTCTATCTTCTATCATGTCCTCAGTCTCTGACCATCTCCTGTATCACGTCTGCAGTCTCTGACCATCTCCTGTATCATCTCTGCAGTCTCTGACCATCTCCTGTATCATGTCTGCAGTCTCTGACCATCTCCTGTATCACGTTTGCAGTCTCTGACCATCTCTTGTATCATGTCTGCAGTCTCTGACCATCTCCTGTATCATGTCTGCAGTCTCTAACCATCTCCTGTATCATGTCTGCAGTCTCTGACCATCTCCTGTATCACATCCTCCGTCTCTGATCATCTACTGTATTATGTGTGCAGTCTCTGACCATCTCTTGTATCATGTCCTCAGTCTCTGACCATCTCCTGTATCATGTCTGCGGTCTCTGAGCATCTCCTGTATCATCTCTGCAGTCTCTGAGCATCTCCTGTATCACGTCCTCAGTCTCTGATCATCTACTGTATTATGTCCTCAGTCTCTGACTATCTCCTGTATCATGTCTGCAGTCTCTGACCATCTCCTGTATCACGTTTGCAGTCTCTGACCATCTCCTGTATCATGTCTGCAGTCTCTAACCATCTCCTGTATCATGTCTGCAGTCTCTGACCATCTCCTGTATCACATCCTCAGTCTCTGATCATCTACTGTATTATGTCTGCAGTCTCTGACCATCTCTTGTATCATGTCCTCAGTCTCTGACCATCTCCTGTATCATGTCTGCAGTCTCTGACCATCTACTGTATCATGTCTGCAGTCTCTGACCATCTCCTGTATCACGTTTGCAGTCTCTGACCATCTCTTGTATCATGTCTGCAGTCTCTGACCATCTCTTGTATCATGTCTGCAGTCTCTGACCATCTCCTGTATCACGTCCTCAGTCTCTGATCATCTACTGTATTATGTCTGCAGTCTCTGACCATCTCTTGTATCATGTCTGCAGTCTCTGACCATCTCCTGTATCACACCTGCAGTCTCTGACCATCTCTTGTATCATGTCTGCAGTCTCTGACCATCTCCTGTACCATGTCTGCAGTCTCTGACCATCTCCTGTATTATGTCTGCAGTCTCTGACCGTCTCCTGTATTATGTTTGCTTTCTCTGACCATCTCCTGTATTATGTCTGCAGTCTCTGACCATCTCCTGTATCATGTCTGCAGTCTCTGACCATCTCCTGTATCACGTTTGCAGTCTCTGACCATCTCTTGTATCATGTCTGCAGTCTCTGACCATCTCCTGTATCATGTCTGCAGTCTCTAACCATCTCCTGTATCATGTCTGCAGTCTCTGACCATCTCCTGTATCACATCCTCCGTCTCTGATCATCTACTGTATTATGTGTGCAGTCTCTGACCATCTCTTGTATCATGTCCTCAGTCTCTGACCATCTCCTGTATCATGTCTGCGGTCTCTGAGCATCTCCTGTATCATCTCTGCAGTCTCTGAGCATCTCCTGTATCACGTCCTCAGTCTCTGATCATCTACTGTATTATGTCCTCAGTCTCTGACTATCTCCTGTATCATGTCTGCAGTCTCTGACCATCTCCTGTATCACGTTTGCAGTCTCTGACCATCTCCTGTATCATGTCTGCAGTCTCTAACCATCTCCTGTATCATGTCTGCAGTCTCTGACCATCTCCTGTATCACATCCTCAGTCTCTGATCATCTACTGTATTATGTCTGCAGTCTCTGACCATCTCTTGTATCATGTCCTCAGTCTCTGACCATCTCCTGTATCATGTCTGCAGTCTCTGACCATCTACTGTATCATGTCTGCAGTCTCTGACCATCTCCTGTATCACGTTTGCAGTCTCTGACCATCTCTTGTATCATGTCTGCAGTCTCTGACCATCTCTTGTATCATGTCTGCAGTCTCTGACCATCTCCTGTATCACGTCCTCAGTCTCTGATCATCTACTGTATTATGTCTGCAGTCTCTGACCATCTCTTGTATCATGTCTGCAGTCTCTGACCATCTCCTGTATCACACCTGCAGTCTCTGACCATCTCTTGTATCATGTCTGCAGTCTCTGACCATCTCCTGTACCATGTCTGCAGTCTCTGACCATCTCCTGTATTATGTCTGCAGTCTCTGACCGTCTCCTGTATTATGTTTGCTTTCTCTGACCATCTCCTGTATTATGTCTGCAGTCTCTGACCATCTCCTGTATCTTGTCTGCAGTCTCTGACCATCTCCTGTATCACATCTGCAGTCTCTGACCATCTCCTGTATCACATCTGCAGTCTCTGACCATCTCCTGTATCACGTCTGCAGTCTCTGACCATCTCCTGTATCATGTCTGCAGTCTCTGACCATCTCCTGTATCATGTCTGCAGTCTCTGACCATCTACTGTATCACGTCTGCAGTCTCTGACCATCTCCTGTATCACATCTGCAGTCTCTGACCATCTCCTGTATCACATATGCAGTCTCTGACCATCTCCTGTATCATGTCTGCAGTCTCTGACCATCTACTGTATCATGTCCTCAGTCTCTGACCATCTACTGTATCATGTTTGCAGTCTCTGACCGTCTCCTGTATCATGTCTGCAGTCTCTGACCGTCTCATGCCAAGGTTCGCCATCACTGCTCTATATATATATATATATATATACACGCATGTGTGTTTGAGCTTTGGGGTGCACACCCTAATGCAATAGGCTGCGCACGCCTATGGAAAGAATAACGACCACCGTACCTGCCGGTGGGAAAGAGTTCTATTAGTCTGAAGGTATTGAAGGTTTTTGTGATCAATATATATCAGGATTGACAATTGAGTGCCCTCAAGTATATGTCGCCAATTCTCTAACGCCAGTTTTATGGCTAGTAACTCCTTCTCACCTACTGGGTAGTTCACCTCGGGGCTGCTTAATGACTTTGAGAAGGAAGCAACTGGGTAAAGAGGTGAGGTGTTTGTTGGTCGTTGTGAGAGAACTGCTCCTACTGCCATATTTGACGCATCTACCTCCAAGATGTATTGAAGGGATGGGTCTGGATGGCATAGTATGGGGGCAGTAGTAAAGCTTGATTTCAGCAGACAGAATGCTCCATTTGCTTCTGTTGACCAATTAAATGGTTTCTTCGTGCTTGTGAGTTGTGTGAGAGGTTTCACAATCGCAGAGAAGTTCTTAATGAATTTCCTATAGTAGTTAGAGAATCCTAGGAACCTTTGTAATGCTTTGCGAGTGGTTGGCACAGGCCAATCCAGAATGCAGGATATTTTGCTCATGTCCATTTTGATTCCATTTTTAGATATAATATATCCTAGGAATAGTACTTCCTCTTTATGAAACAAACATTTTTTTGATTTAACATATAAGTTATGTGCAAGTAGCCTTGACAACACAAGTCTCACATGTTTTATGTGCTCAGGTAAGGAATGAGAATAGATAAGTATATCGTCCAAATATACTACAACACAAACATCAAGCAAGTCTCTGAATATCTCATTTATAAACCGTTGGAAGGCTGCGGGAGCATTACATAGCCCAAATGGCATTACAAGGTACTCAAACAGTCCGTATCTGGTTCTGAATGCCGTCTTCCATTCATCCCCTTTACGGATTCAAATTTAAATTGTATGCCCCTTTTAGGTCCAATTTTGAAAAGAAAGAAGCTCCACGCACCTGTTCGATAAGTTCAGGAATAAGAGGTAAAGGATAACGATCCTTTATTGTAATGGCATTTAATTGTCTGAAATCAATGATAGGCCTAAGGCTAGAATCCTTATTGCGGACAAAGAAGAGTCCAGCAGCAGTGGAGGAAGTAGAAGGTCGGATGAATCCTTTTGCCAAGTTCTCATCCAGATACTCCTTAAGATGAGAGAGTTCATCCTGTGAGAGAGGATAAACATGTCCGAAAGGCAACTTGCTATTAGGGAGTAGATCGATACAACAATCATAGTCCCTATGGGGAGGTAGCATTTGAGCGTTTTTCTCAAGGAAAACCTCCGATAAATCCTGATAACACTTGGGTATAATGTCATCCGGCACTACAGACAGGATCCTATCATATGTGGGGAGATTACACGTCGTTTCACAATAGTGAGAAGAGAAGGCTAGCGTTCTTGTTTTCCAATCGATGATTGGTTGATGTATGTGTAACCAGGGAAGTCCCAAAATGATTGGAAAATGTGGTGAAGTTAATACATCAAAGGTGGTGGTCTCCACATGAGACTCGTCAGCAGTTACAAGGAGTGCCTGTGTCTGACTGGTGATAGGACCAGAGGATAAAGGGGTACCGTTAATAAAACTAACGGAGACAGGTTTGGGTTTTGAAACAATAGGTATTTTATTAAGGGAGACAAAACAAATGTCAATGTAGTTTCCACAAGATCCTGTGTCGATCATAGCCTTGGTGGTGATCCTAGTTTGGTCCCACTGCAATGTTAAATGAACAAAAAGATAAGGATTAGAAAAGGAAGTTGTGAGTCCCCCTAGCAAGACATTTGAACACTCACCCTCTTTTCTGCGGACAAGGGGACAGCCGCTTATCAAATGATTCGGGGATGCGCAGTACATGCAAAGATATTCGGTTTTCCTCCTGGCACGTTCAGAAAGGGTCAGAGGTGGGCGTATCATTCCTACTTCCATAGGAGTAGGGTCAGCAGGCAACATCCGAGAAGGACTGGAAAATGGTGAGCCCATCTTCTCAGCCTTTCTTTCTCGTAGTCGTCTGTCAATATTGATACTGGTCTGTATCAGTCCCTCTAGAGTGCCAAGTAAATCCGCTCGGGCAAGCTCGTCTTTAATGGCCTCAGATAGGCCGAGTCTAAACTGCGTTCGCAAAGATGTGTCGTTCCACCCTGAATCAGGGGACCATCTTTTAAAATTTGCCACGAAATCTTCAACAGGTCTCCTTCCTTGTTTTAAGGCCCGTAATTGGGTATCAGCGGTACTCTGCTTATTGGGGTCTTCATATAAACTAGCGAGTTGTGCTAGGAATAAAGGGTAAGAATTAAGGAGTGGATCATCCTTTTCAAAGAGAGCGTCTGCCCAGGCCCGGGGTTCACCCGTTAAATAGGAGATGACGGTACAAACCTTAATTTGGTCAGTGGTGTAGGTTAGAGGTTTTAACAAAAAAAGCAATCGACATGCGTTTTTAAATTCACGAAATTTGCTCCGATCACCAGAAAACACTAGAGGAGGGTTTATCTTAGGCTCACGGGGCTGAGCAGCAGAAAGCTGTGTGAGACGGCCAACCTGCTGTCTCAAGGTCTGATTTTCGTTTTGTACCTCTCTGTAAGCGCAAGGATCAATGCATCTACTTGCTGTTTTAATTGTAGTACATGAGTGGGTAATTCTGCTGAATCCATATTTTTTTTAAGGCTCGTTCAATCTGTAACGTTCATGCGTTTTTGTTAGTGGATGGATTTACAGCTGCAGAATTATTACACTCAGTAGCCTTGTAGAGATTCTGTTGAACAAACATATCCAACTCTCAGGACTTCATCACAGTGCACAGCCTGTTATGCAATATACATATACTCAATCAGATGTTTAATGGAGGGATAGAATATATGAGAATGTATAGATGAGAGACAGGCTATTGTATGGTGAGCACTAAGAGTAGCATTAGGAGAGTTGCAGGTGATGGTAAAGCAGATAGGTTCTGATGTCAAGTATAGTGCAGATGGTAAGAGGACACAGATGGAGTATACTTAGACAGAGTAACCTAGTGCAAGGATAGTTGAAGGTAGTCCCAAGAGCTAACAGTCTATGCAGATGATAGGGAATAGATAGATACAGATAGTCCTGGTAATTGCAGTAGATGACAGTAGGAGATTGGTTAGTAAGGAATCCCCTGTGGGGTACTTATCACTTAGATAGGTTAGTAGTAACAGTGTCCTTTAGAGAGAGGTGATCCCGTAGCGAGATACGGATCAGCAGCGAGGTTCCGGCTTCAGTTCAGCAAAGGGAAATGTCAGCAGCTCTGACTTCACAGGAGAAGGTGCGGTGAACATGTGGTTTGAACGAGCAATGAGTGAGAGAAGCCGGCGATTGAAATAGCCGCTCATAGCGGCGCTCAGCAATGATGTCATCCGGTCTTAAAGGTGTATGCGTCTCTTGGATAACAAGATGGGACGCAATTTAGTAAGAGAGAAATATGGAACAAGGGTACCAGAGGTACCAGAACATTACAACTACCCGCCCTGGCCTTGGCTTGTCTCATGGATTTTCATTCGTCTGCTGCTTATACTCTGCATTCTGCAGCCACCTTGCCACAGTTTTACTGTGGCAAGGTGGCTCGGCTGCACGAACCCATGTACCTGTACATCGGTCGCACACGGGGGTAGGGGGCGCGTGCGTGCCCGCGATGTGCTGATTCAGTTCAGAACCGATTAGTCATCAGGTCCAGGCCAATGATTTTTAGCCTGGACCTGGTGATCAGTTCTAAACAATGGCAGAATGTCCTGTCCCTGTGTAATGTAAACACAGGAACAGGAAATTATGCAATCTCCTCTCCTGGAGCCCTTTTCGGTTCCAGCGGGAGAGGAGAGAGCATCCACCGTGAGTGCACAAGCACTGCCCTGACACCAGTACACATAGGCGCATATTTAAACCCTTGATCACCCCCCAGTTAACCCTTTCACTCCCTTCACAGTGTCACTATATACTGTATACAGATAATTTACTGATCACTGTATTAGTGTCACTTGTGATGTCAGTTAGTGTCAGCAGCAGTTAGTTATAGTTAGTTAGTGTCAGTCCCAGATAGGTTTAGGGTAACCGTCATATATCCCTTAGTAAAGATTTAACCCCCTTGATCCGCTGACTTCACTGGAGTGGTCCCCTTCCTGGGCCGAACTTTTGGCAAGTCTCTGAGTACTTACGGACACTGTTTTTCCTGAGAGACTCTGCCAGCAACTCCACTGTCAGCTACACTGGATCCTCGGCAGCTCAGCTCCACACCCACTCCTCATACACAGCAGGAGGACAGACCAGCCGTCTGCCTCCTCCTGGGACTCTGCTTCCCGCAAAAGACGCCCTGTCACATGTCCCCTCCGCTTTTATGAGCAATCCCAGGATGCATTGCAAGAATTCCCTCCCACTGGGACTCCTATAAAAGCTAATGTGTCACTGGCTGGGTTTTCTGCACTGTCCAACAAGCTCCCTCATTGGATACAGTGGGGACACTCCCTCAGACCCAGTGAATCACACCTGGAGACATGCAACAGGAAACCTAACAGATCAGGCTCCCCTGATAAGCAGAAGGAGCAATAGATTCTTTTTCCTAGCACTTACCTAGGAGGGTGCTACGTATAGTATAGTATAGTGTTCCCAAAATGCAGTGTTAGCAGGATCAGCCCAGACACCTGCCAACACCTGTATTTAACCCCTCTGCCCATCCCCCAAGAAGTGCAGTATTAGCAGATTACTGTTACTTCCGATACACAGCACACTAAACTGCAGCGTTAGCAGAGTCAGGCCTGATCTCTGCTAGCACTAGCAGTTACATTTTTTGGTAGCGGTTCAAACAGTCCTTGACAACCAGGTACTTTTTTACCTGTGAGTCACACTAGGTACCTAGAAATTCATTGGCCTATAGAGAGCAGCGGCACCCTGACAGATGGCTTGGACAAAGGTGTAGGGGTCCCTGCTAAGGTCAGGCGTACCCGACCCCGTTCTTCTGTTGCTGAGGTGCAACAATCGCATGGTTCTCGTATGCAGCAGAGTGTCGGTACTAGTGCCGCTCAACCTTCTGGTGAATTGGCAAGCACTAGTGGCCTAGTACACCCTGGTCGTAGTCAAACCATCACTGCAGTAACACTTGGTGATGTGGGGAGTCCCATAAGTGATGTTCAAGCTGGTGCGGTGGCTAGCACAAGTAGTGTCGAAGAATTCGAAGACAGGCCATAGAGCCCATAGTGTCCTTCCTGATGCGCTTGCAAATCCTGATTGGGAGCCCATCACTTCTGCAGCGCCCGTACTTCCCCCATTCACTGGCCAAGCCGGAATTCATTTACTCCCCTTGGCTTTTATGACCTGTTTTTCACGGAAGATCTGTACAGATCTATTGTGGACCAAAGCAATTTATATGCCGATCAATTTATTGCCGCAAATCAAAATTTTACCCTTGTCAGAGAATTTGAATGGAAACGCATCCCTATTTCCAAATTCAAAACCTTTCTGGGCCTGTCCCTCATCATGGGCATTACTAAAAAGAGTGAGCTGCGGTCATATTGGTCCACTGACCTAATTCATCATATGCCTGTGTTCTCTGCTGCCATGGCCAGGACTAGATACAAGCAAATCTTGCAGTTTATGCATTTCAATTACAATGACCTCTGTTGTCCTCGGGGTGACCCTGGATATGACCAGCTCCACAAAATTTGGGTCCTCGTAAATCACTTCAACCAAAGGTTTGCAGGCTTGTATACGCCCCAACAAGCTGTCTGCGTTTATGAGTCCCTGATTACATTTTCTGGCCACCTTTTTTTTTAAAAACAGTTTCTCCCCAGCAAGCGTGACAGATATGGGGTCAAGATGTATAAGCTCTGTGACAGGGCAACAGGCTATACATATCGTTTCTGGATTTAGATTATTTGGGACTTGGTGTCACCTTTATTTGGAAAGGGGTACCATTTATACGTGGACAATTATTACACAGGCGTGCCACTTTTTAGTCACCTTTTTGATTCTGGAATTGGTGCATGTGGCACAGTGTAACCTAATCACCGGGGCTTCCCCCAACGGCTTGTAGATTCCCGACTTAGATGGGGGGTGAGAGCGTGCTTGAAGTGTAATAAATTGCTTGCAGTGAAGTAGAGGGACACAGGAGTGTTTTTGTTCTGTCCTGCATTCACGCAGATACGACAGTCCAAATTACAACGGTGACTGGTGTTGTTGAGAAGCCCCTCTGTGTCCACGAATATAACTTTAACATGGGAGGGGTGGACTTTAATGACCAGATGATGGCTCCATACGTAATTCCTCATGAGGCCAGACGCTGGTACAAGAAAGTGTCTGTATACCTATTCCAATTGGCTCTGCTGAATGCTTATGTGCTATGCAAAGTGTCAGGAAGAAGTGGATCCTTCCTAAAATTCCAGGAAGAGATCATCACAGACCTTCTGTATCCAGAAGGTGCTGTTGCCCAAATTCACAACCCAGATGCAGTGAGCCGGCTGCATGAGAGGCATTTTCTGGATGTCCTCTCTAGTACCCCTACCCAAAGAGCACCCCAAAGAACATGTTGTGTCTGTAGAAAATGCGGATATAGGCGTGACACACGCTTTTTTTGTCCCTCCTGTCCTGGCCAACCTGGTCTCTGCATCAGGGACTGTTTCCGTCGCTACCACACACTAGTGGAGTATTAGTATAGGGTACAGCATGGCACTGTCTGGGGCACACTTTCACACAATGTCTCGAAAGATGTTAGATCGCTATTGCATTTTGAGAGACCCTAGCCTGAAGTGTTAAACATTTTTTTACAGTTACAAAAAAAATGTAAAAAAAGTTACAAAAAACAAAAAAGCCAAAATTATTTGTCATTTTATTGAGTTAAATTTATTTTCTTACTGTTTTACTGTACTTTATAATATACTGCTATACTGTAATGTTTTATTGTTACTGTTTTTCATTGTTAACCATTGTTTGATTTGCAGGTACGCCCATCAGCTGCAGCACTGATTTGTTTAGTCTGACAGCAACATCGTTTTCTCTCAGCGTATACTTGAATCAACTATTGCAGCGCTGTAGAAGGTGATTTCACCACCGCAGTTAAAAAAAAAAAAAAAAGAGCATATATGGTGAAGCATAGGGGATGGGGTGGACACAGAGGGCAGATCTCCCCAATGCTACCCCATATATTTTTTAACACTGAGATTTCTTCATCCATATCGATCGATGTGAATGGAGGAATCTGTTATGTTCTCTTTTTTCGTTCAGCCCACAGGCTGCATGAAGAAAAAGATCCTTACCATAAACGCCCATCAAGGACCAGCAACGTACTGGTACATCGCTGGACTTTGAGTGGTGTGGGGATTAGCTCGGTGGCGGGTATGGATGACCCCTTTGGGGGGTGCGTTTACACAGGGAGATAGCCGAGAAGTGGTTGCAAACAGTTTGGTTTATTCATGCAATTTTCTTCACCAGACTGCACAAAATAAATCTTTGCCACTGTGGGCGGCTACCTTCTCACACACAGGAACCTACCTAAAGAGTCTGTCTCCAACCTACTGTTGGGCAAACTTTGCTGATCCTACAGCAGGCACTCAATAGTCCATGTTTGTTCTCTTCACACAACAAATGTCCATTTAACATGTCCCTTTTCTCTTCACATAGAACACATTCCTTTGTTTGTCTCTGCACATAGCAACCATTCCTTTGCTTGTCTCTTCACATAGCAAACAGTGCATTTATTTCTTTCCACATAGAAATAGTCCAAGACCTCACCTTGAGTAGTATTCAGTCTTAATTAATTTCCCCTTCACACAGGAAATGTCCATTGGTTTCTTTTCACATAGAAATGATCCTTGAGTAGTCTTCACACTTGGTACCCTCCTCAGCGCACATCGCTCCAGGAGGTCTTCCCCTCCTATGCTCACACAGCTTCAGGGGGCACCCATCTGATTGTCCTCCGCTACCCACACGGCGTCCGGAGGCAGCAATCCTTCTCCCAGGCTCTCACAGCGTCCGGAGGCACACATCTGACTGTCCTCCTCTCCCCAGCCCACACGGCGTCAGGAGGCAGCAATTCTTAGACTTCCTTTGGACAAATTATAGAGGACTTAACTTCCTCATTCTGAACAGCTGAAGGCCTTTCAACTTCCTTAAGCCAGTTCTGGCTACCTTTGCAGCCGACACCCTATAGTAATTGGTGAATTTTCTAAACCAGGTGGAAATGTATCTCCTGTCTGTGACTACATCCACAGATTTACCTGACTTCCTGTCACATACCCCCCCCCCTTGTTTCAACCCTAGGGTTGGGACACAGTTTTCCAGGCACGCATGTGTCAGGCACTGCTCTTGACTCTCACTGATAAGCCTCTTAGTATCTTCAAGCTTCAGGATGAAACTGTTTCTGTCATCTTCATTGACAGATTTCTCATAAAGGTCACACAGTTTGTCTCTTATCTTATATACATCTTCTTCAACTGCATTTTTGCCATTTCGCTCCTTCTCACGTTTGTCCTGCATAACCGTCTGTCCTATCCACCATGGAGGACCGTGATCCATAGGCAACTCAATTGTGCTAATCTTAAAGCGGAGTTCCACCCAAAAGTGGAACTTCCGCTTTAGGGAGTCCTGACCCCCTGACATGCCACATTTGGCATGTCATTTTTTTTGGGGGGGGGGGAGCGGGTACCTAGTTTTGACAGGTACCTGCTCCCACTTCCGCTCGGAGCGCTGCGGCGCCCTGAAGGAAGTTCTCCTCTCCCCCTCCCTCCCTGCAATCTTCTGGGACACGTCAGAGGTCCCAGAAGATTGCCGGCCAATCACTGCGCGCAGCGCGACTCGCGCATGCGCAGTGGGTACCCGGCTGTGAAGCCGCAAACTGTCACAGCCAGGTGCCCACAGCAGTGATGCCGGCGCCAAGGGAGAGGATCGAGGCTTCGGGCGGCCGCATCGCTGGACCGCTGGACAGGTGAGTGAATGGCTGGAACTCCGCTTTAATGTCTTCAACATTCTTGAGCTTAGCTTGCTCCAGGATGCTGTGCAGAGGGCCTTCCATTTGCGACAACAGGCGGTCACACATTTCTTCAAAGTGACCCCTGTTCCTTTTTCCAGAGACATCATCAACTTTCCTTCCACCAACACATGGGTCAAAGGCAACAACACAGTCTATTACAGGTTTCTTCAATGCACTTTCTGCTGAACTATTTGACCGCTCAAGGTCACCTGGTTCCTTTTCTTTATCTGAACTCCACGTGGAATGTATCTCAAGATCACGATCACACTTCTGCCACCTGTCTTTCACCAGTTCCACTTTGGAAATATTCCCTGAAAGGCACTTGAAATTCATTTGCTTCACGTTTTCACCAACAGCCTTAGTTTTCTCCACTAGGTGGTGTCTGCTTTTTTCTCCAAGCTTTATATCACTTGCTTTATTTTTCTCCACTAGGTTTTTAGCCTGAACTGAGAAATCACCACATTTCTTACACAGCTCCTTTGTTTGCTGAAGTTCTAATGATGCATTTTCCAGTGCTTGACGTTTTTGAAGGAACTGTTTAATCCAGAGGGGTGCTTCAAACAACATGTCATCAAATTTCTGATGCTCACTCAGGACAGACCCCAAAACACTGATCCTTTTAAAAACTGCATCAGGCACACTATCCCCTCTTTGGGACAGATCCTCTGTTGCCTGTAATTCCTCTTCAAATTCTTCCAACTGAATCTTCATCTCTTCTACTTGCTGTTCTAAGGCTCGCTTAGACTTTTCTAGCTCCTGAACGCTTTTCACAACATCATCCTTGGAGCTGACCAAATCTTCCATTTCTGTACACAGCTGTTTGTTAACTCTTTCTAGTTCAACCTTATACTCTAGAGCTTCCTCCAAGGAGCGAGCCAAGAACAGGGCTTTGCTCTCTTTATCACGCGCCTCCGCTTCTGCAGGGTTGCGTTCTTCTGCATATTTTGCAGACACAGTCTTCTCCTCACCAAGCATCTGATCTAACTTCTTTTTCACATTTTCAACATTTTCTAATGCACCAACGCTTTCTTCCATGCGTTTTTTCATATCCGCTATCTGAGCTTGCAATGTTGCGACTTGCTCTGATAGGTTTTTCTTTGCTTCCTCCTCCTCTTTTAATTGTTCCAGGAAGCCATTTTTCTCATCTTCCATTTGTTTGAGCTTTGTGCTAAAACTCAGCCTTTGACACCTCTCTTCCTGTAAGAGTTCCTGCGTGTCTTGCAGCTGCGATTCCAAGATAGACAAATCTTTGGCAATTTCTCTAGATTTGCTGTCTGCTTGAGAAAGCTGATTTGTGACATTGTCCAACTCAACCTGCAGTCGGTTTGCCTTCTCTGACAGCTTAGCACACAATCGATCACCTTCTGACACCTTGACTTGCGATTCCTGCAGCTGTGCCTCTACTTTTTTTTCTCTTGTGTTCAGAATCTCCTTTTCCCTGCATAAGAGCTTTCACCTCATTGGCTAGCTTCTGGGAATGAGACTGTAATTCTGCCACACAGGCTTCTTTCTCCTTTAACTTCTGCTGGACACGTTGGGCTTCATCTTTCCAACTTTCACAGTCCGTACGTAATTCATCTACCACATTGCTCAAAATGGTGAGCTCATACACAGTACTCAGTAATTTAGCCTCTCTCTCACTTTTCTCCTTGTCGCTGAGAGACAATGTCGTTTTCAGAGTGACATTCTGTTCCTGCACATCCTGCAGGTCTATTTTTGTAGCTTCCAAAGACTGAAGACTTTTTTCCAGCTGATTAGGCAACTCCAACATATCACCCTTACATTGCTTCTGCAAAGTCTGAATTTCAATTTCCTTTTCCATAAGGATGGTATCTTTCTCCATTATAGTCTCTCTACGTTTTTGTAACTCAGAAAAAAAGAAGAGCAGTGGATTCTTCCCACTGTAACACCTGAGCCTGCACGTTTCTATGCTCCATCCTAAGCAACTCCAAGGCTTGTTCCTTTTCTTCCATTTTCTGCTGTTGAGCTACATTTGTCTCAGTGTTGCTAGGGACAACAACCTTTCTTTTTAGCAGATTCTGTTCAGGCATGGATGGGGCTCGTTCAGGCGCTAGCATCCCCTCCATCCATAGAATCCGGTCTCTCATTTCAGCTATCTTTGCATCTTTCAGGCGTTTTGATCGCCCCATCTTCAATTACTCCACAATAAATTTTTCACAGTCCAGCAAAAAATTTTGAGACCACTGTCTCTTTGAAGCCAGTAGCTTTTCTCTCTCTTGCAGGATCTCCTTTCCTGCAGACACAGTTTGTGCAGTCTCATGCACCAGACACAGTTCATCAAAAATTTTGAGACCACTGTCTCTTTAAACACGTAGTTCTTCTCTCTTTCAGGATCTTCTCTCCTGCACACATAGATTGTGCAATCTCATGCACCAGACAAAGTTCATAGAACATATGCACTTCTTTGCAGGGATCTCTGCTTCTGCCCGCATCCTCCACCATATGTGGGGATTAGCTCGGTGGCGGGTATGGATGACCCCTGTGGGGGGTGCGCTTACACAGGGAGATAGCCGAGAAGTGGTTGCAAACAGTTTGGTTTATTCATGCAATTTTCTTCACCAGACTGCAAGCGTCAAAACATCAAAATAAAAATAAAACACAAAATAAATCCTTGCCACTGTGGGCGGCTACCTTCTCACACACAGGAACCTACCTAAAGAGTCTGTCTCCAACCTACTGTTGGGCAAACTTTGCTGATCCTACAGCAGGCACTCAATAGTCCATGTTTGTTCTCTTCACACAACAAATGTCCATTTAACATGTTCCTTTTCTCTTCACATAGAACACATTCCTTTGTTTGTCTCTGCACATAGCAACCATTCCTTTGCTTGTCTCTTCACATAGCAAACAGTGCATTTATTTCTTTCCACACAGAAATAGTCCAAGACCTCACCTTGGGTAGTCTTCAGTCTTAATTAATTTCCCCTTCAAACAGGAAATGTCCATTGGTTTCTTTTCACATAGAAATGATCCTTGAGTAGTCTTCACACTTGGTACCCTCCTCAGCGCACATCGCTCCAGGAGGTCTTCCCCTCCTATGCTCACACAGCTTCAGGGGGCATCCATCTGATTGTCCTCCGCTACCCACACGGCGTCCGGAGGCAGCAATCCTTCTCCCAGGCTCTCACAGCGTCGGGAGGCACACATCTGACTGTCCTCCTCTCCCCAGCCCACACGGCGTCAGGAGGCAGCAATCCTTAGACTTCCTTTGGACAAATTATAGAGGCCTTAACTTCCTCATTCTGAAAAGCTGAAGGCCTTTCAACTTCCTTAAGCCAGTTCTGGCTACCTTTGCAGCCGACACCCTATAGTAATTGGTGAATTTTCTAAACCAGGTGGAAATGTATCTTCTGTCTGTGACTACATCCACAGATTTACCTGACTTCCTGTCACAGTGGTTATACCAGGATGATGCCTGCAGATTTAGGCATCCTCTTGGTATCATTTATTACAGCCAGTGGTCGACTAGCAGATAGTTAGCCGCTTGACTGCTTTTACAAGGGGGTCCCCTCCCCCCCTCTCCTGCGGCCTTCCACAGTTTTCTCAGGCTCTCCTGTCCTACCAGGTAACCCCAGACTGCAGCCGGTGGTTCCGTCAGCTGACTATAGAGCTGATTGGAGACCAGAACGGCTCCAATTATTTCTATGGCCTAGAACACCGGAAGCTATGAGCATTTCATGACTTTGGTTTCGCCAGATATAAACAGCACCATTGGGAAAGCATCTTATCACACCAATCTTGATGTGGTCAGATGCTTTAAGAGCAGAGGAGCGATCTAACAGACCCCAATTCTTTTCAAAAAAGAGTGCCTGTCACTAGCTATCATAGGGGATATTTACATCCCCTGTGATAACAATAAAAATGATAAAAAAAATGAAAGGGAAGATGTCAAAATAAAATAAAAAAGCAAATGAAAAAATAATAATAAAAAATTCAAGCACCCCTGTCCCCCCGTGTTTGTGCACAAAGGTAAACGCAAGCATCCGTCTGGTGTCATATGTAAACAGCAATTGCCCCATGCATGTGAGGTACTGTATCACCACGAATGTCAGATCAAGGGCAGTAATACTTTCAGTAGACGTCCTCTGTAAATCTAAAGTGGTAACCTGTATAGGCCTTTAAAGGCTTTTAAAAATGTATCTCTATAATAAGTCGCGCTAACTTGAATGATGGAAAATAAAGTCCATAAAGTCCATATGTATCAGGATCACAGTATTCAAACAGGCTCCCTATGGGTATACGCTTACCAGAAATGGTAAATCAAAAGGCAGGTTCTTTAAGATAAATCTCGTCCCCTTGATAGCAGACTGGAACCAGTATTCTCACGTTGATTCAATAGTATTGGATAAAAAATATAAACGCAATAGCGTAAAACCCAACACAAACGGAAAAACTTAAACACCAATGTGAGTGAAAAAACTGGATAAAAGTGTGTGAAACTCCACCAGTGTAAATTAAAACAAATGAAAAAGAAATAGATTGCTCTTAAATGGGACACCTATAGGTACCCCTTACCAAAAATAACTGGAAATACGTGCAAAACATATGGGTGAGGTGCAATCCTATAACGGCTGGTGTCGCCTCTTACCACAGTGAAGAGAAAAAAACGCCAAAGTGAATGGGAAATCTTAAGTAGGTGTCCTCTGTGTAGATAACCACCACCAACAACACTCGCCTCTTACCAGATAGTAATCAGATTGAGCCAGATTAAACAAAGGAATCAAGCAAGATGAGATGCCAGCCTTCACCAGTGAGATTTGCCTCTTACCCTAAGGGAATGGTAAAATCGCCTGTAGGAATGATGAACTTCAGGGGACCTGCAGTGGAATCCTGGATGAATAACTCCAATATGGCCAAGGAGATCACCACCAAATGAAAAAGAAGGCTTCCATAGTGTAAAACCATTTAGTTTATTAAAAGAATAAGGAATAAAACTTACAGTAGTAAAAATGTATGTTGTTTGTCGCCACTGCACGGGTGTGCGTTTAGAAAATTGTACCACCTACCATTTTATTCTGTAGAGCCTCTGCTTTAAAAAATATATAAAGTTTGGGGGTTAAAAGTAATTTTCTATTAAAAAAAAAATTAACTCTTTACAGATTACTCAATCATGTAACCAAAAATGTCAGAAAAGGCTTGGTCTTCAAGTGGTTAGAAGAGTGGGTGATGTGAGGAATAAGCTTCTAATATTGGGCATAAAATGTCAGGACAATTCAAACACCCCCAAAATGACCCCTTTTTGGAAAGTAGACACCCCAAGCTATTTGCTAAGAGGCATGTTGAGTCCATGGAATATTTAATATTTTGCCACAGGTTTTTGGAAAATGACAATTTTTTTTTTTTTTTACACCACGTTGTCACTAAATGATATATTTTTCACACATTCCATGGGTATATGTGGAATTGCACCACAAAATGCATTCTGCTGCTTCTCCTGAGTACAGGGATACCAAATGTGTTAGACTTTTTGGGAGCCTAGCTTGTGTACGGGACCCTGAAAACCAATCATCGCCTTCAGGTTTTCTAAGGGCGTAAATTGCTCATTTTACTTCATCACTACCTATCATTATCACAGTTTCGGAGGCCCTGAAATGTCAAGATAGCACCCCCCCCCCCCCCCAAATAACCAAATTTTGCAAAGTAGACACTCTAAGCTATTTGCTGAGATGCATGTTGAGTTCATGGAATATTTTATATTTTTCCACAAGTTTCGGGAGAATGACAAAAAATGTTTTTTCTTTCTTTTACACAAAGTTTTCACTTAAATTATACTTTCCTCAAATATGCCATGGATATATATGAAATTACACCCCAAAATACATTCTGATGCTTCTGCTGAGTAGGGGGATACCACATGTGTGACACTTTTTGGAAGTCTAAGGGCGTAAATTGTTGATTTCACTCTATCACAGTTTCGGAGGCCGTGAAATGACAAGATAACAAAACCCCCCCAAATGACCCTTTTTCGGAAAGTAGATACCCCAAGGTATTTGCTAGAAGGCATGGTGAGTATTTTGCAGCTCTCATTTGTTTTGGAAAATGAAGAAAGAAAATGGCAAAATTGTATATATATATTTTTTTTTTTCTTCTTTCAATTTTCCAAACGTTGTGACAAAAAGCGAGATCTGAAAAATACTCAACATGCCTCTCAGCAAATCATCCGATCCCATCCCATCCACTGGACGGATGGAAAATAGGGTTTCCATCCGTCCAGATTTGATGGACCGGATCGGATGTCAGCGGACATGTCTCCGCTGACATCCGTTGCCCCATAGAGCTGCATAGGGCATCCGTTCAGATCCGCCTGAAAAACTGACAGGCGGATCTGAACGGTCCGCTAGTGTGAAAGGGGCCTTAGAAAGCCTGAAGTCCTGTACGTGGCTAGACTGCCAAAAAGTCTCACACATGTGGTATCCCCATCAGGAGAAGCAGCAGAATGTATTTTTGGGTGTAATTCCACATATACCCATGGCATGCGTGAGCAATATATAATTTCAATGACAACTTTGTGTAAAAAAAAAATATATATATATATCTACTGTATATAAATAAATATACATACATAAACATATATATACTGTGTATATATATATATATATATATATATATATATATATATATATATACTGTATATATATCTATAGTCATTTTTCAAACACCTGTGACAAAAAAATTAAATATTCATTGGGCTCAACATGTCTCTCAGGAAATTCCTTGGGATGTCTACTTTATAAAAAGGGGTAATTTAGGGGGCATTTGTACTGCCCTGCCATTTTAGCACTTCAGGAAAGTAAAAGCTGCGTAAATTCCAGTATATACACCATGGTATGTAGGCGCTATAACTTTTGCGCAAACCAATAAATATACGCTTATTGAGTTTTTTTTTGTATCAAAGACATGTAGCGAAATACATTTTGGCCTAAATGTATGACAAAAATTTAGTTTATTGGATATTTTTTATAAGAAAAAGTAGAAAATGTAATTTTTTTTTAAAATTTTTGGTCTTTTTTCATTTATATCGCAAAAAATAAAAACCGAAGAGGTGATCAAATGCCACCAAAAGAAAGCTCTATTTGTGGGGGGGAAAAAGGACCCCGCAGTAGCACATCCTCCTGACACTTCTGTGTGCCCTCCAGATACTGTTCCTCTTTGTGCCCTCCTGGCCCTCCTGACCCTCCAAAACTGTGCCTTTCAGAACCCCTACCCCTTCTGACCCCCCCCCCCCAATTCCATACCCTCCAGGCTCCCTGCGCTCTTCCCTCCAAACCCCCCCTCAACCAGGCTCTTTTGCCCAATACCAGGACCTCCTGACCCCTCCTTACTATTCCCTCCTGTCACCCTGTCCTTTTCCCTGTTAACCCCTGTCCTGCTCACCCCTCTCCTCTGCCCTACTGATCTCTGTACACTGCTCTTCATTAGTGATGAGCCGAACACCCCAAGGTTCGGTTCGCACCAGAACACTGCGAACAGAGGAAAAGTTTGTTCGAACAAACGAACCCCATTGAAGTCTATAGGAGTCGAACCTTGAAAATCAAACAGCCTAATTTTTAAATGCAAGTTATTGCCCCAATAAAGTGTATGGGGGTCCGGGTACCGACCTGGGGAACATGTAGCAATGAAAAAAAAGTTTTTTAAAACAATCGTTTTTAAAGGAGCAGTGATTTACTGATTTTAATGAGGCTTAAAGTCAAACTATAAAAATGAAAAATTCCTTCAAATATCGTGCCTGGGGGGTCCCCTGAACGTGCCTTTAAAGTAGCGCATCTCTATAATGTATGTAGCCTGCTGCAGCAATACTGAAATTTCTAAAGCAAATAATGTCATATACAAATATACATACAAATTTCAAATCAAATGTACTTGTCATACGGGTGCAGAAAAATTGGGCCTTGGTTGTTGGTGGTGCCTGAACACCGTAACCCCTTGCAGTTACTCTTGCTGGGCGCAAGAATGGGCCCTGCAGCTAAAAAAATCCATACAAATTTTAAATCGCATGTACTTGTCATACTGGTGCAGAAAATTTGGACCAGTTACTCTTGCTGGGCTCAGGAACGGGCCCTTCTGGTAAAAACTCCATACTAATTTTAAATTGGCAAAGATCAAGTGTTGTATGTGTTCCTATCAGTGATCTAGTGGGGGTGCTGTGCTGTCATCTGACCTGGCGGCTATGCAAACTGCCCGGAGTGAGGGGGACCTGGAAGGTTAATATCTGCAGGAACTGATAATGAAATTGGGCCTTTGTTGTTGGAGGTCCTTGAACACCGCAACCCATCACAGTTACTCTTGCTGGGTGCAGGAACGGGACCTGCTGGAAAGAATTCCATACAAATTTGAAATTGCATGAGCTATACAGGTGCCAAAAATTGGGCCTTTGCTGTTGGTGGTGCCTGAACACTATAACAAAGCCCTTGTAGATACCCTTGCTGGGTGCAGGAACGGGACCTGCTGGAAAGAATTCCATACAAATTTGAAATTGCATGAGCTATACAGGTGCCAAAAATTGGGCCTTTGCTGTTGGTAGTGCCTGAACACCGTAACCAAGCCCTCGCAGTTACTCTTGCTGGGTGCAGGAATGGGACCTGCTGGTAAGAATTTCATACAAATTTGAAATTGCATGAGCTATACATGTGCCAAAAGTTGGGCCTTTGCTGTTGGTGGTGCCTAAACACCGTAACCAAGCCCTCGCAGATACTCTTGCTGGGTGCAGGAACGGGACCTGCTGGTAAGAATTACATACAAATTTGAAATTGCATGAGCTATACAGGTGCCAAAAATTGGGCCTTTGCTGTTGGTGGTGCCTGAACACCGTAACCAAGCCCTTGCAGATACTCTTGCTGGGTGCAGGAATGGAACCTGCTGGTAAGAATTACATACAAATTTGAAATTGCATGAGCTATACAGGTGCCAAAAATTGGGCCTTTGCTGTGGTTGGTGCCTGAACACCGTAACCAAGCCCTCGCTGATACTCTTGCTGGGTGCCGGAACGGGACCTACTGGTAAGAATTACATCCAAATTTGAAATTGCATGTACTTATCATACAGGTGCAAAAATATCAGGCCTTTGGTGTTGTTGGTGCCTGAACATCGTAACCCATCACAGTTAGCAGGGCACAGGGACAGGGCCTGCTGTTAAAAATGACATACGATATTTAAATTGTATGCACCTGTCATACAAGTGCAGATAAATTAGGCCTTGGGGGTTGGTAGTGACCTAAACCAAAAATCATTGTTGGAAGCTAGCAGAATCAAGGTAGAGGAATAGGAAAGGCAGCATATGCCGTCTTCAAGGGATGGCAGACCCCTAGCAAATTCAATCAGTTACATCAGCATCATTGATAGCTCTTGTTGATCCAGGACTGGTTCATTTTGATAAGTCATCTGGTCAACAGAGTCTGTGGACAGACACACTCTTTTGTCCATCACAAAACCTCCAGCAGTACTGAAAATCCATTCAGAAAGCACGCTGGAAGCAGGACAGGCCAGTAGCTAAATTGCATATTGAGCAAGTTCTGCCCAATGGTCCATCCTCAAGACCCAGTAACCCAGTGGATGCTCAGCTGGAAAGGTCTCCAAGTCTGCTCTTGCGCCTAGATAATCATGCACCATACGATGGAGATGCTGCCGATTGTTGCTTAAAACTAACAGCCCTGGGTGCTGCTGAGGACAAAAGAACTGTGTAAAGGCATCGGTCAGCCAGCCGTCTTCTCCACCGCTCCTCCTTGGGCTGAACGATGCCTCAGAAACACGTCCAGAGAATGTTGACCTCCCAGTGTCTTGAAAGGTGGTACACAATTTTTTTTTATAAGGCCTCCTCAAGATGTTTCATCCTCTGCTCCTTCTGCGAAGGCAGAATGAGCTCTGCAACTTTACCCTTGTAACGTGGATCAAGAAGGGTTGCCAACCAGTAATTATACCTTTCCTTGATAGCACGATTCCTCGGGTCCTCGAGTTATCCAGTGCGCCGTGAAAGAATTGTAACATCCCTGTCCATGCCTGCTGGACCAAGAGTCAGCAGTAATGTGCACCTTCCTGCTGACCGCTTTGTCCAACGAGGCCAAAACACTACCTTCCACATGACGGTAGAGAGCCGGAATGGCCTTACGCGAAAAGAAATGCCTTTTTTGGGAACTGCCACTGTGGTGCAGCACATTCCACAAATTTGTGAAAGGGAGCCGAGTCTACCAGATGAAAAGGCAGCAACTGTAATGCTAGCAATTTGGCCAAGCTAGCATTAAGACACTGAGCATGTGGATGGCTGGGACAGTATTTCTTTCTACGGTTCAAAAACTGGGGTAGTGAAATTTGGGCGGCTGATCAAATCAAGCGGTGGTGTACTGCTAGCAGATTGGGTGCAAGTCTCTGTGCCACTCATTGCTATACCATCATCCCTCTCAATGCTGGTATTTGAGAAGGCATGAGGTATAGTAGGGTTAGAGATCACAGATGAGGAGCAAGGTGATTTGTTTTGATCTGGTGCCTCTTTCAGGTGCTGTTGCCAACAGACAGCATGGCAGGTCATCATATGCCTTGTCAAGCATGTCGTGCCCCCGTGGCTGGTGTTCTGGCCACGCTTGATCCGCTTTAGACAGATGTTGCAAACAGCAATGCTGCGGTTTACTGCACAGGTGCTGAAAAAACCCACACTAATGAACTTTTGTCAGTCCACGGGGAGTTTCCAGCACCCTGCACCTGTGGAGCTCTGTGCTGTGACGCAATAGGTTGGCTACTCCTATGGCGGCCCCCGGAGCACATCCTGCCTCGTTGGAGTTGTGCATCCTCCTCATCCTTCCCCTCGTCCTCCTCCTCTATCCTGTTAGACACCCAAGTACAGTCAGTGACCTCATCATCCCCTCCCTCCTCGTCACTGGGGCAAACTTGGCAATATGCTTCAGCTGTGGCAACATGACTGCTGGTTTCTTGTCCGCCATTGTCACCCCCTCTCTCTAGGCTCACGTTATTCCCTGGGAACCAACATCACAGCTTTCAAATTGCTGCGCATCCTCCAGCAGCATGTCACTGACACTATGATCGAATAGTTCAGGTGATTCCTCCGTGCATGATGGTGGGGTGATGGTGGGGCAACAGAAGGAGTAGCTGTGGAAAATTAGCCTGTGGAACGGGCCGCTTTGGCAGCTGTGGTGGAAGGCAAAATACTGTGAGCGTAGGTGTCAGAGGACGAGGAGGTCAAGGACGACTTATTGATCCACTCCACCAACTCTTCCACATGTTGTGGCTGAATAGCACGGGCAGCACCGGAAATAAAGGACAGGCGTGCCCCGTCTGCAGAGGATGCATTATGTTGACTGTGACCACCACTTTTCACAATGGACACAGAGGCTGCTTGCCCTCTTTTCATGGTCTGTGAGCGTCGGCCTCTCCTTGTCAGCCTTTCGGACATGATGTTGATACAGATCAATATAGGGTATAACTGACCAATAGATACTCAATGACCTGATATGATGCAATCGATAACCCTATAGATGAGTTGCGGTGGTTATAGATGTACGCAAGTGACCGATTAACAATACTCTCAGTGATATGATGTAATCTATAGCCCTATAGATGATCTGTGCTGCTTATAGGATGTACCCAAGTGACTGATTAACAATACTCTCACTGATGTGATGTAATCTATAGCCCTATAGATGATCTGTGCTGCTTATAGGATGTACCCAAATGACCGATTAACAATACTCTAAATGATGTGATATATTCTATAGCCCTATAGATGAGAAATCTCTCTCCCGCCTTGCTAGGAATGAGTGACTGGCACTGCACTGTCTGACAAACTGCAAAGAAACAAATCTCTCCCTGTCTGAAACACGTTCCGTGTCCTCCCTACACTGCTAGGAATTAATCAATCACTGGCACTGCACTGTCTGACCAACTACAAAGAAACTAATCTCTCCCTGCCTGAAACATGTTCCTGGCCCTCCCTACACTGCTAGGAATGTCTCTCTTCACTGTCTGACAAACTGCAAAAAAAGCTACTCTTGGCCCTGCCTTACACGCGTCCCTCTCCCTGTCTCCTCACCCGCACAATCACACTATACGCCGCGGCTGCGTGGGCAGCCTTTATGTAGTGTGTACTTGGCCCTTGAGCCATAATTGGCTAAAGGCAGCCTGCCTTTAGTCCAATCATGGCAGAGATCATTTGATTGGCTAAAGCATAAGGTCAGGGTGCATGCTTTAGCCAATCACATAATGTGCTGCAATCGCGCAGTGAGTGCAGTGCATTATGGGAATGTCGAATTTTCCACGAAGAAGCACATTTGTTCATCATTCGACGAACAATTGAATGACCAATGTTCGAGTCGAAGTTAGCTTCGACTCCAACTCGAAGCTTATCCCTACTCTTCATACTACTGACCTCTGTACACTGCTCTACCAACTACTGACCTCTGTACACTGCTCTTCATACTACTGACCTCTGTACACTGATTTACATACTACTGACCTCTGTACACTGCTCTACATACTACTGACCTCTGTACACTGCTCTTCATACTACTGACCTCTGTACACTGATTTACATACTACTGACCTCTGTACACTGCTCTACATACTACTGACCTCTGTACACTGCCCTACCGACTACTGACCTCTGTACACTGCTCTACATACTATTGACCTTTGCACACTACTCTTTATACTACCGACCTCTGTACACTGCCCTACCTAATACTGACCTCTGTACACTGCTCTTTATATTACTGACCTCTGTACGCTGCCTTCCCTACTACTGACCTCTGTACACTGCTCTCCCTATTACTGACCTCTGTACACTGCTCTGTGATCTAATGTGCAGAGTGATATTTCACAGAATTGTTCATTAGATTATCCAGAATTCAAAGATCCTGTAAAGTACCTCTCTGACTTTGCCGTGTTATTAGGTATATTAAACAAACAGATTGGAGAAGTAATGTGTATAGCACTTATCTTTCTTTTTCATCTGCTAACACTTTAATTTCTACATTACACAGACCATAAAATGACTTTCGCGTTTGTCTTGCAATGCGTTACTATCAACCGCATCCCCTTGCCTTGAGTTATGTTGGCAAATATAGCAATCACTGTTTTAGATTTGGAACAGCTTGTCTATTTTTGTTGCTTTTAGAAGCTACTATTGTAGTGCAGTGCAGGATTGATTTAATTGCTGGCTAGAGCTACAGTATGAGTTGTGTCTAGTATCCCTACACCATATATCAGCGAAGACAGAATTCCAGAGCCTCCAAGGTGCATTAACCAGGCAGAAAAGCTCTATAGAAATCCAAATACGGGTATGAGCAGGAGAGAAGAATAAGGGACTAAGGAACATTTCAGTGAGCCAATCTGTGTAATATGCTGTAAAAGACTTGGCTGAGATTCAGAAGAGACATTAAGAAGATACACTTTAGCTGCGCCATCAGCTGGAGGTTGCCCAAGACCAGAGTCTTTGGTAATAACTAATCATGATCGGATGATTGCCATGTTGCTTCCAAGGAGCAAGGTTAATTACTGTGCAGAAATAAACACTATTCTTCTTTTTTGTATAATAAAGCTAGGTGAAATGCTACAAACCTCCCCAAACCTGTGTGTATGTAATATAATAGAGGCTTTATTACATTTCTCTTTTTCCCTATCTTGGATATCCAATGCAGTTGTAAATTATGAGATAGCATCCTTTTCATCTGAGTAGCTTGCAGTAAAATCCATTATCTTTCTTTAGTTTGAATTCAGTTCACATCAGCCTCTCATAGACCATAAAGAGGTTCAATCTGTTCCAGAACAGTAATCACAATCCATTAAACTGTGTTCCCTGTAGCCTTTGTTCCCAGTTACATGTGATACTGTAATTCTAAGCAAGAAAGGGAAAAAAAAAAACTATGGGAATATAAGATTACAAAGCATTAACCCTTTAACCTTAGACAGCCAAGGAGCAGTACCTGTGAGTGTACAGTACAGGTGACAGGTGGGAACATTCATAAAGCAAAGTGTAGCATATACAGTTCATTAAGGGGTTAAAAAGTAATACACTCCCGAGAATGATTTAAAAGCCAGCATGGTATAAAAAAGGTTAATCTGCTCAATTCCCGGGATGGTATGAGTTATACACTAGCTTGGATTGTCATCTGGAACCTACAGGCACATGCCTAATGCGTAGTTGCATAGTAAAAAAAAAAAATTAATGGACATGTTTTTTTGGTCCGCATCTAGCAAGCTATTGTAGGCATAAATGTACTTTAATTAGGGGTGGGACATGCGGTAGGGTGGCCCGGCTGCGCAAAATTACGTACATGTAATTTTGTGCAGGAGATGTCGGGAGCATGCACGCGCCGGCAGGAGCGTCGGGGACACTGTGATTGGATACAGTGGGAGCAAATCAGCGGATCCAGCAGCCGCGATGGCCGTCAGGACCTTCCTATCATTCTGAGGAATGACAGATCAGTGGTCTATGTAAACAAGGCAGACAGCTGTTCTGTCTGGAAGGAAAAGAGAGATCTTGTGTTTCAGCTAAAGCTAAAGCTGAAACACAGATCTCTCTTTTCCTCTAGTGCATCCACTCCCCCCACAGTTAGAAAGTACTCCCTAGGAGCAGATTTAACCCCTTGATTGCCCCTGATGTTAACCCCTTCCCTGCTAGTGGTATTTATACAGTAACAGTGCATTTTAGCACTGATTACTGTATTGGTGTCACTGGTCCCCAAAAAGTGTCACGGGGTGTCAGATTTGTCTGCCGCAATCCCGCTAAAAATCGCTGATCGCCGCCATTACTAGTAAAAACAATAAAAAAAATAAAAAGTCCATAAATGTATCCCATAGTTTGTAGATGCTATAACTTTTGTGCATACCAATCAGTATATACACCTATTAGAATTTTTTTAACAAAAATATGTAGCAGAATACATACTGGCCTAAATTGATAGAAAAAAAATCGATTTTTTAATATTTTTTTATTGGAAATGTTTTATAGCAGAAAGTAAAAAAATATTGTTTTTTTTTTTTCAAAATGATGGTTATTCTTTTGTTTATAGCGCAAAAAAGAAAAACCGCAGAGGTGATCAAATACCACCAAAAGAAAGCTTTATTTGTGGGGAAAAATTTATTTAGGTACAGCATTGCACAACTGTGCAATTGTCAGTTAAACAACGCAGTGCCGTATTTAAAAAAACGACCTGGTCAGGAAGGGGGTAAAACCTTCCGGAGCTGCAGTGGTTAAAATGGAAGCAGTTCTACAAGAGGCATGTTAAATGGTTGCAGTTCTACAAGAGGAATATTCAATGGTCATGGTTCTACAAGAGGCAAATTAGTGACATCTGGAACACAGATAATGAAAAAAAAATCTGACAAAGGTTATAGTCCTTCCTTGCTCTATCTAAAATTGTCACAACCCTCCTGGGGTCTTGCAGCAGTGACAGAACCCAATTGCAGCAGGACAGCACTCCCTTACAATCATGCCACTCAGGAGCACCTGAAAGTGGGGACAGGGTCCCAAAGGGTCTGTGGTGGCACGGAGGCCTTTAATGGGAAGAAGCAGAAAGCGAGGTCAGTCAATCCGAAGTCAGGGCAGGCGGCTGGCAAGAGAAATCGATCAATCCGGGGGCCAGGTCAAGTGGCAGGCAGGGAGAATCAAACAGAAGATCAAGAGTCAGGAGCCAGGAACACGAGCTGAGAATCAGGACATAGGCAGGTATACGAGAGCAAGGAAAATAACCAAGCACTGACTGGAAGGCATGCTTGGCTTAAATAGAGAGCCAGGATCACATAACCGACCACCTCCCATCAGTAGGTGGGTGTCGCAAGAGCTATAAAGGGAAGTCAGGGACCTGGTGTCATCTTGATTTGCACCATAGTCCCTGACCTTCCTTCCCCTACCAAATCCGCAGCTCTCCACCAGGCCCGGACTGGGACAAAAAATAGGCCCGGGCATTTTAGGCTGAGCAGCCCATTTTTTTTTTTTTTTTAAACAAAATGACCAATGATGAACAACTACCGGTTTCTCTGTTTTTTAGTTATATTTAACCTGCACACCCATGCGATCCGATTCTGCAAATCGCACTGTGTTTTGAAAACCGATTGCGGGGTGTCGTTAACCTAACATACACTCTGCAATCTGTTTGCATGGACGGGTTGCTATTTAGATGCAATCCGCATTTGGTGTGAACTCAGGCTAAGAGATAACAGGTAATTTTAGGGTACATTAAAAATATATTACCCAATTTTTGGGTGAAATATAAAAGATAGGGGATAGGGATGACATCAGTAGTGGTGGTGGTGGGATAGGGATGACATCAGTAGTGGTGGTGGTGGGATAGGGATGACATCAGTAGTGGTGGTGGTGGGATAGGGATGACATCAGTAGCGGTGGTGGTGGGATAGGAATGACATCAGTAGCAGTGGTGGTAGGGATAAGGATGACATCAGAAGCAGTGGGAATAGGAATGACATCAGTGGCAGTGGTAGTGGGAATTGGGATGACATCAGTGGCAGTGGTAGTGGGAATTGGGATGACATCAGTGGCAGTGGGGATTGGGATGACATCAGTGGCAGTGGGGATTGGGATGACATCAGTGGCAGTGGGGATTGGGATGACATCAGTGGCAGTGGTGGTGGGGATAGGGGTGACATCAGTGGTGGTGGGGGATAGGGGTTACATCAGTGGTAGTGAGGATTGGGATGATATCAGTGGCAGTGGTGGTGGGGATAGGGGTGACATCAGTGGTGGTGGGGGATAGGGGTGACATCCGTGGTGGTGGTGGGGATAGGGGTGACATCCGTGGTGGTGGGGATAGGGGTTACATCAGTGGCAGTGGTGGTGGGGATAGGGGTGACATCAGTGGTGGTGGGGGATAGGGGTGACATCAGTGGCAGTGGTGGTGGGGATAGAGGTGACATCAGTGGTGGTGGGGGATAGGGGTGACATCAGTGGCAGTGGTGGTGGGGATAGAGGTGACATCAGTGGCAGTGGTGGTGGGGATAGGGGTGACATCCGTGGTGGTGGGGATAGGGGTGACAACAGTGGCAGTGGTGGTGGGGATAGGGGTTACATCAGTGGCAGTGGGAATAAGAATGACATCAGTGGTAGTGGGGATTGGGATGACATCAGTGGCAGTGGTGGGGATAGGGATGACATCAGTGGCGGTGGTGGTGGGGATAGCGATAACATCAGTGGGAATGATGAGGATAGGGGTGACATCAGTGGCAGTGGTGGTAAGGATAGGAATAACATCAGTGGCAGTGGTGGTAAGGATAGGAATAACATCAGTGGCAGTGGTGGTGGGGATAGGAATGACAATGTCTGCCACTGATGTCATCCCTATGCTCATCACCACTGCCACTAATGTCATCCTTATCCCCACCGCTACTGATGTCATCCCTATCCCCCCCATCACCACTGCCTCATGGGAGGGGGGGAGAGATCAGACAGAGGGATGGCGGTGGGAGAGATGGGTTCTGGTAGAGGTATGGCGGTGAAAGAGATGGGATGCGGCAGAGGTATGGGATCAGGCAGAGGTATGGCAGTGGGAGGGATGGGATCAGGCAGAGGTATGGCGGTGGGAGAGATGGGATCAGGCAGAGGTATGGCAGTGGGAGAGATGGGATCAGGCAGAGGTATGGCAGTGGGAGAGATGGGATCAGGCAGAGGTATGGCAGTGGGAGAGATGGGATCAGGCAGAGGTTTGGCATTGGGAGAGATGGGATGAGGCAGAGGTATGGCATTGGGAGAGATGGGATGAGGCAGAGGTATGGCGGTGGGAGAGATGGGATCAGGCAGAGGTATGGGATTGGGAGAGATGGGATGAGGCAGAGGTATGGCATTGGGAGGGATGGGATGGGATCAGGCAGAGGTATGGCATTGGGAGAGATGGGATGAGGCAGAGGTATGGCGGTGGGAGAGATGGGATGCGGCAGAGGTATGGCAGTGGGAGAGATGGGATCAGGCAGAGGTATGGCAGTGGGAGAGATGGGATCAGGCAGAGGTATGGCAGTGGGAGAGATGGGATCAGGCAGAGGTATGGCAGTGGGAGAGATGGGATCAGGCAGAGGTATGGCGGTGGGAGAGATGGGATCAGGCAGAGGTATGGCAGTGGGAGAGATGGGATCAGGCAGAGGTATGGCAGTGGGAGAGATGGGATCAGGCAGAGGTATGGCGGTGGGAGAGATGGGATGAGGCAGAGGTATGGCAGTGGGAGGGATGGGATCAGGCAGAGGTATGGCGGTGGGAGAGATGGGATCAGGCAGAGGTATGGCAGTGGGAGAGATGGGATCAGGCAGAGGTTTGGCAGTGGGAGAGATGGGATCAGGCAGAGGTATGGCAGTGGGAGAGATGGGATCAGGCAGAGGTTTGGCATTGGGAGAGATGGGATGAGGCAGAGGTATGGCATTGGGAGAGATGGGATGAGGCAGAGGTATGGCGGTGGGAGAGATGGGATCAGGCAGAGGTATGGGATTGGGAGAGATGGGATGAGGCAGAGGTATGGCATTGGGAGGGATGGGATGGGATCAGGCAGAGGTATGGCATTGGGAGAGATGGGATGAGGCAGAGGTATGGCGGTGGGAGAGATGGGATGAGGCAGAGGTATGGCAGTGGGAGAGATGGGATCAGGCAGAGGTATGGCAGTGGGAGAGATGGGATCAGGCAGAGGTATGGCGGTGGGAGAGATGGGATCAGGCAGAGGTATGGCGGTGGGAGAGATGGGATCAGGCAGAGGTATGGCGGTGGGAGAGATGGGATCAGGCAGAGGTATGGCGGTGGGAGAGATGGGATCAGGCAGAGGTATGGCGGTGGGAGAGATGGGATCAGGCAGAGGTATGGCGGTGGGAGAGATGGGATCAGGCAGAGGTATGGCGGTGGGAGAGATGGGATCAGGCAGAGGTATGGCGGTGGGAGAGATGGGATGAGGCAGAGGTATGGCGGTGGGAGAGATGGGATCAGGCAGAGGTATGGCAGTGGGAGAGATGGGATGAGGCAGAGGTATGGCGGTGGGAGAGATGGGATGAGGCAGAGGTATGGCGGTGGGAGAGATGGGATGAGGCAGAGGTATGGCGGTGGGAGAGATGGGATGAGGCAGAGGTATGGCGGTGGGAGAGATGGGATGAGGCAGAGGTATGGCAGTGGGAGAGATGGGATGAGGCAGAGGTATGGCATTGGGAGAGATGGGATGAGGCAGAGGTATGGCAGTGGGAGAGATGGGATGAGGCAGAGGTATGGCGGTGGGAGAGATGGGATGGGATGAGGCAGAGGTATGGCAGTGGGAGGGATGGGATGGGATGAGGCAGAGGTATGGCAGTGGGAGTCTGTGTTTTTAAATTGTGCTGCTGGCCTGCTGCCATTCTTTCCTTACCTGTTGTTGAGGTCTTGGCTCCTGTCCTGGTCGTGGGTGGTGGTGTTAATGCAGCTCCAGGGCAGGCACTAACTTGACACTGACGACTCCTCCACACTCTGACTCACTTAAGTTCAGACAGTCACTGTCTCAGACTCAGACACACTGTCAGTGTCTGTCTGCGGCAACGGCGACTGCTCACTTCCCGCATCTTCCTGTGACAACAAAGCAGCATGGGGTCCCCGCCGGCCTCTAGCTCCACCCCCGGCCTTCACTTCACTTCACAGTCACACGGACGGTCCACCCACCGACTCCACCCCCTCCTGAGCTACGCTGGAGCCTGGATGCCGCTGCGGAGCCGGCTACCAGCTGAGCAAAGTTAGGAGTGGGGAGTCGGGGATAGCGGCGGGCGGCCAGATTGCCGTAATGCGGGGCCCGGGCAGTCGGCGACAGTGGCGGGGTGGGCGGGGTGGGCGGGCGGCCAGATTGCGGTAATGCGGCGGCGGCCCTCAGACTCCGCGGAATCGGCCGCGGAGAGGCAGGCAACGGCCGGACGGCGGACACTGTCTTCCATTATAGTGCGCCTGGCGCTGGACTCGGAGCGGAGGCCTCGGCGGCCCACCGGGCATATGCCCGCTGTGCCCAATGGTCAGTCCGGCCCTGCTTCCACCTCCTCCCTGTGCAGAACACTGGGTCCACATGGAAGCCACCATCTTGCCACGATGGCGTGCTCGCTGCAGACCTCAGTGGCGAGAGGGAACCACATCAGACCCAGGAGAGAGGTCTCTGAGAGCGGCGAGTGCCGAGACTCCGCCGCGAGGATGCCGCGGGCACCCAGGAACGGCAGTGCCGTGACAAAAATGAATAAACATGTTTTGCCTATAGTTCTACTTAAAACCCACAAGTGTTTTTTTACCACTACTATTGCTTGATATTGGCTTTTGACATTTACAGTTGCAGCAATTTAGATTTCGGATGAAAGGTTTAGCACTGGGAAACACTTTTTGAAAGATAAATTGTGCATTTTATATACAACCATATAGATCAGACCTAAAGGAGGGACAAATGAGATGGAAAGAGGGACAGAGGTTCCAAATCATGGACAGTCCCTTGAAATCAAGGACAGTTTGGAGCTATGTATACAGTACAGTCGGTTGCTATTTGCTTAGGATTTTTGGTGTCTCCTGTGGATCCAAGCAATGGAGGAGCATGCAGGCACCTTAGGGTGCTCGCTAGTCACAACTTACATGTGTTTACATCACTGCAGTCTAAAGCTGATCTTTACCTTATAGTAGTGGATTCTGTGCCTCTATACTAACCTGACTTCTTCATGTGCAGCTACTGAGGAGGAATAGAAGTGCTGGCATGGGGGTGCAATTTAGGAAGAAGATAACATCAATAATCTCCAACTGTGAATCACATCTCACTACAGTCCTTGCTTGTAAATCAGGAAGTGTAAGGAACATGGCACAAGATTTTGAATCCACTAAAGAATCTCTCTCTCTCTAGTGTTTTTGTTGCTAGGAAATCAATTGCAGTCAATTAAAGCAATATTAAATGCAAAACCAAAAATATAATATATTGCACCTTACCAATCATTAGATGTGGTGGCTGCATTTGTTTTCTTTTTTTACACTCTGTCTTTACCTGGGCATCTGTCCGGTAACAAACCTCCTGTATTGAACACTAAGTGCTGGTTCACACTTGTACGACATGAAAGTAGCATCACTTCCAGCATGACTTTGCTGTACCACTTCAGTGCGACTTTAAAGCAACTTCAATGCAACTTTACTGCTAAGAAGCACTCCTATGCGACTTTGATGATTCAGTTTGCTTTTAACCCTCACCTCTCCTCCCTGGTCATCCACACCTGAGCGTAGTGAAACGCGAGTTCCTGCTCACATTTTTTTGCACATTTTTCGAGCATAAACATGCCCCACACATAGGGCAGCTTATTCACTCGAATGCACTAATTTGAGGCATTTGTTTCACACAGGGGAGCCCATTTAAGTGAATAGGCTGCCCTATGCACGATGTGTGTTAAAGAGGTTGTAAACTCATTAAACTTTTTTTTTTTCCCAACCTGAAAGAGAAACCCATAATGAGCTAGTATGCATCGCATATTAGCTTATTATGAAATACTTACCTTATAACGAGCCCCCGCCGTGCCGTCCGCTCACCTGTATGACGGGCGACGTGTTCAGTAGCCCGTCTTCCGGGATCGCGGCATCCGGCCATCTGATTGGCCGGACCCGCGATTACGTCACTCCCGCGCAGGCGGGGCTCTGAAGGGGCTCTGAAGGAACGGGCACCAGCGGCCGTTCCTTCAGAGCTCATGCGCTGGTGATGTCACTGGCTGCATGTAAGGTAAATATCTCCTAAACGGTGCATGTTTAGGAGATATTTACAGTACCTATAGGTAAGCCTTTATCATAGGCTTATCTATAGGTAAAAGTTGCAGAGGAGGGTTTACTTCCTCTTTAAGACGTGAAAAATGTGCATAAAAATGCGAGAGGAAATGTGTTTTTGCTACGCTAAGTTGTGAATGGGATGGGCTAGAAAGGAAGTTATTAGGCAGCAAGGATGCCAAGGGTGGAGAGGTGAAGGTAAAAAAAACCCCAAAAAACTGATCCAGCAAAGTGACATTCTTATCTATATGGATGCAACTTCAGTGAGATTACATAGAAGTCTATGGGGCCAAGTCACAGTGAGAGCGGCACAAAAGCAGCGCAGCAACCAGAGGCGTAGCGTGGGTTGTCAGCACCCGGGGCAAGGCAAGTAATTTGCGCCCCCTAACCCGCGGGATTTTAGCACTCGAGTCTCTTTCACTAGATTAGTTAAAGAAACCCTTACCCCCTAAGCACATGTATTGTTTGTTATGAAAATACTGATGTAATTAAAGTAACCTTTCGGCCAATCAGGAAGCGGGTCTCATAATGGGTGGCCTCTGGCTCTAATCAGGTGATTAAAAAAAAAAAAAACCCCATTGAACTCCATGCGTCCGGCGCCCCGCATGTAGATTAGGGGGCCGGGGGCATGGCTGGGGGAGGGCAGCGCCCCCAACGCACCAGCCGCCACTGACCAATGGGCATTTGAGACACAGTCTAGACCCGACCCGCCATTTTCAGCCATAGGGCAGCCGCGCTGGACATATCCCAGCCTAAAGATGGAGGCAGCCGCAGACAGTGTGTGAACTCTGTATGTCAGAGTCAGAGAGTGACACTGCGGATGCGCCCCCCCCAGATGTTGCGCCCGGTGCGGCCCGCCCCCCCTGCACCCCCCACGCTACGCCACTGGCAGCAACTACTGCTTTTTTTGTTGCTGCAACTTGAGTCGTGGCAAATAAGACGCATCTATTGAAATACACGGGATGCATTGGTGTGAACCAGGGCTATTGAACACTCTGGATGAAGGAGCACAGGGTGCACATTTGGGCAGCAACATTGTCAGCCTGGGGGAGACGGGAGTGTTAGATGTACTAGCAGATTTAAGCTGGACATAAGGTGGATTGAATTTCAAATGAAAATTCTTAGGAAGAGTCTTAAAAATTTGTATGAAAATTGTCAAAACATTTTAATGTCATTAGACTTTGCTTGCTTTTAACATTTGATTTTCAAATGAATGAACTTTACCAAATGAAAACGACATACACTGTGAGAAAGTTGTTCGTTCAAGAAAAATTTTCAATTCTGCTGAATTTTCTCATCACTGCAGTTGGAAACGACCAACAAATGATTAGAAAAGTGAAAAAACTTTCTTAGGACATTCTTTTCCTAAGAATTTTGGCTCAAAATTCGACCCATCTATGACCAGTTTAGATATACAGCACTAACAAACTAAAGCCAAACTCCAGCTCCCACTTTATAAGCATTTGTAACAACAGTTTTCTCTTCCTTTTCGGATAAAGGTTTTACATACAGTAAATAAATTAATTATATGAGTGTAAGCACCCCTGTCAGTGTTGAATGGTTTGTCCCATCCCTGTAACCAATATATCTACAAGTGAGCTTTTTCTTTTGAATAACAACAGACTCACTGGCAGGATCACCAGGTATAAATAGAAGAAAGAAAGCCTAAAATAAGAAAACAAATGCAGCAATAACATCTATAATTGGTAAACTGCAATATTTAGATAATACATGCTTTTGGGTTTAGTACTGCTTTAATGGTCAATTTGTTACTGAATGATTAACTCTTTTTTTTTTTTTTTTTGCTACTTTTAGAGCAAGCTATAATTTGCTGGAGGAAATGACTAGATAGATTTACAGCTGTTACTTGTGTGTCCTACCTATGAAGTATTTTTTGTTGCATTGAACTGAATTATGTAATTCATGTTCTGATGTATTCTGCCATCTATTAGTAGTTCAGTGCTACTACAACTTGTTTATCCTTCTATATGGTATCTCCCTTTTTTCTCCCCTCCTGTTTAAGTGCTAGCTAGTTGAGACCTAGCTAGACCCTCCCTTCTTCTTCTATGCTCTCTCAGTCAGCTTAGTTATTGCAGGGAGTCAGTGACAAGGTCTTCTTACTTCAAATTAAAATTACTGGGAAAACATCCTCTGTACTTCACTTATCTAAAGTCAAATTTTGTTAGCTTCAGCTTCTGTGTCTTATTGTCTTATTAAGGAGTTAAGCTGCCTGTGGAGTTTGTCATGTAAGCAAGAGGCCATTATGTCTGCACAGGCTAGGTATCTCATTGCATAGATTGCATATCAGTAAAGACCCTCCCAGTACAGACCCCCCTTCCCAGAACAGGCCCCTCAGGACAGTCAATCCCCCCTGTACAGACCCCTTCCCTCCACCCCCTTCCCAGTACAGACCTCCAGGAAAGCACCCCCAAAGCTCCTTACCAGATGCAGTGGCAGTTCACGGTGTAGGAAAACCTCCTCAGCTACAGTATGTCATATGACTGGAATAGGGTAGGAGGTTTGCCCCACACTTTGAACTGCTGCTGACTTGCTAGGGATGCTGTGCTTGCCTGACAATCTTTTATTTTTGTGTTGCACGACAGATCATGGCTGCCAGCAGCTGGTTGCTGAAATGAGCCTGACATCAGCACTATAATTTTGCCAGAGGAGGGCAGCAGTGTTGGACGCTGAAGGTGGAAATGTAAGTAGTCCAGATCTCCCTTAAAGTGGTAGTATGCTCCAAAAAAAAAAAAACCCTGCAAGACAAAGGCATAATGAGCTAGTATGCATCGCATATTAGCTCATTATGAAATACTTACCTTAAAACGAAGCCCCGACATGGACCCCCGGACACCGCTGTGGGAGCGGACATGATGCCTCGGCGTCTCTTCCGGGTTCGGCGGCTCCGGCGCTGTGAGTGGCCGGAGCCGCGATGACGTCACTCTGCGCATGCGCGCGGGGTTTTAACTTTCCGGCATCTTCCCAGCAAGGAACTCTGAAGGTCCGCCGGACCTTCAGAGCACATGCGCCGCTAGCGTCAGCGGCGGCATGCAGTGCAAATATCTCCTAAACCGTGCAGGTTTAGGAGATATTAATTGTACCTACAGGTAAGCCTTATTATAGGCTTACCTGTAGGTAAAAGTCACAAAAATCGGTATACTACCACTTTAAAGTAATAAAGCAGTGCAGTACCACCCCTCCCCAGCACAGAGCCTTCAGCACAGACACCCTTCTCCAGTACAGAACCCTTAGTACAGAAACCCCTCCCCAGTAAAAACTCCGACCCCTCAGGACAATCTCCCCAATACAGATACCTCAGGACAGTCAACTCCCAAGTCCCAAAAGCCCCCCCCCCAGTACAGCAGACCCCTTCCCATTTCCAGTACAGACCTCCAGGAAATGTTTTACCCCAGTGGCAGTTTACAGTTAGGGAAGTCCTCCTCTCAGCTCTGTCATATGACCGGAGCAAGGAAGGAAGGTTCCCCTACTTCTGAACTGCCTCTGTCAGGGAAGTGAGTTGGAACCTGGTGTGACTGCACCCCCTACACCCTCCTTAGTATGCCACTGCTACCACCGGTCCTGGATTCTGATGGATTTTCCTGGGATTTTACCAAAATCTCAGTGTTCAGCAGTTCTGGGCTGCTACCAGCCACTTGTTGAAATGCTCATGAGCCTGACATATACATTATAGTTCTGGCAAAGTGAGGCAGCAGTGTTACACAGAGGGTGGAACGATAAGTAGTTCAGATACCTTCACCAGTGATTTATTCAAGCAACTGATAAGCTGCATTGTCAAAAATTGTTTGGAATTGTGCAGATCTCAGTGGTGTCAATGACATTTAGAATGTGTCTGGGGTGCCCTTAAGCTGGCCATGGTACAGCAGGGACCAGCCGAGATTCGAACCATGTATGGGCAGGCTTAATGTACCTAAGTTGATCGATCAATCAATATGGGTACAACCAGCATGTTGGATTTTACATGCAATTATCGCTAGTGGTAATTATTGCAACCTGTGGTTGCAAGAAAGAAAAACACTCTGTTTATAGCTGGCTTTAGTCAACTTCATCACATATCTTTAATGCCTGTTTATCTAAAAATATTCTGTGTTGTGGTTTGGAGAAAAAAAGAATGAAACTAGAACAATTAAAAAAGTTATGTAGAGTGGGCATCAAAAGAGGCCAATGCCTATAGCAACCAATACAATTCTAGCTGCCATTCACTTTTCCTCCACTACACTCATTTTTGGAAACATATTAAGAAACAGACTGTGCATTCTTCTGATCTGTATACCCCCGACAGTCCTAACTTCAGTGGGATAGTCCCAGGATTTTAACAAATTCCCAGCATCCTGTGGATCTGGTCTGTGTCCCACTGCCGGTCAGATGCTGGAAAACTCATATCTGCTACCCAATCAGGCTCCATTGCTCCTTATTCAGGCAGAATGATCTCCTGTCTGACATAAGCACTATAATTCCAATAGAGCTAGGTGGCAGAATAGACACAGAGGATGGAAAGGGAACCAATCCACTAAATACAAATGACGTCACTGTCCCCCTCTGTGCCCCACCCTAAGCTCACCAATCATCAGTGTCCTTCTCCTACTCCACAGAAGACTAGTGCCCCCCTATGCCTTCATAGAGCACCGGTGCCTCTCTCTCTACCCACAAATAACCATGCCTTCCTCCACAATATATAAGTGCCCCTCTCCTGCTGCATGAGATCAGTGCTCCCTCTCTCTTCACGAGTACCAGGTCCCTCCCTCTCCTTCCACAGTGTGATAGGTTCCTCCCTCCCCCTACACAGAGTACTGGGTCCCCCCTTTCCCGTCACAGAACACCAACGCACCCCCCCCCCCCACATTGCGCATTAATGCTCTCCTCACTAAGCATCAGTGTCCCCTCTTTTCTCCCACTGGGGCATTTTTTTCACAGATGATGAGCATTTTTCCTCCCACTGATGCTGGCCTTCCTCTCTTGTACCACCAATACCAATATTTTTCCTCTCCCAGTACCAACAAAAGGCATTTTTTTCCTGCCCCTGACCACTGATGCCAGACATTTTTCCTCCCCCTGACCATCATTTCCTGGCATTTTTTCTCTCCAGTTGACCACTGACGCTGGCCATTTTTCCTTCTGTTGTCCACAGACATTGACCAGCTTTTTCCCTTGCTAACCAGCAATAAAAGGGACGCTGCACTCTATAAATTGCGTTGCACATAACAGGGTGCTTAACACTGTACATTACATTATGCACAGTACTACTGTACATTATATAGCACCCTCTAGTGTGCAAGAAGTGGACATAGTTGTTAGTTGTTTTGTATTTATTTGCATTTTATTGCATGTCCAATTATCACTTTATTCATCTACGTATATATATATATATATATATATATATATATATATATTTTTTTTTTTTTTTTTTTTATACATATCATCAGTTTTTCACTGCTTTGTAGATATTATTTATTTATTCATTTGCGCAGCACTATTTATTTAATTTACATTGATTACACTGTTATGAGAAGTGGAGTATTTGCAGCAATTTATTAATTTATTGAAGGAAGGTTGCTCGCAGGATCTTTTTGTTAGATCAGACAGCGTGTTAGCTCTTTGTCCTTTGACAAAGAAAAGAGAATTAAAAAAAATAAATACTTTTGCAATCAGGAAACGATAAAGTAATGCATATGAATATTTCATACTTATGCCATGGAGCCAGCAGGTGGCGCTCTAAGCAAGAGTTGGCCTACATGGAAATCTTAGCAGCTGTTGTGCCAAAAATAGAACTGGAAAGTCAGAGGAAGAACACGCCCCTCCTTTCTTACCAAAAATGATAATTTCCTAATTATTGAGTTAACATAGACTGGCACAAAGGCCATGCTGGGGTTTCTTATTAGTAAGCACAGTGTGCTTTGCAAGCATAGCGTTATGGATGCACCCAGTAAAATAAAGATTTCCTACTAACTGTTAAAGTCTAAACTATTAGTTTGTAAACCTAAAATTAAATAAATGAAATTGACTAAAATGTATTATAGTTTCTTTAAGGAGCCTAGGTGTGGTTATTTGCTAAAACACTAAAAAATCATTTAAAAAATGTGAAACTTTAGACAAATATGCACATCTTTGCCGCTAGTGCTTGGTTTTCGGATAGCAACTGTGTATGTATAAGGCAGAGTTGTACTTGTTGGGTCTTAGTCTCGGAGGAGTTGGGAAGATTATAGACATTCTATGTGCTGTATTGAATCCTATATTAAGGTTTGTTGTACATACAAGAACCCCCAGTTTCTTACAAAGAAAAAATATCTTTGTGTATCTCCCTTGAAAGACGCGAAAAAAAAAAAAAAAAAAAAATTTGACACATATTCAAGATAAAATCATAAAATATGAAAGATGGGTTGTTGTTCTGAGATGAGAAATATAAAGTCCCCATCAGAAGTGCTGGTGACAAGGTTATGACTTTACCATGGAGCTGGAAGACAGCAGACAATAACAATGCACAAAGATGACCAACGGTTCATTGAATAAAACTGTTTCTAAAGGTATATGCTGAATTATACATGAATGGCATAAACGTAACTTTAATACGTAGGGACACAAAATATGTAGTTGACACTGCAATGTACCAGCACCAAAACAACAAATATACAGTAATTAAACATTAGATATCTACAATGATTAGCCATAGCTTTATGACCATTCTCCTATTATTGAGTTGGTCCCCCTTTTGCCTCCAAGCCAGCCCTGACCTGTTGAAGGATGGATGCCACTAAACCTGTGAAGATATGCTGTAATATCTGGCACCCAGCTCCCAGTAGCAGATCCTTTAGGTCCTGTAAATTGTGAGGTGGGGCCTCTAGGGATTAAACTTGTTTTTCTAGCACATCTCACGGATGTTCAATGGATTAAGATCTGGAGAATTAGGAGGCCAAGTCAACATCTCCAATGTGTTGTGGTTCTAAAAACATTCCTGAACATTTTTTTTAGTGTGGCAGGGAACATTATCCCACTGAAAGAGGCCACTGCCATCAGGGAATACTGTTTCCATGAAGGGGGGTACTTGGTCAGCAACAATGTTCAGGTAAGTGTCAATTAACATCTATATGAATGACAGGACCCAATATTTCCAAGCAAAACATTGCCCAAAGCATCACACTGCCTCCGCCAGCTTTTTTTTCCCCATACTACATCCTGGATCTGCATTTCTTCCCCAGGTTACAAAGTTACATAGTTACATAGTTAGTGAGGTTGAAAAAAGACATCAGTCCATCCAGTTCAACCTATGATGTGTGTGTGTGTTTGCTGTTAACTGTACATTGTATACCCCTGTATGTTGTGGTCTTTAAGGTGCCCATCTAATAGTTTTTTGAAACTATCGATGCGCCCTGCTGATACTACTGCTTGTGGAAGAGAATTCCACATCCTTACTGCTCTGACCGTGAAGAACCCCCTGCGTATTTTAAGGTTAAACCGCCTTTCCTCTAGTTTTAGTGAGTGGCCACGTGTCTTATTGTATTTCCTTTCTCTGAATAGGTTTTTCCATATGCTAGGGTTGCCAGTACAGTATTTGTACATTGATATCATATCCCCCCTCAATCGTCTCTTCTCCAGAGAGAATAAGTTCAGTGCTTGTAGTCTTTCCTCATAGCTGATGTCCTCCATTGCCCTAATTATTTTTTTTGCCCTTCTCTGGACTTTCTCCAGTTCCAGCACATCCTTCCTGAGGACCGGTGCCCAGAACTGGACAGCATACTCCAGATGTGGCCGGACCAGAGTCCTGTAGAGCGGGAGAATAATCTCTTTATTTCTGGAGTGAATCCCCTTTTTTATACATCCCAGTATTCTGTTGGCTTTGCTTGCAGCGGCTTGGCATTGCATGCCACTGCCAAGCCTGTTGTCTACCAGTACCCCCAGGTCTTTTTCCATCCTAGGTAAATGTAGCACTGTCCCTGTAGGGTTTGCTGTGTGTTGACTTCCTAGGCCTCCCTCTGATTACTTGCAGACAGTTGCTGGGGGTTTTTACATATCCCTCCCTACTCCCATTTGGCTCGTTACTCAATAAACAGTCCGGTGTATTCTGTTTTTTGTATTTATTTTGGAACTTGGATGGGAGAAGGGAATAGTGGGATACTCCAACTGAACTATTCACAGTAAATATGGACAACTCTCACTTGGCCTCACCAGATTACTTCTGGATGCAGACACACTGCTTTGACCATACTGCCACTTGTATGAAAGAATTTAACCTCCCTAGTGGTATTCCCAAGTGTGGCTTGGGGTTAATATAATGTACCAAAAGCGGTAACCCCAAGCCACACTCGGGGTTAGCCTAGAATCCCAATCACCTTCCCCTGCGATCCCCCCTGGTCCTTCAGCCATCCTCCCGCTGTCCTCCCGCTGTGTGCTCGGCCGATACTGGCACCTGTCTTCCGGTTCCCTTCCCTGCGAGTGTTGCGACGCAGGGGGGGTGGAACCGACGGCAAATTCAAAAATGTAAATACACCAAATGACATGATACAAAGCTGTGATCCTAACGGATTACACTATATCATGCCATTTCACCACAGGATTTCACCTGGTGACTTTTCCAGTGTCCTGCCTGTGCTTTTCCAGTTCTTTGTGCCTGGAAAATTGAGAATGACGATGGCGTTCTTTTTGCACAAAAGTGCTTTTAGACGAACTGGAAAACAGCGACAGCGAAACTGAGTTACTTGAAGAACTGAGCGATAGCGATTCCTGGGAAAATTCGTCATCAGGTACAGAAAGTGACGACAGCGACGATTCTGATGTCTCTTTCTGGCACATCGCTCCGTTGAAAAATATATATACAAAGTATATACCACGCACCAAAGATAGGGTTCCAGGTGGATGAATAAATTATTAAATAAATTACCAGGTGGGTGTGATTTAAAGGAAATTGAGGAAAATTTATTTAATCCATAGATAGCTAGCGCTGTATGTGGCCTTTTCTTTAAAAGTCCATTTTTTTTTACATCGCTCCGTTGGAAATTCTGAAGAATCAGTTGATATACTTCCCAAATTTTTTTTTAGTTTTGGTGCAGAATGAGTAGTTTGAAAATAATAAAGAATTTGATGAAACTACTTTTGGCTGTGGACACAGGTCAGCATGGGCACCCTGACTGGTCTGCTGCTTCGCAGCCCCATTCACAAAAAACCGTGATGCTCATATTTTCTGCTTTTCACACATCAACTTTATGGACTTGCTGCCTATAATATCTCATGAACTTTCAAATGCCATTGTAACAAGTAACATCAGTGTTACCCTGTTTCCCTGAAAATAAGCCCTACCTTGAAAATAAGACCTAGCGTTAATTTTGGGGATGGCTGCAATATAAGCCCTACCCCAAAAATAAGCCCTAGTCGTTCTAAAAACATTTAATTAATTTTGTAAAAAGATTATATAATGTGCAGCAGTGTGTCTCCTTTTGTAACTTTATTGTGGTAAATAGATTATTTACAGCGCGCTGGGCGCTCATATGACCTAAGGTAGATCTCCTCTCCTCGCAGTTTACGTCAGTGGCCCCTCACTCTGCAGTGCTGAAAGCGGGGAAGAAGAGCTCCGGTGGGTCATGTGAGCACCCAATGGCACTGTAAATCAGGTATTTTCTACTATAAAGTTACAAAAAGAGACACACTGCACACTCTATAATCTTTTTACAAAACGGATTATATAATTTTTTAATGCCTTTAATCAAGGTTTATTTTTGGGATTACTGAATGTCCTAATGCTGACTCCTGAGAAGACAGGGGACGCAGGAACTTTTTTAAAAACATTTTATTTTTTTATTCCAGGTTTTTTAGAACAAAGAGAGGGGTAAATGACACCATACAAGCACTGTGCTTTCTATCATGCCTTAACCACTTTACCACTAGAGCATTTTGCTGTCTTACGTCTGGGCCACTTTTTGCGATTCGGCGCTGTGCGAATTTAACTGACAACTGCGCGGTCGTGCGACGCCGTACCCAAAGGAAATTGACGTCCTTTTTTTCCCCACAAACAGAGCTTTCTTTTGGTGGTATTTGATCACCTGTGCGATTTTTACTTTTTGCGCTATAAACAAAAAAAGAGCTTTTATTTTGAAAAAATAACAATATTTTTAACATTTTTTTATATGAAATTACCCCCAAAAAAGATGTAAAAACCAATTTTTTTTAAATTTTTGGCCAATTTGTTTTCTGCTACCCATGTTAGGTAAAAAAAATCGAAATAAGCGTATTTTGATTGGTTTGCGCAAAAGTTATTGCGTTTACTAACAAAGGGAAAGATTTCTGTCATTTTTGGTGTTTTTTTTTTTTAACGAGTAATGGCGGCGATCTGCGATTTTTTTTGCGGGACTGCGACATTGCGGCGGACAGATCGGACCCTTGACTGACATTTTTGACACTTTTGGGGGTACCAGTGACATTTCTACAGTAATCAGTGCTATAAATATGCACTGTTACTGTAAAAATGACACTGGCAGGGAAGGGGTTAATTTTATTGGAGAGGGAGGGGTTAATGTATGCCTGGTGCTTACTGACGTGTGGGGGGGGGGGAGGTGACTGTGTGTGACAGGGACAGATCGGATGTCCAGCTATGCTGAACAGTCCGATCTGTCACTCCCTGTCACTGAGGAGATCCGCCCGCTTGTGTTTACACAGGCGGGCGGATCTCCACACTAGATCCCCGACGATCGCCGCTGCTCCTCCCCTGGCCTGACTCCCGCTGTGAATGAAAACAGCGGGAGCGCGCCTCCGGCGGCGAGCGAGCGCCGCCTACAGGGGAGGAGTCTGGCGACGTAGGTCTACGTCGTCAGACGGGAACGAGCCACTTTGCCGCAGTGCTATTCAAGTACTCAGCGGTAAAGTGGTTAAAGAATCAGGATATTTTTTTTGTTAGGGTTACAAACATTTTAAGATCATGTAAATTATTGTACATGCCGTAAATAAATAAGACATCCCCTGAAAATAAGCCCTAGTGTGTTTTTTGTAGCCAAAATTAATATAAGACCCAGTCTTATTTTCGGGGAAACACGGGTTACATCAGTATTGTATAGTATAGTATTCTCTTAACCTGTCAATGGTCATAAAGTTATAGTTGATTGGTGTACGGTATATTCTGGTTTTATGTAAAGTGTGCTGCCTAATACAAACCTCAGTAGATCTAGAGATATAAACAAATTAAGTTGTATGCAAATCTCTACCTTTAGATGTAAAAGATAAAAAATTAAAGCGGAGTTCCGGGCAGAGAAACGTTTTTTTTTTTAACATACCCCCGGGACAGTCAGGGCTAGCACATTCCACAATGGCTAGCCTCTGATCTGTCCCGGTTCGCACTTACCTTTTAGAAGAAATACTTACTTAGAAGTTTTCTTCCACAGCGTTTCCATCTCGGTTGTGGGCAGCTGAAGCCGGCGCGGTCCTCTTCTCTGTCTTCTTCCGCGTCTTCGTGTCCCAGAATGCGCTGCACCGGCCCCTCTCGTCACTTCCGGTGCGGCGTCGCCCGGAATTGACGAGCGGGGCCGGTGCGGCGCATTGATTCCTGGGAGCTATGATGTTTAGCTCCCAGGAATCATTGCGAGGCAGGAAGTGACGGGGAGAGCCTCGGCGCTGGAGGAGGAAGCTGTCATAGGTGAGTATTTACGATCGTCAATTACAAGGTGAGTTTTAAAAAAAAAAAAATCTAACTATCCAATTCCTTTTCAGGTTAGGCTGAACTAGCGGACGGGCACAATAAAAAAATATCGTTTTTGTGCCCGGAACTCCGCTTTAAAGCCTATTTCTGGCAAAAAGTTCTTTTAACCCCACTCTTAAAAAAAAAAGAAAAAAAAAAAAGCCCTTTTTAACCTACCTGTTTCTGCCATCATGTGCCACGCCACTGCTTGAATCTCCAGGACCTATTTGGACCCTGCTTCTGGACACCAAATGTGAAGTGTTCATGCCACAAGGCACGAGGCACCAAAGAAGCACCCTTCCAATCTGCAGCGAAGAAGAGAAAAGACTCAGGATCTGCAGTATCGGGGATTTAGGGCAATATTTGGGGCATTTATTTATTTATTACAGGCATTTTTATCCTGCTGACAATTTATGCATGCTTTATTTAATTTACATCAGTCCCTGCCCTCAAGGAGCTTGCAATCTAAAGTTCCTACCTCAAAAGCATACCATATACTCACACACATAATAGGGCCAACTTAAAGTAATTGTAAATGATCATCTTGTATTATAATTATTATTATACAGGAATTATATAGCGCCAACAGTTTGCGCAGCACTTTACAATATGAGGGAAGAGAGTACAGTTACAATACAATTCAATACAGGAGGAATTGGAGTGCCCTGCTCGTTAGAGCTTACAATCTAGAAGAGAGGGTCAAGTAAAAGAGAAGGCAATAACTATGAGCTGATGGAGAAAATGGAAGTACGGTTGTTAGGTGTGGGTAGTAAAACAACCCATTCAGTTTAAAATAGAAATGAAAGGCAAAACATTTTTGTATAGATATAAAAAAAAAAAAAATACTATAAATACCTTTTATCTCATTTTTTTTAATTAATGATCTCATTCCCTCTGTTCTCAGCTGCATAAGAGCTGGGGGAGGAGAAGCAGCAGCATACTGAGCTCGCCAGTTAATAGCAACGGAGGGGTGTCAGGACAAATCTGATCATTGGAGGAGAGTACACTGAGTTCCCAGTATAGCTAGAGAACTGACCATGGTGTGCTCTCCTGCTTAGTGTGGTCAGTTTTTAATAGGAAAGCAAGGGGACTGGCAGCAACACCAGGGATTTCAGATATAGGAAGCAATACAAAGAGGACAGGATACTTTCTAATACAAGTACATGGTACAGCAGGCACATATCAGGAGTATTGGGGTAACAAACGCTTTAAGCTGGCCATACATGGAACAAAATTTGGCTGGTTTCAGCAAGGACAAGCTGAATTTTGGTCAATGTTCGGGCACCCTGGATGGACACAAGTTGATGTCTACAGCCAGCCTGTTGGGTTTTTCCCGAATGATAAGTGCCGCCGGCCATAGCCAGCAGCACTAATCATTATGTTCTGCTGGCGGGGAGCTTTACCCTTGATGGAAGGAAAGAAAATTGCATAATCTATGGCCTGCCTTAGACAGGAGCCAATTAACCTAAAAGCATGTATTTAAAAGGAACACTTGTAGAAAGCTTTGTGCTAATGAATTATTTCTTAGCTAAGAAATGTTTTTCTTCATGTTTCATATGTGGTGTATAATAAGTGGTAATGGCTTTGCCACTAAAAGAAAAAGACATTTTTCAGTATTTGGTACAACGTTGTAGATCTTTATAGGTATAATATTGATAACTACCAAATGCAATGTGATTAAAGCCCAACCCCTGCATTTGGAAAGAAATTTACATCTAATTGTCCAAGAAATATAAAAACACGTTTTTACTGCCATAATATATTTATATAATATGTCCCCATCAGACATCATTCTTCCATCATTAAAGGATATATTCAACTCTACATAAAAATAGTAAATGCACATCTTTTTGCAGGTAAAAAAAAATTAGCACTTTTATTTTTTCAAACAGGATCCTGGAAAGCATTGCACCCATGATCAGCAGATGGCAAGTGCAATGTGAATGAACTACAGTATCCCTTTGCTAATCAGAAAGCCTGCAGTTCATTCACACTGCCGTGGTAGCTCACGGTACTTGTAGTTTATTAATTCACAGGAAATTGTGTTACTTTTAAAAAGGGACAGAAGGTGCATGGAGAGGAACCTCCAACCGCTGTTACAAGGAGGGGGAATTAGGGGAAGAAGGCGCAGGAGCTAGAACATACAGTAATACATGTTCCACCCTAAATACGGGTGGAACATATAACATGTTCTAAAGGTGAGCTTATTCTTTAAGGTTTCATTCACATAGGCTCTGTGGTTCCAACAGTGTGAAAGAGCTCCTTGTTTCTGCGGCTGGAGACACATGGAGATGCACGCAGGCAGCCTGTGTTTCTCTATAGGGATGCAGTGGCCCCTAATGTGACAGCTGTGCAGAGGCAGGTGAGCAGTGCCAAACGCACTGCAAATGCAGGTTGAACGAAATATCCCATATTTTATCCGAAGATTAACCTGTTCCCGACCGCCCTCCGCCGATTTACTGCGGCAGTGCGGCTCTCCTGCGCAAACCGACGTAGACCTACCTCGGTCGCGTGTCTGCAGCCAGGGGGGAGCGCGCGCCACCGGCAGCGCGCTCCTGCTCCCACTCGGCAGCGGGGACTCCGATGCACGAGGCAGGCGGCTCCAATTGCCACCTGACACCCGCAATCGATCCCCGCTGAGAGAGAAGAACGGTCAGCTGTTGTAAACACATCTGACTGTTCTTCTCTCTGCTATGATCACAGAGCTCCTGTGATCCTTCTATATAGGATCGCAGGTCTCTGTGATCATTTCACAAGCCATGCCCCCCACGGTTAGAATCACTCCCCTAGGCTCACATTTAACCCCTTGATCACCCACAGTGTTAACACCTTCCCTGCCAGTGTCATTATTACAGTAACAGTGCATATTTCTAGCACTGATTACTGTAGTAATGTCACTGGTCTCCCCAAAAGTGTCCGAAATGTCAGTTAGGGGTCCGATCTTTCCACCGCAATGTCGCAGTCCTGCAAAAAAATTGCAGATCGCTGCCATTACTAGTAAACAAAATAAATAAATAAAAAAATAAATAAAAATGACATAAATCTTTCCCGTAGTTAGTAGACGTAATAACTTTTGCGCAAACCAATCAAAATACGCTTATTACGATTTTTTTTTTACCAAAAATATGTAGCAGTAAAGAAATTGGCCTAAAATGTTAAAAAAAATTGGGAATTGTAAGAATATTTAATAATAATATCTCGCGCTCATACTTCATTATGTCAGAATATTTATACTGCTCTGAATATAACAGTGTCTATTTATGGTTAATAAGCAAAGATCTGTGCGGAAGGAGAATCTCCACTTATTCCACAAATCAATATGTAGTGAATTCTTTTAAATTGATTAATTTATTTTTAAAAGCATATACCAATCTTAGTGAGTACAGTCTACAGTATGGAATATATAAAAATATTTATTCTCAAGACATGTATTCACAATATATGATCAAAAAGGGAAATGACACAAACAGATAACTCTTACATAAAATACTAACTTCAAACAATCAATGCAATGTGATGTTTAGCTCAATAATGAAAGTGAAACTGAAACAAAGTGAAAGTGAAAGCAAAACGAAAAAAAGATTACCATTTCTCCAGGTATAGCATAAACCATAGGTAAGTGTTCTATATAAACAGACCACAATTGTCTGGGAATTGCATAGCCGAAAGTCATTTCACTGCAGATGAAGCGAGAATAAGCCATGCAAAACGGAAGACTAAATTCACAACAATGCGCTAAATCTGATATTAATAAAAATGTATAAAAACAAAAATCAGCTTTTTAGAGAAAAATCTACCATGGTTCATACGGCTGGGATTGTAATCTTATTACCCTTAAATATGCAATATAAAACATATAAGGAAGGAAATAACAATTGTTGAATAAAATCAAATAACATAGCAAGATTATATTTACCACACTTAAGATGGCAGCTAGCTTCAAATGGTCGTTACCAGAGTCCTAAGATGGATGCCTTTCTTAAGATGGTGGCTTCCCTCCAAGTTTCAGATGAATGATGGAGTATGTCTGGAGGAGTCTATAGATGGATGTAGTAGTGTGTGTGATGTATGTGTATTGTATGATGGGCAGTGTAATGTCGTGTCTCCTATCTCTCATCTGGGTTGTTCTTTTTTATGGTATGAACAAAGGGCTATAAAAATTACCATAAGTTAAACCCAGAGGGATGAAACATTATCCCCATTGGTTGGGATATTCTATACCTTAACTGGTGAGGTCAGAGCCACACCTCTCCTGATAATTCAATACTTTGTATAATACAATTAAAGGATGATTTCTCTATATGTAAAAGTAATCATAAAAGCACAACATAAAACTTTGTCCATACTCCCAGTACATACATAAATGTCCATCTGTATCTCCATCATTCACCTTGGCAAGTAATGCCATTTCAATAATTATATTTTTAATACAATATAATATTTCTATATGGGAAATATCTGAATTATCCCAAGACTGCATTTATTAGCATCTCCAAAAGGGGGCAGTATGGTACCGTTTATTTAATTCAGTGTTTAAAGTAATTAGAATATATTCTTATCTGATGATCTTTGACCTCTTGGCTAGTGAAGATCCATTAATTATTTGACCATGCCACATGTTGTCAGACATTTTGTCTGACCTTTAATATTTACAATACCTTGAACACTTAGCCTAGTCCAAAGCAATTCTTATATAAACACTCCTACCACATGCCTTAAAATGAAGTAGTTAGTATTCACTCTAGTCTTAAGTCTAAGTAAGATTACTACTGTAAGAATATAAACCCAAAATGTGATATAATTCCTAAATATATATGTTTATGCCTTACATAATATAATGACATAATTATGGCTAATATCTTCTCACACATAATATTGTATCTTTAAAAACTTATATATAGTTCATTTTAAATGTCTGCTAGAGTATACTGGGGTATTGTCCATTGTTAAATAATTACAGACAGACTGGGATTACCATTATGTCTTATCTGAAAAGGTGTCTATGTAAATCTTATTTACGATCTTAAAAGAAATACAAAGACCTCTGTTGAAACTCTATTCTCTCTTGTAAGCTTGTAAGAGACATTTATTTTGAAAATGAACATATATGAACCTTCATTCACCTTGAACAAAATGGACACTATACTGTTCAAAATCTTATATGCATAATATGGAATATACATTGCTTTTTTAAATCCATTTTTTTTGTTCTATTATTATTTTAATCACCCCAATAATCCCGACATATCCCCTCCCTTTCTTCCCAGTATGCCGGTGAGCAGCCTAGCCATATCTGGAAAGAAAGCTTTATAAGGAGTAGCAAAAGAAAAAAAAATGTCTTGTTCTCTTTTTATAAGAGAATAGTTCATATTGGGAATTGTTCATAACTTTTAAGTAAAGCCGTAAAAATGAGAGAAAAAAAAAATCATCAGTTCAAAATGTCAGCTCGTAGCGACTTTGCTAGTGTTAGCTATGTCACAAACTGTTCCTAGTCTTTTGAATTTCGATCTAGTGAAGAAACTCAAATGTTCCTTGAAATCTGCATCTCCAGCTTGCAAAGTCTTAATGGAGACAGAAATTAACTGCTGCAATGGCATTGGCATCTACCAGTCAAAGCCCAGTAAAACAATGTTGGCAATCAGGAATCCGAGAAATCTGTTTGGACATTCAACCTTGGATATTGGTTGGATAATGAATGGTTTCAGCATGGTCTAGAGCGTCATACACCTAGACTGAGGTTTGCTCACATGTGCAATGCACCATTCTCACATCTCCTTCAACTGAAAACAGGAGGTAGTGCGATTCCTCTCAATGGATTTCCTCGGATCAAATGCACAAAGATCTGTTGAAGCAAATCTTCCTCTCCATCAACAAGAATCTGGGGCGTCTCGCAACTTGATTCCTGAAGAAGGACCCGATTCAATGAGGGGTTCCGTCCTGAGCTGGGCTCTAAGAAAGGATGACCCATCCGATCGCTGCGTCTTTGGCAAACATCATCGTCTGTACCAATCAACGACCTGGCATGGAAGGTTAATCTCCTTCTATTGGATGAAACATATAGTATGAATATACATTCTTATCAATTGACATTTCAATGCACGGTTGGTACCCTAAGCTTTCTCAGAGTTCTCCTTTAGACCACCGTATGATCAGCCTTTTATATGACTACCATGGAAGGTGAGACTATATATGCGACCTCTCCTAGGGGCGACTGACTTCTGGGGCTTATTAACATGGGGATGTATTTATCGCCATGGATACTACACATTGGATAATTGTACAATGATACAATATTTTGTTAAAATTGACCTACTACTTGGGAGGAAAAAAATATACTGTATATATCTCCCCCTATGGGGCATCAATGCAATTTATTGTAGGCAACAAACTACCTGGCATTGAGGATTCCTTCTTGGTTACTCTATACAACCTTTAACCTCTTGACTGCATTACGTCATTAGGGTTTGATCCTCCTTGGTATCTCACCGTCATTGGCGATTTTTCAAAATGTGTCCGCTTTGAGCGACCTGTTTAATTCAGAGGGATGAAGTGACCACTGAAAAATAGGAGGGTAGTTAGTATCTAACAACCAAGATCCCCTGGCATGGATTTCAGGATCCTCAATGCTGTGACCTGGGATAAAATGGTGTTAGAACCTCTGTATCCTATGCCTCTATTCAGTGTATCCCTTTGATTCCTGCCACTTGGGCATTTAAGGATTTTGTGGCCCTTGGCTGGCCACAGGATTTGTTCCTAAAGAGGACTTATTTTAAATCTAGGCTGCAGTGCCCTGAGTGAACCACGTGATCATCTGATCCAACTTGGCTTCTACTCCACTGAAAACCTTTTCAGAATTGGATTATTGGCTCTGCCTCCTGCGGTGCCTATATCTCTCGGGTTCAGACAGATGGGACAGATCCCCATCAGAACCAGTTGCTCGGTTCTGGCGTGAGGTCTGGGCCTTAATGTCACTTAATTTTCCTGAGGATTTTGGGGAGCCCTAGAATGGGGCAAATCCCTATTTATTTGTGGGTGTGCCCCCCCTTGTTGATGGGACGTCCAGTGTCCTCCTTAAGGTATCCGGTGTCCCCTTTGGGGCCTAGGTGGCATGTCTTGCTCCTCTGCCAAACTTATTATTATGTACATGGGCAATGCCTCAAAGCACAGGGATTTAAATTCCAGGTGGTTGTACTCAGCTCCTTCATTAAAGGGAGTTAGGCACTTTTGAGTACAGAAAAAAAATTCAATGGTGCTTTGGTGCTGTGTACATTTTAAATTGTAGATAACAGCTCTAGCAGCAGTAAAGTTTTTGTATGGGCTGCATTTTAAATTACATCCTTGAGGCACAACACAGAAATGGTGTTTTCATAGGCCTGAGGATGATCAATAATGTTTAAGGACCTTTTCTTAACAAAATCAGGACAGTACTCGTTTTAAAAACTTTTTTAAAAAAACTGGAGGTGCATGGTATCTTTTTAGGGGTGCTCGTCTTTTTGCAATGACCTGATATGCCTCATACCTATTTATACATGGCTGCCCAATTTCTGCCCTCCTATATTTAGAAGATGGCTGGGGTAGGATATGGACTCTCTGCCTGACTCCCCCCCTTTGTCTGGGTCATAACCAACAGACTGGGAGTCATATCTGGGTCTATGAATAATTACATCATATTTAATGCAGGACTAATTAAGCATTGCCCTTATGCATGGACACCATGACCTTATGGAACTTTCCTATTTATTTCCTGATGAGTTCCTGTCATGATATGAACTGTTACACTTTTTTTTAATTTTCCACTGCTGGTTACTCGGCAACTTTTGCTAGAAAACATTTTTCCTTGTTCAAAACTTCCTAATTATTGCATTAATCTTTTTCAATTTTGCTCTTTCACATGGTTACTTTCATTATAGTTTTTTTGATAAGACTTCTGCCACAGTTCTACTTCATTCTGCAGTTTCACGCTACATTCTCTTAACTGATGTGTCCCAATAGAGGTTACTTTCACCTGCTCAAGGAGGTTCCTTATCTCATTCTCTCATTTATTTGGAGTTGAGATTGGAACATTACTAAATCCCTTTTTGCTGAGCCTTCTGGTGCAGTTCCTCACAAAGATACAGTAAGATTGGCCATGACTCTAAAAGTATGTGATCACACTTCCTGACGTCTTTTGGTGTTAGATAAGCTTATTGGTGAGTTCATACAGCGGGTTTTCCTCTACCTAGTCAGATGCCCATTATTGGCCCGACGTTTGAGGATTTTGATATATGACTCTAACCAGCATTTACATATTCCACCATTTCAGACTCAGAGAAGTGTTTCCACACATTTATGATCTGTGCCAAATCTACTGGGGTTGTGGCATTACCACTAGGGACTCACACCTTGCCAGAGTTGGCAGCGTGAACATTACCTGCTGTAGACATTTTTAAGGCATTTCTATCACATTCACAGTTAATAAAAAAAAAAAAAATGTATTTTTTTTTTCAAAGTTATTGATTATGTCACCTGATCATAATTATGATTGGCATATGTAAGAAATCAATAATTATCTCAGCAGTGCCTCCATTATATGTAAGAATATTTAATAATAATATCTCGCACTCGTACTTCATTATGTCAGAATATTTATACTACTCTGAATATAACAGTGTCTATTTATGGTTAATAAGCAAAGATCTGTGCGGAAGGAGAATCTCCACTTATTCCACAAATCAATATGCAATGAATTATTTTTAATTGATTAATTTCTTTTTAAAAGCATATACCAATCTTAGTGAGAACAGTCTACAGTATGGAATATATAAACATATTTATTCTCAAGACATGTATTCACAATATATGATCAAAAAGGGAAATGACACAAACAGATAACTCTTACATAAAATACTAACTTCAAACAATCAATGCAATGTGATGTTTAGCTCAATAATGAAAGTGAAACTGAAACAAATTGAAAGTGAAAGCAAAACAAAAGCAAGATTACCATTTCTCCAGGTATAGCATAAACCATAGGTAAATGTTCTATATAAACAGACCACAATTGTCTGGGAATTGCATAGCCGAAAGTCATTTCACTGCAGATGAAGCGAGAATAAGCCATGCAAAACGGAAGACTAAATTCACAATAATGCGCTAAATCTGATATTAATAAAAATGTATAAAAACAAAAATCAGCTTTTTAGAGAAAAATCTACCATGGTTCATACGGCTGGGATTGTAATCTTATTACCCTTAAATATGCAATATAAAACATATAAGGAAGGAATTAACAATTGTTGAATAAAATCAAATAACATAGCAAGATTATATTTACCACACTTAAGATGGCAGCTAGCTTCAAATGGTCGTTACCAGAGTCCTAAGATGGATGCCTTTCTTAAGATGGTGGTTTCCCTCCAAGTTTCAGATGAATGATGGAGCAAGATGGAGTATGTCTGGATGAGTCTATAGATGGATGTAGTAGTGTGTGTGATGTATGTGTATTGTATGATGGGCAGTGTAATGTCGTGTCTCCTATCTCTCATCTGAGTACAAAAGGGGTAATGGGCTGGTTTCTTCCAGAGCACTCCTCCATCCCGAAATATGTATCAAAACAAGAAAAAATGGCCCGTGGGACTTTATATGAGGTGCGTGCTCAGTGGCTAATAATAAAGACATACACAGTATATGAATAAAAACAACATAACATTTTATTGCATTATAAACAAACATGGCAATTTATGCTCAAATACACATGATATAGCTCAAAGGCTCAAATATGAATGGCATATGACATGATTGATATATTCACAAGTTTTGGTATGCATCTTGGTGTATCCTCTTGATGAAAAATACCATAATGGATAATATGAGATATTGGAATGTACATTGTAGGCTGACGCGTTTCGGGAGCAACATCTCCCTTCCTCAGAGACCAATGCGTTCAAAGTATCTCTATAGAAAATATAATATGTTAAAGTCTGCAGTAGGGATGGAGTTTGAATAAAAAGAATTCAATCAGAAATGGGAGCTCAAGGGAGTACTATATACTCACCAATCAACCGAGCTCGAATAGCAAGGATGTACTCTTGTATGGCAGCGGTGCGTCTCGTCTGACCCAGGAGTTGAAGGGTCCCAATATGACAGCAGCCAGAGAGGGGGGGGGGGGGTTCCTGGCAGGCAAGTGTATGTGTGATAGGGGACCTTCCATACCTATTGTGTATATACGAAGTAACAAAGTGATCAAAGTGTAGCGTGTAGGCTACCAATATTCAAAGCATGTATGATGATAATGGGGTGGGAAGGGCTAATGTGATGGGTGTGTGGGGGGGGAAGGTGTCAAGTGGGGATGAGGAAAGTGTAGGAGAGGATAAAGAGATAAGAAAGAGGGGGGGGAAAGGAAAGAAGGGGAAAGAGAGGGAAGGGTGGGGGAGATGGGAAGGGATGGGGAAGAAGGGAAGGAAGGAGGGGGGGAAAGGAAAGGAGGAAGGGGGAAGAGGAGGAAGAGAGGAGGGGGGAAGGGAAAAAGCGGGAGAGGAGAGGATGGAATGGGGAAAGCCCCCCCTCTCTGGCTGCTGTCATATTGGGACCCTTCAGCTCCCGGGTCAGACGAGATGCACCGCTGCCATACAAGAGTACATCCTTGCTATTCGAGCTCCGTTGATTGGTGAGTATATAGTACTCCCTTGAGCTCCCATTTTTGATTGAATTCTTTTTAATCAAACTCCATCCCTACTGCAGACTTTAACATATTATATTTTCTATAGAGATACTTTGAACGCATTGGTCTCTGAGGAAGGGAGATGTTGCTCCCGAAACGCGTCAGCCTACAATGTACATTCCAATATCTCATATTATCCATTATGGTATTTTTCATCAAGAGGATACACCAAGATGCATACCAAAACTTGTGAATATATCAATCATGTCATATGCCATTCATATTTGAGCCTTTGAGCTATATCATGTGTATTTGAGCATATATTGCCATGTTTGTTTATAATGCAATAAAATGTTATGTTGTTTTTATTCATATACTGTGTATGTCTTTATTATTAGCCACTGAGCACGCACCTCATATAAAGTCTCACGGGCCATTTTTTCTTGTTTTGATACCTATCTCTCATCTGGGTTGTTATTTTATATGGTATGAACAAAGGGCTATAAAAATTACCATAAGTTAAACCCAGAGGGATGAAACATTATCCCCATTGGTTGGGATATTCTATACCTTAACTGGTGAGGTCAGAGCCACACCTCTCCTGATAATTCAATACTTTGTATAATAAAATTAAAGGATGATTTCTCTATATGTAAGAGTAATGATAAAAGCACAACATAAAACTTTGTCCATACTCCAAGTACATATATAAATGTCCATCTGTATCTCCATCATTCACCTTGGCAAGTAATGCCATTTCAATAATTATATTTTTAATACAATATAATATTTCTATATGGGAAATATCTGAATTATCTCAAGACTGCATTTATTAGCATCTCCAAAAGGGGGCAGTATGGTACCGTTTATTAAATTCAGTGTTTAAAGTAATTAGAATATATTCTTATCTGATGATCTTTGACCTCTTGGCTAGTAAAGATCCATTAATTATTTGACCATGCCACATGTTGTCAGACATTTTGTCTGACCTTTAATATTTACGATACCTTGAACACTTAGCGTAGTCCAAAGCAATTCTTATATAAACACTCCTACCACATGCCTTAAAATGAAGTAATTAGTATTCACTCTAGTCTTAAGTCTAAGTAAGATTACTACTGTAAGAATATAAACCCAAAATGTGATATAACATTCCTAAATATATATGTATATGCCTTACATAATATAATGACATAATTATGGCTAATATCTTCTCACACATAATATTGTATCTTTAAAAACTTATATATAGTTCATTTTAAATGTCTGCTAGAGTATACTGGGGTATTGTCCATTGTTAAATAATTACAGACAGACTGGGATTACCATTATGTCTTATCTGAAAAGGTGTCTATGTAAATCTTATTTACGATCTTAAAAGAAATACAAAGACCTCTGTTGAAACTCTATTCTCTCTTGTAAGCTTGTAAGAGACATTTATTTTGAAAATGAACATATATGAACCTTCATTCACCTTGAACAAAATGGACACTATACTGTTCAGAATCTTATATGCATAATATGGAATATACATGGCTTTTTAAATCCATTTTTTTTGTTCTATTATTATTTTAATCACCCCAATAATCCCGACAGAATGTTATATAGCAGAAAGTGAAAAATATTGTTTTTTTTTTCAGAATTTTCGCTCTTTTTTGTTTATAGGGCAAAAAATAAAAATTGCACAGGTGATCAAATACCACCAAAAGAAAGCTCTATTTGTGGGAAAAAAGGACATCAATTTATTTGGGTACAGTGTCGCACGACTGCGCAATTGTCCATTAAAGTAACTCAGTGCCGAATAGCAAAATATGGCCTGGTCATCAAAGCAGAGTTCCACCCTAAAAATGAAGTTTGCACCATCCGGTAGCTTAAAAACACCTGAAAAAGAATTGGATAATTTACATGCTTTTTTTTGTTTCACTTACCTTGTTTTTAATGAAAATATACTTACCTTCCTTCCTCTTCCTCACTCTGCAGACACAGCGCACAACGTCACTTCCTCCTTGCATTGACTCCTGGGAGATGAGCGTCATCATTCCCAGGAGTCAATGCGCCTGCACCGGAGTCACTCGTCACTTCCAGTGCAGGCGTGTCATTCCCTGCTGAACAGCTTTTGCATGCGCAGAAGCTGTTCAGGGATGACGCGCCTGCCCCGGAAGTGATGAGCAGGGCATTCTGGGACTCCGACATCACCGAAGAGGACACGAAGAGGGACGTTCTGGCTTCAGCTGCCCACATCTGAGATGCCAGCGCTGGACAAGACATTTTCAAGGTAAGTATTTCTTCTTACAGGTAAGTGAAAAAGGGGATAGTTCAGAGGCTATCGTTGCTTAACCACTTAAGCCCCGGAAGATTTTACCCCCATTCCGACCAGGGGTTTTTTTGGGATTCGGCACTGCGTGACTTTAACGGACAATTGCGCGGTCGTGCGACGCTGTACCTAAACGAATTTGACGTCCTTTTTTTCCCACAAACCGAGCTTTCTTTTGGTGGTATTTGATCACCTGTGCGATTTTTTGATCATGCGCTATAAACAAAAAAAGAGCGTCAATTTTGCAAAAATAACAATATTTTTCACATTTTTTTATATGAAATTCCCCCCCCAAAAAATGTAAAAATCTAAATTTTTTTACATTTTCGGCCAATTTGTTTTATACTACATATGTTTGGTAAAAAAAAATTGCAAAAAGCATATTTTGATTGGTTTTCGCAAAAGTTATCGCGTTTACTAACTAAGGGAAAGATTTTTGTCATTTTTGTTGTTTTTTTTTTAACGCGTAATGGCGTCGATCTGCGATTTTTTTGAGGTACTGCGACATTGCGGCGGACAGATCGGACCCTTGACTGACATTTTTGACACTTTTGGGGTTACCAGTGACAGTTCTACAGTAATCAGTGCTATACATATGCACTGTTACTGTAAAATTACACTGGCAGTGAAGGGGTTAACTTTTTTTTGAGAGGGAGGGGTGGTGTGTGTCCCTAGGGGCGTGATTCTAACTGTGATTGGCTGTGGCTTGAGCTGTAGGAACAGTGATCAACGGTCCTACATAGTAGAACCGTATTATCACTGTTTCTACACAGGGGAGAATGACAGGTGGCTTGTTTACATCAGCCGCCTGCCTTTCTCCCTCTGCACCGACGATCGCCGAGTGACCGGCGGACATCGGGTCCGCCGGTCACATGCGCGGGGGGTTCCGTGACCGCGCCTCCGGGGGCGCGCGCTCGCTCCCTAGACCCTCACAGGCTAGCGACGTAGTACTACTTCGCTCTGCCTGTGAGAGGCTGACCGCCGCAGTAAATAGTCGTGCGGCGGTCGGCAAGCGGTTAAATGCACTAGCCATGACTGTCCCGGAGGTATTTTTTAGCTTAAAATTAATTTTTTTGCTCGGAACTCCGCTTTAAGGGGGAAAATCTTCTGGTCCAGAAGTGGTTAATGCCTGTATCATCAGCTCCATCTAATGGCCAAAATGTGGTATAGTTTTCCTATTAAAAACTAAAGCAAATGATACTGCATTTTGGCCACCAGATGGAGGTGACATTACAGGCATTAATCTCCTACAAAAAAAACAGGACATTTCGTTCAACTTGCACGAATGCTTCTGACGTTTGTGCAATGAATGTTTTATAAACAGACTTTTTAAAGTACATGCGTAGCTTGTCAGCCTCTCTGAATCAAAATGAATAACTTTTCAATGAATTATACTGAATAAACTCTTAATGAACCCCATTATCACAGGTGTCTGCAAACTAGACCCTGAAAGCTGGCTGTGGCAGGAGAGTTTGTTTGAGATTCATGGTAATCAAGGGGATTTCTCAAGCAACTGGATAATTAAGACAATTATCTGTAAACATCTTAATGACCAGGGCATTTTTTTGCTATTTTGCACTGTGCTATTTTACTGGCAATTGCTCGGTCATGTAACAATGTAAACACTAAAAACACTAAAAAAAATAAAAAAATTTTGAAAAAGAAAAACATTTTACTTACTTTCTGTCAAAAAAGTTTGCAAACAAATAATCTTTCTTTATAAACGTAGGCCAAAATGTAGTCTGCTACATTTCTCTGGTAAAAAAAAAAACCCAAATCAGTGTATATGATTTAGTCTGTGTGAAAGTTATAGTCTACAAACTATGGTATATACAGTATATTTGAAAATTGATCAATCCTGATGTACTGAGGATTTCTTGAGGCCCTAAAATGCGAGGACAGTACAAATACCCCTAAATGACTCATTTTTGGAAAGTAAACAGTCCAAGGTATTTAGTAAGAGACTTGTTGAGTTTTTGTCACATTTTTTGTCACATTTTTTTGGGAAAAGGAAGAAATTTTAGACTGGCGTGGCAGTGATTAGGGATATTGATTGGTGACAAAAAAAAAGGGTTTCCATTCATGACGGTTTGCTTTCTGGTTACAGCTAATCACATAGTACAGGGTGCTGTGATTGGCCTAGGTATTATGTGAAAGCTGTTGGCCAATCACAGCATCATTACAGAAAGCACAGCTACTATGAATGAAACCCATTCATAACAGTTGTGTATACATTGTGGTCATGTGACCGCATAGTGATCACATTTTTGAGTGGCCAGGTATCAGAAAAATGAAGAAAATAAATAGAATTTAAATATGACAGGTGTGGCGGTGATCATAAATACTGACTGTTGACAGTATGTAAAAAAAATAAAATCATTTTTATAATTACCTTTTTTTTTTTTTTTTTTTTACTATTTTACTATTTTATTTTACATACTTTCAGAAGAGTAGTTCAGTATGACACTGTAGCACTACTCCCTTGGGAGCTGCTGAAAACAGGTCCCCCTGGGTTACTCATAGCAACAACTTGTGAATCCTTAAGACTTTAGATTTTTGGCTCAGTCAGTAAACTGTCCAGGTAATTTGGTTTTTGTTGTTTCTATTTATGATGGGATGGGAGAAGGGATGAGTGGGATACTCCAACTTAGCAAACTATGCACAATCTTGAGGACCTCTATCTATGTTAAATGCGGCAAGACCGCTGCTTCACCTTGCCACTGAAGTGAAGTATTTAACAAGCGAACTACTTGGTAGATTAATCGAAATAATCTAAATAATTAAAACCTGGCTTCTTTCACACGCCCTGCCTCCGTAGGCAGATCCGTGCTGCTCAGCGGGGGATCGATACACAGATCCTCTGCTGAGCAGGCAGGTGACATCTCCCTCTCCACTCTGTGTGCGGAGAGGGAGGTGTCAGAGCCTCATGCATTTCTATGGGGAAATTGGATGAGAGCGGACCGCCTGTCCACTCTCATCCGATCCCATCCGATCCCCTGGACGGATGGAAAATAGGGTTTCCATCAGTCCGGATTTCACGGACAGGATCGGATGTGGATGGCAGCGGGTGTCAGCGGACATGTCTCCGCTGACATCCGCTGCCCCATGGGGATGCACGGGGGATCCGATCAGATCCGCCTAAAAACTGACAGAAGGATCTGATCGGATCGCTCGTGTGAAAGGACCCTAAGGGCAATTCTTTATAAATTACCAATTTAATGGCAAACTTTTCCTAAAACCAGCCCATCTAGGCAATATTTTGCCTTTCAGGTTTGTCAAGGAAGTTCAGCTCTTGATCATCTGTGCATACTACTGCAGGCCCTTGTATTTTATATAAGGATAAAAGCTGCTGTTAAAAAGTGCCACCATTTTTTTTAGTAGTTGTTGGCTGTCTCCTTACAAGTGACTATAATGGACAGCAACTTTGAGCTGGGACCAAGAAACAACTATGAATGTGTTTTAAGAGGACCAGAAGAGCTGAAACATCCCACAAATACTCACAGACACAGCAGGAATTCTGGCAAATACATCAATAGCCAGATTGCCATGTCAGGCCTTGTGGGAGACTTTTGCCAGATGTCAGTTGTAACTGCTGCAACCCTGTCGATACAGCAGTGCACTGTATCATGCATGGGTAATTGCAAGTTCCAAAACAATTAATTATCTAAGCCAGCTACGACAGATCGCACTCATAAAATGACCTTAGCAATTTCATGCTCGTAAATTTGGGTCACCTTTATGACTGTTTGTGGAGTAACATTACATAGAAAATGTTCTACATGGTGGTGACTTTTGTCTTGCTAATTCTTGTACGTTGCTAGTATGACCCCCATGTTTGGATTTGAACTCAGCTTTATGAAACCCACTGTAAATGCCATCAGGTCAATGAAAGATTAGCTCAAAGGGGATGATTTCGACCCTGTGCTAATACAGTGTTCTTTGTCAGATACCATATAACATTTCAGAAAAAAGTGGAAAATGTACCACGTCACCTCTTTTAGATTGAAATATCAGAAAGGTCATGTTTAACCAACCATGTAAAATGCTTTTAACACTGTGCTTCACTGTAATAGGATTAAATAGAAAATACATTCTTCTTCATTATAACATTTTAATAGTGGGGACTGAAGTGTATGAAAGCAAAGAATTATAAAATGTTAAGTAAAACGTATTTGTAATAAGCCCATGTTAATTAATCAAATGTCATTCTCACATGTTGGAATCCAGTGAAGCATATCAGGGTTGAAAATGATTTCCATTCTGTGACCTTCTGACCTGCATTCCAGGGATTTGTGGTCTCCTTGGCTCTGCCTCTCGAGGATCCATTTTAATAATGATTTCAGTAGTTTGGCTCATGGCTGATTGATGGAGGATAGGTTATCCAGCTTCTTATAATTTTGTAGGGGTGTCCGTTTTGTCAAACTGCCTATTACTGTTTAAAGAATTAGTGACTTATATTTTTTAAAAGCACCCTCCAATCAAATTTTAAATGTTCTAATCCAGTAGCCACCAATGTTACAGCTCATTATTGGTCAACCACCATTGACAACCAGCGTTAAAGTGGAACGAATCTTAAAAAGTAAAGATTTGCTTTATTATAGGACACATATGGAAATTTAATTATGTCTAAGCAGTACCCTGAAAAATGTACCTTTTGTCTGGAATTCCTTCTAAAAAATAGCAGAGCCTTCCTTGTATGTGAATTTGCCTATGCACTTCTGTGCCTTCAGTGTCAAACCTGTATACTTGCAGTGCACTGCTGTCATTGACTGTTTATTTAATGAGATTTGAAGTGAAATTTAGTCCAGTCACTGCTGTGCTACCCACTGTTCTCCCTGGTGGAGGCTCTGACAGGAGGAAGCAAAGCCCTGCCTCTACCAAGATGGCCACCTCCACCAAGATGGCCACCTCCACACAGGGACACAGTGAAGAGCAAAACATGCACGTCAGTAATGGGAAAGGATCAGCTGCAGGGAGACAACAGGCAATATTGGTGACTACTCCTTTGCCCGCTGCCTGCCTTTATTTGGGCACAGCTTCAAGAGTTTAGTTCCTCTTTAAAAATGTTAACATTTATTAAAAATTAGTTTTGAAATTATATTAACTATATTATGAGTGGTTTCATAATGATCAATCAGCTGCAACAGCTGCAGGGCAGTAATGGGGAAAGCTGCTGGGTCTGCATCCCTTTAGACGTGTTCCTATTGGGAGTATCTCACCAAAAATGACATTTTTGTTGCAGGGGATGCCAGAAATCTGACTTGCATCTTAGTGCAGACTTATGGGAAAATCAGTGAGCCAATCACACAAGCAGGAAATTATGTTTCTCGGGGGCGTTCTGTACACATTCTGTGTACAGAGCACCTCTAGGTAGCCATATTGCATTGCATTTTCAGGAAAAAAAGTGGCTGCAGATTGAAAAGGAAAGGTATTTTTTAATAACATTCAATTAAAATATGACTTGTGTTGCAATTGTATACGTATATTATTTTTCCTTTATTTGCTATTTTTTTTCCCCCACAAAAGTGGAGTTACCCTTTAAAGTTATAGAACAGAAAAATAAAAGCTGACCGTATTCCAAGGCAATGGTTGTGGTCTGTACTAAAAAGTACGAGCAAACGTCAGGCAAAGCTTTTGTTTGGCTTATCCTTATCTTCAGCAGAGATCATACGACTAATTCCTTAGCACTGTTTTTTAGGGCGGTGGTTTGCGCGGGGTGAGAAGGGTGTGTATTTGACCTTCATTTAGGTAACTGGAGATCATTCCTTTACAGTCTATGGTGGGATTCTTGGAAGCTGAATATAAGTTTCCAAATCTGCCAAACTTTTCAAGACTATTTATTACATGGTTTCACATTGTATGTTCCACCTACTTATGTTTTACATTACAGACAGTGCAGCATATTGTGTTTCGATTGCCACTTAATGCAGTTGAACATACCTCCCCCATACTCCTCTGTGTGGACAGTATGGCAACTTGCTGTCCCTGCAGATTCCACAGGCATCTTTAACTTACCTGGATGGCTCAGAGTGAAATCCAACACGCCAGCTTACATTGCCTGTTGATTTCCTACTGAATGTGAGTACCCGTAATCCTTATTTTTGAACAATAAACCTGATTGCCGGCAATACTACACTATGTGCCTTTCTTTCTGAACACCTGCACTACTGACCCCCGTGGATACCTGGAGCGTATACCTTAGACCACCAGGATACCATTTGACCCCTGATCCCATCCAGGACCCGTCCTATCTAGACACCCCATAGACGTCCAACCCAGGATCGTCGGAGGAGATTAGGACCCAGTACTGGAACAGCATTTGTACCCGCTCTGTACCCCTGTGTGGTGTGGGTACTTCTGGTGAGTGTGCTATATACCGGAGGGGTCACGTAGCACCTCACTGCCCACCACGGGGTTATTTATATATTGCACCTTAATAATATCAGTTTAGCACCTACTGAAACCACCTCTGGATTTTTTCAAGTCACAATAGTGCACGATTGGACTTATCACTTCCCTTTCCTTTTTATATCACCAATAATTATTGATTTTATGTCACCTACCTGCATTTATATATATGCATAGTAATAGGATTTCACGCATTTGGCACTTTATATTCACAGTATTTATTTCTTTGCATATGTACTTATTACATGCACTTGTTAATTTATCCTATTGAGGATTTTTCATCTTGTACCCTTTACTGCACTTGCGGTTCTTGGCACTTTATTTTTTAGCACCTTTTATGTCATTTGAAGATACTTATTTATGTGTACAACATTTGTATTAATTTTGAGTTCATGTTTACATTAATTGCAGATCTTATGCACATAGTACCTTGATTCTCCATTTTAATTAAATTTTATATATATTTATACAGTGCATATTTTTATATACATATCCTTTTTATCCATCCCTATATATCCCTCTCTCTTATATACCTATATATAACTTTTTATATATTTATTGCCACACATACACAGGCCAATACTTAATTTATTACCAGACAGCGCCATTCCCCTCACCCCCCTCTTTATAATATATAGCCCTCTGGCTATAACCAAGGGAGGCTGCGGTCTAGTATACCAGTTATATCCTTATAAACCATAAGCGCGGAGTCTATCACTTCTATTCTGAAATCCAACATAGTTTATTTAAGGCTTGGCAGGCTGCAAGTAAGTTTTCTATGCATTTCACTTCTTAGGGTGTAGTTCTTAGCTTATATTGAGGTAAAAAAGAATGGTTGGTTCTGTTAACTTTGGACTTTTCCTAAATTTCTAGCTTAATAAACTCTGGAAAAAGGGTTTAAGGGAACTGTTTCTGGCATAAGCAGTCATCTTGGTACAGGCAAGACTATTAATTCCATGTGTCAGAGCCTTTAGCAAGAAGAACAGTGAGCAGCACAGTAATGACATCACAAAATCTCACTCCAACTCACCTTAGACTAGCTGGAGGCAGATATACAGCTATGAGGCTGGAGACACAGGAGTGCCTACGCACAGTGTCATCATATCAGGAAGTACACTACAATTTTTCAGGAGGAATTTCAAACTAAAGATATTTTTTTCTGGGTGGTGCTTAGGCACATTTATTACCTCTGCCTATAAAATATCTTCATTTTTTTAGTTCTGTTCTATTTTGGAATTCCTTGCTTTAAACCCCGGTGATCCTGCAATGATGGTTCTTGCTCAGGCACCTAAACTATAAGTGGCCTTTTCAACACATATTGTCGTTGATTTACTAAACAGGAAAGTGCACAATCTGGTGCAGCTATGCATGGTAGCCAATCAGCTTTTAACTTCAGCTTGTTCAATTAAGCTTTGACAAAAAACCTGAAAGCTGATTGGTTTCTATGTAGAGTTTGCACTCTCCAGTTTTAGTAAATAATTGTTTGTGTCAATTATTGTCATAATTGGGAAACCCGTCCTGAAAAATCCAGGTAGTTGTTGGTGGGGTACTAAACAATCGTGCATGCAATTTTTTTTTAAAAAAAATTCATGTAAATAATCAATGCTGACTTAAGAAATTAATTTATTCATAAAAATCGCTACTAATGAAAAATTCATCCAAAAATTTATTCAAAAGTCCATATTCAATATTTTCATGATTGGCGGAGTACATGTACAGTATGTACACAGGAAGTGGCTAAAAGAGGCTGAAATAGATCGGCAAAACTAAGATGCAACAAAGGATGGTAAAAACCAAGTCTTTTATCTAAAAAAAAGAATTTGTAATGAACAGTGCTTAAGCAAAATAAATGTCATGCTTTAACAAACTATATGTCATTCAGTTAGGGTTTTATATCTACTGAAAAGAAGCATGAAATACAGAATGGCAGATGGGTCTTATATGAGTCTCGGTACGGTGTAAATTTCTGTCAGCCATTCGTTTAAAACAGATAATACAGCGCCACATACAGTATACTGTATAATAGCTCAAACTGGAGGATGAACCCATCAGGGAGATCTTACCTGGAGATATATAAGATGTTTGTGGCCTCAACCCAGAACTGAAATGTTGGTTTTGAGTGTACTTCAAAGAGACACTCAAAGCATCAAGCAGAATCTTTATTTGGGAAAAACTGTAATTGTGCTCAAGCCATAAAATGCACTTAGGGCTTGTTTACACGTGTTTCAAAATGTGGTATTGGTTACCTTACAGTCCTTTTCACACATTATGTTTACTTTGCCTCACTACGCTTAAAAAATGATACCCCATGTTGCTTTCTTGGTGCTTCAAAGCATCTCCAAAGCCTCCATTGAAAAATATGACAAAGCTTGCTTACAGTACCTGTACTTTTGAAGGCTTTTATTCAGCTTTTATTCAGCTTTAGCTTTGCTTTGTTTTGGAGGTATTGCAAATATGAGATGTCCCAGTATGCACTGGAAAACTAACAAGCGGACCAGAAAGACATCATCAGCAGACCCTTACGGTTTATGTGTAAATATCCTGGAAGTGTCTTGTGCAGATGTCATATCTGGTGTGGAGTAGCAGGAAGATGAGTGAGGTCCGGACTAAAGAGGAGCAACTAGCAGATGGCACATGTGGTGTGAAACATGGGTAAAGGTGAGCGGGGACTAAAGAGACAAGACTGAACAGCAGAGGATCAGCAGAGCTGGGGGACCAGAGCAGTAAAAACTAGTGGATGTCACATGTGGTGAACAGCATTGGAGCAATAAAGCCGGAGGTGAGCGGGAATCGGAGAGAGAGGAGGATCAGCAAACCAAAGGATCACCAAAGCGGGGCATCAGCAGAGCTGGGGGTAGTACTGAGCAGGGGATCTGCTGAATGAGGGTAATGATAAGTTAGGGATCTGCTGAAGGAGGGTACTATCAGGCTGGGGATCTGCTAAACAGGGGTAATAATGAGCTGGAGATCTACTGAGTGGGGTATCACTGAGCCGGAGTTCTACTACTGGGCCCCTTTTAAAACAAATAGAAACTCAGCACACACACAGGACAACTGCCAAGCTTCAGTAAATCTTCAAAAAAGCATCACAGAAGCACTGCAGAATCATCACCAAAGCATCAAAAACACATAAAAAAGCATGTTGAAATGGTAAGGGCTTTAATCTGTGTTAAAGTCAAAGCAAGTGTAAATGAACCCTTAAAGGTACTGTAAGCAGAAGGTATTTTTTGTCTTGTTAATCTGTCCTTAAAACATAAAACACTCATTGGTCCTTGTCACCTACTGTACTGTGATCCGAGGGTTTTTATTTTACAATCCCTTGTTTTTGCCAGGTTCATCAGTTGTGGAACCATGGAACACACATTAGTCCGCATCTGTTTCTGCTCACATTTTGTAATATTAAACTCTCTGCTCATTTATTTGCTAAATAGAATCTGCAGATCCCTAGCTCAGTAATGAAGCTGAGGGATGAGCCCAGTGTATTTATAGCTAGATGTTCACAGACATCAAGGAGAGGCATCCTGGTTTTGGGGGGAGAAGAAAAGATTATGTGAGGATGTGTCAGCTTAGTGCTGATTTGGCCTTATCTGCACTTTGACAGCTTCTGCCACATCTCAAGTCTGTAATATAATTTCACATATAAGAAGCAGTTGGTGAGACTTCATAGTACAACAGATAGATTTATTATGTTAACCAGTGCTGGTGCAGAAAATAGAGCGTGAATATATTTCCACTGTATTCCCTTTTATCTCCAACACACGAATAGCATTTATCGGAAATAAGAGAAAGTAAGGCTTACATAGTCTTTGATGTTCTCCAAAAGGTCATTGCCGAATATGTCACTAATATGATCTTGTGAAATGTAGACTATTAAGCCCATCAAGATGTTTTAGGCATTAGAACACCCACATCATGCCGTATTTAATGTTTTCTTTCATAGTGAATTATTTAGCTTCTCAACTGGGCTGCCGATAACCTTGAAATCTAGTCTTCTCATGGTCCGCCTCACCGACATAGTTAATGTCCCTAGAATATAAATACTCTAGAAAATAAATTCAAGCATAGCTTTAACAGCTGTCCAGGCAATGTAGCATAGCCAGATGACTTCAAGAAAATTCACTCTTTCTGCTTTTTTTTTTGGTTATGGTTTCATATTAAAATGCCACATCCAGACAACCACTGTTTTTATGCAGATCTGTCATTTTGCATTAGTAGATATAATTCTGCAACACATCCGAGTAAACCCATCACATTGGAGTCATCCCTTCACATTAGAGTCTCCCCCTTCACATCAGTCAGCCCTCATCCCATCAGAGTCAGCCCCCATCACATCCAAGTCAGCCCTCATCCCATCAGGGTTAGCCACCATTACATCAGAGCCAGCCTTCATCACATTCAAGTCCTACCTTCCCAATAGAGTCCTCAGCCCCCCTTTACATCTTTACTGCAGTTGCAGAATCATGGCAGAGATCAGAAGGCAGAGCAAGTCTGGGTGAAAGCAATACATCTGTCCATTTTTAACGACCACCCTAGATCAACGTCATCCATTTCCATGGTGCGGGTGGGCTGGCTGTGCATCCTTGTCACCCTCCCCCCTCCCCACATACACACCATGGAAATGAATGATGCAGTGCAACATACTGAGGCAGCCCCTCCACTTTCTGATACTGACGTAACTGGTCCTGGGGGGATAGCTCTACTGAAATCTGAGGAGAGGGAGGTGGGTCTACCCCACTGCACTACTGAAACCCGAGGGGGGCCCACCCCATTATCACCCTAAATCGGGCCCAGCTGGGCATCCTCTCTACTTGTTCTAAACACATATGTCGCCAAAACAGAGAGTGCTGGGAAATCAAAAATGTTACAGTTCTCACTAGAACAAGAGGTGAGGGCAAATCATCCAACGGGGACACCAGCTCTGGTGACACCTTTTTAGGAGGGTGATTTCCCATACTTTAGAGAGATTTCCTGGAAATAGCAAAAAACAAACTAACATTTTTTTTAACCCCTCTCTACTCTATGAAAATTAGAAAAAAGAGTTTGTCACTTTCATTTTCTGGGGCAGATTACAAAATGAAATGTGCATAATTTGGTTGTTGGTTTGCATAGTGTAACAAAAAGATGAAACAAAATAGTACCTAGAACAACTAAAAATAATTTCCATTCAGTAAAATCTTTACTCTTGTAATTACATATCATAGTTTATAAAAACATCCTTCGTGTTTGAAATCAGTTATTGGCTGGAGATAAAGGGAGCTCCCTAAAGGACGTGTCGCATATTCCCATTACAGTTTTACATTTCTATTTTCAAACACTCAATAAAAAGTAAACGTGCCAGCATTTTTCCGCTTCTTGCCTTTTTGCAAATTGTACATTTTAAAAATAACCAACAGCAAAACATACACTGTTGACAGCTGGTGTGGATGCGCATAATTTTTTTCTGTAATTACCCAGAAACAAACATGCAGAGAGATGCAAATTTGATCAACCTCTTTCTTTCATTAAAATCCAAAAGAAGCAAATCAAATTTAATGGTGTTATTTGGATCAATACAACGCTCTCTGTTGTGTAGGTTTGACAGCGTAAAATCTAAAAATATATTGAACAGGCCGAGACGGAGTTCCAATGAAATCTATTTGCTGTCAGAGTGGAGTTTATGTGGCTATGAGCCATATAAAGGATAGCTTTCTAAAAGGCCAGTCCAAGAATTGGTAATTTATGAAGTGAAGTTCGTGGTGATAGTGTAAAACAATGAAAACATTTATCATATTATACATGCATTATTGTTTGTTTGCCTTTAACTGATTTTGCCCTTTCCTCACTCCGTAGCTAGGGGATGCTCTATGTACTATAGTTAGCCCCATCCTTCTTCATGCTTTAGTCTCCATTCATCATGTGTGCTGTATTCTGCTGGAGCTAGACACGCTACGATTTTTGATCTGACTTTCATTTGTAATGATCTGCACAAGTTTTTGGATTAAATAAATAAAATGGTCTCACACAGTCCAATGTAAACACCTCCATCCCGAATCAATACAAGAAAAAGAGGGGGTGCCCTTTGGGTGGGACTTTATATGAGGTGTAAACAATCAGTAACCATAGTAGTAAGATGGCAAAAAGATGACAGATTTTATTGATGCAGTCGTACATAAATTGTATCAACAATGGTAAATATACAGCGCAATGGGCATGTAACATAATAACATCAACAGTAACAAATATATATCATAAATTGAACTTATATATTGTAATAACTCGACGCGTTTCGTGAGTCTTGAGTAAGCTCACTCATCAGGAGTATATATGAAATAAAATGTATCTAAAAGTAAGACAGTAAACAACATGTTAGTATATATGATTAGACCAGTGAGTGTGATATTTCAGCATATATATGTGAGAAACCAAAATAAGGAAATCGCACTCACACATGACCCAGAGAAGAATGGTGGATTCATGCTCCCATAAGACGGGGGCTGCCATAGTCTAACCCGGGAGCTGACAAGACTTGAGATGATGGCGAACACAGTGGGAAGCCAGGTGAGGAGGCAAGGGTTGTAGAAAATGAAGTTTCTGCTTGTTGGTAAAGCATGGACTGGAAGTAAATAAATATATATCTCAATAAAGTAAAAAAAATTTAATTAATTGTATCACATAGTGATATCCGAAAAGTAAAAATATGTAGATGTGTATAACTATATAAATAATAAACCAGTCCAAGCAGATGATGTATAAAACAGGAGTAGGTTGAATCTAAGTGGATATGCTAGAATATATTCAATTGACAGTTCAGAAGATGGGACAGATGAAGTATTGTGTCATTAAGGTGATACAGTATGTGAATGTGAAAAAGAAGTGTGTGGGATGTGAAAGAAGGAGAAGAGGTTGAAAAATGAAGAGTGATGTAGAGACCAAAATGAGAAAGCCAAATGGTGAGAAGTGATGGTAGAAACAAAGAGTGAGTGGTGAATCCACTGGGAAGTAGATAAAAAGGGAAAAGGAGGACATGCCTCAAACAAAATAGTGAGGGAACGGAAAAGATCCATGTGAAGTGAAACACCATGGGGCGGACCAAAGAGAGAAAAAAAAAAGTCCCACACAAAGGGCACCCCCTCTTTTTCTTGTATTGATTCGGGATGGAGGTGTTTACATTGGACTGTGTGAGACCATTTTATTTATTTGCTTGAACGCGGGTGGAAGACACCCATGCCCGCTTTTGGTCTTACACTGTCCTACTGTGACACATATAGTCATTTGGCTATACATTTTTTACTTCATACAGCTCTTATGATGATTGTGCTCCCCCTGGTGGTGGCTATGTATCTACTCCGGGAGCTGCGATATACGAACAGGGAGTTTTGGTCTCTCCCTGGTTGCCCCCTCCCCTTTGGGGGCGGGGTCACCTGTATATCGGCGCCATGTTCCCCCCACGTATGTCTCCCTTACCATTCACATGGCGCTCTAGAACTGGATTTGTGTGCCTGTGCTGTGGGTCTCCAGGTGAGGTTCGTCATTACATTTCCTCCCTTATGGTTGCTATTCCTTTTTTTTTCTCTTTGGTCCTCCCCATGGTGTTTCACTTCACATGGATCTTTTCCGTTCCCTCACTATTTTGTTTGAGGCATGTCCTCCTTTTCACTTTTTATCTACTTCCCAGTGGATTCACCACTCACTCTTTGTTTCTACCATCACTTCTCACCATTTGGCTTTCTCATTTTGGTCTCTACATCACTCTTCATTTTTCAACCTCTTCTCCTTCTTTCACATCCCACACGCTTCTTTTTCACATTCACATACTGTTTATCACCTTAATGACACAGTACTTCATCTGTCCCGTCTTCTGAACTGTCAATTGAATATATTCTAGCGTATCCACTTAGATTCAACCTACTCCTGTTTTATACATCATCTGCTTGGACTGGTTTATTATTTATATAGTTATACACATCTATATATTTTTACTTTTCGGATATCACTGTGTGATACAATTAATTTATTTTTTTTACTTTATTGAGATATATATTTATTTACTTCCAGTCCATGCTTTACCAACAAGCAGAAACTTCATTTTCTACAACCCTTGCCTCCTCACCTGGCTTCCCATTGTGTTCGCCATCGTCTCAAGTCTTGTCAGCTCCCGGGTTAGACTATGGCAGCCCCCGTCTTATGGGAGCATGAATCCACCATTCTTCTCTGGGTCATGTGTGAGTGCGATTTCCTTATTTTGGTTTCTCACATATAGATGCTGAAATATCACACTCACTGGTCTAATCATATATACTAACATGTTGTTTACTGTCTTACTTTTAGATACATTTTATCTCATATATACTCCTTATGATTGAGCTTACTCAAGACTCACGAAACGCGTCGAGTTATTACAATATATGAGTTCAATTTATGATATATATTTGTTACTGTTGATGTTATTATGTTACATGCCCATTGCGCTGTATATTTACCATTGTTGATACAATTTATGTACGACTGCATCAATAAAATCTGTCATCTTTTTGCCATCTTACTACTATGGTTACTGATTGTTTACACCTCATATAAAGTCTCACCCAAAGGGCACCACCTCTTTTTCTTGTAAGTTTTTGGATTAAAACTCTCTGCAATCTGCAGAATTACATTTGGATTGAGTCACTGTGATAAGGGGTTAGAAATATTGTCAGGTTTGTTATTTCTAGAAAAAAAAAAACATGCATGGAGACAGGTTGCTAACAGAAGTGTGGTTTTAGTTAGTGGTTGGCCCAGACTGGGGGGAAAGAGGTAATGTGTATGCTGATGTTCCCAGGCTTTTTTGGATCCAGCCTACCCACTGGTATTTTAAATATGGAGGAAGGCTGAGTTCAGGTTTCTTTTGGGACGCACCAATTAGGACATGCTGTGACTACTGTGGAGAAGGACTCCTGTACCTTGTAGTCCATCAGGGGCACCGGAGATCTAGAGATTAGCTAAGACTTGGAAAATACCAGCAATGGACTGCTACCGGGCATCCAGTAAAATGGCTCACATCAAGATCACAATGAGCTGAGTATCTGAAATACCAGCAACACAATCATGTATACACTCTGCTCCCAGACCAAAAGAAGTTTAGCAAAGTAATAGACATGGTGAAGTATGTTTTTAAAAATCGCTACTTTATTAAGAATCGTCAAAATTGGGGATAGCCCCTTATTAGGAGAGACAAAACCAGGTGATAGGTTTGTCCAGCTCAAGGTAAGAGAGGGAAAAATTCCCAGAAAAAATAGATTATAGAACAGAACCGAAATGGAAATAATGAGGGCAGATGGGATTTTTAGATGGTACTTAGCTCAAACTTTTATAAGAAAGTGTATGAGATAATACAAATCATATAAAATTGTATAATTTTTATTCCAAAATCTTTAAAAATGACAGACAATAAGTGTACGTAAATAAATAAAACATACAAGACAAACCATAAAATTACTATTCAGTACAGGAGTACAATAAAGGATTTTGTGCTTTTAGAATATATCCGGTATGAATACCGAATCAACCCGACATGTTTCGCAGTTTTACTGCTTCTTCAGGGGTATATATAGATTGTACTGCAACATACAGTTTTCCTGAGTATTCCTGTATAACAATAGATAAATTAGTATACATGAACAAAATTAATTTAAACAGTTTAGATCTTTATAAAGGGCACACAATGTCTCAAAGTGTCCACTCCGAAGAGCCCCTATTAGTCCCAGTGCATGCAGAGAGAGGGAAGGAAGATACACCACAAAGAGGCAAATAACAGCAAGAAAAGGCAGGTTGTATGTGTGTATATAGGGAGACCCCAAAAACCAGGATGTTAAAATAAGACCGTTTAAAAGGTTTTGAGGTAATTGATGCAAAAAATGGATAAACATACCCAGATAACTATATAAAGTCGAGAACAGGGTCCTATATGGAGAAAGATATGTATATATATCTCTCTCTCTGTGGCGTGCTCTGAAGTTCACTAAAAATGTTTCACCTATGCTTGTACCTATATGGAGGATGGAAAAAGGTATCAAGGTAACTATTTTCCATGTAGGGAGGGGTTATTTGTATTCGCCCTAAATATTAAAATATATATATATATATATATACCATACCTCAAATAAGGTAAATTGTAGGTGTATAAAGGTAGAATGCCTGATCTCTACAGGAGGGGACCAGTAAGAGGGAAGCAACCAGATAGATCAACTGAGGTTCTGTGTATCTCAGGCCTTAGAGTTAAATGGGTTTTCGAATTGGACTGAAGTGCAGTCAAGTGTGAAACAAGGCACAATCTGGGTAAGAGATAATCTAAAAGTTTAGCACAAACAAAGAAAATAATGTATACACAGATAAGCCACCAAGCATTCCTAATCTTAGCGGCTGGTGTGTAAAGCATATAAGCTTACCCAGTATTGCCATTGCATCGAGAAGAGCCTCCCGCTACTGAGAAGTGTACACGTGCTGCCTTTAATACTATAGCCTCAACCCGGCGTGTGACATCAGATCCGCCCCGGGGCCCCGGGTCAGGCCCCGGATGTGACGCACCTCGCCGGAAATGACACACCGTCATACCGTGCGACGCGAGAGCACCGGGGACATGTCCCGTGCACCGAAAATGATGCACCAGCAGCCGGGTCAGGTCTCCAACTGGGCACGCCCCTCAATTCCGTAAGGGGCGCGCACAGTGCTGCATAGGCAATTGGTCAATTGACACAATCTATAACAGCCACAGTGTGATATGAAACCACAATGTCCGGAGACCACACACCCGTCGGGGACATATTGGGTGAACGCCCACTCCCCCTACCATCCAATGGGACCAGGAGACAAAAAGGGGGGCTGAACACCAGAGACATCATGTTCAACCTAATGTAAAAAAATACAATTGTGTACATCACATACATAATACTAAACATAGTATAGTCATAGTAACACCTTATAATATAGACATGTTCAAATACATAGATTAACAAACAAAGATAAACACCAAAGGCCATAAAGGCCTGGAGTATCATATATGAAAAAATCTATATATGTGTGTGTGGCTGTGTGAGAAGGCCCTACAAGGAGGGTCACCCCACCAGCCTACACGCACAGCATATCGACATCATACTGGAAAGAAATATGTATTGTAATACATCGGTTACAAAGAAAAAAGGTGCATCCGAAGCTGAACTTTGTTTTAGAAACATGCAGAATGAACCTGTAAAACTGACAGGAAAAAAACACCTTTAGCTCGCTCTTACAAAAAATTCCCCCAGCGTATGGGGAGGAGATGAATTCTCCCTCAGTAAGGCATATCCAACAGTCGTGGTCCAATAAAACTGCACCACACTGAATGGAAGTATGCCGCCCTGGATTAATTTGTTGGCCTGGACATTGGACATGGGACAGCTAGATTAGCAGCTATGATTGCCTAAACTTGGGGTTGATGGAGTTATACCTCATTATTAGCCTAAAAAGGGCTTGTAGGAAATTGCCTCATTAATTCCAGGAGGCTTTGTTGCATTCAACGTCTCTATCCAGAGAGTCTCTTTTTGAGGTTTGAACACCCAGAAAATCCAAACAAGGGAACTTAGACACCTTTGTGAAACTAGCCACCAGCTAAAAACAGGAATAAATGCTTCTAATGATCTCAGTATAATAAATCTCACATTGAGACATTGAGCTAACTATAGGACAAAAACAAGTATTACAATTGGGCCTTGGATTCTGTCCGACTAGACCTCTAGACACTCCAGAAACAATAAAAGACTTGTACCTCTTTGCGAGGAAACTTACCTTTAAATTTTTGTATGACACTGATAGAAGACAGAAACAGCTAGAAAAACAGCTAGCTGAACAGACAAAACATTTTACAATGGCAGAAAATCGAGCCTTAAGGGACTTAGTTCTATTATACAATTGACCTTATTTGAGGTATGGTACTGTATATATATATATATATATATATATATATATATTAATATTTAGGGCGAATACAAATAACCCCTCCCTACATGGAAAATAGTTACCTTGATACCTTTTTCCATCCTCCATATAGGTACAAGCATAGGTGAAACATTTTTAGTGAACTTCAGAGCACGCCAGAGAGAGAGAGAGATATATATATATATACATATCTTTCTCCATATAGGACCCTGTTCTCGACTTTATATAGTTATCTGGGTATGTTTATCCATTTTTTGCATCAATTACCTCAAAACCTTTTAAACGGTCTTATTTTAACATCCTGGCTTTTGGGGTCTCCCTATATACACATATACAACCTGCCTTTTCTTGCTGTTATTTGCCTCCACACTCGTCGGTGAGATGTATACTTTGTGGTGTATCTTCCTTCCCTCTCTCTGCATGCACTGGGACTAATAGGGGCTCTTCGGAGTGGACACTTTTGAGACATTGTGTGCCCTTTATAAAGATCTAAACTGTTTAAATTAATTTTGTTCATGTATACTAATTTATCTATTGTTATACAGGAATACTCAGGAAAACTGTATGTTGCAGTACAATCTATATATACCCCTGAAGAAGCAGTAAAACTGTGAAACATGTCGGGTTGATTCGGTATTCATACCGGATATATTCTAAAAGCACAAAATCCTTTATTGTACTCCTGTACTGAATAGTAATTTTATAGTTTGTCTTGTTTGTTTTATTTATTTATGTACACTTATTGTCTGTCATTTTTAAAGATTTTGGAATAAAAATTATACAATTTTATATGATTTGTATTATCTCATACACTTTCTTATAAAATTTTGAGCTAAGTACCATCTAAAAATCCCATCTGCCCTCATTATTTCCATTTCTGTTCTGTTCTATAATCTTTTTTTTCAGGGAATTTTTCCCTCTCTTACCTTGAGTTGGACAAACCTATCACCTGGTTTTGTCTCTCCTAATAAGGGGCTATCCTCAATTTTGACAATAATGACAAAGGGATGTCGGTACATTTTTGATAAAGTAACATTTAATAAACACTTCCTTTACTACTTTTATTAAGAATCATACTTAAAAAACATCCAGAATTTTCAAGCATCAAAATAAAACAATCAAAATGACCACAGCTTGTAGCATGTTTACGTCATACATCAGGTTCCGCCTAACGCATTTTGTCGTCAAGTTGACATTGTCAGAGGCGCCTCTGACGATGTCTACTCGATGATGAAATGCAATAGGTAGGACCTGACTTATGATGTAAGCATGCTACAAGCTGCGGCCATATCGATTGTTTTATTTTGACGCCTGAAAATTCTGGATGTTTTTTTAAGTACGATTTTTAATAAAAGTAGCGATTTGTAAAAACGTACTTCACCATGGGATCTTTCATGTCTATTACTTTGTAGAGCTTCTTTTGATCTGGGAGCGGAGTGTATACATGATCGTGTTGCCAGGATTTCACATACTCAGCCCATTATTATCTTGATGTGCACCATTTCCCAAAGCATCCAGTTCAGATGATTGAGACAGATTTGTATCATATGCCCATTTGACCACTCTATTACTTGAGGGTCCAACCTCTCTAGTAAGGAGACTTGATGGAAACACTGGGTGTTGCGTGTATCATTCTGCACATTGAAACTTGTGCAGGGCTTTCATCTGTCCTTTTATCATCCAATATATGGACTTTTTACAACATTAGACCAAGAGCTGCATATTAATATTTATACTTTGTATTTGCAATCAACAAATTTGATGCTGGCTGCTTTTTTTTTAATGAATTTTGTATCTAGATAGTGTGAATAACCGGTGGTTTTAATGGACTACTACTGTTTAGAGGTCTGCCTGGATGGCCACCTAGGGATAGATAAAGTTCTTCTTATGCTAATGTTTATTATGGACTCTATTGTTGAGAGACTTTTAAGTGAATTTGCATCAACTGTTCTAAGCCTGGTCTGAAGTTATTTAAAGGGGTGCATTTTGGTTCTGGTGTATCAAAAGAACTTGGGTCAGTAAAGCACGTACGGCGCATGAAGTAAAGACACTACTATAAGGCAAAGCAAACAGAAGGTGTAATGCAGTTGCTTTGAGTAACCAAGGTCTTGAGCAAGGTAAATTGCAGCCATTTCTGAAGCATGGTACCTGGTGTTGGGTCCTCTAGTAGTGAAGGGTGTCGATCTTCTAGCTTGTCACACGGTACGAGAGTGAAGGAGATAACAAGTGCACACATGAGGTCCGCGCTATGTGCGTTATGGAATGCCAACTCTGGTACTGGGAGTGAGGTAACAAAGGTACGCTGGACTGGTGGAGAGGGTGTGGGCTCAGCAGAGTCCCTCCTTATTGCAACACCTATCAAATTAAGCAATAATTATTACATAGAGACAGGTCACAATTAGTATGCCACAACATCCATGTCAGAATTCAGACAAAAAAAAAAGTAAAGGGCTTTAAAGGTTGCCATAGATAACCCCAAATATAGGATAGTAGAACCATATAAAATTATACAAAAATGTATTTCATATAATTATAAAAAACATAACAACATGTACAAATTAGATAAGGCTATCCCTCCTCCACTTCCCAACTGGCTATGTTTAGCAGTCTGTGTGCAAAAAGACCTATATCGGATGGCCCGATCGACTTATTGTAAATGTAGGTCTCCACATTAAGGGCCAGGTTCAGGAATCAGCATATTATCGCAGATGTGGATCTCTACGCGTTTCGCCAGATGGCTTCCTCAGGAAGTCCTTTTGATGCTGGGAAATGCATTACAATTAGTATTACATCATATATAACAGTGATCAAACACAAATACAAAAAATCCCTGCACATGAATATGTACAGTATATATATATAATCATTAACTCTATGTCACTGGTATAGGGTACTCACATTTATGCATAGAGTTGCAGACTTAGGCCGGAAGGGGCTCCACCCAAAGTGGAGGGTGAGGAGGAAGGCACACAAATCCAGCCACACAAAGGGAGGCACCACACTAAAGTATTTGCAACTTCAGGATGAGAATTCCTGGGACAAGTTTATTCCTATTGAGTAATAACGATATATATAATTTTAAATTTAATAAGCCCCTTCTAGATATAGCAGGGTCAGGCCGTTAATGGGAATGGAGGACAAAAGGGAATTATGTATAGATAGAGGTTAATGTTAGAGTGTGAATAAAACGCAGATAGAAGTGGTGCATATTTATAATAAACATGGTTAAACACTTACATTGACACATGATGGCAGAAGTGTGCCCAAAGAGGGGGGATTGACAAAGTTGAGAAGATGTTTATAATATATTCAAATCTGACCAAATATCTCATTCTCCTGGAGGGCACTGAAATAAAGCTTAAAGTAAAAACCCCCATAAGATGGGTACTTTACAGGATATTACCCCCAAAGGGGGGGGGGGGTAAATCCCCCATGGGGCCTGTCCCAGCTTCCCTCCAACCATACATATGGCTGAAACTAACCTCCTCCTATTGGGAAGAGGTTGCGGAGGGAGAGCAAAGCCAGCCAAGGATCATAGAATGGTCCCCTTATTCAAACACCAATAGCATCTGGCCACAGCAATCAAACATTCAGCCACCCCAATCAACCACACAAAGGGACATCAGACCTTAATGCGAACAATCAAACACCCCAAACAACACCTGAATGCACCAAACCACCACCCAGAAATGCAACAGACTAACAAACAGACCCTCCATTCCAAACAACACACCACAACAACCACACGACAAACGACCAACAACAAACAAAAACCTAGACACACACTCCAAACAGTACCAAGACCCAGGGGTCCTGAACCCACAAAAAACATAAAACACATTGCCTTACATATCCAACAATAAGGGGTACCATTCAAGATCCTCATACCCTAGAAGTTACAAAAAATGGAGGGAAAGAAGGAGGGAGAAAGGAAAGTAAATAGAAGTGTACACCAAGGTACAGCTGGACCAAGTGACTCCATCCTCACCTCCCAAATAAAAACAAGAACGGCACATACTCCAAAAGGGTATATAACCAATATATAGGTTACGCCATGCATAACCTATATATCCATGAAATGAGCTGTGTGGAAGCTATACAAAAAAGGGAAAGGGGAGAATAAGGGACAAACTGAAAGCAGAGAGCGCTTTTAAGACCCTTACATCAAACATAAAAGCGGAATGCATATGATGTCATCAAAACATCCTGTAATTACTCTTATGAGAATGGCTTATATGCAACATATTCATTAAGGCCCAGAGATTTTGTGGCCTTTAGGCCCCTTTCACACTTGTGCTACTTGCCCTGTGACTTGGGACTGCAAAGTGTGACAAGTCGTACTCCATGATTTCCAATGAGTATCCTTCATATCTGTGCGACTTCAAGTCGCAGGGACTTCAATGTAGTCCCTGAACTACTTTGGTCGGACTTTGATGCGTTTTGAGGACCATAGACATAAACTATACTTGTATAGTTTTAAACGGCTCTAGTTTCCTTCATTTGGTGTTATCTACATCAGCATTTAAAGTCCTTTACTTTTTTTTTTTTCCTTCCTTTTTTTTGTCTGATATATCAACCTAAGGTGTGTAGAGACATGGGATGGACTTTTCAAAGGAACTTTTTTTTTTTTTTTTTACTGCACAAAGTGACAGGGTTCATCTCTAAGTTGGGAAACTGCCTTAATGTTGAAATTTTACATGCCCATCGTCCCTGCCTGGTACCCCTATGTGCAGAGTGAGTGGTCCCGCCCACATGCACAAGATACGCACCAATGGCAAAAGCGCCAGACCAAATAATAAGAGTCCAAATTAATTTATTGATTTGCAATGAAAGAACAGTCAACACATTTTGGGTGCCTTAAAACACTCCCCCTCCTTAAGGCTTCAAATAAAATAAGAAACTTGAATGAACTGGTGGGCAGATGCTCTTGGCCAGTAACACTCCTAGTCCAGCAATTCACTTCCTTACACAGATTTACACAGGAAAGCCCTATTTTGTGTCTATTCAAGTCTCTTATTTAAACTGAAACCCTGATGAGGGGTGAATGTTTTCTGGCCTCTTGTTGGTTTTTTTTTTTTTGCAAACCAATAAATTATTTAACAGTATATAAAAACCCGTGCTATGTGAATGTGTGCTTCTTACATTAAAAAAAACTTGTTGCCGCTGTTCATCACACAGTAAAAATGATAAAACATTAAACCACAGCGCAACCACAATACCACTATATACAAAGTACAACATCAAGTGTGCAAAACACCATAACTGTAGCTATTACTAGTCCATCAGTTGGGTAAAGTGCATATGTGCACCAACTAATTAAATTTACATCCACAATGTGATCATTTAAATATTTAAAGTACAAAAACATATAAACTTATATGTGCAAAAGTTGGTCCAATATTATAAACAAGCAAGTGGCCAGTGAAAATCTGTACAAATGGTATAAAATTTTATGTGCAAAATAAAATCCAATAATATAAACAAGCAAGTGGCCGGTGAAAGTCCGTAGAAAAATGAAGTGCTTCCGTTCCAAACTGATAAGGTGCTGTAATTTTCTATGATTCTCATGCAGTGATCAGCGCTCCAATGTCATCACAGCGAGTTGTCACCAGCAGAGGCATAGAGTGGAAATCTTCCAATGGGAAATTTCCTGTGAAAGCAGTCAAAGAGGGAATATGCCTCACTTTGGGAGATTTCATCCCATATCTTGTTTTGTCTGCAGGACAGAAAGTGAAAGGAAATATCTCAATTAGTACACACAGATAACCAACAAAAAATCCCAGTCCATTCTTTTTAGTAAAAAAAAACCAATTCCCACAAGATTATATGTGCATTTACCTTATTTTAGTCATGTTATTTGCCTGTAAAAGTGTAGAATAAGTTTTGAGACTGTGGCTGGACATCGGTATTTTGGATATCAACCTCAGTAGACTCAGAACTGATACTCAACTGACGCGCTATAGTACTTCCTGTTGGAATACATTGTTCATGTATTTTGTGCAACAACGACATCGGTCAGTAGATGGCAGGGGTTATAAGTTTGTAGCTGCATCTATGTTAAAATGCTATGTCTTTTTTTGTATAATAAAAGTTCCTGTTTCCTGTCTGCAGTTAAGCAGCAACGCCTATGTGGACTGTGCATTGTCTGTTCTGTAGGGCTATATACAACATTTCTAACAGATAATGGGCCCAGACATAGCCCAGACACCCACCCAGACAGACAGAGAAAAGCTGAGAAGTATGAAAGAAAATGGCCAGTAACACAGTTGCAACAAAACTTTAATTTGCAAATCTGACAAACCAGAACTACCAGTCTTGAGAAACCAATATAAAAATACTGCTAATAAGAGAAGGTATCTGGAAATGTATAAATGAACTGAGGCCAGAACACCCTTCAGATGAGTGGATAGAGAAAGTTCAAAACTCTCAGAGCACAATCTCTTAGCATAGAAGATGATCAAATCATACATATATGTAAAAGAAAAAGAATTGGCAGCACTCCAGGTTGAGTCAAAATCCAGGTTTATTGACTGGACATCCAAATATGACAATCGTGACAAGGTAGACGCGTTTCACACACTGACTGTGTGCTTAATCAATGAGTAATGATTAAGCACACAGTCAGTGTGTGAAACGCGTCTACCTTGTCACGATTGTCATATTTGGATGTCCAGTCAATAAACCTGGATTTTGACTCAACCTGGAGTGCTGCCAATTCTTTTTCTTTTATCAAGTTTTCACGGAGGCGAGCCGGGGCATGCACCTGTGTGAGTCATCAGGCAATTACACCCCCTTGAGCAGTGACTCCTTGTCTGTTCATACATATATGTAACTGTGAAACTGCTAAAAAAGTGGGAAGGATTACAAAAAGTGTATGAAAGAGCTAATCTCAGCAAAAAACTCTATTTGGTTAGAAAGCTATACCACACCAAGCTCATAAAAGGCCAGGATTTGCAGGATTACATAAGGCACACTGTGAAAATGATAAAACGCCTCAGAGGTATAGGAGAAGAAATAAGATTTCCATGTTGCAGCACTATTACTAAGTGGTTTACTAGAAAGTTATGAAACACTTGTCACACAGCACTTTATGCATGTCCAAATGATGAACTGACATTGAAATATGTTAAAAGAAAAGTATGGGGGGGGGGGGATTCAATTATGACCACATGACATCTCCAAAATTGACTACCAGGAAAATCAATTGAGAAAACTCCATATGAACAGTGGAATGAAAATAGCCCTGAATTTGAACCATCTAAAAAAATTTGAAAGCAAAGCCTATGTGCACACCCCTAAAAAAAAACATACAAAATTGGATGCTTGTGCAAAGGAAGGTGTACTTGTGGGGTACAGTGACTCTTAAAGGGATACAGACTTCTACACCAAGACAGAAAACAAGGTAACCATCAATTCAGCGTCTTCAAAATTTCATGAACTAACACAAACACTTCATTCTAAAGAAAATTCACCATCAGTGCCACATGAAGATAAGCAACAAAGTGACATAGAAATATAAATTAACGCAGACAATCCAATTAACTTAAAAGAAGAAACCAGCCCACAAGAGGCTTCAATCAGGAAATCCACCAGAAGCAACAAAGGCATCCTGGCCAAACGTAGGTCCTATGTTGTTCATGTAGATTTAAAACCAGAGCCAGATTAATGGGATGAGATGCAAAGACTTCCACTCATGAGAACTCATGAGAAACAAAAGTAAATCAGAGCTGCTGCTGAAGATTGCAGATACTTTGCCAAAACTACTTCCAAGAAACAGATTTATAGAACTGAGATCCGAAATCGGACTAATATAAGAAGTAGTTGTTGAGTGGGGGTGTTGTACAATATATATGTAAAAGTGCTGCGTAAATTGATGGTGTTATATACTGTAAGTACCAAAAAAATAAAATAAAAATAAAGCACCAAAACATCCAACAAATTGGATATGTATAATTTTTACAATGCAGACCACCATAATGCATGGTAGTATGATGCTGTACATTGCGATGCCCTGCACAGCATGTGCATTACCTTGCTCAAAATGTGTTGTTAATAAAGTGCAATATTATTTAAAAAAGAAAAACAATAAAATCTTCCATCTAGTTTTACCAAACTTTATTAGTGCCTAAAACTAATATAAAAAAAATGATATATAAATATGTACAGTGTACATAAATAACTAATTGTGCAGTAGTTGTCCTTAGATATTAGGTTTCTATACAGAAAGTGTTAATAAATGTCCATAAATCAAGATGAACATGCTGAGTGTGATCAATAAATCACAAGTGTACCTTCATCAAGAACTTTATCATGCTTGGTCAAGAACTCACCCACTCTGAGACCCTTCACTTTAGGCCATAAATGCTTGAGGGAGTGAGCAACAATCTTTCACTAACACTGTCTCCAATAGAGTGGATAACAAACACCCTCCCTTACCTGGAACCAATCAATAACTTATGTGGAGTAAGATATAATACGCACTATCCAATGGCTCCTAGACAGGGATTAAAGCACATAAAAAAATTAGAAGCAATTGCAACTTTAGTTCCAACAATATAGGCTCTATTTTTTTAAAAAAGGACATTCTTTCCCTAATAAGTGCTAAGGATGCCTACAGTGAAGCCTCCACATTCAAAGTACAAGGGAAGTCCTTTGGTGAAAAGCAACATTGTCCAAAATAGGGAGACATTTGCATAAAGAAATTAGGGCTAACTTATATGTGTAGCTATGCTGCTTCCCCTCTGAAAAGCGATCTGCGGTGGATCACTTTTTGGATGGCATTTACCAGATGCTGAGAAGGTAATATGCTGCCTCCTCATTTAACCCACAAAATGCAGAGTGGTTGGAGTATGCGCCATTCACTTAAATGGGTCACGTCCTGCAACAGTACTACCTGTCGCAGTACCTGCAACATGTCATTTTATTGTTCTCATGGATGCGATGTTTGACTGCAACTCAACCACCTACTTTTACCATCCTATTCCCCGGCTGCCTGTGTGAACAAGCACTAAGATACCACCTAGTTGAACCTAAATTCTAGTTTAGTGACTGAATTGTGGTACAGACAGCGATAGCAAAACTAAAAAGGTGGCTATACACATTTAGTTTTTTTAAATTTCCATCCACACTAACAGAGCAGATTGGCCAATTTTCCCTGCCGGACTATTGTGTTCTGAAAGCCTGCACTGAATACAGTGCCTGCTTCTGGTTGGATGCATGTTGCAAATATAAATGGATAATGGCACTCCAGACTTATTGCGGCTTCTTCATTTTATTATGGCATAACATTTTACAAGACAATACGCTCCATAGTGCCCCATGCAGCTACATTTGTTGAAATGTAGTTTTCGGCCTCCCTATAGGCAGGGAGAGCACTGATGGATTGGTTAGGTCTGCTCTTGGCTCTGTTGGTTTGGGCTCATTTACTTCCCTCTATCTCCCAGGGGACCCTGGGACTTAATGGGTGGGAGAACGATGACCCCAGCCTGCATGTTATTATCTCCTCATCCAATCCTTGGTCAGTTTTGCAGGTGACCATCAGGGGGCTAAGGGTGGTATAAATGGGCTAGGGACCAAAGCAGAGGCCTCTTGTTCCTGGGGAGTAAGACCCAGCCTCAGGGCTGTGGCATCCCTAAGAAATCTGCCTGGAACTGCAAACAACTTTTGTGGGGTCCCAGCTACTGTTTGGCTGGGGGACCTCAATTCTATCCTCCCAGACCATTTACAGAAAGCCTCCCAAGTATCCAGGACACAGGCAGCTGGAGTACAGAAGATTAAATACCTTGCAGGTGGCTGCAACGAGATCAAAAAACTGAGTTCCAGTCTTCAGGACCTAAAGACTTTCTTTAGATTTTTCGGGAGATCAGCATTCACTATTTGTACGCTCAGAACTGTATTCCTGTTGAGGAGTCCCTATTTGGTATTGTTCATCTTTACACTTCAAAGAGGTGCCTTCACCCTGAAGTCTTAGTGCAGAGTCAGTGTCCTCATTTTCAAGTTTACCAAGTACCCATCCAAGTGTAGCGCACAAATGGGATTGGTCTAGCGGTTTGAGCCCAGGTTCCATTCCCTGATAGGCACATGGCAGTCAGAACTGGGATAGGGTTCTACCCTAAAATAAAAAAACAAAAATAGAGCTGCACAACCTGTTTACTGACTCAAGTGTATGGGAAATGTCATGTGCCTGACTGCCATGTGCCTATCTGGGAATGGAACCTGGGCTCAAACCGCTAGACCAATCCCATTTGTGCGCTACATTTGGATAGGTACTGCTGAATGCAGGTTCTGTCTGGGATTGGGTATCTTGCACCTCTGCTTGTGCACACACTTTGGCAGCCTATGTCTCTCTCTCTGCAGGGGGTTACACTGCTTATAAGGTTTTGGCTGCTTCCCTCCTAAAGCCATAAGCTTCTGCTTTTGCGTCTTCTGCTTCAGCACTGGCCATTATGAGTTGACTACTCAGGGAGGATTGCTGAGAGCAGGATCTTAGTAATGTTTTTCAAGTCTTTTGATGTGTAAGAAGACGATGACTTTCATAAGCCTTGTCTCTACAAAGAGTATTACTGAGGGAACATGGAAATACCAGGGAGGGTCTAGCTAGGCCAGAACTAACTAGCATAATACCAGAGGGGAAGACAGAGATGCCAAATCACATAAGTAAATAGGCTGTAATGGGCATAAGCCACCACTAGATGTCAACATACATAAAGACCTTATAAGGTTCAATACAACAACATAAAAAATTGGGACAGAATACTTCTCAAATTATTGCTGTAATGCATCCAGGCTGCATATATCGAAATAAATATGGCGGGCTGTGTTTTTTTTTTTTTGACTGCTAAGTGGATGTGTGTTTTTCCACATGCAAAAGTGTGGCAAAATGCACGGTTAAAATAGCTCAAAGCCAGAAAAAAATGACACAACCTATTTTGCTGTGTAGAGAAGCCCATTGAAATGAATTGGCTGCTTTATGCGTGTAGTGCAAAAATGCGCACAAAAAAATGCTCATTTACAAAATAGGACTGAATGGGGGCTTAAAAGATAAAAAAGGAGAAGGAGAAAAAAGAAAAAGGGAAAAAAAAAATGAACAGTGTATATGCAGCCTGACTGTTTTAGTTATAAATTAGGAGGGTTGAATTGGGCTGTAGCCTAACTATATATTTAAAGCAGTATTAAACCCAAAACGAAAAATGTAATATATTGCAGCTTATCAACCATTAGATGTGGTGAGTGGTGACTGCATTTGTTTCCTTTTTTTATGCGTTTTCCCCTGTTTTTTCACCTGGTGATCTGGCCAGTAACTCACCTCCTGTGTTAGAGTGCCTACAATCTGGATGAAGGAGCACAGGGGGGCACATTTGGACAGCAGCATTGCTAATCTGGGGGGAGCAGAGTGTTAAATGGACTAGCAGATTTAAATACACAAATTGAAGCCAAACTCCTGCTAACACTTTATAAGCAGTTACAGCAAATGTTTGTTTTTTTTTCATTTGGGATAAAGGTTTTACATAAATAAAACTGATTATTGTAAGCACCCTTGCCAATGCTGAATGATATGTCCCATGCTTCTTACTGACAGGATCACCAGATGAAAATAAAAGAATGGAAGCCAAAAACAAAAACTAAAGCAGCCATTGCATCTAAGAATTGGTAAGGTGCAATATAATAAAAGTTTGCTTTTGAGTTTAATACTACTTTATTGAACAAAAAAAAAAATAAAATACTTCTGGTGTCTTGAATTGGGGCCCGGTAAAACTTAAATTTTATACACGGTAAGACATTGTGTGTCTCTTTTCCAGTTATTCTGCACCCAGACAGTGCAACACAACACACTTGCATTTTAGTGCACCACAACACACACATAACACACATTCCCCCCTGTCCCAAGGACTGCACTGTAATGGGGCACCAATTCCCCATCACAGTCCTCCTTGCGGTCATGTCCTTCCCCATCGCAGTACCCCTGGCCCCCCCCATCACAGTCCGCCTTGTAGTCCATGGTCCCCCCCTCCCCATCACAATGCCCCTTGTCGTCATGGTCCCCCCTCTCATCACAGTCCGCTTTGCAGGTATGCCCCCCCCTCCCAATCACAATGCTCTTTGCAGTCATGGTCCCCCCAATCACAGTCCGCCTTGCAGTCATGGTCCCCCCCTCCCCATCAGAATGCCCCTTGTCGTCATGGTCCCTCCCTCTCATCACAGTCCTCCTTGCAGTCATGTCCCCCCCTCCCCATCACAATGCCCCTTTCAGCCATGGTCCCCCCATCACAGTCCTCCTTGCAGTCATGTCCCCCCCTCCCCATCACAATGCCCCTTTCAGCCATGGTCCCCCCATCACAGTCCTCCTTGCAGTCATGTTCCCCCCTCCCCATCAAAAATTCCCCTTTCAGTCATGGTCCCCCCCATCTCTGTCCTCCTTGCAGTCATGTCCCTCCCTCCTCATCACAATGCCCCTTGCAGCCATGGTCCACCCATCACAGTCCTCCTTGCAGTCATGTCCCCCTTTCCCCATCACAATGCCCCTTGCAGCCATGGTCCACCCATCACAGTCCTCCTTGCAGTCATGTCCCCCCTCCCCATCACAATGCCCCTTGCAGCCATGGTCCACCCATCACAGTCCTCCTTGCAGTCATGTCCCCCCTCCCCATCACAATGCCCCTTGCAGCCATGGTCCACCCATCACAGTCCTCCTTGCAGTCATGTCCCCCCCTCCCCATCACAATATCACAATGCCCCTTGCAGCCATGGTCCACACATCACAGTCCTCCTTGCAGTCATGTCCCCCTTTCCCCATCACAATGCCCCTTGCAGCCATGGTCCACCCATCACAGTCCTCCTTGCAGTCATGCCCCCCCCCCTCCCCATCACAATGCCCCTTGCAGCCATGGTCCACCCATCACAGTCCTCCTTGCAGTCATGTCCCCCCCTCCCCATCACAATGCCCCTTGCAGCCATGGTCCACCCATAACAGTCCTCCTTGCAGTCATGTCCCCCCTCCACATCACAATATCACAATGCCCCTTTCAGCCATGGTCCCCCCATCACAGTCCTCCTTGCAGTCATGTCCCCCCCTCCCCATCACAATGCCCCTTTCAGCCATGGTCCCCCCATCACAGTCCTCCTTGCAGTCATGTCCCCCCCTCCCCATCAAAAATTCCCCTTTCAGTCATGGTCCCCCCCATCTCTGTCCTCCTTGCAGTCATGTCCCTCCCTCCTCATCACAATGCCCCTTGCAGCCATGGTCCACCCATCACAGTCCTCCTTGCAGTCATGTCCCCCTTTCCCCATCACAATGCCCCTTGCAGCCATGGTCCACCCATCACAGTCCTCCTTGCAGTCATGCCCCCCCCTCCCCATCACAATGCCCCTTGCAGCCATGGTCCACCCATCACAGTCCTCCTTGCAGTCATGTCCCCCCTCCCCATCACAATGCCCCTTGCAGCCATGGTCCACCCATCACAGTCCTCCTTGCAGTCATGTCCCCCCCCTCCCCATCACAATATCACAATGCCCCTTGCAGCCATGGTCCACACATCACAGTCCTCCTTGCAGTCATGTCCCCCTTTCCCCATCACAATGCCCCTTGCAGCCATGGTCCACCCATCACAGTCCTCCTTGCAGTCATGCCCCCCCCTCCCCATCACAATGCCCCTTGCAGCCATGGTCCACCCATCACAGTCCTCCTTGCAGTCATGTCCCCCCCTCCCCATCACAATGCCCCTTGCAGCCATGGTCCACCCATAACAGTCCTCCTTGCAGTCATGTCCCCCCTCCACATCACAATATCACAATGCCTCTTGCAGCCATGGTCCACCCATCACAGTCCTCCTTGCAGTCATGTCCCCCCCTCCCCATCACAATGCCCCTTGCAGACATGATCCCCTTCCCATCACAGTCCTCCTTGCAGTCATGCCCCCCCCCCCCAAATCACAGTCCTTTTTGCAGCTATGTCAGCAGCAGTATTCTCACAGGTCTCCCTCCCAGTTGCCGATGTCATCCTATCAGCAGGGCAGAGGGTGGGAGAAGCTGCAGATAGGACAGGGGGCGGGAGCTGTAAAAACGTATCATGTTAACAAGCAGGTGTTTACTTGCTCGTTAATATGAAAAGTCTCCCTCTGTCCTGATCTCCAGCTCCTACCGCCCCCTGTCCTCCTGACAACCGGGAGGGAGACCAGTGAGAATAGACACAATCTGATAAATGGCAGGGCACGGTCCTCCTGCTGTGCGGTGGCGAATCGCTTATCAACAGGCCAAGGATCGGCAGGGGGGTTGGCCTGGGGGTTGGTCCATGGCCCGGGGGTTGGGGGACCCCTGTACTAAAGCATACCCACCCACATGCTTTTTCAAAACAAGTCAGCAATACAAACTGAACTGCAATTCTTATCGTAATATCTACATAACAGAAGCAGGCAATGCAATAAAGTTTGCTATGGTCCTGGAAATATATAAAGTTGTTCAGACTGGAAAAATATATTTATGTCCCAATCTTTTCCCAGAGGACAAATACATTTATAATTGCTATCAAGTACTGTAACCACACAAAATCCAGAGCAGTATGCATAGTTATGCCGCAGTTAAATGGGCATAAAAGTATATACAAGGTATAATTTTTCAGAAGCTAAAACACAATTATAACATTAATCTCGTGCAAGACCACAACTGTGATGATGCCACCTGTGTACATAGATATAATTCTTATCAGCAAGAAAGAAGCAGCAAATCGTAACAAACCAGAGGGAATACAATTTATTATGGGGTTTTACATGTGACGTTCCTATGAACTATCACTGGACTGCAGCTATCCTTTTAACTCTGTTTAATAACCCATGGCAGTGGGCATGAATACAGCTGTGATGGTGCAGCAGGTTTCAGTTGATATACAGTAATCCTTATCTGTGGTTAAAAAAATTGAAGGGAACCACAGTAAGCAGAATTTATCAGAATTTTCAGATTTAATCGGTTTATAGAAGTTTAGTACTGACCTGCTATACTAAAGTATCTGCACCAAGATTTAAAATTGTATTACTGTAACATTTTCAGTGCTAGGTATTGTGGTTACCAAGGCAAGTGTGATAAAACGCTCACGCCTACGCACACATCTCTCATACATGAATATAATACCGCACCAGGAAAAGCCAATAAAAAGTCATCATAGATATAAAATCTTAGACAAATGAAGGAAAACAGAGCACTTGAAGTTGTAGAAATAGGATTGCCACCTGGCTAAGATTCACCCGGACAGTCCGGGTTTTAAATTAGAAACGTGCAGAACGAAAAAATGTATTTTGTTTGGGTTAGATTCGTCATGTTACTAATTTTGTTTTGTTTCAGAATTCGTTTCGCTTGGTTTTGGAATTTGTTTAGTTTCCAAATTTTCGGAATGATTCAAATTTGGATTGGTCGAAAAATGATCAACCTATTTGAATTCTGTTTGAAGAATAGCTAGTTAAAGTGGAGTTCCGGGCACAAAAACAATTTTTCAATGAAAATACCCCCGGGACAGTCAGGGCTAGTACATTCCACAATGGCTAGCCTCTGATCTGTCCCGGTTCGCACTTACCTGCAAGAAGAAATACTCACTTTTAAAATTTCTTCTCCAGCGTTGCCATCTCTGATGTGGGCAGTTGAAGCCTGCGTGTCCTCTTCTGCGTCCTCTTCCGTGTCTTCTTCTCCCAGAATGCGCCTGCACCGGCCCCTCTCGTCACTTCCGGTGCAGCACCGCATTCCTCCACAGCTTCTGGGCATGCCCAGAAGCTGTTTAGCAGGGAATGCGGCGTCGCACCGGAAGTGACGAGCAGTGCCGTCGCATTGATTCCTGGGAGCGATGACGTTCAGCTCCCAGGAATCATTGCAAACCGGAAGTGATGGCGCTTGCCGCGGCAGCGGCCGCTGAGGTAGGAAGTGGAAGAAAGGTGAGTATATCTTTCTACAATAACAAGGTAAGTAAAAAAAAAAAATCCTAAGTATCCATTTCTGTTTCAGGTGAGGAAAAGCAAGCGGATGGCCACAAAATCGATTATGTCGATTTTGTGGCCGGAACTCCGCTTTAAGTAGGGGGTCGGGAAGCCAGCTATCACGTACCAGGTGCCGGAGGCCAATGGAGAGAGAGCTTCCTGACAACCTCGGCTGGTGGCTGTGGGGGTCTGCATACAGGGGGCTTATTGAAATCTGAAAGCCCCCTTTAACAAGATCCTGCCCCCCCCTCATTTGAATAAAAGTGTCAAAAATAAAGGAAAACAGTTGACGGTTTTTGACAAGCCCTTTATTAAAATAAAAAATATAGTAAAATAAAAAAACAATGTCCCCTGATTTAGATCCATCGCCAATCACGCTGCTGCTGCCATCACCAGACCCAAAAAAATGATTGGCAGTTTTGAAGCACCCCATTCTAAAAAATAAAATCGAATCTAATAGTTTTACATGAGGCAACATCCACACAAGTAGGACAACCAACGTTAAAGGGGATTTGTTTTAGAAGAATAAATCCCCTTTAACGTTGGTTGTCCTACTTGTGTGGATGTTGCCTCATTATGTAAAACTATTAGATTCGATTTTATTTTTTAGACTAATATTCCAATGTTTTTCTTCTCCCTCAGTTTCTTCTCCATCACTCAGCTAATGTGACCCCAACGCTAATGGAGAGGGGCAGGAGAGGAGGATACAAGGATTCTGTGAAGGCAACTGAATTCCTCCATATCAACTGATGCTGCCGTTGGTCGTTAGGATGCTGGCAGCCAGAAGGCTGTAATAGTGCACAATGAAAACCTGTGGTTTTGTGTACCCAAAAGACCGGCTTCATCCACACGCCAGCTTGTATACAATTTTTGGGCAATTTTTAGGCATTTTGCCAAGGCACCCCTGAAGAAACCTCAAGGCAGCCCAGGGTACCTGGGCACCCTGGAGTAAAAAAAGCTACACTAGTCAGTGAATAAGTCAAACAAAAGAGCAGGCATTTGGTGGTCAGCTGTCCTAGCGGGCGGAACTTTTTTTTCTGGGTCTGTTGGTTCGGCGGGCGTCATGATTGATGATGTATCTACACCAGGGGACATTGTTTTTTTTTATTTTTATTTTATTTTTTTATAAAGGAATTGTCAAAAATCTGTGTGCTGTTTTTATTTATAAGAATAAGTAAGGGTATAATATACCCAATACTCATTTACATGGGGGGCGATCTTCCAGATTGGGATAGGCCCCCTGCCCCCACAACCACAGCCCACTGTTGTCGGGAAGAGGCCCTTGCCCCCATCAACATGGGGACAAGCTGCTTACGAGTGGGGGGCTCTGCTCCCCCCTCACCCTAAACCCCCCCCATATTGAGGGCATGTGGCCTGGTATGGTTTGCTGACCTGCTGGGCTGCATGCTCAGATCAGGGTCTGGTATGGATTTTGGAGGGGAACACCACGCCGTTTTTTTTTCTAAATTTTGGCATGGGGTTCCCCTTAAAGTCCATACCAGACCCGAAGGGCTGATATTGACTGGGGGACGCCATTTTTTTTTAAACCTTTTTTAATTGCCGGCATTGTTTTGTTTACATTTCAGCTGTCAGTGAGGAAGCCCGCTGACAGCTGATGAGTCATCATTTGTTAGGGACAACTGGCTTCCCGACCCGCTGCCTAACAACCAGCTAATCTTCTCACAGAGTTCAAATCGGTCGATCATTTTTCGACCGATCCGAATTCTAATCATTGTGAAAAATTGGAACTCGCTAGAAAAACGAATAAACGCAACAATTTTTAACTATTTTCAACTAAATTGGTTACTATTCGTTACTATTTCATTCTGAGATTCGGATACAACCAAATCTCTGAATAACCAAAAATTAGTGTAGCACTGCCCCTAGGGGACTGTTGAAGATTACACTTTAACCACTTGCCGACTGCCGACAGTAATCCTACTGCGGCAGTGCGGCTCCCCAGGGTCCAGCAAAGTAGACCTATGCACAGCGGGAGTCGGGCCGGAGGAGGAGAGGCGGCGATAGCCGCCTCCCTTCCCCGATCATCGGGGAAAAGTGTGAGAAGACCCGCCTGCTTTATTTAAGCAAACCAATCAAAATATGCTTATTGCGATTTTTTTACTTATTGCGATTGCTTCATCCTGCCACATGAATGAAGATGAGATAAGTGTTTCTAAAGTATTTCTCTTCAGGGTATTCCCCTAGTACCCCCTTTCTCTCTGGGCTAGCTGACACCCGTCCACTGACTGCACTACATGGAGTGCTCCCCTTCCTGGCAGACCCCTGGGCAAGGTACTCTGTACTCTTGATACTGTTTTTCCAGAGTCTCGCAGTGCCCCAACTCCTCAGTCAGCTCTCCTGGACCTCTGGGCTCAGCCTCACACCACCGGTACACCAGGCTGACTGCCTGTGACCTCCATCAACCGCTGCAGAAGAGAAGGCAGCCGCCACCCTCCTTCTGGGACTCTGCTTCCTGCCAAAGACCTCTACCTCATGTCCCCGTGGCTTTTTATACCCTGTACCATAATGCACCACTCTCTGTGCCAACCCCTGGGACAGTACCAAAAGCCTGTGTGTCACTGGTCAGGTTTCCTCCAGCATCCAACGGGCCTCCCCATTGGATCAGCTGGAGACACTCCCTAAGACCAGATTAATCACATTCTGGGCACACTAAGCAGGCCTAACTACAAATCCTGCTCCCTGATAAGAAGAGTGCATAACTATTTTGTCTGCTGCTCTTCTGGTAAGCAGAGAGAGCTAAAACTACATTCTCTACCTAGCACCTGACTAGGAGGGTGCTACATCAGTCCGAATTTGTATTTGGACCAAAACAAATTGCACATGTCTATTTTGAATAATTTGTCTGGATTTCTGTCTGCCTGAAACCTGGACACATTATTCAGACTGGAAGATTGGAGATGAACAGATCCATGTTAGGTCGACAGGCATGCATCAATTGGAATCCTTTTTACTATAATCTGCCACCTTTTAGGTTTGAAAAGCTAGAAAGGGATGCAAACCTTTTCCATTTTTTTTTCTGGATCTAGGTGGACTTGGAGGTAATCAGAAGTAAACTGACGCATGTTTGTTTACATCTGCCTGCCCATAAACTAAGACTAAGCTTCCGTCCACATTTACCTAAAAACTGACAGGCAGTTCTGATCAGAACACCTGTATAAAAGGCTCCCAAAGTGATTTTTTGTGCAATATGGTGCTTTAGCTCAATTTTAGGCTGCCAAGAAATTTGGAGTCCCAGTTGGAAAAGCAAATTTGTCTTCTGTACTAACAGTCCTAACAGCACGTGCAAACTTGTTTCAGGAAGAGAGCTATGATTCTCCCAGAAGCCATATTTTTTTTATTGGCAAATGGTAAACTATTTTACAGTCATATTTTCCTCAAATTATATATGCAGTGTATGTGGTATGTGTTTATGGTATGATTGTATGATATATACATTATTTCTCACATTTCATCCATGAGATAAAAAAAGATACTTCTTAGAATTTTTTGGGTTATGACTACCAAATGTTAAGAAGATAAGATAGAGAAAAAACTTTATGAAGTATTAGAGGGGTGCGGAGGATACGGCGGTGGGTAGTATGTACAGGAGAGAGGTGTGGAGTGTATGCTGGCCGGTAGTATGTGCAGGAGAGTGGTGTGGCCTGTATGGAGGTGGGTAGTATGTGCAGGGAGAGGGGTGCGGAGTGTACAGTGGTGGGTGATACCTGTAGGAAAGGGGTGCAGAGTGTATGGTGGTGTGTGGTGCGTATAGGAGAGAAGTGCGTAGTGCATGGCGATGGGTGATACATGTAGGAGAAGGGTGTGTAATGTATGGTGGTGGGTGATATGTGTAGAAGAGGGATGCGGAGTGTATTGCGGTGGGTGATAGTTGCAGAAGAGGATTGCATAGTGTATAGGGGTGGTATGTGTAGGAAAGGGGTGTGGAGTGTATGGCAGTGGGTAGTATGTGCAGAAGAGGGATGCAGATGATATAAAAGTATGTATTGTTACTGAATCCAAATTCATTGCTCACTGCCCTACCCCCCATCTCAAGCCCCTTCCTCAAGCCCCTGCACACAAGTCTCAACATCTTGCAAACCCCGACAAATCACTCCACACGCCCCACAGAACGAACTCCTGCAGGCATCCTTCCAGCAGGATCATTAGCAACCGGAAGCTCTGCCTCCATCTCTATAGTCTTTCTGCAAGCAGCACTGGAGGACACTGAGCAGGGGGGCTGGGGAGTGCTGAGAGAGGTGGAGGTAGGAGAATTCCGGTCGGCTATGCCGTACATTTACTTAGCAGCATTGGCGCGGCTGCAGAGGGAAATGGTCAGGGCCCGGACTGGGGATAAAAACCAGCCCTGAAAATAATTTCATATCAGCCTCCAGCCTCATAGCATTATTATACTAGCCCAACAGCATACCATCATTATTTTCTTGTTCATAAAAGGGAAAATCACTCATTTTAAAGCACATTTGAAGAGTGTATTATACTCACCAATGCCCATCAGCGCAGCCCCATCATTGCCCATCAGCGCAGCCCCATCAGTGCCCATCAATGCAGCCTCAACAGTGCCAAACAGCTCAGCCTCACCAGTGCTCATCAATGCAGCCTCACCAGTGCCAGATCAATGCAGCCTCATCAGTGCCAGATCAATGCAGCCTCACCAGTGCCACATCAATGCAGCCTCATCAGTGCCACATCAATGCAGCCTCATCAGTGCCACATCAATGCAGCCTTACCAGTGCCAGATCAATGCAGCTTTACCAGTGCCACATCAATGCAGCTTCACCAGTGCCAGATCAATGCAGCCTCACCAGTGCCAGATCAATGCAGCCTCACCAGTGCCAAATCAATGCAGCCTCACCAGTGCCAGATCAATGCAGCCTCACCAGTGCCAGATCAATGCAGCCTCACCAGTGCCCCATCAATGCAGCCTCACCAGTGCCCATCAATGCAGCCTCACCAGGGCCCATCAATGCAGCCTCACCAGGGCCCATCAATGCAGCCTCACCAGTGCCCATCAGTGCAGCCTCACCAGTGCCCATCAGTGCAGCTCCATCAGTGCCCCATCAAGCAGCCTCCCCAGTGCCCCATCAATGCAGTGTGATCAATGCCCCATCAATGCAGCCTCACCAGTGCCAGATCAATGCAGCCTCACCAGTGCCCCATCTATGCAGCGTGATTAGTGCCCAACAATGCAGCCTCACCAGTGCCCCATCAATGCAGCCTCACAAGTGGCAAATCAATATAGCCTCAACAGTGCCGGATCAATGCAGGCTCTCCAGTGCCACATCAATGCAGTCTCTCCAGTGCTACATCAATGCAGTCTCACTAGTGCCCCATCAATGCAGGCTCACCAGTGCCCCATGAATGCAGCCTCACCAGTGCCCCATCAATGCAACCCCACCAGTGCCACATCAATGCAGCCTCACCAGTGCCAGATCAGTGCAGCCTCACCAATGCCAGATCAATGCAGCCTCACCAGTGCCAGATCAATGCAGCCTCACCGGTGGCAGATCAATGCAGCCTCACCAGTGTCAAATCAATGCAGCCTCACCAGTGCCCAATCAATGCAGCCTCACCAGTGCCAAATCAATACAGTGTGATCAGTGCATGGGGATTGGAGAGCCGCCAGACCACACAGAGCAGGGATCTTGGGCTTACCCAGCGCAGCCACTGTCATACGAAATCCCATCTCCTATGATAGACGTCACCAGTCCAGGAGGCGGGACTTAATATGACAGCAGCTGCTGTGTAAGCGCAAGATCCCTGTTCTGTGTTATCCGGCAGCGCTCGACCCCCTTCCCCTCTGAGGCAGCCTTATAGGTCCAGCGGGACCCTGGGCGCCCATTCTGCCCCAGCTCGTGGTGCACGGCCCAGGATCAGCCCTGCAAAGTGGGGACAAAACCAGGACAGATTAGGGCCGGGGACAGTGTCCTCAGTCTGGGGACTGTCCCTGGAAATGGGGAATGTCTGGTCACCCTACCCTAAGGGTCCTTTCACAGACCTGTGATGGCCCTGTGGGTGGCCAGATGTAAACAGACTTGTGTCTATTCACATAAGGCTACAGACCTTATTTTCCAGATTTGGATGGACTCAGAGCTTCTCCTACATCCGCCTGCTTGTAGAGTTGCATGAAACTTCCAATCAGGTCCGCCTGAAAAACTGCCAGTTAGACTTGATCGGAATGCCCATGTGAAAGAACCCTTATGAAGAATCAGCCAAGTGCTGATAAGAGGTACAGGCTGATATCAGCAGCAGAAGAGTTTGCATCCATCCTGATTCGGGAGCTCAAATGTTTACAGGGTTGGTATCTTGGGGTATCATTTTTTTTATTTTATTAGAAATTTTACTTGATAAAACTGCTAGTGGAGCAAATTTTTATTATTCACTCAAATCTACTTGACAGCATTGCTTAGCAACAGCTTTTGCAAGTATTCAGCAATATTTTATTTTTCATCCAGTATGGTACTGAGGACTATTGATTCAATATTTTCTGTAAACACATTCCTATTTATTGAAAGATGGCTATCTCTTTTATGAAAAGGATATGTCTTCTCTTGTAAAGACCACAGTAGCCCAATAGGTCGCAAATAAAGGAATTCTTGCAAACACATTTTCATTTACTTTAAAGGAAACCTGTAATGAGAGATTTATGTGGGCTGCCAATGATAATCACCTTCAAAGAATACAGTTTTTTTTTTTTTTTTTGTATTATTGCTTCCTAAGTCAGTGACCCCAAAAAAAAAAAAAAAAAAACATGCAGACTAGAGTGAAACCCCTGATCTGCTATCTATTCCAGGTCAATGGCCAAAAAAGTACTGAATTCACTTATCAGGGACCTGCAATAAAATACTCTATATCCCTTTAGCACAGGTTTTCTTAAAGTGCAACATTAGCCTAAAGGAAACACTCAATGCTCCTCTTTTGCAGTAAAAGTGCCTTACCTGACTGCTAGTAAGTTCCTAAAGATTGTAAACTGAGCCATACGTGTGCAGATTGCAACAATCAATCAACCTAAATGAAGACCGGACAAAGATATCCCTGGCAATGAGGGAGCTGGTGAACATTTCAGCCCTGGTTAAAAGTAAACCTGTAATATGAGAAACATGATGGCTACTATGGCTGACATTTCCTTCAATACTAAGAACAAACCTAGAGTAAGTATGCAGATAACATAAAACATGTGCAGCGCAAACAACAAAAGAATATATATGTGTAGCCCTACCCCTGTAGGAGCCGCTGGTTAGTAGGGATTCCCCACCATGCACAGCCAGCTTTGTTTTTTTTTTATTTAGTGGTTAATTACTTAGATGGGGATAGAGGTATTAAGGGATGCTCATTTGACTGGAACAAAAGTCTCTTCGGGGACACTCAACTGTATACACTCACTATATAAACTCACTATATACAATCCTCTTCCTCCAGCACATCACTTGCTTGCAGAAACACTCAGGCCCAGCTGGAACACTGTTTAGGTGGGATCTGATAAGGCACTCAACCAGATCCAGTAAAAGCCCTTTACAGACAGGGACCGCAGCCCCTATGGTGTGTAAATACAAAGGAAAATATTCAGCGCTGAATTAATCAAATCTAACCTTGGTACTAAAGCTGCTGGACACTGGAAGGACAAACCACAAACCTCAAGCAATATATTGTCAGGTCACCTGTGGCCAGGTGACAACTGCACCCTGTTGGGGACAAGGGTGCACCACAAGATAGTGAACCCAAGCCAAAGGGGAATTTAAAGGTGGAAGGAGGCACTTAGTGCACAATAAGATAGGCCAGGCATATAGCCTATCAAAACCGTGCACACCATGTCCCAGCCGTCCATATGGTCACCCATTCCTCCCAATGGCACACCATACACATTGAAAAGGATTAATTAATGCAATCTAGTGGTCATAACTTATATTGCAAAACCTGATCTCTACTAGGGGCCTTTACAAGAATGCAAGCGATCGGGTATATTTTTATTTTTATTTAGAACATGGAATCAAATAAATCAATCAAAAGTGCATTATTATTGTCATTATCTTCCTAATGGGGACAATGAAAACATATAATATACATGAAAAATACATAAGGTATGAATAAAAAAAAAAAACAAAACAAAACAAAAAAACAAAAACAAGATAACAAAAGATATAGCGAACCAACTTTAGAGGAATGGCTTAAAGCTCATGGACTCAATGAGTTCAGGAACTTAGTAGCTGATTGAATATAAATCCATCTGGATTCTCGCTGCCATAGCAATTTGTTAATGTCCCCACCCCTTTCATGCTTGGGAATGTGCTCAAGTGTAAAGAATTTTATTTTAGATGAGTTAAAATTAAGGTAGAGTCCTATGTGTCTACTGATTGGTGTCTCTGTTATCTTTTTAGATATCAGTGAGACATGGTCTCTTATCCTATGGAAGAAAGGTCTCTTGGTTTTGCCTGCATGACATTCACAAACCATGTAGTAAACAACCCCAATGGTTTGACAGTTTGCTCGAAAATTTAGTTTATAAACTAAATTCCTCTAGTCTCAGGGACTTCAGATCCTGATTTGTTTTGATAATGACTCTTAACCAGATGATCCTTTAATGAAGAGAATCTTCTGAAAGTAATCTGGGGATGTGCGTTCACATATTTAGATACAATATCATCTGTTACTAATAAGTGCCAATATTTCTACATAATATGTCGAACCTGATCATGGTGGCCTGAATACCTTGTAATTAGTCTAACATTATTTCCTGAGGGGGATTTAGATCTTTTTTATGTATTAGTTTGTCTCTATCATGACCATTTGCCCTGTGATAAGCTTTTTTGAGGCACGATTGGCTATAGCCCCTGGCCAATAGCCACGCTTGTAACGCCTTTGCTTCAACTATAAAGTCTTGTTGATGACTGCAATTCCTTTTAAGCCTTAGATACTGGCTATATGGTATACTTTAGACCACAGGTGTCAAACACAAGGCCCGCGGGCCAAATGCGGCCCCCCAGGCCTTTTCATGTGGCCCTCGCACCTCTCCTGTAGCTGCGGCACCCCCCCTTGTCTCTGTAGTCAGCAGCAAAGAGGACAGAACTCCTTTGCCAGATCCTGCTATCCTCTGTGCAGCTGCAGAAATGGTCGTCTTTGCCCCCCCACCTTTCTAAGCAGTCTGCAGCAGAGAGAAGGGCAGAACTCCTCCTACAGATCCTGCACCTCTCTGTGCAGCCGCAACACCACCTTGTCTCTCCCTCCCCTGATCTCAACATTCAGCAGACTCTGGAAGCTGACTCCAGCCTTCCTCTAGTTCTCCTCCAGACACTGCACTTCTTCCCAGATCCACCCGCATCATCTTTTAGGCAGCACCACAAGGTAATAAGGGGGTGCATTGTGATGTAAGGAAGGGTGGGTTGACTCTTGACTTCTGAAGGTGCGGGGGGCTCTTGACACCTCAAAGGGTGTAAGGGGGCGTGGAGTGCTCTGGACATCAAATCCTACAGATATAACCGGCCCTTTGAGGACAAACATAATGCTGATGTGGCCCGCGATGAAATTGAGTTTGACACCCCTGCTTTAGACCAAAGGGGAAGGATGGGAACTTGATGCATGGAGGATAGTATTTCCTGCTGAGGGCTTTCTGTACAATGAGAAGCCCCAAACTTCTATCAGCATTCAAAACGATTTGTACATCCAAGAAATCTGTAGTGTGTTGGTGACATGACATGATAAATTTAAAATTAAAATAATTTACCTCTATGATCTTCTAAAAGGATGTTAATTCTTCCCAAGAGCCAGTCCATACAATAAACACATCATCTTTAAATCAATGCCAAATCAGTACTTGATTAGTATACTCTAGTAAGCCATCATTGGAAAACAGGTCACGCTCCCACCACCGCAGGTACAGGTTTGCATAAGAGGGGGCACAGTGGGTCCTCATAGCAACCCCCTGCACCTGGAGGTAGTGGGAGTGACCAAACATAAAAGCATTGTTGGACAGGATAACTTCTAATATTTCTAGGACAAAGCCATTATATCGATTAGTTGTTAAGCCCTGCTCAGATAAGAAGCCCTCCACAACCTGAACCCTCAAAGAGTGGGGGATGGAGTTGGAGAAGACTTAAACATCTATGGCTACCAAACAAGCCCCCTCCAGAATAGAAATTCAATCAAGGGCCCGTAGCAAATCCATAGTGTCTTGAATATACAAACTCAAGGATTTCACAGAAGATAATCGAAGATAATTGTCCACTAGCTGACTAGCAGGTTCCTTCAGGCAACCATTACCAGATACTATTGGCCGTCCAGGCGGACAATCCATATTTTTATGTATTTTTGGAAGTGCATACATGGTTGGTGTTTTAGGGGTTTTTACAGTCAAAAAATCCAAAGTCTTTTGGTCAATTATACCTTCATTAAAGGCCTTTCCAACAAGTTTTTTCATGTTTATTGGTGATCACTGGGAACCCTTTTGTACCATTGTTTGTTATTCAAAATACCTATGACTCTATATTGCAACCTATCCATTATTACTAAATTTCCACCCTTGTCGGTTGGTTTGATGATAATCTCATTGTTATTTTTTAAAGAGAACAAAGCAGCTTTCTGGGCAGAGGTCAAATTAGATACGGGTCTAGGGTTCCATTTGGTTAATACAATCAATATCTAAAGTATAACCACGCTAGTGAAAACATTTGAAAAATGTGAGGAATATGAAAAATTATATATATATATATATAATATATATATATATATATATAGATGAATAAATAAATATATAAAGCAGCAACTTCAAGAGTGATAGCACCCAAAAGAACAGTAATATAAATAATTTGCGCTAAGTGAATGTATATAATCAGTGTATCAATAAATGAAACAAAAATACATTGATCTGAATAGCCAAAAGCATATAACAATCAGCAAATTAAAGAAACACTTATAAACACTTTATAACACTCTAGTGTCGTCTTCTTTAATTTGCTGATTGCTATATGCTTTTGGCTATTCAGATCAATGTATTTTTGTTTAATTTATTGATACACTGATTGTATACATTCACTTAGTGCGACTTATTTATACCACTGGTTTGTACAATCTCCTTTGTAACTTGTTGGGTAAAAACTCAGATATTAGGATTTGGCTTCAAGATGGAGCTGGCAGACTCACGGCTCATTCATGATGTCATCACTTGGTGCCATTTTGCGCATGCGCACTGGACCGAGAATGGTGTCCGCACCTCCATTAGTGTCACTGCATGCTGAAGGTGAGGGATAAAATATATAAGGAGCTCAGAAGCAGTGCTAATAGAAATCTGCAATCACCAAGGAGGAGGACATATAGAATTTTGGAGACACTCTAGGTAAATGCTAGTTATACTAGCCATTATATACTTTATATTTGGTTCTGTATATCATAGATTATGAAGTCCATCCTTTTTCTCCCCTTTTTTGGATTCTCTAGGGGTGATCGAGGCTTCAGGGGCGCTTTATCATCCAAGAAAAATTACATATCTATGATATTATATTTCTATGATCAAATCACCTTGTGCAGACTGAAGGCTTCATGGTTTATAGGTGACCCTAGGTAAATTCCTACATTTTTTTCTATCTCTATATTTGCTCCTTGTAAAGGCATATAGATGTGACTAGTCCTTTTCATGTCCTCCTGCAGGTTCTTTGAATTTCTGAGCTTTATTTTCCCTTGTGGTACACATATATGTGCCTGTAAGCACCTCCATAACCAGGCCTGAGTGTCCCCACTTTAGTCTTATATTCACACAATCTTTTGAGACATCCTTCATTGATAAAGCAAGATTGCTTATCTTCACTGCAGACCTACTAATGTGAGCACCATAGCTTTTAGAAATATACTGTATATACCAGGGATACCCAAACTATGGCCCTCCAGTTGTTCAGGAAATACTATTCCTATCATGCCTAGTCATGTATGTGAATGTCAGAGTTTTACAATGTAAAGGAAAGGAGGTATGTGGCCCTGCCTATAGGTTAATTAATAATGAATATGGTGAACACTAAATAAAGTGCAATAGTGCAAAAATAAAAAGTATATAAATCCTATAGTATAAAATGGTGATAATAATCTGGGGAGAAACAACTCCCAGTAAAGTGTGCAATCAATAAAACTAAATAATAATACTCAATATTATGATGTGCTGGGTGTTCTGGTATTGATCAAGTGTGGGAAAAATTATAAAACAAGTGATAGTGCTTGATGCGATTCTCTAAATCGCATCAGTAAAATCAATCTATTATCTCAAATAGTGTGAACATATAACCATGTGCAGTGGTTAAATATGTGATGTGAAACTAAAAATGGGTATAAATAGTACTACTTAAGTATATAAATATAGGTGACACGACTTAAAATGATGAACTGGTATAGTACATAAAATGCATCAGTGGAACCACTATATATAATAAATCCAGAACGTAGAGACAGTCTAAAATACACAGTATAAAATCAGCAGGGAACCACGTATAAAAAAGTGTAAAATATAAATATTGTTGCCAAAAAATAGTCCGATAACAGTCCAATCCAATAGATTTCCTTCAGGTGTAAGCAAAACTAATACAGTTCTTTACAAGGTGTAAGGATGATGTTATATTCAAGGTGACTTCAGTGCAGGTGCCTTTATAAGATCCATACGGGTGCTGAATATAGTGATCACTCAGTGCTCCCCGCACCCCCAGGACCGCACTTACCAAAGATAATTACCCCTACGGGGGTAACAAGCCTTTGTGTAATAATTGGCTCTTTCACTCCTCGGATCCCACCCTTGGTCTCCCTGGATGGTCCTGTAAGCTCTGGATGCTGTCCACTGGGTGTCCTAGCTTATAGCCTGCCCGAGTCTGGTCTCCTTACACCTTATTTATCTCATACGGTCCATATATGTTCCATGGGTCCTCCACGCTGATCTTCATTCTGCTTGACCCTCCAGTTGTTCAGGAACTACTATTCCTATCATGCCTAGTCATGTATGCGAATGTCAGAGTTTTACAATGCCTCATGGGATGTGTAGTTCTGCAACAGCTGCAGGGCAGTAGTTTGGGAATCCCTGTTATATACGTTTGATAAAAATAGTTGTGAATGTGAGGTTTGTTGGAAAAAAAATGATTTGCAATAACTAATTGTATGCTACTGTTTTGCCAGTTTACATGAGCAATATCCAGAAATATATCTCCTGAGGAAGCTATTTCTATATAGTGAAACATGTCGAGAACAAACTGGGTTTTCAGCTTCACAAACATGAAAAAACTTTCTTTTATTTATGGCTTTAATATTTTGTATCAATAAAACTAAAAGATTTTACATATAAAAATGTACTGTTTTGTTTATTTGGCACCTTAAAAACCCTATCATCATGTGCCATTCCAATTTAAATATTTCCTAGGGTGTGGTGTGGTTGACTCTTTGATACTCATCTTCATTATTCACAACTTTTCTATTTAGATCGTTTTTACATTTGATCTTTCTATTCGAACAACTGTGTTCTTATGTGCACTGGGAGAAAGTGATTGATCTGTCTTGGGGTTGTTCAAGTTGCTTTTGTTGTGTTTTTAACCTGGTTAACTATAGTTTGGCTCTATTGAAGCCTGTGTGCCACTAACCCCTAACAAAATATTCCCTTTTTTTGTTTTTTGTTTTATTTTTAGTGGATTTGGAAGCTTCTTTTATATGAACCAAGTTCCTCGGGTCTTCTATGCTCCAGAGTTTCTCTGTACTACTGGAAAGACACACAAGACTTGCCCCATCTTTGTTGGCCATATCACATGTAAGTTAATATCCCTATTTCTTTAAATTATATATAAATTATTAATTAATGTACTGACCCTCTATTACTACATATATATTTATATATGCAGTTTGACATACTGCATGTCTCTTTGAGATCGCCTTGGCCCTACTCTTATACACCCAGTAGCTTTGCAGACCAGGCTGGTTGTTCCTCTTTCCTACCCCAGTCCTGGATGCCTTTTGAGGCAGCAGCATATTCTCTTGTTTTTTACGATTTGTGGCTTAGCCATTTGGAGGCAGTGCATATACAGGTATGTGGCCTGGTCAGTATCCATTTTCTATGTACCATGTATGGACCTGTTACATATGTATCTATATGTATTACTCATTTTTGTATTGTAGACTACCTTAATATGTACCACATGAGCATTCCTGAAGAAGATTGTAAACCTATTTTTTCAAAACGCATTGGATGTCTCATCTTCTGATTTCTGTTTGTTTAAGGTCTTGGCAGCTGCATGTGTGCACTACCCACATGTACAAGCCACACCCTCTTTTTAGAATGTTTTTTATTGTGATATGTAATAACATTTATATTGTTTTATAATTTAATAGTCCCCAAATTGTCGGTATTCTTTTTCTGTTCAGATTGGGATGATGGCACTCTCACAGCTCCCTACCATATACAATTCTTTAACCTATGGTAGGTGGGGGGAGCGAGTTGGGGTATCAGACAATATAATCACTCAAATACATCAGAGGAAAAGGTTAGGGAGGAGAATTTGCAGCAGTTGGGAGATTATAAGGTCACATTGCCCAGAATCCATTTTCCTCTTTATTCAACCAGTATCTAACCTATCAATTTAAAATGAGATAAAAATGTCATCACAGCATAAAGTATAAATATGGTCCTAAATATTACTGCTATGCCAGACCTTCAATCAGTTACTTTGTGCCTTATGCCAAGTTATAATTCTAGTTCCTGGCTGGTTTCTCTGTAACATTGGTTAATCCTAATTGTTGTATGTGTGACATATACACTTTGAAAGAACAACATTGTACAGATATCTGCTTTGTCCTGTTGGAATTTGACCTTGCTGTAGAAATAGGAAAGAAATCAAGAAATACCCATATGTGTCATAACTTGGTATTGTACCAGTGGTGGCCAGCAATGATAAATTACTCCTGTCATAATGAATAAAATCACAAGCCTCTGAAATATGACTCACGGTCATTGATTGTTTCTAGGAAAGAGTACTATCTGTTCTGGAGAATGCTTATAAGCACTATTAATATTATCATATGCTGTGATGTATGGCAAGGAAGGATGACTCAGCATCATCACTTCATACATAAGCAGAGCTAAAGTAGGAGATCTCTAAATATTAGTAATTTATTTTCAGTGTTGGGCCAGTTATAAAATTAGTTAAGGCTCTATACAGTATACCCTTAGTGTGTATTGACCAATACTAATCTGATATGCCACCAATATACAGCATGAGCTTTTCCAGTGACATAGTGAAGTGACAAAATACAGGTTTACTGTAAGTAAATCTAAACTCAATCCCGAATTCTGATGAAGCGCCACCCCTGCAAGAGCCGCTTGGTAATTTGGGTTTTCTGCTCTGCGCCTCGACTCCACAAACAACCTTAGTCCCTCTGACACATCTGGTTGAATGAAAATTACTGCAAGCACTTACCTATACCTTTAGATACCTTTAATTCGGCTTTGAATTAGCACCAGGAAATAGACACAAGATCATTTAGCGGCAAATTAACTCAATGTAATGGTACAGGTTAGAATAAATGGTGGCTTAAACATAAATGAACACACAGAAGGTAGACAACCACAACTAGTCTAAAGTGCACTCTAGGAGAATGGCTAGAATAAGGTGCAATGAGGTTTATTTACTAAAGCTGGAGAGTGCAAAATCAAGTTCACCTCTGCATAGAAATCAATCAGCTTCTAACTTCAGCTTGTTCAATTAAGCTTTGGCAATAAAACTTGAAAGGTGATTGGTTTCTATGCAGAAGTGAACCTGATTTTGCACTCTCCAGCTTTAGTAAATAAACCCCAATGTCCCCTAAGAGGTACTACTTAGCATAAGCAATAGGTAAAGGTCTCTATGTACCAACTGCAAAGGGACAGTCTTCAGTCTTAACTCTTCAGCCGGCTAGCATTGGAGCCCAGTTGTACCATCGGTACACCTGAGAATAGTTACCAGTCAAGCCTTCAGGCAGCAATAAGGCTACTAAATGACTGTTGGTCAGTTCATAAAGTGCTTAGTCTCACTAGCAGCAGATAGTAAATCCCTACAGCAGCAGCTCACCAGTCCCAGTGATATTGCAGCTCACCTTATTGCAGGTCATTCACAGCAATTAGTCCACTTTCTGCTCTGCATCCAGGGGACTCTAGCTGTCCACACCCCCAAACGCAGCAGTTCTGAGCTTTGTTATTTAGGGGAGCCCACACCACTAATGATAGTGGTTTTATGTTAAAAAATAGGGGATGTGGCAAATGCAATTTTATTTATTGTTTGAATTACTTTGCTATTGTTTGGGTATTCTGAATTTACAAGCTTCTGTCCCAGTAGGTTTCTAGGCTTAAAAAACTAAACACGAGGATGTGCTGTCTGTTAAAGATCCTTCTAGGTTTATCAGACACTCCTGCCACGTATGGAACGATTATATCACTTTGTGTGCTTGCTTTTGTCTGTGTTGGATAGTCACATTACAATACCCAGGCTGCCCACCAAACTAGCAATAATCATCTACTGAAAAACAGTCAGCCATCTCCTTAGACACTCATGCAAAGTTTTTAAAAATCTGGTCCCCATAGATCTCATATTCTCAACTGAACCAAGAAGCTCTGAGCCTTTAAACCACTATCATATTTTTGCAACCCATAGGGGCGAGGGGGCTATCCTTCTTCACTGCCCACTTCCCCTACCCCAACTACTGCTTCCTTTCCTTCTTTCTATCTTCTTATCTATTCCTTTCCTTCTATCTATCTTCTGCGTTCTCCTCTTTTTCTTCTTCACTGTCTCAGCTTTGAAAACTTATTATGAACAAACTATACCAATTCACTCTCTCAATGAACATTGACTAATTTAATCCTTATACAGCTAGGATTAGTAAATAGATGGGGAAGCATATCATATTAACTTCTTTTAAACAGTTTTTTTTACACTTCTTCAGTTAAAGCCTGGTTTCCATGCTTTAACAAATGATGTCATATACCCTAAGAGTCTTCAAGATGGGAGGAAGGATTTTCTCAGCTAAGCACACCCCCCTGCCTGCATGCCTGAGATAAGAGCAGATGGAATCCAGGAAATAAATCCCATTTGAATCATCTGCCTTTAATCACAATGGCCAAAGGCGGAATTGCTGTTGGGGTGTTTTGTTTTTCAAAGTGATTGAAAGCATGAAGAGATGGATGGGTGGGTGAGTTTGCTTATAATAATAAAGCAGTATCAAACCCAAGAGCAAACACTTATTATATGGCAGCTTACCAATTTTAAGATGTGATGGCTGCATAAGTTTCCTTTTATAGGCTTTCTTTCTTCTATGTTCCCCTAGTGATCCAGCCTGTAAGTCTGTCGTTTTTCAAAAGAAAAGCTGTCTTGCAGTTACAGGGCTGACACAGACCATTTAACACTGCCAGGGGTGCTTAAAATAATCAGCTTTTATTTATTTATGCAAAACCTTTTTTCCAAAAGCATGTCTCTTCTGCATTAAAAATCCTGCTGGTTTTTCCATTTTTAATTTATGCCATAAAGTTCTTCTTTAAATGTAATTTTGGAACTGTTTTAGAGTTTTGAATGATACATTTCTGCTATAGAGGAGGGAAGCTGGCCTAGCAATACGTGCTTTGCATTTCTCTTGTTCAGCCCTGTGCCCAAGCTGGACCATTGTCTTTAGATTGGAAGCTCCATAAGCAGGGCCCTCCTATTCATTTTGTATTGAACTGTATTGTAAATTGTGCTATCCCTCTTTTTATTGTAAAGCACTGTGTAAACTGTTGGTGCTATATAAATCCTGTATAATAATAATAATAATAATAAAAAAAATGTAACTATGTAAAAAAATCCATACTTGGAGTTCTTCTTTAAGAATGGAAGGACCCTGTGTATGGATTAGATGTCACCCGATGGCCAAGCACACTAGGATGCAGACCCCAACCGTCATGTAGAAAAGGTATACTTAGCTAAATGACTTTGAAAAATCAAAAACAGTTAGTATTTTTCAGAGGGTGCTTTTCCTGAGACTGCAATGGAGCTAATGTGGCCATTTTCGATGCAAATTGGCTTTGGATAGTTCTTGAATTGTGTCCCACATGACGGATTTGGTAGCCTCTATTTTAGAACTTGGCTTCTTTACTTCCAGCATCACTGTTATTTTGAAAATAAAGCCATGTATAGTATAGTTTGTGTTGTAATACACCAATAGAAAATAATTACCGTTTGAATCATGGAGACATTTTCAGTAACTGGCTCTTAATTCTATTGGAGCAGACAGCTAGTTGGTTACTTACTTCCAAAGATAGAACAGGAAAACTATTGCTTTTGAAAAAATACTTTGTGCAGTCAACAGGGAATTTAGCTTACAATGGTTGCTTTGTTGAACTATAAGTATGGTCTACTAAAAAAAACAGATTTTATTCTAAAAGGACCAACGGTTGTTATCATTAAATACACTCCATTAACATCTCAGAATACTTTCTTTTTAAAAGAAAACAGCTAATTTTTAACCCAGAATGTGATACTCTAAAAATATTCCGTGTCTCTGCCTGTTCTTTACACATAACTGACCATTGAGAAATCATTATATCATCAAAGTTTAGTTTGTGTAAACTGCGGTTACATTCCTATGTTTTTGACAGTTAAACAATATCTAAATCCAAGAACAAAAATGTAATATGTCTCAGTTTATCAGTTATTAGATTTGGTGGATGCATTTGTTTTCCTTTTTTCCAGGCCAATAAAATTTTCTGCAAGTACAGGAAAATACCTGTTGATCCAGATAGAAATCCAGTATCATTGCAACTAAACAACCCTTTATACCTGTGAAGCACCCTCCTAGTTAGTGCTAGGTAAATGCATTTATGCTCCTTCTGCTTATCAGGGGAGCTTGATCTATTAGGTTGCCTGTCACATGTTTCCAGGTGTGATTCACTGGGTCTGAGGGAGTGTGCCCACTGTATCCAATGAGGGAGCTTGTTGGACAGTGGAGGAAATCCAGCCAGTGACACATTAGCTTTTATGGGAGTCCCAGTGGGAGGGCATTCTTGCAATGCATCCTGGGATTGCTCATAAAATCAGAGGGGGCATGTGACAGGGCGTCTTTGGCTGGAAGCAGAGTCCCAGGAGGAGGTGGACGGCTGTCTCTCCTCCTGCAGAGTGTGAGGAAGGTGGTCTTAGGCGGTCGGCCTAGGGAAAAAGGTGTGGAACTGAGCTGCAGAGGATCCGGTGTAACTGACGGTGGGGTTGCTGGCAGAGTCTCTTGGAAAAAACAGTGTTCGTGAGTACTGAGGGACCTGCCAAAGGGTCTGGCCCAGGAAGGGGGATGACTCCAGTGAAGTCAGGGGATCAAGGAGCTAGCTCACACGGAGAGTATTACAGTAAAGGGGGTGCCATGTAGAAAGCCCTGAAGAATAGGAATAAAGGGGGTGCCAGGAAGGGCCCTGAAGAGTGTTCTGCAGTACAGTACAGCTTATATAAAGCAGTTCATTAATTACTACTTCATCGCTAGTGACAAGGTGAAGCAGCAGCCTTGCCGCACTCAGTTACTTCTAGACGTCCCAGCAAATTGTGCATAGTTTATTCAAGTTGAATTATCCCACTCGTTCCCTTCTCCTATCCAAGTTCTCAATAAAACCACTAAAAACAAAACTCCTAGACTGTTTCTTGACTGAGCCAGGCACTTTGAAGTCGCTGAACTATTGTACTGTTGCTATGGGTAACCCAGGGGGACCCGTCACCAGCAGCTCCCACGGGAGTAGTGCTACACCTGTGTAATGAAGAAGAGGATAGGGGGGAGGTGCTTGAAGTCAAAATCAGGAAAGCAGCCAAGGGTGACAACCATAGATCTAGTATTTTGAGTCACCATTGTCACCCAAGAAAAGGAAGTGTGTTACTGGCAGGATCAGCAACTAAAAATAAAGGGAAAAAAGCCTGAAAAAAAAAGAAAACAAATTCAGTCACTACATGTAAGGACTGGAAAGCTAAATCATTAAATGTATTACATACATTACATTTTTTGATTTTGGGATTAGATACCTTAAGAAAACCTAAAACTTAACACATAAAAGAAGTTAAACATTTTCTAAAAGTAAGCAGTTTTTTTTCTTAAACAGTTACAGTAAGCTAAGTGACCCAGCTTGCACAGGGGCTTGCCAGTCAGTAAACAATTAGTTAGGTAGTACCAACAACTGAAAGCATACATAAAAACAATTTTGTATCTGTGGCTCATGCTACATGAGAAAGATAAAACTGCCCATATTAGGCTAAATCCCAAAGGACTCGGCATTATGAAAAAAGTAGAAGAAAGATGATTTTTCAGGTGTCAGATCCAAAGTACTAATTAGAGTCAGGCATCGTTGCTGTGGAGACATTGTCCAACCACTTTGCTTAAAGGTTGTCAAATTTTTTGGACAGCCTCTGTTAGCATAGGTGTCTTTATACAACGGTAAATTAGAATTCAATAATTGTTTCAAAAATTGGATGGTAATAGGTGAAGATTTCTTCCAGCTCATGAATTATGCTTTCTTGCTGTAAACAATAGGAGCCCAAGCAGTGTCCTCTCAGCTGTAGTGGGAAGTCCTCCACAAGGCCCAACAGGCAGATTTCTAGGGAGAGAGCAAAAGAGATTTGTACATCTGCATTGATAGCGTTGATGACATCCAGCCATAAATGAATAATTATGAAGCTAATCCAAAATACATAGAAAAGGTCTCCTGTTGAGTGATCACACCTCCAACATGCCGGGGAAAGCGTGTAGTTGAGCCTGTGGAGCATGTGAGGGGTTAAGTAGTCCCTGTGGACTTTTTAAAACTGGATGAGTCTATCTCTAATAGACACTAGGTGCCTAAAAGGCAAATCCCTAATATTCATCCAATTGTCAAAGTCCAGATCTAAAATATTCACTACCTGTTTTTCCCAGAGTGAGGACAGATCTGAGAGTGCAGCCATGAGGAGATGGATATAAAAAGCCGATGTTGGCTTCTCTAGGTGAAGCAGCATGTAAGTAGGTGCAGTTAGCTAGTCTGCCACTAGGTGGCTCTGTCCCAAAATATTTTGGTACTAGGAAATCATTTAACCACTTGCCGACCGCCGCAAGTACATATACTGCGGCGGTCAGCCCCTCACAGGCAAAGTGACGTACCGGTACGTCACTAGCCTGTGAGGCTCTGGGGAGTGAGCGCGCGCCGCCAGAGGCGTGCTCCCGCCCCCGCGCGGTCACGGTCCCCCCCGCGCGTGTGAGCGGCGGACCCGATGTCCGCCGCTCACTCACGATCGTCCGTGACAGCGGGAGAATGGCAGTCAGCTAGTGTAAACAAGCCGCCTGTCATTCTCCCCTGTGTAGAAACAGTGATCATACGGTTCTACTATATAGGACCGTTGATCATTGCTCCTACACTTCAAGCCACAGCCAATCACAGTTAGAATCACACCCCTAGGGACACACACAGCCCCTCCCTCTCAAATAAAGTTAACCCCTTCACTACCAGTGTATTTTTACAGTAACAGTGCTTATGTATAGCACTGATTACTGCAGTAATGTCACTGGTAACCCCAAAAGTGTCAAAAATGTCAGTCAAGGGTCCGATCTGTCCGCCCCAATGTCGCAGTACCGCAAAAAAATCGCAGATCGCCGCCATTACGCGTTAAAAAAAAAACAACAAAAATGACAAAAATCTTTCCCTTTGTTAGTAAACGCGATAACTTTTGCGCAAACCAATCAAAATACTCTTTTTGCGATTTTTTTTTTTTACCAAACATATGTAGCATAAAACAAATTGGCCGAAAATGTTAAAAAATTTAGATTTTTACATTTTTTTGGGGGAATTTCATATAAAAAAATGGGAAAAATATTGTTATTTTTGCAAAATTTACGCTCTTTTTTTGGTTATAGTGCATGATCAAAAAATCGCACAGGTGATCAAATACCACCAAAAAAAAAAGCTCTGTTTGTGGGAAAAAAAGGATGTCAAATTAGTTTAGGTACAGCGTCGCATGACCGCGCAATTGTCCGTTAAAGTCACGCAGTGCCGAATCGCAAAATACCCCCTGGTCAGGAAGGGGGTAAAATCTTCCGGGGCTTAAGTGGTTAACCAGGCATTGGAAATCTGTAGATACCTCAACTGATAGTGGTGTGGGGCGTAGTACTTGGAGCAAAAGAGAGGAAAAAGGTGGTAGGTGTTGGCCGTTTTAAGTAGGATATATATACAGTGGGTACGGAAAGTATTCAGACCCCCTTAAATTTTTCACTCTTTGTTATATTGCAGCCATTTGCTAAAATCATTTAAGTTCATTCTTCTTCCTCATGAATGTACACATAGCACCCCATACTGACAGAAAAACACAGAATTGTTGACATTGTTGCAGATTTATTAAAAAAGAAAAACTGAAATATCACATGGTCCTAAGTATTCAGACCCTTTGCTCAGTATTTAGTAGAAGCCCCCTTTTGATCTAATACAGCCAGGAGTCTTTTTGGGAAAGATGCAACAAGTCTTTCACACCTGGATTTGGGGATCCTCTGCCATTCCTCCTTGCAGATCCTCTCCAGTTCTGTCAGGTTGGATGGTAAACGTTGGTGGACAGCCATTTTTAGGTCTCTCCAGAGATGCTCAATTGGGTTTAAGTCAGGGCTCTGGCTGGGCCATTCAAGAACAGTCACGGAGTTGTTGTGAAGCCACTCCTTCGTTATTTTAGCTGTGTGCTTAGGGTCATTGTCTTGTTGGAAGGTAAACCTTCGGCCCAGTCTGAGGTCCAGAGCACTCTGGAGAAGGTTTTTGTCCAGGATATCCCTGTACTTGGCCGCATTCATCTTTCCCTCGAATTACGTGACTTTCTCAAGGGATCCCTTGAAAGATTTGCATTATATATGTCGTCTTAGACCTCCTTTGTTTATAGATTGACCTGATGAAAGTTGTCTACAAGTAGGATTTACTTCCCACCTTCATACACCTCAGACAGATATAGGGATTTTTTAAGGATTTTAAAGGAATCGGATTCGTTTGCAAGAGTTGGATCATATATGTTTCGTATACCTGCTGACTTCTGATTTAATTATCTGGTCTGTCTATATATTATAAGTAGTGAGACCCCCTTTTTTCTTTAGCATCTTCCTACATCTTAAGACGTCTCGCTGCGATTCTGACATTGGTAGGCTTGATCAGAGTCTTTTCTGAGATCTCTTCTGTCGTGCGCAGACTCATTGTGTCTTCCTTATTGTATTGGTATTTAGTGATTAATACTAGAGTTGGCTGCATATAGAATCGGATTGAATCCGAATCTCAGAGTCATTATTTATTTATTTATTCATTTATAACGAGCTGCGGCATATTAGAGGAATCCTCCCACTCGGATACATACGTGACAGCGCATTTATCACCCCAATGATAACACAAAGACTTTTCTTTCACTCATGGTTAGTGTTTGGCTGAGGCCTTTTATTATCAATCATCTGTGTTTACTCTTTTTAAATTATAATGACAACAGAAACTACCCAAATGACCCTGATCAAAAGTTTACATACCCTGGTGATTTTGGCCTGATAACATGCACACAAGTTGACACAAAGGGGTTTGAATGGCTATTAAAGGTAACCATCCTCACCTGTGATCTGTTTGCTTGTAATTAGTGTGTGTGTGTGTATAAAAGGTCAATGAATTTCTGGACTCCTGACAGATCCTTGCATCCTTCATCCAGTGCTGCACTGACGTTTCTGGAGTCATGGGGAAAGCAAAAGAATTGTCAAAGGATCTGCGGGAAAAGGTAGTTGAACTGTAAAAAACAGAAAAGGGATATAAAAAGATATCTAATGCCCCATACACACGTGCAGATTATCTGAAGACTTTTGTCTGCAGACTTACCAAAACCATATAATATGAGGTCAAACCTAAACACTTTCAATTTGTATGCAATCCGGCAGGCCCTTGCACTACATAGAAAAGGTAAATCTGCAGACAAAAGTCTGCAGATAATCTGCACGTGTGTATGGGCATAAGGAATTGAGAATGCCAATCAACAGTGTTCAAACTCTAATCAAGAAGTGAAAAATGAGGGGTTCTGTTGAAACCAAACCATGGCCAGGTAGACCAACTAAAATTTCAGCCACAACTGCCAGGAAAATTGTTTGGGATACAAAGAAAAACCCACAAATAACTTCAGGTGAAATACAGGACTCCGGAAACATGTGGTGTGGCTGTTTCAAGATGCACAATAAGGAGGCACATGAAGAACGATGGGCTCCATGGTCGGGTCACCAGAAGAAAGCCATTACTATGCAAATGCCACAAATTAACCTGCTTATAATACGCCAAACAGCACCGAGACCAGCCTCAAACCTTCTGGCACAAATTTATTTGGAGCGATGAGACCAAAATTTAGCTTTTTGGCCACAAGCATAAACGCTACATTTGGAGAGGAGTCAACAAGCCCTATGATGAAAGGTACACCATTCCTACTGTAAAACACGGAGGTGGATCACTGATGTTTTGGGGATGTGTGAGCTACAAAGGCACAGGAAATTTTGTCAGAATTGATGACAAGATGAATGCAGTATGTTATCAAAAATACTGGATGAAAATTTGCATTCATCAGCCCGGAAGCTGCGCATGGGACGTACTTGGACATTCCAACATGACAATGATCCTAAACACAAGGCCAAGTCGACCTGTCATTGGCTACAGCAGAATAAAGTGAAGGTTCTGGAGTGGCCATCTCAGTTTCCTGACCTCAATATCATTGAGCCACTCTGGGGAGATCTCAAACATGCAGTTCATGCAAGACAGCCCAATAATTTACAGGAACTGGAGGCTTTTTGCCAGGAAGAATGGGCAGCTTTACCATCTGAGAAGATAAAGAGCCTCATCCACAAATGCACAAAAGACTTCAAGCTGTCATTGATGTTAAAGGGGGCAATACACGGTTAAGAACTGGGGTGTGTAAACTTTTGATCAGGGTCATTTGGGTTGTTTCTGTTGTCAATATGATTTAAAAAGAGTAAACACAGTTGATTGATAATAAATGGCTTCAGCCAAACACTAACCATGAGTGAAAGAAAAGTTTTTTTGTTATCATTCATATTCTCTGAAAAATGGCTATGAAATCATAAATTCTGCCAGGGTATGTAAACTTATGAGCACAATGGTATATATATATATATATATATATATATATATATATATATAGTATCTCACAAAAGTGAGTACAACCCTCACATTTTTGTAAATATTTTATTATATCTTTTCATGTGACAACACTGAAGAAATTACACTTTGCTACCACATAAAGTAGTGAGTGTACAGCTTGTATAACAGTGTAAATTTGCTGTCCCTTCAATATAACTCAACACACAGCCATTAATGTCTAAACCACTGGCAACAAAAGTGAGTACACTCCTAAGTGAATATGTCCAAATTGGGCCCAGTTAGTCCATTTTCCCTCCCCAGTATCATGGGACTCGTTAGTGTTTTGGGGAACAGGTGTGTTAAATGGTGTGTTATCGCTCTCACTCTTTCATACTGGTCATTGGAAGTTCAACATGGCTCCTCATGGCAAAAAACTCTCTAAGGATCTGAAAAAAAGAATTGTTGCTCTACATAAAGATGGCCTAGACTAAAAGAAAATATAAAAAAAAATCATATACAGTGCCCCTAATGGCGTGAATGGGGGTATAAGGTATAGTGACCCACAAATTGTGAAGTGTTGCCAAATAGTGTAAGTGAAGGTCTTAAAATAAAAGTATGGGAACGAGGTGTTTATTCACATATATCCAAACACAAATCAATAAACCATGAAATAAAATAAACGGATGCCGTGAAATTGTTAACCCGCAACCACAAGTGTGTGAACAGGTTACAAATGACTGATAAATGTGCCACACAAAATGTGATTAAATGGTGAAAAGATGTTAATAAGTAAAGTCCACGAGTGGCCACTGGGTGGCGTTTGTGATGATACAACCTGTATGATGGTATGTAGGGGGTTCCTCTTCGTTGTAGGGGAGCAATCATGAGCCGGTGGCAGATGCCCTAGATGCTCACATAAGAAGAAGAAGGCCCCATAGTGAATAGATAAATCATACAGTCATAAACAAAGGCGTAGTAAACTCACTCGTTCAGATGATCAAGATCAGAAAAGCAGTGCGCACCGGGATGCTTCCGCGTTTCACGGCCGCTCCAGTTGACGTCATTGTGACGAAACGCGTAGGGCGGAGTCTCCGACGTCAAACGTCACTTCCGGTTTGTCGGCCGTGGAACGCGGAAGCATCCCGGCGCGCACTGCTTTTCTGATCTTGATCATCTGAACGAGTGAGTTTACTACGCCTTTGTTTATGACTGTATGATTTATCTATTCACTATGGGGCCTTCTTCTTCTTATGTGAGCATCTAGGGCATCCGCCACCGGCTCATTGACACTTTGGGCCCAATTTAGACATATTTACTGAGGGGTGTACTCACTTTTGTTGCCAGCGGTTTAGACATTAACCGCTGTGTGTTGAGTTATGTTGAGGGGACAGCAAATTTACACTGTTATACAAGTTGTACATTCACTACTTTACATTGTAGCAAAGTGTAATTTCTTCAGTGTTGTCACATGAAAAGATATAAAATATTAAAAAAAATGTGAGGGGTGTACTCACTTCTGTGAGATACTGTATGTATGTGTATATATATATATATATATATATATATGTATATATGTATATATATATATATATATATATATATATATATATATATATATATATAATGTGTGTGTTTGTGTGTATATATACAGTATATATATGTATATATATATACACACACACAGTATATCAAAAAAGTGAGTACACCTCTTACATTTTTATAAATATTTTATTAAATCTTTTCATGTGACAACACTGAAGAAATGAAATGTATCTAAAATGTAAATTAGTGAGTGTACAGCTTTTATAACAGTGTAAATTTGCTGTCCCCTAAAAATAATTCAACACATGTTGTGGAGCTGTCTCCTGGAAGTGGGGAAGGGTACCTGTCAAAAACAGGTGTCAAATGTGGCACCAGAGGAGGGGGAGGAAGCATATTAGCGTTAGTTCCACTTTTGGGTGAAACTCCGGTTTAACCACTTTAGCCCCGGAGGATTTGGCTGCTCAATGACCAGGCCCTATTTTGTGATTCGGCACTGCGTTAATTTAACAGACAATTGTGCGGGCGTTCGACGCTGTACCCAAACAAAATCGACATCCTTTTTTTCTCACAAACAGAGCTTTCTTTTGGTGGTATTTGATCACCTGTGCAATTTTTATTTTTTTGCGCTATAAACAAAAAAAGACACTTTTTGGGGGGGGGGGGGGGGGGTACCAGTGACATTACTACAGTAATCAGTGCTATAAATATGCACTGTTACTGTAAAAATTACACTGGCAGGGAAGGGGTTAACTGTACTGGTGATCAAGGGATAAAATATGTCCCTAGGGGCGTGATTCTAACTGTCAGGGGGAATGGCTTGTGAAGTAATCACAGTGAAATGCGATCCTATATAGCTGGATCACATAGCCTCTGTGATCACTTCAGGGAGAATGACAGACGGCTGTGTTTACATCAGCCGTCTGTCTTTCACCCTCAGCTCGCGAGTGGCCGGCAGCCATCGGAGCCGCCAGTCACACGCGCTGGCTCCCCAGGGAACGAGCGGGGGCGCGAGCGCGCCGCAGGCGGCACGCGCTCGCCCCCTACAGTCTCCTGAGCGAGAAAAGTAGGACCATGTCGCTTTGCCCAGCAGTGGCACAGTATATGGACGGTGGGCGGGGTTAAAGTGGTTAAATGCTATTGTCAGTAATTACAAGTAAGGTATTTTTATGTTAAGATTGATGTATTTGGTTAACCAATCAGGAACCCCTCCAGTGTCAAACAATGGTATTTCAGGTGAAGTTTTGAGCTGTTCGAGGCATTCATTCACACACACATTCATCACATTCATACATCAAGATGAAAGCATAGGTCTAGATTATAATACACCTTATTGCATGCATGGAAGCTTCTTAGTTGCATATCATGGATTGGACATATGCTGGATTGTAGTGTCTCTATGCTTCCTATAACATGAATGACGAATGGGACTCTAAAAGCTACTGTTCATTGTAATATTGACTCTGTTGGATTTTGTCATCTGTTGCAAGTATCTTGTGGACGTTGCTCTGTGTTGGAAATCAATAAATGCATCTCTCTGGAAGAACCTAGTTGCTGCGGGAATAATTTGAATTATAATAATGATTATCAAGCCTCATGCCATTACCATATGACTAAAATCATCCTAATACATCTGGGTAAGAATAAAAATGAGGCAGTGTTGGATCGTTCCATTGTGGAATATTGGGGGAGAGAGTGGTCTGTGTCATAGGCTCATAGCAGAGCCCTACTTTCCAGGCCTTAAAGTGGTTGTTAAGCCACTTATATAAAGTCATCTAATTCCCTCTGTAATATAGCAATAAGTGTCCCTGTGTCTGTGTTATATTAAAATTATGCGAATTGTACCTAAATCAGAGTGTCTCCCGGCCCGGCTGACAGCTCCAGCGGGCGGGGCCGAGCACTGCCACTGACGTCAGACGGTGAGGTGGGGAAGAGAGGAGAGAGAGAGTCGAGCGGTCACGTGATTGAAGGGAGCCGCTCGGATTTAGATACAGATCACACTTTTTTTCTATAACACGGACACAGGGGCAGTTATTGTTCTATTACAGAGGGGATTGGATGACTTTAAATCAATATGAGAGTTGCAGGAGGGAAGGGGATGGGCACTGATGAGCAGACAGGCAGGGAGGGAAGGGGGGGAGAGGAGCACAGAGGAGGACAGTGCAGGGCTGCAGATGACGGAGGTATGTAAGCTGACCACGGTGTCAGAGCTCAGCAGCCATAATATACCGTGGTCAGTTTACAGGGGGAAGGTAGAGACTGGCAGGATCAGCCAGATTTGTAGGTGTATAACATGCTTTAGGGAGCAGGATCATTTTTTTTTTTTTAGGGCAACAAGCGTTTTAAGGATGGAGGCCATAGATGAGTTGAGGTGTAAAGGGCCTTGGGCCTCCCAAATAACAGCACTTGAAGGACCTCCAGACAGTGCAAAAGAGGGGCTTCTAGCATGGTAGAGGGATTAAAAACATCTGGGCGTAGTCAATAAGTGGTTATTCAGTGTGACTAGCACTTAGTAGAATTCTTTTTAAAAATATCAATCTACCTAAAACTGCAAAGCAATGATTTTCTGCATGAGCATCTTGTTTCTGCTTGTGGAAGAGAATTCCACATCCTTACTGCTCTGACAGTAAAGAACCCCTTACGTATTTTAAGGTTAAACCGTTTTTCCTCTAGTTTTAGTGAGTGTCCACGCGTCTTATTGTATTCCCTTTCTCTGAAAAGTTTGTTCCTTATGCCAGGATCATCCCCAGTACAGTATTTGTACATTGATATCATATCCCTCTCAGGCGTCTCTTCTCCAGAGAGAATAGGTTCAATGCTTGTAGTCTTTCCTCATAGCTGATGTCTTCCATTCCCCTAATTATTTTTGTTGCACTTCTCTGGACTCTCTACAGTTCCAGCACATCCTTTCTGAGGATCGGTGCCCAGAACTGGACAGCATACTCCAGATGTGGCCGGACCAGAGTCTTGTAGAGTGGGAGAATAATCTCTTTATTTCTGGAGTGAATCCCCTTTTTTATACATGACAGTATTTTGTTGGCTTTGCTTGCAGCGGCTTGGCATTGCATGCCACTGCCAAGCCTGTTGTCCACTAGTACCCCCAGGTCATTTTCCATCTTAGATTTACCCAGAGGTTCCCCCCTAGTGAGTAGCTTGCTTTCGTGTTTCTGACACCCAAGTGCATTTCTTTACATTTTTCAACATTAAACCTCATCTGCCATGTAGCTGCCCACCCCATTATTTTGTTCAGGTCTGCTTGTAAGGTTTCCACATCCTGCATAAAAGATATTGGCATGCTTAGTTTAGTATCATCCGCAAATTCCGAGATTGTGCTGGATATCCCCTCCTCTAGATCATTTATGAATAAATTAAACAGGATTGGCCCCAGGACAGAACCTTGGGGGACCCCACTTTCCACACCCACCCAATCCGAGTACTCCCCATTTATCACCACCCTCTGGACTCTCCCCTGGAGCCAGTTCTCTATCCAGGTACTCACCCTATGGTCCATACCTACGTACCTTAGTTTGTACAGTAAGCGTTTGTGGGGAACTGTGTCAAATGCCTTTGAAAAGTCCAAAAACACCACATCCACAGGCCTTCCTTTGTCTAGGTGGCAACTCACTTCATCGTAGAAGGTTAATAGATTGGTCTGATTACTACTAATAATACAGTTTTTATTACTAAAGTCTTGTATATAGTCCCTTAACATTCCCTTCAAAATCTTGCAGACTACTAATGTTAGGCTGACTGGCCTATAGTTACCCGGGATATATCTCGGCCCTTTTTTAAATATTGGTACCACATTGGCTTTTTTCCAATCAGCTGGCACCATACCCATCTGTAGACTATCCTAAAAGATTAAGAATAATGGTCTGGCTATCACCTGGCTGAGTTCCTTAAGTACCCTCGGATGCAAGCCATCCGGTCCCGGTGATTTATTTATGTTAAGTTTCTCTAGTTTAGTTCTAAGTCTATCTTCTGTTAGCCATGGGGGTACTTCCTGAGGTGTATTATTTAATTTATCATTACAAGCTGGGTTAGTGTAGCCCCCCGATTCTTTTGTGAAGACTGAAGAGAAGAAATTATTTAACACTTTCGTCTTTTCTCTGTCCTCTATGGCCAGTTCCCTTCGTCATCTTTTATGGGGCCAATGTGTTCTGGCCTTGCTTTCTTACTGTTTATATACTTAAAGAATTTCTTGTTTTTTTTTTTTTTTACTCTCTTCCGCTATATGTCTCTTGTGTTCTATTTTAGCCGCCTTGATTTCGCCTTTACATTTCTTATTGCACTCTTTGTATTTAGGGATGATCGAACTTTTCAAAAGTTCGGTTCGACCAGAACACCCGAACTTCCCGAAAGTTCAGCCCGGATTTCAGAACCCCATTGAAATCATTGGACCCGAACTTCGGTAATCAAAAAACACAATTTTGAAGCCCTAAAACCCAATAAATGCCCCTAAAAAGTGCCTAGTGTTCTGGGTCATGCCCCAGGGACTATTAATCACACAAAAAAAGTTCTTAAAAATTGTCATTTTTGATAGAGAGGCAATTATTGAAAAAATTATTGAAAAAAAAAGAGATTTCTTTGGATTTAGTGTCGGGGGGGGGGGGGGGGTTTAAAAAGTGTACTTGTGAAGTTTCAGCTCTGTAGCATGTCCAGAACCAGAAAAAAAAAGTTTGTTTGTATTAGAATTAATATAGAACAGGTTAGTGGCTTCGCTACTTTTACACCCGGCTTTTTGTTGCATGCGTTTATAGGGATTTTTTGTGGACGTGTTTGGAGGCGGGCATGACATCTGAACTTCTGTGTAGGGGTATATATACACACACACACATGTATGTATATATACACATACACATATATAGGTGTGAAAGTAGCAGAACCCTATGCTTGCGCTAATGAAATAATTTGCAGACATAGGGCTTCGCTCCTATCACACCTATATGTGTGTATGTGTATAAATACATATAAGTGTGTGTGTGTGTATATATACCCCTATACAGAAGTTCAGATGTTATGCCTGCCTCCAAAGACCCCCAAAAAATGCCCAAAAAAACGCCTGCAACAATTCCCCCCGGGCGTTTTTGTAGCAGGAATTTTTTTGGGCATTTTTTGGGCATCTTTGGAGGCAGACATAACATCAGAACTTCTGTGTAGGGGTATATATACACACACACACACACACAAATGTATGTATATATACACATACACATATATAGGGGTGAAAGTAGCAGAACCCTATGCTTGCGCTAATGAAATAATTAACAGGCATAGGTCTCCGCTCCTATCACACCTATATGTGTGTATGTGTATAAATACATATATGTGTGTGTGTATATATACCCCTATACAGAAGTTTAGATATTATGCCTGCCTCCAAAGACCCCCAAAAATGCCCAAAAAAGACGCCTGCTACAAAAACGCCCAGGTGTGTTGTTGCAGGCGTTTTTTTTGGGCATTTTTTGGGGGTCTTTGGAGGCAGGCATAACATCTGAACTTCTGTATAGGGGTATATATACACACATGCTTATATGTATTTATACACATACACATATATAGGTGTGATAGGAGCGGAGACATATGCCTGTTAATTATTTCATTAGCGCAAGCATAGGGTTCTGCTACTTTCACACCTATATATATGTATGTGTATATATACATACATGTGTGTGTGTATATATACCCCTACACAGAAGTTCAGATGTCATGCCTGCCTCCAAACACGTCCACAAAAAAGCCCAATAAAACGCCTGCAACAAAAAGCCGGATGTGACAGGGGCAAAGCCACCATCATGTTCTATAGCAGTTCTAAGAGAAACGATCTTTTCTCTATAGCGGTCACCCTGACATGGAAGGGTTTTGTCACCCTGCCATAGCCCTTTTTAGGTCCAATTTCGAAAAGTAGGAAGCTCCGCGCACATGTTCTATAATAAGTTCAGGAATAAGAGGTAAAGGATAACGATCCTTTATTGTAATGGTATTTAATTGTCTGAAATCAATAATAGGCCTGAGACTTGAATCTTTATTGCGGACAAAGAAGAGTCCTGCAGCAGTGGAGGAAGTAGAAGGTCTGATGAATCCTTTCGCCAAATTTTCATCCAAGTATTCCTTGAGATGAGAGAGTTCATCCTGTGAAAGAGGATAAACGTGACCGAAAGGCAATTTGCTATTAGGGAGTAGATCGATACAACAATCATAGTCCCTATGGGGAGGCAACACTTGAGCGTTTTTCTCAAGGAAGACTTCAGACAAATCCTGATAACATATTGGTATAATCTCATCCGACACCACAGACAGGATCCTTCCATGTGATGAGAGATTACACGTGGTTTCGCAGTAGTGAGAAGAGAAGGTTAGAGTTCTTGTTTTCCAATCGATGATTGGTTGATGTATGTGTAACCAGGGAAGTCCCAAAATAATGGGAAAATGTGGTGAGGTCAGTACATCAAAAGTGGTGGTCTCCACATGAGACCCGTCAGCAGTGACAAGGAGTGCCTGTGTCTGATTAGTGATGGGATCAGAGGATAACGGAATACCGTTAATGAAACTAACAGAGACAGGTTTAAGTTTTGAAATAATAGGTATTTTATTTAAGGTAACAAAACAAGTATCAATGTAGTTCCCACAAGATCCTGTGTCGACCATAGCCTTGGTGGTGATCCTAGTTTGGTCCCACTGTAATGTCAAATGAATAAAAAGATAAGGATTAGAAAATGAAGTTGTTAGTCCCCCTAGCAAGACATTTGAACACTCCCCCTCTTTTTTGCGGACAAGGGGACAGCCGTTTATCAAATGATCCGGGGATGCGCAGTACATGCAGAGATGTTCGGTTTTCCTCCTGGCACGTTCGGAAAAGGTCAAAGGTGGAAAGGTGGGCGTATCATTCCTACCTCCATAGGAGTAGGGTCAACAGGCGACATCCGAGAAGGAGTGGACAATGGCAATCCCATCTTCTCAGCCTTTCTTTCTCGCAGTCGTCTGTCAATATTGATACTGGTCTGTATCAGGCCATCCAAGGTGTCAGGTAAATCCGCTCGGGCGAGCTCGTCTTTAATGGCTTCTGATAGGCCGAGTCTGAACTGCGTTCGCAAGGATGTGTCATTCCACCCTGAATCAAGGGACCATCTTTTGAAATCTGCCACGAAGTCCTCAACAGGTCTCCTTCCTTGTTTTAAAGCCCTCAATTGGGTATCAGCAGTACTCTGCCTATTGGGGTCTTCATATAAACTAGCGAGTTGCGCTAGGAATAAAGGATAGGAGTTAAGAAGTGGGTCATCTTTCTCAAAGAGAGAGTCTGCCCAGGCCCGGGGATCACCCGTCAGATAGGAAATAGTGGTACAGACTTTGATTTGGTCAGTGGGGTAGGTATGAGGTTTCAACAAGAATAGCAATCGACATGCGTTTTTAAATTCACGAAATTTACTCAGATCACCAGTAAATACTAGAGGAGTGTTTATTTTAGGCTCACGGGGCTGAGCAGCAGAGAGCTGCGCAAGACGGCCAACCTGCTGTCTTAAAGCCTGATTTTCATTTTTTACCTCTGTAAGAGCAAGTATCAATGCATCTACTTGTTGTTTTAATTGCATTACTTGAGTGGGTAATTCTGCTGAATCCATATTTTTTCAGGCTCGTTCAATCTGTAACGCTCATGCGTTTTTTGTTAGTGAGTGGATTTGCAGCTGCAGAATTATTACACTCAGTAGTCATGTAGAGAATGTGTTGAACAACATATCCAACTCTCAGGACCTCATCACTGTGTACAGCCTGTTATGCAAATATACATACACTCAATATGATGTTCCTGGAGTGATAGAATGTATATGATAGAATAGAGGTGAGAGACAGGCAATAGAATGGTGAGCACTTAGTAGTAGTATTCAGGAGAGTGGTAGGTGATGATAGTATGCAGATAGGTTTTAGCAATCATGTATAGTAACAGGTGGTAGGGGACAGCAGATGAAGTATGCAAGAGAGAGTAACCTAGTGCAATGATAGGTGATGGTAGTCCCAAGAGCTAGCAATCTATGCAGATGATAGAAATAGCTTAGATAATAATAGTCCCTTTAGTATGCAGTAGTAGATAGTGAAAGTTAGGTTGAGGAAGGAATCCCCTGCGGGGTACTTATCACTAGATGGGTTAGTAGTAGCAAGGTCCAAGAGTAATGGAGTAATCCGGTAGCGAGATACTGGATCGGTAGCGAGGTTTTGGTCTTGTTCAGGCAAGGGGAATAGCTTGAAGCTCCGGCAGCATTGGACAAGACAAGGCAACATGCGGTTTGAACGAGCAATGAGTGAGAGAAAGCCGGCGATTGAAATAGCCGCTCATAGCGGCACCCGGCGATGACGTCATTGCCCTTAAAGGTGTATGCGTTCCATTTGGATAGCAAGATGGGACGCAATATTAAGAGAGAAATGTGGAAATAAGGGTACCAGAGGTACCAGAACATTACAACTACACTACGGTCCCCTGACACTTAACACTTTCCTTACAGAAACTAGATTATTAAATCTAACTATAGTGGAAAATAGTACCCTAACTACACTAGATATCCCTTTCCTCACACTAATAATTGCTAAATGACACTTTGAAGCAGAAGTAACAGAACTGCTTCCACTCTCTTCCACATCCCTGTATTAAAATGCTAGAGATTTGGCGGGGCTATCTTATGTACTGGGGGGCGTATTCACTAATGACTGGCCTCTGGACCCCCTAGTCACTCCAATCACATTCCTAGCATTCTTCTGCCCCCGCAATTAGCTTTTACTTATGGTCCTGGTCCAATCACAGGCTTTTAAAGCCCAGTTTCTGTCCCATTGCATTTTGGTTGGTTCTGGTTGTCGAATTCCGAACTTTTTCAGCAAAAAGTTCGGAATTCGGCCGAATTTCGAACAGTAAATGTTCGGGTTGAACCGATGGTCGACCCGAACCGTTCGATCATCCCTATTTGTAATGCGTGAATTCTGCCAATGACCCCTCAGCCTTGTATTTTTTGAAGGCCTTTTCTTTAGTATTAATACTGTATGCATTTTTATGTTGGATTTTAGCCACCCAGGGTTTACTTTTGCTCTTTTAAATGTATACCCCTTTGGAGTGCACTGGCCAATCCCTTTGTTTAGTATGCTCTTGAAGCACTCCCATTTATCCTCCATGTTCTTTGTCCCTAGGGTTCTATCCCATTTGATATTTTCTAGCAACGATCGCAGTTTTGGAAAATTGGCTCTTTTGAAATTCAGTGTCCTTATATTACCCTTGTGTTTCCTATTACCATGATTAATACTAAAACAAATTGACCTATGGTCACTGTTTCCTAAGTTCCCCCGTATTTCTATATCCGTGAACAGGTCTGTATTGTTGGTAATCAGTAGGTCTAGGTTAACTTTCTTACTACATTTTCTTTAGAATACAACAAAATTGTTGCAAGTCTTCCCATTCTGTATGTGGATAAAGATCTGAATAGTGTTATCAAGGGTGGATGCAATTTTTCATGTAGAAGGGCCCCTAGCTTAGGCAGCATGTTGTCCCCTCACTTGTTTTGCTCATGGAAGCCAAACAAGCCACAGACTTGGCTTTCCACCACAGGATCCTATATGTGTGGCCTAAATACTTGCAAGCAGTGCCTTAAACACAAAAAAGCACCTTAGCAACTTATTTTACAACTAATAAAACATATACCATTAAACAATATATTATTTGTAGCCCTAAATCGGTGGTTTATGTAATTCAATGCAGTGCCTGTAATTTGCAATATGTTGGGTGTACTTTACGCCCGCTGAAAGTTAGAATCTCGGAACATGTGAATGACTCTACAAATATAATGCCAAAAATATTTCAAATATTTCAAAAGTGCACTAGGGCAATCTTGACACTTTTTCTTTTCTTGGTGCTGAACAGGTTAAAAAATCCCCAAGAGGAGGTGATACTCATCGTATTTTGCTCAAATATGAGGTTTGGTCGATTCATACCCTCAATACTAGAAAACCATGTGGCATGAATGATAGGATGGACATAAATTATTTTTTAACATGAATCTTATTGTTTTCCTATATTAGTTGGAATAATATGAAAACATGTTCTAAATGTCCATTATGTCGCTCACATGTCTGCTGTGTCTCTTCCTTTTTTTCTCCATGTGTTTTTAATTGACTTGATTGTTTCTAATTAGGATATACCAGCCACTCATTTGATGTCGGGTTTTGCTATGAATATCAGTTTTTAGATTAAATATGTATGCTTTGATGAAGGCTCCATAGCCGAAACGCATCAGCATATAGCCTGTGTCTGTGTACCAATGTAACAAATAAAGTACTTTTATTCAAGAGCATCAGAGTTGCCAGCCTTCCTGGTTCAAGGAACTGACCAATCATTTGGTGGGGAAATGGGGGGGGGGGGGGAGATTATGAAGTGGGGTTGCGTTTCAGGGGTTGGGCTTGGGCCCTTAGTTCAAGTGAAGGGAACTCTTAAGGTGTCAGCATACCAAGACATTTTGGGCAATTTCACGCTCCCAATTTTGTGGGAACAGTTTAGGGATGGCCCCTTACTGATCCAACATGATGATCATCAGTGCACAAAGCAAGGTCCATAAAGACATGGATGAGCGAGTTTGGGTTAGAGGAATTTGACTGACCTTCACAGAGTCCTGACCTCAACCCAACAGAACACCTTGGGATGAATTAAATCAGGGACTGCGAGCCAGGCCTTCTCGTCCAACACTAATGCCTGACCTTACAAATGTGCTTCTGGAAGAATGGTCAAACATTCTATAGACACACTTCTAGACCTTGTGGTCAGCCATTGCTCGAAGAGTTGAAGCTGCTATAGCTGCAAAGGGTGGGCCAACTTAATATTGAACCCAATCAACTAAGACTGGGGTGTCATTAAAATTCATGTGTGTGTAAAGGCCGGTGTCCCAATACTTTTCACAATTTAGTGTATCTCTATCACAGAACATAAAGGGATATTTTCCCAACAGAATAAAGAGAGTGTAGAGCTAGCCCTATAGGGTCCCCTGTTCCATGCCTCAACCTCCTCAAGAACTTCAGCCCCTCTGACACACTAGGTTGAATACACAAAGCATGCAATATCACCAAAAGTCACTAAAGGCAATACATGATACCCAGTAGTAGTACTATATCCAGAAACAGCATTAAACAAGTAAAGGAAAGTCTTAATGTATAGTCACACGATATGGATAGTGGTGAAAGAAAGCATAAAATCGATTAGCAATAGTAATGACACAATTTGACATAAAATGAAATCAGTAGCGAGCACTTGGCAAAAGATGAGACTTTACACCAGATCAGCATAAATAGTAACAAGGTCATTGAAGAGCAGTAATGGACAGTAATGTAACTTTTTTGCCTGTATTCAGGAGACTATACTATCAAGGTGCCTTACTGGTGGTTATGCTAGGCCATGGGTTAATGGACAGAGGTACCTGTTAAATGAATAATGAGAAGGAGCTAATAGAATGACATTCTTCAGCTGGCTATAGTTGAGGCCATTTGAGAAGCATTGGTGCACATAACAACAGTCGTAATAGACCATTATGCAATATAGGTGCAGTCTAGATGTGGAATAGATGAAGTAAAGGTGTAGTATAGATTATATGTATTAAGTGTCCTGCTTCCAGCAACTCAGTCCCTGCTAGTCAGTATGCAAATGACGGGTAGTCCACCTTCTCACCAGCTCTTATGATCCGACTGTAAATTTACGGCTGCAGAAAAAGGGCCTCTTGTCTTTACATAGTTGGTTTCAATGGTCAGGAGTGCAGGAGAGGAGAGTGAGAAGATGCTGTAACCTCCCTGCGGCAAAAGTGGTATTGATGTAATCGCTTCGATCCCCGTTGCCCTACCCCTGGTGTCTTCTCCCCAGGCATTAGGCTCCAGTCCCTGCTAGAGTGACCTCCTGTAGATATGTGGGCACACAGGCAGGTGTACTCACGTGGACTCCCGTGGTACCAAGAGAAAAGGTAACACCTGATACACATAAGCAGATGTTATATAAGTTATATGTCAACTTTTAGTCCTGTGAAAGATTTCCATCCAAAACTGTAATTTCTTATTTATATTATGTTAGTTTCAAGAGCTCTGATGACATCACAGACAAAATAACCAGATCATGCAGTTGTAAACTTTGCATATAATGTACATAAACCCTATGGATAATTTAACCACTTACCGCCCGCCCGCCGTCATATGACGGCGGGACGGTGCGGCTATTATCCTGGGCGGACGTCATATGACGTGACCCAGGAAATGCAGGGCAGGCGCGCAATCGCGGGCGCGCCGCCGTGCACTGTGTAATGTTCTGGTACCTTTGGTACCCTAATTCCACTTTTCCTAAGTGTATGCGCCCCACCATTCTCTTTTGGTAAGGTGCGCATACACCTTTAAGACCGATGCTGTCATCACTGAGCGCCGCTGGAGCGGCTATTTCAACCTCCGGCGGTCTCACTCACATGTTCGTTCAACGCCGCATAATCTGCCTTGAAGCTCTCATGCTTGCAAGCATACCTCGCTATCGGAACCACGCTGCTGATCCCTGTATCCCGTTACCGGATCATCCGCTCTTGCCGAACCTCTCCTCTACTACATTGCTACTAGTGATAAGTACCCCACAGGGGAAACCTCTATAACCTTCATACTAAAGCTTACACTATCTAGCTCTGCATACTAAGGACTATTACTACATCTGCACTAACTAAGATTGCTAGCTCTTGAGCCTAATACCATCTGCTCTTACACTGGGTTGGTCTATCCTGTATGTTCACCTGCTACTCTATCATCTGCTACCATACATGATTGCTAAACCTATCTGCATCCCATCTGCTACTATCTTACTTTCAAGAACATTCCTTTCAAGTGTCTGTCATCTACCATCTCTACCCAACCTGTCTCTTCAGCCTATCATCACTATATTACTATACATATAAGTCACTCTAGGAACATCTTATTGAGTGTGTGTATTTACTTGCTGAATTGAGACTATCCACACATGATGAGTCTTGGGAGTTGGGATTGGTGTCTCAGCGTTTCTCTACATGACTACTGAAGTGGAATATTTCTGCAGCTGTAAATCCACATTATACATAAAACGCAGGAGCGTTACAGATTGAACGAACCTCAAATGGATTCAGCAGAAATAACCACTCAGGTGACACAATTAAAACAGCAAGTAACTGCGTTAATACACGCACTTGCTGAATTAAGAGAAGAAAATCAGGCTCTGACGCAGCAGGTAACCAGACTGACACAACTTACCACTGCTCAGTCCCCTGAACCCAAAATAAATCCTCCTTTGGTATTTACAGGCGGTCGCAAAAAATTTCGCGAATTTAAAAACGCATGTGAGTTACTTTTCTTGCTAAAACCCCGTACCTACCTTACTGATCACATTAAGGTTTGTACTATTATTTCTTACCTAACAGGCGATCCTCTGGCCTGGGCAGACTCTCTTTTTGAGAAAAACGATCAGCTTCTCAAATCCTATGCCTTATTTCTAGCAGAACTTACTAGCCTATATGATGATCCCAATAGGCAGAGTACTGCCGATCTTCAATTAAGGTCCTTGAAACAAGGTAGGAGACCTGTGGAAGACTTTGTCGCAGAATTCAAGAGATGGACCCTTGATTCAGAATGGAATGATGCATCTCTGAATACTCAATTTAGGCTTGGCCTATCAGAGGCCGTTAAAGACGAGTTTGCCCGAGCGGATCTGCCAAAATCCCTGGATGCATTGATACAACTCAGTATCACCATAGATAGAAGACTACGAGAAAGAAAGGCTGAAAAAATGGGAATGCCATTATCCAGTTCTTCTCGGATTTCGGCCAATGACCCCACTCCTATGGAGGTAGGAACCATACGCCCACCTCTATCAACTGTGGAAAGAGCCAGAAAACGATCTGGTAATCTCTGCTTGTACTGTGCATCCCCGGATCACAAGATAAACGTCTGTCCCCTAGTCTACAAAAAGAAGGGTGAGTGTTCACATGTCCTCCTAGGGGGATTGACAACTTCAATTACTAACCCTTACCTTTTTGTTTGCTTAACATTACAGTGGGACCAGAACAGGATTACTACTAAGGCCATGATTGACACAGGATCTTGTGGAAATTATATTGACATACGTTTTGCTGCTTTAAATAAAGTCCCTATTATTTCTAAACCTAAACCTGTCTCAGTGAGTCTTATTAACGGTGTTCCTTTATCCTCTGGTCCGATCACTGATCAGACACAGGCACTCCTAGTCACTACTAACTGGGTCTCATATGGAGACCACTACCTTCGATCTAATACCTTCACCCCACTTTCCCATTGTTTTGGGACTTCCCTGGTTACACACACATCAACCAACCATAGATTGGAAGGAACGGACCCTGGCCTTCCTCTCTTGCTATTGCGAGGGTACGTGTAACCTCCCGTCTTCCGGGAAGATCCTGTCTGTGGTGACAGATGAGATTGCACCACTATGTTATCAGGATCTCTCTGAGGTTTTTCTTGAGAAAAATGCTCAAGCACTACCTCCCCATCGAGACTATGATTGTAGTATTGATCTACTCCCAAATAGCAAATTGCCGTTCGGTCATGTTTATCCTCTTTCACAGGATGAACTTTCCCATCTCAAAGAATATTTGGATGAGAATTTGAAAAAAGGTTTTATTAGACCTTCCACTTCTTCCACAGCAGCAGGACTCTTTTTTGTCCGCAATAAGGACTCAAGTCTCAGGCCTATCATCGACTATAGGCAATTGAATGCTATTACAATAAAAGATCGCTATCCTCTACCGCTTATCCCTGAGCTCATTGAGTAGGTGCGTGGAGCTACCTATTTTTCAAAATTGGACCTGAAAGGGGCATACAATCTCATTCGAATCGTGATGGACACGAGTGGAAGACTGCATTCAGAACCAGATACGGATTGTTCGAATATCTTGTAATGCCATTCGGGCTATGCAACGCCCCTGCAGCCTTTCAACGATTTATAAACGATATTTTCAGAGACTTACTAGATGTCTGTGTTGTGGTATATCTGGACGATATACTTATATATTCACGATCCTTGTCTGAACACATAAGACATGTAAGACTAGTATTATCGAGATTGCTTGCACACAACCTATACGTGAAACTGAAAAAATGCTTGTTTCATAAAGAAGAGGTACTGTTTCTAGGCTACATCATATCCAAAACAGGAATCAAGATGGACATGAGTAAGATATCCTGCATTTAGGATTGGCCTACACCAACCACCCGCAAGGCGCTACAGCGATTCCTTGGATTTTCTAATTTCTACAGGAAATTCATCAGGAACTTCTCTGCCATTGTGAGACACCTCACACAGCTCACTAGCATTAAGAGACCATTCAAATGGTCAGATGAAGCAAATAAAGCTTTTCACCTGTTAAAGACAAGGTTTAATTCTGCTCCCATACTACGCCATCCAGACCCATCCCTCCAATACATTCTGGAAGTAGATGCGTCAAACATGGCAGTAGGAGCAATACTCTCCCAACGACCAACTAACACTTCACCACTCCATCCAGTCGCCTTCTTTTCTAAATCCTTAAGCAGTCCAGAGGTAAATTACCCCGTGGGTGAAAAGGAACTGCTTGCTATAAAATTGTCTCTGGAGAATTGGCGACATCTACTCGAAGGCACCCGATTACCAATACTTATATACACGGACCATAAAAATCTTCAATATCTTCAGACTAACAAAACTCTCTCTCACCGACAGGTACGATGGTCACTTTTCTTTCTAAGGTTTAACTTCCTAGTGACCTACACACCTGCAGATAAGAACAAAAAGGCGGATGCACTATCACGACTAACTGAAGAAAACTACTTCGAAATCCCTTCCATTCCTATAATACCTCACAAGCGTATTATTGGAGTTGTCCGTTCTTTGAAGGAAGAGGTTTTGCATGGTATAAGTTTGGATTCACCCCCACCACAACTAAATACCGATGCAGAAGGCTTCCTCTACTACAACGACAAACTTTACATACCACCTACCATGCGCACCAAGATCTTGGAATTATCGCATGATGTGCCTATGGCAGGACATATGGGTATGACAAAGACTCTTAATCTGATTACCAGACAATTCTGGTGGCCTGACATGAAAACATCTATACAAAAATTTGTCTCTTCATGCAATGTCTGTGCCAGGTCCAAAATTGACACTACGAGACCATCCGGTCTACTATGCAGTCTACCAATACCCCAAACTCCATGGGAAGTTGTGTCCTTGGACTTTATAGTAGAACTACCTCCTTCCAAAGGATTTAATACCATCTTGGTGTCAGTGGACTATCCGACAAAGATGGCACATTTCATTGCTATTCGCAGACTACCTTCGTCCAAACAAACGGCAGAACTCCTGATGAAACATGTCTTTAAGTTACATGGTATCCCAAAAACTCTTCTGTCTGACCGTGGATCACAATTTATTTCCAAGTTCTGGCAAGAACTATGTCACATACTACGAATTGAGCGGAAGCTCACTTCTCCTTACCATCCGCAGACCAACGGACAGACTGAAAGAGTCAACCAATGCATCGAGCAATATTTACATTGTTACACTTCTTACCAACAGGATGATTGGGTGGATCTTCTCCCTCTGGCAGAATTTGCCTACAACAACGCAACCCACAGTACAACCAAGCAGAGTCCGTTCTACTTGAACTATGGGTTTCATCCCTCTATTCTTCCACCACACATCCTTCCTTCAAATAACCCAGTAGCCTCAGACTATCTTACCCAAATAAAGGACTCTCTGGGTTTGCTTAATACTACCATTGCACACGCTCACAGTCAACAAAAGAAGTATTAGGATCTTCGCAGAAGACCTTCTCCTCAGTATGCTATTGGGGACCTCGTTTGGCTCTCAACAAAAAATTTAAGACTGAAAATCCCTAGCAAAAAGCTTGGACCTCTCTTCTTGGGACCTTTCCCAATCAAGAAACTTATTGGAAAAGCTGCAGTACAGCTTACATTGCCAATAGACCTCAAAATACATCCCATTTTCCATGTGTCGCTACTGAAGCCCCATGTTCCTGACCAAGGAATAAGGCCTACTATCCCACTTCCTCCTCCTGTACAAGTTGAAGGTGGAGAAGAATATGAGATAAAAGAGATTCTGGATTCTCGTATCCACAGAAGAAAACTTCAATACTTAGTTCGATGGAAGAACTATGGGCCCCAAGACGACACCTGGCTAAACACCTCTAACATACATGCCCCTAGATTAATCCGCAACTTTCATGCGAAGTACCGAGACAAACCAGCTCCAGAGGCCTTCAGGAGCCGGCCTTAAGGGGGGGGGGGGGTACTGTAATGTTCTGGTACCTTTGGTACCCTAATTCCACTTTTCCTAAGTGTATGCGCCCCACCATTCTCTTTTGGTAAGGTGCGCATACACCTTTAAGACCGATGCTGTCATCACTGAGCGCCCCAGGCATTAGGCTCCAGTCCCTGCTAGAGTGACCTCCTGTAGATATGTGGGCACACAGGCAGGTGTACTCACGTGGACTCCCGTGGTACCAAGAGAAAAGGTAACACCTGATACACATAAGCAGATGTTATATAAGTTATATGTCAACTTTTAGTCCTGTGAAAGATTTCCATCCAAAACTGTAATTTCTTATTTATATTATGTTAGTTTCAAGAGCTCTGATGACATCACAGACAAAATAACCAGATCATGCAGTTGTAAACTTTGCATATAATGTACATAAACCCTATGGATAATTTAACCACTTACCGCCCGCCCGCCGTCATATGACGGCGGGACGGTGCGGCCATTATCCTGGGCGGACGTCATATGACGTGACCCAGGAAATGCAGGGCAGGCGCGCAATCGCGGGCGCGCCGCCGTGCACTGTGTAATGTTCTGGTACCTTTGGTACCCTAATTCCACTTTTCCTAAGTGTATGCGCCCCACCATTCTCTTTTGGTAAGGTGCGCATACACCTTTAAGACCGATGCTGTCATCACTGAGCGCCGCTGGAGCGGCTATTTCAACCTCCGGCGGTCTCACTCACATGTTCGTTCAACGCCGCATAATCTGCCTTGAAGCTCTCATGCTTGCAAGCATACCTCGCTATCGGAACCACGCTGCTGATCCCTGTATCCCGTTACCGGATCATCCGCTCTTGCCGAACCTCTCCTCTACTACATTGCTACTAGTGATAAGTACCCCACAGGGGAAACCTCTATAACCTTCATACTAAAGCTTACACTATCTAGCTCTGCATACTAAGGACTATTACTACATCTGCACTAACTAAGATTTCTAGCTCTTGAGCCTAATACCATCTGCTCTTGCACTGGGTTAGTCTATCCTGTATGTTCACCTGCTACTCTATCATCTGCTACCATACATGATTGCTAAACCTATCTGCATCCCATCTGCTACTATCTTACTTTCAAGAACATTCCTTTCAAGTGTCTGTCATCTACCATCTCTACCCAACCTGTCTCTTCAGCCTATCATCACTATATTACTATACATATAAGTCACTCTAGGAACATCTTATTGAGTGTGTGTATTTACTTGCTGAATTGAGACTATCCACACATGATGAGTCTTGGGAGTTGGGATTGGTGTCTCAGCGTTTCTCTACATGACTACTGAAGTGGAATATTTCTGCAGCTGTAAATCCACATTATACATAAAACGCAGGAGCGTTACACACTGCCGGTGTCGGCGTGTCCCCGGGACACAGCCGGTCACTGGCAGGGGGGAAACAGCCACTGGGCGTGGCTGTTATCCACGTGATCGGCTGTGTTCCAATGACACAGCCGATCACAATGGAGGCGCCCGGGAGATGACCGCGCATGCGCGATCGGGAGCGCGCAGCGCGGTCATGTCGGTGGCACTGTGTTCCGTAGGAACACAGCTGTCACCGGCAGTAGTAAACAGTCACTGACAGTGACTGTTTACTATGTGATCAGCTGTGAATCCATTCACAGCCGATCAGAAAATGTAAACAGAGAGCAGTATCTCACTGTTACTAGCTCTTCTCTCCTCATACAGTTTCCAGTATGAGGGGAGAAGAGCTAGAAATAGAGAGTTACTGCTCTGTGTACCTGTCACAATGTAAAAGCACAGTAAAATCACACTAATAAAGGTCCCCACACAGACCTCAGCCCCCCCCAATGTCACCTGTCACCCAACAGTCACCTCATCAGTGCCCAGAAATTGACACCCATAACGTTTACATGTGAGCGCAGCGATCGCGGGCAGAATCACCGCGATTCTGCCCGCGATCCGGAAATCATTGCAAATTGCGGGACGCCTGTGCGTTGCCCGTTTTTTGCAATAGCACCCCAAACGCTGTGCGATGTTGCCGCCATTTCCGCCTGCCGAATCGCGGTAACATCGCGCAAACATCGCATGACGCCCATAAAAGGTACAAGAGTTTCTTTGGGGCGTCATGGGTTGTTTGCGTGATGTTACTTCGATTCGGCAGGCGGAAATCGCAGCAACATCGCACAGTGTTTGGGGTGCTATTGCAAAAAACAGGCAACGCACAGGCGTCCCACAATTTGCAATGATTTCTGGATCACGGGCAGAATCGCAGTGATTCTGCCCGCGATCGCTACGCTCACATGTGAACGTAGCCTAAAGTTCACCGGTCACCAGAGACTGCCATCAGTACCGCCGTGCACCATCGCCCGTCACCTGTCACCCATCGGTGACCATCGCCCGTCACCTGTCACCCCATCAATCACCGTCACCTGTCACCCCATCAGTCATCGTCACCTGTCACCCCATCAGTCATCGTCATCTGTCACCCTATCAATCATCGTCACTTGACACCCCATCAGTGATCGTCACTTGTCACCCCATCAATCATCGTCACATGTCACCCCGTCAGTGATTGTCATCTGTCACCCCATCAATCATCGTCACTTGTCACCTCATCAATCATCGTCACCTGTCACCTCATCAATCATCATCACCTGTCACCCCATCAGTCATCGTCACCTGTCACCCCATCAGTCATTGTCACCTGTCACCCCATCAGTCATTGTCACCTGTCACCCCATCAGTCATCGTCACCTGTCACCCCATCAGTCATCGTCACCTGTTTGCCATATACATGCAATCACTTACCGACCGCCTAACAACTATATGCGTCGGCCATTAAAAGCTAAATACTGGGGTTATTTCAGCAGATAGCCCCCATAACCCCGGTATTTTTTGAAACGGCGGGCAGTCGGCTTTCAGATAAGGGTGGTCCCAGTGGCGGATTCACCGCGGAATTACGCTTATGGTGCAGGGGAAGAGGTGCCCCCCCCCTCCTGCCGCGTTCCAGATGTTTTCCCAGCTTACCGGACCCGCCGGCAGCGGGGAAAACTATCCGGTCCCGGATCCTCAGAGACAGGAAGTTGAGTGAGGGCAAAATGGCCCTCACTCAACTCTATGGTCTTGGAGGACCGGAGCTACGTCAAAAGACATTGCCTAGCAACCGGTTTAAAGGGCCGCTTTTTTTCTTTTTTTTTTTTCCTCTTTCAACAATTTTTTTTTTTCTTTTTTAGTGTAGTTGTGAGGTGTGAGGTCTTTTTGACCCCAGATCTCACAATAAAGAGGACCTGTCATGCCTATTTCTATTACAAGGGATGTTTACATTCCTTGTAATAGGAATAAAAATGATCAAAACATTTTTTTTTAAACTGTGTAAAAATAAAAAAATAATAAATAAAATAAATAGGAAAAAAAATAAAAAATTAAAGCGCCCTGTCCCCGTTAGCTCGCGCGCAGAAGCAAACGCATACGCAAGTCCCACCCACATATGTAAACGGTGTTCAAACCATACATGTGAGGTATCGCAGCGATCGTTAGAGTGAGAGCAATAATTTGAGCCCTAGACCTCCTCTGTAACTCTAAGCTAGTAACCTGCAAAAATTTTTAAAATGTTGCCTATGGGGATTTTTAAGTACCAATGTTTGGCGCCATTCTGTGAGCATGCGCAATTTTGAAGCATGACATGTTGGGTATCTAATTACTCGGCGTAACATTATCTTTCACATTGTGTAAAAGAAATTGTGCTAAATTTACTGTTTTCTTATATTTTAGTTCAAAAAAGTGAATTTTTTTCAAAAAAATCGCATTTGGAAGACTACTGCGCAAATATGGTGTGATAAAAAATATTGCAACGATCTCCATTTTATTCTCTAGGGTCTCTGCTAAAAAAATATATAATTTTTGGGGGTTCCAAGTAGTTTTCTAGCAAAAAAAATGATTTTAGCTTGTAAACACCAAGTGTCAAAAATAGGCCCAGTCTTAAAGTGGATAAATGGACAACTTTGTGTAAAGCGCTACTTGGATGTTAGGCCTATGTATGTGGCCAGGCTGTGAAAAAGTGTTACACATGTGGTATCGCCATACTCAGGAGGAATAGCAGAATGTATTTTGGGGTGCAATTTTTGCTATGTACATGCTATGTGTTAGAAATATTGCATAAATGGACAGCTTTGTGTAAAAAAAATGTGTTTTCATTTTCTTTCCACATTTTCCAAAAACTTGTGGAAAAAAATGACATATTCAAAAGACTCATTATGCCTCAAAAACTATACGTTGGGCTGTTTGCTTTCCAAAATGGGGTCATTTTATGGGGGTTTCCATTGTCCTGGTGCTCCAGGGCCTTCAAAAGTGCGATAGGTTGTCAGGAAATTATATGTGTAATTTATGCTCCTAGTATGACGGACGCTGCTACTTGGATGTTAGGCCTCTGTATGTGGCCAGGCTGTGAAAAAGTCTCACACATGTGGTATCGCCATACTCAGGAGGAGTAGTAGAATGTGTTTTGGGGTGTAGTTGCAAGTATACATATGCTGTGTGAGAGAAATAACCTGTTAATACGGCAAAAAAAATCTTCATTTTGCAAAGCATTGTGGGAAAAAATTACAACTTCAAAAAACTCACCATGCCCCTTATTAAATACCCTGGAATGTCTACTTTCCAAAAAGGGGTCATTTGGGGGGTATTTGTACTTTCCTGACTTTTTAGTGTCTCAAGAAATGAGATAGGCCTTCAGTACATCAGGTGTGAGCAAGTGTGATCAGTTTTCAATGATTCGCACCATAGCTTGTGGACTCTATAACTTTCACAAAGACCAAATAATATACCCTTACTTGGGTTATTTTTACCAAAGATAAGTAGCAGTATAAATTTTGGCCAAAATTTGTGAAGAAAAATGACTAATTTGCAAAATTTTATGACAGAAACAAAGAAAAATGCGTTTTTTCACGATATTTTCAGTCTTTTTTTTATTTATAGCACAAAAAATAAAAAACCCAGTATTGATCAAATACCATCAAAAGAAAGCTCTATTTGTGTGAAAAAAGGACACAATTTTTGTATGGGTACAGTGTTGCATGAGTAATTCTCAGTCAAAGTGTGAGAGCGCTGAAAGCTGAAAATCGGTCTGGGCAGGAAGGGGGTGAAAGTGCACTGTAGGCAAGTGGTTAATGTACTGCAGTTTGTTGCCATTCCACAGCGTTTGCAATTTTAAATCTTGACATGTTACATATCTACTGTATTTATTTGGCGAAACATCATTTTTTATATTTTACAGGAAAATGGGTATTATATTATGTTTGTGTACACTACAATTGGATAAAGTGTTTTTTCAATTGAAAATTTGCGTTTGATAAACTGCTGCACTAGAATCGTGTGCAATGTATCAAATAGTGCTGCACAACTTAAAACTAAATTATAACTTCGTATGCATCATTCCGTGAAAAAATACAAATAGATAAAAATAAAATTATCAAGAAACAATAATATAAGACTTCTTCCGTTAATGGCTTCTCAATATGATAGATGTAACCAATACCAATGACTACAGTGATTATATTAAACAAAAAAAATACATAAAGTCCTTCATATATTCTAATATGTGTTATAAGTACAAACAAGAGCTACTAAAAATATATACTCTCTGCTAGTACAATACAAAACATAATTTACTGTAAGTGCTCTTAACATAAACATCCAGTATGCAAAGCCACCATTCGAGATATTAAAATGTTCATAAATTATTCTAAACATTCATCAGTGATAAACTCATGACATTTTCAGTGCGAAGAATAGTCAGCATTCTTCCTTCCAACACATCACAATAATTGTGTAAATCTTCAAATCCTCCACCGCTGTGTGCAAAATTGCTCATTACTCCCCATAAGACAGCACACTCACCAGATGTCCTTGCCTCTCATTTTACTGTGAGTGAGTTTCACCACCACTAACATGCTGCACTTATGTTGTACATCAAATGTAACATGACTCCAGCTGCTCCAGGTGAGTCGACGAGGCTGAAATTCAGATGAACAAACGCGTGGAATGGGGTGCACGCCCTGTAACATCTTTAATGAGAAAGAAGAAGGATGACTGCAGTCCCATAGACCAGTGTTTCTCAACTCTGGTCCACAGGGCACACTAACAGGCCAGGTTTGCAAGAAAACTGAAATACATCACAGGTGATATAATTTGCTGTTCAGTGATTGCAGTATTGTAGTCTGCATCTCCACAAGGTAATACCTAAAATCTGGCCTGTTAGTGTGCCCTGAGGACCGGAGTTGAGAAACACTGCCATAGACAATGCAAATAAATGTATTCAGGAGATAAATAAAAACAAAAAGCGCAATGGTATACAGGCAGGGGGAAGCAAGGTCAGACGACGACAAAGCACACTTGTTCTGACAAAGCATGCTCATCGTGTTTTGGGGTTCTAAGTGATTTTATAATAAAAATGCAGGTTTTTGCATGTACTATATATGAGAAATGTCAGAATTGTCAGAAATTATATAAATTAATTTGGGTTTAATGTTGCATGACAGAGTAATTGTCAAGTAAACTATCCCATTGTGGAAAACTCAAAACATCCCAGAAATGAAGGAATAATAATGTCTGGTACTCAAGTACTTAAAGATAAAAAAAAAAAAATGAATGCAGGTAACACATCTAAGGAATAGCTGCAGTATATTACATTTTTGTACTTGGATTTAGATACATTTTAAGGAGTACAGCTTTTTGTGGTCAAAGATGACCAGAGAGATCAATATCATGTACATTGTATATGACACTTTGATGGCGAGGTTCAGTTGTACAAGTTATTACACGTCATTGACTAGGTATCCTTATTCTGTAGAAACAAATGTTTTTATATTGCGCACAGGCTGTTTTGCATGAACATGGCTCTTCAGGAGCACAATGGGGTGCAGTGTTTTCAATTTGAATAACAGTAGCTGTAATAAGTGCTTGACTTTTTGAAAACTGGTAATTTGTGCAGTAAGTGGAGGCTGACAAAGCAACAATGTTATGTTGCTTGATTGCACCAAAATTGCTTTTATATCATAGGGATCAAACTGTGCATGATTAGGGGCTATTTTATGTCTAATAACACAGGCACATTTTTGCACTACTAAAGGGACAATGCAAGCTCTATCATTTTCCTGTTGAATAAATGACCATAATTAGAGTTAACATAGAGCATCTAAGGTCCAGGTTTTAAAAATGTAATATTTGAAAATGAGCACTGAGGCTTCAGACTGCATTACTGTCAGGGGCTAAATATGCTATGTCTATTTTTATGTTGCACATACGTTACAGTGTTTCTTCTCAGATACTGTACACATGAGCTTCTGCAATAACATCACAAAAGAAGCATAGGTGTTTATGGGCCAAAGGTACCTTTGCATTTTTGCTTTGGGCTTCCAAGTGTTAGTGTCTTATATGTCAGGAACCCTAGTGAGACATTTATACTGAGACTCCCAGTCTTTACATGGTTTCTTAAAATGCCCAGAATAACATATATGGATTTATTAATATTTTTACACAGGATTTATACAACTTTCACCCAGGATTCACATTTTTCAGTTGAATCTGATTAGAAAAAGGAAAATGATGGGTGAACGTTGGGTGAATCTTGTGTGAATATTTTATGAACAGAACTTATAATCTTTGCACCTGGGAATAGTGGTAGCCCTTTTTGGGTACATAGTTCCATAGAAACTATTCAAAATTTAGTATCCAGAATCCTAAATTAAATAAATTAGGTATTTGATAAATTATCAAAATGTGAGAGCCTCAAATATTGAGAATTAATTTGACTTTAAAGGGCAGTTTAAAAGTTTGAATATAATTTCAAGACCAGAATGTCTTGAGACGACATGGCACATGTAGGGGTTGCTGTTAAAGTAAATCTAAACTCAAAGGTGAAGATTTGCTATATTAGAGGTAATATTCATTTTGCCTAAGTAGTACCCTGAAAAGTGAATCTTTTGCCTGGAATTTATCCTGAAAAATATTCCTGGTATGTGAGTGTGCCTAGACACTCTTGTGTTTACAGCCTCATAGCTGTATACCTGTAATATGGGATGTAGAGCACTGCTCCTTGTGATTGCTAGTCTCATAAGTTTACTGAGCTGATTTACTAAAGGGGTTGAGAATTGTCACACAAAAAAGCATGTGAAACTAATTTCATTGAAATAAGTAAGAAGGAATCAGCTTTTCATGTGATTGGATCAATAAGTGTGTGAAAATTCTTAACACCTTGAATAAATCAGCTTCTAGGACAGTGGTTCTTAACCTTGTTGGAGGTACTGAACCCCACCAGTTTCATATGCGCATTCACCGAACCCTTCTTAACCGCTTGCCGACCGCCGCACGAACATATACTGCGGCGGTCAGCCCCTCACAGGCAGAGTGACGTATCGGTACGTCACTAGCCTGGGAGGGTCTGGGGAGCGAGCGCGCGCCGCCGGCGGCGCGCTCCCGCGCGGTCACGGACCCCCCCCGCGTGTGTGACCGGCGGACCCGATGTCCGCTGGTCACTCGGCGATCGGCGGGGGAGAGGGAGAAAGGCAGGCAGCTTGTGTAAACAAGCTGCCTGTCAGTTCTCCCTGTGTAGAAACACTTATCATACGGTTCTACTACACCTCAAGCCACAGCCAATCACAGTTAGAATCATGCCCCTAGGGACACACACAGCCCCTCCCTCTCAAATAAAGTTAACCCCTTCACTGCCAGTGTATTTTTACAGTAACAGTGCATATATATAGCACTGATTACTGTAGAAATGTCACTGGTACCCCCAAAAGTGTCAAAAATGTCAGTTAAGGGTCCGATCTGTCCGCCGCAATGTCGCAGTACCGCAAAAAAAATTGCAGATCGCCGCCATTACGCGTTAAAAAAAAACAACAAAAATGACAAAAATCTTTCCCTTTGTTAGTATAACTTTTGCGCAAACCAATCAATTGCTTTTTGCAATTTTTTTTACCAAATATATGTAGCATAAAACAAATTGGCTGAAAATTTTAAAAAATTTTGATTTTTACTTTTTTTGGGGGGGAATTTCATATAAAAAAATGTGAAAAATATTGTTATTTTTGCAAAATTTACGGTCTTTTTTTGTTTATAGCGCGTGATCAAAAAATCGCTCAGGTGATCAAATACCGCCAAAAGAAAGCTCTGTTTGTGGGAAAAAAAGCTCTGTTTGTGCGGTTGGGAAGGACATAGCATGGGGTGTCAAGAGGGAACACACTTTGGGGAGGTGTTTGGAGGGCACACATTGGGGGGAGGTGTTGGGAGAGCATTCCATGGGGTATCAGGAGGGCACACACCAGGGGGTATTCACAATGCTTTATTGAGCTAAATGAAAAGGACATGCATTTCCATCTGTCAGCTAACAGCACCTCTATGCTAAGCTGCAGTAACTCAGCAGACGTAGCATAGAGGTCCTTGTAAACGAATCCACCATGTACAGCTAGCTGAGCCTACCTCCAGGAACATTCACTCGGCTCCCACTGCTCAGCTGCTCACACTTCCCTCTTCCAGGCGGGCGCGATCTCCGTGGTCAGGTACATCCCCATCCCGCCCACTCACGCAGCAAGCAGCCTGCAGGAGATAGGCTGGAAACCTGCTGGGGGAGGTACAGAGGGCGGAGTGTCAAGTGTCTATGTGTAATGGCTGTGAGTTGTCCCGACTGCAGCTCTGATTTCTCGGGGTGCGCTCGGCCTCACAATCAGTAATATTTTCTCGGGGGGAGCAATTGCCCCTTTGTCCCCCCCGCCGAACCCCGGAGACTGACTCACCGAACCCCTGGGGTTCGATCGAACCCAGGTTAAGAACCACTGTTCTAGGAATTAGGTTTGGTGATGTCACTACTCTGCTGCTAACTGGTTTCTTTGCTGGAGGCACTAGCATGAGAAAGCAAAGTACAGAACAAGGCATGGAAAATCAGTAATGGTGACAGATCTGTAGGAGGTAGGTGAGTGGTAGGGTGACATGTTCCCCTCCTCATTGGGTGCCAAGTGTGGGTCACATAGGAGGCTTAACATGAAGCGTGTTCTTCAGGGCTATGCTAGGCACCTTGAACAGGGTTACTGCCTTACATATGGGGTACCTTTGCTTGAAAAGGCAAATAAACTTGAGTTAACTCTTGATGTTAAATTTAAGAGGGAAACACTGAGTCAAAAGTTCCACCTGAACATCGCCTGTTCGCCCGTTCGGTGAACACCCAAATTTGCGGGGCACTCGTGGGATGTTTTCCCGCTGAGCAACCCACAATGCACTGCGTGCTGCACAGTGCATTCTAAGCCATGATTTGACAAAGCATTGCCCAATCAGAGCAAAGTGAAAAGCAGACTCTGAGGAAGAGGCACTGCCTCGAAACGCGTTAGCCTTTCCCTTTCATTGAATTATTGGACTGTTACATCATGGACGTTGTTCGATGGAGTTGATATGCTGGTTTACATCACATGTTTCTGAGTAGCCATTTTTTTATATTTTATCAACTGACGATAATGCACTAGGCTGGTGCGCCCTTCTTTTTGTTTATGTCTACAGTGCTTTGTCGACCACCCCGGTCGTAGAGGGCAGCAAGGCTTAGCCATTAGTGGATGCCAAGGGAGAGTCCTGGGATAGAGGCAGTCTGAGAACCTGATTCTGAGTGCAGGAGCAAGATGCCAAGCATCACAATTTTCTTTCCACAGTGAAAAGCTAGCTGTTAGGGAGTGGGCCGGAAAGCCGGCCACTGAATCCTTAACAACGGATGAGTCATCAGTCATCAGTTGTCAACAGTCTTCCGACCTAACAGCTGAATAAAAAAAAATGTTAAAGTGGCTTGGGGATCCTCCCCAATCTATACCAGGTCCTCTGGGTCTGGTATGAACTTTTGAGGGTAACCCCCACGCCAAGATTTCAAAAGAAATTGGCGTGTAGTACATTGTACCCCTACTCATTCACCAAAAAAAGTGTCAAAAATTATTAAAAACACACATACAATTTTTGACAATTCCTTTATTAAAAATTAAAAAAAACAATGTCCCCCAATGCAGATCAATGGTCAATCATAATGCCTGCGATGAAGGCTAACGGGCGACTACCTGCTACGCTGATTAACAGGTAAGGGGCCATCTGGCGACATTACCTGGTGGCACAGCCCCGCTGTGACATCACCGACCCAGCATGCACTGGCAGGCATTGTGATCGACGATGAATCTACATTGTGGGATATTGTTTATTTTATTTTTAGTGCAGGAATTGTCAAAAACTGTGTCTGTGTTATTATTTCATTTTGACACTGTAACATAAATGTCAAAGTAGGGTAGCTTTGCATTAGGGAAATATGAAATATGAAGGGATCTGTAGAAACAGTGAATTGTAGATGTAGTGTCATTTTGAGTTAATGAATTTAGTATCAGTTACACACACACATGTCCTGTTAGTAGCATTTGAAAGGACACAGCTGGTCTCTGGGATAGAGTTGACACCTGGTTGCCAGTTAAAGTCCCCCATGCAATTGAACAAAAATTGTCACCTTCCCGCACGATTTCCGGTATGCTTCTGCCAAAGAGATAAGCTTAGGTAAAGTTAATTTCTGTTTTTATTCCCTTTTATTTTCATAGCAAATTGCCAATTGTGTGTCTTTTTATCTTTTGTGTATTTTTTGTAACTGCTTTTGCTTTGTATACATTTTTTATGCACTGCCCACTTTTGGGATGTTAAATTATAAAATTAATAAGTGACTTCTGTGTACTAAGCTAGGACTCATACCTCTAGTGAGATGTTTTGCATTTTAGTGCCTAAATCGCTTGATCTACGCTACATGCCAATCTGTATGCAATTGCACTGTGTGTTGGCAGATTGCATGCAGATTGTACACCAGACGGAGATCTGGGTGATGTCCAAGAGGACCAACAAGAGGTCCAGTCATCATCCTTGCAGGCTGATCTACAACTGCTAGGCCCAGTCAGTGAAACATTACGTTACCAGTTCATTCTGCATCGCATGGAAGCAGAGGAAAGACGAGCACAGCAGAAGCATGAGCTGGAGCTAGCAAAACTTCTGCTGCAGCAGAACAGGCCTGCTGGCAACGCTGAGTCTAGGGAGGAACGAATACACAAAATTCCCCTGGACAATTTCCCAACCATGGACAAAGATGGTGATATGGACACTTTCTTACAGGGATTTGAAAGGACTTGTCGTCGTCAGTACTGCCTGCCCAAGGAGCAATGCGCCCAGTACCTCACACCAGGGCTGAGAGGCAAGGCCCTGGACATGCTTGTGAGTCTTCCAGAGAGTCAAGGAAGGGACTATGAGGCCATTAAGCAAGCCATTGTTAAACGGTACCAACTCACGCCAGAGGTGTACCGCAAGCATTTCAGGACATTGCATCGAGGTCCTAATGACAGCTATGGGGATCTTGTTTGCAGTCTGCGCACTGCTTTCCAGCAGTGGCTAAAGGGACTGTCCATAAGCACCTTTGACACCTTGCAGGAGCTAATGATTAAGGACCAGTTCCTACATACATGTCCTTTTGAGGTCCGGCAGTTTGTGCTGGACCGAGATCCCAAGACGGCGGATCAAGCAGCGGAAATAGCCGATACCTATGCAGCTAACAGAATGTCGGACACCAGGAGGACTACTGCACCCAGCGGGAAAGGAGGGAAAGCAGACGTACACTCTTCTCAGGACAGCCAGAGGACCAAGCCACCAGGAGCCAAGCCAACAGGTGTGAATACCCGGAAATGTTTTGTCTGCAACCAGATTGGTCACCTCAGCATGTCCTGTCCTGAGAGAAAGAAGGCTGCTCCATCTACCAAGCCAACCAGCACAGAGCCTGCTGTCTTGTGTGCTTCCAGGAATGCAGGGGGGGGGGGGGCTCTCTGATAATCTGCAGCCTGTCACTGTGGGTAACAAAGTTACCACTGGCCTAAGGGACAGTGGAGCGGAAGTGACATTAGTGTGCCCTGAAATGCTGAACCCTGAGGACCTCATCCCTGGTAAGACTGTGACTGTAAAGGGTGTTGGGGGTGTCAACCCAGCCATAGCCACAGCATGGGTTTATCTAGACTGGGGAGCAGGAAGAGGAATGAGAGAAGTGGGGGTAACAGACGCTATTCCCTCAAATGTGTTATTGGGCACTGACCTGGGACGGTTGGTAGCCTGTTATGAGCCAAATTCAGCCCCCCTGGGACCCGAATCTTCACCAGAAGCCCTGGATTCATGCAATGTACTGTTGGGTGATTTAGTGCACACGGGGAACTCTGGGGAGGGTCAGGTGGCTAATGAATGCATATCAGGTCCTGGCCCTAGCGGGTCTCCAGAGCCTAGACCTAGCCTGGAGGAACTCAGAGGTCTGGCTGGCAGTTGATGACAGGGCAAGAGTATACTGGGAACAGGGCAGACTGTACAGACAGGGTGTTCCCTGTGAGCCGTCTGAGGACAGAGTGACAGAGCGGCAGTTGATTGTACCCCACAAGTACCGGGAGCAACTGTTGCGAATTGCTCATGAGATTCCTCTCGCTGGGCACTTGGGGATACAAAAAACTAAGGCCCGTCTTGCTCACAGATTCTACTGGCCACATATGGGTACCGATGTTGCTAATTATTGCCGGTCCTGTGTCGCGTGTCAGCGTGTTGGCAAGACAGGAGACACAAGCAAGGCGCCTCTGAAGCCCTTACCCTTTATTGAGGAGCCCTTCCAGATGGTAGCAGTAGACATTATAGGGCCCTTAGCTATACCCAGTGGTTCAGAGAAACGTTATATACTTACCATAGTAGATTACGCCACCAGGTACCCAGAGGCGGTGGCCCTGAGCTCTACTCGGGCAGACAAAGTTGCAGACTCGCTGTTGAGCATCTTTACCCGAGTCGGTTTTCCCCGGGAAATGCTCACAGATCACGGCACGCAGTTTATGTCTCACCTGATGGAATCTCTGTGTCAGTAGATGCAGGTGGAGCATATCATGGCCAGTCCTTACCACCCACAGACAAATGGGCTGTGTGAGAGATTCAACGGCACTTTAAAGCAGATGCTTAAAGTGTTTTTGGAATCTCAGGGGAGAGACTGGGAACAGTATCTGCCCCACCTGTTCTTTGCCTATCGAGAAGTACCCCAAGCATCGACCGGATTCTCCTCCTTTGAGCTCCTGTATGGGAGAAGGGTCCGCGGACCCCTTAATCTGATCCGAGAGGCCTGGGAGGGGCAGAATGTGGGTCCAGAAGTCTCCGTAGTGGACTACGTACTAAAACTACGGGAGAAAATGGACACTTTGGTGGGCTTGGTGGGGGAAAATCTTACGCAGGCCCAAACCACCCAGAAACAACGGTATGACCAGACTGCCCGGGAGAGGGTGTATGAGGTAGGCCAAAAGGTTTGGGTATTGTTTCCCTTGCGGCAGAACAAGCTGCAAGCTGCCTGGGAGGGACCATACACTGTACATGGGAAAAGGGGCGATGTGACCTACGTCGTATCGCTTGATGACCATGGTAAGCGTCTCAAAGTGTACCACGTGAACATGATGAAAGCGCACCATGACAGATCAGCCTGTGCTCTCCCAGTCTGTAGTCTGTTACCCGAGGGTGAGGCCGAGTCACTGGTGGATCTCCTGGCTGCTACCAAGGAGTCGGACAAAGTTGGGGAGTTGCAAATCAACCCCCAACTGACTGCAGGGCAACAAACTGGGCTGGCTAGAGTGCTGGAGCCCCATCAGGATACCTTCACCTCCCGGCCTGGCCTGACCAGCCTAGCCGTCCACCATGTGGACACAGGGAGCCATAAGCCTGTTAGGCAGGCAGCGTATAGGGTCTCCCTTGAGGTTCAGGTAGACATTAAGAGGGAGATTGATGAAATGCTAGCGCTAGGGGTGATACGGAAGTCTCAGAGTGCCTGGGCCTCCCCTGTAGTGCTAGTGCCCAAACGAGACCAGACCACCAGGTTTTGCGTAGACTATCGGAAACTGAATGCGATCACAGTTTTTGATACCTACCCAATGCCCAGGGTCGATGAATTGTTGGACAAGCTGGCTGGTGCCCACTATCTAACAATCATGGACCTAAGCCGAGGATACTGGCAGATCCCTCTTACCGCTGAGGCTCAAGAGAGGTCAGACTTCATCACCCCCTTTGGTCTCTTTGAATTCAATGTGATGCCATTCGGTATGAAGAATGCTCCAGCCACATTCCAAAGGGTCGTGAACGGTCTGCTGGAAGGGATGACCTATCTAGACGATATTGCGGTATTCAGTGCAACTTGGGAGGAACACTTAGAACATCTCACAAAAGTCTTGGATAAGATCACCGCAGCCGGCCTCATGATTAAGCCCAACAAATGTCAGGTCGTCATGACAAAGGTACATTATCTGGGACACGTGGTGGGGGGAGGTATGGTTCAGCCTGAAACCGGGAAAGTAGATGCCATCATCTCCTGGTCCATTCCCCAGACAAAGAAGCAGGTCATGTCCTTCCTGGGGACTGCGATGTACTATCGGAAGTTTGTTCCTAACTACAGTGCCCTGGCCAAACCCTTGACGGACTTAACCAAGAAAAAGCTGCCAAAGCAGGTTTGCTGGACAGCAGACTGTGAACAGGCGTTTGCAGGTCTTAAACAGGCTCTGGCCAATGCTCCCGTACTGCAGGCCCCAGACTTCCGCCGCAGGTTTGTGGTTCAGACCGACACCTCGGCCTATGGCCTAGGGGCTGTGCTGAGCCAGGTGAACCCAGCTGGGGAGGAGCCTGTTCTGTATCTCAGCCGAAAGCTGCTGCCCAGGGAGGTGGCCTATGCCACCATAGAGAAGGAGTGTTTGGCAATTGTTTGGGCTTTACAAAAGTTGCAGCACTATCTCTATGGCCTTGAATTCACGGTGATCACAGACCACAACCCCCTTAGCTGATTGCACAGAGCTGCTGGGGACAATGGGAAACTGTTGCGCTGGAGCCTAGTTCTGCAACAGTACAATTTCACCATTCAGCACAGGAAAGGAAGCAATCATGGGATTGCCGATGGTCTGTCCCGCCAGGCGGAACCTTCCCTGTAGACGCGTTAGCTGACCCGTTTAGGCTCAGCTGTGCATCATCTAGAAGAGGGGAGATGTAACATAAATGTCAAAGTAGGGTAGCTTTGCATTAGGGAAATATGAAATATGAAGTGATCTGTAGAAACAGTGAATTGTAGATGTAGTGTCATTTTGAGTTAATGAATTTAGTATCAATTACACACACACACACGTCCTGTTAGTAGTATTTGAAAGGACACAGCTGGTCTCTGGGATAGAGTTGACACCTGGTTGCCAATTAAAGTCCCCCATGCAATTGAACAAAAATTGTCACCTTCCGGGAAGCTTCAAAGAAGACTGCTAGTCATTTTGGCTGCGGAAAACCGCAGGGGTGTGGTCGAAGGCTCCCAACAGTCTGCGAGCTGTTATGGATACCATCAGATCAAAGGAATGTATTTTATCTCTCATAAAAGTTAAAATATTAGTGGCAGAGAGATGAAAATAATTCCTTCTTGTGGCTCACGTGTGGGGCTATGAGTATATGTAAATCTGTGTCTGTGGCATGTGTAGAATCTTGGAGAATTGCACAAAACCGTTGTATGGCGCATGATCGCGACAGGCAAGTAGTGTTTGGTACTGTCGCGATCAGACCGATGCGCTGGTGTCAGAACTTCTATCCCTGGCCAAGCGGTCAGCGCCATTCTGGGCCAATTCCACTCTGGTCAGTTCAGAACACAGAACATTGGGTGGGCTGAGCAGGGCACAACCCCCTGGGGTTGATTGGGTAAGGGCTAAAGTCCAGCCCACATCAATATTCCAATAAATTGGGAAATTTGAGATTGGCACATTGTTCTTCCTTGAAGCCAGTTCTGAACTGGGGAGTTCCCGCACGATTTCCGGTATGCTTCTGCCAAAGAGATAAGCTTAGGTAAAGTTAATTTCTGTTTTATTCCCTTTTATTTTCATAGCAAATTGCCAATTGTGTGTCTTTTTATCTTTTGTGTATTTTTTGTAACTGCTTTTGCTTTGTGTATATTTTTTATGCACTGCCCACTTTAGGGATATTAAATTATAAAATTAATAAGTGACTTCTGTGTACTAAGCTAGGACTCATACCTCTAGTGAGATTTTTTGCATTTTAGTGCCTAAATCGCTTGATCTACGCTACATGCCAATCTGTATGCAATTGCACTGTGTGTTGGCAGATTGCATGCAGATTGTACACCAGACGGAGATCTGCGTGTGTGTGGTGTCCCAGCAGACCAGTCTGTGGACAAACTGTTGGGTGGTGGCAGGCTATCGTTTGTGGTGTGTGGGTGTGGGGACAGTGGGAAGAGTGATTAACACAGGGGTTCTGGCTTGTAGGATAGCTGGAGGAATCCTAGTAGTGTGTGGTAATTGCTAGACTGCTCCCCAACCCTTAGAGTGCACCCGATTATATGTAAGATTTGTATCTGCCTGTGTGTGGTCAGCCAGCTGGATTGGAGTGGAGTCTCCCTCTAGTGGTGACCGAAGGCAGTGCAGGCTGTGAAAGTGTCACAGCCAATCTTATTACTTAGCAGGAATCTTCTGTATTCCCTTATCCCCTTATACTCCCCAGTCATGGTTTACCACGTCTCGGTTAGCTAGTCGCTGTGGGTGTGGTCGAATCATGACAGACACTTATTTGGTGAATGGGAAGGGGTACTATGTACCCCATATTCATTCACATGGGGGGGCGGGGTCAGGAGGCCCCATGTTAAAGGGAGTTTCCAGATTCTGATAAGCCCCCTGCCCGCAGACCCCAACAACCACAGCCCAGTGTTGGCAGGGAGAGTCCCCTGCCCCAAAGCAACCCCCCATGTGGCCTGGTATGGTTCAGGAGGGGGAGCGCTCACTCTTCCCCCCCTTTCCTGACCTGCCAGGCTGAATGCTCGGATAAGAGTCTGGTATGGATTTTGGGGGGACCCTGTGCCATTTTTAAAAAATGTTTCTATTGCAGGCAATTGTAATGTATTACCAGCAATTTAAATGTATTTTTTTTTTTCATTACAAGTATCAGTTTTGCTGCAGCAGGTTCTTTACTCGGTATAAATGTGCCACTTTACAGGTAGACTAGGGGGGACCCCCCAAAGCATTATATTTAAAGGAATTTTTCATTTTTATTGTTTCACTGTAAGCATCATTAATTCACTGCTCATTCAAAAACGATCTTTTTAAAAACTTTTTTCGCATTGATACATGTCCCCCTGGGCAGTACCCAGGCCCCCATAACCTTAATGTCAAATAACTTGCATATAAGCCTTCAAAAGGGGGAATTTTTAGAGTTTCCGGTTCAGGTCTGAACTTTTGCAATGTTCGAGAGTTCTTGCGTGAACTGAAGCCAAGGGGCTCTCCACTTGTCCGGCGTATCTCTGCCACTCTGCTCCCAGTAAAAAAATGGGGCCCCACCTAGCACCGACTCCATGCATGCACTTCATTAACTCTTCCTCTTCACTACCTGTGCACAGGCTGAGGACCTCTGAAGCACTGATCTGTTCCTGTTGCTCTAGGAGATGGACTGATAGGGGATATAATGCTGACCTCGACTATCTTGTTACAAGAAGTTGGCCCACCTCTCCCAGGTACATGCTTCAGGACAGGCTACTTGCTAAACCTTCATTACCATTGGCAACCACTTGCTGTTTTCCGTATCGCCTTAACTTTTGTACTACTGTCTTCATATCCCATTGTGTTTCAACTGACCCAAGCTGCAGGCTACGTGTGCCAGTTACTTGCATTGCACCTTTTTAGTAACTTCAGACCAGGCAAGGACAAAGTTCCACACTTTTATTTAAGTAACCTGAGCAATACAGATGTCAGAAACACAGTTCTTCTTAACCTAAGCCCTAACTCGGGCTTTGTAGCTGCCTTAGCTTACCTGCACAGAATGAGAGTCCATTCATGGCAGAGTGCAAAAGGGCAGATCTCCAGAACTGGTGTCTTCAAGCAGCTGAAGATTACATGCTGTGGCTTGTTTGTGTCTTCTTTCCCATGCAGCAGACTGTCTGACTGGGCAGAGCCTTATCCCCCTTTTATTATCAGCACAGGGAGAGAGGCAGAGCTCAGCAAAAAGTGTGGAAAACCAGGTTAACTGTCTCCCTTCTGGCTGGGGCAGCAGCTATCTCACTAACCACCATTTCAACCTGCTTACAGAAGAGCTGCAGGAAACCATATATAACACTGATGAATAGTTATTTACCCTCTACCTACCCTTATTGGGCAGAGCTTCCAGTATTCAGTTGCTTCCCATCTGGCCACTGTGCATATATGGCCGGAAGGGACAAGTCTAATTCTGGGGGGTATGTCTTCTTGTTCTCACCGCTTGTGTGCAGCACTGAGCCCCACTGAGGTCTTTTTTCTTTATATACTTGTAGCACCCTCCTAGGTATGTGCTAGGAAAATCATAAAGGAGGTCCTGTCTGCTTATCAGGGGGGCCTGATTGTTCAGCTAGGCTGTCATGTGTTTCCAGGTGTGCCTGTTGAGCTTGGGGAGTCTCCCCACTATGTCCAATGAGGGCTCTTATTGGGCAGTGGAAGAAACCTG